>NC_139021.1:112645072-113961230 GCF_964662115.1 Mustela nivalis
GGGAGCATCCAACTATATAAACCAATTAATAACAAAATCAAAGTAACACATAAACAATAATACAATAATAGTAGGGGACTTTAACACTCCCCTCACTGAAATGGACAGATCATCCAAGCAAAAGATCAGCAAGGAAATAAAGGCCTTAAACGACACACTGGGCCAGGTGGACATCACAGATATATTCAGAACATTTCATCCCAAATCAACAGAATACACATTCTTCTCTAGTGCACATGGAACATTCTCCAGAATAGATCACATCCTTGGTCCTAAATCAGGACTCAACCGGTATCAAAAGTTTGGGATCATTCCCTGCATATTTTCAGACCACAATGCTCTAAAGCTAGAACTCAACCACAAAAGGAAATTTGGAAAGAACCCAAATACATGGAGACTAAACAGCATCCTTCTAAAGAATGAATGGGTCAACCGGGAAATTAAAGAAGAATTGAAAAAAGTCATGGAAACAAATGATAATGAAAATACAACGGTTCAAAATCTGTGGGACACAACAAAGGCAGTCCTGAGAGGAAAATATATAGCGGTACAAGCCTTTCTCAAGAAACAAGAAAGGTCTCAGGTACACAACCTAATCCTATACCTAAAGGAGCTGGAGAAAGAACAAGAAAGAAACCCTAAGCCCAGCAGGAGAAAAGAAATCATAAAGATCAGAGCAGAAATCAATGAAATAGAAATGAAAAAAACAATAGAGTAAATCAATGAAACTAGGAGCTCGTTCTTTGAAAGAATTAATAAAATTGATAAACCCCTGACCAGACTTATCAAAAAGAAAAGAGAAAGGACCCAAATAAATAAAATCATGAATGAAAGAGGAGAGATCACAACTAACACCAAAGAAATACAAACTATTAGAAGAACATAGTATGAGCAACTCTACGCAAACAAATTTGACAATCTGGAAGAAATGGATGCATTCCTAGAAACATATAAACTACCACAACTGAACCAGGAAGAAATAGAAAGCCTGAACAAACCCATAACCAGTAAGGAGATTGAAATGGTCATTAAAAATCTCCAAACAAACAAAAGCCCACGCCAGATGGCTTCCCGGGGGAATTCCACCAAACATTTAAAGAAGAACTAATTCCTATTCTCCTGAAACTGTTCCAAAAATTGGCAATGGAAGGAAAGCTTCCAAACTCATTTTATGAGGCCAGGATCACCTTGATCCCAAAACGAGACAAGGATCCTATCAAAAAAGAGAGCTATCGACCAATATCCTTGATGAACACAGATGCAAAAATTTCACCAAAATACTAGCCAATAGGATTCAACAGTACATTAAAAGGATTATTCACCACGACCAAGTGAGATTTATTCCAGGGCTGCAAGGTTGGTTCAACATCCGCAAATCAGTCAATGTGATACAACACATCAATAAAAGAAACTACAGGAACCATATGATACTCTCCATAGATGCTGAAAAAGCATTTCACAAAGTACAGCATCCCTTCCTGATCAAATCTCTTCAATGTGTAGGGATAGAGGGCACATAAATCAATATCATCAAAGCCATTTATGAAAAACCCACCGCAAATATCATTCTCAATGGAGAAAAACTGAAAGCTTTTCCGCTAAGGTCAGGAACACGGCAGGGCTGTCCATTATCACCACTGCTATTCAACATAGTACTAGAGGTCCTAGCCTCAGCAATCAGACAACAAAAGGAAATTAAAGGCATCCAAATCGGCAAAGAAGTCAAATTATCACTCTTCGCAAATGATATAATACTGTATGTGGAAAACCCAAAAGACTCCACTCCAAAACTGCTAGAACTTATACAGGAATTCAGTAAAGTGTCAGGATATAAAATCAATGCAAAGAAATCAGTTGCATTTCTCTACACCAACAGCAAGACAGAAGAAAGAGAAATTAAGGAGTCCATCCCATTTACAATTGCACCCCAAACTATAAGATACCTAGGAATAAACCTAAACAAGGAGGCACAGAATCTATACTCAGAAAACTATAAAGTACTCATGAAAGAAATTGAGGAAGACACAAAGAAATGGAAAAATGGTCCATGCTACTGGATTGGAAATAAATATTGTGAAAATGTGTATGCTACCTAAAGCAATCTACACATTTAATGCAATTCCTATCAAAGTACCATCCATCTTTTTCAAAGAAATTGAACAAATAATTCTAAAATTTATATGGAACCAGAAAAGAGCTCAAATAGCCAAATGGATATTGAAAAAGATAGCCAGAGTTGGTGGCATCACAATTCTGTAATTCAAGTTCTTTTACAAAGCTGTCAACATCAAGACAGCATTGTACTGTCACAAAAACAGGCACGTAGATCAATGGAACAGAATAGAGAGCCCAGAAATAGACCCTCAACTCTATGGTCAACTAATCTTCGACAAAGCAGGAAAGAATGTCCAATGGAAAAAAGACAGCCTTTTTAATAAATGGTGTTTGGAAAATTGGACAGCCGCATGCAGAAAAATGAAATTGGACCATTTCCTTACACCACACACAAAAATAGACTCAAAATGGATGAAGGACCTCAATGTGCGAAAGGAATCCATCCAAATCCTTCAGGAGAACACAGGCAGCAACCTCTTCGACCTCAGCCGCAGCAACATCTTCCTAGGAACATCGCCAAAAGCAAGGGAAGCAAGGGTAAAAATGAACTATTGGGATTTCATCAAGATCAAAAGCTTTTGCACAGCAAAGGAAACAGTTAACAAAATCAAAAGATAACTGACAGAATGGGAGAAGATATTTGCAAATGACATATCAGATAAAGGGCTAGTGTCCAAAATCTATAAAGAACTTAGCAAACTCAACACCCAAAGAACAAATAATCCAATCAAGAAATGGGCAGAGGACATGAACAGACATTTCTGCAAAGAAGACATCCAGATGGCCAACAGACACATGAAAAAGTGCTCCATATCACTCGGCATCAGGGAAATACAAATCAAAACCACAATGAGATATAACCTCACACCAGTCAGAATGGCTAAAATCAACACGTCAGGAAATGACAGATGCTGGCGAGGATGTGGAGAAATGGGAACCCTCCTACACTGTTGGTGGGAATGCAAGCTGGTGCAGCCACTCTGGAAAACAGCATGGAGGTTCCTCAAAATGTTGAAAATAGAACTGCCCAATGACCCAGCAATTGCACTACTGGGTATGTACCCTTAAGATACAACGTAGTGATCCAAAGGGGCACGTACACCCGAATGTTTATAGCAGCAATGTCCACAATAGCCAAACTATGGAAAGAACCTAGATTTCCATCAAGAGATGAATGGATCAAGAACATGTGGTATATTTACACAATGGAATACTATGCAGCCATCAAAAGAAATGAAATCTTGCCATTTGCGACAACATGGATGGAACTAGAGCGTATCATGCTTAGCGAAATTAGTCAAGCAGAGAAAGACAACTATCATATGATCTCCCTGATATGAGGAAGTGGTGATGCAACATGGGGGCTTAAGTGGGTAGGAGAAGAATCAATGAAACAAGATGGGATTGGGAGGGAGACAAACCATAAGTGACTCTTAATCTCACAAAACAAACTGAGGGTTGCTGGGGGGAGGGGGGTTGGGAGATGGGGTGGGTTTATGGGCATTGGAGAGTGTATGTGCTTTGGTGAGTGCTGTGAAGTGTTTAAACCTGGTGATTCACAGACCCATACCCCTGGGGATAAAAATATATGTTTTTAAAAAATAAAAAAAATTAAAAAAAATATATTGCCGAACTGTTTCATTTCTAAAACAGCTTCATGTGTTTGACACTGTGAGTTCTTTGATTTAAAAATAAAGCAAGCCTCACAAACCTACCACAAGCTGCTCTGGGCCAAAGAGCATGCTGTCTGTACATTTGAGTCAATGACCTCTCTGCTGGTTCACTCCATCCCACATTCCAATGGCTGTAGACCTCCCTACAGCATTTCCAATGTGAATAAGTCACTGGGTGGAGGGACTTGTCCCTAACAAAATAAAGAACATGAACCCTGAGGCCATTTCACTAAACCGTAGCTAAAACTGAACAAATAAGTTTTCTTCCCTCATTAGACGATGGCAAAGTTTTGTTTTCAATTTCTGATTCTTTAAACTGTGCGTGGGAGCTCAAGCTAATGAAAATTTGTGAAGGAAAGGATTTTTCAGGTTTACATGGGGAATCTAAGTCTTTTTCAGAAGTAATTAAAAAATACACAAGCCTTTACAGCACAACTTCACTGCCAGTTTGTTAAGTGGCTTCAGATCCAAGCGGGGCCTGACACTGGGTGGCTACTTGGGCTCCTAAGGATGGAGGTGAGGCCTCTGTTCAAGGTATGTCTTTGGCGTCTGCAGGGCACTGGGAGGCCTCTGTGTGGGTTCTTCAGAGCTGTGTGTGGGTATTCAGATCGGTTTCTGAGGTGTGCCTGAGAGAAATCTGTGTGGATCTCTGTCACAGGTCTCTGCGAAGTCTCTTGGTGTTGTTCACTGTGAGAGTTTCTGCATAAGGTCTGTGTGGGAGGGCCTTGAAGATCATCCCTGGACATGGTGTTCATGAGGGCTCTTGATGTTGGCCCCTGTCAGAGGTCTCTGTGTAGGATCTATGTGGGCTTTGTGTGGGTCTCTGTGGGAGGTCTCAGTGTGGGTCTCTGTATGAGTCTCTGTGGGAGGCCTTGGTGGGTCTCTGTCAGAGGTCTCTGCACAAGGTCTCTTGGCATGGGGCTTTCCCTTTCTGGCCTTCTTGTACCATCTGGCAGGAGAAGGGCAAGGGGATTTGCTCCTTCCTGTTTCTGGCTGTTCCACCAGCCTCCTGTCCACGGCACTTCTACTAACAGGAGTGTGGAGTGCACGTCCGACTTGTGGGACTCTCTACCATGTGAGTTATGTGTGAGGGGCCCTAGAGGATGATTTTGGGCTGGGACCGGGGCACACGGGCGGTGGGGGAGCCTCCTGGACTGCACGCTCATTCTGGACACCTTCTTCCAGCCGGTGGTGGGACAAGCCCCATCTTGTCCTCCTGCCCTTCTGGGCTCTGAGGTAACCATGACCAGGAGCCAGGCCAGTCCCTTGGCCTCCGAGTCCCCACCAGTCCCCTGGGAGCCATCCTTGGGCCACACGTGTACATAAAGGTCACAGACCACAAGTCTTCCCGGGGCCCGCAGTCCTACAAGCTTATCAAATTGTGCAGAACTTAACTTCTCTGCCTGAAGGCCTGGCTGTCTCTGGGAACCTGGCTTTCCATGTGGGAGCTCAGGTGGCTTCTGTACAACCCCCGCCCCACCCTCTTCACAACCCCACCCCTGGACTTGGCAGCTGGAGTAGGGTGGAAATCCTGTGGGGACAGTCCCGGGGCCTCTAACTTCTCCCCTCTGGGCCTGTAGGTGGCAGTGGGACACAAAGGGTCCTCAGTCGTCACACCAGGCATGGGCTTACCCTGACACTTGGCTTCCTTCCTGGCCTCCCACCCTAAGTACAGGGTCTCCCTGCCTACAGCCACACCCCACCCATCCCCCAGAAGGGGAAGGGGGTGCTGGTGAGAAGGCCCCTTCAGTGCCCTGGGGCTGGGCAGGCTGGTGCCTGGGGGTCTCTGTGGCATCCCACACACCCTCAGTGCTGGGAGAGAGCTCATCCCTTGCTGCTCCGAGTGTAAGAGGGGCTGCATGGAGCTAAGATGAGATTATCTGGGGGTGAGAAGGCTCCTGGGATGGCCGTCCTCTACTCCCCACAGGATACGTGGATGGGGGCAGGATTTCTCACCTCTGCCCTCAAGGCCAGCCTTGCGTCTCCCAACTGCAGGCCCCACTCTGATCTAGGACTCTATCTTCCTGGAGCCTGAGTGGGATTTATGCCTCAGCAGACCCTCCCTACAACCACACAAATTTCAGGTGGAAGGAAAGCAGGAGAGGATGGGCAGAGCAAGGTCCCACTCTGGGTCTTGTTCACCTTGTCATGGAAATGGAAGGTGTGTGAGGAAGGGGACAGGGTGGACCCCAAGGTCCCTGGCCCTCCAAGGCCCCATCATTCTGGAAACCAAAGCAGGCCTTTGGGGAGAGAAAACTCTGATCCCCTCCACCCAAGCAGGGCACACACAAAGTCCAGCACCACTCATGAGAGAAAAAACACCAAACATATATTTTCAGGAGACAAAATTGTGGCATGGGGAAGTCATTAGCACACAGAGGATGTGCTAACATGAGAAAAAATGGACTTTCTTTGCATATACTCGATTTTTTCTTGAGGAAAATCTTTCTGACCAGAAAAGATGTGTGAAGCGTTCTCTGCCTGATAGGTTGAGGCATATTTTCGAAAACTGCATGTAGGATAATGATGAACTCGACCTGAGACACCTGCCACCATTGGCTGGTGCTGGCTGGGTCTGCCTGGGGGCCCCAGGTTCCTGGGGAGGCTTTTCCATTCACCATTCCTGTATCTGGTCAGCTGGCTCTTGCTAGGGCAGCTATGGCCCTTGGAGGTACCAGGCTGATTGGAGGTTATTCCTCCCATCACTCTCTTCGGGTCTGTAGAGGCGAAAGCCCTGTGAGGGCAAGAATGCCTATGTACTGGGGCCTGCAATTCCTTGTGCTGATACATCTCTGAGGCCCGAATTCCTTGGTGGAGTCCCAATTTTTCCACCAGGATTTGTCCCACGGCTGTCACTACCGTCTGAGTTTCGGCAGCCCTGTTGTCCATAACCGATCTGCTTCTGACTGGTACCCAGCTCGGGGCAGAAGCCGATGCAGGCTTGCCTTTTTGAAGGGGGCCTTCCAGTCCTTTGCTCTTTTTATTGGGATTAAGGCACTGCAGAAAGTTCTTCATCCTTTGTCTAAAGTGGCTTTCCGGAAAAACATGTCCCTTTTCCGGTGGCATGAGCCAGAGGTATTTGCTCCCAAGGCTCTCTCCTGATCCTCTGACCTGGGGAGGGTGGCCTATCTTGCTAGCTTGGAAAGCCCTGCTTGCCAATGGTTCTGCACACCTGTCTTCATTCTCTTCTGGTTTGGGTCTCTTCTCGTCCTTTCCCTCATCAGTGATCTCATTGTTGCTCTGGCTGTCACTTGGTTCCTCAACCTTTGGTCCACAGGGCTCTTGCTGCCCCTTACTGCTTGATCCACTTGAGCTAAGGTTATGTGACATCGGGGAAGATGGTGTCTCTCCACTGGCACGTTCCATTTGGGAACAGGAGGGTGACTCTTGAGTGGTCAAGCTGTCTGCAGCAAAGACAGCATTAGTGTGAGAGTCTGGTGGGAGCACATTGGTGCCACTGTCTTCAACAAGCACACAAGTGGCAAAGTCCGGAAGGAGGAGGTCACTGGGAGAATCTTGAGGAAGCTCACTAGTGGTAGAGCCTTCAGGCTGGTTCTCTGACTCTATCTTCTCTTGGAGCTCAACCTTACTAACCTTTGTTTCAAGGCTTACCTCCTCTGGATCTTGAGCAACCAACACTGTAGATGGTGAGGGGCTTTTCCTAGCACCTGGATATCCTGATATCAGATCCACATAAATGGCTGGTTTGTTGGCCAGCCCACTGGGTCTTAAGACAACTTTCCAGGCAGGGGCCTTCTTGGCCTCCATAGCCTCTGTGGCCCCTTCAGACCTTGGAGATTGGGACCTGAGCTTCATCTTCAGTGTTGCTACCATGTCTGGTGAGGCCTGACCCCCACTCTCTTTTAGCTCATTCCTGGCCATTGCTAAACTTGGACTTGGTTCCAGGTTGTCTTTCTTGGCCCCCATACCAGTCTTGCTGTGTAGGGTTCTGTTTGGGAGGCTGAGAATGGAGGCCCAAGAAGGTGAACTGCCCTCCTGTCTTGATAAAGACATCTTTGAGGACTGATGGCCATCACCAGGTAAAGTCCTTCCCAGGGCCTGCTGGATTTGCTCACGTATGGGTGAGGGAACAGGCAGGGGACTCCCTGAAGTGGGATCAGACTTTTCAGTTATATCCTTCTCTTCTGGATGGGGCTGAGGTGGTTTCCCCAAGAACTTGTAAAATTTGGCTTTTGAGGGGGCCCCAGGTACAAAGGTGGCTGAGCATGGAAAGGGGGACTGGGGAAAAGGCAAATGTTGAGCTTCAAGTAGTTTGAGATCTATGGGCTCAACAGTTTGGAGAGGTAGGTCCCACTTACGCCTCACTCGAAAACTTATGATGTGTGTTTCCAGCTTCTGCTGAGTGTTAGGACAGAGGAAGGACAGCTCATGGGAGGTGTTTACGCAGAGCTCCTGATCCTTTAAGGGTGCTAGATTTCTGATAGCCATGTGGGGTTGGGACTTGGGAAAAGCATGGCTGGCCACAAACCAGGATCGACGCACAGTCACAGGGATCAGACCTATATTGATCTGTCCTAATTTCCTGTGTAAATGAACCTTTAAAGTTTTTTCTATATGTTTCTTTTCTGGGCCCCTGGCTAAGTATTTTCCTGGACCACCCTCCAAGGCCCCTATTAAGGGTCTTCCAAACTCCTTCTCAGAGTTGGTTCCCAGAACCTTCACTGGGAATCTAGCTGAGATCCTGGAGAGACCTGTTGGTGTCCTCTTCAGACACTGCCATAGACCCTTACCAAAGTTCTTCTCTAGTTTGAATCTTGCTTTATACTTCCTGTGGTATCTGGACCTGGTCCTCCATGTAGCTTGGCTGCTTTTACCTTTAAACACAAAGGGCCTTGAGAGCCCCTGCTCTCTCTGTGCCTGACTCATTCCCGGGGATTCATCCTGAGACCACCTCAGTTCCAGAGACAGCTGAACCTTGTGGGGCAAGCTGCTTTGCTGTTTATCCCTGCTGAGCTTCCTCTGAAGCTGTGGCTTCTGCATATTAAAGATGACAAAGTCCCCTTGATAGGTAGAACCTGATCTGTGGGCCCGGGAGGCCTGGTGGTCCTCTAGAAGCTTGGGAGGGACTTGGCTAAAGAATTTTGGAGATCTTTCCTCCATAGTGGGTAAAGTCTTCCCCCTTCCTTGTTGCTTTGGCAACAAGGGCCACTCCAGATGTTGCATTTTAGTTGGGGTGAAGGATTGTGTCTTTTTCTGGGATGTAGCAAAAGATACCCTACTGGTCCTCCTCTGGGATGGGAGAGAAGGTGGTCTTATTGGGACAGAGGGTGCAAGGGGTACTTGGGGCTGGGGCAAGGTTAGTGTTGAGGGTTGAGTTTGGATCCCACGGTGGAACAATGGTGGGGCATGGGAAAACTGTGAAGATACTTGATCCTGGTTTAGAACGGGCAAGCAATTAGAGGTCCCATTGAATAAAACAGAGGGAGACTGTAGTGGAGAAGAGTGGGTAGAAAACAAGGCAGTGGTCACCAGGGACTCACTGTGTAGAGAGGGGAGACCCCAGAAGAGCTGGCTGCGTTTCCATTGCAAGTGGTCTTCCAAGACCTTGGGAGATGAGAACGGCTGAGGTTGGGCCAGTGGCTCTGCTTTGTTTTTCATGTTCCAGAAGGATGGCTGGGTGGTGGTGGTCTGCTCAGTACCCAGAAGCTTCCACAGAGTCCCCCAGAAGCTCACGTGGTCTTCTGGGCACCCCTGTTTGAAAACTGACCCAACCTTTTCTTTCTCCTTCCAACTCTTCAGTTCTACCCTTTTGTTGATTAGTAGTTCAAGGAGCTTCTGGACATCCGGATTGACAAACGGAGGGTTATGAGTCTCTATCTGCCTGTTAGTAAGGCCACGCCAGAATGAGGCATCTGGTGGGTGGCAGGACACGTGTTCTTGCTGGCATTTTTGCTGTAATGTGCCAGGCAAGAACAAGGACTTGGTACTCTCCCACCACCAGGAAAAGGAAAAAATGGGGTAGCTGGCATGGCCAAGGCCTGAGATGGCTGGAATGAGAGAGGCCCAGTTGGAATGACTTGGAAGAAAGTTCTTTCTCACTGTGTCTGGTAGGATTTTTTTAAAGTTAGTTTGCTCTTCTTGAGGTCTCACTGGGAGGGTGGAGGCCAGAGGCCGAGGGGGCCCTGTCAGTGGAGCACGAGCAGGTGATGAGGCCACGGCAGGAGGAGCGCCTTCCACAGGCTCCCTGCATGGCTGATGGGCTCCAGCTGGTGCCCCTTGGCACACATGACCAGGGGCTGCTTGATGTAAGGACTGGTGAAAGCCCCCCTGGTCAGAGACCCTTGTCAGGTGGCTATGGGAGACAAGAGGTGTGAGCTGTCCCTGCAGCAGCCTGGGGCCGGGAGAGGACCCCATGGCCCTCCACGCCCCACACCCACATCACAATGCTCCTGCTGTCCCTCAGCCCGGGGCTTTGGTCACAATCTGTCCCATGGCTCCTCCCAGCACCCCTAAGCAGCCCCAGAGGCCGGTTCCCTGCAGCCCTGGGGGTCACACCACAGACTCAGGGAGGCCCACCCAGGGGATAAGGGGGCAGATCCATTACCTTTGCAGAAGGGAGACTAAACTGCGGAACTCTTCCAGCTCGTGCAGGCAATTTCTGCAAGCTGGAAACAGGAGACTGGGTCAAGGGGAAGGCGGGGGCCCAGGTGTCTTACAGGAGACTGGGTATAATGTCCCTTTAGGGGAAACCTTTGGGGGATTGGACTTAGAAGCCCCAAACAGCACTGTCAAAGGTCATGTGCCCACACGGTGATTACAGGGTTCATTTTGGGGATCGCTTTGTCTTTTCCAAAGTGTTTTCTCACTCATGACTTTGCTGGGGGAGGAAGGACTGCATGGCTTTACAGAGGAATCTGAGCTGAGTTGAACAGCTTGTCCACAGTGGAAGCAGGAGGTCCTGCCCCTAGTCTAGGCCCTGGGCCCCTGCTGGGCGACACCCGTTTCCAGCCCCTCAGGGCTTTTTTCTGGTGCAGAATCTGGGAAGCCTCTGGGTGGGTTGTGATCTCCCTCCCAGGAGCCCCCAACCCGCCTCCCAGGGCTCTGTTTCCTGAGGGATGGGCTCAGGCCCTGGTGTCTTGGGAGATGGTGGGGCCGAGCTTCAGAGCAGGGGGCACAGTGTAACTGGGGCACGCAGGGGTGAGTGGTGGACACTCACCTTTCAGAGTCTGGCTTCTCTGGCTTCTCTTGCTTCTCTTCCGTGGCTCTGCTTGGTACTGAGATAAGAGAACATTGGGAGGCTGGGACCCCCAGCCCAGCAGCAGGTGCTCACTGCTCATGAGTAGTGTGACTTCCTACATTTAACTAAGGGGGTGGGCGGACTGTGATTTTCTTTAGTTTTACTCATTTCCTTTTCAAAATGGATACAAATATTTCCAGTTTTCCTCTTTGAAGAATGTACAGAAGGATATCCTATGTGAGAAGTTTGCCACTGTTCCTCTGCTCAAGAAACACACATAATACCAGACCTGGTGGCGCAACTGGACTTTTTCACATAGTACCCCACTTTCCGAGGCCAGAGCCCCACTCTAGCTGCTGCTTGGGACCTCCTGGGCTCAGTACTGCCCTCAATCAGCCCTGAAGGGGGAACATTCACCTGAAATACCTGTCCTTGGACCGTGGCTGGTGACACAGTGCTCAGGGGCCTGACCTCCGCTAGAGAGGCAGCTTTTAGCCTCTGGTCCTTGGCCACCGGTCACTGTGTTTGGGACACTGCCCTGGACCCCTCCACCACACCTGGATTCTGGCCTGAGATCTTCAGGGAGAAATCCTCGTGTCCCTCTAACCCCTGCTGAGTCTGGCTTGTCCTGGATGGATGGTGGTCTGCTCTCTTCTGAGAATACCCATTCTATTCTTTCCCATTTCAGGAGTCTCTCCAGTGACTCAGAAAAGTGGAAAGAATAATAGCAAAGAAGATAGAATCACACTCTGCTGGGTCTGGGCCGAGGGTTCCTTACCTTCCCGCTCTTTTTGTGTTTCTTCCCTGGTGGTGAGGATGGATCAGGCTGGAAATAAGAAACTAAATATACAAAGAGCCCTATCCCACATACAAGGGCAAAGATGACATTAACTGCCCAGATAATGGGACTGGAGCTCAGCCAACCATTAAAAAAGAATTGCTGAGGGAAGAGATAATTTTTCATCTCTTCCCTCAGCAGACATTAATGTCTGATCGCACTGCTGCCTCAGACAACTGAGCTCTGAGACTTAGCGTCCAACCACACTGCTGTCCTCAGACAACTGAGCCCTGGGTGTGGAGGTGCAGATACAAGCCCCAGGCCCACATCACAGAGCTAGTGTCTGGTCACAAAGGGCTCCTGAGGGAGGGGGAGGGAGCCCCACCCTGTGGCTCTATCCCTCCGCCCTCCCAGGCCTCCAAGTCCCTCCCCTCAGCAGACACCAATCTCTTCTCTGTATCTATGAATCTGAGTTTCTTTTTTTTTCCACAATTCTACATACAAGTGAAACTATATGGTATTTATCTTTCTCTTATTTTATTTAACAAGGTATTCTCAAGGTTCTCCATGTTACCACGACCATCACCATTTTATTATTTTTTATGGCTGAATAGTATTGATGTGTGTGATATCTTTATCCATTCACCTCAGTATACATGATTCATTTAAGACTGATTTTTTTCTTATTGACTTTCTGTGTGGATGACTTTTCCATTGATGTAAACTGTTGAAGTTCTATACTGTGGGGAACCACATGTTTAATGTTTTTGATGTCACAACCTTTTAAAAATATAAATCTTTTAACTAATTATTGTAGTTTTAGTTAAACATATTATTTTTGTCTTCACTCTAGCTTTTTTTTTTTTTTTTTTGTCCATTGTCTGGTTTTCAGGGACCAAGAAAGTCCCCACCATCAGTGGGCTCCGGATGGGAATTGCTGGGCCTGTGGTGGTCTTTGCCTTGTTTTTTTGTTGTCTGTTGTGTTGTTTGTTGTATTTGGAGAAATGGGACAAGCGGAGAGTAAGGGACCTGTGACACCCCTGGGTCTTGTTCTCGAACATTTCAAGGATTTTCAAGGTAAAGCCACCCAGTCGGTGACAAGGTTTCCCCGGGAACACTAAAAACACTCTGCCAGTTAGAGTGGCCCACAGGGTGGCTGCCGGAAGGAACGTTTGCCTAGGTTCAGATCTATTCTACCCTGAGTGAGGTGTTCAATCTACATCAAGACCAAATACCATACATTGTGGCCTGGTGATATCTGATAGAAGAGCCACCGTCATGGCTCAAGTCCCACCTTCCCCTGCTAATGAAACCATCTCTCTCCCTCTAAGGCAGGTCAAAGACCAAAACCAGAACAGACAGATAAGGGGGAACCAGGGAAGAAGACCGTCCCCCCCCCCATCGGATGTGGAGGATGTGGAATTCCCCGTCCCCATCTGTCCCCTAAACTTGACTCTCAGTCCTGAGATGCCCTTACCAGTCCACCTCATATGTGGTTGGGGTCCACCTATGGGACCACCAAGCAGAGAGACCGCCCTGATCTTTCCCCTTTCCTCTATCCCCCTCTGCCTCCCTTTACCTCACCAGTGCTGTTGCCGCCAATGCTGCCTCTCCGTGAGTTTGCTCTACCATATGGGAGAGGGCACCCCCACCTAACCTAACCTATATCCCTTTCTCCTCTTCTAACATCTATAACTGGAAGGCCCAACACAAATCCTTTTATGTCCTCCCTCAGGATATTAATTAGTCTCTTGGAGACTGTCTTTCTTATCCACCAACCTACCTGGGTGGATATTCAACAGCTCCTTATGCCTCTCTTTAACGCAGAAGAGAGGGATCACATCATGCGAGAAACCCATAAGGTGAAAAGTGAGATACTTGGCAGGGACCTCGATCCCTGCCGAATGGAGGACTACTGCCTGAGGGAACCCCCCAACTGGAATCCAAACTCCAATGAAGGCAAGGAGAGCTTACATTTCTACCACCAGGCTCTACTGGCAGGCCTCCGTGCAGCTGCAAGGAGACCCATAAATTTATCTAAAACTGGTACAGTGGCTCAAGGTAAGAATGAGTCTCCAGGGGCTTTCCTAGAAAGGCTTATTGAAGCCTATAAAATGTATAGTCAGATTGAGCCTAGGGCACCCGAAAATCAGAGGGCAATGAATCTTGCATTTGCCAGTCAGTCAGCCCCAAGATATAAGGAGGAAACTTCAGAAAGTTGAAGGATTTGAAGGGAAGAATCTGACTGAGTTAGTGGGAATAGCAGAAAAGGTGTTTAACAACAGGGATGCACACAAGGATGAAAAGCAGACAAAAAAACTGGTTAAGGTTTTGGCATTACATGAGGAGGGGAGGAGACAGGTAGGGGATAGTAAATGAAAGGAAAAGCCTAAGCACAGAGAAGGCAGGCGGGGAGACTTAGATTCAGATCAGTGTGCTTACTGTAAGGAAAAAGGACATTGGGCCAAGGAGTGCCCCCAAAAGAAGACAGCAATGCTTGCCACCAGAGACTGAAGGGGCCATGGTTCGAACCCCCTCTCTAAACCTCAGGTAAAAATTGAAGTGGAGGGGAAATCAATTGATTTTTTGGTGGACACAGGAGCCCAATTTTTATCATTACTTAAACCTATGGAGAAACTATCTGGAGAGGAAGTCTAGGTACTAGGAGCAAATGGCACAGAGAGGCATAAATGGACAATAGAAAGGACTTTAAATTTGGCCTCAGGAGTAGTTAAACATTGATTTTTTTCCCTTCATAATGCTCCATGTAACTTGATGGGAAGAGATCTCCTCCACAAGTTATGAGCTGGCATTCAGTTCTTGGAAGGAGACATGACTGTAACCTTGAGACAACCCACTGTACAGGTGCTTATGGCAGCAGTAGATGAATACCTCCTTTATGAGCCAGTCTCAAAACCAGAGAAGACAAACGGGGGGAGCCTTCTCCAAACCCTACAGGTCGAGTTTCCCTAGGTCTTGGCAGAAGGGAACCCGCCTGGCTTGGCCAGGGGACAACACCCAGTGGTGGTGCAATTAAAGGCGATGGCTATGGCTGTTCGCGTTTGGCAGTCCCCCCTCCCCCGGGGAGCAAAGGAAGGGATCAGAAAACACATTAACTGTCTCAGAGGAGATGGGATCCTATTTCCTTGCAAATCTCCATGGAGCACACCTTTGTTGCCCATCAAAAAAGCTGAGACTGGGGAGTACCGACCTGTCTAGGACTTGCGAGAAGTTAACAAACGGGTTGTAGATATCCACCCAACGGTGCCTAACCCCTATACCCTACTCTCCCTCCTGGGCCCCAAAAGAACTGTGTATACCATCTTAGATCTCAAGGATGCATTTTTCTGCATATATTTAGCAAGGGAATCTCAGCCCCTTTTTGCTTTTGAGTGGTCTGACCCACAAGAAGGTTTCCAAGGCCAGCTCACCTGGACAAGACTTCCCCAAGGATTCAAGAATTCACCCACCATTTTTGACAAGGCCCTACATAAGGATTTGTGTGAGTACAGAACCTCCAACCTGGGAGTCACTCGGTTACAGTATGTTGATAACTTGGCTAGTAGCCGCTGAGGACTATGAGTCATGTTTGTGGGGGACAAGAGCTCTCTTACAGACTCTGCAGGAAAAAGCATATCGGGTGTCAGCAAAGAAAGCACAGCTCTGTCAGAGCCATTCCACTTATCTAGGCTTTGATCTCCACAAGGGTGTGCGTTCACTGTCTGAGTCCAGGAAACAGGTGATCACCCGATACCCGTGCCACACCATGTCCTGACAAGTGAGGGAGTTTCTTGGGACGGTGGGTTACTGTAGGCTCTGCTACCATGGTTAGCAGAGATTGCCTGACCTCTCTACAAACTGGCAAAAGGGTGGCTCGCTATGATAAGAGTGGACAGCTGAGGCCGAAGGAGCATTTCAGGAATTACAAACAGTCTTACTGAGTGTCCCAGCATTGGTCATCCCAGATGTTACCAAGCCCTTCCACTTGTATGTGGATGAAAAAGCAGGGGTGGCTAAAGGAGTTTTGACTCAAACTCTGGGGCCTTGGCAAAGGCCAGTAGCCTATCTTATCAAGAAACTAGATCCAGTAGCAGCTGGGTTCCCCCTTGCCTCCACATAATTGCTGCCACGGCCCTCCTGGTCAAGGGTGCAAGTAAATTGACTTTGGGTCAAAAGGCTATCAAGGGCCTTCTCTGGGCTCCACCAGACCAATGGATGACGAACGCCTGAGTGACGGGGTATCAGGCCCTCCTCCTTAATGAACCAAGAATGACCTTCCAGTCCCCAGCGGTGCTAAATCCAGCCACGCTGCTGCCAGAGGAGCTGGCTGATCACCCACACGACTGTGGGGAGGTCCTAACCCAAGTCACAGGAATAAGGCCGGATCTCAGAGACATTCCCCTCCCAGATGCTGAGATGACTCTGTTCACAGATGGGAGTAGCTACATGGTCAATAGAAAGAGGTATGCGGGGGCTTTGGTGGTTTCTTTTGGACAGGAACTCTGGACAGCAGCCCTGCCACACGGAACATCGGTGCAAGAAGTGGAGCTGATTGCATTCACCAAAGCACTGCAGATAGCCGAAGTAAAACCGCTAACATCTATATGGACAGCAGGTATGCTTTTGCTACTCTCCATATACATGTGGCTATTTATAAAGAAAGGGGCCTATTAACAGCAGAAGGAAAAGGAATTAAAAACAGAGGAGAAATATTGGCTCTCCTTTAGGCTATTTGGGACCCAAAAGAGGTGGCCATTATGCATTACCCAGGTCACCAAAAGGCGACTGATCTGATTTCAAAAGGAAACCAATTAGCAGATAAAACTGCAAAGCAAGCAGCCTGAGAAACAGTACAAGAACTGGTTACACTCCCGGCTCCAGCCCTACCAGAAAAACCAAACTATTTAGAAGAAGATTTAAAGTATTTACAAAAATGGGTTAAATTGGACTATGAAGGGAACCGGGCTAAGACTAAAGCAGGAAAAATAATTCTTCTTCGAAGACTAGATAAGAAGTTAGTAGACCAGATACATCAGGGTAGTCACTTGGGGATACGCAAACTCAAGGAACTTATAGACAAGCAGTTTCAGGTTTCTAAATTAGGGTGTATGGTTCAGGATGTAGTTGATAGATGTGCTCAATGCCAGACAGTTTATGTGGGAAGAACTAAAATGGGAAGAGGGAAAAGAGAAAGAGGTAAGGAACTCAGAATTTATTGGGAAATAGATTTTACAGAAATGAAACCTGGAAAATATGGGCACAAGTATATGTTAGTTTTTGTAGATACCTTTTCAGGCTGGGTAGAGGCTTTTTCTGTCAAACATGAGATGGCAAGAGTGATAGCCAAAAAGCTACTAGAAGAAATAATTCCTAGGTTTGGGCTGCCTCTTGCAATCGGGTCAGACAATGGCCCTGCATTTGTGAGTTCAGTCTCGCAGGGATTGACCAAGGCCATTGGCACTAATTGGAAACTACATTGTGCCTATTGGCCCCAGAGTTCCGGGCAAGTAGAGAGAATGAACTGGACTCTTAAAGAGACCTTGACAAAACTAATTCTGGAGTCTGGTGGACTCCAGAACATCGGTTGATCTCCTTCCTTTCACCCTCCTCAAGGCAAGATGTACACCCTATTTAAACAAGGTGACCCCACTTGAAACAATGTTCAGGAGACCCCTCCCCCCCACCCCGTCCTTGGCTACAAGAGGTTGCCCTAGCAAAAATGACTGATAATTCTGTACTCCAGTCACTGCAGGCATTACAGTCTATTTTTAAAAAAGCCCACGCAGGGATCCGGACTGACCACACTGGGTCAGAGACAGAGGTGGAACCACATCCTTACCAACCCAAGGACTTGGTTTGGATATGTCGCTATCAAGTGGGAAACTTAGAGCCTCGCTGGAAGGGACCATTTACTGTCATCCTGACCACCCCCGTGTCAGTAAAAGTAGAAGGAATTAGGGCCTGGATTCACGCGGATCATGTCAAATGAGATGAGGATGAGGACGCCCCCCAGAGATGGAAGCTGCAGCCCACGGACCCTGCTGACCATGGACTAAAGCTAAGACTAAAAAACTTGTGAGTTTATTGTTGCTCCTATTGTTACCTGTTTATGTAAAGTATAGGCAGGAAATTAGATGAATGGAATTAGGAAAAATGCAAAAGGTCATACAAAGCGGTGAATGGCTAACTCATCAGCCGACTGTGCACTACTGTTGCTTTTGGCCCCTGCATTGTAAATGCTCTTATGTCATTTGTACAAAAGAAAATTAGAGCGATAAAATGTTAGTCTTATGGGACGCCTGGGTGGCTCAGTTGGTTAAGCAGCTGCCTTCAGCCCAGGTCATGATCCCAGCGTCCTGGGATCGAGTCCCACGCCTGGGTGGCTCAGTTGGTTAAGCAGCTGCCTTCAGCCCAGGTCATGATCCCAGCGTCCTGGGATCGAGTCCCACATCGGGCTCCTTGCTTGGCAGGGAGCCTGCTTCTCCCTCTGCCTCTACCTGTCACTCTGTCTGCCTGTGCTCGCTCTCGCTCCTCTCTCTCTGACAAATAAATAAATAAAATCTTAAAAAAAAAAGTTAGTCTTACAAGCTCAATATAAGCCCTTACAACAGGAGAACATAGAACTGGCTAAAAAGTCAAGGATTTGACTAATTTCCAAGGAAAAGGGGGGAATGTGAGGGCCTGTATGAGGGCCTCGTTAGCCAGAGGAACTTACTTGCAAACCCCGGATATAGGGGTGGGCCAGACCAGATGGAGACATCCAATCAGTGGAGTGTTCATATATTTACTGTGGTCAGTTGAAATTCAACTGGTCACCCGTATTGCTGACCGAGCATGACTGTGCAGCTTTCCCTGTGTGTTGCAATCTCATTGGCCACCTGTGTGTGGGCTGGGCTCAACTGCCTCTTTAAAGGTTGGTTTGTGAGGCTGGATGGGTGGGAGTAGTAGTAGACGTTGGGGGTAGTCCTTGGGGTAGTCGTTGGCCTCGTCAGGGTCGTTGTCTGGGGAGCATCGTTGTCCGGAGAATGGCCTTGTCTGGGGAGTGGCTTCGTTAGGGTCGTCGTCATCGCCTCTTTGTAAGACATGGCCCCTACCAGTCGGTTTGGTTTTCAATGCTTGGCGCGAAATAAAGCTTTGCTTGACTTTCACTTTGCATCAGCCTCGTTCCTTTGATCACGGACACTAACAATTTCTTTGGAAGAGGGATGAAAGAGAGAGAAACTGAAGCAGACCGAGCAGGGAGCCCAAGTTGGGGCTTGATCCCACAACCCTGAGATCATGACCTGAGCAGAAACCAAAAGTTGGACTCTTAAACAATTGTGCCACTGAGGTGCCTCCCTCAGTACTCTGAACACATCACACTGCTCTCTTCTGGCCTGTGAAACGTGTGCTGAATAATCTGCTGGTAGCCTACTGGGTACACTTCCCTGCACATAATAAACAGGTGTTCTGCTGCTGCTTTTTATCATTAATTTTTGACATTCAAATTATAATGTGGCTTGGTGTTGGGGTCTTTGAGGTGTTTTATATTTGTTTGTTTTTCTGATTTGAATATCCCAGTGTGGTGTTTTCTTCCTCAGGTTAGGAAAGTTTTCACCCATGATTTTTTCAAATAAGTTATCTGCACCTTTCTGATTCTCCTCACCCTTTAGGACCTCTTTGAGTGTCATGCTGCTTGATGTCACATTAAGTTTCTTAAGTTATCTGTAATGTTTTGAATTCATTTTTCTTTTTGTTGCTCTGTTTGGGCAGCTTTATGTTCCACCTCAGAGACTCTATCTTCTGTATCATCCAGTCTCAGGCTGAACACCTTTAGTGTAGTTTTTGGTTTAATTATTGTATTCGTCATTCCTGTCACTTCTGATTGGTTCTTTCACACACTTCCTGTTACTGGTGAAGTTCTCCCTGTGCTCCTCCATTCTTCTCCCGAGTTCCACGGGCATCTTTATGACTATCAAATTGAGTTCATTACATGTAGGTTACTTATCTCAATGTCATTAACGTTTTTCTGAAGTTTTGTCTTATTCTTTTATTTGGAACGTATTTTTATTTCCTCATTTTTCTTGACTTCCTGTGTTTCTATATATTTGGCAAAACAACTTCTTCTTCCAGTGATGAAGAGTTGCCATGTGTAGGAGACGAACTTTCTCCCTTACCCTTGTCCTGGTTCTTGGTTGTCTCCTAACCTTTGTGATTGTCTAAATAGCCTGATTTATTTCTGATCTGTCCCCAAGACCTGTCAGTGTTCCAAGGAAAGGAATCTAATCTAACACTTTGTTTTAGGTTGATTGGAAGTCAGACACTCAGGCAGAAGCTTTTAAAGTGTGCAAATATATATAGTCTTGTGGGGTGACAATTTCAATCCCAGTTGGACTCCAGATTGGGAGATCTGGAGGTGTCCCTGGTGACAGTTTCAAAAATCAGGGCTCTAGATAAGTGTATAAGCTCCTTTCTGGGATGTTTGGTAGAGCAGTATTGAGGCAAAGGGGATGAGCAAGGATGGTTTCTTTCTGCTTACATTCCCTGGGAGCACCTCTGTAGCCTCTATATGTCTGGGAGACATGAAGCTTGTCCCTCAGGTTGAAGCTCCAGGGTAAGTAAAAAGGCTTTATTCACGGAAAAACAGGGGTTGTGTTTCAGCCTGCTGTCTATGCAGTGTCCTGGGGGTACTGGTCTGCCAAGAAGTGTCTTTGCATTTGTTATAGTTCCCTGGAGCTCAGGAATGCCAGCCCCCTTGGCCACCAGAGCCAAACAAATAAGGGGCATCCCCTGTGCGGTACGTGCAGGGGACAAGGCACGCCCTCTGGCTTCAGAACGAAAACAGGAAAATGCCTTGACTGCATGTACTCATCAATTTTAGCTGTGCTGCCCTATCCCAGTCCTGAGATTGGGGACAGGGAAATGCCATGATTGTTCACACTAGTCTGCCCTTGCGGGAGTGAAGAATTGCTGCTACCACCCACTCTCTCTAGCCTCAGCAAGGCGGTGGGACCATGCTGGGTCTGCAAGCCCTTCTTTTTTTTTTTTTTTTTTTAAGATTTTATTTATTTATTTGTCAGAGAGTGAGCGAGCACGAGCACAGTCAGACAGAGTGGAAGGCAGAGTCTGAGGGAGAAGCAGGCTCCCTGCAGAGCAAGGAGCCCGATGTGGGTCTCAAACCCAGGATGCTGGGATCATGACCTGAGCCGAAGGCAGCTGCTTAACCAACTGAGCCACCCAGGCGTCCCTCTGCGAGCCCTTCTTGTGAGGCAACAGGAATGTGCTGTGTCACAATGTGCCTACCTTGGCTAGCAGGGTAGGTGTAGAACACACAAACGGTGTCTGCCAGAGCCTTTGTCTCCAGAGAGACCCCTGACTCTTCCCTGCCCCTCGGGCAGATACCCTCAGATGAACAAATGAATTTTCTTGCCATACAGTCTAGACACTTTAAAAGGGGGAGGTGAGCCATGAGAGACTATGGACTCTGAAAAACGACCTGAGGGTCATGAAGGGGTGGGGGTGGGAGGTTGGGGGAACCAGGTGGTGGGTATTAGGGAAGGCACGTATTGCCTGGAGCACTGGGTGTGGTGCAAAAACAATGAATACTGTTACATTGAAAAGAAATAAAAAATATATTTTTTTTCCACATCAAAAAAAAAAAGTGGTGCTTTTGAGTAGGATCCCAGGAGGAGTGAGACCAAACATGAGCTCTTTAGAAGGAAAACCTCAGTTTCCTATAGTACTTTGGATCCCTCATCTCCCTTGGCTTTCCCCAGACATCTCTGGAGAACTCATCTCTCTGGTGCAGATCCCAAGGGTTGGACTGCCTGATATGAGGCACCAGCTCCTCACTTTTCCAGAGGAAGCACCAGACTGGTGAGACCCCTCCCTATTGTGTGCTGGGCTCTGGGGCCTGAGTTTTTTGTGAAGACCAAATCTCTGCCTCTCTTACCTGTCTCAATGACATTTTTTTATCCGTTGATTGTCATCCAGATTTCAGATCTTTTTCACAGGGGAATGATCCGTATGTAGCTGTAGATTTGATCCGTATGTAGCTGTAGATTTGTTTATGTTTATGGGAGATCACTTCAGGATCTTCCTTTGCTGCCATATTGAATCCCTTTCCAGAATACATTTTGATAGTGTTATATCAGACGAGATAGTCCCTTTTCATACTACTTCCTCAGCATCTAACAGGTGTATTATGTAATGGATTTTTCCTAAAGTAATTGTTCAAATCTATGAAATGGTATAAGTTTTACTCTTCCTGACCTGTTCTGACCTTTAAACTCTCTGAGTCCTAAATTCATGTTGCATTTTTTTTCTAAGATTCTCGGAGGTGTACCCATTTTAAAAGCCTTTATTTATTCAATTGTTATTATTATTATTATTATTACCACTGATATTTACTGTTATGTCTCAGCACAGGTACTGATTTATGGGGGTGTTGTATGAACGTCCTCCCTGCTTGTTAACTACACTTTATGAGAGTAATGTAAACCTTCTCTTTTTGATAATTTACTGTATTCTCTCCTGAGGACAAAGTCAGGAGTGAGTCTATTGCTGTAAGGCCAAAGAGCATGATTGATAGTATCAATATAGAACAAGCCAAGTCATGGGCCTTATGTGCCTAATGGGTTCTGTAGGTGAGGGACAGATGGGAGTGATGTGAAGGGAGGGAACTGAAGTGACACGAAGAAATAATCTATTTTTATCTTCTCTAATGGCACCAGCCTGGATCAGAAAATTTCAGAGCACACAGAACCAGTGATTCAGAACTCATATTGTAATTATACATCCATTATTTTCATGTGAGCTTTTGGATCATGATTTATCAGATATCAGTCTAATAAATGATTTCAGAGACATAGAGAGCTGGAAAGAGCATTGTTGGAAATGAGTTACTTTTTGTGAACCCAGCAGAGATCTGATGTCACAGGAAGAAGAAGCAACCTGAAAACTAGAGAGTGACAGGCACTCACTGGGAGAAGTAAGAATACAGCATTATTCAGGGCAGACACAGACTGAAGAAGTTATAAACTCAAGCAAAGGTGAAACCAGGAAATTTTAATAAATTGAGCAATGACACAAGCAAGCCTATGTTGGATCAAACTCCAAAGAATAAAATAAATGTCCATGAGTCCATATGAAAAAATAAATAACAGAAAAATTATTCTTGATATAGATACAGATATTCCTGCTACCAAGAGGTAGAGTTTAATTCCATTCCCCTTGAGTGTGCACTGAATTTAGTGATTGGCTTCTAGCTGATAGAGATTTGAGGGGAAAAAGTGTAACTTTTCAGCAGAGAAATCTGGTAGGTGCCATCTAAACCCTGTGATCAAGCTACCATCCCCAGTTATTAGTCAAGCTTCTGTCATGTACATCCTGATATGATGTATAAAGGGGACTCACCTTTGTGCTATACTTCCCCCCAAACATAAATCCAGCCTAATTAATAGAAAATATCAGAAAAATCCATAATGAGAGAACTCCAAATGTGAAAAAGTCTTGAAAAAAATAAAAAAAGAAAGGGCTATGGGAGTATCACAGATTGAGGAGACTAAGCTGATACATAACTAAATTCTATGTGTTATCCTTATTTGGATTCTGAGAGAGACAAAGGACACTAGTGGAAGACACTGGTGAAATCAGAATAAAATCTGTAGTTAACAGTGGTACCGATGTTCACTGCTCAGTATGGCAGACATAACATGGTTGTATAACATGTTGACAGCAAGAGAAGCAACTTCCAGAAGTCATCACTTTTAGCCTTACAGTAAGAAAAATCAGGACAAACTGGAGATCAGTAGATTCTCTTGGGCTCCTCAGAGAACCAAGGCTTCAAGACTAGCTGCCACCCTGAAATTTAGAGAGGCAGGCATATCCAGAGAGACAGGAGCTGAGCCTGTGACTGCCTCCTGAGGCCCATAGCAAGCACATTGAAGCCACAGACACGTGGGGAGACTTACATGATACTTTTCACAAATGGCTGGAGGCTGGTTGTGACTCATTGGGAAAATCCTGGCGGCCACCATTTTGGGGCCTTCTCCATCAGAAGCCCCGTAGGTTCTCATGGTGAGGATGGAGAAAGGTGCCTTTGTGGCTTTGGAGGGGGATGGATGAGAGGAGGAGGTAGTTGGGGAATAGGAATTATTTGGAAATATGTCCAGATCTTTCTATAGAACAGAAGTGTGCTCTCCAGGAGAAATAACCTGGCCTGAATGCAATTCTGAAATCTTATCCCAGCCTGTACCATGTAAAAATTAGAGACAAAAAGCCTATAGAATTAATTAAGTTTAGTAATTAAGTTTCAGTATTTTCTCTTCTTTATAAGTGACCTGGATATCTAAAGAAAACCATTTACTCAGGTTAGCATAACTTTAAGGTTTTAGGTTATGTAAAGAGCTTGGAAACTATTTTTATACTACAAATTGTAAGTACTGTTGAAATAAGGTTGGTCAGAAGAAGGTTCAATTTGGTTAAAGAAAACTTTGCATTTTTGATAGTCTGAAACAGCGGTAGCCACAGGCGGGTTTATTTAATCAGGAAACCTTTGTAATTTTGGGAAGAATGTACCCAAATAGTATAGAAATGTATGATGCTAGAAACGCCAGTGTTTCAACCGGCAATATCAAACTAGTCCTGATTGCTAAAGACCTACCCAAATTATGGAAACTTGAATTTTGAAAATACTTGTGTCAGTTTGTATAAGAATATTTTTAAAGCATATAAAAGTATTAAAAGATAATTTCCCAGATTTCTGGGAATTTTAGAACTGTTCAATCTGTATGTGTTTATTTATCATTACAGCAATTAAAATAGAAGTCCTTTTAAGAAATTTATGGTGTAATTTTGTAATACCATCCAAAGGCAGGAAACTATTACATATGTGTAGACACAAAAACATCCAGACAGATATAAATAAAGAGCTTTAATTCTAAAACTTCTACATGCATCAGACAAAAGCCCATAAATGAGAACACATGGTGCCTATTTCTGGTTGTGCAGAAGAGCTAGTTATTACCATTTCCACCAATATTTGTGGAGAAGATCTTTGAGATTTCCTTTGGGCTAACATGTAATTTTATGAAGGCTGTGGGCTAAATTTTGGGCAAAAGACCAAGAAGAGACCCAGTGGCCAATTTGGGTGTCTCCAAAACCCATCTGAGTGGTAAAGCCTCCTGCCTCATCCTTCCAAGGAGCTTCTCAGCCTCAGGTGTTAGCAGCTGCAGTGTGTTGTGTCCATTAAGTTTCTGTCTCTACAGAAGATTGAGCAGGGGGCAGTGTGTGGTGGTGGAGGAGGAGTCTCCTTGGAAAGTGGCTGTCTTAGTGCATTTGTCAGTCAGGGAGTTTCCTTGACTTTGGGGGGTCGGCTTTGATTTTGAAAGTAGCTAATTATTTAGTTAATTATTTAGCCTTCCAACAGTGACTTGGGTTCTATTTTTAGTTGGTCTTTTTGCAACTTTCATTGAACACTCTTTGTTTCTGTTAAAGGGTGCTGAGTGGCCTTGACAGGACCAAAGGTAGGTCAAGTTATCAGTGAGAGCCATTCAGGACAAAGGTAGCTCAGCATGAGTCATGGACCTGGAAGGGGGCCATCGGGAGAGCTAACAATACTTATGTTCCAACTGGAAAGTTATTATCTTTCCAGAAGTTTTTTGGTGGCCATGGGACTAAGCAAGCAACCATGCTGAGTAGTAAGAGGTTCTAGTAAGACAGAAAGAGGTTTGGGTGAAGGCATGTCACGTGGTGGGCATCACAGACATATGTCATTCTAGGGCTCTCTGCTCTTCCCGACTGCATGGCCTCTGTTAGACAAACCTCCTGTAGGGATTCGTAATTCTCCTCTGCCACACAGATGGCCAACCTAACACAAGGTTATCCTTCCTCTCACTAATTAATTATTCTTCTCCACTAACTTCTACTCTGTGTAAGTGAGCCATTCCACTCCTTTCCCATTGTAAAGTAGATACACTGAACATCGCAAACAAAGGGAGGGGGAAGAACCAGTCTCTTGGTTAAGCTGGGCCTCTTTTGTCTGAATCCCATTTTTGTGTCCTTCTGCTTTGAAACGTTGTGTGGTTAGTAGGAATAAGATAATGAAGCAGATGAGTCTGAGAGGTCTGAATGTCACATAATGAATGAACAATGCAGGAGGCCTGGCTTCTGCAATCATATGACAGCATCCCTAGGCACAGAACATTCTAGATCCATGTGAGTGGTTTGGGACCACTGGGTCAAGGATAGCAACCATTTTATGTGAAGTCCAAATAAATAATGAGTACATACTCATGCAGAAGAAAATCTACTTAGGGAAAACCAACTCAGTGCTGAGGATAGGAACACGAAAGGGGATCACTGTGCTTACAGACAAATAGAGAACTGAAGCTATAGGGTACTAACAGATGTCTCTACATCAGTTTAATTTGTAAATTTAAAAAATGTCTTCCTTAATTTGTTTGCAAACAACACAAAGTTCTAAAAAATAATCCCTTGAGCCAGGCAAATAACCCTCATTTCATTTCAACGTCATTAGGAACACCAGTGAGATGCTCTTGGATGTCATAACTGGTAGGCCCACATGTAGTTTAGGAGCCCAATGCATTCGTGATATTTCATTGTTATGCAGACGTTAAAGACCGTGAGCTTCTTTGTATGGTGAGTTTAATAGGTTTATATTTCTTAGTGAGGCAGTTATGGAGATACGTTTTTCAGCTCTCCCTTTCAAAAGAACCTGTTGTGAGAGGCATGGGAAAATGACAGCCTCCAGCCTAGGTACCTCTGGGACTTCTGGGTCCCCACTCACCTCCATCCTGGGGCCATATTCTCCCAAGGCTTCTCTCAGCCAATGACTGGATGGTGGAGCGGGGCTCTCCTGGCCTCATGTGTGGTCTCCCTGGAGGGTGCCTTTACTCCAGACTCCGCATCAGCCTGGCTGAAGCTGTCTCTGAACTGCAGTCAAGTCCGAAGCTCTTCTTGTCCAATTCTGCCTCATCCTGTCTCCTCAGTCATCAGACCTGCATCGAAATAGGAATGCTTACCACGCTTACTCCTGCTTCCTCATTCTCCACAGGCATTTCCCTGGCAAATCACTCATATGACTGGTTCCATCTCGGCATCTGTTCCTAAGAGAATGCAAAATGACTAAGAAAAACTAGAAAGGTTCCCCATTGGGCTCTTCTGGACTCCACTGATCATTAAAGGTGAGTCCTTTTCCAGGAGTGAATGGTGACACTCAGTTCGACTCAACATTCAAGTGATAGGGAATGACCCATTGCAGCTACATATAACGGAACTTGGGAACAAGAAGGGGCATCTCCAATGGGCTAGAAATGCTTCATCTAGATTTAACACAGGCAAGTCATGCAGATCTAAAATATGACCGACTATATATATGTATATATTTCTCCAAACCTAGAAAGCTCTTAATGATTCTTTTAAGCTTAAAACATTGCATGATTCATGCCAGATTAATTCTTCTCAAGGATTTTAAAAATTTGTTTTTATATGTGATTTTCCTTTTCTTACAGTGCAAAGTAATTCACCCCAGTTAAGAGAATAAATAGGCACAAAGTATGTCTCCCTACATTCTCCCTTTTCTCCCTAGTCTCCTAATCTAGATGAAAACTGTCTGGCAAGGTCTCTTATTTACCAGCTAAGAATACTTACAGCACTTAAAAGGAAAGAGGGTTTTGCCTCTTGGAACTGCTAGAAACCACTCCCTTTGTCTGCAGCCCCCTGCCCACAGCTGGTTACCTGGCACAGCCCATCTCGTCTCTCATGTCTACATAGATGACTCTGCACAGTTGACACCCAATTTGATCCTTCATCCGAGGTAGCCCCCTCCCATTTTTCCTTCTTGGTTTGTCTAAATAAAATTATTTTTCTTTAGGGGCGCCTGGGTGGCTCAGTGGGTTAAAGCCTCTGCCTTCAGCTCAGGTCATGATCCCAGGATCCTGGGATTGAGCCCCACATTGGGCTCTCTGCTTAGCGGGGAGCCTGCTTCCCCCTCTCTCTGTCTCTCTACCTGCTTGTGATCTGTGTGTGTGTGTGTGTGTGTGTGTGTGTGTGTGTGTGTGAAATAAATAAATAAAATACTTAAAAAATTATTTTTCTTTATTTACTGCCTTAGTAATGAAGGAAATGAAGATTAGAACATAGAGAGATCCCATTTCCCAACCACCAAGTTGGACACAATTAAAAAGAGCAACACTATCAACTCTACATAGCAACATGGACTTCCAGAGCCTTTTGACTGCTCATGAGGACACAGCCATCTCAGAAAACAGTTTGTTGAAGCTTCATAGATGTGAAGATGTGTCAAATTTTGGACTCAGCCATTCCTATTGTATATTCTCTAAATAAATTGCAGCCCCGTCTCCAAGATCCTGAGAAGATGCATAGCTGTTTTCACTGTAATTTGAAAAATGGGGGAAAGACCCAATCCAATCAACTAGAATGGATGCATTTGCTTAATATAATTTTATGATGAGATATAATAAAACAATGACCATAGACCACAATGAAAGTTTATGAGATTTAATATTATCAACATGATACTGAGCCAGAAAGCAAGTCAAGGAATACACACAGTATATGGTTCCCTCTATTTAAAGTTCAAAGTATGCAACTCAAAGTGATATCTTCTTTAGCCGTATATTCCCATCAAGTAAACTATGAGGAGGAACAATGGGGATAACCAACAGGATGGGAGTAGAGATGGACCAATAAAGGTCTGCGAAGACATGGCTGAGTTTTCTTTCTTAGGCAGAGGAGTTATGCATGGGTGTTCCTTTATTTTTATCCCTTACATCTTCTGCATAGCTTACACTCTTCATTTTGTAAGCTTTAAAAATAAAGCAAAATAATAAAGTCAACCAAAAACTAGGGAAAAGGAACGTAACTAATAACAACACCAAAAAGTAAGCCCTATCTGCTAGAAAGTATTATGCAGGGCACAGGAAAAATTCCAGGGCCTGCTTTGTTTACCAGAATCAAAGCTTTATTTCATAACATCTTAAGGATTTAGTGAGACCTTTAGCTTTTGAAATAGGGTTTCTCTGCTGTCTCCCTGTTACTCTGTTGACAACAAGCCAGTGCCAATACAAGTACTTCTGATGGTTCCTAAACTTAAAATGCAAACATAAAATTCTATTTCTTCCTTGATACATGCCCTGTGACTCTTTTTTCTGGAGTTGGACTGTGGTTGTCTCCATACATATGGATGTCATGCTGTGATGTGGCTACTCTGGGACCCTGGGATGTTGTGGCAAAGCCTCTTAGAATCTGTGACCCTGAAAAATAGATGGGAGAATGGAGTCCACAAGAGCTGAAAGGCAGTGGTGCATCAGACCAAACATGTGTGGCTTCAGGCCAGTGGCTCTCTGGGTTAACAACCTTGGGGCATGTGTACAGTAGCCAGAAAAGGTTTTGTTTTATTCGGTTTCATTTGGTTTTAAGATTTTTTTATTTGAAAGAGAGAGATAGAGAGAGAGAGCATGAGCTGGAGTGGCAGAGGGAGAAGGAGAGAGAAACTTGAAGCAGACCCCTCTGAGCACAGAGTCCAACTCGGGGCACAATCCCACGACCATGAGATCATGACATGAGCCGAAACCAAAAGTCAGATGCTTAACCAACTGAGCCACCCAGGTGCCCCTAGAAAAAGTACTTTTAAGGAGCTAAAATACACATTACTGAAAAGAAAATTAAAATATATAATTGTGCTCATAGAATTTTAAATAGAATTTTTATACGTATAGTAGAAATGCAGTAAAACAATTCTCTATATGTGTTTGTACAATATGTTCCTTTTTCATAACACAACTATGGGGATTGTAAATATTCAT
This sequence comes from Mustela nivalis, assembly GCF_964662115.1. Classification (NCBI taxonomy): domain Eukaryota; kingdom Metazoa; phylum Chordata; class Mammalia; order Carnivora; family Mustelidae; genus Mustela; species Mustela nivalis. Next base: position 112,674,665 of record NC_139021.1, read on the forward strand.
GTTGAATAGCCAGAGTGATAGTATCTTACAGGGCATTGATACTCCCCCTCCTCATGGCCCTTTCCAGGTGTTCCTCTCTGAAGTGTTACTCAAAACCTCCTCCTTTGATCCAGTGGAATTTCCTAGGCCTGGTCCTCACTAAGCTCCTCCTGATGTCATCCTCCATGGTCTCGGCTTCTGTAGGGGTCAGGCCATGGGGAGTTAAAGGCAAACAGGACAGCTGAATAAAGGGCATGAGTAAAAGGAAACAATCAGATGACTCCACTCTAGAAATCTAGAAATGGGGCTGTCTCTGACCATAACACGGGGAGGACTGAAGTACGTAGAAGAAGGGAAAGATGATGAAAGTTGTCTGCAGTTGGAGAGGACAGCAAAATGCCTCCGAGGCCCCAGAACCTCCCTCAGGACTGAATTGTGAGAGAGTAAACAGCAGGTCAGCCTGAGCCTGCAGGTCATTCTGTGCAGACCCCTTCCCACCTCACCCCTTTTCTCTTAGTTATTAATTTTCTCAGTTCACATTTTTATTTGACAGAAAATTTGCCTTTGCAGCAGAAATGAAAAACAATTCAAAATCTTTTCAGAAACATGAAGAAATAAGAAGAGAGACACACATCTTCATTGGGGGAAGAAGGGAAAATTTGTTTCAATCCTTCCCTTCTCCTGAGAACTTCTCATTTGAGCTCCTTCAAGTCCTGATCCATCAGAACGGCCCCTGTGCCCACAGCCCTTCACATAGGCTCTGCCCTTCTCATCCTTGAACCCAAGGAATGGGTGGACCAGCCCTCAGCCTCACGCCCTTCACCTCAGCTCTTCTACAATCTGGACACTGGCAAGACTCTGACAATACCACATTTCTCAAGAGGAGCCAGGGAAGGCTGTTCCTGGACCTGCCTGATCGTAGAGAACCAGTGTGCTCTGAGTGGTATTGAACCCACTGTAAAACAAAACAAAACAAAAATACATGAGTCATAAATGTCCCATCCAAACTCCTTCCACTTCTTTCAGAAAATCTTTCATAATGATGTAAAAAGAAGCTATTTTAAAAACCTGGTTTACTGGAGTGTTTTTGTTTTGCTAGATGCATGACCTCACTGTTCATACTACAAAGACAGAATTCTTCCCTTTGAAACTGGCCTCTCTGTCAGCACCCTGATCTATCCTGATGATGTCCTGGTAACCAAACGTCATTCTTGAAAACAATGGGGACTTTTTCCTCTACTGGTCCAGCAGTTTGGGGGTGGAGACAGGGCACTTGGTTTTCTAAGAAAAGATGCCGTGCTTTGAGAAGCGCTGCTTTATAAGATGCCCTGTATATTTCCATCTTTGTTACTATGATGCTAGTCACATGGAGTCATTAGAATCATTCCTGATAACATAACTGAAGAGAGATAAGTTAGAAGAAATCTCACTCCGTCTAATTGCTCGATCTTAAGTTGTGCCCTCATCTACACAACTGCTGGTCAAGAGAATATAAATGAACCCCTTACCTCTAACCATCTGTTGTCAAGAATTACAAGCGTGCAGTTTGCATGAACGAGAGATCCTTGTGCAGCCCTTCAATAATTAAGATGCCAGGTGTTGCCTTGAGTGTGATGTCCTCGTGGCAGAATCCGAGCTCACCCACACCCCCAGAGGTTGGTGGAGTGACAGCTGCTGCTGAAAGCACTTCTCATTAGCCCTTACCTGTAGCGTGCTTGGATCATGATGCAATACTTAAAGTCCTCTCACCCGCTCCTGGTCTGATTGAACTCCACTTAATTTGAATATGTGGTTTATCCAAAAGTCATACAGACTTAAAGGATAGGACTTTTTCCTGTTGGTTCAAAGATGAGGATCCCTTTAGAGACCTGATCACTCCCAGGACTGGAGACTGGCACTCCTTGGCCCCAGGTGCTTTCTGGCTGTGTGCCAGAGACACCAGGGCCTTACTACGTGGCATGTCAGTGGGGCAGCTCACAACATGGCCGCTGGCTTCTTCCAGAGCAAGTGCTCAAGAGAGGGAGGGCCAGGGGCATGCTGACATAATGTTGTCACCTACCTTGGCAGTGCTGTGAGTGCTGTGTGTGTGCTTCTGCTGTGTATTTGTTAGAAGCAGGTCATTCAGCCTAGCCCATGTCCAAGACGTGGGGGGATTTCAGGGGGTGGGGATACAAGCAGGTAGGGGACATTGGGGTCACTTTTGAGGCCACCTTCCACAAGGACATATTTTAAATGCTTCCTAAATTCACAACATGAGCTATTCTCCTCCACGTATTCTTCGTAAAGTCTCTTTAGTTAGTTTTAACATTAAACCAACATACACTGTGACTGACCTTAATTATTGGCACATTATAATAATTTGGGTAATGCAGTTGAAATTTTTGATTACTTTAAACTTAACAGTTGGTCCCCTGGTTTTCCTATAGAAAAGTTTTAAAGATTTATGTATTTATTTTAGAGAGAGAGAGAGACTTGTGAGTTGGGGGAAGGGCAGAGAGAGAGATAGAGAAGCAGAGTCCATCCCCACACAGAGTCTGGCGAGGGACTCCATCTCATGACCCTGAGATCTTGACCTGAGCCAAAATCAAGAGCCCAGTGCTCAACTGACTGAGCCAGGCACTCCTAGAGTTTGTTTATATAGAAGATTTAAAAAAAAAAAGGTTTAAAGGCCAATTTTTTAACTTACATTTCTACTTTTTGTATCTTAAAATCAGAGAAGAGCATTGTTCATTTTACTTTAGGGTGATGAAGGGATCATTGGAAACTTTCTTATAGGATGTATTTGCTCACAAAACATTTATTTCACATAATACAGAAGAGGCTTGAGGTGTTTTCTGGGAAGACAGGTCTGTTCCTTCTTCCTGGGCTTGGGTCACTCAAAATATGTCCACCACTGGGGAAATCGCAGGCCCAGGGTCAGACATCCCCCATCTGGGCTCCCAGGAATTGAATCCTGGTAGCAGTGAGCACAGAGGAGAGATGGCATAGGGACAACTTCCTGCCTGTGAACACATGCAGGCCCTTGAGCATCTCCTGGGCCACATGAAACTTCAGTTTCCAGTTTCAGCAGAGTAGGGACTAAGGTTAGGCAGTCTTACTACAACCCCAAGAACACATGTGATTAAAGACAAATTCGCATTCATAAAAATGAAAACATTTTAAACTTCAAGAACACCATTAATAAGTGGAAATCAAGTCCTAGATGGGAAGAAAAAATGTTGAAAACATATTATGATAAATTACTTGCATCCCAAATAGATTGTAAAAGCTTGCAGCTCAATTAGTCAACGAATTGACTAATTAAAACACATTTTACTGCCTTTTTGTCAACAAGACAAAAAGGCAGTAAAATATAAGCTAAAAATTTGAATAGACATTTGATCAATGCATATGTATATAGAATGGCCAAGGAGCCCAAGGCAGAATTCTCAATATTATTACCCATCAGAGAAATGAAAATAAAAACCACAATGAGATGTCACTTCATAATTACAAGGATGACCACAGCAAAAAAGACAGGGGCACCTGGGTGGCTCAGTGGATGAAGCGTCTACCTTCTCAGGTCATGATCCTGGGTTCTGGGATCAAGCCCCACATTGGGCTCTCTGCTCAGAGAGGAGTCTGCTTCTCTCTCCCCAGCTTGTGCTCTCTTTCTCTCTGTCAAATAAGTAGATAAAAATCTTAAAAAAAAATAAAGTGAAAAAAATATAAGTCAAGAATGAGTGTTGGAGAAGCTGAGGAGAAATTGGAACCCTCATTCATTGCTCATGGGAACACAAAAAGGTGCAGCCACCGTGGAAAACAATCTGTCAGTTATTTGAAAATAAACATGTAAATTTACTAGATCACCCAGCAATGACTTTCCTGAATATCCATCCAAGATAAATGAAAATATGTGTCCGTACAGAGATGTGTGCATGAATGTTCATGGCAGCATGATTTAGAAGAGCCAAAAAGTAGAAATAATCCAAGTGCGCATCCATGCTGCAATGGAGATGAACCTCAAAACATATCAGGCTAAGTACATTTTTTAAAAGCACAGATTGTGAAATTCCATTTATATGAAATGTCTGTAAAAGGCAAGCCTGTAGAGACAGGAAGTACATTAGCCCTCACTTCGGCTTGGAGTGGGAATGAAGCCAACAGCACGGGAGTGCGAGCCTCTTTGGAAATGCTTTCAAACGGGACAGTGGTCATATTGACAGCCCTCCAGAGTGACTAGGCATTACTGAGTTGTATGCTAAAATTTGGTGCCTTCAGGATGTAGATACATCTACCGGCTCTGGATGCTTTGTTATCTAGGTACATATGAATGTGGTAAAAAATGAAGTAGTAAGGGTCAGCACTGCTGTGACGAGGGACATCAATGTGCTTGATGTATGGGGACCAGTCAATGAATTGCTGTTGCCTTAATTTCTGACTCAGTCATTATTTCAGCTTCTTGCTTATTATGCAAGACTGTGATCTTAAAAACCAGTCCTGGATGTATATTCAAAAAATGGAGGGGACGCCCAGGGGGCTCAGTCCATCAAGCATCTAGCTCTTGATTTCTGCTCAGGTCAGGATCACAGGTCATGGGATCCAGCCCGCCTTAGACTCTGTGCCCAGTGGGGAGTCTGCTCGGGATTCTTTCTCCCTTTCCCCCCGCCCCTCCCCCCACCCCTCTCTCCTTGCTCTCAAATAAATAAATGAATCTTTTTATAAAAATAGAGTGGTAACCCACACTTTTTGCCATATTCTTGTGCTACTTGGATAAAAAATATGAAATTTGTGTATTATCACCAACTGATGGAATTATGCCCATGATTTAACTAAATCTAATCAATATTTGAGATTATTTTCCCTAAATTCCAATTCATAAAGTAAAAGCTCAGCCATTTCTGTTAGAAGTTTTCACTTCACAGTGAAACCAAATTATCTAATAGTATTTGCATCAACTGAATCTTAGGAAGCCATTTACATTTTTAAAAGTTTGGTGATTTTCTTTTAAAATGCTCTTGTGAAATATAAAAAAAAACCCAACTTTTAGTTTACAGTCTATAATTAGAGATACAACCAAGAAAAGAAATAAAAACTCAAACCCCAATAGCAGAATGAATTTTACAGGCTAATTAGAAACTTCGAGAGACTTAAATTTTAATTAACACTTTCCATTTGCAAATTAACTGTAAAATGTGGTTGTATTTTGCGGCCCTTCTCTCTGTAAGAAGTATACTTTAAATAGTGAATGTAAAAAAAAACAAAATGGGAAAAAATGTTTGCCACAAAAGAAAATGCCACATGGAGACAGGGGCAGAGATGGGAGTGATGTATCAACAGTTCAAGAGGGGCGCCTGGGTGGCTCAGTGGGTTAAAGCCTCTGCCTTTGGCTCAGGTCATGATCCCAGGGTCCTGGGATCGAGCCCCGCATCAGGCTTTCTGCTCCGTGGGGAGCCTGCTTCCTCCTCTCTCTGCCTGCCTCTCTGCTTACTTGTGATCTCTCTCTGTCATATAAATAAATAAGATCTTAAAACAACAACAACAAATAACAGTTCAAGAAATGTCAAGGGTTGCTGGCAGCCCCCAGAAACCATGAGAGAGTGTGGAGCAAATGATTGCCTCAGAGCCTCCAGAAGGAACAGCTTGCCCTAATCCTATCAAAACCTTAAAACTTCTGTTCAGGCACCAAGTTTGTGACTGTTTGTTATGGCAGCGCCTGAGGAAAGTGGCTTCTGAACTGGGAAGGAAGAATGGATGTTAAGGGGGATTCTGGTGACAACTCAGGAAGAAGCATGGCAGAGAAAGTTTCTCATTGTGAACATCGAGTTGTTGATGACCAGAATCTTGGCAGAAATACAAATGTTAAAGGTGCTTCTGGTGAGGTCTTAAAAGGAAAGGAGGAACATGTTATCCGAAATTGGAGAAAAGTTCATCTTCGTTGCAAAGTGGCAGAAAGCTCAACTGAATTGAGTTCTTTTGTCCAGTGGAAAACAATTTACGATGGCAAATATGGAGAGGTGTAGCTGAGATTTAGCTGAGGAGATCCTGAGGATAACTGAAGAGATTTCCAAGCAGGACTCCACTCAGCTCGTAGCAATGTGTGAATAAGGAGATAAATTGAGGAGGGGTTGCTCAGCAAAGACAGACTAGTGCTTGACTGGGTTAGTCCCAAGCCAATCCCAGTTGGGAGTGGGAAAACAAGGCCATCCATGGCTGATGAAGGATGCTCAGGAGAGAGGGCCAAGTGTGAGACTGGGCAACCTTCTGCTGAAGACATGATCTGGGGCCCCATGGACCCACTCAGACATCTCAGCAGAGCCAGGAGCAGAGATGGGGTTTGGCTGGAGGGGTCTAATGGCATGGGTGCCCCACGATGTACACCACAGACCAGCACGGTTTCACGGAATGTTGTATCAGAAGAAACACCACCAGCTTCTCCTGAAGGAACAGAGACAGGAATAAATGAAGGGAGGCTATCCAAAACCTGTGAGATTCTAGAAGCAGGAAGTGGGCTTCCAGAGCTACCTGCAGGAAAACACAGGCTGTCCTTCACGAGCAAGGAAGAATGACTCCAAAGACACACATGTGGACATGGAGACAGAGGTCAGAGAGGCTGAAGGCCAGGCCAGCAGGGCCACCCCAAAAGCCCTGGGGACAAGGCACCAAGACTCAGAGGATCTTCCAAGCCTTAATGGAACTTGCTCTGCTGAGTTTGGACTCACTTGGTGACCCCTCTACTCCTTTCAGTTTCCCTCTATGGAAAATGGAATGCCTATCCTGTACCTGCCTTACCATGCTATTCTGGAAGAAGATAGCTATTTTCTCTCTTCACAGGTCCACGGATGGAATCTTTCTGAGTGTGGCCTCTACTCAGAGTCATACTCCTGCCTGACATGGATGATTTAGAGGATGAGATTTGGAACTTACAGGTGATGCTAGAATGGGTTAGGACTTTGGGGGAACATTGGGATAGGATGAAGGCATTTTGCACGCAGGACAGGGGGGCAAATGTTCACTACCTGGTAGGCAATGTCACTCTCTGTTGTTCAGAGTTTTTCGAAAATTTTTTGGTCTATATCCAAATAGGTTGGAATTGGCTTGACTAAAGGACCTCACCACTCACTAAAACAAAAATGGGAGATCAAAACCTGTTGGTGTTTTAACTGGGATCCCTTCAAATGTATATATTAATTTAAGAATAACTGACATTTCAATTACACTGAGTATATCTCACAAAATCTGTTGTTTAAGACAGATTTTCCTGTCAAATTATTATTGATTCCTTTTCCCTTCTACCCATATTCCTTGAAAGACTTCTCTGCATCTGTCAAGTCTATTCTTTTGTCATCTTAGTTCTAGGCACTTCAAAAGATACAATGTAGAATTACTGATTTTGTTCACAAACTGTCTATAACTTCATAGTGAAGATAAGAAGTCTACATTTACAATTCAGATCTGAGAGATTAAGTAGTAAGAACCAATGAAAACAGAAAATCTTCTTCAGGATCTAACGAGCCTAGAAGCAAAGCTCTCCTCTTTCGTATTTTCCATACTATTTATTAGATTAATGCACCAACGGACAGTGGAAAGTGGGAAGAATAGGGACTTTGGGACAGGCAGATCTGAGTTCATCGCCCAGGAGCAGAGCTTCCAAATCTTGGAAGTAGCTTTCTTGCTCACATAGTGGAAATACTGTCTTCTTTTTAGAGCTCTTATGGAGATGAAAAGAAATAGTCTTCATAAAATATCTACCAAGTAATGCATGCCTTTTAAATTGTACTGTCACTTCTGATACACTTTGGGTCTAAAGTTCGGAGTGGACAGCCCAGGAAGGAAAAGTATTTATTGAAATGTACTTTGAGAGCTGTGCATCTTAACATAGGTCATGTTTGTTACAGATGGAAATTGTAAATTTTAAATTTTAATAAATTTAAAAAGTCCTTTTTTAAAGTTATTAAATATCACTTGAAATTTCAAAGCATTAGATATCATGACTAAAAAGAAATTGAATAAAGAGAATGAAGAAGACTTACTTTGTGTTGAATAGTTTTCCTCACATAGGCTTTGTACATGACTTCAAAAACTTCTTGTCATATCTTTTGATTTTTTTGTTATTGATCTTGTGTAAATGAGGTGGTTTCTTTCATGTTTCTTCTCAATGGTGGTTGATTACAGATGTATCTTTTCATAGTGCACTTCAGTCTAGAATAGAATTCTGCAAAACAGGCAAAAGTGACACAATTATAAATGCAGATTTTCTTCTGCAACTCAGCCCAAGTTAATGTGGACTATTAATCCATAGCTTCTTATCAGAAGTCCATTAAAGGTGTAGATGTCTGGAATATAATTATGCTGCAGCTCTGCGGATAATTGTAGAACTATTGATCTCCCTTTATTCTTCTTATTTTATCTCCTTAAATTATTATGGATTTAACCATAAGTGCATGGCTCTCCAAAAGATAACTTATTGCTGACAGTGCTGGGCAGGGTGTGGTAATTTCTTAATGAATTGTTTCTGAGGATCACAGACGTCTTGAGACCTGATTTGCTAAAGTAGCAGATGGAAAGGGCAGCTCTTCTAAATATTAGTTTCTGGTGGGAAAAGCCAAATTAAAACTGTAATAGACAAAATTCACATACCATAAAATTCACCCACTTAAAGTGCACGGTGTTCTTCAAGTACAGTTACAGGGTGCGAAACCACCACAACACTCTAATTTGAGAACATTCTCATTTCTTTCCCAAGGAAGTTTACACTCATGGGTAGGTACGCCATATCCTCTATGCTTCCCCCTGTCCCGTGTTCACTATTACTCCTTAGTAATATTATTAGCACACTTTCTGTCTCTGGACATTTTCCTCTTCTGGAAACTTGGTGCAAGTGGAATCGTAGAACATACGATCTTTTTTTGACTGGATTCTCTTGCTTGGCATAGTATTTTTCAGGGCCCGCCCACGTGGTAGGATACATCAGCACTTCTTACACTGAATATTTCACTGGAGGGTATACTGTATTTTCTGTATGCCTTCAGCAGTTGATGGACACTGCGTTGTTTCCACTTTGGGGCCCTTATAGACAATGCTGATGTGAACATTCATGTGCAGGTTTTCCTGTGGACCTCTGTTCTCACTCCTCTTGGGGACATGTTTACCAGTGGGGCTGCTGCATCCTGTGATAAATCTGTGTTTAACATCCTGAGGAACAAACTGTTTTCTGAAGCAGATGCGTCATTTTATATTCCTGCTGCAACGTATAAGGGATCTCATCTCTTCATACCCTCACCAACACCTGCTTCTTTCTTTTTATTTTAGCTATCCTAGTGTTTCTCCAGTGGTATCTCATTATTGTTTTATCTCATTATGGTTTGCATTTCCCTAATGACTAATGATTTTGCACATTTTTTTGTGTGTGTGCCAGTTACCATTTGTATATTTTCCTTTGAGAGAGGTCTATACATATCCTTTGCCCATTTCCCATTGGTTTAGTTATCTTATTATTGACTTGTATAAGATCTTACATATTCTGGAGAGACGTCTCTTAGATATACGCTTTGTAAATATTTTCTCCCATTCTGTGGTTTGTCTCTACTTTATTTAATAATGCTAATTATTTGATAGCAGCCCAAAGGTTTTTAATTTTGATGAAGCTCAACTTACCTCTTTTTTTTTTCATTTCTTTTGTGTGTCATATCTAAGAAGTCATTGCCTGCCCCAATCATGAAGATACATTTTTATGTTTTCTTCTAAGATAAAGATATTAAATTTAATGTGTCCTCTAAGAGAGTGTCCTTGGATGTGTCCTTGGATGTTAGCTGACGATGGAGAGGGGTTCCTCCAGGAGGAGGGAGCCATCCCTGGGACAGGGAGCTGCATCCGTGGGGAGGGAAGCCCTGTCAGTGGCAGGAACAGTGGTGGAGGTGAGGAAGCACATAGGAAAGGAAAGGACTCTGCCAGGCACAGGTCAGAACCACCAGTGGTCACAACCTCAATTTTTATAAAGAGGAATTTTAAGATTGTGCTGTTGACTCAACATTGGTTAAGCAGTCCGGAAATCTAATTAGAAAAATGTGCTGTGACCCACCTGGTGGGGTTCCCTTCAATAGGCAGCTGAGGCAGGGGGATGAGAACTCCATGTGGGTTGCAGAAAGCATTCTCCCCAGGGAAACCCAGAGTGTGAGACCCCAGAGTGCAGGTGTGAGGGATCTCCACACCCCTTCCTGCTTACTGTGGACACAGCTAGGCGTCCTCAATGTGCACCAAGAGCCTGTCCCTGACCCAGATGCTCAGGCAAGTGAGGGTGGGGGCAGATGGTCCCCTAGGCACCCCCTTAGTTCCTTCAGAGGCTTGCCTGAATGGAGTTGAATCCCCATTCCCACTTCTCAATGCTGTCACATTCAGACTTTGGTGGTGTTAATTACAAGTATGTCCAATATAGAAAGCTGTGCTAAAATGGTAAGGAAATGAACTTGAAGCACTTTGGAAGTAAAAGTACCAAGACTTTAACTCCTCATTTACCAGAGTTGGGGTTTTGAAGGGCATATGTTTCTGCCTAAATCATTTTGTATTTCCCAAATATTTTCCTATAACCATGAAGAACTTTTAGAATCAGAAACAAGGTTTTAAAAATTATAGATGGGGAAAATCCATATTACTTCAGAGTTCTTGATCTTTGAGCAAAAATCCAAATCAGACGGAAGGGACCAGGTCCCCACCTGGGACTAAATGGGGCTCACGTTTTAGTGTTTGCCATATAACAGTTTACAGGTCCCAGACTCCACCATGGCCAAGGTACCAGTGTTGGGCATTTGCAGGACTGAAACTTGGACCCCCTCTTTGGATTCCAGATCCCACTTGATAGGTTTTCCCAAGTCAACATTCCCGTCCTGACCTGAGTATGTCTTACTTGTGGGTGTGGAGAGACTGCCAGGGGTGGGACTGCCCCATCAACCCGCCCCCGGCAGAGGCCAGGCCCGCAGGTGGTTCTGGTCCAGGAACAGCGACGGCGGGGGTGCTGGTGTCACGCCAGACCACAGAGGGTAAGGGAATTAGTCCATACCAACCTCTCCATGGAGATGCAGCCCACCTCCTGCATGCTTGCTGCAGCAGAGACGACTCAGCTCCCTCGAGCCTACAGTCCGTGAGCTGTTCCAGCCGTTGCAGCCAGACGGTCCCGGTGCACGGGCGGCCTCACACCTGCCACAGGCTCAAGTGAGGAGCAGGAGAGACATCATGCACCCCTTTGCTCAAGGTTTTAACATCTTTCTTACAGTAAATCAAGGACATTTTTTCTGTACTTCATAGCATGAAAAATATGTGAGTATAGGGAAGATATTGGCATTATTGATCCCCTTCTCATTATTTATATTTGCTTTTCTCTTTTTTTTATAAGATTTTATTTATTTATTTGACAGACAGAGATCACAAGTAGGCAGAGAGGCAGGCAGAGAGAGAGGGGGAAGAAGTCTCCCTACCCAGTAGAAAGCTGGATGGGGGGCTCCATCCCAGGACCCTGAGATCATGACCTGAACTGAAGGCAAAGGCTTTAACCCACTGAGCTACCTAGGCACCCCTTTATATTGGCTTTTCACCGAGCATTTGTTTGTTAAGCAATGTCTATGATACATTAAGTAGATAAACTATTTTTGGCTTATTTTTGCTAGACTTTAATAGAAATAATTTGAGATGTGAGCCACTCATATTACATTTTTAATATCCTCTTTTTTTTCCTGAGTCAGATAGTCCAATTTTAATTCTTTTTTTTCTTTTTAAGCAGACTCCACACCCAGTGGAGCCCAAGAGGGGGTTTGAACTCACCACCCTGAGGTCAAGACCTGAGCTGAGATCAAGGGTCAGACACAACCGACTGAGTTACACTGCTGCTCCCCAATTTTGGATTCTTTAACTAGTTCAGAGAACTCTCCATGCTATTTTCAAAATTTATTAATAAATGGCAGTTAATCACTTTTTCCACCAACTATAATCTCCATTAATTGGGTCCTCTGAACAGTACGGTATCAAGTGAGTTTCTGAAGAAAGCATCCAATAAATAATCGTACTTAATATTGTAATCAAAATACAGATTGTGTTTTGATTTGAAATTTAGCTTTTCTTGAAAATAATTAGGATTGAAGATGAACTTTTGGGACTTCATCAAGATCAAAAGCTTCTGTGCAGCAAAGGAAATAGTCAACAAAACAAAAAGGCAACCCATGGAATGGGAAAAGATATATACAAATTACAGTACAGACAAAAGGTTGATGTCCAGGATCTATAAAGAACTCCTCAAAGTCAACACACACAAAACAGACAATCATATCAAATAATGGGCAGAAGATATGAACAGACACTTCTCCAATGAAGACATACAAATGGCTATCAGACACATGAAAAAATGTTCATCATCACTAGCCCTCAGGGAGATTCAAATTAAAACCACATTGAGATAGCACCTTACACCAGTTAGAATGGCCAAAATTAGCAAGACAGGAAACAACATGTGTTGGAGGGAATGTGGAGAAAGGGGAACCCTCTTCCACTGTTGGTGGGAATGCAAGTTGGTGCAGCCTCTTTGGATAACAGTTTGGAGATTCCTCAAGAAATTAAAAATAGAGCTTCCGTATGACCCTGCCATTGCACTCCTGGGTATTTACCCCAAAGATACAGATGTAGTGAAAAGAAAGGCCATCTGTACCCCAATGTTTATAGCAGCAATGGCCACGGTTGCCAAACTGTGGAAAGAACCAAGATGCCCTTTAACGGATGAATGGATAAGGAAGATGTGGTTCATATACACTATGGAGTATTATGCCTCCATCAGAAAAGACAAATACCCAACTTTTGTAGCAACATGGATGGGACTGGAAGAGATTATGCTGAGTGAAATAAGTCAAGCAGAGAGAGTCAATTATCATATGGTTTCACTTATTTGTGGAGCATAACAAATAACGTGGAGGACAAGGGGAGATGGAGAGGAGAAGGGAGTTAAGGGAAATTGGAAGGGGAGGTGAATGATGAGAGACTATGGACTCTGAAAAGCAATCTGAAGGGGAACCAGGTGGTGGGTATTGGAGAGGGCACGGATTGCATGGAGTACTGGGTGTGGTGCAAAAACAATGAATACTGTTACGTAAAAAGAAATTAAAAAAAAAAAAAGTATGCTCCTGGAGGAGAGAGTTACTCATGGCAGACCTTCACTAATCACAACTAGGAAAAGTAGAATAAACCATGAAAAGTTACGTGTCTGAAGGCATGAGATGCAGGTAGAAACAGCAGTACTGAATGAGCTAAAACTTCAAGGACGGCAGACTTCGGGAAAGAACGAATAACAAGGAGTTGTTATTTCCCCTGTTGTCAGCAAAGGCTGGGATGCAGAAAGAAAATAAAACTAACAAAAATTTTAGTAGTAGTCACATGAGCTGAAATGATAAATTGGAGAGAATAGGGGACCCCAGAAAGCGTTTGCTGATTTCTACACCAGACAGTAAAAGGCATATTCCCCAAATCTCCTGAAAGGCAGTAAAATGTGCACAAACCTCACAATCCTTAGGAAGCAGGCATTCCCCAAAGTCCCCCAGCCATGTTGTTTTGTGACTCAGCAGCTCACCGTGTCTTTTTTTCTGAGTCACAGCCCAGTACACAAGGTGTCCAGCGTGTTTATCCTTTCATTTGCTCAAGGACATCTTGGCTGTTTACATTCTTTGTCAGCTTGAATGGCAATTATAAAGGTTCACGTAAGACATTTATTGTTTTTGTTTTAGCAGTGCTGATTGTGGCATCTCATCGTGTTTTTAATTTGAACTTCCGGAAAGACCAATACTCTTGTGCTTTCTGCTATATCCATTGATATTTTTACTCTTGGCTAGTTAGTGTGCTGCTGGGGATGAAATTTGGTTGGTGAAATTCTCTGATTTTCTAATTTAATCTCAGCTTCAGGTAATCCCATTTTTTTAAGGATTTTTTTTTTCTTTTTAAAGAGATTGAACCTTGGTCTTAAGAATATGAATGTCACTATTGTTCCTACACTTCTTCCTGAAATAGAGCTTCCTTTTTCCCTCCTTCACGCTGAATGGGTTTCCATTATGCACCCCCAGCCTGTGGATTTGCCACTGTGCCTTCTGCAGGTTGGGGCTCTTATCCACTTTGAAAGATATGGGGGAAGGTAGATTTTCAGTGGTGGTCTCCATTTCCTTTTCCCAGGACTCAGACTATGATTTAATTGATCTTTCTTCTGTAGGCTAAGGCCTTTGTGTTTTATGGAAAATAAGGGGGGATGGGTCTGGGTGGAGCACTCGCCAAGGCTGCTTCTCCCTCAGCCATTACCTTTCTTTCTTAGCATTCTCCCCATCTTCCCTGTGGTTGTTAGGCGGGGTTCCTAGAGGAAAAACCTGTAAGAGGGTGAAATTCCTCCTTTATAGCAGCGGTCTCCAGGGGCTTCATACTCCCAGTAAAGTCCATGCTTCAATAATTTGTTAAAATTTTTCTTGTTTGATATTTCTATTTGTTTATATGACATTTGGCCACTTCTGTCTCAGGGAAACAAATGCTCTGGGGCTGTTCTTCCTGCAGGCACCTGTCTCTGTAGCTGTGACTTTGGTTCTTTCATGGTCTCATAGAAATTAGTCAACTTTCAGCTTTATAGCTTTTTTCTTATTTTAAGGATGGGAGTGATGTTCTTTCTCTGTCTATATCTAATCTAAAATCAGATGGAATTCCACTTGTCAAATGTCGAAGCTGTTGGCTGATAGACTAAAGACTGAGCTGAAAATCTTTAGAGGACAAAAGTGGGTCTCTTAAACTCATCTTCTGTGTTTTCATTTTAGATATTGTACTTTTTAATTCTAGAATATCCACTTTAAGGCTATGTTGTTGGAAGACCCATGAATCTTTCAATTAGAAGCTATTGAGGGCCCCACCTGAAAAGGAGAGATGAAGGAGAGAGAAACTGAAACTTACCTAAGCTGAAATTTAGAGATTAGATGGATGTTACCAACCACTTACTGTTTTTGCCTAATGGGGGAGATGGACAAGTGGTGGAAGATGCCATCTGGACCCTCAAAGGTTCTTTTGTCTGAAATATGTTGCATGCAGTTAAAAATTACAAGACATGCAAGGAGGTAATACAGTATGGCTAAAACCAACAAGAAATAAACAAGATAATAAAACTCTAAAAAGCAAGCCTGACAGATAATCCAGAAAATAACCTTAGTAGACATTGTAATAATTGTGATTAATATGCTGAAGAAAAAAAGAGAAAGATGGACACAAAATGAATGAGAATTTTTACCAGAGATTTAGACATTATATATAAGCAAAAGCCATAGCTTATAACTGAAAAATATGTATGTGAAATTAAGAACAAGATGGATGGGTTTAAGAAAGGATTGGATAGACTAAGATTATTGAACTGGTCAATAGAAAATGTCCACAGTATAACACAGAGAAAACCAAGAATAGAAAAGAACAGGAGAGACACGTGGGACTTACCCAAAGTTCTCGGTATATGTGCAGTTAGAGTCCAAATAGAAGGGAATAAAAATGGAACAGAAAAAAATATTCAAGGAGATTGTTTATCTGTAAACATTTCTTAGGTTTTAAAAAATATAGCAATGTTATCAGCAAAATGGCAAAGTAGAAAGTCCCTAGGACTGATTTCTACATATAACACACACCAACACACACACGCACACACACACACACACACACACACACACATGCTCATGTCAGAAGTTGTATGAATCAATTCATAAGAGCTCTGAAAACACTAAAAGTTTGTAGAAACCAAGCAATAGTCATCTAACCCTATCCCTTGCCTGACCTGGTAATAGTCTTGGTCTTAAGCTGGTAGCAACCTGGTTCCCAATTTTCCCCTTAAATTAGAGGAACAGACTTTTTTCCCAAGTAATTTCATACATCTGCTATACCCAAAAGGCTGATGCAAGGCATTCATTCCCATCTTGCATAACTTGGAACACAAGCAGGAAAAGTAATGGGAACTGTTTGTAAAATCTAGGAGAACTATACTCACAGATGCCTGGAGCAAGAGATTACAAGTGGAGATATAGAATAAACCATCTAAGGCCTAGAGAAGTTGGGTTGTGACTCTTTTGGAAATTAGGATATTCAAAAGCAACCACATATAAGGGGAGAAATTAGAAAACCATGTCCATGCCCAGAAAAGATGTATGCTTAGAAAGGATCTGAGAGCACCTTAAGCTTTCAGTAGGGTGAAAAATAAAACAGAAAAATAAACAGAGAATCAATATTGTGTGGGACAGTCTCAACCAAGCCAGCGTAAGAATTATGGGAGTCCTAGGAAAAGACAAGAGAGATAAAGGGATAGAAAGAGCATTTGAAGAAATGATGTAAAAAATTTTCCAAATTGGATTAAAGACATAAATAATGTAAGCCTAAGAAGTTCAACAAACTCCATGTTGAATAAACCCGAAGATAGTCACACTGAAACACACTAATGAAGTTATCAAAAAACAAAGGCTAAGAGAGAAAGCTGCAAGAGAGAAATGAGTGATCATATGCAAGGGATCCTCAGGAAGATTGCCAGGCAATTTCATATGAGAAACCTTGGAGATCTGAAGGCTGTGGGATGGTATGTTCAGAGAGCCAAAAGAAGAATGCTGTCAACTGAGAATTCTGTAACCAGCAAAATTGTCCTTCATTTTTGAGGGAACAATTAAAGAAATTAGACACTTTCAGATAAACAAAATCTGATAAAATCCCTGACCACAGACCTCACCACAAAAAATAGTATATCCGGGCTGCCTGGGTGGCTCAGTGGGTTGAAGCCTCTGCCTTCGGCTCAGGTCATGATCCCAGGGTCCTGGGATCAAGCCCCACATTGGGCTCTCTGCTCAGCAGGGAGCCTGCTTCCTCCTCTCTCTCTGTCTGCCTCTCTGCCTGCTTGTGATCTCTGTCTGTCAAATAAATAAATAAAATCTTTAAAAAATATAGTATATCCTTCAGATGGAAATAAAACAACATTAGACAGCAAGTAGAACCCATAGGAAGATATAAAAATCTCTGGTGAAGTTAAATACATGAGCAAATACAAAGGTCACTTTGCTGAAAATCAAGGAAACCTGAAATGCCAAAACATCCTGGAAAAGAGGGACAAAACTGGCGGATGCCCATTTCCTGATTTTGAAACGTATTCTACACCTGCAGTAATCACAGCAACATGGTATTGGAATAAAGATGGAAATACAAATGAATGGACTAGAGAGCCCAGAAATAACTCATACATGTATTGTAAAATTATTTTTAGCAAGGTGCCAAATCCATTCAATGGGGGAGAAAACAGTCTTTTGAGGAAATGGTCCTGGGAAAACTGGATACCTATATGGTAAAGGATGAGTTTGAGTTCTGACCTAATACCATATACAGACATTAGTTTGGAATGTATCAGAGGCCTAAATGTAAAGGCTAACATTATAAAAGTCATAAAGGAAAACATAAGGAAAAGTCTTCATGACTTTGGATTTGGTACTTCAGGGAGAAGGACACCAAAAACATGGACAAGAAGAGAAAATTAATTCGACCTCATCAAATTTAAAAACTTTGTGCATCAAAGACATTAGCAAGAGTGGGAAAAATAGCATAGAATGGGAGAAAATATTTTCAAATGATATATTTGATAAGAGGTTAATATCCAGAATATACAAATATTACAACTCAAGAATAAAAAAAACAAAGAGCCCCAATTTAAAAAAAAAAAAAAATGGGCAAGGACTTGAACAGACCCTTCACCAGTGAAGATACACAAATAGCCAAAAAGCACATGAAAAAGGCTCAAATTACTCATTATTGGAGAAATGCAAGGCAAAACCCAATGTGATGCCACTTCACACTCAGTGGGGTGGCTATTCTCAAAAAGGCTGAAGACAACAAGCTTTGGTAAGGACATGGAGGACCAGAAGTCCATGTGCATTTTCAAACGGCACAGCTGCTGTGTGAAATTGTTAGTTCCTCAAAAAGCTGGATGATAGGATCTAGCAATTCCAATTCTAGGTATTCACCATCCCCTCCCCAAATGGAGAGCAATGACTCAGACAGGTACTCATACACCAACATTCACAGCAGTATTACTATTCACGGTAGCCAAAAGCTGAAATCAACACAAGTGTCCATCAATAGAGGAATGCATGAATAGATACGGTGTCTGCATACAATGGAATATTATTCAGTCTTAAAAAAAGAATAAAATCTTGACACACGCTCTGTATGTGACCCTCAAATATATTACGGATATTACGGTAAGTGTAATGAGCCAAACACAAAAGAACAAATATTACATGAATCTGCTTATGGGATGTACCAAGAATAACTAAGTGCATAGAGACAAAAAGCGGGAAAAAGGTTACCTTGGGCTGAGGGAAGGGGGAAATGGCGAGTTGCTGCTTAATGGATGTGGAGTGTCCTGAATGAAGAGAAAGTTCTGGAAATGGGTCATGGTGATTAACATTATAAAAGTTAATGCTTCTAAATTGTACAATTAAAAATGGTTAACAGCATGCCTAGATGGCTCAGTCAGTTAAGTGTCCAACTCTTGAGCTCAGTTCAGGTCTTGATCTCAGGACTGTGAGTTCAAGTCCTGTGTTGGGCTCTATGCTGGGTGTGGAGTCTGCTTTAAAAAAAATGATTAAAATGGCAGTTGTTATAGTAAATGGTAAAATGGTATGTGTCATGTATATTTGGCCATAATAAAAAATACATGATTTAGTAATAATATATAGGATTTATATCTCTACTAAGGTTATGTGAAATTAATACCTATTATTTTACTTAACTGAATAATTAGTCTTTCACAATAGACCAAATGATGCTGGTGTTTGTAATATTTCTTGAAATTAGCATTCTTATTTTGTAATTACTAAAGCTGTAAGATTTTTTTTTCCTCAAATGAATCCAGGAATGATTTTTCTCTTATTAAGCCAAAGGATAATCATTTTTTGAACTTTTGAAATGTCTATCATGAAAACATGATGATAATTACATCCAAAACTTTTAACCATTTCTTAGTAAATATTATGATTGAAGTAATCAACAAACCCCCAAACTGAGAGTTATAAGTAAAAATATTTTTGAAGAATCATATAGCTTGGAAGTATTGAAAATAGCAATAATAAAATGCCAAAAAACACACTTGGTAGAAAGAATCTCCCCCAAAATATTGATAGCATGTAAAACTTGACATGGTAAGAAGTTTTATTTGGTAAAATATGGACAGATAACAAAAACATTTTTGACAAAGTTGTAATGTTTAAGATCTTGGATAGTTGCATTTAGTTAACAACTGTGTGCAAAACAAAATACACATTGACATAAGATAGACTTAGTAAACTTTGAACAGTAAATCAAGTTTTTTTCTGAAGTATTAATTAAGGAATAGGAACCATTGAAAATACATTTAGTAAAAAAAAGTTTAGAAATTGGAAAGGTTTTATCTATAGCATCAAGGAAGATGGTATTAATTAGGTGAATATTTTAATGAGACTCAAATTTGAGATAATTTTGATTAAAGTTTTGTATGCTTGTCATAAATGTGGAAGCAGCATGTTCAACACATGAATTGCATCAAAATG
The DNA here is from genome assembly GCF_964662115.1 of Mustela nivalis. NCBI lineage: Eukaryota > Metazoa > Chordata > Mammalia > Carnivora > Mustelidae > Mustela > Mustela nivalis. Next base: position 112,694,218 of record NC_139021.1, read on the forward strand.
GCAGTAACAAAACTTTGGAGCCAAGACATCTTCTAACATCAGGTTTTCTGATATTTTGCCTTAAATTTCGGAAGCCTTTCATGCTTCTCTGAGAAGCAGAGACAGACAATAATACACTTGCTTTTTAAACCTATGCCTAGCTCTGAGGGCAAGAAAAGCATTTAGTTTCAGGAAAAAAAATGCAGTTTACCAATTTTCTTTCCCTTAACAATCTTTTCAATTCCCCAAAGATCCGTATTATCATCTGTCCTCAATAAATTACTGTGAGATGATCTCAACTGAATTTCTATGTATTTCTCTAAGTTTGAAGAACTCTAGGAGAATATTTGCTATTATAGAAATGATATGATAAGGTATATCTTAAAATGTAATTCTGAATCTCACAAATTATATAATCTCAATAAATTATTACAACTTCTCAATCCTCTAACTCTTCATCTGGTTCACAGATGGAGCAACACTTCCCTCACACTTTAATGTGAAGATTAAATAGAACATGATTTGTAAGTTGCATGGCACATCAAATTACTTCATAAATCACCATCTGTCTTCCTTCCAATAAGAAGAATTGTGGACCAAAGCCAGGTCATCAGTTTTTTATCTAGGTAAACTTCTGTTCAGTTTCACATTCAAATATCTTTATATTCATATTCCCAATTCACATTTAACAGATCTCATTGTTTAGTTACATTGCATCTTACATGCCTGACTCTCATTCAGGTGGGCTGTTTGAAGCAACAGGGCAAGTCAGATTGCGAGTTCAAGGGGCTTTTGTCATTAGGACCCATGAGTCAAGGAGGGAGGCAAGGCTCATGCCAGCAGAATGGGTTGTCCTGTCAGCATGGAGGATCCTGGTTAAATTGGGGAAGTGTAGGGATCCAACACAGCTTGAAGAGCTCGGGTATCTTAACTGTCTCCTTTGATTGCCACATAGTCATGTAACAAACTATTAGCAGAATTGTCTAATCTAAGGTTACTAGATAAAGCAGAGTTTTATCTCAGAGGGTTTTTTATATTTATATTATATATATATATATATATATATATATATATATATATATGGGGGGGGTGTGGGTGGGTGGGTGTGTATGTGTGGTTTGTTTTGTTTTGTTTATGTACGTGTTTTTTAAATTCCTAAGCATAAGATAGAACACATAAAAGAATATGGGCAGTGAGAAATACAATTATCACACTTCTTAGGAAAAGAGTTTTCTGAAAGGAATTGTGTGTATTGGTGGCTATTTTTCTTGAGTGGCAAGACTCTGGATGCTAAGAGTAGTTTCAACAACATCAGGTATCAACAAAAATGTGACATTAATGAGTGAACGATCATGATAAGTAATTCCTTTTTCGCAGTTCCAAAAAGTTTCTAGTGGAAGCACATTCCAGAGGAGGGTATTATCACAACACACTAGAGATTGGAAATGACAACTGAAGGGTAATAAAATTCAGGAGGAAGAGCAAGGAAAATTAAGCCTGCAGACTGGAGTGTGGTTTTTAGATGTGCCGCGTAAGGTCAGTCTCAAACATACTGGCTGACTTTCCTCATTTGACTAAGAAGTGAATTAGAGCACATTCAGTTTGCAAACTCAAATTATTTTAAGTTTCAGGCAGGTTAAAATAAATAATGTTTAGTTCTTTGACAGCCAAGATACATCTTCACAATGATAGAAAAGGCCAATTTCCACACCTATGTCAGGACTTGGAAATGGCTGGCAGGGTCTTGCCTGGTTCTTGCACAGATGAAATGAACTCAGAATATGTGTGTGTGTGTATGTATGTGTGCACACATGTGTGCATGCAAACTTGCATAGCTAATTAAAATATATTCCAGGACATTGCATTTTATGATGGAATATTCTTTAGGGTGAATTCGAGGTTTAAAATTCCATGAATTTTTTTAAATTTATTTTTTATTTTCAGCATAGCAGTATTCATTATTTTTGCACCACACCCAGTGCTCCATGCAATCCGTGCCCTCTATAATACCCACCACCTGGTAAACCGACCTCCCACCCCCCGCCCCTTCAAGCCCCTCAGATTGTTTTCCATAGTCTCTCATGGTTCACCTCCCCTTCCAATTTCCCCCAACTCCCTTCTCCTCTCTATGTCCTCCATGCTATTTGTTATGCTCCACAAATAAGTGAAACCATATGATAATTGACTCTCTCTGCTTGACTTATTTCACTCAGCATAATCTCTCCCAGTCCTGTCCATGTTGCTACAAAAGTTGGGTATTCATCCTTTCTGATGGAGGCATAATACTCCATAGTGTATATGGACCACATTTTCCTTATCCATTCGTCCATTGAAGGGCATCTTGGTTCTTTCCACAGTTTGGCGACTGTGGTCATTGCTGCTATAAACGTTGGGGTACAGATGGCCTTTCTTTTCACTACATCTGTATCTTTGGGGTAAATACCTAGGAGTGCAATGGCAGGGTCATAGGGAAGTTCTATTTTTAATTTCATGAGGAATCTCCACACTGTTCTCCAAAGAGGCTGCACCAACTTGCATTCACACCAACAGTGTAAGAGGATTCCCCTTTCTCCACATCCCCTGATTTTTTAACTTTTCTTTAACGAAAACATCTTTACCAAAGGAGTTTGAAGTTGACTCCTCCTGCTTCTGGTTTTACAACTCTTTCTACAGTTTTACCTCTTAAATGAAAAAGATAATGCACAGAAATTGAAGAAGTTTTGAAATAGCTGTTCCTCTCCTGTGCCCCCCCAAATCGGGATCAGTGTGAACATTATTGCACCTGATTTTATTTCATTTTCTAAGAATTATTTTTTTAAATCAATTTTGAAGAATATAATTACATATCATAAAATCCTCCCACATAAAGTGCACATTTAATTTTTTAGTGGATTAGCAGAGTTGTGCATTTCCACCGGTTATATAATTTTAGAGTGTTTCCCACCAAAAAGAAGTTCCATATAATGAGCAGCCTTTCCCTGTCTCCCAGCACTCACACTACTTAGCCTCTGTTTCCACAGATTTGCCTATTCTGGAAATTTCGTATGAATGGAATCCTACGAGATGTAGGGTCTGGTTTTGCTGTGGTCTGCATCTTTCACTAGTGTCATGTTTCAGGTCCATCCACACTGTGGCATGTGTTACTACTTCATTCCTTTTTATTGTGGAACAAGATTCCTCCATATGTGTGTACCAGATTGTGTCCATTCAACGTTCATGAGTTTATGGGCATATTGGATATTTCCACTTTTTAGCCATGTGGTTAATGCTGCTTTGAGTTTGGAGAGATCATTGTACAGAGATTTCTTGAGTTTGTACTACGTACAAGCACGACAAGCTAAACAGTGAGAATACGAAAAGCCATAACCCTGTCCTCCTGTGCCCACAAACTACTGTCTAACAGCTAACAGGTAAGTGGAAAAGTAACCCACACACAAAAAAACTGTGATGCACAGAGAGCTTCAAAAGAAGCAGACAAGGTTTGAAAGACAGTCATTGAAGGATCCCACTTTAATGAGATCCAAGAGGGAGCTAAGTCATGCAATGGCTCAGGGAAGAACATTGTGGGTGGGGGTGTGTGAATGATAATGGAAAGACGTATCACTGGGAAGAGCCCGATTTCTCTGCGAAACCGAAAGATGGGCATCCCTGACAACAGCTGAGGGAAAGGAAGACGAGCATCACAGGTAAGTGGAGACAAAGCTGCGGAGATGTTTCCGCCCGAGGAATTCATCTACGTCACATTCTCAATTAAATAAGAAATCTTGGAGGGATTCTTGACAGGGAACAAGACCACCTTGCTTACATTTTAAATAATCTCTCTGTTGTCCTTGGAAAACCTGTTCAGGGGATCTGAGAGAAGAACTGGACAGACAAGTTAGTAGGAATCTATTACAATCTCCGAGTGAGAGATGAGAGGGGCTTGATTCCAGAGAAGCCAGTGGGTAAGGAAAGTGCAGACATTGGGATTTGCTTTGGGTTGGGGGAAAGAGGGTCACAGCAGTGGCCTCCAATGGCCCCTCATCTATCCACACTCTTCTGTGGCCCCTCTCTGACTCTGGACTTGGCCAGCTGACATGTTGTGAACAACAAGATATTGTCAAGTGCGATGCAGACAAGGACTTGGAATGTACCTTCTCCGTGGTGTTTGCCCTTTCTTGCTGCCCTTAGACTGCCACGGGAAGAAGCCAAAGCTGGCCTTGCAGATGATTGGGCCATATATAGCAAATATAGGCTGTCATAGCTTGGTCACCACCAGACACTAGCCAACCCCGAGCTAATGCTGCCACTGGAGTGCATTCTGCAAGGCCAAGAGAAGAGCCATGCAGTTGCATCTGGCCCAAACTGCTGACCTATGGAACTGTGAGTTAACGATTTGTTTGTTTTCTTAAGCTACGAAGTTTTGGGGTTATATTTTACACAGCTGGGTAACTGATAGTGAGAAAGAATTAGCTGACAGTATAGATACATCTGGGGAAATAATGAGCCAAATATATTACAGAAGGTTCTGCCTGAGTGGCTGGGTTGATGGTTTAACACCTGGAAGTGGGAATGGGAACAGGGAACAGGGCTAGGGGGATCAAAGGTGTGGATTTAGACATGTTAATTCTTACATAGTTACAACCTGCAGATATAAATTAGGGAAGTCGCAGGATAAAGTTGGCAGGCTAAAAGACTGAAAAATAAGCTTATTTTGCTTACTTATGTTTTTGTAAGCTTATATTTAAAAATGCATTTTAGAAGAAAATTTTCATTGTTTTTTTTTTAATTTTTTTTTTTTATGGGCTACCTATTAGTTTTTTGTGAACAGCAGTGTATAATTTGAAAAATGGCGAGCAGTCCAATCCCTTGACTTTACAAAGGATTACCAATGCTGGAGAAATGGAGTAACTCATGTGAGGTCACATAACTCTTTACTGAAATTCTTGACCCACAAGCCTGAGTCTTTTGACCCCCTGGCCCCTTCTTCACGGCACACACTCCCGTTATGTTAGCCTCTGCATCAGACACTCATATTACTCCAAGAGAAGTCAGGTAACATTAGTAAGACAGTGTAGATGGTACCTATGACAAACACAAGATGGTGGATGCCCAGCCTCTGTGTTGGGCACACGATGAGAGGGACCCTACTGATGTGGCCTGATGGAGAATCTCATACCTCATCCTTCAGAGGCATCTGCTCCCACTTTTAACCAGCTGTTGCCAAGTTAAGTAGATCATCTACATTTTAAAATTCCTATCAGTTAACATGCAGTGTGATACTCATTTCCGGTGTACACTTTAGTGACTCAACAGTTCCACCCAAAACCCAGACCTCATCACAACAGGTGCACTCCGTACCCCCCATCACCTATTTCCCCCATCCCTCCACCCACCTCCCCTTGGTGTTGGGAAAACTGGACGGCTGCCTCCAAGAGGATGGAATGGGCCCACTGTCTTACAGCACATGCAAAAATAAGTTCTGAATGGATGAAAGACCTGAATGTTAGACCTGAAACTAAAAATCCTGGAAGAGAACACTGGCGGTAACCTCTTTGATATTGGCTGTGGCAACTTCTTTCTGAATGTGTCTCCTGAGGAAAGGGAAACAAAAGCAAAAAAAAAAAAAAAAACCCACAGGATCTCATCAAGATAAAAAACGAACAATCAACAGACTAAAGGTCAATCTGTGGAACACACCTCAGAAAGGGCTAGTATCCAAAATATATAAAGAACGCACAAAACTCAGTACCCAAAAGTGAATAATTCAATTAGAAATGGGCAGAAGACATGAATAGGTATCCTTCCAAAGAACACAAACAGATGGCCAACAGACACGTGAAAGACGCCCAGAATCCCTCACCCTCAGGGAAACGCAGATCAAAACCACAATGAGGTGTTGCCTCACACCTGTCAGAATGGCTGAAATTAACACAAGAAAGAACAGGTATTGGTGAGAATGTGGAGAAATAGGAATCTTCTTGCACCTCTGGTGGGAAGACAAACTCATGCAGTCACCCTGAAGAAGAGTCTGGGGGCTCCTCGGAAGGTTAGAAAGAGAACCACCTCACGTCCCAGCAGCTGCACTACTAGGCATTTACCCAAAGAAGACACAAATACTAATTGAAAGAAATACATGCACCCCGATGTTAATAGCAGCATTATCCATGATAGCCAGATTATGGAAGTTGGTAATTTGTACTTTTATTAAAATTTTTATTTTTAAATACAGATAGAAAATTCATTGTAAAGAACAAGAACAAAACAAAACAGGGAGTGGAGCCAGTCTCTGGGCTGCCAAACATCAAGCTCAAGAGTGACATAGGCCTAAAATATCTTGTTCCAGTAGAGAAAGGAAAGCACTGGTGGCCCATGGTTCATAGGAGTCTGTCCATGTGAGGATCTCCCAAAGGCCATGTCAGTCCCTTCAGGTGAATCTGGAAGACCCAAGCTACTCCTGTGTCCTGAGGATACTCCACTTTCTAAAGCCCAGAGGTCCTGATAATCACCCATTGCATTAGGCAATGTATGTCTGTATTCTTAGAATCCCTAAATTGGACATGTGAAGTTCTTAGACATTAATGATTCATCAAGAAGTAAATACCTATAAAAATTAAAAAGTAAAAAAAAAAAATAAATAAAACAATCCCTCCAAAATAAAAAGAAGTAAATACCTGTCTTTTCCCCAAAACAAGCATGTTATCTAATTAAAGTGTGTGAATTAAGTGTCCTCCAAGGTTCAAAACAAATGTAAGTATGCTTCAGATTTCTGAAGTCTAATTACTGCATGTTCTGTGCTGTCAAGTCAGCAAGAAAAGACGTTGACATTTTGGGTTTGCTAGAGCATTACTGAGCATTTCATGATGGTTATGGATACAGGTGTCCCAGCAGCAACTTCTGAGGCTGTGTATTAGGGTACTATGTATATTAACCAAGTCAGGTTAATCCTGCTGGTTCCCTGTGCACAAGACTTTGAAAGCACTGTCGGAACTGCTCCATTCTGCTCCTGAAATCCAATGGAGCAGAGTCATGTGAGTAGATCACTTGCACTCAACTTTATGGCTAACTTGGCCAAAAGTGCATCTTCCTCATATTAAAAGTTCTTCAGCAGGTCCATCGGGTTCATCACAGTGTTCTTAGTGACAGCAAAGAGTCAAAGCATCCACTATTGGAGAACTCAAAGTGTAAAATGATCCACGAATGCCCTGTGACCTCAGAAAGGAGTTAGAACAGCTGAAGTAATGGAAATAAGCTAAAAAGCCATCACGTTAATAAAAAAAAGTATGAAACAATAAAATTCATAGCAAAATGCAATGCTATTTTGCACACTAAAGCACACACAGCTGTGGGTATGATGTAGGGAAGTGTGTCAGTGTGTGCAAGGAGTGCTGGGAGCATCTACATTTTACGAGTCATTAACACTAAAGTGACTACAGTGGGACTTGGTGGTGGTAAGGAAAAATAAAGTGAAACAAAGGGGGTTCCTACACAGGCCACCGGGGTTCCTCATGCCATGAAGTGGGGGAGTAGTTATTACCTCGGTGGTGCCCTGACCATTAACACCCTGGGGTTCTATACTATGTAGATAGTAAGATCCTGCTGGATCCTTGAACAGTTCCCTCCTCAACCAACTCCTCTGAAAGCCCTTGTTCTCTGAGATTTCCATCACCTACGTCTGCAAGCTGGGGAACCCAGCCTCTGGCTTTGCTTCCTGGCCTCAGCTCATAACACTGACCTCTGACTTGCCTTGCCACATCTCAGAAGAAAAGCGCTTGATGAGGGATCAGACTTAGCACCCTAGAAGGAATCGCATAGTCATGGGCAGTGAGGTGTGTTACAGAGACTGTTGTGCCCGTGACAGTGCTCACCACATAAGAGAACAGACAGGTGTGTGTTTTAATGAGTCAGTGGCAGCTCTGCTGAGAAATGGAGCCAGCACTGGACTGCTCATCAGTGGGATGGATTTGTCCAATATGTCCATTGCCCAAGTGGGTTGGACTTAGGAACTCTGGGAGACCCAAGGAAACAACAACAAAAGTCTCAGACATTTCTGAAAGGAATCTTACAGAAAGAGGGAAAAGTACCATGTAGAAGATGGTCAGGTTCTGGGATGCCCTCAGAACCCAAGCAAATGGACAAGAGGTCAGGTCTGAATGGGTGAAATGAAGTCTGGAATGAACAGTCCTTGACAACAAAAGACCTGAGAACGTAGGCAGTGAGCCTTGAAGACTCAGAGGAAGGACAGAAGGTCAACGTGGTCCACACAGGAAGTGAGGGTTGGCATCTGGAAGATGAAGCTACAAGGATTGAGGACTTGGGCAGAACATAGGAAGCTGAAGGTCAGGGTCAGCATCAGGGACAGACCCAGCACAACTACCATGAGAACAGGAGGCAAGGGACAGGGAGTCTCCTCTACCCTGGGGCTATGGAGCAAGTTCACAGGCTGGTCAAGGGGGCAAGCTCCCCAGAAGAAAGAGGACCTGGTGTTCCAAAGGATGGTCTGAAGGGCACAGTCATCCATGGATTACTGAATCAAGGGCATAGCCATAGCTACAAAGACATAACCAGCGGCTGAGTCTAGTTCTTCTAACCAGAAACTGAATTTGGGTTTGGGGAAAATCAGAGAAAACCTGTCTTCTCCCAGAAGAGCCATATCTATTTGACTGACAAGCTCTGAGGCTACTAACCCCTATTGCCTTCCAGATCACACCCCTGCTTCCAGCCCACAATGTCCCTCTTCTTTGGATTACGTTCCTTGAACATGTGTCACTTCTACATTTTTTTTTTTTTAGAATTACTCAATCCATAGTCTAAAAATAACACCAGCATCTTATTTACTCCAAGAGGGAAAAAAAAGTACTGTAAGTGTCTAGCATTTTTCTGTTGGATCCATTGAGAATCATATGGGATAAAAAAGAGGCTTTGGAAGCCATAAAACTTAGAGCAATTGCACTTTTCATTTACTTGTTTCTAAAGGTTGTTCACTGAACCACGTCTGTGAGTGACATTTAGTCCATCGGCCATCAGCGCTTGTATTTTAGGATGTGCTCTTTCTCAGGATTTGAGAAGGTAAAAGTGGAAGCATGACAACTGTCTGTTCTGTGTCTGCCAGAAAGCCAAGTGCAACCGAAGTTCACGTGATCAAAGGGAACAGCAGAGTGAGAAGTCTGGTACTTGCTGGCACTTAAACATCGAGTGAGAGTTTTACAAACGGAAAAGAAAATGGTGTGCAGTTTTTCAAATATCATCATCTTATGATTAAAAAAAACCAGGACTTTATATATGAATGGGATTTTTTCTTGACTCAACTTCCCAGGTAAATATATTTACTTTTTTTGTAGGGTGTGGAGTCTTGATTTGTCTCTTGGAGATTCTTTCAAAACCAATTCTAAAAACTAAATACATGCTTCCTCATCTCACTGGGTCTTTGCATGTGCTGTTCCCTCTCCCTGAAGTGACCTTCCCTCCAGGTCTGAAGCTGCTCTCAGCCCCTAGCCCTAGCACGTCTCTCCGTGGGGCATCGTCTGAGCACTCGGCCTTCATTACAGTTGTCACAGAGTACAAAGAGAGATTTTATTTTGCAGCGATTTGCCATCTCTTTCACTTGGCCATAAGCTCCATTAGGGTGATGACCATATTTTGCTCATATTGTATTCACATTGGGTTCAGTAACTTTTTGCTGGAAGAATGAATGTGTGCAATGCCCATGTCTGTGTGCATGTGCATACGTGTGTGCTGTGCGTATTTTTGCATACTTATGTGTAATGTGCATATATGGATTTGTACGTGTCTGTGTGTGCAAGTGTGTGCAGTATGTGTGTGTGTATGCACACAGGTGTTCTGTCCAGAGGAATCCACAGGAAATAAGCACATTGCAGAAAGAATGGAGGGGCACGTCCTCTGTAAGAAAGAACTAAAGGGGACCCAAGACAGACTGACAAATCCCTCCTAGGACTTACCTAGTAGGCCTCGGCAGTCCAGCCCTAGGTTGTCTGCAAGGGCACAGCTCTGGGTCAGGTTTAGAGTAAAAAAATCAGCCCGCAGGAAGACATCATTGGAGAAATGATACATTAAGTGGGCGATTGTGGTTGGACCAAGATGTATATTCTAGGCTCAAAGCAATGACTGTGTATACAGAGATTTGTTTTTTCCTAAAGATGAGTGAAGAGAAGAGCTTCTGAATTTGACTCTCAGGGTCAGGAGGTTGGTGATTGTCCAGGAAGCAGAGCCAGGCTGGCTATGGGAGAACCGTGGGAAGGTCCTGGTCATGCTTCCTTACAGGGAATCTTGAAGCAGTCATGTTTATACCCAGTTTCAAGCTTTGCTCAATACATCACAAGTCCCCTAAGATAGCCATCCCCATTCTGACCACAACATATGTTATAGTCACTCATCCTTCGGTCCATGGTGCCTTGGAAAATGGAGGGGGTCCTCCACAGGGGTGCAGAGCTGCTGGTCTGAGGGAGCGAGGGTCCTGGATTTCCTGGTTGCAAAATAAAGTGAAAAGACACCAAAGGGTGAGCTGAGAGTGAGGAAGAATGACATCTAGAAAGCAGGTGAAGAGAGAAGCTGATGGGAAAGAGTTCTCAATTTTCCCAAGACCAGGAGGACTTTGAGCTTAGAGGAGTAACGGTGGAGGGCAGGCCTTGGTAAGAGATGGAGTGTCAGGGCTCAGGGAAGGACAAGAGGATGGAGGGATTTGTGGCAAGACACGGACCTCGTTGCGAAGTATGCCTGGCCTTGGTGGGGAGGAGGACAGACAGGAGAGTCTCCAGAGGTTTCTGAGCTCGGTGTGATCTGATCCGTGGTTCAGAATGACAACAGAGCTGTCTGTTCATAGTCACACCTGACTACGAAGGCGAGTAAAAAAATTTTACGAGGATGAGACCGGTTGGAACAATCAGAACATCAACCTATTAGAAAGAAAAATATCTACTTTTCTATAACCTACTAAAAATTCGCTGTGTATGTTATTGAAAAAAGAAGGAATAGCACCTTAGTAGATATGCCAGAAGGGGAAGAGGTGACGCCCACACACCAAGAATTGGCAGGGGTCACTGACGGCAGGCAGGTCTCGCTCGTGGGAAGACGGCACGTGGATACCCCGCCCGGGACTGCATCACACAGGACGGGGCCAGTCAGGAAACGTGAAATGATTTTTGTAGTGTGTTTAGCAAATGTGTCTTTAAACTATCAGAGGAGGAACAAATAAATTAAAGAAAATATAAATGCACCGACCATAATCTATATTCTCTATTAGATGCATCCTCGTACTTGGCAAGTACTGAATCTGTAAACTGTAAAACCGATTTTATGATGTGAGAGATCTTTCTGATAATAGCTCAGCCAGAATTAAATGCGGGATCAGCAACCTTCTAAGACACTTATTGGAGTTTGGTCGTATGACAGAGTATATGTAATTTGCATTGCATAAGATTCATAAATTTAGGAAGCAGGTTAATTTTGTCCAGAAATTGGATTAATTCCTTTAATATTTTCCAACTTTACTATGATCTTTAGTAACATAACATAATTGATTTCATCTCATCTTTCCACTTGGCTTAAATATAAAGAAAACTGAGTAACCATGAAATGCCAATACTTCTGATAGATTTTCAGATATATGGTGATAGAACTCCTGATACTTAGAGATTTTTAATTATTTTTATTTGGCCGTTGTTTTTAGACACATTTTTATTGACAGATGTGATCCCTAATAGGTATAGTTGGGGAAAGGCTTTGCCATGTTGCTCTTAAGCCCCAAAGCCTTATCTAGAGAAAATACAGAAAACCAATATGGAATGGGTCAGGAGGAACTTGTAAGGCAGGGCCCTAAACTCTGCTCTTCACGGAGACAAGGAGCATCTAACACCCTCCAACACTCAGCTAGGAACGGGCACAGCCAGACTCGAATTCAGCTCTGTCTGGCCTTAGCATGCACGTGCTGACCCACCTGCTGCACTGCCCCTTTACAAAACAGGGCCATCCAGCACGTAGCACTTTATTTATCATTTATCAGGAAGCATTTATTTCACACCTACAGTATGAACTGTGTTGAATACGAGAAATAGAAAGATGAAAAAAGTGGGAGTGTTTGTTGTAATGGATTTGATGTCTCTATATTACAAAATTAAAGTGAAGATTACTCTACACATAGACATTTCTTTAGGGTGTCTTTTTTCAGCATTTACTTGACAGCCAATGGTATGAGTGCAAAAGGCACTGAGAGCTGTTAAATAATGTGTCATTTGTTTTTTTTTTAAAGGGAAGTCAGATTCAAATTGGAGAATATTAGAAAGCAGTTATTTCTTTACACACATCTCTGACCATTCCCAAGTCTGCATAAAAAGCTTAGGAAAGCAATGGGGGAGGGTGCACCTGGGTGGTGCAGTCGGGTAAGCTTCCAACTCTTTGTTCCCACTCAAGTCATGATCTCAGGTTCATGAGTTCAAGTCCCATGTCTGGCTCGGTGTTCAGCAGGGAGTCTGCTTGATGCTCTCTCCCTCTCTCTAAAATAAATAAATAAATCTGTAAAAAAAATAATAATAATAAAGCAGCAGGGGCCATTCTCCCAGCAGGAAGTTCACAATTTCCTATTAAAACTAATTGCTCATGGATAACAATGGCAGAGCAGATAACCAATTTATTGAGTTACTTTATCAATAAACCTTTCAGAATATAAAATGTTAGATAAGTATTGCCAAATTTATTATTGGAGGCTGAGGTTTTCAAAAGACAACTTCAAACTTGGAATCAGCCCTTTACCTCATTTGCAAAATCATATCACAAACAAAGACTTTTCCTCAAAGACTGACAATTTAACAAAACAGATTTAATGGAGGTTTAGAAATACTGAACTGAAGCCATTCCACACTTCCATATGACACATTTGAGTGTTTGAAATTGTGTTTTTTGTTAAATGGTACTTGTTAAATTGAATGGGTTTAATCATAGGTTGGCTAATAGATCTAGTAGTGGAAGCAAGAACTGTTCACAAAGATACTTGCTGCCAGCTTTTCTTAAGGCTTTTACCAACTGATGTGCTGCAGTAGATCTCTGATGAGAAAGAAAGACCATGCCCAAGAATTGGAAAGATTCAGTGAAGACCAGGAGAGTTTTGCTGAAAAAAGTAAGGCAGTGATTCAGTGATACAACAGATTTATAGAGAAGAAATAGAGTTTAGAGATGTCAAAGCCGTGCATGTTCTGAGCAAGGCCCAGCAGCACAGAGAGACTCACTGATGTGTCCAAGGTCGTACAGACTGACATGGTCCTCAGTCCTACTTCTCTGCCACGACATCGAATGAAGGCTGATTTCAAGCCCCCATCCACATCCTCTCTCTTCCCAGAGTCCCTATAATGTAAGCATTTTATCTACATTCGAATCTCTGGTGCGTGCATTAGATACAAAGCATCGGGGCGCTGGGGTGGGTCAGTGGGTTAAAGCCTCTGCCTTTGGCCCAGGTCATGACCTCAGGGTCCTGGGATTGAGCCACAGATAGGGCTCTCAGCTTGGAAGGGAGCCTGCTTCCCCCCCTCTCTATGCCTGCCTCTCTGCTTACTTGTGATCTCTGTCAAATAAATAAAATCTTTAAAACAAAAACAAAAACAAAGGATCTCCCATGCCAGCCTACTTGAGGTCCTAGGACTCATTCCTTAATAATCGGTGCTCTGTAACTTCTTACTGGTTTTAATAGGTTCAATACATTTTAAGATACTTAAGGATGTACTCTAAGATTACATAATTGGAGCCATCCCAATCATATATTTTCTGAGCACAAAATAGTCTACAAGAGAAAAATGCTGAAGTCAGAAAACGGTGCTGTCTTCCAGTTCAACAGATTTAGGGAGCCACATTACACTAAGAAGTATTTTCATGGAGAGATGAGAGTGTTCTCTCTTTCTATTTTTATTACTTTCATGTTATTGAAGATATGGCACCAGAAATATGCATACTTATATTTAGAGAAATTCACACTCTAAATCTCGGAGTCATAACAACGTCTCTTCCCATGCGGCATATGTATTTGGTAAATGCGAAGATTTCTCCACTTGGTGTGTCTGAGAGGACTCCATGGGTTGTATTCATGAAAGGTTTTTATTTAAAGGAAAAGAACAGGAGGCAGCAAGAGAAAGACAGGAAGGGAAAGCATGTGGGTACGAGCTCCCGAGCTCCCCAGGACTCTTACTCACACATACAGACTTGTTTCTGGATGAAACCACCACAACGGCATGATGAGACTTGGCGTTGAGAGCTCAAAGCTGAAGTTCTCCACCGGCTGCTACACCCCTTTGGTCGTGAATTTAAGCTGGGCATCTACCTAGTTATGACAGATGAAGGCCATATTTATGTAGTACGCTATAATTTAAAACACTTAGAAACATTGAAAATTAGTGTCTTATGTCTTTGTAAATACTTAGCAAGAGTATTTTGAACTTGGCCTGCCTTCTTCCCATCACGTGACTGACGATAGCGAGTGACCCTCTTTTCTGGGCTGTGGAGAATTACCATGAAACTTCATTTGGATCAGCTTCCAACATTTTCTTTTGGATCCTTTTCAATGTGCTGAACTATTTCTGAGAATTTCTTTAATGTGAGTTTGTTTCCTTAGGTAGAGCAAAAGGCAAAGGGCTCAGATAGCAGGACTCTTTGCAAACCTTACGCGGGACCCAGGAGATCCACCACTTCTGTGAGGGGACCCGAGCACAGGATGTCTGGGGGCCTCTCCCCATATTAACCACATTACAGATTCAGGGGTGTCTGCGCCCTAGAATGTCCACAATTAATCTAAGTCCCATTCCTTTACATTCAGTTCATGGTTTTATGTTTTTTTTTTTTTCTGTAATGATGAGAAGTTGCATGTTATGCATTGGAGGACTATTATTTTCTTACATTGGTATATACACAGCCTCACAGGTGTTTTTATTCTATTAACAATGATCTTAACAGTTTCTTATTTTTGTTTCTATTTTCCTCCTTTTATAGAAAGATGCCTATAGAAAGATGCTGGTGATTGATCCCCACTTAGGTCAAATAAATACCAGTGGCTGCAGATTGATTTTAAAGAGAGAATGGAGGTCCCAGCTTTGGCCACTTGGGGAGTGGGGGAAGGGGGACCTCCCACTGGGTGACCAGCTACATCCTGATGTTCAGTGACAGTGGGAGAAATTAGAAGCAATATTGGCAAGAAGGAAGCATCTGGGCATGTTCTTTTATTTAAAGACTCACATGTATTTTAACCTATATTGAGTAGAGAAACCAAACCTACCAATTTACTTTGAAAATATTTTGCAGAAGATGGCAAGGTCCAAATTGTATTTTACATGCATTCCACATGCATAATTGAGGGAGAAAAGCATTCTCTGAATGAGAACAGGGTCTGGGTATCTAAGAAATCAATGTCATTGTAATCTATTTTTATGTTGTTCAGTTACATAGCCTCTGCATTTCTTTACGTTCATAAAACCTATTTATTTTTCTTGCTTCCTGATTTAATCTGGAAATTCCAACAGACACTGGATATTTAAGTGTGTAATAAAAGGAAAAGCATGTTGAGGGGCACAGCAGTGCCCTGGCAGGAGCTCGTGCCCATGGAGCTCTCTGCTATTTGGCTGTAGTCAACTCTCGATATTATTCTTTTTTTGCAAATGACTTTATTTATTTATTGCAAGATTTTATTTATTTGACAGAGAAAGAGCACAAGCAGGGTGAGTGGGAGATGGAGAAGAGGCTGTTTTAGCCTCTTTTACTTATTCATAAATGTTTCACTTTAGCTGCCATTAGAGAAGTTAATGAAAGCTCTAGTCATGAATGCTATGTTCAAAGGAGAGTCCCTTGTATTGAACAAGAGAGTGTGTGTGTGTGTGTGGTTTTCTTCTTGATCACCCAAGAAATCTCACTGTCTGTTGTACTCCGGGTGACTGCATTACCTCAGGCACTTACTCCTACAACATGTGTCTGACAAATAACCCGAATTCAGCATCGTTCAAACCATTATTCAAACAAGACAGAACTACTGTGAGTGCTAAGAAGAAAGACAAAGGAGCGAGTGTTGTGGGTAATAGTGTTTCTGCTGTTGGTTTGTCTGAGGACCCACTTGCCTGGAGAGACCAAATGCCCAGGAGCAGCGTCAGGATAAAAGATGCCCAGAAACCCAGCCTAACAGTGGCTTATGACATTCTGGAGCCAGACCAAGGGGTTCTGTGACCATGTTCTATTGACCAAAGCAGTAGACTGTTGACCACTGAGAAGTCGCTATCCCTGATGTATAGTTTTTACTTATTTCTGCGAGAATTAAGAACCAGAATCTCAAAAGAAAGAGATGATGTGTGATTCATCATGAAAATTTCTCTGGGCCACCCTGTAAACTAGCAGACATCGAGCTAAACTCATTATTTTCCATTTCTAAAGAGATGACCACGAGCTGTGGTCTGAGCGGCCCCTGAAGAGCCTCAAAAGTGTCATCAGATGGCACGTCTTCCTTCTGTGAAGCATGGCAGGTGCCAAAGCAGGTTGGCAGAAAACTCTGGCTTTCAGCAGGTATGGAGGTTCCTGCTGGACCAGGTCTTGACAGCACCCCAGACAGGGCTGACAGAGTTCTCCAGCCCCGACGTGTCCTCTTCAGCACCTCTTCTTCTTGTGCTGCTGGGGCCTGTGTTCAGTGGTTCAAGTCCACCCACTCTGAACTGCTTTCTCGTCCTCCCACAAATCAGCGAGCTGGCCCTGGTTGTCGGTAGTTCCTGCATTCAGTCTCCCTCTGGGGACTGTCTTTTCAGGACTGTTGACTGTGTTTTCTTGTCCTTTTTTGTATTCACTCTTTTTTTATCTCTCTCTCCCTCTCACTTACCATGGTAGATATGCATTGCTGCATAAAAATAGTGCTACAAACCGAGCAGCTTAAACCACCATACACTTCTTATCTTGCTGTTTCTGTGAGTTGGGAGCATAGGCGTGGCTTTGTTGGGTTCTGTCACACTCAAGGTTGTCCAGCAGGGCTGGGTTCTCACTCGGAGGCTGGACTGGGGAAAAGTCTCATTCCAGGCTCGCTCACTTGTTGGCAGAATTCATTCCCTCCCAGCTGGAGAACGGAAGGCCTTGGCTTTGAGCTGTTCCACAGCATAGCCTGCATTTGGTTTCTAGAGGCTGCCTGCATTTCTTCAAGAGGTAGGCCTCCCCCCAGTACCTGCGTGCCTTACCACTGTCTGCAAAAGAGTCTCCAGCAAGACAGTTAGCTGTGTTGCTGAATCCCACCTACATAGTAACTTATGTCTATTACCTTTGAAGGACTGTATAGATTAGAAGTCACAGGTCCTGTCCATACTCAAAAGGAGGGAGCTCTTAAAGGGCAAATACGGAAACAGGAATCATGGGGTCCTCCTTACAAGATTGTCAGAGTCACTGCAACGCCCAGTGATTCAGGCCCTTCCCAAATGTAAAATACGTTCATCCATCCCAAGGTCTCCAAGGGCCTCATCCCATGATAGCATCTGCTCAAAGTCCAGGACCTCATCATGTAGGTCAGTTCCAAGGTGTGGATGACACTATGCGAAACTCCTCTTGACTGGCCACTCTGCAAACCTACAGAGCCAGCAACCAGCCTTAAGAAAAGTCACCTGCACCTTCCTCATGCACCCCATGTGCAGTGGTGGGATAGCCATCCATAACAGCTATGGATGTCCCCATCCTAAAAAGGAGAAAAAGTAAAGGACAAAAGGTCACTGGGCCATAATAGTTCTCAAACACAGAGAGTAACCTTCCATGGCTCTTGTCTCCAGTCTCTGGGTTCTTGGTTTAGACATGAGAGTCATCTTTCCTTCTTTATGAGGATACTATGTACATGCAACCAACTTCCCTCTGCCAGCTTCCTGACAGTATAATTTTAGGATTTTGGTATCCTCTTTCCCTTTTATACTCTCTTTTAGACCAAGCTGGCCAGAATTTTACTGATACAATTTTATCAAGAACTTGTGTCTCTCCCATGAATTTCCTGGATGGGATGGGGCTCACATTTCTAGACAAAAGCCCCCAAGGTCTTTTCTGGATAAACCCTTTTTACCTGGGATTCCTGCTGTGTGGGCTGAGGGACAACACAATTTACCTTCTTAGAAGCTCTCTGGTATGGCCAAGAGGGTCTGCAAGGAGAACATCCTTGATCAACTGAAAGCCCTTTGGAACACTCTGATGATTTGATCTTTCCAAGGTTTTGCAAAATGTGCATGGTCACACTCTTGGCTTTTTCTCTCTGCTGCCTGGAAAGACTTGAAAAATTTCAAAATAATCAAAACCTGGATCCTTTTTTTCAAACAGTGCTTCCTCTAATGGACCTCTTTCCTCTTGCATTTTACACGAAGTAGGAGGGTTATTACATGCAGTGCTCAGCTATCAGTACTACAAGCCAGAAGGCACCTCCATCTTTCCTTGGAAATCTTAGCTATAAAGCCGAGTTCATGGCTTGCAAGTCCTGTTGCTTCTCAAACGACTGCAGGAGATGATTTCTGCAAAGCCTTGAAACCACATAACAGGGGTCTTGCTTCCTCTGGTTTCCAGTAACTTGCTTCTTACTTCCTTTTGAGCTTAATCAACAGCATCTTCAATACTTAAATTTCTACTAACAGGACATTGAGACTTTCTCTCACACTCCTCAGAATTTCTCTGTCTTCCACTCACTGCCATCCACAGTCACGCTCACATTTTCAGGTCGTTGTTCCAGCAAGATCACTTTCAGGTACAAAATCTGTGTTGTCTATTGCAGGGAAGGATGTTGCTACCAGACTCTACCACATTACTGGTTAGAATTTATTTATTCTTGTGTGAGGGTCTGAGAGCTCCAGTTTCTTGCTGGCAGCTGCATGGTGACCACCCTCATCCCCTTGTCATGTGGGTCTCCCCAAAATGCTCACATGCTTCATGACAGCCAACAAAGGAGAATGCCTATATGTGTGTCTTTCTTTTTTCATTCTTTTCCTCATTTATGTACATTGTCCTAACCTCTCTTGTCTGTTTTATTCCTCTTCTTTATTTTTACTTTCATGTTACAGCATTTATGATTTATTTTTATTTTATTTTATTATTTTATTTTTATTTTCTATTGTCTGTTTTATTCCTCTTCTTTATTTTTACTTTCTTGCTACAGCATTTATGATTCATAAGATTAAAAAGCTCAAATTAGTACAGACAAATGGCAGATTCTGCTGTGTAGTGAGAATGAGAAGACCCAGCTGTGCTGAGGAGGCAAATGGTGCCTCATGTCACCTGCTAGTCCATTCCTCATACAGGTCAGTTGTTGAACTTGGTAGAAACCTTGGCTTTTGTGAGTTCTGAGGTCTTTTTGTTTGATTGTTTGTTTGTTTATTTGTTTTAAGATTTATTTATTTATTTATTTGAGAGAGTGGGAGGAGTGGCAGAGGGAGAGAATCCCTAAGCAGAGCCCCCTCACCATTGTGTATGGATCCCAAAGCCTATGTTGTCAGGTTGGATCCCAGCACCCTGAGACCATGACCTAAGTTAAAATCAAAAGTAATATGCTCAACCAATGTAGCCTCCCAGGCATCTCAGTGAGCCCTGAGTTTTACATCTTCTAATTTTCATGGCCACAAAGACACTTTTTCTCCCTCTACTCTGGTTAGAAATAGTCTTGGAGGGGCACCTATGTAGCTCAGTCTGTTAAACGTCTGCCTTCAGCTCAGGTCATTATCCCAGGGTCCTGGGATTGAGTCCCGCATCAGGCTTCCTGCTCAGTGGAGTGCCTGATTCTGCCTCTCCCTCTCATTGCCACTCTACCTACTTGTGCTCTCTCTGTCTCTCTATCTCTCTGTCAAATTAAAAAAAAAAATGTGTTGGAAGAGCACTCAGACATACCCAGCCTTAGTGGTGAGTGCAGCTCAGAAAAAGGGGGCCAGCTCAGGTCTGAACCCACCTTGGTTTAAGCACATGTGGCTGTTGGAAGGCCATTGAGAGACATGGAACCCTTTACAGTGGGGCAGGGGCAGCAGTTCTAGCAGCAAAAGCTGGAGGCCAGGAGGCAACACCAGCATGTCACATGCTCTTTTCTCTTTCTCTTTTTCTGCCCTTTCCCCTCTTGTCTTGACTTGTGTTTTCCTTCTTCAAACACATGATCTTTCTTTTCCTCCCTCTTTTCTTTCTTCTACAACAGAACATATGCAGCCTCCCCAAAACATTTAGGAATCATAAGAATGATTCTGCCTGCTTTAGGAAGTAGTTTTCTTCTGTCCATCTGTCAGCCCAAGCAGATGACTCTCACTGCGTTGACTGAAAGAACCTTCCTGCGGCAGTGCTCATATGGGGTGGCAGCCGGAGGCAGGGTCCTCCTGGCAGCCATTGGCCTGGAACGTGGGGCTGGGAGGAATCAATAAATAACGGCCAGATGTTGGTGAGTCTAGACAGCCATCATTTAATCCTTAATCTGCACTCTCTGCAATAATCAGAGTTTTGTCGTTTTCATTAAAAACTCATTAGAACTCTAATTTAAAATGTTGCTATAGCTCTTATGAATTCAAGATGAGACTTATTATTCTGAATACATTGACAACTTAAAACTTAAGTGGATTTTCTTATCATGTAGTCTCTATATGCAAGAAAAACATTCCTTCCCAAAGAACAGGTTGGGAAAATATACTTGAAAATAAAGAAATTACTTTAAATGCATTTAAGTATTAAAAGTATTTCATTTAAAAATTTTCTTTAATTTAAACGAGTTCATTACCAGTAAACCAACTCACAAGAAATGTTAAAGGGAATGCTTTGAATGGAAAAAAAAAAGTCCAGACTGGAAGTAAGAAATTATGAAGGGGCAAAAAATTAACCAGTAAAAGCAAATATATAATACAGGTAAAGACTAATAAAACCAGTCTGCTGGCTACTAATTAGTAGACTATAAAACCAGTATGGAGGGAAAAACACAAAAACAGTAAAATTAATTATTTTACAGAAATCAGCCAAGGGATATAAAAAAAGATATAAAATATGACATCATATACATAAATCATGGATGGGCAAGTAAAAATTTAGTGTTTTTAGGATGTATTCAAACTTTAGTGGCCACCAACTTACTATGGAATGCTGCATACATAAGACGTTATATGTCAACCTGATGGTAACTGATGGTAACCTGATGGCAATGGGATAACAAATAAAAATTCTATGTAGGTATGCACACAAAAAAGAGAAGGGAGTCTAAACATGACACTAAAGAAAGTCATTAAACCATAAGGGAAAAAAGCAAGAAGAGAAGAAAGGAACAGAGAAAAACTACAAAAACAACCAAAAAACAATTAACAAAATAGCAATAAGTATGTACCTATCAACAACTGCTTTATTTTTTTTTTAAGGATTTTATTTATTTATTTATTTATTTGTTTATTTATTTATTTATTTATTTGAGAGAGTGAGGGAAATTTCAGATGGAGACGCAGACTCTCTGTGGAGCTGGGAGCCCGATGCAGGACTTGATCCTGGGACTCTGGGATCATAACCTGAGCTGAAGGCAGTTGCTTAACCAACTGAGCCACCCAGGCACCCTCAACAACTACTTTAAATGTAAATGGACTAAATGCCCCAATCAACAGACAGGATGACAGAAGGGATAAAAAAAAATAAAATAAACAAACAAACAAAAAAGATTTGTCTGTATGTTGCCTACGAGAGATTCATTTCAAACCTAAAGGTGGCCTGAAAGTGAGGAGACTGGAGAGCATGGATCATGCAAATGGAAGCGGAGAAAGAAAAAAAGTCAGGGTAGCAATTCCCATGTCAGAAAAAACAGACTTAAAACAAAGACTGTAGCAAGACACAAAGAAAGGCATTAATATGACAAAGGGAACAATTCCACAAGAAGATGTAATGATCATAAATGTACATGCACCCACCACAGGAGTGCCTGAACACACAGAGCAGAATTTCACAGACGTAGAGGGAGAGACTGACAGCAGTACAGCAGCAGGGGACTTTATCATCCCCCTTACATAAGGACAGATCATCCAAGCACAAGACCCACAAGGCAACAGTGGCTTCAATGACACATTAGACCATACAAACTCAACATATATACAGACCCAACAGAATAGTTCACTCAAAACAGCAGAACCCACATTCTTTGCAAGTGCACAGGGAACCTTCTCCAGGAGAAGTCACACGTTAGGTCACAAAACAAGTCTCAGTAAATTTAAGAAGACTGAACTCAGACCAAGCATCTTCTCTGACCACAGGGGTATGGAACTAGAATAATCAATTACAAGAAGAAACAAATGGAGGCTAAACCACAGGCTTCCAAATAATGGGCATCAAACAAGATGTCAAAGAGGAAATAAAAAAACACATGGAAACAAATGAGAATGAAAACATAGCAGTTTGAAACCTTTAGGATGCAGCAAAAATAGCTCTAAAAGGGAACACTGTAGCAATACAGGCTTACCTCATATAACAAGAAAAATCTCAAATAAATAACCCAACCTTACATCTAAAGCAGCTATGAAAAAAAGCCCAAAACTAGTAGAAAAGAAGAAATAATAAAGTTTGGGGCAGAAATAAATGAAATAAATACTACAAAAAATAGAAAACATTAATGAAACTAGAAGCTGTTTTTTTGAAAAGATAAACAAAATTGATAAACCTTTAGCAAGACTCATCAAGAAAAAGAGAGAGAGGACTCAAATAAATAGAAATTGAAATGAAAGGGGAGAATATACAAAGGACTGTGTGAGAATAATATGAGAAATTGTAGGCTGACAAGTGAAGCAACCTAGAAGAAATGGATAAATTCCTGTAAACAGAATCTTCCAAAACTGGATCAGGAAGAAATAAAAAATGTGAACAGACTGATTACTAGTAATGAAATTTAATTGGTAATCAAAAAACTTTCAGCAAACAAAGTCCAGGACCAAGTGAATTCACAGGTGAATTCTACCAAACACTTAAAGAAGAGCTGAAACGTATTCTTCTCATATTATTCCAGAAAGTGGAAGAGAGTGGAAAACTTCCAAATTCTCTCTGTAAGGCCAACATAACCGTAATACCAAAACCAAAGACACCACAAAAAAAAAAAAAAAAAAAAAAAAAAGAACTGCAGACCAGCATCTCTGAGGAACATGGTTGCAAAAACTCTCAAAAGAACTTGAATGAAACAAATTGAAGAATACATTAAAAAAAAATCATCCACCATGATAGAGTAGAATTTATTCCAGGAATTTAAGTGTGGTTCAATATTCCCCTATAAATCAGTGAATATGCTATATCACATTAACAAGAGAAAGAATAAAAAAGACACACAATCATCTCAAGAGATGGCAGAGAAAACATCTGATACAGTACAACATCAATTCATAATAAAAAACTCTCAGCAAAGTAGGTTTGGAAGAGACTCACCTCAAAACAATAAAGGCTCTCTATAAAACAAACAAACAGCCTACAGCTAACATTACATTTAATGATGAGAAACTGAGAGCTTTCCCCTTAAGATCAGAAACAAAATGAGGGTCACTCTCACCGCTTTCACTAAACATAGTACTGAAAGTCCTAGCCACAGCACATAGACAAGAAAAAGAAATAAAAGATGTCCAAATTCATAACAAGCAAACTTCTCCCTGTTTGCAAATGGCAAAAAAAAAAAAAAAGGGAAACTGACAGCCAGCAAATAACCTGGCATGATACTATAAATAGAAAACCCTATCAACTCCACTAAAATAAAAATTAGAACTGACAAATGAATTCAGGTAAGTTGTAGGATACAAAATTAATATACATAAATCTATTGTATTTATATACAGCAATAACGAAGTAGCAGAAAGAAAGGAAGAAAAGAATCCCACTTATAATTGGTTAAAAATAATAAAATACCTAGGAATAAACTTAACCAAGGAAGCAAAAGACTATACTGTGAAAATTCTGGGGCCTCTGTTTGTTAGACACACTGGCTGGACGTACAGGGTGTCGTGGTAGCTGAAAAAAGTCAGACAGAGAAAGACAAATACGATACGATTTTACTTACATGCGGAATCTAAACAACAAAATAAAAAGAACGGACTCTTAAATACAAGGAACAAATCGGTGGTTGCCAGAGGGAAGGGGGTTGGAGGATGAGCTAAATGGGTAAAGGGGGTTGAGTCACTTCCAGTTATAAAATGAACCGGTCACGGCAATGAAAAGTGCCACACAGGGAACACAGTCAGTAATGTGATAACACTGTGTGGCCACTGATGGTGGGGACACTTACCTGGCGTGTATTTTATAACATGTGTAAAAGTCAAATCACTATGTCATACACTTGACACTAATATAACATTTTATGTCAACCATACTTCAATTTAAAGAAAAAAAAGGATACTGGTTAAATGAAAGGGAGGGACAGACTGTTCCCATTCTGAGCAGCCTCAGGAACCCTGGGGACTCGCAAGTGGCTTCCTAAGGAAGTGTCCCTTTGAGTCCCAGGGACTCAGCCTTTGGGGACTCTAGCAGTCCCCTGACAGCCTGTCCCCCACCTCATTCCCTGTCACCAGCTGAAAAAAATACCCCCTTTTTCTCCAGTGGAAAGCCATCTTCTTAGCTGTGCACAGTTGTCCTCTGGGAATGGGGGCCGCTCGGTTTGTTTCTTGAGACGCCCCTACCTGGTGCTTCCGAGGCCCTGCAGAGGCAGAGTTCTCCTGCCCCGGACAATCCTGTTCTGCCCTGGATGATGCCGTTCCCCTGCCCCGCATGATCCTGATCTCCCGCATCCCTCACGAGGCTCCGCCCCCAGCCAGGCTTCTCGAGGAGGACATGGCCTTAGAAGAAGCTGACCACAGAAGCTGGCCACGTGTGTGTGTCTGCCTTCGGGCAAAGACTCTCCGAGTCCGATGTTAGCTATCATTTAAGACGTTTCTTCGTGAACGTCCTACATAAAAGGTCGGCGATGCCCGAGTTCTGGAACGCAGGCTCCCTGAGGATGGTTTTCTTTCTTGGATAGAGATGCTACGTGCGCATCTCCAGAAAACGCCCCTGTGAGCTCTCAGCCCATTTCCCCGGATTAGATTATGTTATTTTAAAATCTCTACCAAGTGTTTAAGTTAATCTTTCAGCAGCTTGCATTTATTGATGGACTTTTTAAAAAAAAATTGATTTGGGACCAAAATCTGTGATTTATTAAGTATTACCAAAAAATAAATGAATAGTTTTGGGGCTAAGTTAGTGCCTGGGATGGGA
Source organism: Mustela nivalis (assembly GCF_964662115.1). NCBI lineage: Eukaryota > Metazoa > Chordata > Mammalia > Carnivora > Mustelidae > Mustela > Mustela nivalis. Next base: position 112,719,367 of record NC_139021.1, read on the forward strand.
TTTTAGAGTTGTACAGAACTGGCTTTGAAAATAAGTCATAAACAATGGATTTGGGCAATTAAGCTTTTGCAAACTTAGTTTTTGTGGGGATTAAATAAGAAAATCCATTTACATCACTGCACTCAGTGTTTGGCACACAGGAAGTTTTCAGTGGTGTTGTGGCTGTTCCTCTTTTAATTACATTATTAATATCACTAATTATGATAATTATTATTATGTTTCCTTCATTGTTCATAATCGTGTATATATACGATTCCATAACAAATATATATACTATGCCCCAAAGCTAATGTAATAAAAGTGGTTGATCTTGCCTTATTTTCTCCAAATCTATGAGTCTTGAAAAAGCAAATTAGTTAGGAGTTTATAGAGAAAAAAGTAGAAGTAAATGTGAAGCTGTGTTTGATATCCTCGAATGAATATATATGCACATCGAAAGACCTGATGTGATTTGCAACGACGTGGATGGAACTGGAGGGCGTTATACTGAGTGAAATAAGTCAACAAGAGAAGAACTATTATCATATGATCTCCTTAATATGTGGAATTTAAGAAACAAAACAGATGAGCTTAGGGTAAAAGAAGAAAAAATAAGGTAAGATAAAAATAGAGAGGGAGACAAACCATAAGAGACTCTTAACTCTAGGAAACAAACTGAGGGCTGCTGAAGGGAGGTGGGCGGGGAGATGGGGTCACGGGGTGATGGGCATTAAGGGGGGGGCACAGATGTGATGAGCACTGGGTGTTGTACACAACAGATGAGTCACCAAATTCTATCCTGAAACTACAGGATAATACATAATATACATAATACATACATAATACATAAATACATAAGAATACACTATGTGTTAACTACTTGATTTTTTTATATTAAAAATTTTTTTAAAGATTTTATTTATTTATTTGAGAGAGGGAACTGAAGCAGAGGGAGAGAGGGAACCGAAGCATGGGTAGTGGGAGAGGGAGAAGCAGGCTTCCCACTGAGCAGGGAGCCTGGGTGCAGGGCTGGATCCCAGGACCCTGGATAATGACCTGAGCCAAAGGCAGACGCTTAACAATTGAGCCACTCAGGCATCCCAATTAATTGATTTTAAATTAAAAAAAGAGAGAGAGACTGGATTTGGTTCATCATTCAGGGATGATAAAATGATTTAAAACTTCTGTCATATAATAACAGCAATATGATGTTTTGTAAGCTTTTTCTTCATTCCTTCATGTCTTTTTAAGGTCCCAGACTTCTATTTCTGACTTCTCTCATAACTTGCTCCCAGAGAGGACATTTATTTTGGTGGCAATAGCTTCCTTTTTAAACCTGTATTTAATATTTCACTCCTCCCTCCCAGGTTTCTATTCTTACCTTTCTTAGCATATTCAGCAATAAGAGGTATAAAGCAAGAAGCATAAACATTAGAAATAAATCAAAATTATCAGTGTCTGTTTCTTGAAAATAAGACAAGATCCCAAAAAACAGTAAATAGTAAGAAAATTCAGTAAAGTTTCTCCCTCTGAAATTAATTTCAAAAGCCAATGGTTCTCCCCACATATGTAAAATAAGGAAAAATTGTCTCCAATTTTAATGGAATCTGAAATAAAAAATTAACAAGAAATGTTTCAAGATTTCTATGAATAAATATTCAGAACAGCACCGAAGGACATGACAGGAGACAGAAACAATCCCTGGGTTGGGTACCAGGACTTGATATTATAAAGACATTAGTGCTTCCTAAAGTAAAATGCTAAGTAAAATAAGATCATTCCTCTTATTTATTTTTTTTTGATAATGCCATGTTTCAATTTGAAATGTTACATTCAAGAGTCATTGAGTGAAAAGAGTACACTTAGTGAAAAGAGTACTTAGTGAAAAGAGTAACAAGTGTTAGCTCTACAGGCATAGAGAAGTACATGACAGAGCCCGACTCGGGCTCTCAGAGATTAGCGTGTCAGGACAGGTGTTCATGACGAGCGATCGGAGGGCCCGGCAGTAAACACACAGACTTACCCCGGAATGTAGCACATGTGGCCAGTGAACGTGGCGATTCAATTCAGTGAGGAAAACGGAGTTACTCAGTAAGTGATGCTGGCCCAAATAGCCATCTGGAGGTCCACACGTCACACAAGGTCCATCCTTCACACCGTACATTGAAGTAGTTGTGGGATGGAATGAAGATTTACACTAAAAGAGACCCAGAGAAAGGACAGGACAAAACCAGGGGAGAATGTTTGTGGATAAAAAGCACAGGTGGCCAGCTGTGGCTTTCTAAGCAGGACCCAATCGCTTCTCAGCCTTGTGGGTAAGATCAAGGGTGTCAGCAAGGCCCAAACCCAGGTGCCAGGGAAGAAAAGACTGATAACTTAGCTCAACTGAAAGGTACGGAATGGGGGTGGGGGGAGCCCTCAGAAATACTTCAGACATGAATAGGAACAAATTGTTAGTACACCTGACAAAGAACTAATCTCTTCCATTCATAAAACCCTTTTACAAACCAATGGATAAAGACCAAAACTTCATATAAAATCAGGCAAAAAAGATAATGGTCAGTTTACAAAAAGAAAATAAAATGACTCGTGAACATACGAGAAATGCCCAACTTCACTCCCACTTGGAGAGATGAGTCTCGTAACACCCATGTGGCACCATGGACCCTCTCTGATTTAAGGAGCTCAAGGCATTCTGAGGAATGATCTTGCTCAGGCTAGAACTTTCCAAATTGTGGCGGAGTCTGAACCCTTTTTTTTTTTATTTTATAATTATCTATTTCCCATGTCTTAGTGTGACCTGTAGCTAGCACATCAGATCTATGATATCCCTGTGTATCATTCAGCATAAGATGCAGTTTAAAAACAGAATACATTTAAAGATGGTCATTAAATCCACCAGAAGAGTTAACCCATGCTGGGTGCTCAGGACGTCCAGGACTCTAACTGCCTCACGTGCTTTACATGTGATAATTCAACACATCCTCACGTTCACAAGTGGGGAAACCGAGGCAGGAGGCATCTCAGTTCACTGTCCCCACATGACATGGCTAGTTGTGAGGTCATAGAACTGGAACCCAGGGGGTCTGGCTGCCTGACCCACATAAACTGGCTTGCCATGGTCCAGGGGATTTAGGCAGGAGCCCCTGGAAGGCGATTTGTATAACATTAAATAAAAATGTCCCAAACACCTGCTGCATAGCTCTGAAGATGACAGTCCAGAAGGAGGATCACCTTAAATCCCCTCAGTGCACCATCTACACAGAGTAGAAACTCCACTCCTGGGAACAAATCCCACAGGGACACGTGAGCAACACAGAATACGCCTGTGAGGACAGTGTCACATCCTCACAGTCACAGTCCGGTTCTCTGCCGCTGGTGAGCACAGAGATAAAACATGCTACCTTCATTTTATGGAATAACATGGATCACATAGAATGCATTTGTGAGACAGGTTTTTTTAAAAGCAAGATAATAACAATAAATAATAATAACAATACATCCCTGAAATGGATATTACTGGGTGGATATACAAGATATCATTGACAGCATTTTTCCCCTCTGGGTAAGGGGTTAGGGCCCAAAATCATTAAATGAATTCAATTTTAAAACCTGACTTCACGGCTGGTGGTTGGAAGAGGAGGGGAACCCGACAACAATGAAAGCCAGGCTAGGCACCAGGAGACAAACCACCTTGCCACCTTCCAAGAACTGGTCTCACTCCGTTTGACTCAGTCCTGATCACTAATTAGCTCCATTTCAGATACAGTCTGTAGAGACAGATTCCCAGCCCAGGTTCGCAGCAGCCCCACTCCCCTCCCCCACTCTGGGCCCTGCAGTGTCGTCCCACTGGAGCAGGTGCTGGTCTGCACCCTGAAGCCTCCCTGGGTGCCCCTTGCCTGGGCACTGCATCACCCTTCCTGGCTCGGACACTCAGGGCCCCTCACAGTGTGGCGTCCTGACCCGGCTTTCAGGCTTGTTCCCTGGTCAGCCCCTGTCCTAAACGTCCTCCCGTGTCTTGGGGGCAGCCTGCCAGCTCCCACCCCGCCCTCCTTCCAGCTCGGCGTCATCCCTGCAGGTATACCCTGCCCCATACATCCCTGCTCTGGTGGCCTCCCTCTAAACTCCATGCCGTGAAAACCCCCCCGCATTCACCGCCTCATCAGGGGAGCACTCCCTGACTTCGATGAACGCACCTGTTGCATTTCCCCACGGACCCCGGGCTCTGGGGCTTCTGATCCGGTGGTGCTGGTTCCTGGCCCGCAGCCCCAGCCTGCGCAGCCCTGAGAGCCTGTCTCCGGCCCCTGCGCTCCTCTCTGTGCATGTTCTTCGGTGTCACCATGGCCTGGACGATAGCATCTTAAAGAATATAGCAGATACATAGCTTTACTATTATGTACAGTTTTACTTAATGTTTTCTATTTTCCCAAGATCAATCGAGTCCATAAAAAGTGCCTAGAAATGAATCTTTTCTCCCATAATTCTGTGCATCTGGGACTATAGAAATGTCGCTGTGCCTGCACTGTATCTTCCAAGTAAGTTATGCGTTACAGCTATAAATATATACACATATGTACACACATATATAGTTGTATAGTGTGTGGATACACACATGCATATTTTGTATATTGTAAATATATATTTTTCTTTTGCTTATTTGCATTTTTGTTCAAGGTCTTCATTTTATTACATTTTACACAATATAGTCTGAGTGGCAATAAGCTATAGCTGATGGAAAATAACACACCTGTAAATCAAAGATCCTGTTTGGGCTTATATAGGGGATAAAATTAAAGATAAACATTAAGAGAAATTGTGAATTATAAGGAACAAATAACCAGGAAACAGATTATCTGGTGACTTTCCACAATCCAGAGAAACCCAGAGAGACGGAGATTAAGGAAATATTGTGCTTTCCTAAACTCCTTACATTTGGCACTAAAAAGAAATCCATTGTCTGCCAATATCACCTCATTCTCATTCTTGTTTTCCTTACTCAGAGTGAGGATACACACTTTCATTTTGATGGTGCCCAACATAAGTTTGAAATACATCATCTTTTAGTGCATGGAAAGTCACAGGGAGAGAAGACTGTGTTCTGCTTTTGGTGTTAGGGAATGGTGACAGACCGTTTATGCAGGTGCCATTTTGCTGAGGGTGTCCACGGACATACAGGAGGTTTGTTCATAACACATACAGCACCTTTCACCTTTCAAAGTCCTGGGTCCTCTGTTTGACTGCGAAAAATAATAATGCAAGATTTTTTCCTTTCTTCTTTTTCATCTTTCTTTCTACCTTGCCTCATTCTGAATTGATTTGAAGAAGAAATCATTTCTTGTCTTTTTTTTTATAATTTTTTAATTATTTATAAACATATATTTTTATCCCCAGGGGTACAGGTCTGTGAATCACCAGGTTTACACACTTCACAGCACTCACCAAAGCACATACCCTCCCCAATGTCCATAATCCCACCCCCTTCTCCCAAACCCCCTCCCCCCAGCAACCCTCAGTTTGCTTTTTGAGATTAAGAGTCACTTATGGTTTGTCTCCCTACCAATCCCGTCTTGTTTCATTGATTCTTCTCCTACCCACTTAAGCCCCCATGTTGCATCACCACTTCCTCATATCAGGGAGATCATATGATAGTTGTCTTTCTCTGCTTGACTTATTTCGCTAAGCATGATATGCTCTAGTTCCATCCATGTTGTCGCAAATGGCAAGATTTCATTTCTTTGGATGGCTGCATAGTATTCCATTGTGTATATATACCACATCTTCTTGATCCATTCATCTGTTGATGGACATCTAGGTTCTTTCCATAGGTTGGCTATTGTGGACATTGCTGCTATAAACATTCGGGTGCACGTGCCCTTTTGGATCACTACGTTTGTATCTTTAGGGTAAATACCCAATAGTGCAATTGCTGGGTCATAGGGCAGTTCTATTTTCAACATTTTGAGGAACCTCCATGCTGTTTTCCAGAGTGGTTGCACCAGCTTGCATTCCCACCAACAGTGTAGGAGGGTTCCCCTTTCTCCGCATCCTCGCCAGCATCTGTCATTTCCTGACTTGTTGATTTTAGCCATTCTGACTGGTGTGAGGTGATATCTCATTGTGGTTTTGATTTGTATTTCCCTGATGCCGAGTGATATGGAGCACTTTTTCATGTGTCTGCTGGCCATTTGGATGTCTTCTTTGCAGAAATGTCTGTTCATGTCCTCTGCCCATTTCTTAACTGGATTATTTGTTCTTTGGGTGTTGAGTTTGCTAAGTTCTTTATAGATTCTGGACACTAGTCCTTTATCTGATATGTCATTTGCAAATATCCACTCCCATTCTGTCAGTTGTCTTTTGATTTTGTTAACTGTTTCCTTTGCTGTGCAAAAGCTTTTGATCTTGATGAAATCCCAATAGTTCATTTTTGCCCTTGCTTCCCTTGCCTTTGGCGTTGTTCCTAGGAAGATGTTGCTGCAGCTGAGGTCAAAGAAGTGGCTGCCTGTGTTCTCCTCAAGGATTTTGATGGATTCCTTTCGCACATTGAGGTCCTTCATCCATTTTGAGTCTATTTTTGTGTGTGGTGTAAGGAAATGGTCCAATTTCATTTTTCTGCATGTGGCTGTCCAATTTTCCCAACACCATTTATTGAAGAGGCTGTCTTTTTTCCATTGGACATTCTTTCCTGCTTTGTCGAAGATTAGTTGACTGTAGAGTTGAGGGTCTATTTCTGGGCCCTCTATTCTGTTCCATTGATCTATGTGTCTGTTTTTGTGCCAGTACCATGCTGTCTTGATGACAGCTTTGTAATAGAGCTTGAAGTCTGGAATTGTGATGCCACCAACGTTGGCTTTCTTTTTCAATATCCCTTTGGCTATTCGAGGTCTTTTCTGGTTCCATATAAATTTTAGAATTGTTTGTTCCATTTCATTGAAAAAGATGGATGGTACTTTGATAGGAATTGCATTAAATGTGTAGATTGCTTTAGGTAGCATAGACATTTTCACAACATTTATTCTTCTAATCCAGGAGCATGGACCATTTTTCAATTTCTTTGTGTCTTCCTCAATTTCTTTCATGAGTACTTTATAGTTTTCTGAGTATAGATTCTGTGCCTCTTTGGTTAGGTTTATTCCTAGGTATCTTATGGTTCTGGGTGCAATTATAAATGGGATTGACTCCTTAATTTCTCTTTCCTCTGTCTTGCTGTTGGTGTAGAGAAATGCAACTGATTTCTGTGCATTGATTTTATATCCTGACACTTTACTGAATTCCTGTACAAGTTCTAGCAATTTTGGAGTGGAGTCTTTTGGGTTTTCCACATATAGTATCATATCATCTGCGAAGAGTGATAATTTTACTTTTTCTTTGCCGATTTGGATGCCTTTAATTTCCTTTGGTTGTCTGATTGCTGATGCTAGGACCTCTAGTACTATGTTGAAAGCAGTGGTGATAATGGACATCCCTGCCGTGTTCCTGACCTTAGCGGAAAAGCTTTCCGTTTTTCTCCATTGAGAATGATATTTGCAGTGGGTTTTTCATAGATGGCTTTGATGATATTGAGGTATTTGCCCTCTATCCCTACACTGTGAAGAGTTTTGATCAGGAAGGGATGCTGTACTTTGTCAAATGCTTTTTCAGCATATATTGAGAGTATCATATGGTTCTTGTTCTTTCTTTTATTGATGTGTTGTATCACATTGACTGATTTGCGAATGTTGAACCAACCTTGCAGCCCTGGAATAAATCTCACTTGGTCGTGGTGAATAATCCTTTTAATGTACTGTTGAATCCTATTGGCTAGTATTTTGGTGAGTATTTTCACATCTGTGTTCATCAAGGATATTGGTCTATAGCTCTCTTTTTTGATGGGATCCTTGTCTGGTTTAGGGATCAAGGTGATGCTGGCCTCATAAAATTAGTTTGGAAGTCTTCCTTCCATTTCTATTTTTTGGAACAGTTCAGGAGAATAGGAATTAGTTCTTCTTTAAATGTTTGGTAGAATTCCCCTGGGAAGCCGTCAGGCCCTGGGCTTTTGTTTGTTTGGTGATTTTTAATGACTATTTCAATCTCCTTACTGGTTATGGGTCTGTTCAGGCTTTCTATTTCTTCCTGGTTCAGTTGTGGTAGTTTATATGTTTCTAGGAATGCATCCATTTCTTCCAGATTGTCAAATTTGTTGGTGTAGAGTTGCTCATAGTGTATTCTTGTAATAGTTTGTATTTCTTTGGTGTTAGTTGTGATCTCTCCTCTTTCATTCATGATTTTATTTATTTGGGTCCTTTCTTTTCTTTTTGATAAGTCGGGCCAGGGGCTTATCAATCTTATTAATTCTTTCAAAGAACAAGCTCCTAGTTTCGTTGATTTGTTCTATTGTTTTTTTCATTTCTATTTCATTGATTTCTGCTCTGATCTTTATGATTTCTCTTCTCCTGCTGGGCTTAGGGTTTCTTTCTTGTTCTTTCTCCAGCTCCTTTAGGTGTAGGGTTAGGTTGTGTACCTGAGACCTTTCTTGTTTCTTGAGAAAGGCTTGTACCGCTATATATTTTCCTCTCAGGACTGCCTTTGTTGTGTCCCAAGATTTTGAACCGTTGTATTTTCATTATCATTTGTTTCCATGATTTTTTTCAATTCTTCTTTAATTTCCCGGTTGACCCATTCATTCTTTAGAAGGATACTGTTTAGTCTCCATGTATTTGGGTTCTTTCCAAACTTCCTTTTGTGGTTGAGTTCTAGCTTTAGAGCATTGTGGTCTGAAAATATGCAGGGAATGATCCCAATCTTTTGATACCGGTTGAGTCCTGATTTAGGACAGAGGATGTGATCTATTCTGGAGAATGTTCCATGTGCACTAGAGAAGAATGTGTATTCTGTTGCTTTGGGATGAAATGTTCTGAATATATCTGTGATGTCCATCTGGTCGAGTGTCTTATTTAAGGCCTTTATTTCCTTGCTGATCTTTTGCTTGGATGATCTGTCCATTTCAGTGAGGGGAGTGTTAAAGTCCCCTACTATTATTGTATTATTGTTGATGTGTTTCTTTGATTTTGTTATTAATTGGTTTATATAGTTGGCTGCTCCCACGTTGGGGGTATAGATATTTAAAATTGTTAAATCTTCTTTTTGGACAGACCCTTTGAGTATGATATAGTGTCCTTCCTCATCTCTTATTATAGTCTTTGGCTTAAAATCTAATTGATCTGATATAAGGATTGCCACTCCTGCTTTCTTCTGATGTCCATTAGCATGTAAATTCTTTTCCACCCCCTCACTTTAAATCTGGAGGTGTCTTCGGGCTTAAAATGAGTTTCTTGGAGGCAATATAGATGGGTTTTGTTTTTTTATCCATTCTGATACCCTGTGTCTTTTGACAGGGGCATTTAGCCCATTCACATTCAGGGTAACTATTGAGAGATATGAATTTAGTGACATTGTATTGCCTGTAAGGTGACTGTTACTGTATATAGTCTCTGTTCCTTTCTGATCTACCACTTGTAGGCTCCCTCTTTGCTTAGAGGACCCCTTTCAATATTTCCTGTAGAGCTGGTTTGGTGTTTGCAAATTCTTTCAGTTTTTGTTTGTCCTGGAAGCTTTTAATCTCTCCTTCTATTTTCAATGATAGCCTAGCTGGATATAGTATTCTTGGCTGCATGTTTTTCTCGTTTAGTGCTCTGAAAATATCATGCCAGCTCTTTCTGGCCTGCCAGGTCTCTGTGGATAAGTCAGCTGCCAATCTAATATTTTTACCATTGTATGTTGCAGACTTCTTTTCCCTGGCTGCTTTCAGGATTTTCTCTTTGTCACTGAGACTTGTAAATTTTACTATTAGGTGACGGGGTGTGGGCCTATTCTTATTGATTTTTAGGGGTGTTCTCTGAACCTCCTGAATTTTGATGCTCGTTCCCTTTGCCATATTGGGAAAATTCTCCCCAATAATTCTCTCCAGTATACCTTCTGCTCCCGGCTCTCTTTCTTCTTCTTCTGGAATCCCAATTATTCTAATGTTGTTTCATCTTATCATGTCACTTACCTCTCGAATTCTCCCCTCCTGGTCCAGTAGCTATTTGTCCCTCTTTTGCTCAGCTTCTTTATTCTCTGTCATTTGGTCTTCTATATCACTAATTCTTTCTTCTGCCTCATTTATCCTAGCAGTGAGAGCCTCCATTTTTGATTGCACTTCATTAATAGCTTTTTTGATTTCAACTTGGTTAGATTTTAGTTCTTTTATTTCTCCATAAAGGGTTTTTATATCTCTCGAGAGGGTTTCTCTAATATCTTCCATGCCTTTTTCGAGCCCACCTAGAACCTTGAGAATTGTCATTCTGAATTCTAGATCTGACATATTACCAATGTCTGTATTGATTAGGTCCCTAGCCTTCGGTACTGCCTCTTGTTCTTTTTTTGTGTGTTGAATTTTTCCATCTTGTCATTTTGTCCAGATAAGAGTATATGAAAGAGCAAGTAAAATGCTAAAAGGGTGGCAACAACCACAGGAAAATATGCTTTAACCAAATTAGAAGAGATCCCAAATCGTGAGGGGGTATAAAGGGGATAAAAAGAGGTTCAAAAAGGAAGAAAGAAAAAAAAAAAGAAAACTGAAAAAAAAAGAAAAGAAAAGAATTAAAAAAAGAAAACGAATAAGAAAAATATAAAAAAAGAAAAAAATATATATATATATAGGATAAACTAGTTAAGAAATGTTAAAAAAAAAAAAGGTAAAAGTTAAAAAAAATTTACCAGAAGGCGAGAAAATAAACCAAAAAATGAAAAAAAATATCAAATTAACTGCAAGACTAAAAAAATCACAGGGAAAAAGCCATGAGTTCCGTGCTTTGCTTTCTCCTCCTCTGGAATTCTGCTGCTCTCCCTGGTACTGAAATCGCACTCCTTGGTAGGTGAACTTGGTCTCGGCTGGAGTTCTTGTTGATCTTCTGGGGGAGGGGCCTGTTGTAGTGATTCTCAAGTGTCTTTGCCCCAGGCAGAATTCCACCACCCTTAACAGGGGCCGGGGTGAGTAATCCGCTCGGGTTTGCTTTCAGGAGCTTTTGTTCCCTGAGCGCTTTCCGTAGCGTTCCAGAGGACGGGAATACAAATGGCGGCCTCCTGGTCTCTGGCCCGGAGGAGCCAAGAGCCCAGGGCCCCACTCCTCAGTGCGCCCTTCCGAGAACAGCGCCCAGTTATTCCCGTCTGCCTGACTTCCGGCCGCACTCCGAGCTCACCAAGCCTGTGACCGATTCAAGGTAACACCGAGCTGTGAGCTTACTGTCAGCTCTGTCTCTGTAGCCGGCTTTCCCGTTCCAATACCTGCAAGCTCTGCGACACTGAGACACCCCCGATCCTTCTGTGACCCTGCGGGACCTGAGGCCACGCTGACCCCGCGTTGGGCTTCGCCCCGGTTTAGCCTCTGGAGCGATGTCCCTCAGCAGAACGGACTTTTAAAAGTCCTGATTTTGTGCGCCGTTGCTCCGCTGCTTGCTGGAAGCCTGCCCCTCCCCCCGGGGTCTATCTTCCCGTCGCTTTGGATTCACTTCTCCGCCGGTCCTACCTTTCAGAAAGTGGTTGTTTTTTTGTTTCCAGAATTGTTGTTGTTCTTCTCTTCGATCTGCCGATGGATTTTCAGGTGTTTGCAATCTTTAGATAAGCTATCTAGCTGATCTCCGCCTAGCTGAAGTAGTCTCAGCCTGCTACTTCTCCGCCATCTTGACTCCGCCCCCCAGTGGATTTTTTTTTTTTAACTGCTTATTCTCCACCTGAAGTTATTATACTTAATTCATATCATACTCATCTGAGGATGGCTGTGTCCCCCTGCCTCACGGTGATGTTGTCCGTGCCTCGGTTAAAATCCATGCTGTGAGCAGGCAGTCACAGCAGCAGCAGCAGCCCAGAGTCCGAGTTCATTCATTCTTAGAGCTTTGATTATGACCTGTGTGCAGGGGGCTCCCACGTTAGTGGGTCAAGGTGTCCCCCTCCTCTCAAACTTGCTGTTGGGTATTTTCATAAGTCTCTACACCTTCTCCTGGGACTCTTCCCTCAAAGCCTGCTCTCCTCCCAGTTTCCCTCTTTCCATCCAGATGTTTCCCATGGTTCCACATCCCCTCGTTTCCATTCTCCAAGGCACTTAGCTTTGAAGGCACAGAGCTTTTGGTTTCTCCTCTCTACTTCACACAGGCAATAAGAAACGAGCCCTTTCTTCCTTGAAATGTCTCCTGTAACTATCTTTTCCTTCCCTTCTCTTTGCTACCCACACAGAAGAGGTCTTGCCCACTGTGGTGGGACCATAGTCTCTAGTAACCAGCCACCATTCACTCCCTGCCCTGGTCCTCTCATGCTCCCGAGCATTCTCATCCCAGCCAGCAGCTCTAGTTCGCTGACATTAAAGCAAAACCACCCTGAAACAAGCATGCTTGGGATGCTATATACTTTTAAAATGTATATATTTATTTTTGAGTGGGGGATGGAGAGAGTCAGCACAGGGAGGGGCAGAAGGAAAGAAAAAGAGAAATTCCCCAGCCGACTCCACACTGAGCAGGGAGCCCAGCACGGGGCTGGGTCCCAGGACCCTGCAATCATGACCTGAGCTGAAATCAAGAATCGGATGCTTAATCAACTGAGCCCTCCAGGGCCCCCAGGATGCCAGATATTTCTAAGTTCCCCAGGTAATCTTCATGTTCTGCCAAAGGAAAAAATCCTTTGCACCCAGTGGGCGTTCCAAGCATGGTGGTCTCTGCGGTCACAGTATCTCCTGGGACACATTCTCAGTCTCATCATCAGCCACAAGTAGCCCCACCTGTTTCCTGTTTACCACACGCCAGACATCTGCTCAGCACTCGATGCCAATGCTTTTGCGTGGCTACCATGAGCCTCTTTTCACAGGCAAGAGATCTTCTGCTGTCCACATCTAAAATCCTTATCAGCAAATGACTTCCCATCTCTCCCATCAGCCGGCAGGACACATCACATCTGAGCCATTTAAAATCTTGATTTGTACATACCTTGTTTCCTTTACTTATTTGAACATCCATGGAAATAATCAAGTCATTGGGGGAAAAGAGTGAGCCGTGAAAGAAAGGCATGTCTCTGTCAGACACAACTGGAGGTAGCAGGTGGAAAAAGCTCGGAAAGGTGTCTGGAACAGAAGCGAAACGGCTTATTTTGGACCTGGGCGCTGCCCATCCATGCGCTGGAACACGCTGTTAACATCAACCTCAAGGCCAACCACGTGGTTTGGCCTCCTTTTGCATTTTGAACAGAAGTGTTAGAGACCATCCCATACCCTCCCAGAGGAGAGCTCTCGGACCCCTCCCCAGCTCACTCCTCTAATGGCTACTACCACTCTGTGGGCCCTACAGAGCCCTGTGTCTGCACTTGTCTCCATCTCAGAAGGGCAAAATCAGTGGAGGGGCGGTGGGATTACTGCAAAAGAAGTAAAGATAATCCCAGGCAAGGACTTTTTATCCAGGAAAAGTCTCCATCTAGCCGTCATCAGGGCTCTGCACAATCTCCTCTTAATAACTCCAGGGCCGGAATGTTGCAGAGATTAAACCTGGTGAGGAATTCAATGCTTTGTCGCCCTGATGTGGAGTGCTCTAAACTAGAAAAGGAGGGGCAGGTAGAGGGCGGAGGAGGGAGAAGAAGAGAAGAGGAAAGCAGGACAAAAGACAGCATATTCTGCAATCTTTATGCTAAGAGCCTTTGTTCCATCAGGACGTTGTTTGGTGATCTAGACAAGGCATAATAACGTACTGTATCTGCTCGGTTTATTACGTGTACGTGTCATGGGTGTACATGCATATTATGGACTCTAAAATATATAGACTATGTGCCAGAGACAGAGGATTGAAGGCAAATACTTCTGACTCAGTGAGAGTTTGCTTTCTCTCGGGCAAGTCGGCCTTTGGGCACTCTGACTGTGTCCGTCATCTCCAGCCAAGCAGTGATTTTGAGAAGAGGCCAGTTCATAAAGTAGAAATAATTAAAACATAAGAAAATAAAACATAACTATGTTAATTCTTGCTTTCAAGAACCTTGAGAAAGAACAAGCCAAAAGATTCTCCTTGTCATCTAGTGTCAAGTATATTTCCTGAGAGTGCATTTAGGGAGGGGTGGGGTGAGAAACTGACCAGTGTATTACTGAAGAGAAACATTGTTGCATATTCACTTCCTATTTGCCCAAGGTGCTAGGGCAAACTGGCTACTGTGGCTGTTTTCTGAAACATGTTCTATGTTAATGAAATACTCATAGGGAGGGTCTTCCACAGTAGAATTTAAAACAAAACAAAAAGCTACAGAGTTAAACACGAGTTCAAATCTTGCCTCTGCCCGCTGGGAGCTGTGTGATCTAGTGTGCCTCCCTTAAACTAATTTGTAAGATGGAATAATGATTCCTACCTTGGAAGTTTTGTCCTGTATGCATTCAACACAGAGAACTTTATTGTCTGTCATTTACAAGTACATAATTCAGTAGTGGTTTTAAATTCTTCTAAAATTTAAGTTCTTAGCCTCTAGGTTCTTCCTACCTACTGCAGAATAGATGGGATCATAGCTATGCCAAGGGAACAAATGACGGAAGGAGACTGCCTCTGGAAGGTCATCTTAACTCCCTGCAGGGTCCATGAAAGAAAGACAATCAGTTATAACCAATCAAGCTCCCACAGAGCCTTGGAGAATAGGTTATTTCTCAATAATAGAATTCTTTTAAAAGAAGGAAGTTTGTCTTTCCCTAAGGGAAATGGGGAGATTCATCCAAAGCATGTTCAGGACCATTTGTTGCCTCTGGGTGAGCTCCGTGTTGCAGGAAGCATCTTAGAGCCCTCAACTCCAGCACGGCCACATCTGTGCTCTCTCACTGACCGCCTGAGCTAGTGCCAGTCGCCGTACACTGGACCCTTAGCCATTCACTCACTCACTCAGCAGCTGTCTGTTAGTTTGTTTGTTTTAAGATACTACAGGGAGTTATGATATGTACAAGGAAGGGACAGGAGGACACGTCTGCCCCAGGACTGTGCCTTGAAGGCAATAATGGACAATTTTGATAAGTCTCAAAATCTTATCCCATACGTTCCTTGTTGCCACAGTTTCAGACATCCATGGAAACCATCAGAGACAGAAGAAGATGGGGATAGTGAAATGCACATTTTTATTAAGTAACACTGGAGGTGCTAAGAGGATAAAAAAAAAAAAAAGCAAGGGATCAAAAACAAAGGAAACTTCCTGTTTAAAATAGGCATTGCCTTCAAGAATATTTCACCTCATTGAGAAAACTGGGCATGTGTGTACAAAGAGGTAATACCTTAAGATAACAATTCCAGAAAGGTCAAAGCTCTATTCTTTCAACTTTCCTGAGGGTAAAAAATAAATAAAGTTATAAGCAGGCTATGTTCACTTTCACCTGAGTATCTTAAATGGTATTTGTATTATCAGAAAGAGCTGAAGGCAGGGATGGGTGTCCTGATCTGAAACGGATAGGAAATTGTCTGCCAAACAAAAAGGATTTGGGTTGAGCCTTTTGAGAAAATATGGCAAATCTCATGATTATCGATAAGACAAGTTGCCTTCATTTCTCATCTGAGTAGGTGGCGCCCAACCCGGTGTTAGGTATTTAATCAGAACTGGCCCAGGGGATTCTCATGTAATAACCATCATGAGTTTTGTCATCCTATTTTACAGAGGTAAAGACTGAGGCTGAGACACTGAGTGAGTTCAAGGTCTCACAGCAAGGGGAAGTGGTAAAACTGGGATTTGAACCCTGTTCTGTGTGACTCCAGGGTCAGTGCTCATCCTCCTCAGTCAGAGCGTTTCCCTGACCAGTAAGACTTAGATAAACAGGAGAGTGTGTCGGGAAGGGGGGACCATTATGCTATACAACTCGGTTACCAAAGTGTCATGTTTTGTGAGGAAAGGAAAAGGTTGGCTCTAGCAAGGATTATTGGTTGTTCCCAACAGATTTTCCCACCTTCTTGGTTGTTCCCAACAGACTTTCCCACCTTCTTGCATTGGTAATAGAGCCCTGAGTCTTAGCCAGGTATGCACAGTGCCTCGCTATAGTAAAGCATCCATTTCCTAGCCTCCTTTGTGCTCAGGTGTGGCCATGTGACTAAATTCTGACCCATAAGATTTAAGTGGAAGCTCTTTCTACAACTTCCAGAAAGTGTCCTTATACAGAAGGACTATGTCCTTCTTTAGCCTTTCCTGCTTCTTTCTGGGTGGGCTGTGGATTTGACAGTGGGACCTGAAATGGCTAATCTGTATCCAGGGCGACCTTGGAAATGGAGATCATACAAAGCAGAGCAACAAGATGGAAGAGATCTGGGTCTCTGGGCACTTGGTGAAGATCACATATCATTATTGTCCTGGGATTTGAAATGAGAGAGAAATCAGTGTCTGTGTAGTTTGTCATACTTATTTTAGGCTACAGTGTTACTGCCAATTGCACTTAATCCTAATTAGAACATAGTCTAAATTGATGTGAGCTGGGTGTCTGTAGGTGATTAGTGGGAGAGCAGGACAGGGGGAAAAAAATGGAGATCATGGAGAACTTCTCAAATCAAGGTAAGGCACCTGTTAGTGATTTTGTAGGGTTTCTTGGGAGACAAGTATAGTAAAAGTGGCATTTCCCAAGACAGAAACACTCTGGCTGCATTTTGTATATATATTTTGTCTTTTGTAGAGTGTCCTAGTCTGGGGAACTAAGGGAAGATCATGCCCATGAGCCAGGTGTGAAGTAGTCAGGGCCTCATTGAGGGGAAAGGACTGATTCAGGACCCAAAGCTGTCGGGTGGATATTTGGGTCGGGATACAGAGTAGTCCATGATGACTGAGATATCTCTGTGACAGGCCAAAACAGAGAAGTCAGCAAGGGAATGAGAAATCAAAAAGGAACAGAGACCTGTGTGTTGGCATTATGAAGCTGGAGATGACAGCAACAGGTCTAGCAGAAGACAGCTGTTCTGTCCATGCTTGTAGCTCAATAGAGGACAGCTCGAAAAATAGAAGTTTGGACAATGGTAAGCATAAAGGATATAGTTGAAACTGTAACATTAGATGAGTTTGTCAAAGAATGTGCTAGAAGAATCAGACCAAAATCACAAGTACGAGAGGGAAAAAGAGGCACCAGAGGGAAAAAGAAGTGATGAGGAGAGAGAGGAGGAGGAGGTAAATCAGTATGATACGTTGTCTTCAAGCCCAAGGAGAGAGCTTCCATCAATGGTGGAATGCGCCAGAAATGAAGACTAAAAGATAAAAGGTCATTGAGTTTGACAGTGAAGAAATAGGTCATTGTTGACCTTGGAGAGACAGTATCACCAGTGGGCAGAGAATGAAAGTCTATTTTAAGGGGATTAAAGAATAATTACCTAATTGGTGAAGGGAGATATATTTGAGAAACGTGTGCATGCACTGAAAAAAGAAAAAAGGAGCTAGCAAGCTAGTCCAAGAGGACAGTGGTGTCAGTGTCTTGCTTGGGATGGGGGGCCCTACATGGATTACTTTGCAGTGAGATACATGGGGAGGATCCACCCCTCTAGCCTTGGTACCTTCATGCATCGAATGAAACATTTACCATGTGGGATCGTGGCAAAGATAAATGAATGTGTGAAAACACACAGCCCGGGGCCGGTCGGGGAATGGTTACCCACCAAACATCTACTGAGTCCTCAAGGCCTTCAGATGAACTCTCCCATTTCATGGTTCACTCTTAAGCCTCACTGATTGCCCCTCAGAGGAACGTCTCTGTGCTCTTGGAGACCACAGGCGGGCTCACGGTCAACCCAGACCAACCCTTTAAGGCAACAGTCCGATTGCACCTGTGCCCTGAATCCCATGTGGCTGCAGATTTTCCAGCAGCTTTGGAGGCCCCGTGGCAGGAGAGAGAACCCTAAGAAGTGGAGACCAGAACAGTTCCTTCAGCTCTCCAGCACCCGAAGGGTAGACAAGGGCCCTCCCATGCAGTGGCCAGGCCACGTGTGAAGCCCAAACAGACTTTATTCCCCTTAATTCATCTTAGAAAGTGGGCACAATAATCTTCATTTCACATGTGAGAAACCAGAGGCTCAGAAGAGTTTCCCAAGCTGTGCAGAGCTCAGGGGAGGTGGAAGAGGGTCTGGAGCTCAGTTGGGGCCTACAACTCATGAGTTGTGTTGTCACTCCAGAGCACACTTTCTGGTGAGGTGTGGGTGGAGACCTGGAACTTTCCTTGTGCTCCCCCTACCCCTTGAGGGCCTGCCCAGGAGGAGGGCAGCCCTGACCCCGCAGTGAGAGGGTGACTGTCATAGGATGACGGCAGTGACACTCACGTAACTATGTTCGAGGGCAGCCAGAATGAAGAATGAGCCTGTCCCCAAACAGGGAGGGGCCAGCGGAGGTCAAAGGCCCAAGTAACAGAGCCTGAGCCCAGCCCTGTCACCTCATTTCTCTGGAGGCAGAACTGGACAAGACCCACGGACCACAGCTTGAACTTCCACACAGACTGGCAAATCATGATACATTCTATGCCACCAGAAGCCTCTACGTCATGGCCACCGAGACAGCTTCGGCCTCTCCAGCCCCGCAGTCCCTGTGGCAGCAGCTGGGACCCCAAGGGACCCCACCCACCTTAGACACCTCAGACCAGCTGCTCTCCAAAGCAGGCCCGAGACTTACCTCTTGATGAAGTAAGTGAAAAGATGAAAGACCAAGGTGATCATTTCAGTCGGGCTTATGCATAATTATGCATTCATCAGTCAGAACCTTAATTACCCAGAGATAAAGGTGTCATTAGCGTTGGGGGAAAACTGGCTCCAGAAAAATGCATTTCTTTTGTCTCCCAGCCAGGGACAACTAACTGTTAGCCTCCGAAGGGCTTAGGAGGGAGACTCCAACCTAAACCATACTCTGGGGGGAGGGGGTTTGGGAGAAGGGGGTGGGATTATGGACATTGGGGGGGTATGTGCTTTGGTGAGTGCTGTGAAGTGTGAAAACCTCGTGATTCACAGACCTGTACCCCTGGGGATAAAAATATATGTTTATAAAAAATAAAAAATTTAAAAAAAAAAGGCCCTCGGCCGTAAAAAAAAAAAAAAAAAAAAAAGATGCCATTTGTGGGCAACGTGGGCCAGTTGGGGGACCTGGAAACATTTCCCGGGTGAGGACATGCTTCCCTGCACTGTGGAGAACGGAGAAGCATTGGCCCAGGTCCATGGAGGCGTGCAGAACGCGGCGGAGGGTAACTCTGGAGACTTCCTTAAAGTTTGACCTTGCCCCCCGCACCCCCCCACAACTGCTGCCGCATGAAATGCAGATCTCACATTCCACCCAAGATCTATGGGATCAGAAATCGAATTCTCCCATTATGCCCTTGGGGGCTTTCTACGCACATCCAACGGTCAGACACGGTGGTTTAGAGATCCTCATACTCAGGACAACGTCCCTGTTGCTCATTACTAAAAACAAGGAGGCATTTTTTTTTCCTTCTATTTATCTGTGTGTTAAAGAGAAACTTGGAAGCAGAAAAGTGTGTGTGTGTGTGTGTGTGTGTGTGTGTGTAGTGTGTGTAGGGAGTATTTTTCTTTTCTTTCTTTCTTTTTTTTTAACATCTGGCAGGAGAAATAGATTTTTCTCTTCCAGGGCTGCTTTAAAAGGAAAATATAATTGAATGGGGGCAAAGTAGGGGTGGAAGTGAAGACCGTAAAACACACCCAATGTCAAATTGAAATGATTAATAAGGCTCCAAGGCAAGGCATCCCAGGGTGTGCTGTGAGATGCAACAGACAGGTCAGGGCAAAAGCTAGCGAATCCATTTCAGTGCCTCTCTTGCCTAAGGGCTGGGACAGGCAGCAACAGAGAGAAAACCATTTCACAATGAGAAGAGGAAACGGGCAAGAAAGAAACCTCAGAAGAAGGGGGACAGGGTGAGAAGGAATCATGTGGGGAGAGAAATTGCTTGGGTGGCGAGGTTATAGGTGTGGTGGGACGTTCCGGAGGCCTCTAGATGGTGCCCACAAGATCAGATTAACAGAACGTAAATGTCAGGCATCCAACCCAGAGTTTTGAATGATTAGCCATAGCTCTGAGGTCTGAAGACAGATTTAGCTTTTCGTGCTAATGCAGCCACTTAGAAATGCCTGTTTGAATGCAATGCAGATTTTCTAACTGGGCCTCAACTTCTTCATCTGTAAAATGGGATGATTCTCTCACTCTCACCAAGTTGGGAAGATTAAATGAGCTATTGCCTATTAAACCTTAACACAATGCCTGGTCCACACTACATTCTCAAAATCAGTGCTGTTGCTGTTTCGTATTTCTCCAGAAAGCATTCCCAGCATGATTAAATCCCCAGCAAACATCTTCTCTTGGCCCTGCCCTTAATCTCCGTTCTAAAGGAGGGGTGGGAAGTGATTGCACTGCCTCTTAGTGCTCCCAGAGTATGATCTCTTACCCCATTCATTTGATCTTTCAGCAACATTGAAAGCTTACTGCCTATCAAGCATACTAACCAATGAAACAGGACCACTGGCATCAGAGCATCAGTGGAAAAGAGCACCGTGGAGATGTCCAAAACCAGAAGAGCGTTCTGCCTCCTCTCAACCACGTGCACCTGCATTTTCTATGACCCAGCTCTGAAGATGTGCAGGAAAGGGTTTAAGCCAACCCCTGGGCCCCCTGGGAGTGAGTGTATGCTCCGAGGAATGACTCCAGTCCAAGCTGAACAGCTCTGCAATCCCTGTGCCTCATGGAACATTCCCTCCAGGCCACAGGACACTGGCCAGGGAAGCCAGGCTCAGCTGCTCTTCAAGTGGCTTCTTAGCCCTGCCACGTCGTCTTCATCCCAGACCAGACCGTCTGCTATGCACACTCACGTCTTTTGACCCTAACGTGATGGAATGAGAAAGCAGGCAGATCTGCACAATTCCCCTTTCTGGGGATAGCGGGTGTGGAGGAGGCCTTGAGAGCAATGCTCTGTGGCTGGTGAGTGGCCGGTGTCCTTGTCAGGGGCTGCCAACACAGGAAGGTACCCCATGGGAGTGCCGAGGTACCGTCCTCAATCACCAGACTCTGAGCTCAGGCAAACCAGGATCTGAACACCTCTTCTGAGGTGGGAGTCCTTGGCCTTAGTGGATTGCTCTCCTTAGGCCTCAGTTTCTTTGCCTGTAAAATGGGGATCATATTAGTAACCTCTGTATAGTCAGGGTTCTGGCAGGAACAGATGACGCACTCAGATTAGGGAATTTAGCAGAGTTTAATGAAGGAACTACTTACAAAGGAACGAGCGGAGAGTAGGGAAATATGGGGGCTGGTGTACTACCCCAGGGCTAGAAAGAGCAGGGTCACCATTACCCAGGACTGAAGGACAAGAGGGCAGAAGAAGAGAGAGACACGCCCTAGCAGTAGCTGTGAATGCGAATGGAGAGAGGCAACCAGGCAGGGTAACTCTGAAAGGTAGGGATTGGCTCACCTTTGTCTTCTGCCCTCCTTGACTGAACCCAACTGGAAGCCAAAGGTAAGGCAACCTACTGATACCGTTCCTATGGCTTAGTCTACTGGGGCACAAAACAGGGCAGATCTGAAGAGCAAACTGAAAATACCCAAATCTCATGGGGTCATGATAGAGATTAAATGAGATCACACAGTTGAACATGGGATAAATATTATCTCCAACAATGACCCTTTTCTTTCACCAGTGAGGAAACGGAGACTTTTCAAACTTTCTGTGTGTTACCTGGAATTGGAACAATGGCTGGTTATTGGTCTTTGAATGCCACCTCCCAGGTATTGGGACAATGACAAGGGGGCTTAGCAGGTGAATGGAACTACTAGAAGAAAGATTTCAGGCCATCAGTGAAATTGGGCACATGCCCACTCTTTGTAGCCTCTGTAGTAGGTCCAGTAGGAGGAATTAACAGGAAATCTCACCACCTAAAATATTTATGGGATAAAGAGGGGATTTGGGCTAGACACAAGAGTCTACAAGAATACAAAACCAATAATGTGCAAATTATAGGTCTGTCTTGACATAATCTAAGCTGACTTGGAGCTAAGTAGCGTCCATCAGAACCTACACTTCCATGTACCCGTGAGCTCAACAGTGGTAGACTTGGGTAACATCACCAGCATTATCCCCAGAGCAATCTGAAACTTGACCAGTGGGTGGCTGTTGGCGTGGACTGTGCCACCTGTCCCATTCAGGGGCATCATGTGGAGTCTGACTATGAGGAGATCTGCCTGCTCAGGGAGGAAGAGCTTGTTGGGTCAGCCCACTAGACTCTCAAGGCCTCTGGGGTTTGCCTTGCTTCCACCTTGGAGCTCAATCTAATGATGCTTGCATCTTGCACCTAAGTCTTGTTTTGGAGATGATCACCTAGAAAGGGCCATGGCCA
Source organism: Mustela nivalis (assembly GCF_964662115.1). NCBI lineage: Eukaryota > Metazoa > Chordata > Mammalia > Carnivora > Mustelidae > Mustela > Mustela nivalis. The sequence goes on from NC_139021.1 coordinate 112,741,692, forward strand.
CCAGGACTCCTGCCGGATCATACAAACATCTATTACCCCTTCCAAAAACAAGAAATCACCCCACTCCTGTCCAACTAGCTCCCCCACCAAGACCCTACTAAATACCAGTGTTGTCTCAGGACCTGACAAGTCGTTTAATTAATCCCTTGTCATGAGAAACCTTTTTTCTGGACCCAGAGTGATGTGTATGGAAACTTGCTTTATATTATTTACTTTGACTTTCTTGGGAGCAACTACAGGCCATTTGTCAGATACCCTGTTTTTGCCATTGGCTCCCTCTGCTCTTGGCTTCCACCACTGCTGGCGGTCTACCACGGCTCTGCACCTGGCAATAAACCACAACCCACTTTAGCCCCGGAAGAGTAAACATCAACGTATTGCAAAAATCTTGGCCTCATACGCAAACCCCTATAGCACTTACTCATACCTGAATTGTTTCATCCAGAGCTCACCTAATGGGCAAACACAGGAGTTGAAACAACTCCTCATTACGGTCAACCTCAGGGAGCACCAGAACCAGTAACCTCCAGGGATGGTCGCCAGTTTGGACCTGCGGGGAGTGGGGTAGGGGTTGCTCAACCTGCAGACAGCCACCAGCTTGTTCAACAAGAGCGCAAGCAACTCTCCCCATGGGTGCATCCAAGCCAAGCTTATCCCAATGGCAACTTGGGTTTTCAATGCACTGCTAACAACTGCAGTTTGAGAATAAGACCACTACAGTTTGGTCTCAGTGCATATTCGAGCGTGCACGTGCATTCTGAACCAGATGTCTGGTTTTAAGATATCCTGCGAGTCATACCTCTAATCATAACCATTTCTACAGACCCGAGTTTAAGATGCACTTGCCCAGTTATTTTTCTAGAGGAACAATGGGAATATCACTTGGTATTCTTCCATTGGCTTTTGACGCTTGAGGACGCGGGGCTATGACCCGTATCCAAAACCACGGGAGGCCGTATGCAGAGTGGGTAATTCCAGGTCGCTGGTGGGAAGACAAACATTAAGAGCCAGATCTTGAAATTTCCTATAGTTTTCCTGGCCTCTGGTTGCACAGTTGTGAAATGGGGCCAGGAACGCTCATTTTCAATGAAATCGGCCATGTGACCTCACCGATAGCCATCCAGAAGGAGTAGGGGGTTGGGCACAGGCTGGACTGACCGGTGGATGGGATGACAAGGAGAGCCAGAGTGGTTCTGGTCGCTGCATGGCCATCAAACGAGATTCAGCAGAACATCTCTTAACTAGTGAGATGCTGACTCAATTGATGAAATACAGAAAAAGTTAATAGGAAAAAATGAATCCCATTAAGGGTTGCCTCCTCCTGCACGTTGGCTACGAGGCTAACTGTATCACAGGCTTCCAATAAATAGGAACTAATAATCAAATTTAAAAGGAAGGAAATCATTGTTCCCCTTGCCTGGCTGCTGGCCCAGCTCCTGCTCGGAGGGTGATGAGCTGCTTTTTTTTTTATTTTATCAGGGAGTGGATCTCCCCTTTGGCCAGAGAAATGGTTAGGAACCCAGTCCAGCTGTAAGACTTTCCTCAGCCGCATTTGCTTGGACCATGGCCTCCATTTTCCAGCACAACCCTTACACCACACCCCAGGGGACCTCACCCTTGGCTTTTTTTTTTTTTTAATAAGCAACTCGATTTGTTCCAGTTTCCTTAAGGATCAAAGTATAAAGAGTCCACTTTTGGCTTCCAAATCTCCATTGCCAAGAGTTGACTTATATTAATTTCAGTCAGAGCCCAGGAAAGACCAAAGGAGAGATGCCACTAGCTCTTGAAACGGGAAGGGTTCTGGGAGCTCCATGCGGGCTCAGATCTAGAGCTGGAAGCCATCCACAGCCCAAAATGGATTTATTCCGTCTCTGTCCAGTATCCCTGCAAGCTTTTTCTGGCTAGTTGCTGTCATTTCTTCCTGTTGAAGTTGTTGGCTAAATAATCTAAATATTAAAATGGGGCTTAAGGGATGCCTGGGTGGCTTAATGGGTTAAGTGTCTGCCTTCGGCTCAGGTCATGATCCCAGGGTCCTGGGATGGAGCCCCACGTCGGGCTCTCTGCTGAGCAGAGAGCCTGCTTCTCTCTCTCCCTCTGCCTCCTGCTCCCCCTTCTTGTGCTCTCTCTCTCTCTGTCAAATAAATAAAAATCTTATTAAAAATTAAAAATAAAATGGGGTTTCTTATCAGAGATGGCAAAAAAAAAGTCAGGTTTTTCAGAAGAGTGGATTATACATTGACACAGAAAATATGTTAAAGGTGATTCTAGAAACTCAGTTTCTCAGGAGTCTCCATGTCATAGAAGCTTCTAAAATACAGACAGACAAACAAACAAACAAACAAAAAATTAAAGAATTTTTGACCAGGGCATTTAATTTATAAAGAAGAAATGTGGGACACCGAGTGGCTCAGTCAGTTAAGCATCTGCCTTTGGCTCAGTTCATGATCCCAGGGTCCTGGGATTGAGCCTTGCTCAGCCGGGAGCCTGCTTCTTCCCTTACCTGCTGCTCCCACTGCTGTGCATGTGCTCTCTCTCTGACAAATAAATAAGTAAAATTTAAAAAAAAAAAACAAAGGAAGAAGAAGAAGAAGAAATTTGACCTAAGCAACTGTAGAGACAGGTAGAAAAAAATGTCCACACGTCCCAAAAGTGCTAAGAAGGCATCAAAAGGAGAGATAATGTAGGTGCCAAAGATCTTTTTGCTTACTCTAAATTTTACCCAGGCCAAGCTCACTTGTTTTTTGTTTGTTTGTTTGTTTGTTTATCCAAAGCTTTGGGACACTCTATTCCCATCCAACCTAAGGCGGAAAGATCTGGGTAATGGCTATAAAGACACAATCACTTTACAAAGGAATCACCAAAGATTTCCTCCGGTGGTTTCCTTCAATATACGTAAAATTCACTCACTTCAAATTTTCCATATCCACGCGATGTCCAAGCACCTATCCATTGCAAATGGAAGGCACACATCTGTAGAAGTTGTAAATTTTCAGATGTGTTGTCTTTGGGGAAAAAAGAAATTCTTTATCCCATTTGATAAGACAGTTAAAATTACCCTTCACGGGGCACCTGGGAGGCTCAGTGGGTTAAGCCTCTGCCTTCAGCTCAGGGTCCTGGGATCGAGTCCCGCATCAGGCTCTATGCTCGGTGGGGAACCTGCTTCCCCCCGCCCTCTCTCTGCCTACTGCTCTGCTCACTTGTGATCTCCATCTGTCAAATAAGTAAATAAAATATTTAAAAAGAAAAAAAGGATTACCCTTCACAAACTTAAAATTAGTAACGGGAGAGATTGGGAGAAAGCAGAGAACTGGCTTCTCCAAATTCTATCTGTTGCCACTGTGAATCTCCTCCCCAAAGCCCACGTCCGTAGGATTCAGGAACACTGGCAAAGGAGAACTTACGTGTTTTCTTAAAGGCTGCCCAGACATCTCTAGAAGTTGAGCTCCAGAAACCCTGTCTGAGTATTTACTGAGCCCATCTTTTTATACGCAGGTATGCTTAATGTTTTAAGCCTACAACCTCCAGGTCAAGCTCAGGAAAAACAATAAATTAAATAAAATAGCCAGGGAAGTCCAAGAGACTCGTGGTTTTCAATATAAGCTTTTGAAAGTTTCTAGTGTTGACCTCCAGAGGTGATAAGGAGTATCAGCTTATCTTCTGTGTTTTCTCTGGGCACCTCTGGAGGAAGCTCATTTTGGCATTCTGGGATCCTCCTAGCATGTGATCATGGGACATTAGATAGACAGTGGCTCAAATTCTAGCTAAGCAGACAAAAGACAACACGGGTGGCACTGAATAGGACCTCTACTGGGGGAATCTGGGACCAGAAGATGGTATCTGAATGGAGAATGGAGACATCTGAATTAAAGTCATGCCACCATCCCCCTTCCAGTACACACACACGCACACACACACACACACACACACACACACAAATACAGACACAAACAGAACCACAGGTGCACACACATGCAGTTCCACACAAGGGCACAGATCCACACATACACACAGGCGTCTGTGTGGCCCCCTCCTCCTCTCGTATTCTCATCAGTCCTGCTCACCATGACTCATCAGTCGTTCCCTCCACTCACCAATAACACTCAAGGACCCCCGAATGCTTTGGGCTGACCAGCTGAACCCCCACTAACAATGCCAGAGCCAAGTATACCCAACGGTAAGAAATGTCTAAAAAGAAGTCAATTAATCCAACTCCGCTGTTCTTTACCTTAGGCTACTGTTAAGAGAGGAAAGGAAAAAAAAAAAAAAAAGGAAAGGAAGCTATCCCATAATATCCATCCTCAGGCTTCCCAGCCGGTTTGCCTAAACGTTACCATGGTGATGTGTATAGAAGTCAGTCTTCACCGTGAACCGCAATCACTGACTTGACAGAGAACACCCATTTGGGCTCCAAAGTCAGGTAATAGCTGGGGAGCAGGAAGGCATGCTTCTGCTCAGGTTGAGACTTGAGAGATCTACCCTGTTACAGGAAGTCGCCAGTTACTTTTGTTTCATTTTTCTCTGTGTGTCCCTCTTCCTCTTTTCCTCCCTTCCTCACCTCTGCAGAGAGAGAGGATGGGGGGGGGGGACCAAAAGGCCCAGGACGAGCCTGAGGGGAGAGCGGGGCTTGCCCCACTAGGCCTGGCCTTCAGTCTTTGCCCAGAGCAGAAGGCAGAGGGAGGCTGGCCCTGGCGTCCTCGTCCTCCCCAGCTGACTGAGCACAAACACAGAGCCGCAGAGTGGCAAGGCACCCCAGGGAGAGATGCGAATCCGTGGGATGGACAGCAACTCGCTCACGGTCACCCAGCAAAGACAGATTTGATCTCCTGACTCCCACCCAGGGCCTTCCAACATGCGTGGCAAGGTCAGCCCCCAGGATAGTCTAGGACATCAAACTACTTCTCATAGTCAGTGCTGTGTCTGTCCCACACACGGAGGAGGGCAGCAGATGTTTGATGAATAAATGAATGAATGGATCATTGGATGCCTGAGAAATCAGAGAATGGGCAGCTCTCTCTTCGCAGGGTGTCTGGATTCCAACGTTTTAACTCACATGACAAAATCACCAGTTGGAAAGACCCTGTATCCCGAGGTCATAATTCGCCCAGCGTCCGTCCTTGCCTGGGATCCCAGATGTAGCCACCTTTGCTAAGAAGTAGAACTCCCAGGGTTCTCCTTAATGAGTCCCCCTGCCACACACCCCCGCCCATCGCAGGAATATCAATGATCGATGGACCAAACTGTAGTTCTGGTGTGCATTTTGGGGACAGTGAGAAGGAAAGCAGCTCACATATGACGGGAATAGACTGAGAATGTAATCCTCATGCATCCTTTCGTGTGAGGACCCATTTGGGACCAGGGTTACTCATTTATGAATAAATAAAGTGCCACCTTGACTCAGCAGTGCCTTTCGTGGGTCCAGATTACAGCCAGGCTAATCAGGATTTAAAGGGGACTGAACCAACGGTGGTGTCCTTACCTTAAATGAAGCCAATTAAATTAGCCAGTTGCATGTACTGTTAGGCCCTCCCCACGGCACCCCAACGACGCTGCTCCTCTCTAAAAGAAGAGCAGTTGGAGAAACACATAGCTTCTGCAGAGAGAAAAGCGGCATGTAGAAACAAACATACGAAATCACTTTCTTGGGTAAACTCGCTGCTTCCTGGGCTTTTGTACCCAAGCCCCGCTGGCTGGCAGCTTGGTTTGTTTCCTTAGTGGGAACCATGATGCATCTGGCTGGCTCTTGGCTTCCAGTCCTACTTGTAATTTGAAGCGAGGGTAGATGGCTGGGGTCAGACAGCAAGGAGCCTGCAGGCTTAGGGGGGAGCCTCCTTGCTTGATGAGACACCGCAGGGTGCCAAGGTAGGAAGTCCTAAGACTCTGCGGTGTTCAGCATCCTAAGCTGAATCCTTCGAGAAGTCTAGGAGGTGGCAGAATTGACCTCAGGCTTTAGGAGTTGCCTGGGGATGAGGACAGAGCACACCTAAATACCCCAGGGCTTGATCTCCCCAGGGCACAAAAGATGTCTTACTTAGGAACGAAGGATAAGACAGATGTTGCTGCTGCTTGCTGAGAATCACCGGGGAAAGAGTCAGCCCAGCGCTTGGCACCTTGTTGACGCTCTATAAATGTGAGTTGATTTAAACCAGGAGAACCTCTGTCTGCCCCCTGTCTGGCATTCACCCCTTCCGTACCAAAGAGGAAATAAACTCTGGTCATGGGTGAGTCGAAAAATAATTTTGGATCGACTTGGAGATCTACCATAGAGAGCTTTTTTTTTTTTTTTCTTTTTTTTAAGGCTGATTCATCCATTTGACTTCGTTCACTGTTTTAACCAGGGTGATGAAGAAAAGGGTCTGTGCATGAGGCCCCATGTGGAGAGTAATGAGAGGCGGCCAGAAGCAGCCAGGTGGGCGTCTCTGGCTGAGAAAACCACAGGAAGCAGGCTCATTCCCGTCCGAAGGAGGAGACTTGGTGCTGGTCAGAAGGCAGAGGATGTGGGGTGGGGCAGCGTGTGTTCCCGGATGACTCAGCTGGCACCAGAGCCCAGAGTGGGTTCCAAGCACCCAGAGTCCCCAGGGGCCGGGCTTGGAAATGGCCATGTGGAAGGCAAGGTGAGACCCATTTAACTCTCACCTCCCCTGGGAGCAGCTGGATGTCTCAAACTCGCCTCTTCCTGTCCCTGTTCAGTGAGGCCAACTTCAGGAGTGCAAACCCATCCTCACACCAGCCCGGAGAAAAGTGTACAGTGATGAGTATGCGTTCACCAGCAAAGTTAAGTGCATGTGTTCCGGAGTTAATCACTGATGTTGGGTTTTTTTTTTTTCTCTGCTGGCCAGAAGGATCAGAGACTGTTCTGTCTGCCATATTGCCAAGGCGAGCCTCAGGTCTGTGAGCCGTGGTGAGCAGTGCAACCTTGGGCATGTGGCTTGCCTGCAGATGCAACCCTCATGACGCTGTACCTGTGACCCAGGAGCGGTTCCAGGGGCTAGGGACACACACATAGGTAGCCACCTTTCCTGGAAGAGTTATTGGGAGAAAATGAATACCTCTGCCAAGTATTTCAAGACCACGTGGTCAGGGCTAAGCCGCACTAGGTCACACATGTGAACATGGGTGCACACACATGTGTGCATTGCACACTGGGAGCAGAGAGTGAGATACTAAGTCATTACCATTACTGAGGGCGTTCTGCCTGTTTTATGCCTGCAACAATATAAGTAGCTAATACCATCCCCATTTTACAGATGAGGAAACTTTACGGCTCACGGGGCCAAAGTAAGATCCCGGTATGACATAGCGAGGATACGGCGGAGTCAGAATTCAAACTCCAATCCCTGTCTGTCTGAACTCCTAATCCCTGCACCATGCATGACCTTGAGGATTTATGGTCTGGTGAGGGACAATGGGCAAAACAAGGTAAGAAAGAATGACATCAAATGGGGCAAACATACGTAGTAGACAGGTAGATCAGTAGTCTCATCCCAGCTTCATTTCCCGAGTTCCCAATTCAGATTCCCAGGGCCTTACTGAAAGTTGCCACATGGGAACACAGGAAGCCTGGAGCCACCTCAACGTTGGCAAATCCCAAGTCTTCATTCTCCCCACCCGGCACCCAGACACCTGGTCTACCCTTCTATATTCCTTATCTCAGCCAGTCTTGTAATTGCTCAAACGAGTGTCTTCGTGACCCTTCCTCTCACCCCGCACACCCCAAATCCTGCTGAGTCTCCTACCTGCCTCTCTCAGGATTCTTCGGCCTCTCTCTCCCTGCTGGCCCTGCCTCGTCAAGGTTGCCATCAGGCCTCCTTACTTGAATCTCACCTTCATGCTAGAGTCAGCGACTCTCCAACAAACCCCTCTAATCGTGTCACTCTCCTGGACTAAAATGCCTCGCTGATGTCCCCAAGCTTTCAGAAGAAATTAAACCTCTCCAACGTCAGTCCCTGCATGCCTAGAGCCCCATTCTAATATACATTCTTGCCCTGTCTTCTACTCACTAACATCTGGTCCATGGTTTCCCCATCCCCTAAACACATCCATTTTTTTTTTCCAGTTCAACAAACAGTACTAAGTACCCTTCATTTGCCAAGCCCCGTGTTGGGCACAGGGATGTAGGGCAAGGTTTCTCATTTGTGACACGATTGATGTTTTGCACAGATAATTTTTGTCATGGGGGCCTGTCCTATGCTTTATAGAATACATAGCAGCATGCCTGGCTTCTACCCATGAGATGCCAGTAGCGACTCCCCCCAAAGTTGTGACAACCCAGGATGTCCCCAGACATTGCCAAGTGCCCCTCAGAGGGACACAATCATCCACGGTTGGGAGTCACCCCTCTAGAAGAACGAACACTTCCCAGTCTCTGAGAGCCTGGCCGTGGTTTGTGAGAAGTGCTGGACCCCCGACTGTGCAATGCAAAACAGGGGATGCTGAGGACACAAGCTTTTCCGGGGGGCGCCCTGAGTTAGCGTCCTGACTCCTCTGCTTCCTTCTGTGGGACTTTGGACAGTTTCATGAGTTTTCTGAGCCTTCAATTCCTCATGTGTAAAATACAAATTCTAATTTCTACTCCAGGCCATACAGTGTGCCCTTGTAAATGAATATCTGTAGGTTCCCGACAGGTGGAGACCCTCAAGATAGGATCTTTTCCTAAACCCTGTCATACACTTTCCACGTCCCCAGATCCTGGCCCTGAAGGAGCTTCCGTGCCTTTGCCACATGCTGTTGCTTCTACTCAGAATCCTAGCCCCCCTCCCTTCTCACCCTTGGACAAATACCTTAAAACTCAGCTCCAGGGTCGCTCCGACAAACGGGTACAGCACCACAGAGACAGAACTAGGTGCTGTTTTCTTTTCGCTCTCCATGGGCTTTGCTTCTACCTCTTGTAGCCTATTATTCCCATTGCGGACTTGTTCTTTCTCAAGGGCAGGGGCCAGCCAACATTTTTTCTTAAGAGCCAAAAGCAAATATCTTATGTTTGGGGGCCACAAGGACTGGGTTCCAATTATTCGATTCAGCCACTGTAGATGAAAACATCCATCAACAGTAGTAAACAAATGGGGGCGGCTGTGTGTCAATAAAGTTTTATTTATAAAACAAGATGGTTGCTGGATTTAGCCAGGTCTAGGACCTTGGCTCTGAATAGTGAGCTCCATGAGGTCAAGGCCCGCGTCTTCATTGGTTTTTGTATCTGTAGCACCTCCCACAGCTCCTGGTGCATAGCAGACACTTTAAATGATTAAAGATCAATGGGTCCACCATCATCATCACACTAATATATAAAATCTTTTTTGATATTGTGTGCATTAAGGAGCTGACCAGAACAATACAAATTACCTCCAAAGCTAATTCAGTGATTACAGAGCCAACATACATTGAAAGAAGAGTGGAAAACCCCTCTTCTCTTGAGCAGTGAGCCAGGGTTTAGGTAGGTGTAAGATTGCCAGAGAAAGTACAGGATATCACGCCAATTTTGAAATTCAGAGAAATAACAATGAGGTTTTTGGCATAAGTATGTCCCAAGAAATTTGGGGGATATACTTACTCTAAAAAAATCATCGGTTGTATATCAGAAATTTAAATTTTCTCTTTCTTTGGTTTTGTTAAATCTGGCCACCTGATTTGAGCACAGACTGTTGATGATCTCTTCTGTTTCCCTCCCTCAACCTTCTTGCAGAAAAGATGAGAGCCTGTCTGACTTGCTGGGCCACCTTCCCACCCTCCAGGAAGAGGGCCCCTGTAAACCTCATGGCAGCAGCAAGAAGTTCTGTTGGAACTGGAAATTTAATTAACAAAATGCTAACATGTAATTTCAAGGAGGAGGGGGGGAAAGCGTTATCACGAAGTTAATAAGAGAACTATTTTAATTATGGTATTTAACAAGTTATGACCATGCCACTATGTTCTCTGGGGAAGGATTTACATAGTTTAAGTATCTTGGGGGCAGGGAAGGGATATGATGAGGAATGGAGTTGGAAACATTGCTATCCTGTGCCACTCTGGCAAATCTTTGAGTCCTTGGGCCCAGTGTTGAAAAGCCACAAACGTCAGCTTGAAGGAGCTCCCACTGGCCAAATCTGGGATACTTTGAACAACAAAATCAATGAAACAATGGCTTATGACTAATGAAAATAAGAATGCACGAGTCCACACTGATAGAAATAAATTTATCTTTTGATGAGAAACAAAGTTATTTGCATTGTCTCAAAATGCCTCCCCAGGCAGGAAAAATATTTATTAACTACATAGGGAAAAGTGGTGATTTTCTGATCATGGGATCTGGTACACCCACCTTCTTTAAGTGCTCAGCACTGTGTTTCACGGGTCAGGACGTAAGGAGAAGAACACAGCATCGTTTCTATGATTTGTCTGCCAAATACATGCACATCTAAAGGTCATCATGAAGAATCATCACACAAACTAAAACTAAAAGACACTCTAAGAATTCCTGGCCTGTATTCTCTAAAGTTACCAATGACACAGGGGCACCTGGTGGGTCAGTTAAGCATCTGACTCTTGACTTTGGCTCAGGTCATGATCTCAAGGGTCATGAGATCGAGTCACATGTCAGATTCTGTACCTCGTGTAGAGTCTGTTGAAGATTCTCTCGCTCTACTCCATCCCCCCATCTCTCTCTCTCTTTTTCTCTCAAAATAAATAAATAAAGCTTTTAAAAAAAAAAGTGTCAATGTCACAAAAGTCAAGGAAAGACTAGGAAAGTGATGGTTCAACATTGTCCAATGAGATGCCTCCATTACGACAACTAGACCCATTACTGAAACAAGGGATGAAGGGCCTTGGGTGCTAACGTCGGGATCAGGATGGCCATATACTAGCTTATGTAGGAGGCACTTAGGTAAATATACGTGTGTAAGAAGCTATGCGGCTCATAGAAATTCCACACTAAGATTTTCACGGTGATGGGGCATCATGTTAGCAATTGACTGGAAAGGGCTTCCTAAGACAAAGTTCTTTGTACAGTGTTGGCGATTTTTCTCTAAGCTTGAGATTGTTTCAAAATTAAAACCTAACAATTAAAAAAAAAAAAAAAAGGCCTGGTAGGGTGACGAGACACAGATATCAAAAGGTAGTAGTGAGGAAGCTGTTGGATTTGGGATTCTGTCAAGACAAAGACGTTGAGGGGTGCCTGGGTGGCTCAGTGGGTTGAGCCACTGTCTTCGGCTCAGGTCATGATCTCAGGGTCCTGGGATCGAGCCCTGCATTGGGCTCTCTGCTCGGCCGGGAATCTGCTTCCCCCTCTCTCTCTGCCTGCCTCTCTGCCTACTTGTGATCTCTCTCTCTGTCAAAAAAAAAAAAAAAAGACAAAGAGGTTGACAAGGAAGGGAACCGGAACTTGAGCTGGGAGCTACGGGCTCGTCTGAGCAACTTCAAGTCAAGGAGGCACAGAGGAGATGCACCAAATTCTCAAGAGGGTCCTGCTCATCTTCTCCTCCCCAAAGAGCTTGTGATGATCTGTAATCAGTGAGGGTGAGCCATATGTCTTGGTGCTGGTTCCCTGAGGGTGATCTTCGACCCCAGGACACCGTGCCTACTATAGCTTGACTTAACCAGCAGAGTCCTGGGGAAGGCTTGGCTCTTCTGCTCCCCTACAGCCCGCTTCCCAGAAAGCTGGCTGTGGCTGTGGTGGTGCAGCTGTGCGTCTGTCCCTCCTGGGCCCTCTCCCCGCTTCTCTGTGTGGAGCCCTGTGGCCTGAGGTTCACAGGAACAATGACAGAGGTGCTGGAAACACAGCCCCTGCTTGTCCAATGTTAACAAACCTTCTAGCAGCTGTTCCTCAGATACGTTCCAGACCTCATGTCATCTCCTTATCCTTACAACTTTGAGTCACCACAGAGGAGATAACAGGGGGATGCGGGGGTCACTAGGACGGGATGGCTCTTCCCAGGCAGCCGGCCGAGTGTCAGGGTAGCGTGTTTGAGGAAAAGAAGTCAGATTGCTTCGTCAGCACGGAACACAGATGCTCGCCCACCATAGTCACAGACACTCTTAAATATCTGCCCCAAACGCTTAGTCCAAATCACCGTCTTCCCTGACAACAGGTTAATAAGGCTCCAGGGCACTCCAATACCCCTTTCCACCTCTGTTCAGGTTCAAAAGCCTACAGATCCCATCGGAAAAGGGCAGGAACAATGCCCTCCTAGACCAGCTCAGGTGTCTTTCCTCCTAGAATTCCCCAGGAAAGGGAAGAATGCAAACTATGCTTTTCTCTCAACGGCTGGCCTGCCATGACGCCTGGCCATGGGCGGGTCAGAGGGATGGCCCCGATCACATAACATGGCCTTGGCACCCAGCTCCATGTGGCACCCTGACAAACCAAACACGAAACTGCCAGGCTCGCTCTCTCCCACCCGCGCTGCCGGGAATCCAGCTCTGGATGAAACGAGAGTTTGTTTAAACGTAGGTAGGGGAGATCAGCCTGAGGGTCTTGGCAAACTTTATAGTCTAACCTTGAGAACGAGGTGCCCACCGTTGTTCTCATCACGTGTGGCTCCCTTAAGGAGCACGGTGGTGTTCACTCAGCTGAAGCACAGAAATGAACAACAGCCAGCTCAAGCTTCTATGTAGAGATTGGGTCAATTAAGGCATTTCTGGCCATGATTTAAAAAAAAAAAAACATTGCCTGATAAAAGTAACTTTGAAAAGCAAATATGTTTAATTACGTCATAGAGTAAGAGGTCTGAAGGTAGGTGGTCCCAGGGTGAGTTAATTTGGCAGCTCAAATATATCAGGGCTCTGGGTCACAGTCCTTGAAATGTTTCCTCTCTTTTCCTCATGGTCACAAAATGGCCGCTACAGCTCCGAACATCAAATCCTGCATTAAGCACCTGTCATCTCCTGGGCATTGTACATGGAGGAGCCAAAGAGAGGAGATCCCTGACTTCTCGTGTCTTCCAGTCTATCATTAGTTCATAGAATGTCCTGGAACATGCCCAACTACAGTGATGCTGACGTCTTTCCATCCAGATTGCATAAAAAAGCTTTGCACAATTTAGTCTGTACTCCTGTATGGTAGTCTGAAAGCTTGACATACCCAGAATTCCTTTCCTCCAGGATTCCAGCTTTCCCAACTCTCTGAAGCAGGTTGTTAAATAATTAAAAGATATTCTAAATTCAACGCACCCAACACAGTGCCTGAGACATGGTGAACACCCACAAAAAGTAAGTTCCCATCTTCTCCTGATGGTTCAGGCTTCTGGCCCCCACGGCATGGGCGTGTCTCCTCATCCCTTTTATGAAAGAGGTTCCTCTTGTTGTCTTCTTCTTCTTCTTCTTTTTTTTTTTAATTTCCCTTCTTGTTGTCTTCTTAACTAAACTACTGCCTCATGACAGGAGGGTCGGTGATTTATAAGGAAGCTTCTAGCCTTGGTTTCAATTCTCCCACATGGGCACCAGAGCTAATTAGTGTTCTCAGAGCATGGTTTGTCCTGGGCCCCCATCATGAAATCAGTCCCAGTTAATTTTTTTTAAAGATTTTATTTATTTATTTGACAGAGAAAGAGATCACAAGTAGACAGAGAGGCAGGCAGAGAGAGAGAGGGGGAAGCAGGCTCCCCGCTGAGTAGAGAGTCCCATGCGGGACTTGATCCCAGGACCCTGAGATCACGACCTGAGCAAAAGGTATTGTTAGGGAACCGATACATGTACGTAAATAGCAACAGAGTTGGACAGAGAAGCAAGCAGTAATGATCTGATACCTCGTGTTGCTGAGCAGGAAAAGCATTCCCTCCTGACTTTCACACCGCACTGCCAAGTGGGAAATTTCCCCTCCACATCCCTGTATCAACTCTCCATGCCAAATCTCCAGAGGGCGTGCATCAAGGAGGCCCGTGGGGACCAGCTCTGCTGCAGTCGGTCAAACATGAGAGAGGAAGCCAGGCAGGGAGAGGAAGGAAGATGAAGTGACAGACTGAGCTCAACCTCTCGGTGCTGTCATTTGGGGCCAAGTCACCAGCAGTCTTGTGGAAATTTCCACTTCTCCGGATGCTGGAAATAACTAGCTTTGCCCCTTAACTGTTCAAACAAGCAGAGGTCCACGGGCTCCGAGGGCTGCAACCAAGCAGAAGGGGCCCGCCCCGGCCCTCATCTGTTCTGCTCCGGAGACCATGTTGACCAAGAATTCCCACGGTCGAGTCTTTCTCACGAACACGAGATGCGTCTCGGAGTTCTCCGAGCCCTTCAGTGTCACGCCGGCTGCCCCGTGGCCTCTTCCCATGACAGTCCCTGTGGTGAGTGAGATCCGGGCGGGGGAGGGGAGCATGACAGCTTTCTGGTTCCTGGACCCCAGCTTCAATGCTTGTCACTGTCTTTGCCACTTTTCCAGCTGTGTCTTGGACTTGCCACCATCCCCAAGGAGTCCCGCCTCTGACATTTAAAACCAGAGCTCCCTGACACAGTGTCCATCTTTCCAGCTCTTTCTCCTGCTCAGTCTCTCACCTCATCACGCTCTCCAGACTCTGGACACCTCCCTTTTCTCTCACACTGTCACCTTTCCCCTCCTGTACATTTCTTCCCAGGTAAGCCCATCAGCCAAGACCATGCTCCCGCCAACAACTGCAAGAGTGAAGGTGTCTTTCTGCTTCCAGCCCCAGTCGTGCACCAGGAAAACCACAGATCTGCTCTGCCTCCACGTCCTGGCCTTGCTCACAGACCCCCACGCGGGCAGGACCACAGCGGGCCAAGAGCCATCCCCGGTAGCTTCCTAAGCGCTCAGCCATCCTCTTACAACTTTCTGGTCAAACCCATGCCCCCTTTTCCTCACAGCAATGCCAGGATCGAAGCCCCTTCTGCCAACTTTCCTAAAAGAGGGCACCTTGCCTATTTCACCGAAAACAAAATGGAAAGGAAAAAGGAGGCAAGTGCACATGAACTTCCTCCCTTGGTGCCCAGCCCTCCCTCCTTCCTGCATCCCTAGCATGAGTCCTTCCCCAAACACCCACATATCGTGCCCACTTCTCCGATCACCTCCCTGCATTTTCTCCTGTCTCTCCGTTGGCATCTGCCTGTTGATCTTTTAACAAATTCAAGCGTTTTCTATCCTGAAGGGTCTATTAACTTTGCAGGCCCTCTAAATCTGGTTCACTGTCTACTTACTGTCTACCACTCCATTTACCTGCTGCCAGTCTCCCCGCACGCACACTACCAGGTTTTCTGCAGGGGAGTCTACATTTAGGGCAGCTACTTTCTCACTGTCAGTGTCCCTCAGCTCATTGGATGGGTCCCCTCCTTCTCTGCACCGAAACAGTTTGCTCCAAGGTCCCACGTGGGCTCCTGACCCCCAGACACAAGGGTTATTTTTGGTGGTCGTGGCTGCCCTTTCTGTTATGCCTTCCATGTTACCCACGCATCCTTCTTTGGATGTGCTCCCGCCTGCTTTGGGGACACTGGCCACTACCTCTGAACAAGCTCCCTTCTATGCCTAACACACCTCCTTGGCTCTATGGGAGAGTTCGCTTTTTCTCCCCATCTCGCCAATGTGGCTGTTTCCCAAGACTTGGTTCTCTTGCCACTACCTCCTGTCCCCTCATCTACTCACCTCCAGAGCCGGTAACCACCACCCACATGCTAACGACTTCTAAATGACTGTCCCCACCCACACGGATCCCCCGGGCTCCATAGCCCCAGAGCCGGCAGCATGCCGGACATCTACACCGAGACCTCCCTGGAGTGCCTCAGAGACCCACCCCCCTTACCGGCTGGCTCCCCTCACCCCCTCTCTAGCTCCCTCCGTGAATAGAACCACTCACCACTCCGAGTAAGAATGCTGAACCCTCCTGACCACTCACATGTAATTGGAAATTAAATCTAGTTGATCCCCCAAATCTCTCCACCACTCTCTCCTTGGCACCCTCATCGGCATGCCATTTCTGTAGCTTTCTTTGCCCGGAATTTGGAAGATGACCCTACCTGGTCTTCCTGCCACCGGCCTAACTGCCTATACTCTATCCTCTCGTCCCTCTGGCCTCAAACACCTTTCATCCCCTCTCATCCCCATGCAGGTCAAGGTCTTTCCTGGCTTCTTACTGACCACTGGATGAAGGTATTTTTTTTATGGTATTGGACTTCCGGTGAACTTGGCCTCTGCTCTGGCCTGCCTTCATCTCACCTTGCCCCCACCTTGGTGTGATACTCCAGGCATCCATAACTGCTTGCCCCACCCAGGCCCTGTAATTGCTTCCCATCCCCCATCCCCAGCTCTGAGCACCCTGGTGCCTTGACATCTGGGCTTCTCATCTTTCTGAAACAGCTCATCTCTAACCCGCTCTCCCTCTGACCTCTTGCTTGTCTTGGGCAGGGAGGGGGTTTCCGCTCTGGGAACTCATCTCTTGAGAAGCGTCTCCTGACCACACCAGAAGATTCTGGTGCTCTGTCTCGTGGCACTGGGGTTGTTTCTCTGCCCCTTTCTTTCCTCCAAGGGAAGAGTCCTGTTCTTTGACCTTCATGCTCCAAGAGCTGAGACACAAGCAGAGTGAGTGCGCATAAAACTGCGTGGAGTGAATGCGTGAATAAATGACCTAGAAGAAGGAACACGGCTCCCGGTCTTTTGTCTCAGAGAGGTACAACGGAGAGCAAACGTGCCACCAGAAGGAAAGAAAAGAGGACCTCAGCAATAAATGCAGCCAGGTCCAGATAGGAAGGTCTATATCTGTAGAATATTAGTTTGCAAGTCAGATCATACAACTAGGGGTTCTGTAAGAAGGCCCTCGATGATGTGTGAGTGTCTATTATTTGAAGGATGGGACAGCTGAGATCAAATCATCCCCTAGATTCGTGGAGTGTCTACTGGGTGCCAAGCCTCCCTGAGCCTCTGACTCCTTTTCCCCAGAAATAAAAGCCTTGCCTCTGAGCATCTGGCCACTGGTCCATGGCTCCTGGAGCAGACTGGTCTACACCCCAGAGAACAGAAAATCCCCCCCTATATGCTGGGCTGCTGCTCCCACAGACCCTTCCTACCCTGACATCAAACTCCCTGAAACTGATCCTTGGCAGTATCATGGCAGGAATCGGCGGCTGCCCCAGACCAGCAGAGATGGGAGATGGGACCAGGGTGACTTAGCAAGAAGCCGAGGCTGGGCTGGGAGAACAAGAGCATCCATGGGGGAACTGGCCAGGAAAGGGCGCACCCCAACTCCAGTATGGTTTTCCAGTGTCTAAAATATTTTGCTTTTTTCAGACCTCTGGACAGGCAAGGCAGAGCCACGTCGAAGGAGGTAGTGCAACAGAAATGGCTTCAAAGAAAAAAAAAATTACATCATGTCACCACTATTCTCAAGCAAGGAATCCCAGAATGTTTTAGCCCATTTCATATAATGAGGGGGGGGGGGCGCTCACAGAGAGGCAATACTGGACAACTTCACAGGGAGGAGCCCCTATTGTCATCTACCTCCCAGATTTTCACCCCTTTCTGGCCCCCACCTCACCCCTCAGACCCACCAAAGGATCTTGGAGTTCAAGTACTCATAAACCAAGCCTCTCCCTGCCCTCTCCAGATCTTTGTCAAACCGCTGCCCGAGAACAGCCAAAGACAAGTGCCACCTTCTGGGTGACTCCTCTTTCGAATCACCAAACCTGAAACTAGACTTTTCTATAGCTTGCCGAACTCAACGGTACGTGCTTACATGTCGTGCCATCTAGAGAGGGTCCCCCGACCCCCGGACACCAAACCGATCATTCCAGGGGAAGAAAATGTATCTGGCTGTTTCCTGCTACCTCAGGGCAGGGTCACCACCATTTGTGGGCAAGTGGGCCAACTTCCAGGGGTGAATTTTATTATGACCTCTAAAGACTTTCGTTAACAAAACGGAATCCTGGAAGCCAACCTAAGGAATATTTATATCGGACCCTTTGTTAGGCACTTGTCATGAACTGGGTCATTTAATAGCGACCAGAGACTTTTTGTCTCGTGCTGTAAGGAAACTTAGAGAAAAGCGACACCTGCCCACCCCCACCTTGGACACCTGCAACCAGCCCCCAAGCAGGCAATGCTGAAGGGAAGCACGTACCTTCTAGACCTCTCCTTGTGACTGCCTTGGGTGCTCTCTGCTTTATTGCAAACCAGGCGCTCTCTCAAACACTACAGAGCTTGAAACTCTTCCAGAGTGTCCTACCTCTGGCCCTCTGAGCGTGACCTCTTGGACTTTGACCTCTGACTCTTAATAGGCTTTGGATTTGCTTTTGCCTTGAGATCCTTCCACTCCGCTCCAGGCCCCTCAAAACCAGCAGAAGGGGCCACAGCGAAGGGCTCCTGGGAAGAATTCCCGCTCCCTGAAGTCAGTCCTACTCACACAGGGAGGGTGCCGAGTGGGGAAGGAGGGCCAGAGAGCGAACTTGGAGATGGATGGACACACGTCCCAATGTCAAGCCATGCCACCGCGTGCCCTGTTTCTGCTGCGTCAAGCCCGAGTTTGGTCGTTCTTAAAAACCAACCCTTCCAAGAGTGGGATAATGCCCTGGCCAGCAAGGCGATCCCTCCTACTCAGTTCCTGGAAGCATTAGCTCATCAGAACTTTCTTGCTTGCTGCTGCACAGAAGGAGCTAAGGGGGAGGTGTGCCAGAGGCTCTCAGCTGCCTTGTCGGTTTGAACAGACCTCCCTCCTTCTGCTGAGATGGTAGGTCTTCAGGAAAAGGAGTCCCAGCTGACTAGGCTGCCTTATTGTTCCCCTGAGCTTGCCTGCAGGTCCCTGGCCTTTCCCTCTGCTCCCCCTTGGCCTCTCCCCCTTCCCCACTCTCCCCTTTCCCGTCCATTAGCTCTTGTCCTGCCCAGCAGACAAGGGGTTAAACATTCAGTAGAGGCACAGGTGCTAACAGGGAAAGTGTGGGCTGGAATCTAGAATGATCTGTCACCGTTCCAAGAGCTTCTTTGGATGAGGAGTGATCCCAGATTTCACTAACAGTCTCCAGGTGAAAATTCCATAAATCTAGAAACTGTGAAACTCAATGGAAATTTAATTAAATGAGTTAGTATATGTGGAAGGTCAGGGACAATGCCTGGCACCTAGTGAGCTGTGTAAACACTTTGAAATGACTAAGAGTTTGGGGAAGTATATATTTCAACATCGCAGCTGTCTGTATGTTCCAGAACCCTTGCAAATGGTTATTTGGCTGGGTGTCTGTGCACTCCAAGTCACTGCTCTGTCTGTCACCAGACCTAAGGTGTTTCACTCCTCTGTTTCTTTCCTTCTTTCTCTCCCGTCCCCCTACGAACCTGTGAGTCGGCGCACATGGCTAACGATCCCCGTCTCCTGTTCTCACCCATTTGCCTTCCTCTCGGATCCAGTAAAAAGTCTGGATTTCCCTGAACCTTGGGTCGGTGCGGCTTATGTGGTGTCTTTCCCATCGCCTTGGCTGCAAACACATTGGTTTTATAATAATAACCATTTCATTGCTTTAGAATCAAGCTGTAATTAGAGAAAAGCACTGGAAAGCCCATCTAAAGTAAGCTTTCCTCTCCCAAGCACACCGGCAAGCGTTCTGGTTGGGTTTCGACAAAGGGTGGCCCTGGAAATCTCATGGAGAAGAGGTTGGAGGCGTGGAGGGAGGTGAGAATCTGGGGGCTCTGACCTCTGCACTGGCCGTGAGTAGGCTCAGGGCAGCCGTGCACCTGCCCGAGAAAAGTGGAAGCAGCCTCCAAGGCACTGAGAATCACCTTTAGTGTCCTTCAGAGTCATGGCTCAAGGGGGAGAGGGGAGAGAAGCAAGAAGGCTTTCTTCTTCCTAATTCACGCTTCATGGGGAAAGGAAGCAGGTGTCTAAGAAAGCAGGAAGCTTCCTTCACCCAGATGTGAACGGGGCCGCGCTTGCTGCCGACCTCCCAGCTTTGCTAATCGGACCAGGCTTGTGCCGAGTCCTGGCTGTGCGGGGCGCCAGCTGACTCTGCCCAGGGCCCTCTTGTCCTGTCCCCCAGGAGAAGGGAGTGACAGACGCCGTGCTCCTGAGACATGATGAAGATATGAGTCAGAAGAAGTGGGAGGGAAATCTGCTCCAGGTTTCGGGGGGCGGAGGTTAGAGGGTGCCCCCAGCTGGATGGGTGACGGTAAAGGAAGGAGATCCCTACGGAAAAAAATATCAATGTCCCCAGCTTCCTTCTTTCTAACCTATGCTG
This sequence comes from Mustela nivalis, assembly GCF_964662115.1. Taxonomy (NCBI): domain Eukaryota; kingdom Metazoa; phylum Chordata; class Mammalia; order Carnivora; family Mustelidae; genus Mustela; species Mustela nivalis. The sequence goes on from NC_139021.1 coordinate 112,761,810, forward strand.
ATATTTCAGAAATAGGCCCGATAAAGAATAGTCAGGTCCGAGAGCCGAAGAGCCATCTCTGGACATGTCCTGTGTGCTCACTCCACGTTTCACGCTGTTCTCGGTCCAGGCTGATGAACGGACCGGGACAGGTTGGATGGGAACGAGGAGGTCAGGATGCTGACCTGGTTTTTATGTCGTCACGCCGTATCATGTCTGACTTCAAGCCATTCTCAGCTACCACCGCTTTCGCAGATAAGCAAACTAAAACTCAGAGAGAGCAAGGAAGTTACCTACGACACACAGCAACTCCGTTGGCTGGCAAGACTTCACCTCTTTTGGCCCCTAGGACGATACAGTGTGCAGGGACACTGAAGACCTGGGGCATGAACCCCACATCTCTGTCTCCGGCAGGGGGCGGGGGGACACTGACCTCCTCACAGCTCCCCATCACATTGTCACCTGTCACCTGTCGGGATGGCCACATCGCTGACATGACTCACCTATCTCAGTGTCTCCGTCCGGGTTACAGTCCAGGGTCTGAGATGAACAACTTCCCAGTCCTGCAAAAATCAAAGGAAACCAAGTGAGCAAACATGTATCTATGATGGGAAGGTTTTCAATCAAACACAGTGAAGCTTGAGACTCTAAAGCCTCATTATTATTATAAAGGAAGGGGACCCACGGCTGATAGAAACACTGTATCGTCTGCCTCCCTGTCTTTCAAAACAACAACAGGAGAAGTAATCTGTGGTCCATCCAGATGACTATAATATTCAGCACTAAAAAGAAAGGAGCTAGCAAGTCGCAAAAAGACACAGAGGAAGCTCAAAGGCGTGTCACATGGCAGAAGAAGCCAGCTCAAACAGGACATATGTGCTCTGATCCCAATTCCATGACATGGCAAGAAAGAGAAAAGCTATGGAGAAAGTAAAAGGACGAGGGTTTGCCGAGGGTTAAGGGAAGGGAGGGGTGAGGGTGTGGAACACGGTGGGTTTGGTGGGCAGTGAAACGATTCTGCATGAGACTCTCATAGCGAGTACATGTCCCTGTACCTTCGTCAAAACCTGTAGAATGTGCGAGACTAAGAGCGAACGCTCACGTAGGCTGTGCTCTCTGGGGGATACTGGCATGTCCACGAGGCTCACTGGTTGTAACAAACGTCCTTCTCTGGTCAGTGGGGGCGGGGGAGACGTTGAGAGTCAGGGAAGCCGTGCATGGGGGGGGGGGGTATATGAGGAATCTTTGTTCTTTCTTCTCAGTTTTGCTGTGAACCTAAAACTGCTCTAAAATAAAAAAGTCTCAAAAAAAAAATTCCTATGGCAGTAGGAATCCATTTCAATCCAACCAACATTGACTTGACTTGCTAGTTTCAGCAAAATAACCTTGTTTTCTCCCTGACATTTGCCAGTTTCACTTTACACAGATTTCTGTCTCCTGTTTTATTTTGTGGAAATACAAAGAAAAGTAGCAAGTGGCCCCTGATCCTAGGAGAAATGTTCTCGGAACGGCGGTGCACACATTTCAACCCACCCAGGTGGGGGTGCAAATATTCTTATTAAAAATGCACATCCTTGGGATGCCTGGGTGGCTCAGTTGGCTAAGCAGCTGCCTTCGGCTCAGGTCATGATCCCAGCGTCCTGGGATCAAGTCCCACATCGGGCTCCTTGCTCAGCAGGGAGCCTGCTTCTCCCTCTGCCTCTGCCTGCCATTCTGTCTGCCTGTGCTCGCTCTCTCCCCCCCCCCTTCATAATAAAATAAAATCTTAAAAAAAATTTTAAAAAATGCACATCCTTGGGGCGCCTGGTGGCTTAGTCGTTAAGCATCTGGCTTCTGCTCAGGTCATGATCCCAGGGTTCTGGGATCAAGTCCCACATCGGGCTCCCTGCTCAGCAGGAAAGTTGCTTCTCCCTCTTTCACTCCCCCTGCTTGTGCTCCCTCTCTCACTATCTGAGGTCTGTGTCAAATAAATAAACAAAATCTTCTAAAAAAAAAAGTGCATATCCTTGGGCTCTCCCCCAATCCACAAATTCGGGTCCTCTAAAGACGGGGCCGGGTGATCTGCATTTCCATGACTTCCCCACGTGACCATGTGTGCTCAGGTTTGGTAAAAACCACCTCCTCAGGACCAGGAGCCCGAAGAGCCTCTGGGAGGAAGCATGCCAGCAGGACTGTGCCCCCGACCTTCATAACCTGAGGTTGGTGGGAACCAACACACAAAGGACCACAGACATCCGGGGAAGAGCCAATGGCCTGGGACCAGTGGGACCCTTTCCGAATGATCGTCACATCTGAAAATCTACCATAGCTGTATCTTGTCCCTCCTAGACTCATTCACAGTGGTCTCCCCAGCGCGGGGCTGAGCAGGCGACGTCGGCTGGACCCAGAGATGACACAGCAGCAAAGATCTCTCAAAACCTCGCCGCAGGGATTTATTCTCCGCTCGTGGGCATGTGCAGCTTTCCCTGTGGACCCCACGTGGAGCACCTCAGGCTAGGCAGCCGAGCGATCCAACTCCGAGCTTGGACAGGTCTCCTTGGCCTCTGTGGAGACCATGACCCCAGGGAGCTTCTTAACCTTCTGGAAACCGGGAACATTCTGTGTCTAGAAGTCTCAGCTCTAGGGAGCCCCACTTGCTCAGGGCGGTGTCACCAGCCCGGCTCAGTTTCCAGGATACAAAAATGAAGCAGCTAAACACCGAGTTCTCAAAGGGGAACCAGGCAGGGAGTGAAAGGGAGCCCGAGGCCTCCCGAGCTTTGCAACCCCAGCTCCCGCCCCAGCATTCACCTCTCCACAGTTCAGAGGGCCCTGGGTGCCATCAGCACCCCCAACACCTCCACTCCCATGGATGCATTTTCTTTGACTTTTATCTCTTCTTTGAAATCCAGAATGATCCTGAAATTGTGGGAACCCTGATGTGCACACGCTGGGGCTTCAGTTTGCTGCAGTAACATATTTTCAGAGACTGGATGGCTTCCGCCAAGTGTATCAACTTATTGTTCTGGAAGCTGGGGGCTTGAAATCAGGGGGTCGGCAGGGTCGGCTCCTTCCAAGGGCCCTGAGGGAAGGATCCATCCAGGCCTCGCTCCTTGGCTTGTAGACGGCCCTCTATTCCCTGTGGCTCTTCATGTCCTCTTTTCTCCGTGCATCCCTGTGTCCAGATGTCCTTTTTATAAGGACAGCAGTCGTACTGAGTTAGGGCCCCTGCTCTCATGATCTCACCTTGACTTGATCACCTCTGTAAACACGCCATCTCCAAATATGGTCACCTTCCAGCGGACTGGCATTAGGGCTCCAAAGTGTGAATTTTGAGGGGGACGGGGGACACGATGTAGTTAACCCACCATACTAAGCAGTTACCTTCCTTTGGGACAGAAGCAAAACAAAGAGAAGCTTAAGGAGAAAAGCTGCTGATCAGAAAAGGCCCTGAAAGAAGGGATCCATAGCCCCCAGAGCAGTGGGGAGAAGGACATACACTCAGTCTCAGTGCCCAGTGGTCCTTACCTGTCTTCGCTTTGCCAATACATTTGCGACTACTTCCCTCTGCACCTGCCCCTCCACACCTGCCCCTCCACAGGGTGACACGGGCACACTGCTGCTCCACGGCTAAAGGAAGGGGACAGAATGGGGAGATATGCCCTTTCTCCAAGTCCTCAGTCACCCTAACAACCTGCTCCCACACTGAACACCCCCCGGAGCCCAATGTGCGACATCGCCTTTGCTTCTGGGTTGCCCTAAAAATGCCTTCCAGTTGTGACCAGGGGGCGGAGACTGTCACCTTTCATACATTTTTCAGTTCTTTTGGCAACAGGCTAACCCGAAGTCCAATACCAGTTCTGTCACTTACCACCTGTTTGGCCTGGAGCAAATTATTTAACCTCTCTGTGCCTGGGTGTCTTTGTCTTCCAGGAGAGATGATGGTGAGCCTCTGTGTTATTGGAATGATTCAGTAAGAGAGTATATGTAAAATGAATGTGTATGTGTGTGTTTGTGTGTGTGTGTGTGTGTGTGTGTGTGTGTGTAAGGCTGGGATGCCCTGCTGTTCTGAGACGCACAGTTCCTGCTCCTCTCTGTGTGTGTGATGGATGCCTGGGGCTCCCAGCACCTGCCCTGCACAGATGAAGGTACTAGGAAATGTTCCCCTCCAAGTGCTGACCCTGGGTGAGCCCCAGGCTTCTTGTCCCTATGCCTAGAAGCCAGGGACCGTCCACACCTCTGCACCCCAAACTTTTCCTTGAAGCCCCCAATTTTTTTTTAAAGATTCTATTTATTAGGGAGAGAGAAAAGTTTGAACACAAGCAGCGGGGAGGGGCAGAGGAACAAGGAGAGGGAGAAGCAGACTCGCCCACTGAGCTCGGAGTCCGATGTGGGGCCTGGGATCGTGATCTGAGCTGAAGCCAGCCGTTTAACTGACGGAGCCAGCCATGTTGCCCAAGTCCCAAATATTGTTCTGAAAATACCAATTCCTTGGATCACTTTAAGGGAAAACCCTCTAATAAAGACTGGGCAGTTACAGCTGGTGGGGTGAATTATGTCTCAGAACTTGAGGACCTCCCCGTATTCCCCCCCCTCCCATCATCACCCTGAGAGTTCTGGGGGGTGGGGGGTCCCGATTCCTGGGGTGCCGGATAACCTCTCCGTGTATGCAGCGAAACCAAGCCAGATCCTCTGTCCCTGCTCCGTGCTTGCTTTTGAAATCCGGCCCCCAGGTGAAAGAGTTAACAGAGCTTCATTGCAGGAGGATTTCTCCATGATCTGGACACACGTCCCAGGGATCAGGGCTGTGGGAGGTGGTGCAACTTGTGGCAGTTTTGTGGCAGTTTTGCTCAGGCCCTTGGCCGGCAGCCCACTGAGCTCCCAAACCCGATCGTTCAAGTCGATTTCAGATTTAATTAAGAACAACCGAGCTGAAGCTGAGGCCTCCGCGAAGCCATCACTCCGCAGCTCGGAGAAGGTCAGGGAGATAAGAATCTTATCATGAAACAGAAAGCTGGAAAAGGCTCCCATCACCTCACCTGTGAAAACAAGCCCCAGTAACCAGCAGGGGGCAGAGGCCTGGAGTCCGGGCTCAGAAGGAGTCAGAGCCATGCCTGTGGGGGGCGAGGGGCAAGGGGAGGTATGAAAAGTGCCCTCCAGAGTGGCCTTGAAAGGATCATCTTCCTCCTGTCCCCAAAGGCAGCAGAAGGGCCCCACAGGCCTCTCCACCTCCCTCCGGCCCTCTGGGGCCCGAAGACCAGGCACCATCTCTCACCTCCTGCCAGTGTGACTTAGGAACTGATGTCTGGAAAGGGCTTCTGGGACAAAAGCACAGAGAATAAAACGGGAAGAGAGAAGGAAGGAGACACAGACCAGGTGGTCCCTCACTTCTGGATGGAGAGGCCCCAACAGGGGGAATGCTTGGGGAAGGATCAGTGCCTCAGCCAATCAGCCAGAATGCGGGGTAATTTCCAAGTGTGGATCATGGGCTCCCACCTCAGAATAGCCCTCAGTTCTGGGAGGCTCCTGATCAATCCCGATTCCTAGGCTCCATCCAGACTCCAGAGAAGACCATCAAAAGGGGCCAGGAAATGTAAATTTTAAAACATCCTTCTGATGAGGCTGACCACACGTGTTTGGAGGAGAGGGCGGCCTAGAACCAGGATTGGCAAACTCTAGCCTGGCGGCTGAAGGTGGCCCACTGTCTGTTTTGATAAATAAAGTTTTACTGAGACCCAGCCACGCCCATTGTTGATATGTTGTTTATGCCTATTTCTGCAATACAGAGGCAGGATTGAGTGACCGTGACCCTCAAGAACCTGCCCCTTTCAGGGAAATGTTGACCAGCTTCGGGTCTGGAATAGTGACAACCTTAGCAATATGGTAGAATCACCTGGAAATCTGCAAAACTAACTGAAGTGACCCACCCCTGATCAGTTAAGTCAGAATGGGGGTAGCGGGAGCCTCAGGCAGGGTTAGATTTTTAGATTTTTAGGTTGCTAAGGTCTACAAAGTGGGGAGAAACCCTGTGGACTTAGAGAGTGGGCAATGATTCAGTTAGTGCTCCCTCCTCCCATGGCAAATGGTATCGACAAATACTTAAGGAGGATCTTCTAGGAGGAATAAGACCCCTGTTCTAAGAGGGGACTCCGTCATACCTGTGTTCTACGGTTTATAAGACTTGTTTTGCAGTAAGTGAAACTCAGCAGTTTTCTTTCTTGGACACCAAGGCCTGCTCTGTCCTTAAGGAGACATCCTTGAGTTCCTTCCAGTGGCTGCCCAGCGCCAGCTGGCCCACGGACTGGTAGCCTCAGAGGCAGTTGGAGGAGCAATCCAGGCTCTGGATCCTGCCCAGGAACTATGACTCCAACTTGCTGCAGCCTGGGAAGAGTCTCCAGGTGGTTGCAGAAGCTTCCAGACTCGGGAACCCCTAGAAGAGGTCTCTGAGGCATAGCCGGAAAAAATTTCATGTCAGCTAGGTTGAAGGTGTTCTTCTACAGCCAATGACTTCAGAGTCATTTTTCCTGTTAATGATAAGAATTAGGAAGGGAGCTGACCTGAGTCCATTTCTTGGCTCCCGGTAGGAAGTCAGACCAGAAGGCCATGATCGCTTTTAACGGTGGCCTGCGTGCGTGTACGTATGTGCCTGTGTGTGCGTGCGTGAACATGAGACTGTGCGAGTTGTTGAGCCTGTGTGAGCCTGAGGGTGAACCCATGTCGTTGTGGGTGAGTGTGTATGAAACATCCCTACATGAGAGAGGGTTCTATCCCATGAGGGAGAGCTTGGGTTCTGCAGGTGGGCAGCGGGGCGGGGCTGGACTGGGACGGGGGGAGGGAGACGCCAAAGTCCCTCGTGCTCAGGGTCCCCTGCCTCCGCTGGGTCGTGGTCCCACTGCCAGCCTGCGGGTCCCTTCCACCATGCCCCTGCCCTGTGCTGTCAATTCTCAAAGGCTGTTTCCTCATCCCAAATCTCAGGATCATAACAAATCCTTGCTGATAGAGTTTGGAGAGGAAAGATGAAGAAAACATTGAGATAATGCTCTTAGGCGCACAATTGAGGAGGCCAGCAACTGCTCATTTGTCCTTCTCATGAAACCTTTAGGGAGAACCTGCTCTGGGCAGGTTCTGTTCCAGGTCCTGGAAATAAAGCACGGCACATGGGGCACCTGGGTGGGTTAAAGCCTCTGCCTTCGGCTCAGGTCATGATTCCAGGGTCCTGGGATTGAGCCCCGCATCGGGCTCTTTGCTTGGTGGGGAGCCTGCTTCCCCCACTCTTCCCCCTCTCTGCCTGTCTCTCTGCCTACTTGTGATCTCTGTCTGTCAAATAAATAAATAAAATTTAAAAAAAAAATAAAGCATCGCACAAAATAAAATGAACTCCTTGCCCTCACAGAATGTGTGTTCTAATGGGGATAGAAGGGGACAGGATCACACACAGACAACCAACTAACGGTACTGTGCCTTCCAATGGCTCTAAAACCTGTAGAGAAGAGTGAGCAGGACCGGGCATCATGTGAACACGGGCACGGACATTGGTCATCGTTCCAGAAAGGATGCAGCAGACATATCACTGCTTCCCCAACGTGGATGTCTCATCGGCTTGGCTCCAACATTCCAAAACTTCCTGGGACTCCAATATAGTTATTTGTGGTTAAAAATCGAGCATTCTATCGAGAAAGCTATGCGAAACAAAACAAACATACGCACAAAAATAAAGTAGAAATGCGAAAACAAACCAAAAAACCCCCCACACTTTTGCTGGAGGTTTGTTTGCACTGGCTTCTCTGCCAAGAGGGAATATTTACCCACACAACAAGGGGGCGGGGCCTTCCAGAACGCAGCTGAAACCGGGCCCCATTGCCAAGGCTGACAGTTTCAGGGACAGCAGGGACCCCGAGCCTACCCTTCCAGAACCCAAACCCTCATTTGCAGCGTGTAATTCTAGATGCACCGAAGATAGAGAAACCAAGATTGTGGCAGCTTTGGCCAACCCCACTCCCAGGGGGCGTTTTGTAATGGAGGAAGAAGATTTTGAAATAACTCTCTTCTGGCCAGTGAGAAATAAATCTCAGTTTCTGGTCAGAGGCTGAGACTAACTGGCTCTGGGAGTCACTCAGGAGAGAAATCCACCATCCTTCCCCTGCTGAGTCCCATCTGCATGCCGGGCCACCAGGGAAAGGACCGTTTCCACACCCAAAGCAAGCCGGGTTTTGAAAGGGCCCTCCAGGAATCCAGAACTCAGATGCTTGATGCTGGCCGTGATTTCCCAGCCATCATCCGTGTTGGCTTGTATATGCTACGGCCCGCGTGCAAGTTTTGTTCCCAGAGTTCGACCCCACGCATCCCCTGCCGCACCTCCTACCTCCAGCACACGCTCACTCCCAGGGGCAGCTGGGAGCCCATTAGACAGTGTCAGTAAAAGTCCTTTTTTATAAAAACTGCTGGATACAGAGGCACCTGGGTGGCTCAGTCTGTGAAGTGTCTGCCTTCCGCTCAGGTCATGATTTTGGGGTTCTGGGATGGGGCCCCACATGGGGCTCCCCGCTCAGTGGGGGAGTCCGCTTCTCCCTGTCCTTCTGCCCCTCCCCATCCCCACTCATACTCTCTTGTGCTCTGTCTCAAATAAATAAGTAAAATTAAAAAAAAAAAAACTTCTGGAAACAGATACTAAGTGAACTGTTGTTCTTACTCTCCGTTCAGATCATCAGGACTCTCTGCCCCGAGTCCGCACAGACACACCCCGCACGGGGCACCTAGCGTGTTGAGAACACCCAGAGGGCTGTTTGCCTATACTGCCAGTTTCAGGGAAAGGGTGGCGAAGAGATTCTGCCACATGGGCTGCACGCTAAAGACATTCTGGATTCCTCTGTCCATGGCCACCACACCTTTCCTCCGAGCTCAAGGGCCAAAAAGAGACAGACCATGGAGAGAAGTTATTCCCACTTGGATTTTAACATTGAAGCAAAGAAGAACCCCTTAACATACATTTACTGAGCACTCACGGTCCCCAGACGCAAAAAATGTAAAACAAAGATGTCATGTTCACTTCTGTCCTTCTAGGAGTGCAGAGTCTGTAAAGATAACAGATGAACAAATGTATTTTAAAATGACAATGACATCCATCCTCCTTTCTCTGACCATTAAGACCTTATGTGATCTGGTCCCTACCTACTTTTCAGAACATATGCCACCCAACCTTTGCCTCATTCACTCCACTCTAGCTGGTGTTCTGGCCAGTTCTTGAACATGTTAAGAATGTTTCTGCCTTGGGGACTTGGCATTTTCTATTCCCTCTGTCTGGAATATTCTTGCTGCAAACATGCCAATGGCTTGCACCCACACTTCATTCAGTCTCTGCCCTCCTGTGTCCCTCTGAGCAGGCTCCCCTGACATTCTACTTGCAACAGCCCTGTGGTTTCTCCGTCTGTCCTCTTACCCTGCTTTATTTTTTTCTCAGTGTATCACTGTCTGGCATGAATGGTACAAATGAATTTATCATCTGTCTCCCTCAGTGCAAGTAAGCCTTGTAAGTGCACCAACTTTGCTTTTGTGTTCCCTGCTATATGCCTCATGCCTAACACACAACAGATATTTATTAAGCGAATAAATAAATGCTGTAATAAAATCAGAGTGCAACACAATCTGTCCAACACAGTCCCAGGCTAGGAGAAGATTATCTCACTTTCAGTGTCTCCCTTTCCTGGAAAGTCTCCCCAGCCACAGTCCTAAGGATCAAATCGTATCTCCCTGATGACATTGATTGTAAAAGCTGGAGATGCACTTCTCCAAAAAAAGAACTTTGCACCAATGTACAGTGAAATCTCAGAAAACTGTTCCAAATCATAAAAATACAACATGGTGTTTTTCTAAAATATTAGCTGCAGAGTTGCAGAAGACTCAGATGGGAATGCCCAGCAATAAGGCAAAAACAAAGTCAGCATGGGGCCATGGAAGTGGGAGAAGGAACCAGAGTATCTTCTATAAGTCCCTCCGCCCCTTTATTCCCCAAAGCAGTTGCTAAGATAGATTATAAGGACTCCAGCCATCTGGAGGCACAGTCTAGAAAGTAAATTCTAAAACTTACTGAGAAAAGCTGGGAAATACAAAACAAAGTCAATGAGAGCATATTTCTCTACTGACACCAAAGTTTCAACGCTTAGAGAAAGCATCGCCACCAGCCTGTGGCACGCGGCACACAGACTGAGCCCTCCCCAGTGGTCTACTGCAGAGGCACAAGCCTCCTTTTTGGCTTGCCCCACGCTGGGTTCAAGACACATTGACACGGTGGCTGGCTTTTAGAAATTTGTTATAAAGATGATGTGACCAACTCAATCTTATCAGAGAAGAAAGAGCGATGATTCAAAATGCAGCAGGAAGTGAGGAAATCAAGGAGACTCACCATGGAGAAGTTTAGAAAAAAAAAAAAGACAGAAGCATATTTATTGAATCTGATGGAAAAGGGATGCTGTGAAGTCAAGTGGGACGCATGCAAGTGAGACCCATGAGTCCCCCGGCTTGCTCTGAGCCCAGTCCACACCAGCCACTGCCATGGGGACCCTTCTGTGGGCAGTGGAACTTGTGTCAGAGGAAGAGTCATGGGAGCTAACATCTCACCACCACTCCCACTCTGCCTCGAGGGCTATAGGACACTGGTCAGAGAGCACAAAAAACCCACAGCAGCCTTAATAATAATAACCTGCAGCTCCAAGAGCTTCCTGAGTCAGCAGGACACTAAGCCTCTCACATTCATGATCTCAGTTAATCTGTCAACACTTTAAGAAACCAAAATTGGACTCCCCCCACCTTGCAGACCCTGCACCGCCCTGGGCTTCAAACCCGGGCCTGACCGACCGACCCTTCGGACAAAGAGACCCTCTGCCCACCTGCTCCCTGTCTACACAATGGTCTTCACCCTTTCTGCCCTGCACCCCTCACAGGGTCACTGTGAGGGACAAACGACATGTCCTGTCGAAAGTGCCTCATGGAGTGCCTGGGTAGCTCCATCAGTGAAGTGTCTGCCTTCAGCTCAGGTCATGATCCTGGGGTCTTGGGATCGAGCCCTGCATTGGGATCCCAGCTCGGCGGGAGGTCTGTTTCTCCCTCTGCCCCTCCCCTGCTCTCTCTCAAATAAATACATAAATCCTTTAAAAAGGAAGAAAGTGCTGCATAAATGGGAGAGGGTGGTCTAGTTGTCCCTTCTTCAGATCTGCACAGCAGACCTCTTCCAGGCCAGTCCTCGTGGTGACCAGAGAGACAGAGGTGAAGTCCTCTGGGGCATGCGGCCAGCGGACGATGCAGAGAGAAGCAAGGTGAGTGTTACTAAGGGCTGGGGGGTGGGTGGAAGCAGAACGGGCCAGGGCAAGTGACAGTGAGCTGGGGAGATGTAATTTTGCACAAAGTCAATGAGGAGGGCTTCCCTGGGGAGAGAACCTTCGAGCACATGACGCCCATCCCTGGAAGATCACTTGGGGCCCCAGAACAGTACAGGCCAATGGATAAAGCCCAGTGAGGGGAAGCTAGGGCATGAGATCGGGTGGGCACCCAGGGTCTAGAGGGTCTTGGGACTGTCCTCCTGAGAGGCAGGAAGTGGCAGGGGTGCAGCAACCCCGGGGAACCTTGGAAGGAATTGCTCTGGCTGGTCACAGAAGAAGGCTCTTGCTCTCTCGGGGGCCAGCAGCTCCTGAGCTCCATGAGCCGTGCAGAAACAGCCCAGGCTGACTGCACCAGCGCTCTGTCCTGGCCTTCGACTCCTCTCTTTAGCCCCCTTTGCAATCTGCACGTTAGCTGCTGAGTACAGGGACTAGGGAACAGGAAGTTTGCCCAGGTGCCTCCCACCAGCTTCCCCCACCCCCTGCTTATTTGCATGAGATAACAGCAGTGGGTAATTCATTGCAACCGAACAACAGAAACCAGAGGATGGAGAGCAAGGGCATCCCAAAGCAGGAAATGATAAGGGTGAGAGGTAATGCGTGAAAGCCTAAAGGGGGCTGGGCTTCACCAGGGTGCAGACTAGACTTAACCAAATGTGATTCTCCACGTTCTTGCGAGCAACACCCAATGAAAAACTATTTGCATGCAGCCGCTGTGTATGGCATCGGCTAATGCCGCAGGGGGACACCTAATTTAAAGGCACGGAATAATGGCCGTATCGGCTTCCCGCCACATGCATGAGCTCCCAGACGTGAGGTTCAGGAATGGCAGTAAGTGGGTCTGCACAGTTCTGGTTTCTCTCCTCGAGGTCAGTCTTCTGGAAGGGGTTCTCCTTTCCAGAATAATAGCCAGCACCGTTGCTTTACTTGGGGGCTGCCCTTGGCTGCAGAGGAACCAGATTCTAGACTTCTTTCAATGCTGGACCCTCCATACGTGGTACCAAGAGGAATTGCATGGGGGTAAGAAAAGCAGTGATTTCTCATAGAGGGGTCCTGTTCACTCTCAAAAGGAACCAACCCCGCGGACAGCTGGATAACAGATCTCCAGCCTCTATGGTCATGACACATTATATTTCTGCTGTTTCAGCCACTGGATCTGGGGTTTGTTATGACAGCCCAGGGAACAGGTGTACTCACCAACAGTTCACACTCCACATCAGGTCTCTAACGCTCATTAGGTTTCCCTGGGGGCCTTCCCTGACGCCCTGCAGAGGACACTCACGGAACAGAAGCTGTGGACAGCTCCCGTATGGTGCTGAAAGGTGTTGGGCTCTCGGCTCCTGGTTCTCCAGTGAGGGCTGGGAACATGCCCCCATCACTGCTCACTTTGTCCTAGGCACTGTGTAAGGACTAGTTCATTTCATCCTGGTGTTATTCTTTCCTCCACTTTACAGGTGAGGAAACAAGGACGTTCATTGGTACGTGGTATTCATGACAGATGGCAGGGGAATCTGGAGCATCTTGGCCAAAGAAGAGTCCTCCTAAGAAAAGCTCTGCTCGTAGTTGGTGGGTGATGGAGCTCATGGAGCTGTGATCTCCTGACCCAAGGAAACATATCCCAGAGGAGGAGGAGGTAGGCAGTCAGGCCAAAGTTCAAGCCTGGCTCTGCCCTCCCCCTGCTCCACCACAAACAGCCATTTGACCTTGGGCACATAGATTCCAGAGCTTTTTCCACAAGGAGGGTATTAGCCGGAAAGTCCATGTGTCATAGGACATTCAGCATTCCTAGAAACCAGCCACCTACACATTGCAAACAACACCTTCTCAAATGGTCCCCCAAATCCTTCTATGCATTCCAAATATCCCTTAGGGGACAGTGTCCTACCTAGTGGAGAGCCACCCAATCACCTTTTACTGCTAGAATGAGAAAGAGACTATCCTTTTGTCCAGGTCATGAGAGCCTAGGGATTCTCCATCTCCAGAGAGCGAGCTTTTGCAAGCTCAGCACCATTGACGCTGTGGACAGGATGGACGTCTCTCATGGGGGTCTGTCCTGTGTGCTGTGTGTTTGACTACATCTGGGGCTTCTACCCATCACATGCCAGAAGCACCCCTCCCCCAAGCTGTGACCATGAAAAATGCCTCTAGACGTCCTCACATGTCCCCTGGAGGGCAAATCCCTCCCAGTTGAGAACCACTGATACAGAACACTCAGTACGAGGTTTGCAGTAGCGCTAGAAGGATTATAACTATTATGGTGAAGACACCCAGCTTTCCTCCCATTCTGTTCAGTGACGGCAACGGATCAATTCAATCAGCCGATGAGACTGGCCCACGAACCCCCGGCAGACCTGCCTTAGATGAACAACCCGCAGGCTTCCTCATCAATTCTGAAGACGGAGTGTATTTATTGCCATTTTTAAGAGCCCTTAGCAGAAGCCCCCAGTCTCCCCTCCGACCTCTCCCTCTCCATCAGCTGTCCGATGCTCCCCGGCCCCTCCCCCACTTGCCATGCCATCTCCAGTCTCTCCACCACTGCCCGAGGCGAAGTGCCCTGTCTCCTTCTTCCACACACCCTAGCAGGTTCTCGAGAAAGACCCTGGTCTTCTCCTCATCCTCCTTCAACCCTTCCATCTCCTCCTGTCAAGACCACATTCCCCAGACACCATGCTGATGTTCCTGACTCTCAAACTCCCCTCTCTCATCTTTCACTTTCCCACATGGGCAGCCTTACTTCCCGTGTCCCCCAAGGTGTGTCACCTGTCCCATTGCCTTGGTGTCATGCGTGCTTGCTATGTCATCCCGAGTAGTACATGCCTTTCTCCCCACTCCTTTCCCATTCCTCCCATCCTAGCTCAAACTCCGCTTTCCCCAAAGCCTTGTCCATTTCTCCAAACCCCAATGACATTTCCCTTCATCACACTCTATGACAGCTTTAGTCATTCCATACAGCAGAACACTTACTCATTGTTTAAATCCAGCATTGCCCCCCCTCTTTTTTTTTTTAATCCTGAAATGATTAGATGAACAAAAATGTTATTTCTATGGTATGAAGCTCAGTCAACCCCCCCACCCACGCCATCCCACTGAAGACACCTGGCTTGTTCTGTCCTTCAGATTTTTACTTAAATGTCATCTTCTTAGCACCACCTTCTCTGACCATCATATTTAAAGTTGCAACTCCCTCCCAGGACTCCCAGGCAGCCCATCCCCCACCTGCTGGGACATGGCAGCTAAAGGGATTGGTGAGCTTTTGCTAAATGAGCTGCTGCTTTCACGGAGCTTATGTGAACGGACAGAATTCCTTGGACATCAACTACATTCATGTCACTCCCTTACTTTGTTCACAGTTCAATATCAGATTTGTTCTCAGTATTTTATGATGACTCCCCCTCAGTGCCCATGACCTTGACTTTAATCTCTGGGTCTTTTTCATGGAACTTTTTATTCTAAAATTTTTTGATTCACAGAAAAGCTGTGGGGTTGGTGTGGCAAGTTCCCATACACCCTACCCCGTTTCCCCTATCATGAACACCTTCCATTACTGTGGTTTATTGAACCAATATTGATGCATTATTATTAAATGAAACTCATACATTTTTCAGATGCTCTTAGTCCTTCCTGATGTCCTTTTTCTGTGCCAATTTCTCAGCCAGGATACATCACACATAGTCACCATGTCTCCTCACATGCTTCTTGATGTTACATTTTCAAGCTTCCCTGTTTTTCTTGACCCTGGTCGCTTTGAGGAGCACCCCTCAGATATTTTATAGAATCCCCCTCCAGTTTTATTTGTCAGATGTTTTTCTCCTGTAAGAAGATAGTTACAAGTTTGGGAAAGAAGACCACGGAGGTGAAGTGCCAGCCTCATCATCTCATCTCAAGGCTACATGCTCTTGACATGTTTTATTGCTATTGATTTTGACCTTGACCTCCTGGCTGAGGTAGCATTCATCAGACTTCTCCATTGAAAAGATCCGTCTTCCCCCTCCTTTCTTGGCTATGCTCTTTGGAGGGAAGTCACTAGGTCCTATCTCCTTGATGGTAGAGTACCTACATAAATACTTTGAAATTCTCCTACACAGAGAAGGGCCTTCCCTGATTATTTGTTTACTCGGTCATTTACTTACATCACTATGGGCTCATGGGTATTTATTTTCTACTTTGGTTTGTAGTGAAAAGGAGGGCCATCGGTACCCCAATGTTTATAGCAGCAATGGCCATGGTCGCCAAAGTGTGGAAAGAACCAAGATGCCCTTCAACAGATGAATGGATAAGGAAGATGTGGTTCATATACACTATGGAGTATTATGCCTCCATCAGAAAAGGATGAATACCCAACTTTTGTAGCAACATGGACGGGACTGGAAGAGATTACACTAAGTGAAATAAGTCAAGCAGAGAGAGTCAATTATCATATAATCCAATACCACATTATTTTCTTGTTCAAACTGTTTCAGCTTTGACCACCAAGAGCTCCTTCATTTTGGTTCCCGTGCTCCTTTGCCATACTCCCAGCCTTGTATGCATGGGTGTTTTGGTTTTGGTTTGGTTTGGTTTGGTTGTAGTTTAGGCATTCCCTTGCTTTTTGGCACTAAATGTCCTCCAGGCTCATTTTGGATATTTCCTGTCTCAGTCCTGGGATCAGCCATCTATCTAAGGACCTTGGTTCTTCTTACTGGAGAATAGGACCAGAAACAAAAGGTGTTTGGTGTGCGCATGGGCAGTGTGGCGATGTGAATTCTACACCCTCCAACAAACAGCACAAGGAGACATATGCATATACTGATCCTTGTTTGTACACACACACATTTATAAATGTTTCTATACGTAACCATCTGTGTCAATATCAAGCTAAACACAAGTTCACGAGTTCAGACTGATACTTCCAATGCTTATCCATCACCACACAGACCACTCTAGCCTCCTCCCACTACTTATCGGAAGCGCCCACTCCAATAGTGAGAAGCTGGGTTCCTACCATCCATGGTCCATCTACTTTCCTGTTCAGTTCCAGTAACCATGTAGAGCAGTAGGAGAACGGTTAAGTCCCCATGGGGACCAACTTTAGGAACCAGAGTAGCGTTACGTGTGTTCCCTTTGCTTTTAGTCTTATAGAGGCATTTCCAAAGTCACGTAGGTCCACACCTTTCGCTCCTTAACATTCTGTGAGAAGATTGTGTATATTTCCAACACAGTTAGTTTCTTCTATCACATTTTGCAATCCATTCTAGAATCCTCCAACCTCCCAAATATTTTTTTATTTAATATTAATTTATTTATTTCAGAGAGATAGAGAGACAGAGAATGAGGACAGTTGGCAGAGGGACAGAGGGAGGGAACCTCAAGCAGATTCCCCACTGAGCACAGAGGCGAACACAAGGCTTGATCTCCTGACCCATGATATCATGAACTGAGCCAAAATCACAAGTCAGATGCTTAACCAACTGAGCCACCCAACAGCCCCCCAGATAATTTTTTTCAACTGTGTACATTAAGGTTTGTTTTCTGGGCTGTAAAGTTCTATGGTTTTGACAAATGCCCAGAGCCATGTGTACACCATTACCAAATCTAACAAACGTTCCATTGCCCTAAAAATTCCCCTGTGCTTTGCCTATTCAATTGTCCACCTGAACCTCTGGCAATCACTGAGGTTTTTTTTTTTCTTCTTCTTCTGTTTTTGCTATCTGTATTTTTACCTTTTCCAGAATATCATAGAAATGGAATTGTGAAGCACATAGCCTTTTCGGACTGGTTTCTTTTATTTAGCAATATGCATGTAAGATCCACCGTGCCTGATAGTTTATTCCTTTTTGCCACTGATCAAGGTGGGTACCTACCAGGCTTCTTGACCCATTTCACCTATGGGAGTACATCATAGCTGCTCCCAGTTTTTGGTGATTGTGAATAAAGCTATTATAAACATTTGTGTGCAGGGCCCAAGTTTTCAAATCAGCCAGGTAAATATCCAGGAGCACACATGGTCAAACTATGTTTAGCTCTGTAAGACCTTCTCTGTTTATTTGGGAGTTTTATTCATTTAGTCTGGTTGGTTGTTTTTAGGAAGGCTCGGTGCTGAGACATCCACAGACAAACGTTTGATAAATAATGTTTTATGTATCAAGGATCTAATAGTGCTGGTTCTAGACTCCGTTCCTGGGAGAGCAGGTTTGATTGAGGCTGAAGGAAAGGACATCCCCAGGGTATAACCCCCTTCATCACCAAAAACAAGGAGTCAGGATGCCTAACATCAAATCTGCCCATGGGGTCATACACTGTGTCTCTTTCTGCACCTCAACTCAGCTGTGCCTTGTGGTTTCTGAGATAACACATGTGAAAGGAATATTAATCACTATTAACTGCCAAATCCTCAGTTAATGTTAAATTGTGTGGCCCAACTGAAAACCTTATTGTTTCCATTTGATTATTTACTGTATCCTCACTCCCTAGGTAGCTGTTTTCCCAAATCCAAACACTCTTGCTGCCACACCCCAGAGTGAGGAGAAGCCCATTTTTTCTGGGGGGGCAGGGGGGAGTAGTATTAAAGAGCCTGAGCTCATTTACAAAATATCAGATCTTTCTAGCAGGATCTGGCTCCTCTCCCATGCTCTGGAGGATAAAAGATCCTGTCCTCCTCCTTTTCCAGTGTGTCATGGGACGGAGGGGACCTGGGATGTGTCTGGATTGTTCTGCCCAGATTTATCCCAGAGCTGTGGGTGGGGGACTTGAGCATGCATTCAGATCCCCTAGATGTTAAAACTCAGACTGCTAGGACCCATCCCCACAGTGGCTTATGCAGTAAGTCTGGGTTCAGGAGAACTTTTTAGGTGATTTTTTTTTTCTAGGTGAAGTTTCCAGGTGATGAGATGCTGTTGGTCCAGGACATGTCCTTTTTTTTTTTTTTAAGATTTTATTTATTTATTTGACAGACAGAGATCACAAGTAGGCAGAGAGGCAGGCAGAGAGAGAGAGTAGGAAGCAGGCTCCCTGCTGAGCAGAGAGCCTGATGCGGGGCTCGATCCCAGGACCCTGAGATCATGACCTGAGCCGAAGGCAGAGGCTTTAACCCACTGAGCCACCCAGGTTCCCTGGTCTTGGACATATCTTGAAGAACCACTTCCCCCCAGAGGATTATCTTTCATGTAATCAATGTGCCCAAACCATCACTAGGACTTGCCTTCACTGCTCAGAGGGAAGACAGAGTTGGGTGGAAGAACTGGGGAAGGCTGGGCTGAGTGCAGGGCAGGAGGGCCAAGGAGTCTGGCACATTGATGCGGGGCACACGAGTCCCCCTGCTGCTCTGGAGATGGCTTCCTACTGTGGTAATATCAGCTTCGGGAGCAGAAATGGACTATGGTGGCCAAAATGCCTTTGTCGTAAAAAGGAAGGAAGTGAACTCGGTGGGTGGAAATGACTCACACAGCCAACCAGGGCAGAGCCATAGTGACCTCCATTTTCTGGCTCTTTCTATAGTAGTAGAGATACTTGTCCTTGCTCGAGGCAGCACAGGTGATTTCTGTGCTCAGAGGTGAGGAGGCCAGAAGCAAGCCCGTTCCTGAGAGGATGGATGCTTGAATTGTCATCGCAACAGGAAGTGAACAAAACACAGCTGCTCCCTCCATCTACCCCTTCCACAGACACACAAGCACACAGGGGTTCATGAGGGTCAGCACTCCAAAGAGACAGGGTGGGAGATGGGCAAGAGGGAAGCTGAGGCATCATTGCTTCTCAGAGCAGTAACTCGTGTTGGACCACACAGGATAAAGAACTCCAAGCTTCTAGAAGACAAGACTACCAAACTTCCCAGTTGAAAAACCAAAGATACTTTCAGCCCCTCTCTCCAAAGAAGAGAACCCTGGCCTTCCTGTTCTTGTGACCTTGGACGTCACTTACTGGAGCAATTCACCGTACTTGTGGAAGACAAGTAACTTCCCGTCACCGTGTCTGGAACCCGGATCTCAGAGCACCTCTAAAAGGAGAGGTGAGGGACGGGCAAAGGAAGGGAACTGGGGTGGGGGGAACTGGGTGGGACTTTGGCTGCTTTTCCTTAGACTTAAAATATTATTAGATGATTTCTTTGAATTTCTAACAAGCAGGTTGAAGTTTAAATTACAAGATCTCTAACAGAGTCAGAATCCAAATGGCCCAGGAGTCCACAGACAACAATTGCTATGGCCGGATGGGTTTCAGGTTCGTTCTTTGCGAAGACAAAGCTCCCATTGAGTGGTGGGGAGGAGGAGAGCCCTGGGGAGGGTATTCGTTACCCTGATCCCCAATCCCCATGGCCAGGGGAGGCTGAAGAAGGAAGAAAGCCCAACTGGTCCATGGGCTTCTGAGGACGACCATTCGCAACAAGGTACATACCTGCTCTTTGGGACCTCTCTGGACCAGAAGACCTCTCCGGGCACAGAAGACAAAGATAAGAAAAGAAAGAACCAAGCCCAGTGATGCAAGCTCATGAAATCGACAAAAATAAAAAAGCACAAGCTTCCGAGAAGTGACTGGGTTCTTGGTAGCAAAAAACCCTGCCGTGATTTGTGTGAGAGAGGAGAGATCCTGCTGAGGTCTTCTGGGAGGTTTGGTTCACGCGTCCCTCATTTTGTTGATGCACGATGTGCAAAACCCTTCAGCCAGAACTCTGCATTTAATCCCTTCTCTCAGAGGCTGTGCAGTCACAAGGCCATGGAACCTGGGTTTGGGGTGAGGATTTCAGTCCCGCTTGGGATAATTAATAATAAATTACGCCCAAGTCCCCTGTGTCTCCTGGGGCTTTTGTGAGCATTCAAATGCAAACATATGTAATTGTCAGCAGCAGAGAATCTGCAACTACTGGTCATCTGTTCCCTCATACCTTGAGAGAAGAGGCTCGGAACAACATGGTGACTTCCATTAGCCTTTGACCACTCTTGGGATCATCCACCACTGAAGGACCTTCAGCCGATTGCTTTCTTGCTCAAGTTTCAACATTTCCAGTTTCTTCTCCAAAACAGCTGGTCCCAATCTACGAAATAACCCCTTTGCACACTTGAAGACCATTATTAAGATTCCCCTTGGCCATAAACATATGAAGAAGTGTTTAACAGATGAAAAAAAAATGTTTAACCTCACTGGTAATCAAAGAAATCCAAATCAAAACAACAAAATGCAATCTTTGCCTATCAATTTGGTAACTTTTTTTAATGATAGTACTCCATGCTGGTGAGAGTAGGGTAAGGCGGCAATTTCGTACATTGCTGGTGGGAACAAATTGGTACAGTCTTTCTGGAAAGCAATTTGGCAATATGTTATCAAGACCCTGAAAATTGTCCTTACCCTTTTACCCAGTAATTTCACTTCTGGGAATCTATCTCAAGGAAATAATCAAAGAATCGGACACAGATTTCTGCTCCGTGGGATTTGTTCTAGTACATGGTATTTTGATTTGGGAATAAGTAAAACCACCCAGAAGTTCAGGGATGCCGTGACACATATTAATAAGTTATTAAAAGTCATGTTAAGGAGGAATATTCAAGGACATACAAAGCGGTCGCTATAAAATGGACAACACAACCACACACAACAGGATACAAAATGAAACACAGCAGGATTTTAATTATATAATGACATATTCATACTTTTCTATGTGCATAGGGAAAGGCTAGACTCAAACAGAAAAATATTAACTTCTTATTAGAGGGTGATAGAATTATGGGTGCCTTTTTATTTTCTTCTTCATAGTTTTATAACTAAAAAAAAAAAAAAAACTGTTTAAGAGCTCACGTGGCCTTCTACGTTGCTAGGTATGGTCCCCAGCATGGTCCCTGCCCTCCCACAGCACATTCTAGGACCTAAACAAAGGGCGATCAAGGGTTGCAGAGATTTTCTAGAAAGGGCCTGATAGCAAATACACCAAACTCTACAGATCGTACAGTGTCTGCTGCACCTACTCGACTCCGCTGTTGCTGGGAGAAGCATCCATGAACGATGCGTCAACAAGCGGACACGGCTGCGTTCTAATAAATCTTTATTTACAAAACGAGGCCGCAAGTTCCTTTTAGCCCACCACCTTCGTTTGCTGACCCCTGGTCTAGATGATTTGAATTTCTCCCAGCCCCTAAATAAATAAATAAATATCGTTTCAAGCAAATACACTTGTAGAGACTTCTAGAAGGATCAGAGGAGGCAAAGTTCTTCCCCATTCTCCTGATGAGTCAATCCATCTGAAAACTTTATTCAGAAGCAGCCAGCCAAGGGCACTCTTCACAGGCTGGGATGATTCACCCCTGCAAGGTGTTCCCTCTTTCCCCGTCCTCCGCACCCCATTCCACCTGGGCTGCTCTGCACCACCTACTTCAGCCCTTCCTGCAGACCGTGGGGGGGGGGGGGGCATGAAGAAAGCCAGAAGTCGAAGTGATGACAGCCGAGGGGCTGCAGACTTGGCACGGTGGAGAGCTGGTTTGAGATTTCCACTCTCTGCCGTCCACGCGGCTGCAGAGGTGCCCGGAGTCCTCTGTCTGTTGTCATGTTCTCTTCCAGTCATTGTATTGGAACGTTGACCACACATTAGCTGGGTCCCAAGCAATGTTCAAAGGGGTGCAAAGAGATGTGGTCTATTTTTGGTGGGAGGGGGTTGCTCGGTTTTGCAGACAGACAAACCGAGCCCAAGGTGAGTGCACACAATGCACTTGTAGGAACACTTGTGTATGACACAAAGCTTTGCAATGTCCCTTCTCGGGACTGGAATCCTTCCCACTCACCTTGACATAGACACAGGTCATTGTGGTCCAAGCGGTCTTTCCCCCCACTCCCCACCTCTCTGTCCCCGCCCCGCCTCCTGGTGTGTGTTTGCAGTGGGGACACCGGACCTCAACCATCGTGGACGCCGGACGCTTGTCCAGGAAGCAGGAATGGCATCTGGGAGCAGCGCATCCATCAGACCCAGGGACGGGACAGGAGGTTATAAAATCAAAGTGACATTCCGGGGCTCTTGATGACCTTGTCACTAATCAAATGTCACCAAATGAAATGTCAAGTTGCAAACCACCAAGTGAGAATGGCCCAAGTGGAAAGAAAAAAACAGTCATCGGGAGTTTCTCCCAAAGTCCCCTTCTGGCTCTTGGGTTTGATTCCCCTGTCTCGGCTTGGCCTGACTGCCGTATTTTCTCCTAACTCTAAATCCGGGCGGTGAGGCTGGGAGACAGGCACTGGCATTGGCCAGCTTTCCATCAAGAACCCACTATCCTGGCAATTACACAGTGCTAAGGAAGAGAGAACAAGGAGATTTTGCATTAAAAAAAAAAAAAAGTAGAAACCCCAGGAGCTTATTTTGCTCATAAAATGCCTGTCACACCCTCGCTAAGACAGAAAATATTCACACCAAACCCTCACACTCTGCATTAGGCTGACTGCCAAGGACTTATTTTCCTTTTCAAAACTGTCGTGCAGGTCCCGCTCTGATTTGCTGGGGATGGAGGCATTTGATACTGTTTCGTCAGAACAAGGGCGTGTTGAAGGCCCATTGTGAGTTGCACTGTTGCACACTAGGCCCTCTTTTTTTTTTTTTATTAAATCTTATTCAACAAACAAATATTGGGAGTAGTAGGGTGTATTGAAAGCCCATGGGATTAGAAGTAATCCATGCAGCCTGCTTTTTACACATTTTTCGCCACAGAAGACAGTTCCCAGGTTGAAACACAGTTCCATTACTTCCCAGCTGTGTGAATTACTTAATCTCCCCAGCCTTATCTTTCCTCTATTTGAAGAATTAAAAAATAATAATAATAAAATAAAATAAAAAGGAACAGTGTGGGGGTGGGAAGCTAATAATATTCCTCAGGCCCAGTTGCAAAGACGGAGCGAGAGTCTGCATGTGAACGCCCAAGGTAGGACAGAATGTTTTATTCCCTCTTCCTTTCTTTAAGCAAGGAATGGTGCTAATAACTTGGAGAGAGGCAGGAGGTTGGCACCTGGCCCTGCCACCCCCCACCAAAGTGTTGGATCTTTAGGGAGCAAGATTTATGGGCACAGGTCATTTGAAATGTGGGACATGCCAGGAAGGGCTGTGTAATGTGCTGTTGGAGCAGAGAAGAGGGAGAGGGTCATTCTAGCCAGCAGTGTCCGTGAAGGCTTCTGGAGGTGGGGAAGGGGGGTGCATAACATTTCAGTCATGCCTTGAGGGACAGGGGTGGAGACCCATGACAGACTTCTGGGCCAGGGACCTGTCAGAGCATGGGCTATAGACAGAAAGGGACAAAACATTTCAGGCAATGATGAGGCATTCAGGAGGGCTGCTCGGTCAGGGGCACGAGAGCCCAGGAAGAAGGCTGGACTAACATCGCCAAGCAGGCCATATCACGAGGGACCCACGAGCACTGTGCTGAGACCATGTGTCCGTGTGGGGGCCGGGAGATTTCAAACCCAGGAAATGGCATCATCAGAATGCCACGCTGATGGTGTGACCCTGTATTTCTGTCTGCCCAGGACAGTCTGGCCATGAAATTATTTCATAGATCTCCCTTTCCCTCACAAAGTACGTTTGGACACCAAATCACGGAGCCACCCGAATTTTTCGCCTTGCTGTCAATGGGAGAAAGACACCGGGACAGAAAGGGGCTAGCCCCGGACAGATTCCTCTGAAGACCACTTCGAATATCCAAGTAAGAAGAGAGAGTGTCCAAAGGCAGAGAGCCAAAGGGAACAGAACGAAAATGGCAGAGCAAAGGCCGCCTCTGAAGGTAGGTCAACAAGACCTGTGCGTTGGGAGAGGAGAGAAGGAGGGAGCTCGGGCGCTGGCGGGTTTTTTTCAGCCTTAGGGGAGTTGAGTCATGGGGAGAGCCATGCAGTCTGCGGAGAAGAATGTGCAAGAAGCTGGAAGTACAAATCCAGAGCACGGGAGAGGTCTGAGCCGGAGACATGGATCTGGCTGACTCATGGGTAAAATGGTGGAAGAGGGCGTGGGGGGGTGGGGGGGACCACCCAGGAAGAGGACAAACAAGATGACACTCGGGGCTCCCTGACAGATGATCATGAGTCATAAGCAAAAGAGATGAGGAACCCGGGAGAAGCAGAATCATGGATGCCCGGGGAGAAGAGAGCTTGGGGAATGGTTGTTTGCCTCCACAGAGCCCAACTCTCCCGAAGGACTGAGCAGGCCGGAGGAGGGCCCTTGGGAAGACTTCGAAAGCTCCAGTTTGCCAGAGCCGTGGGGGCGGGAGGCAAATTGCAGGGGGCTGATGGGGCGTGGGAGGCCGGGAAGTGGTGTCGACAAGCTTAGAGGACTCCTTGGGTCGATCAGCTAGAGAAAGGAGGGAAAGAAATGGGACCGTGGTGTGAGGGAGCCGCGGAGAGAAGGCACACGCTGGGGGGAGTTAAATGGAACCGGAGTGCGTTTGGCCACCAAGAGGAGAGGGCAGGTCTCATTAGGATTTCCTGCTCTAGCGGAGGAGCCACAGCCGAGACACAGGACTCCCCCACGACATCGAGAAGGCTGGGAGGAAGTACGGCTGTGACACGAGGTGGGGGCTGTTAGGTTGAGGGAGTGAATGGGGGTGATGGTATGGCGGTGGTCACCGCAGAGGTGGCCCTCACTTGTCACAACTCGCGACATTTAAGAGCGACCGTTGTTGACACGCAAGTTCCGCGCATTCATTGAAACCTCGCCGCCACCCATTTTACAGGTGGGGAAATTGAGGTCGAGGGAGGCGAAGCCAACGGGCCGCGAGCAGCTGTGGAAGTGGCAGAGCCCCGACCGAGACCCGGATCCTCGCTGACGACACAGCCAGACGCGCGGGCCGCCCGCCGGCCGTCAATGTAGACCGGCGGCTTCATCCTCTCCGTTGAGCCGGAGGTGAAGTCATCCGCCGTGAATGATGGGGGTGGATTCGGAGGCCTCCCAGGAGGAAGGAGGAGAGTTGAAACAGCTGCTGTGAAGAATGCAGCGGGGATGGGCCCGGAGAGAGAGGGCACGGGCTGCTTCCCAGAGGTGCTGATAGCTTCCAGGAGATTCTGTCTTGGTCTTATCGCCCTCACTCCCAGCCCCATTTCCTACCCAGAACTTGCCCCACGAGCTTCTCATTTCTTTTGTTGTCCTCTCTCCGCACATCCTTCCCTCCAGGGAGATAAGGGTCACGTGGGCCAAGAAGAACCAGGTCAAAGATCCTTCCCGCCACAGGGTGGCTTGTTGGTGGTGAGCAGCAGGGAATGGGGCCGGGGAGGCCATCCTGAGCTCCGAAAGGTTAAAGGGAAGCGGTGCATTCAGCTGGCGGAAATGATTGCGGATGGAGTGGCTGGGAGCCTCAGTCCAGCTGCCCCGGCCCCGCCCGCAGAGGAAGAGAGTGGAGTCAAAGTAATCAGCCAGATAAGCTGGTTGTCACCTCCTTCTACCCCAGCAACAGGCCTGTCCGTCCCTGGAGGCCTCTTTCCGCGGAAGGGGTACCATGTTGTTAGCAGTCAATGAAGAAGCCTCCTGGGAGCCCAGAGCTTAAACTTTTTCCTCGGAGGCACTGGTTTGACCACTTGGAGACCAGTAACAGGCCGACGCTGGCCCTCCCTCTTTGGGAGAACTCCACTGAACTATTAACTAAAGGTGTTGGCCCCAGGGACAGGCCTGATGACACAGGATTATTGTTTGCTGGACGTGACCCACCAGCTCAAACACAACTATTAAGCCATTGGTGGAATTAATAAAATCCATATGGGCTGGAGTCTAGAAGAAGCTGGGCTCAATTCAAATTTCCATAAAAGCGGCTAACAGGACCGGGGAATTGGCATTGGATTCTAGAAGAGTGCTGGCTTCCTGCCTCCCCAACGTCATTTTCAACACACTGGAACTCGGGATAGAGAAATCTGTGGGCTGGAAGATTCCAGAAGCTTTTATTAGAACTTTCTCAGGGCTGTCGTTTCCACGGGGCTAGAAACTCCCTTGTAGGCGGGTCATCATTGTGGAGTCTTTGAAAACAGAGAAAAAGCACAGGGAAAATGACCCGCAGCTCCTGTGCAGGCTAAAAGGGAGTTCTTGGAGGGGATACAAGCAAGTGGTATTCCGATTTATATTCGAATGCTGCTAGTTGGGGGATGGGGCTAGGAAGAGGGGCAATGGGGCTCTTCATGGAGAACCGAGCTGAAGGTTTGTGTCTTCAGAGTGCATGGGCAGATGATGGAGAAGCGGTGATCCCTGTGTGCGCCCACATGCACCCCAAGCTGGGGGAGAAGGGCCTACCATCATGCAGCCCAAGGTAAAATAAAGCCAGTGCTTCCCTGCAGCCCCTGGTTAAACTGGGTTCCCCTCCCGCAGGCAGGAGAGTCTCCTGAAACCCGGACCACGTCCCCAGCGCTCCTGCTGATTACCATCTTTCTCCTAAGTCACCCTGAAAAGCAGCTCAGGGGCAACAAACCCCTCCCTCTCGCACCCGTTCCAACATTTCTCTAATTAATGCAGGAGAAAATTAATTACAGAGGGATTTTTAAGACCTCGGCATCTAATGGCCAGCCCAGCCCCCTCCCCCACCCCAACCTCATTGGCCCCCATTGGCTGTGCCGGGCTCCCTCCTCCCCAGCCCGCGCACAATACCGAAGGCTAATTAGGCCGGGAAGGAGTTTCTTGGCAAAGGGGGCTGAGTGCTAGGTCAGTACCTTGAACAACCCAGAAGAAAAACAAAACAGCATTATTTCTGCCAAATATTCTCCTTTTCAAGTGTTTTCTTCCTGGTAAACAAAATGCTGTCGCTGGCTGGGCAAATTTTAGGACACGGTTGCTTAGTAATATTGGGGAAAACACCATGTCCCTCACCTCAGCCCCATTTGTTTCTCTTCTGTCTTGCTCCCTTCACTGAGAGGCCCTGACATTCCCACATCACGAGGGTTTGCCGGTTTTGTAAAGAAGAGTGGGCTTTTCTTTTCTTCTTTCTCTTTTCCCCTTCCTTCCTTCCTTCTTTCCTTCCTTCCTTCCTCTCTCCCTCTCTCTTTCTTTCTCTCGTTCATTCACTGTTGTCTAACTGCTCCCCAAAGCCAAGCTAGGAACACAATTCAGGTCCTGTAGACCAGCGCCATCCAGTAGAATGGTCCAATATGGCAGCCGCTAGCCACTCATGGCTCATGGCTTGGAGCGCCAGGGCTCCTGTCAAAACCCCTGAGGGTTGAGCTGGCAGAGACACCGACAGGGTGGTCATAGAGTCTGGTGGCTCTGAGACGGTAATGAGGGGCCAGGGATGGTTTAGCGTAAGGATCACACTGGCTTCCCCTGGAATGTGGTCCCATCTTCTCTCTGTGTGTCTTGGTGTGTCACTTAACTCTTCTGTACTCTTGTAGACAGTCACGCAAGCACACCTCAGGGTCGTGTCTCAGGTCCTGATAATGGACGCCAAGTCCCCACACATATGTGAGGCCCCCAGTGAGCCCTTCCACCAGAGCATAGCAAGGACAGCTGGCGTGACCACGCTGCAGTCCGGCTCTCCTTGGCTTGCTTTTCTGCTCCCAGAATTCTGTGCTGTTTCCCAGCTCCACGCTTTCCCCTCTGCTGGGAACGTCCTGCCTCCTTGCTCCTCAGTCTGGGCCTCATGGCTTCCTATTTAATCCAAGAATTCCTAAAGGCTCTCAGCTCGAGAACTGGGAAGCTGTTTCTTTTCCTCTCTAGTGCCCCTTACTCTCTCTAACCACCCCCCAATGTATGCACACACACATTCACACATGCACACACCCACCCCAGAGCTGGGCTGGAGAACTTTCTGCAACCTCGTCTCTGTGAACATCTGCTTCTCTGCATTGGTCTCTGAACGATCTTTCTTTTTCTTTTTCTCTCTTTCTTTCTTTTTTAAGGTTTTACTTATTTATTTATCTGAGAGAGAGAGAGCATGAGAGGGGAGAAGATCAGAAGGAGAAGCAGACTCCCTGTGGACCTAGAAGCCCAATGTAGGACTCCATCCCGGGACTCCAGGATCATGACCTGAGCTGAAGGCAGTTGCTTAACCAACTGAGCCACCCAGGTGCCCCACTGTACGATCTTTTTATCAACCTACCATCCCTATTACAGAGTGAACCCCGAGGATACAATCCGTGTTTAACCTCTTCAGCTTTTCAGTGGTGTCCTCCACAACCAGGGTGGCATCCAGCACCCAGGGACTTCTCCCTTAACATTTGTCATCTGTGAGACAGCAGTTCTGCATCACAGTTTACCCCCTGCCTCAGGGGTCAGCAAACTATAGCCCACAGGCCCCATCCAGTCTGCCATCTGCTTTCCTATGGCCCTCAAGCGAAGAAGGTTTTTGTTTGGGTTCTGTTTTGTTTTGTTTTTTAAATGTTTGGAGGATTAGATTTTAAGTGGTTATGTAAGCACCTACATAATGGGACTGACTTTGCCTCTTGACTTGCAAGGCCTAAAATAGTCCCTTTCTGGCCCTTTAAAAAAAAAGTTTGCCAACCTCTTGTCTAGATCCCAAGAAGAGCCGCTGATGGGGCTCAGGGTAGACGGCAGTCAGAGAGGGGGACAAAGGGTGCTTGGGGAAGGATGCTGAGAGAGGAAGCCAAAGCTCACATCTGGGCCACTTCCAACGGAGCTGACCCCGGGGAGCGGGGCGGATGGCACGAGTTAGTCCCAGAGACGCAGCTGGTGGCACTTACCGCCCAGGGCATGTCTTGTCTTAAGCCACCGACCTCGCCCCACGACAAACCCCTCAGGGTGTGGGGGTTGGGGGAACACATGACCTGGACTTCTGAGAAGGTTCTGACATGCCTGCCCTCAACCACGGCAAATGCAAGAGGGGCTTCCTGGCGTCCGGGAGGTGGCTTGGCTACGTGAAGGAGCCGTTTCTATTTAAAGTCAAGCCCCCAAACACGTCTTTAATAGCAATGAAAAGGTCTTTCAGAGCAGCATGCACGGAGGCGTGGAAGCCGTCACCCCACAGACAGGAAGCCGTCTGCTCTTCCCTGTCCTGCAAGATAGGAGCGGAGGCTTCCAAGAGCCAAAGCAAAGATCGCCCAGGCCCAGATGCCACCGTATCAAGGTGAACAACAGGAGAGTCAAGGTCACCCCATCTCTGTCCCACGTCCCTTCCGACCTTCCATACACCGTCAGTGTCTTCCGGTACCCCGCTCGGAAATAATTGGCCAAACGTCACGGGCGTCCGGGAGGACGTGGAGGCTCACTCATTCCCCGGCTTGGCTCCCTCGTCCCAACAGGGAGGGGCCGAGCGCACCCGACGTGCTAAATATTTCCCGGCTGGAGAGTCGGCTTTGCTTCTGCTGCTGCTTGGCACCAGAGAGACAGGAAGCTATTTAGATATATTATCTTCCCTTTCGATAAGTTTACAGGAACTTTTCTATTGCAGTTCACACAAACATCCAGCTAATGGTCATTTAGTCATGCTGGCTCATTAAGTCACCAGGGAAGAATGCGCCGCCTGGTTCGACGACGCTCCGGCTTCTCTACTCGCTGCCCTAGACAAGGCAGAGAGGAAAGGCTGGAAGGGCGCTAACCAGGACTGGGAGCTCTGCCGGAAGGCCATGAAGGTCCAGCATAAAGTGATTCCCACTTCCCAGGGTTGCCTCTGGTTTTACAGCGTCATTGAAATGGGAGTGAGTAAGAAGACGGTAGTTTCCATGAAGAGTTTCCGGCCAGATGATGCTGCATTATAAGGGAGATCTAAGAGAGCTCTTGGCAGGACGTAGTGAGAATGTGGTTATGAAAAATGTGATACGGATCCACGGACTAGAGTTCAGATCATGGAGAGGAATCTACAGCTGGGAAAGGAGATTGCTGCAGACCGTCGTGGCTAACTACGATCAATCCGTTATTAGGCTCTGGACACTCATATGAGTGCATTGACTCATACGAGGCTCAAACGACTCAAGGAGGTAGGCATTATGAGAACATTGGCCCAGAAAGCCAAATATTTCGCCTAAGCTCATGCCAAGGATGAGTGGCCAGGCTGGGATATGGATCTGGCCTGCGCTAGCCAATGGGACTTTCTGCAAGGGTTAATGTGTCCCATATCATTGCTTTCCAATATGGAATCCACTAGCTCCATGTGGCTCCTGGGCCCTTGAGGGTAGTGTGACTGAGGACCTGAAGCCTTCATTTTACTTAATTTTAATATATTTAAATTGAGATAGTCACATGTGGCTAGTGGCTACCATATTGGACTCCCTGTTCTAAGCAGTCTGGCTCCAGAATCCACACTCTTCAAGGTTAGACTGTCTTGCCTCATAAATCGATTGAGAGCGTTTGTAATGATTTATTAGGATATTTTTCAATATTTTCAAGGATAACAACATAGAAGAAATAGGGCTAAATGGAAATGCAAGAGAAAAGTTTGCTTAAGTTAAAAAAGTAGACATCTGTTCAGATCCGGTGTTTGGCAAAACACCCATAGAGGGAGTAAGGTGAAACACTGTCGAGAGAGGCGGTGGCTTCCTCTTGCTTAAGCAGTAAATTGTATCAAGCTCCTGTAAAGTGACCTTATTAAGTCCCTGCTCTCTCTAGAGCCATATGGTCTGGGTGGGGAACCAAGTCAAATCCATCCAACAAAGCAAGGATACACGAAGAGTTTGGGTAGGACCAAGGGGAATTTGTATGTTGCCTTTCAACTGCTCCAGGGAAAGCTAAGATTAAATGACCCCCTAAAGAATATGATCCATGGAGACAGGGAATCGGTGGATAATTGAAACACACACACACACACACACACACATGCGCACATGTAACCTCAATGGGATTCTTCACTCTTGCCTTGGTTTCCAGGAATTCAAACCAAGGCATTGGCGCTCAGTTCTTGGAGATACCCACAAACACCAAGGGTGTGGGGGGATCCTTATCTAGTCCTTTTTTTTTTTTTTTTTTTTGCAAAAAATGGTTTGTTCTCTGAGCAAAGCCTGTAGGAAGGGAGAGCTATCTAGTGTATACACCTAGGGAGGGGGTAAGGAGGGGATGGCCTTTCCTTCAAAGATAACACAACAGCCCCAGACCGCCGGTAATTCTCTCTCCAAAACCTTCCTAATGAGCTGTCTCAGGGGGGGAGGGGAGGGCGTATTTTAAACCATATTTCGGCCACTGCTTGTTTTTTTAGAATTCTGTCTCCATTTTTCAATTTCACAAACGCTGTTTGCAATGACCTTTCCCTCTCCACCATCTTTGACAGTTTCTTATGCGTGAAACATATTTTTGTTCATAATTTTTTTTTTTTTTTTGTCTACAACCTCCCCTCACAACCATCCAGCCCAGGTCTCCCTCGCTGTACCCTTCACCCCCATGTCAGACATATAATGAATTACCATTCCTTCAGACAACGAGGTTGAAAACTTGTGGTCTCCAAGGCAACGGGGTGTCCTGGAGTAGGGTGCCGGGGAGGGGGGCTTGACCGGCCAGGAAAGGACTGGAAGTAGAGGGGGGTGGGGAGGCAGAAGCAGAGATGATATCATTCCTG
Source organism: Mustela nivalis (assembly GCF_964662115.1). Taxonomy (NCBI): domain Eukaryota; kingdom Metazoa; phylum Chordata; class Mammalia; order Carnivora; family Mustelidae; genus Mustela; species Mustela nivalis. Next base: position 112,793,527 of record NC_139021.1, read on the forward strand.
AAGCCTGAGAGCAGCCAATCGGCTCATGAGGATATGATGTCATCTCCCCCATCTCACCCCCTTTTAGCCTAGGTAGCCCCACGGAGAATTCTAGACAAGTATTGAGCTCAAGTTGTATGGCTCTGAGAGAAAGAGGGTGGGCGATGGCAAAGGGGGGAGAGAGAGAGATTCACCGGCTCTCCGGATGGCCCTAGCAGACACTCCAGTCTTCACTTAGAGGCAGCCCCATAAAAATGTCATCAGCTTGGGCTCTCCCTGCATTACAACACAATGATTTCTTTGGGGAGAAGAAAAAACCCTGAGATATATTTTGCAGCCACACCCCCGCCTCCCTTGGAAGAGAAAAACCAACCAACAGCAAGTGGTGAATGAACGTCTACAGATCAGCCCCCAGCAGCCCAGCCTGAGAACTTTCTGAACAGAAAGATGCACACGTTCGCACCCAACTGGCTGAGCACATTTATGCTGCTTCTCGGCAGCCACGGGGATGGGAAGATGCTCTAAGTGCTCCGGGTTGGGAGCCTGCTTTGGGGTGAAGCTGGCGGTGCGGGCCACTTAAGGTGTTGGGGGAGGGGCGTCTGTCCCCAAGACAATGACAGTATCTAGGGCTCGGTGCCAGGCTCCTAGAAGAAGCAAACAAGCCATGGCTTTAGGGAGGGGTGCTGGCTTGTTAGAGCGCCTACTGATGTGTTACCCCCACGCAGAGGGGAGGGTAAGTGTGCACAGCTCTCTTCTGCCAGATTTTTCTCTTGGGACTGGGAAGCAGTGTTATTTCACAAAAATGTTCTCAGGAGTCCAGGCCATGGAACGGTGTGTCCAAAAGCTTGGACCAGGGTGGCCCCCTCCCTGCTCCTGGACAGTGCAAAATGTATAGCTTCCCCCAGAGCGGTCTTTTGAAGTCTCTCCAGAGTGGTATCACGTGGACCCACCTATGTCACCTTTGAGGAAACAAAGAAGCCAATATCCATGCCCACTCCCCATTTTGCATTCCATGATCTATCAACCAACCAACCGCCAGAGAAGGAAGGGGCGAGCCAAGGACCAACAGGAGGCACCAGTAGGTCTGGAGCTGGACCTACAGCTCTGTCTCCTGCCCACTCTTCGTTCTTGGAGACCAGCCCATGACACAGTGATCGTCCCAGAAGACAAAAAAGCCTTCACTTTTGACATCACCTGTGTCCCATTTTCTGCACAAGTCATTACGGTGTTGGACCCAGATGATGACCTCCAGCCCATCCCTATGAAGTGTAAGCGAGACACGCTCTGCAAACCTCTCCAGTTCCCCCTTGATCACCAGGCCGGACGCACACAGGATGAACCAGAAAGCAGAGCCAGGCTCCCCAGGAACCCACCTCCAGGAAGGGAGACTAAACAGAGGTCATGAAAATAGGTGCAAATTGTACACACAAGCATTATGAATCAGGGCTGGAGACACACAAGGGAGGAGGTGAACATCCATATTTTAGCAGATACTTACTGATTTCCTACTCTGTGGCAGGTGTTGAAATAGAAATATGGCTAAGTCTGAGTTTCACCTCATGGCAAGTCTATCAAGTACAAGACACTGAGGCTGTGCTTCCCCCTTTGAAAGCCCCATGAGGATTGGGACTCGGTTGCATTAATGGTGTATACCTCGTGTGCGGCTTGGTCTACAGCAGACACTCAATAAATTCTTGCCCCATGGCCAAAGAGAAGTGATGCCTAGAATGATGGTTCTATCTTTGGAGGACATCAGCAAGGAGGTGATACCCAAACAGGGCATTGCACGACAAATAAAAATTTGCCAGGTGGAAGGAGGGGGGATATTCTAAGTGGAGGGAATCCCATTTGCAAAGATATAGAGCATAAGGATAGGACAGGATGGGCTATGCTAAGATAAAGAGTAACATTCAAGCCTCCGTGGCTAAAAATAACATAGTTTCAAAATGGTGTTTTCGGGCTGCCTCCCCACATTTATCCTCTGGCCCTCAGAGTTGAGTTAGCAATGATTCCATGATCTATCAAACAACCGCCTAGCAACAGCATTTATGGACTCATCAATATAGGAATATTTAATGGTTTGTAATTTTTATGGACTAAATGCTTGTGTCCCCCTGGGTCCAAAATTCCTATGTTGAAATCCTAACCCCCAGTGTGATGGTGTTAGGAGGTGCGGCCTTCGGGAGGGAATTAGGTCATGAGGGTGGAGGCCCCATGAATAGGATTTATGTCTTTATAAAAGACACGCCAGAGAGCCTTCCATTTCTTTCCACGCGTGAGGACACCACAAGGGGATGGCTATCTCTGAACCCGGAAGTGGGTTCTCACCAGACACTGAATCCACTGGTGTCTGGACCTTGGCCTTCCCAGCGTCAGAACTGTGAGAAAGCAATGTTTGTTGTGCAAGATCCCCAGACTCTAGTATTTCTGCTGTAGCAGCAGGAGCAAAGACAATAATTCTACCCCGAGCTCAATCATGGTGGCCTTCAAATTCATGCCAGACTTGGCGAAGGGGAACACTCATTCAAGCTGATTTCTACAACAAGCCCCTGTCCTTTTTAAAATGTATATCGTGTTTTAAATTGGTACCAAAATGACCTTCTTCACTTGGATGTTCCAGTGGGATCATGAGGCAGCTGAAGTATTCGGGGAGGCAGGAGAGTTTCGGGGAAGAAACACTTGGCTTTCCAACATTCTGGAGAGAGGAATCGGCTTTGTGGAGGGACTGATGAGCTCCTCTTAACAAAAACCATTAACAAGAACGTAAGAAACATGGTCAAACAAATGACTACAGAAAGGCTCATGTATCAAGAGTGGAAAGGTTTAGAGGCACAGGGCAGAGGTGGGAAGGAACAATTTCGTCACACCATTATAGCTCAAAATGTCACATTCTTGTGATTCGTGTGGGGTTCTGTGAGTTTTTAGCAGCCCGGACACAAGAGTCTCTATTACCGGGGCTCCTGGGTGGCTCAGTGGGTTAAGCCTCTGCCTTCGGCTCAGGTCATGATCCCAGGGTCCTGGGATTGAGTTCCGCATCAGGCTCTCTGCTCGGCAGGGAGCCTGCTTCCTCTCTGCCTGCTGCTCTGCCTACTTGTGATCTCATTCTCTCAATGTCAAATAAATAAATAAAATCTTAAAAAAAAAAAAAAGAGTCTCTATTACCACCCTCATTTTTGGCTGTCATCTCCTACATGATCTCCTAATAAAAACATTTAAGGGGCACTGGGGTGGCTCAGTCGGTCAACAAACAAACAAAGAGATAAAAATCTTAAAAACAAAAACAAAAACAAAAACCCACAACATTTGGGAAAGGTTTACCTACTCTCGTTTTACCAAGGATAGCACCGAGGTCCCAAAGCATCAGGAGGAGATGGATGAAGGAGGAGGGATACCCTGTTCTGTGCATGGTCACGGTGGTGGCCATCAATATGCATAAGCAGTTGTATCGCTCCCTACTTAAAGGGTTTGCCTCGTGTCTAGTGTACTCTGCATCCAAGATCTCTTTCTATGTGTGGTCTTGTAGTAACCCCACTTTGTTCTTTAACTGTTAGTTTTAATTAGAGTATGTTTCTTTGCCCTGCTATTTTTATCGAAAGATTATTACGTAGTCAAATTTGTCAGTCATAAATATACATTCCACACCACATTACTATGAAAAATTATTTCCTCTAGTTTATTATGTCATCTGTAAAGTGTTTGTAGGGTTTATAAAATTTTTATTTTGAAATGAATTTTACTTTTTATTTAGTTTGGCAGAAAAGTTGCAAAGAGCACAGAGTTCCCATAGAGCCTTCACCCAGTTTCCCCATAATGTTACCTAACATAATCATTGTACATTTACCAATTCTAAGAAATTAATATTGACATATTATTATCATCCAAGCTGAAGACTTGACTGGAATTTAACTGCTTTTTCCCCTGGTGTCCCACGATTCCACACGGTATGTAGTCGCTGTCTTCTCCAAAGAGAGAGCAGCTCAATCTGTCCTTGCTGGTCCCGATGTTTTGAAGAGTCCAGGTCAAGCTTTTCATAAAGTGTCCTGGGGTTTGGGTGTGTCCAGGGTTCTCCCATGATCAGATGGTGTTTCTTGGAAGATCTGGGAGGCATAGATTTTTAGAAGGATGCCCCACAGGGGTGATGAGCCTGAGTCCTTCCATTAGCTTGGTCACATGACTTATTTCTGGTGACATGAACCTTCAACAATTGGGCGCTCACCTGTTTCTCCACTAGAGTTAATATTTTTCCCTTTATGTTCACTATTTATTAGAAATGAGTCATTAATTCTAGCCCACACTCAGCAGAAGGGAAATCAAGCTTCACCTCCTGGAAAGAGGAATATCAAATAATTTGTGGACATATGTTAAAACCAACATAGTAATTAATCAATATTTGGCATTTGTTCATGGATATTGCCAGCAGCAATATCGCTGTGATGTGCTAATGGTGATTTTCTATTCCCTTCATTTGGTCTGCATTCATTAATTGGAATTTTTCTGTAAGGGTGATTTTCTCCTTCTTCCATGTTTATTTATTAATTCAGCTATTGCATAGAGAGTTGGACTCCAAATAGATTAAACATCAAAAGGAGAAAGAAGAGAATATAAAACTAACCAAGGTATAGGAAAAACATCAGAAACACAACAAAACATTTAAGACAATTAAGCATTTCTAATCAACAATAAACACCCACAGAGTGTTAAGAGAGACTGCAACATGCAAGGTACCACATATATAAAACAGACTTTATTTTGGAGACATATCTAAAATATAATAAATCAAAGTCTACTATATCCCAAAATTCTTTTTTTTAAAAGGTTTTATTTATCTGACACAGAGAGAGAGCTTGAGCACAAGCAGGGGAGGGTCAGAAGAAGTGGGAGAAGCAGGCTTCCCACTGACCAGGGACCCCCCAATGCGGGGCTTGATCCCAGGACTCTGGGATTGTGACCTGAGCCGAAGGCAGGTGCTCCATTGACTGAGCCCCCCAGGCATCCTATATCCAAAAATTCTTACAAATGAGCTACGAGGATGACAGCAACAACAAAGCTAAGGGGTCCCAATCTTTAAAAATCCACAAAAGACACAAAATCCACAAAAGATGGGCAATTTCCAGAGAAGAATACTAAAAATCCATTTGGTGAAAAGATATTCTATCCACGAGCAAGCTAGAAAATGTATGTTGAAATAATGAGATACACTTCACATCCATCAAAGTGACTAATAACGGGGTCATAATAACATGTGTCAGCCTAGGTGGAGGAAACAGCCTTTTGAGCCCTTCTGTGGGAGTGTAAATCACAGAACATTCTAGAAAGGAGTCCAGGGAGCATTCAATGACAAAAAGTGTGTGTCCTGTGACCAGTTATCTCATTCCTGAGCTTCTCTCTAGAGATACTCGTAAATTCGTCCATAGGGAGACAAAGAAACAGGCTCGGTGTGTTGTGGCAGGGAATTAGAAAGAACGTACTCTCTATTGTTGGTGAACTGATGAGACAGAAGCAGTCAGTACTTGCTACAGAACCTGTGGCAGGGGAAAAGCCCAAAGTGGGAAGAACCAACAACAACATAAGTAGCCCCAGAGTGCACAGAGAAAGGAGAAAGCAGAGAACGAGATTTTTGGAGCAGAACTGGAAAAGGAAAAGCACATGCTTAGGCCCCCATGTTGTACCTAGCTGCAGAGTCTTTAGGGACACACACAAACATACTAAGAGGAGTATTTGTGCATAAGGGAACAGAAAAATAAGGATAAGGGTGGGGAACACTGTGAGGACGGTGTTTGCGGACCCCTGGTTCTATTAACCTCTGTGCAGAGGAAGGTGACTAATTTACTCCAAGTAATGGAATTTGTTTTTAATTAGGAAGCAATAATTTGGACATGTCCTACGGCCCAGAAGAGACTGGTGCATAAGCGGAATGAGGTAAAAATACGAGCTCCCACAGCTACTATGTTCAGGATACAGATAAACAAAATGTGATCTATCCACACAACGGACTACTATTTGGCTATTGTGGACTTCGCTGCTATAAGCATTCGGGTGCACATGCCCCTCCAGATCACTACATTTCTATCATTAGGGTAAATATCCGGTAGTGGGATTGCTGGATCATAGGGTAGCTCTACTTTCAACTTTTTGAGGAAACTCCATACTGTTTTCCAGAGTGGCTGCACTAGCTTGATTTCCCACCAATAGTTTAGGAGGATTCCCCTTTCTCTACATCCTCACCAACACCTATTGTTTCCTGACTGGTTGATTTTAGCCATTCTGACTGGTGTGAGGAGGTATCTCATTGTGGTATTGATTTGGATTTCCCTGGTCCTGAGTGATGTTGAGAACTTTTTCATGTGTCTATTTTCATGTGTCTGGCCATTTGGAGGTCGTCTTTGCAGAAATGTCTGTTCATGTCCTCTTCCCATTTCTTGAACGGAATATCTGTTCTTTGGGTGTTGAGTTTAATAAGTTCTTTATAGATTTTGGAAACGAGCCCTTTATCTGATATGTAATTTTCAAATGTCTTTTCCCATTTTGTTGGTTGTCTTTTGGCTTTGTTGACTGCTTCCTTTGCTGTGCAAAAGCTTTGGATCTTGATGAACTCCCAATAGTTCATTTTTGCCCTTGCTTCCCTTGCCTTTGACGATGTTTCTAGGAAGAAGTAGTTGTGGTTGAGGACAAACAGGTTGCTGCCTGTGTTCTCCTCAAGGATTTTGAGGGATTTTTGTCTCGCATTGAGGTCTTTCATCCATTTTGAGTCTATTTTTGTGTGTGGTGTAAGGAAATGGTCCAGTTTCATTCTTCTGCATGTGGATGTCCAGTTTTCCCAGCACCATTTACTGAAGAGACTATCATTTTTCTATTGGACATTCATTCCTGCTTTGTCAAAGATTAGTTGACCATAGACTTGAGAGTCCATTACTGGGCTCTCTACTCTCTTGCATTGATCTGTGTGTGTGTTTTTGTGCCCGTACCATACTATCTTGATGATTACAGCTTTGTAATAAAGCTTGAGGTCTGGAATTGTGATGCCGTCATCTTTGGTTTTCTTTTTCAACATTTCTCTGGCTATTTGGGGTCTTTTCTTGTTCCATATAAATTTTAGGATTATTAGTTCCATTTCTTTGAAAAAAGTTGATGGTACTTTCATTGGGATTCCATTAAATGTGTAGATTGCTCTATGTAGCATAGACATTTTCACAATATTTGTTCTTCCAAGCCATGAACATGAAACATTTTTCTATTTCTTTGTGTCTTCCCCAATTTCTTTCATGAGTACTATATAAATGCAGAGTACTCAGTATTTCTGGGTACAGATACTTTGTCTCTTTGGTTCAATTTATTCCGAGGTATCTTATGGTTTTTGGTGCAATTGTAAGTGGGACTGACTCCTTAATTTCTCTTTCTTCCATCTTGTTGGTATATAGAAATGAAACTGATTTCTGTGCATTGCTTTTATATCCTGACATTTTACTGAATTCCTGTATAAGTTCTAGCAGTTTTAGAGTGAAGTCGTCTGGGTTTTCCACATAAATTATCATGTCATCTGCAAAGAATGAGAGACTTCTTCTTTGCTGATTCGGATGCCTTTATTTCTTTTTGTTGGCTGATTGGTGAGCTAGAACTTCCACGACATGATAAAGTAGAGGAAATGGACATGTGAAACAGGTGTGCAGAAGAAGCAGAGAAGACAAGTTAAGTTTCACATATACTTTGCTGCTTTCCTATTTTTTTTTTTACCTTTTAAAAATTTTTTTAACTTTTTTAATAAACATATGCTGTATTATTAACCCCAGGGGTACAGGTCTGTGAATCACCAAGTTTACACACTTCACAGTACACACCACAGCACATACCCTCCCCAATGTCCATAGCCCAGCCACCCTCTCTCTACCCCTGTCCCCCCAGCAACCCTCAGTTTGTTTTGTGAGATTAAGAGTCTCTTATGGTTTGTCTCCCTCCTGATCTCATCTTCTTTCATTTTTTTTTCCTACCCCCTAAACTCCCCATGTTGCATCTCGACTTCCTCATATCGGGGAGATCATTTGATAGTTGTCATTCTCTGATTGACTTATTTTGCTAAGCATAATACCCTCTAGTTCCATCCACATCGTCCCAAATGGCAAGATTTTATTTCTTTTGATGGCTGCATAGTATTCCATTGTATATATACACCACATCTTCTTTATCCATTCATCTGTTGATGGACACCTAGATTCTTTCCATAGTTTGGCTATTGTGGTCACTGCTGCTATAAACATTCAAGTGCACGTGCCCCTTTGGATCACTACGTTTGAATCTTTAGGGTAAATATCCAGTAGTGCAATTGCTGGGTGGCAGGGTAGCTCTATTTTCAACTTTTTGAGAAACCTCCATGCTGTTTTCTAAAGTGGTTGCACGAGGTCTGCTTTCCTATGTTTTTAATACCACTGCATAAGAATTTTTGATCTTTTAATTGAAAAGCACAGGCAAGGTTTAGTGGTTGTGCTAGAAATAAAAATCTTTATTAGAGAAAAAGGAAGCCCTCCAGGAAGCTGCCCACTTTTGAGGTGCATATCTCATGACAGGACTGACTTGAGTGGAGGAGTGGGGGGAAAGAAAGGGTCATTTTCCACTCCTGTTCCATGAGACCTGAGACAACCAGCTCCTCCCTCGGCCTCCCTCTGTTCCTCGTGGAACAGAGTTCCATGTCTGTGGAACTCAGACTGTTCATCTCTGAAAACCTAGAGTCTTCCCCTTCCCTTTGCATTATTTCCCAGTCCAGAGTACCTGATCCTGAAAGCTGACCTGCCTGTCACCCAGGTGAAATGATTCTGTGTGCTGACAGATCACCCCCTCAGCACAGAGCAGCAAAGAGGCCCTAGTACCTCATGCATCTGACCCTTGGGCATTGTAGGGCTCAAGGTCATCTTCCAGGGCCTTACAGGTACCCACACACCCACCCTGCTGAGCCCCTCTTCCATCCATCACTGTGACACCTGTGGATTCCTGCTAGTTCTGTAGATTCAATCACTGCTCAATAGAGCAGCCAGCCTGGGCCTTGGAGGGGCTGGAGATTACCCATTTCCAGGGGCTTCCATCAGCCATGAGGCCAAGAAGAGTGCTGCCTCTTGGCTCCCCCATGAACACTCCTCTCTCCCAAGTCAGCTCAAGTAGTGCCAGTTATTTCCTTCCTGAATTGTGTGGACTTGGAATGCATTTTGTTGAATAACCATTACACTTAATGTTGGAAGTTTACTATTTTTAAAATGTAAAATCAATAATTAACATAAGATGTCTATATTAAGCAATATTAAATTCCAGCTGTTTTAAAAATATGTTTACATAAAATAAAAGCATTCTGATCCAAGAAAGCTCTTAGATTATTATGAAACAATTACCCTAGGGACTGCCACTGAGGTCATTCTTCCTCTCACAGAACCTTAGTGATGCAAAGTCATCATAGATTGCCTGTTAACCACCTGTCCTTACATTCTTTCAAGGCATTTCTTATCCTATGTTTGGTCATCCCTCTTCAAGAGTTCATGGGAGAAATATAGCCTGAGTTCTTGCATAATGACTTGAATGCCAAGACTTTTATTCTGTATAAATCAGTTTTTCTAGCTATAAAATCCATGGTTCACAGTGTCTTCCCTTCAGTGTCTTTCAATACATTACTCCATTTTCTTGTGGTACAAAATTCGGCATTCAGAAATGTGGATTACATTCTCATTTCCTTTCCTTTATATGTCATCTGCTCCTTTTTCCCTAGATGCCCAAGGATTTCCTTTTTTCTTTACATTTTAATTAAATTTTGCATTTCAATTTTAATTCCATTTTTCTCTCAATGATTTTACTAAACCTTTTATTTGTCATTCTGAGTCAGTGCTCAGGGTACTCTGTTAATAAACAGTTTGAAAGGATTTATTGTGTTTACAAAAAATTCTGTATTATGACTGTTAACGTTTTTGTGTCTTTGCTTTAGTTTTCCCAGAGGCATTCCAGATATTCATTTCCTGTCCATAACTTCACATTTTGATATTTTCTCTCAAATCTTGTAGTCTCTTTTTTTAGTTTCTTTTTTAGCATTTTTCTCTTCTCACTTCCCATTCTCATACAACACTGTCTGCTGCCTTTTTTACTACTTTCCATTTCACTTAGGAAGTAATGTTTCGATACGCTGCTGCTTCTTCCCTGAGGTCTGTACTTTCCTCACTGAGTTTTTCTAACTCTAATTTATGGTGTCATTCAATATCCTGTTTCATTTCCCTAATGCCTTTTTCTTCATTTTGGGAAAAAAAAAGCACATGAAAGTAGATGAAGTTTGTCAGGAATTTATGCCTTCATTTTCTTCAGTGGAGCTATTCTGAAGGTACTCTCCTTTCCTCTTAAAGCCCTCTGCCTGGGAGTCCATAGCACTATTTTTCTGTCGCTAAACTTGTTTTCTTGGATTTGTAGAAAGCAGTATGTCTTAAGCAGACCTCTAGCCTCACAGAGCTCTCTCTCTCCTATTGTTGCTCTGAAATGCTCAAACCCATGACAGCTCGGTTCTGGAGATTTTCTAGATGTATCCCCCTACCCCTCATTCATTGGGGTCTGCTCTCTCACTACTTCTACTGCAACTGTCCTTCACCATTTTGGTTCTGTTCTTTAATGTAGTGAGCAGCCTATATAACTTAGAAGGGACAACTGCCTTCATCTTCCCAATCTATAGCCACTCTTTTACATGGTTATCTATTTTCAGATTCATTTTACATTAAAGCGATTGTCAAATATGTACATGTGTTTAAATTATTTCATTCTAGAATTTCTTCTAGGCTTATTTTTAATAAGTAACTTATTCTTATACATACTAATTTTTAGTTTTTTTTTAATTTATTCTAGTTGTGGATTTTCTTTGCTTTTTTTTTTTAAATTTATTTTTTATTTATTTTCAGCATAGCAGTATTCATTGTTTTTGTACCACACCCAGTACTCCATGCAATCCATGCCCCAATACCCCCACCTGGTTCCCCCAGCCTCCCACCGCCCCCCACTTAAAACCCCTCAGATTGTTTTTCAGAGTCCATAGTCTCTCATGGTTCACCTCCCCTTCCAATTTCCCCCAACTCACTTCTCCTCTCTATTCCCCCATGTCCTCCATGCTATTTGTTATGCTCCTCAAATAAGGGAAACCATATGATAATTGACTCTCTCTGCTTGACTTATTTCACTCAGCATAATCTCCTCTAGTCCCATCCATGTTGCTACAAAAGTTGGGTATTCATCCTGTCTGATGGAGGCATCATAACTACATAGTGTATATGGACCACATCCGTTGAAGGCCAAAATTAGCAAGACAGGAAACAACATGGGTTGGAGGGGATGTGGAGAAAGGGGAACCCTCTTCCACTGTTGGTGGGAATGCAAGTTGGTGCAGCCTCTTTGGAGAACAGTGTGGAGATTCCTCAAGAAATTAAAAATAGAACTTCCTTATGACCCTGTAATTGCACTCCTGGATATTTACCCCAAAGATACAGATGTAGTGAAAAGAAGGGCCATCTGTACCCCAATGTTTATAGCAGCAATGGCCGTGGTTGCCAAACTGTGGAAAGAACCAAGATGCTTTTTCTTTTTTTGTATTTAAGTCTTTTGATTTTAGAGTTATCAATTACATTTCATTTATTTTATTTTAAAAGGTAGAGTAGATCAACTAATTTATTTAATACAATCTTCTCTGCTAGGTTTAAAAAAAAAAAAAAAAAGAGCAGGGGAAGATCCCAGGACAAAGAAGCTTACGCTCTTAGGCAATCTTCCCTGTCATCCTGAGTCAGCAGGTAGATGCTCCATGATATGGGGAAAGGAGGTGGTAGATTCAGGTCATCTTAGCTTTCTAAATTGAGTATTAGATAATTGCATTTCAGGCCAGGGGAAAGACAGGTGGGGTTCTGGTATTTTCATTGCACCACCCAAGGGAGAGCCTCCTCCAGAGTAGGGCCTCAGTGGTAGAAAGCCTCAGTGGCAGAAAGAACTCTATCTCTTGGCCACACTTGCCAGGACCTTCCCCTTGACAACAGGCAGCCAGGGTCAAGGATGAGAAAGACTGTCATCCTGCCTCTCCCAAGAGGATGCTGTAACCCTTTAACTGGGAGACAAAGAGCCCTGTGTCCTTGGCTGCAGCCATCTGGAGTGGACTTTGTTTCATATTGAGCTGGGGATGGGGAATGGAGGAAGAAGATTGTGATTCAAGTGTCACAGACTCCTACCGTTCTTACTAAGTAGGTTTTCTTGAATACATTTTCTTCATTTGCTATATGTACATAGGGCCATTTGTGGGCCCTCCCTCTTATTTTAAAAAAAATCATCTTCACCACTTTCACTGGATAGTTGGTCAAGAGACCCATGATGGAAATGATAGTCCTAGCTGTTAGTTTTGAGATCGTTTGTTATTCAGTAAATGAAAGTGAATGTAATTGCAATGAGTAGAGATATTTAAAAACTAACAGACATAAGGAAATGATTAGAGGTCTATGAAAAGTTTGGCATTTGCAAAGTCTAAAATCTTTGTCCATTTCTGCTTTCTCTTGTATCTACTGCTTCTTATTTCATGAGCTTTGCTTCCTTTCTTTTTGACCATATGCTGGTTTTTATTCTTGGCAAAACTAACTACAGTAATTTTCTTATACCAAGAATGACTGTACCCTATTTTAGAGCAGCTCAGCATTTGTGTCTGCCATGAGGCTGGAGCCCTATCAGTCACAGACCACCTCAAACCACATTCATAGCTTGATGCTGGTTGACAGATCCCTAGCTAGTCAGACTGCAAGGGCACATCGGCCTATTCCTTTGCTGTCAACTTTCCACTCCTTCCATGCAGGCTCCTGAGTTTGAGGAGAACAGTGTGTTTTATCTTGTCAGGCTCCTTGGGGTCCCAGAGAAATACGTGCAGAATTCCCCATAAATTTCTTGTGATGGTTAATATTGTATATTGACTTGGTTGATATCATTGTGTCCATATATTTTGTCCAGCTTTATTCCCAGATATTTCTGTGAGAGAGTGTTTTTTGGATGTGATTAATACTTGAAGCAATGGACTTGGAGTAAAACATAGGACTTTCCATAATGTGGGTGGGCCTCGCCTCATCAGTCAAAGGACTAACTGCCCCTGAGGAATACGGTTATTATCCCAGCAGACCGCTCCAAACTTGAACTGCAATATTTTCTCTTCCTAGGTCTCCAGCCTAAGAACATTTGGACTTTGTGTTAAAATTCCTGTGGGATTTTAACTTATGGAGGTGACTGTGTGATGACACAAAGATGCAAATGGGATTGAGGTATTTTTGTTATTTGCATTTCCCCAGAAAAGGGGGCGTGCCACTTCACACAGGAATCTGGTCAGGAAACAGAAGTGGGAGTGAGGTGAAAGCATAGCCCAGAGACTTTCCAGGGGTTTCTATGGACAAAGCAAGGCAGAGCAGGGAAAACAGTCTAGGACTGGCCAGTTTGAATAATGTCAAGCATCTTTATGTATAGGGTGGCCTTTAGTTGTCTGACTCCTACCTTTGCTGTGATTTAGAATGAGATAACTATTGGTTTTAGTTTGTGAGAGTGAGATAAAGGAAGTGCTGAGGTAGGGCCTTGGGATTGGTTGGTTTGGATATAAAAGGTATGTAACCAGGTGATTATTATCTCCATGAATAGAACAACTTCTCCTGGCTTCCTTACCTTCTCCTTTTCTCCAGAAAGATGTCTCATCACCATAAAAAACAGAAAACGAAAAACATGATTAATATAGCCTTGAATTGCAATATTAGCTCTTCCAGGGTCTGAGCCTGCCAGCCCAACCTGCAGATTTTGGATTGCTACTCTCTATAATCATGAGCCAATTCCTTAAAATAAAACTCATTCTTTCTCTCTCTCTCTCTCTCTCTCTTTCTCCCTACCTCCCTATAGATATATAGATATAGACATAGATACAGATGCTATATATTTACTTTTAGACACCCAATTGGTTCTCTGGAGAACTCTGACTAATACAGCTACCTTCCTGTGGCCTTTGCAGATGTCTATTGAGGCCAGGAATATTCTTGCAGCAAAAACAACTTTGGGAATCAGATACTCTGATTTTATTTCAAGTGCAGGCTTTCTCAGCATTTGGCTTTCTACATTCCTCCTCTCTTTCTTCCTCTGCAATTCCTTTATATAGACTTCTTTTTAAGGGTTTTTTTTTTAAATTGTTGTTTGTTTGTTTTTTTTGTCTCGTGTGTATTTATTTAAATTCTGGTTACTGGAAGTACAGTGTACTATTAGTTCCAGGTGTACGGTAGATTCAACACTTCAATACAACACCCTGGGGTCATCAAACTAATGCCATCTTTAAACCGTCATCTATTGAACTCATGACCCACCTGTCCTCTGGTACCATTGTATAATGGTTTGCTTGTTCTCTGTAATTTTGTTTGCTCTCTATAATTGAGAGTTGGCTTTTAGGTTTACCCTTCTATGCAAGTTTTTTTTTTTTAATGTTTTAATTTTTTATTTTTTATAAACATATATTTTTATCCCCAGGGGTACAGGTCTGTGAATCACCAGGTTTACACACTTCACAGCACTCACCAAAGCACATACCCTCCCCTATGTCCATAATCCCACCCCCTTCTCCCAAACCCCCTCCCCCCAGCAACCCTGTTTTATTTATTTATTTGTTTGTTTGTTTGTTTGTTTGTTTTTGCTTAATCTCTATGCTTAATGTGTTTCTCAAACTCACAACCCCAAGATAAAAAGTTGTATACTCCACTAACTGAGCCAGCCAGGTGCCCCATGGAGATTATTTTAATGAATCCTCTTAATTTCTTTTCTTTTTTAAGTATCAGAGTGGAATCTAGTAATTTCTACCCACCCACCCATAGCAGATACCTCCTGTCTGTCTCTAAAGACACAGTCTCCACCCATCCCACCCCTTCTGTGGTGTGGAAGTGGTAGATAGAAAGGTGTGACAGTTATCTATGCTCTCTGGCTGTGAGTTCAGCCAGTGGGGAGCCCCAACGGAAGATCTGAGGAAGGGGTTAGAGTGGCCCTATTTTATTTCCATTAAAACCCTATTTGTGGGGCTTCCTCAATCAGTTGTGTCCGTCAGCTGCTAATCTCTACTTCTCATTTTCCTTCCACTGTCCATTAGGATTAGCAGTGGTGGGGGAGGTTGGGACAGTGAGGAAGGGGGTGAAAAGGGCATGGGAGGCATGAAAAAAGCTCTGTTGCTGCTCTTTATGCCAGGCTCCTGCACCAGCTTCCACTTCTTTGTATCCCCAACCATATCTCGCTAATTAATTCTTCGGTACAGAAATTGCACAAATGGTCCTACCATAAGTTTGCCAGCTCCAAAGTCGATACTTCTGTTATGTCCACAGAAAGTACCAATTGCACACCTCTTTGATCTGTTTTTATCCTATTATTTACCCTATCTGTGTGCAATCTAATTCAACCATTCTATTTTTCATATGCAATATTTTGACTTGGTTCTTTCCTGTAGTTTAATTGGGTCTTATTGCTACTGATATTTTCCTATATCCAGAAGGATACATTTATTTTGTTTATTAATTTTCTGGAGTCTGTCTACTCCAATAATTCTATTTCAAATGATATTTAACATTCATTCTGTTGGATTTCTTATGTGGTCATCGTACATCCCAGGTGTATAGTAATTCTTGCATGTGTGCTCATATTCCCCATGGGTTAACAGCTATTCTATCACTGGTACTGTGCACTGGAGAAGGACAGAAGTCCTGATGAGTTCAGAGGGGAGTGAAGGTGATCCCAGAGCAGATGGACTCAGGCACCACAAAGCCAGTCTTCACCTCTCCTCCTTACTGCCACCTGCCACTCATCTCCTATGGCAAGTGACTCAACTTTAAATGTCTTAGAAGAAATCACAGAGGAAAGACCAAGTCTCTTCAGGTAGTACTCGCCCTGCAAGAGGGGGTTGAATGGAGGCACAGGGGTCACACAGGTGGCTGTTTGGACCTACACGCTAGTTGACATGGCCACCCTGCAACATACTGGCACCTGAAAAATATTAGGAATCATTTGTCACAGAGAGCAGAGTAGTTGAAAAGACTTCTTCAAGCCCATCCTCTTGCTGCCCTACCCTCTTCCCCCAACTACAGGCCACTTCAGGATTGCCTTTAGTTCCACCAGGTTTCCTCAATGACTCTACATTTTCTTCTGACCTCCTCTTCTCACCCACCATTTCTCTGGGGATGTGAGCCAGCAGCCCAGGGGGAGCTCCTGATGGCAGGCCTGGTGAAAACCACTGCAGTGGCACTCTCAGCCTGTCCCCCAGGTGGAGACTCACAGGCCCTGCAGACCTGCTCTGCACCCTGACATCAGTCTTGTTACTTAGGATCTTTCCTTGCCACTGACCAGGGCTACATTTGGGACAGTCAGCCCACACCTCTGATTATACTTCTCACGGTAGCCAGAGAAAGGGAAACACACAGGGCCTTGAGGTGCCTGAGAATGGCCTGCATTAGAGGGAAGACCTCTGAGCATCTTGAGGAGATCTGGGTTGGAATTTGTGTTCTACTATTTACTACCCATATGATGTCAGACAAGTTAATTGACCACACTAAGCCTCAGGTTCAGATCTGAAAAAGACATCAGTCCTGGATAATAATACGGAGCATTGACGCTTGCCGTGGGTAACAGAGTACTGGGCTGAGGTGGAGCTGTGCTCTGGCAGATCTGCAGAGTGGGCGGGAAATGAATTTGAATCTATGAGTTAGGGCATTCCAACACTTCATGGAGGAACAAGTAGTCACACCACTCCATGCTTCACACAGAAACATACCTATTGACAGACAAAACAGAAGTCTCTATTTGAGAGAAATCCAATACAGAGTTGAGGAATGTGGCTGTTCCAGGGGCAGCAGGTGGCTAGTGCTCCAAATCTGAGCTAAGTGCTGACTCCTACCTCAGGGCTCAGCAACCCGAGGCATGGAGCCCCATAACTGCGTCTACTTGCAGGGAGGGAATTTTTATTTTTTATTTTTTGGCTCACTTCCAGATACTGCTGAGCTGGGAAGGAGTAGCAGAGGCCTTACTCCAGTAAGATGCTGGTGATCATGTGCCTGTGACTTAACCTGTTCTCACTGGCTGGTAAGAGTCTAGTGTGGGACAGGAGTGGAAGGAATTTGCACAGAACACCTGATGACACATTGAATCAGTAGGTCTGCAGTGGTCGGGGGATGCTCCCTGATCAGCAAGTATTCAGGTTGTTGGCCTTTGGTTGTGAGACCCTGCTGAGCTTCCTGCTAAGTAGTTAATAAGTTTCTGTGACCCAGGTATGTTTGTAGGGGGCAGCTCAGGTCATGGCTTTGGGCTCAGGGTCAACCAAACCACAAGTTATGTCAGATTCCCAGGGGTGGTAGGCTGGGCCTTGAGAGACTGGGGAAAGACAGAGCTGTGGGTACAAGGGGAATGGACTGAGGACTAAATTCTGAAGGTTTGAGTAGAGCTCTGGAGAGAAGCTGACCTGAGAATTTATACCTTAACCTGTGGCCAGGGCCCTTTACAATCTACTTCAAAGGGGCAGAGACTCTCAGTGCTGGAATTAAACAGCAGGGCACATCACACTATACACCTTCATTTAGGAGAGACTTGGCTTCTTTCTAATACGTAAGAGGGAGAATGTTGGATGATATGGTCATTCTTTTTTTTTTTAAGATTTTATTTATTTATTTAAGAGAGAGACAGTGAGAGAGAGCATGAGAGAGGAGAAGGTCAGAGGGAGAAGCTGACTCCCCATGGAGCTGGGACCCCAATGCAGGACTCAATCCTGGGACTCTGGGATCATGACCTGAACCGAAGGCAGTTGCCTAATCAACTGAGCTATCCAGATGCCCATGATATGGTCTTTCTATTTCTAATTTTTTCAAGGTATTTTCTACCCACAATGTGGGGCTCAACCTCTTGAACCTGAGATGAAGAATCACTATTCTAACTGAGCCAGCCAGGTGCCCCATGTGGATTTTTTTTTTTTTTTGAGAAAACTTGATACTATTATCCATAGTGGCTACACACATTTACAGTCCCACCAACAGAGCACAGTTCCCTTTCCTCCACAGTTTGGCCAGTGCTTGATATTTCTGGTCTTCTGGATATTAACCATTCTGACAAGTGTTAGGTGACATCACTTTGGCCTTTCATTTGCATTTCCCTGGTGAAGAGTAATGGTAAACATCTCTTCTTGTATTTGTTGGCTCTCTGTTGTGTTTTCTTTGGGAAAATATTCTGAACTCTGCTGATTTTGTAACTGCTATTTGTTTTTGAGTTACTGAGTTGTATGAGTTCTTTAATATTTTGGATATGCAACCTTTATCAGTGAGGTAGTTTGCAAATATTTTCCCTCTTCAGTATGTTGTCTTTTTGATGTGTTGATGATTGGACATTTTCTTTGCTGTGCAGAGGCTTTTAGTTTGATGGAGTCCCAGATGTTTATTTTTTTTATTATGCCCTTTGCTTCTGATAGCAAATTACAAATATCAGAGTCAAGAATGATCTCGGGTGCCTGGGTGGCTCAGGTGGTTAAGAAACTTCCTTGAGCTCAGGTCATGATACTGGAGTCCCAGGATCGAGCTCCCTATTGGTCTCCCTGCTCAGTGGAGAGTCTGCTTCTTGCTCGTACCCTCTACCCTCTCATACTTTCTTTCTTTCACATTATCTCTCTCAAATAAATAAATAAATAAAATCTTTTAAAAAAAGAATGATTTCAAGAAACATTCTTCCAAAAAAATTGGGTTAATAGGGTTAAATGAATAGATCTAACACCTCTGTGCTCCATAGTTTTAAAAGGTTCTTGACTGGTTCAGTCAGCAAAGCATCTCTTGATCTCAGAATCTTGAGTTCAAATTTTGGTCTTGGAGATTATTTTTTTTAAAAAGTGGGGGTGTTAATAACATTCTGTCCAGTTTTCATCTAGGTATTTTATGGGTGTAGCCCCACCTCTTGGACTTTTCCTGATGTTTCTATGGGGACTGAATGTTACTTCAAACATTACCTTCTGAAATGCAGCGGGCACCTGTTCCGCGAGGGTACCCTAAGAAAAGTTCTGCAGGCTGAGGGGTGGTGGGAGGGGGGCTGTGGAGTTCTCGGCAAAGTAATATTAGGAGGTTCTCACACAATCTCTTTTCCTCTTGACACAGGTGATGCATAGTCGTATATGGAAAGTTCTGCTGTCAAGCCAGTTATTTAACTTTGTTTATCCTAGTTTTTCTCAAACATACTTCTGAGGTACTTTTTAACCAAACTTTTATGTTACTTGTTTTGTTTTACTTTACTTTATTTTTATTTTATTTTACTCTCACACCATTTACCAGCTCTGAGAATTGGCAGTCTCACTTCAGAAAACACTGGACCGCCCTTCACCTTCATGGTCCTTCGTCACCTCCTGTCACATCAGCCCTAGCGCCTCAAGTTCGGCAGCGCTATTAGCGGTAATTATAATTAATGCTCCTTCTCCTTCTGCATATGCTGCAGACACACAGGGCTGTGGATGGAGAACTCTCAGCACTGTTCAGTGAGGTGGAGGAAATCTTCATAAATGGCAGCTTAATACGATAGTTTGATACATTAAATCCCGTTTTGAAATAGGGGCCAGAGTACTAAATAGGCTGTCTGGGAATTATACGTTAGTTCGTTGGTTAACTCATGTATACTCAAGAGACAATGGAAGCTGATAGAGGAGAGTCGGTTTCAATCCATTTTGGGGTCTACAACACAGGAAAATATTTACTAGGGTTTGGAATGCCCCAGGGGTTTGGTTGTTTTTTCCTCCTGTTTTAGGCTTTACTATGTTACAACTCCTACGTAGTTTGTATGCTGTGGCTGAATTGCATAGCTGTAGTCTTTTCAAGAAATCTTATAGGAAAAACAAAATTTTAAATTTTGTTTTTTTTTTAAGATTTTATTTATTTATTTGTGAGAGAGAGAGAGTGAGAGCGAGCACAGGCAGACAGAGTGGAAGGCAGAGTCAGAGGGAGAGGCAGGCTCCCTGCAGAGCAAGGAGCCCGATGTGGGACTCGATCCCAGGACGCTGGGATCATGACCTGAGCCGAAGGCAGCTGCTTAACCAACTGAGCCACCCAGGCGTCCCAAAATTTTAAATTTTGAATAAAATCCCAGTTTTAGTTAAGAAGAGGTTTATATTTTGATGCTTTATTGTACAACCTTAGAATTCTGAGAATTTGAATGGTTCATCAGAATAAATCCAGTTTAGGGGCGCCTGGGTGACTCAGTGGGTTAAAGTCTCTGCCTTCGGCTCAGGTCATGATCCCAGGGTCCTGGGATCGAGCCCCGTATCGGGCTCTCTGCTCGGTGGGTAGCCTGCTTCCCTTCCTCTCTCTCTGCCTGCCTCTCTTCCTACTTGTGATCTCCGTCAAATAAATAAATAAAAACATTTTAAAAATCCAGTTTTAAAAATGAGTATGTCATATTTTTCAAATGGGTTGTGACTGTGACTTGCAGTTTGTAAATTTACTTTTAAGAGAGCTAGAACACGTTACTCCTGCAAAAACTGTGTTTACATTTGCTGAGAATAATCAGGATTCTTGACCTTAAAACACAGACAACGTTCTATATCATCTGATCTTGTTGAGTAATTTATTGCCAGAGTCGTGCCTAACATTCATCTTGTGTGCACACGGTTCTTTTACATAAAGATTGTAGGTGCTCCCACTCATGAGGTTAAAAATTTCATAGGTAAGAGTGAAGAAAAACTTTTGGTTTAAAATGGAAGAGTAAGGGATTAACCATAATTAAAGTAACTGCTTACTATGTGTGCTTCTTTTAAAATAATCTCCGACTACTTGATATTTAATAAACTTGGAGATTAAATATTAGAGAATTACCTCAAGGCATTGCAAAATAATTTCATTAATTCAGTTTCTAAAAGGTAAATGTTTTGCTGCAGCTTACTCCCAAGTCAGCTTAAACCAGGTCCTTTTGATGGCTAAGTGAACAAATTGAAATTAGCATTCTGCCACATAGTTTTCTCCCCGTAAAATCCAGCCAAAAATCCATATAGAAGGTTTATTTTCCAAAGAGTTTTAAGAGACTCTTAATGTCATTCTAATCAATTTTCCAAGACAGGGGGTCCCTTTAGCTGAGCAACGGGCTGCTGTCTCACGTTGCTGCCCATCTAGCTGCTCAATATGGAAAATCAGTATTTCAGAAAAGAGTTTGTAGTTTGATCAAGGCCAGACTTTCGAATTTCCCTTCTTGTCTCATAAGAAATGACAGCGTGAATACTCTGTTTCAATATTCTGAATTGCTCCTGGGTAGAAACAGCTTGAGAATACCAATGAATGGTCTTCAAAATCTCAGCTGATGAACCGAGTCTTCCACATCCACAGACATGGCCGTGAGGTTGACTTTGCTGCCGTGAGCGTCTCCCGAGACAGGCCTGATGCACCGGTGTGGCCCCCTGCTGCAAGGGGTTATCTGTTCTTGGAGAAAATGGGGAGCTCGAATTGACGAGGTCTTGCTATTCAGTTTCAATCTGAAAAACCTTGGGAACCATACACTCCACATTCGTTTTGGCCTTCAGCTTGTTTACACAAAGGGAACAGATTCAAAGGACTCATGTCCTAGAATTCCTACCGGCCTCGTCGTGCAGAGCTGTGGGTTTGATGTTCTTGTTCTCAATGTATCGCAGGGTCTGAGTACCTGGGTACCATGGTGATTAAGTGCCGTTGAAATGCACAGGTCATCAGTCAGTGTGCGGGAGGATTGCTTTCTCCCTTTCCTTTTGCCAACAAACAAAAGCAGTCTTCCTAGAAGCAGTGAGCATAAGAAGACACTTAACATTTACGTTATGAGGACAGCAGTGATAAAGGCAAAGATGCCATTTAATTACTAACTTCACCTGTGCTGGGACTATCTCCAGGGAAAGAAAACCTGAGTTGGCCTCTCCCCATATAGAACACAGGCCTCTTCCCCCCCACCCCATTTTTTAAATAGGAAGATATTGAAAAGGCCAATCATTTGCCTCTCAAGCTGACTTCAGGTCCAGAATGGAATTGGAACCAAGACCCAGAATTCTTGGATTTCCAAGCAAGACCACTGTGTGGAGGGGGTCGTCTCATAGATCCCCGTACTCGCTTGAATCACTCAAGTGTCCTGAAGAGGAAGCACGTGGTGGTTGAAAAGAGGTCATGCTGGCTAAACTAACGAAATATTCTTAAGTCTTTGAAATATTCAGATGCACATGTTTCATTTTAAACATTGGCAGCTTTGCCATTCACAACTATGGCCCAAATTCCTCCCTCAAATATTTTAATTGAAGCCAAATTACTTTGCTTTTCTGTTTTTACATAAGAATGTAGCACCCTCATTGCTGTGACAAGAATCATGGAAATTTTGGCTTCTGGCACTTTTGCTTTCTTAGCCTTCAACCTCTGTTTCCTCAAATTTATGTCCTTGTTCAACCCATGTTCTCATACTTTATATTTTATTTTGTTTGATTCATTTATTGGCCTTTTCCTTACAGTCATCTCTTAGACATTTTTAACAGGTAACATTTTGCTGTTTTTTTTCCCTTAAATTTATTGAGGTATATTTGACATACAATATATATATTTAATAGTATTTAATATATATTTAAAGTATTTAGTATGGGGTGCCTGGGCGGCTCAGTTGATTAAGCGTCTGAGTCTTGATTGTGGCTCAAGTCATGATCTCAGGGTCCTGGGATCGAGGCCCACATTGGGCTCCACGCTCAGTAGGGAGTCTGCTTGAGGTTCTCTCCCTCTCCCCCTACCCCCGCATGCTTTCTCTCTCTCTCTCAACAAATACATGTTTAGAAAAATAAGTGTACAATCTGATAAGATTTATGTATTGTACACTCATAAAACCACTTACAATAATAAGGGCATCCACAATCCCCCACATTTTCTCATGGTTCTTTGCAGTCTACCCCATCACTCCTTCCACCCTTGCATCCCTAGGCGACCACTGATCTGCTTTCTGTCTCTGTAGAGACTCTTGACTTACCTAGAATTTTATATAAATGGAATCATGCAGGCTGTACCCTTTTTTCACTTCTTTCTCTCAGTCTAATTAGTTTGAAAGCTATCCTTGCTATAGTAGGTGTCAAGAGTTCATTTCTTTGTATTAATCATTAGTATTCATATATGGGTATATCACAGTGGGTTTATCCATTTATCTGTTGATGGATAATGAATTGTTTCCAGTTTGGGCTATAACAAATGGCCATTACCATTCCTGTGCAAGTCTTTATATTTCCTGTTCTCTTATTTAAATACCTGGGAATGAAATGGCTGAATCATAGGTGAATTATAGGTTTAATTTTTTAAGAAATAGTCTAATTATTTTCCAAATGTTTATGCCATTTTATATTCCCATCAGTGGCGTACAAGAGTTCCAGTTCCTCCACCGTCTTGCCTACGCATTGTATAGTCTTTTCATTTTAGTCGTCCTAGTCAGGGTGTAGAAGTATATTATTGTGACTTTAATTTACATTTAATTTAATTTAATTTTCATGTGTCATTGTCTAGTGACAGATGATATAGAACACTATTTAAATATCTTTTTTATACATTTTTGTACATTTTTTATTCAGTTGCTTTTTAAATTTTTGAGTCTTGAGAATTCTTTATTTAAGTATTCTAGATTCAAGTTCTGCATTAAATATATGCTTTGCAAATATTTTGTCTCAGTTCTGGCTTTTTTTTTTCCTTAACAGTATCTATTGAAGAATAGAGGCTTTTAATTTGAAGGAGGAGAATTTGCGAATTTATTTTTTGTGATTATATCTTTGGTATCACAAAGATTTTCTTCAAACTTCACTGCAAAGAAATGTTATGGACCTTAGGTTTCACCTTATGCCTATGACCCATTTTGAGTTAATTCTTATATATAGTGTGTAGTATGGAAAAAGGTAATATTATACATATGGATATTCATACAGTTGTTATTCCAGAACAACTTAATGAAAAGACTGTTTTTTTCTCCACTGATTTGCCTTTGCACCTTTGTCAAAAAAACAATCACCTGTGTATGTGTGGGTTGATTTCCGGACCCTCTGTTCTCTTCCATTAACCTAATTGTCTTACACCCATGCTACACTGTCTTCACTTCTGTCGCTTTATCATAAATCTAGAAATCAGGTAGTGTCATTCCTCCAGTTTTGTTCTTCCTTTTGAAGTTGCCTCATTAACTCTTGTTTCTTTGCATTTCCAGGTGAAATTTAGAATCAGTTTTTTCAATTGCTTCAAAATTTGCTGGGATTTTGATGGGGATTTTCTTGAATCTATAATATCAAGTTGGGGGAAATTGACATCTTTAATGAATCGAGTCTTTTGACCCAAGAACAGGCATCAAATACTAAGAAATGCTCAGGTATGAATCTGACTGTGTGTGAGTTATATACCCTGAAACCACAAAAATTGCTGAGAGAAATTAAATGTCTATATACATAGAGAGATATGCTTCAACCGATCATTTAAAAATTTTGCCATGCTTTACTTGCCTTGTAAGGTTTTTTTTCCCCCTTCTTCTCTGTGTTGCAGTACAACTTGTAGAAATTAAGATATAATAACTTTAAAGGTGCGCTATTTGACTCTACCTTCAGTCACTAATGAAAAAGTGATTGATGGAAAGTTTAGAAAAGTAGTGTTTACAATAAATTATTCGTGGAATCATTAGGTGCTCTATGTATTCTCCAGGCACTTTGTTCTTTCTCTTCTTCCGTTTTTCTGTCTACCTTCTGGCACTTCTAGTTCTCATTAGTGTCTTTTGGGGTAGATGGGGTAGAGAGGAGAAAGGGGACTGAACTCAAATTCTTTTGTCATTGCTATTAAAAGCCCTTACGGAAAAAGAGATTGAATGTTGTGTTTAGGGATTTCACTTATCTTTTTGTTCCCATTCCATGTCCTGCATTTTCATAGATGAATGACAACTGGCAATAGTAAGAAAGTATAAATAAGTGCTTTTAGCTATCCAAGGCTACCTCCTAAATTTGTTAATGTGCCTTATCAGTGAATACTCAGAACATATGTGAAGTGAATTTCTCAAGAGGTAAGCCTATCTTATTGAAGAAGATTTTTCATAATAAAAATTTAGAATTGGTCATTGGTTAAATTACCTGATAGAGTTGGTTTGGTGGCTGTTGCAATTAAAACAAGCTATTACTGAGAGCCCTCATAAACTTCTGTGTTATTCCTACTTCAAATGAATAATTCTTATGGAAACTTCCTTTTGGTTCTCATCTTGTCAAAGACTTGGTATAAATTATAGAATATATATATATATATTACCAACACAGGGCTTTTAAGAATTGTGAGGTCTGGGGGTGCCTGGGTGGCTCAGTGGGTTAAGCCTCTGCCTTTGGCTCAGGTCATGATCTCAGGGTCCCAGGATTGAGCCCTGCATTGGGCTCCCTGCTCAGCAGGGAGCCTGCTTCCCCCTCTATCTCTGCCTGCTGCTCTGCCTACTTGTGACCTCTCTCTCTGTGTCAAATAAATAAATAAAATCTTTAAAAAAAATAATTGTGAGGTCTGATAAATTGGATGTTATTTATAAGAGTATCTTCAATAAGAGATAGTCAAACCTATATTACTCTGCATAAAATAAAGAAAGAAAATAATACATATTATGATGCAATATCTCTAATTATCTTCATTATAGTTACTTGGTTTTTCATTTGCAAATAGGTAATCAGCAAAAGACACTCAGTTATTGCCCCCAATTTGTAAGGTGTTCATGCAGTTTTCCTTCATTTAGAGTATAACTGCTTACACAGTAGGTAGCATGAGGTTATCAATTCTCTGAGGGAAATTGTTGTGAACAAAGAGAAACAAACAAAGATGGGAACCCAGAAATTGTCAAGAAAAATTGTATTTGGTCTTTGAGAGGTAAAACTATAAATAACACAACTATAATAAGAGAAGAAATAGTTCAAGAGTACCAAGATAATCATTTTTCAATATGCGTGGGTATTGAATCATCATGTTATACACCTATATGTACACAATTATATGTCAATTACATCTCAATAAAACTGGGCAGGAGGGGAGAGAGTACTAAGAAAGACTAAATTTAAAAAAAGGCTAAATTTATTCAGTAAATTCAATAAATTTATTCAATAAACAAGTTCTGTGTCATGCATCATATGACTTTCAGGGAACCTGCAAATGTCATCAAGGAATCAGTAGCCATCAGCTTGAAAAATCAGAGGTAACAAATAATTGTCCACGTGATATTTAGGAAATGTATCTATCTTTAAAAAAAGAAAATTAAAAAGTGAACTTCTCTGCCAACAGTTTCTGCAAGCCTACTATGAGTTAAACCTTAGAATGCAGAGATGAAAAGTCAAGATCCTGATTTCAAGGACTTCCAGCTGTGACCAAATAAGAAGCTTGGTTAATCTTCCTCCCAAAAAAAGTGATTATAAAGCTGGAAAAAGAAAGAAAAACTTAAGTGTTGTAGAATCAACAAAAGGCATGTGATAATCTGAGAAGCTTTATGCTTGGAAAACCATTTACTGTTGGATCTATTCATCAGAGGATGGAGACTTTACTAGCTCAAGATGTTTGAGTGGAATAACCTCAATCCAGTCATTGGCTGACCACTGAACTGTGCAGTTGCAAGGGTGACCCCTAGGAATCCAGGTTTAAAAATGAAAACAAGAATTAAAAGAAAACCAAGCATGGACATAACTAGCTATACTCCGTGGGGAGACACATTTCATTTGTGTTAGCCCAGTCAATTTGCCAAACAAACAAAACAAACAACAATACAAATCAAAAACCACCACTGTTGATGGGGGGAGTCAGAATCCAGAGTTGCTGCAATATGTTATCTAAAATGTTCAGTTTACCACAAAAAGTTAAGGCAACTGGAAAATGTGACTAAAAAAGAAAGCGGTCAATAGAAATTATCTGAGTCTCCCCAAATGTTGGATTTAGTAGACCAATACTTCAAAGCAGCTAAATGAAATTATTTTTAAAGAATCTAAGGAAATTATGACATTCTGAATCAACAAATAATAAATCTCAGTAAGTGGATAGAAATTATTTTTTAAAAAGAATCATATGGAGATTGGGAAGTTAAAAATGCAGGACCTGATCACTGTGGAATATTATGCCTCCATCAGAAACGATGAATACCCAATTTTTGTAGCAACATGGATGGGACTGGAAGAGATTATGCTGAGTGAAATAAGTCAAGCAGAGAGAGTCAATTATCATATGATTTCACTTATTTGTGGAGTATAACAAATAGCATGGCTTTCCCATCTGGACAGCACCCACGCGACTGACTTGACTGCACCAGCCTGGCTGCCCGGTGCTTAGCGCGTGATGCTTCATTGCATTCTTACTACAACCCTCAGGTCTTACTCCTACTGCAGTGTTACCGGTGGGATGTTTAGATAAAGCAGCTTGCTCTGCACAGCAGCCCCTATGGACCGGGCTGGGATTAAGCTACCTCTTGGTTTACCCCAAAGTGCCAGGAAAAATTTTCCAACTTGGAGAGGCATTATTATTATTCATTTAATGCACCTGCTTTTAGCTGGGAGCATCACCACCTTCCCGGGGGTGGGGGGCGTTTTCAGGTTTGTAACGGTATTTGGGTATCTCAAGGTGAGAGCTGAGAATGCTCCTGGGATCTAGTAGCTAGAAAAAGGAGGAGGACCACGGTGAGAAATGCTGAGGACCACCTCATGGGACAAAAGATTATCCTGCCTCAAATGCCGATAATGCCCGGCTCAGAAACAATGGTAATGGATGAGAATCTAATAATGGATTCAGAAAACCTAAATAACTTCCCCGAATCTAGAGCCATAAATCAAACTGATCTCTGTCTGGCCCTAAAGCTTATGCCCTGTTCACTCTCTTCAACAGAACATTAAAATATTATGTATAATTTGATTTACTCTCTGAATTATCATATTTTATATGTAGCATCTCAAATATAATTTATTTAGAGAATAGTTAACTAATTTCCTGATTGAATGTTCTTTTAATACATTTAACGGAGATAGCATGTATCATAGTATTTGCCAGATTTTCAGAAGGATGCTGAAACTTAATGAAAGAAACCATCAGAGCTGTATTAGATTAAGAGGGCTGCGTATTCTGGAACATGCTGCTTCTCCACTGTCGACCAGGAGGGGAAAGGACTCCTATAGGGAAGGAGAAGGATGGGGGAGGGGGAGGCGAAGGCCAGGTGAAGAGGTTAGGAGAGAAAACAAAACAAAACAAAAAATCCTTGGATTTTTTATTTCATTCGGCTTATGTCCTGAGCTCTGGGCTGTCACTAGCAACATTTGCTTCCCTGGAACTTTGCTTTTAAAAACGTTCATGAACGTTCTAAAGGGCTGCCCAAACTTAAATAAAATTCTCTGCTTTCTCCATATATAAAGGCATCTTTTAATGTGCTCATTTCCAAAATATATGTCATGTATTTTTTGTAGCAGTCTTAGGTTGTGCTGGGCAAAGACTTTGTCATTCTTGGTTAAAAGAGCTTCGGCCTCATCAGATCACACATAGGGCCATGCACTTGGACATCCTCGTCGTCTGCAGATCTTAGCCATCCTTTCCTAACAGAAAGGCCACACACACACACACACACACACACACACACACACATATGTAGCCACCCAGAAAAATGTAGTTTTAGCCTCACTCCATGCCTACCATGGAGACTCCCATCCTGAATTGGGAAAAAGGAGGAAGAAAAAAAAAAAAACCAACAAAAAAAACCCCTGTATCTATTGGTTTCTATAGTTTTTCCTCCCTCTTTTCACAACTTGAGATATATTTAAATTCCCAGTGTAAATGACTTTCTGGGCACCAGAGAGAACAGAGAATCTCAAATTTTAGTGGTGAGAATATCTGGGGAGCTTGTAGAAAATGCAGATTTCCAAGCCCTGCACTAGAGACTTGAATTTGGTAGCTCTTGGGGGGTGTAATAGGCTTTGTCGACAAGCTCCTCAGGGGACGGAGGGGGGCTCATGAACCAAACTTGGATGATGGTTCATTCGGCACTTGGTAGGCCCTTGATAAACAGTTGGTAAATGGATCCGAAGGCTCTCCTGGCACGTCTGTTGGTATCAGGAGGCTGTTACTTTTAACCACATGGGCTTACGATCCTAGAGGGCTCTAGGATTCTAGCCCCTCAGCTTTGTCCCCATTTTCAGTGACTTTGAAAGTTGGCTGCTTTTCACAGTCTCCTGCACAGGCCCTCTCCATTCCCACTGCTTCAGGCCATCTTGTCCCACGATGTGTTGGCAGGGTCCCCAGGCTCCAGAATCTTCCCTCCAGCTTATCTTTAAAACCACTCCCACGTGCGTTATCCTCATCCCCGTGCTTCTGTGCATTGAACCTCTTCATGGTTCCTCTTCATGGTTTGGGCGAAGCTACTTTTCCACTTGACCTCTCGCTCCTCTCCTTCCCTTTAATGCTACTGGTTTGCACTCTTGTCCCTAAGTGTGGGTTGTGCATTTCCACCTCTCTGTCTTGGCTCATGCATCTCCCCGGGGGCAGAAAAGGGTTAACTCAGCAGGCCTGTGTCGTTCAGACCCCACACTTGCCAAAGAAATGTGTCTTTAGGACTAGCCCTTGGCCAGCTCCCAAGAGATAACCTCTGAGCCCCTGAAATATTCTTTTTCATAAGAGTGTCTTTGTGTAACCGAAGTCCTGGGGTCATGCTGTGTATATGCTGTGTATACGTGTGTGTATGCTGTCACATTTCTCTTTGTATGCGTGTGGTATATACTGTGCCCAGCAGTCTTGCTTTTTG
Organism: Mustela nivalis; assembly: GCF_964662115.1. Classification (NCBI taxonomy): domain Eukaryota; kingdom Metazoa; phylum Chordata; class Mammalia; order Carnivora; family Mustelidae; genus Mustela; species Mustela nivalis. Next base: position 112,823,272 of record NC_139021.1, read on the forward strand.
GAGTTTAGTCTTTAAAAATCACACAAGGGTAAACTGTGTGTTGCCGTCTTGTTTGTTGAATCAGAAATCGGAAATAACTCAGCTATCCACTGATGACAATATTAATGGAGTAAGAATTCCATAGGAGAAATAGTGATAGAACTCCAATTACTGAGCCCATTCTGTTTCAGCACTGTGCTAAGGGTTTTACTTACAGTATTTCACTTTCATTTATAGCAAATCCTCTGTCAGTTAACCCCACTTAGACAAACACTGAGACACCTAGCGGTGAAATGAGGTCACGTGGCCAAGATAGGTATGACTGTACCCGTCAGTTCACAGGAGGGTAGTAAAGAGTGATTATGACAGAGTCATAGAGCCCTGTGTGCTGGCACGGAAGGATGCTTATGGCACATTATTAAGCCTAAAGAGGAAAAATCATGAAATCATTTGCATGTTACCATCTTGTAAGCCATACATATATGTCTATGCATATTGTGTAAAAGCTATGTTCAACATATATATTAAGAGTAATTTTTAGCTGTAAAAATATCTAGTAAATGAAACAAAGCACAAAGAAGTAAGTCATGGTCCATGGCCTGATCCATTATTTCCTTAGAGCAGCATTTCTTTTCTGGGTCCTAAGACCAGATCATACCAGCAGACCTCAGAGACCTTGGTGCTAGCAGGCTTTTTCAAAGAAGAGAAGAAAAAGAAAAGTACTGTTGTTGAACTAAATTTAACAAACACGTGTCACATCCTCTCCTTGTTCTGGATTTCTGTGATATTGTGATTGTCTAACTCTTACACAAGTTGACCGTCCCTCCCTGGGCAGCCCGCGGGATGGAAGGTGACTGTTGCTCCCCACCTCATGGCAGGAACCTGGGCGCTAGCCACAACTGTTTTTTCATCTCTTCATCCAAAAACAAATCAAGAGTTTCAGTTTATTGTCCCAGTATTTGTACCTTCGAGTACCACCTGAGCCCACGTGCCCAGGCAGTGACTATGGAGAGGGGCATAAGAAACCCTGATCGGTTGACCTTGGTCATAAGTTGGACACTGTGGCCAGGGTACTGAGCTCTGTGATGGCCCAGATGGCATGAATCACCAATATCTGAGTTGGGAAAATTAGTTGCACCTTGGAAAAGAGAGGAGGGAAAAGATGGCAAAATGGAAGATGTCTTTATATGTGGCCTTATTCTCTTCCTGTACTCTGGTTGGAGCTCCTTCCTGTTTCATACAAACATGTGTTACGTGTTCACACCATATATTCCTTCTCATATTATACTTTTTAAGTTAATATATATTATGACCATTTATTTCCCATTGATACTATTCTTCAGAAACATGAACTTTTAGAGCTGCTTCATGTTCCATTTTATGAATGAAGTAGATCTATTTGTTTTTCAAATTTTATTTTAAAGTCTAGTATAGTTAACGTACAGTGTAGTGTTAGTTCCGAGGGTACAATATAAGGATTCAGTGCTTCCATATGTCAGCTGGGGCCCATCACAAGTGCACTCCTTAATCCCCATATCCTATTCCCCCATCCCCCACCCACCTCCCCTCTGGTGACCATCAGTGTGTTCTCTGTAGTTAAGAGCCCATTTCTTGGTTTACCTTTCTCTCTCTCTCTCTCTCTCTCTCTCTCTCTCTCTTTTACTTTGCTCATTTGTTTTGTTTCTTAAATTCCACAAATAAATGAAATTATGTGGTCTTTGTCTTTCTCTGACCGACTTACTTCACCTAGCATTATACCCTCTGGATCCATCCATGTTGTTGCAAATGGCAAGATTTAGCTCTTTTTTATGACTGAGTAATATTCCATTCCATATACCACATCTTCTTTATGTCTTCATCTAGTGATGGACACGGGGATCATTTCCATAATTTGGCTATTGTAAACAATGTTGCAATAAACTTAAGAGTGCATATACCCTTTTGAATTAGTAATTTTGTATTTTTTAGGTAAATACCCAGTAGTGCAATTACTGGATCATGAGGTAGTTTTTTTTTTTTTTTAACTTTTTAAAAAAATATTTTATTTATTTGAGAGAGAGAAAGTATGTGTGTGCATAAGCAGGGGCAGGGGCCGAGGGAGAGGGAGAAGCAGACTCCCTGCTGAGCAGGGAGCTCTACTCAGGGCTCCATCCCAGGACCTCAAGATCATGACCTGAGTCAAAGGCAGACGCTTAACTGACTCAGCTGCCTAGGCATCCCTATTTTTAACTTTTTGAGGAGCCTCCATACTGTTTTCCACAGTGGGTGCCCAGTTTACATTCCCACCAACAGTGCACAATGGTTCCCCTTTCTCTACATTCTCGCCAACACTCATGTCTTGGGTTTTTTATTTCAGCCGTTCTGACAGGGGTGAGGTGCTATCTCATGGTAGTTTTGATTTGCATTTCCCTGATGATCAGTGATGTTGAGCATTCTTTCATGTGTCTTTTGGCCATCTGGATGTTTGGAGAAGTGGCTGTTTATGTATTTTATCAATTTTTAACTGGATTATTTTTGAGAGTGATGAGTTGTGTAAGTTCTTTATATATTTTGGATAATAACCCTTTGTCCGATAGGTGATTTGCAAATATCTTCTTCCATTCAGTAGGTTGCCTTTTCATTTCATTGATCATTTCCTTTGCTGTGCAACTTTTTATTTTGAAGTAATGCCAATAGTTTATTCTTGCTTATTTGAATGAACTATACTCTATGAGTAGAGTATATTCCTCTATTGTTAGGCATTTAGCTTGTCCCTAATTTTGATCTTTTTTTTTTAAAGATTTTATTTATTTATTTGACAGAGAGAGATCACAAGTAGGCAGAGAGGCAGGCAGAGAGAGGGAGAGAGAGAGAGAGAGGAAAGCAGGCTCTCTGCTGAGCAGAGAGCCCGATGCGGGACTCGATCCCAGGACGCTGAGATCATGACCTGAGCCGAAGACAGTGGCTTAACCCACTGAGCCAGCCAGGCACCCCCTAATATTGATCTTATAAAGCTCTGGTTTGGGGCGCCTGGGTGGCTCAGTGGGTTAAAGCCTCTGCCTTCGGCTCAGGTCATGATCCCAGGGTCCTGGGATCGAGCCCCGCATCGGGCTCTCTGCTTAACAGGGAGCCTGCTTCCTCCTCTCTCTCTCTCTCTCTCTGCCTGCCTGCCTGCCTGCTTGTGATCTCTCTGTCAAATAAATAAATAAAATCTTAAAATAAAAACAAAAACAGAACTCTGGTTTATACATTTAGCATCAAGAATTCTTCTTGGTTCTCAACATTCAGCATCACAAAGAACGCACATGACACATTCTACTCAAAGTTGTGTAGAACGGGAACAGAACTTGCTGGAAGGGCAAAAATGGGTACTCCTTGCAGTGGTCCACAGAAGTTCATGTGCAAAGAGATGAAATGCACATCAAGTTAAGCACAGGAACTGTCCTGGTTTAGAAGCTTTATGCCTCCCCAGGGAACCATAACTCTGACAACAGTTTCACTGGGACAAGTTTCAGGGTCCTTATAAAGGACATGTCCAGTTATAAGAGCACATGCTCAGAGAAGCTCAGAGCTATGGTTCCTATCTGTTATTTATAGTTCCCATAGCCTAGATGCCACTCAGCACAGCCCAAGGTCAGGTTTACTATAAGTCATGTTGACTAGTTGTCAACATACTTGATGCGCCCTTTCATCAGGTTACCAGGTAAATGAAGGTCAAATTCTCATGCAGAAATAGGGAAAAGCTTTATAAACCCTTTACCCACAAACATTTTAAACATAAATCACTGTCCAAATATATGCTTATTTTCTTTAAAAAACAAAACAAAACAAAACTTAAAAATGGGGATATTGAGTCCAAGAGAATTAACAATTTAAAAATCCCTAATGCATACAAAGAAATTATTGGCCAGAAAGGTAGCCCGGATTAAAATGCTGCTGGTGGTACACCTATCAGGGTTGTACCTCCACCTGACTTTCCGGCATCACTTCTTTCACTTTCTACCTGAATGCCACTTTCCCTCTGGCCCCATGAGCCTCTTGACCATTTCGCTCATTTCATCTTCTTTCACATCTCTTGCTTAGCCTTGTCCTCTAACTGGAATGTTCTATCATTTCTTTGCCTGGTCCTACCTGATTTCCCCTTAAGGGTATTCTAGAAATGTCATCTCTCAAAATGATCTCCAGACACTGCTTCCCCTCGACTTTTTCCTAAGTAGCATTCTTGACTCACCTCTGTCCTTCCCAAAGCTTTTTGTTCTGAAGGCTACTTTAATGCTTCTCGGGTTATCTTATTGCCTTATTGTTCATACTAGAATATGAACTCCTTATAGTTAGAATCTACATTTGTAATCCTCTAGCTCACAGCACTTTGAATAGCCTATAATGGTCTTGTAAAAATGTTTGTTGAAGAGCATGGATTAGTTTAACAATCAAGATTTATTGAACAGTTCTTCTAGGGCAGGCACTCTTAAAAGTACTCCATCCCTGGCATCTAGAACTGTCCCTGCACATAACAGATGGCCCGTGAACAAGCAGCACTGGTTTAATGAGTGACTGAATGCAGACAGAGCACTGAATTAAGACAAGTTCCCCATTCTCATGAAGAATGCATTTTAAAGAGGGGAGAGAGAGAATAAACCAACAAATAAGAAAACCAAGAAACAGGATGGAATAAGTGCTATGGAAGGAATTAAAAGGAAGATGATGTTATAAAATTCTGGGTGGCTACGCTAGCTTGTAGCCAAGGAGGGTTTTGCTGCCCAAGTGACAAGCTGGGTTATTTATGCCAAGAAGTCGCTGGCCGTGCAAAGATGTGGAGAAGAGCGTCCAGGGGGAAGTAGAGCCTAGGACTAGGACTTTTGATGGAAAGAGCCTAGCATGCTTCAGTTGATGACAAGAAACACACTGGGGTGTGCCAAAACAGAAAAACAGAGATGATTTTCAAAATATTTAATGGCTGCTCCATTATGAACATGGATGAATCATCACTCATTTCAACCGCTGTCTCCCTCCCCCTCCCGTCGTCCCACTTTCCAACTCTGCATGTGTCCTGAATCCAGAGCCCAGAAAGCTTTAGGGACACCCATCTCATCAGTACCATCCTTTTGTTCTCCTCCAACTCTGATCAGGTGAAGGAATACTCCCTATCTGTATTTATTGCATGGAACATTGGGCAGATCATATTTTCGGTGGGTATACTGGAACTCCTCTAAGACTGAGTCTGAGACTATCAGCAGGTTGTTTGCAATAGCTGTAGTGTAGGGCCCTGATTCCCAAACTTTAATGCCCTGGGGAAATCCCCCAATTGTCCTGCTAAAATACCGGTTCTAATAGGGCATGGCCTGAGATTCTGCCTTTCCAGATGATACGGGCACTACTGGTCCATGGTCCCCACTTTTTGTAGAAGGGACAGAGCTCTGATTCTGAGTCTTGGCCCCCTGTTAAAATCCACAAGGGAACTTTTCAATCTCTTGGCCACCCCCAGGCTGTTGGATCTAAATCTCTAGCGTTAGAACTCAGGCAGATCTATTTTTTTAAATCCCCCCTGGTAATTCTGCTCTTTGGTCCTGGTGTCACCCAGTCCCCTTGGTCACAGGCTAACTCCTTTAGTCATCAATGAGGCAGCAGGTGCACTTTCAGAAAACAGACCTCCTAGGAATGAAAACCTTACCCTGTCAAAGTCCAAAGAGAAGTCTAAAGATAATTAAGGTTTCAGGTTTTTAAACTTTGTTTTTAGTAAGAGTGTGTTTGTGTTTCTTCCCTTAAGAACAAGCAGGACTTCGTTCTTGGTCTTTGGCTGTCCTAATTTAAAACCTCTGTTATTGATACTGGCCTCTCTTAAAAGAACTTTTCTTTTTCTGAAACCTTTTAGACAAACTAGGGCTATAAAGTGGATAAAAAAAAAAAGAGAGAGAGAGGGACCTGGACACTGGCTTTTGCTGTATAGCCCAGTGGAATGAATTAATGGAGTCTGAGGTTTGGGGTAAATATGGTCACACCAGGTTGGCGTTCTCTCCGAACTGATGAAAAAAATTACACCCTTCTGGAGCCCACTGTAATTAACTCTCGGATAGCATTTCCATTATAAATCCCTGTTTTAAGAGGTTTGTTACTCAGCTGTAAAATTTTGCTCTAGGCTACAGCTTGGACATAGACAGTTTCAGCTTGAAAGAAGCTTTAAAAATAAAAGGGTTTTTTTTTTCTTTTTCATTGAGCAAGTGAAGTGTGGTTTTTAAAAGGAATGAAATACCCACAATTCTCAGACATTCTTTGCATCTTTCTCTATTTTTTCTCCAAGTGGTCTTGATTCCCAACAAATGAAGCCTAGTTATTCACATATTTTAAACCAATTGTTTAAACTACCAAATGTTAGAGGGACTCTTTGAATTAAGGAAATGCATTTTGAGGGTCACGACTCAATAAAAAGAACGGAAAATGCTCTTTCCCATTTTTCAGATGTGCAGAGCTAGGGTGGAGCATAACTCTGTTCTTTGAAGATCCTCAAGTTCATTTTTCAAAGGGGAGTTCCACAAGAAGACAGCTGCATTGAACAACAGGAAGCACATTCCCTATGTGAACGCTTTCACCGACAGTTTCTCCAGGGCTTTCTAAAACGTCTCTCTGTCCTACTGCATGTTAAAATCAACAGTGGTCAATTTCAGGATTAGAAAAAAAATCTTGATTTCTGTGTCTTGGTGTCCAGGACTTCTTCTGAGGTTAGGGACTGGCACCTTTCTCTGGCTTATGTCGCTTGCCCAATGGCGTACTGAGCAGGGCAGTCTTGGATTTCCCACAGGACCTCACCTGTAGCCTCATTGGCCTTCTATCTGCTCACAGTGAGTTCCTTTTCCCCACCTCTTTCCTCTCCCTCTGACAGAGGATGCCACAGCCATCGCATCTACCTCCTGCCCGGTTGTGGTGTAACAGAAACGCAGTTGCACACACCAGGGCCTGGAGTAGCTCTGCCCTAAGACCTGGAGTCTGTACAACCTTAGTAGGGGTCAGTCTTGGTCAGCCCAAGGCCCCACAGGACTTCATGCATCCAGACGGACCTTACATAGTGTGATGGTGGCAAGTTACCCTTTATAAATGTATGCTGTTAGCGTGAAAATTACTGTTTCCTCTATGGGGTGCTCAGTCAGTTAAGCGTCCAACTCTTTTAAAGACTTATTTTTTTTTTTTAATTTGACAGACAGTTTAAAAGTAGACGGAGAAGGAGGCAGAGAGAGGAGAAGCAGGCTCCCTACTGAGCAGAGAGCCAGATGCAGGGCTCGATCCCAGGACCCTGGGATCATAACCCGAGCCGAAGGAAGAGGCTTTAACCCACTGAGCCACCCAGGCGCCCTAAGCGTCCAATTCTTGATTTCGGCTCAAGGTGGTGAGATCGTGAGATCGAGAGCCAGGTCAGGCTCTGTGCTGAGCCCGCTTAAGATTCTCTCTCTCTCCCTCTCCCCGTCCCCTCCTCCCCCACCTGCCCCACTTGCAAGCTCACTCTCCCTCTCTCTCAAAAAATAATAAATAATAAATAAAAGTAGCATTTCCTTTGCAAGAGGAGATAATATAAAATCATGGCCCATAAAGATTCCATTCTATTAATTGGAAGAAAGAACAAAGGTAGGCATTGACTTCAAAAGCACACTTTGAGTTCTTTGTCAATGGTGCTAGGGAATTCAAGGTGTTCTGGCTGTTACCCTCAATCTGATTGGCCGTCTCCATTCTAACTGAAACAGTGACACCTCACATTTTTGTCCAGACATCACCTCTAGGGAATGCTGCCTGACCATGGCCCATCCCCACTCTCCTCCCCTACCCCAGACAGTCTGGATCAAGGCTTCCTCCCTCCGGCTTCCTTCTTCTCTGTCCTCCCGCTGTACCCTCCCTTACCTGAAATGTAACTCCTCAGAATGTCTGCTCTGTCTGCTCTCCACCAGCCAGGTTGTGAGCTCTTCGGGGTCAGAGACTATATCTTATTCATTGTCAGAATCCTAGGCCATGGAGCCTTGCCCCAGTACAGGGCTCGATGAATATTTGTTGTATAAATCAGTAATAAAACGAATAAACCAACAATGTGGGAACATAGAGACTTGTGTCTAACCAACTCTTGAAGTCGTTTGCCAGTTTCTGATACTATTTTCTGGTTTTATCCATGTTTTGGGGGGAAAAAAAGAGTCTGGTTTGGATTGACGAGGCTCATTCCTAGCAGTGGCAGTAGAAATGAGAGTAGTAACAGCGAACATTTCCAGAGTGTTCAGTCACGAGGCACTCTTCAAAGTGCTTTTTTTTTTTTTTTTAAGATTTTATTTATTTATTTGACAGAGATCACAAGTAGGCAGAGAGGCAGGCAGAGAGAGAGAGGGGGAAGGAGGCTCCCCATTGAGCAGAGAGCCCAAAGTGGGGCTTGATCCCAGGACCCCGAGATCGTGACCTGAGCCAAAGGCAGAGGCCTTAACTCACGGAGCCACCCAGGTGCCCCCAAAATGCTTTCTTTACAGAAGCCATTGGCCATAGTTGACGGATGAGGAGACCGAGCTATAGCCCCCATCACTACTGCTGGTGGTTTAAACCCAGCGATTTCCACCTGAACCACCTTTAGTCACTGAGGCCTGTGCATGAGATAAGCCCACTCGGCCGCCTTCCCTGTGTCGTGGTTGACTCTTTTCGCATCAGCGGAACCGTGGCTCTTCTGCATTTAGCTTGGCAACCACCACACCCCCATGCAAAGTCCGTTTCTCTGATCTTCATTTCCTTGTAACGTGCACATGTTTTCCTTTCAGCCCCTAGCTGTTAGTGTTTTATGACTCGGGGAGCTCGAGGAGGCAGCTGTATTGTTAATGTAAGTCATTACCAAGACGTTTCTGCTCTTTTCCACAACCTCATAATTTGTTAAAAGTTCTGGTTTGGGTTTTCCTCACGTCTTATTGCTGACAGTTTTAGCAGTGTATGCCAGCATTAACGGCTGTCTCCAGGGTACCAACTGAGACAGGAAGGTTTCTGTAATTGTCTGAGATCACTTGCCACTTTATATAGTACAACTTGCTCATGTAGGTACACTCTGCTTCCCAGCGAATCTTCTGGCCCCAGTGGGCTATAAAATCATCTGATGCCGCTATAACTTTAAAGACAACAAAATATCAGCTCGGAGATGCCTGGGTGGCTCAGTGGGTTAAGCTGCTGCCTTCAGCTCAGGTCATGATCTCAGGGTCCTGAGATCGAGTCCTGCATCGGGCACTGTGCTCGGCAGGGAGTCTGCTTCCTCCTCTCTCTCTCTCTGCCTGCCTCTCTGCCTACTTGTGATCTCTCTCTGTCAAATAAATAAATAAAATCTTAAAAAAAAGAATAAATGAAACAAGATGGGATTGGGAGGGAGACAAACCATAAGTGACTCTTAATCTCACAAAACAAACTGAGGGTTGCTGGGGGGAGGGGGTTTGGGAGAAGGGGGTGGGATTATGGACATTGGGGAGGGTATGTGCTTTGGTGAGTGCTGTGAAGTGTGTAAACCTGGTGATTCACAGACCTGTACCCCTGGGGATAAAAATATATGTTTATAAAAAATAAAAGTTAAAAAAAAAAAAAGAAAAAAAATATTAGCTTGGAATCGTTTGCTTTGGTTAACTCACGTTTTAAGGCTGCCTCTGTATGCTGAGAAGGGGGAAAACAATAAGCCGGGATTCTTTTGTGAAATGAAAAAAAAAAAATGGATATTTTTCTCATCCTCACTTCTTTTCCTTGCTGATGATAGCAGTTTTCAGTGCTATTCTTATAAGCTTTCTACTAGTTCTTTCCCATTTGAAGCATGGATATTAAAAAAATTTTTTTGCAAACAGTGGATCATGGCCAGTTTCAAAAGCTGCTCTGACCCAGGTTTTGCTTGAGCTGATAGCAGTTTAAAAATGAGCACCAGTCCAAGGCCACACAGTTTTTTGGGGCCCAAACCGAGGCTGGACTCTGGCCCCCAGACACACAATTCAGTGTTTTTTTCCCCCCATTGTTCCACACCCTCACAGTTTATTGGATTGACATAATGGTCCATACTGTGTCTTTGCAAGAAAAGTTAAAGAAAGAATTCACTTGCTAAAAGCAAATTATTTTGAGAGCTCCAAGTCCTCCTAGATTTAAGTTCCCAAAGAGTAACACACGCACAACCACAAGTGGCTTGCTAGGAGCCTAGCAGAAAAGCGACGTAAAACCCATCTTTCATTTTCTAGCCAAACACTAGCCTGACCTAAAGCTAAGCTAAAACAAAACAAAAGTGCATGTGACATATCTGAGCGCCCTGTGGGAGTTACTATAGACAGAACTGAAGAAGGGATAGTCATCATTCAACTCCCGGCAGGAGGCTTTCTGCAGCCTAGCACGTAGGGAGGTAAAACTCCTATAAATATCAGCTGATACAGACTGTCTTTAAAGTGAAATTTGAGCAATCACATTTTCAGAGACTGAGAATATTCTGCAAATAGTAATAAAGACCCCGAAACAAGGAAGTAATGGATTCCCAAGCAGGCAGAGTAGGTTAAGGACCTATGTCAGACTCAGAAGGAGGTCAGCAGAGGCTGGGAGAAGAAAAATCTAGATCAAGCCAGAACAGAAACAGATCCCCAAGCCACACTGGGCAACAGCTCTGTGTAGCCCCTCAGGGAGGAAGGGATGGTGGCTGTCATCAAAATTCTACCCCTGGTTATATAATGATTGTCTTAATATAGAATAAAATATGTGTGGTTCTTTTCTCAATGGCATCTCTGTCACCCTTGTTGGATTCCTTTATTATTTCCACGAGGTCCTCAGTTAGGAGGCCCCTCTAGGAATAGAGATACCCACCCACCTGCCGTTTGGAGTCATTTCTGGGGAGGAAAGTGGCTTATCCTTGTCAAAAGGGGCTTCAACCAGCTTCCTTTCTAGCTGGGTCTGCGACATGTTCTCCTGGCCTAGGAGACTTTCCCCAGCCAAGCTTCTCTTTCCTTTGTTCACTCACTCATTCATTTGTTCATCCCTTCAAGAAACATTTATTGAGCACTTACTATGTTGCAGGCACCGTGTTAGCTTCTGGATATAGAGCAACAGCAAAATGAACACAGCCCCCGCCTTATTGTTCTTACAGCTCAGCTCTGCACGGGAAGACAGACAAGAAACAGGTAAGCCGATAAATGTACAATTACATCTGTAGAAAAGGGTCCTGAATGTGGGGGGAGAAAAGAGGAAAATCATGATGTTCTCCAATGGGGAAGAACAAGAGACATTCCACTGAGGAAGATCATCTAGGAACCTCTGCCTGGGGAGATGGTAATTAAATCATTTTGGTCTGTATGCACCTTGTCTCGTCAATATATCATAAACACCCCAGAGACAGGGATTTCTGCATTTGGCAAAGTTAACACACACAAATAGGTGCTCATTAAATTCACTGATAAGGCGGCTGCCTCTTTGTCTTCCAGAAAGGGTCGGTCTAACTCTGGGTTTTGACCTCGTCTTCTGCTCATCTATTAGGTCCCCAGGGCCTTATGGATGGTGTATGTCTTTGCGGTTCCCAGCAGGCTAGAGGACGCTGAGGAATGATCTTGGGAAAGGCTACCTTCCACATGCTGGCCTTGGCTGTTGACGCAGGCATCCTGGGAGGGTTTGCGGGATTACCTCCTGTCTGGACAGTTGTCTGTAGCTTCAGTGTTGCTCTGTCCACTCTCTTAAAAAAAAAAAAAAAAAGGCACCACAGTCAGAGTCATTATTAAAAGGGAAAAATCAAACAGTAATAACACTCCAGAGACACCAGAAGTATTATGAAAAGGAAGTGATTAAGTGGAAAATACTGAGCTTTGGAAACAAAACGGCAGGCATCCGAACTTACTTACATAGGAAGCCCCGGGATGGGATACGAGGGACGGTGGGGAGGTCTTTTGCCACTGAGTCAAGTCCCCAGCATTTGCTCTGTGATTTGAAACTTTCCATGGTCTTACATTTCATCAGCTGCTTTGAGTTACATTTAAAGAAACACATTTTTAGTGAGAAATTTTTGACTGAGAACGGGGAGCAGAAGTAATGCTTTGGAATAATTACTTCCTTTGTTGACAGCTTTTTTTTTTTTTTTCCACAGCACCCACTTGCAATTAAATACAACAGTAATTAAAATCTCTAAATTCACTCAGAATGACTGTCCCATCGGTCACATCCAGAAAGCCTTCAAATGTCATTGTGAAAAGAATGTCTTCTCAGAGATGCCGGGTGCTAAGACAGAGGGTTTGCATTTTTCTAATTTGTAGTCAGAAATTGATAATATGCAGGAAATGTTTCACTGATTTGAAAATCATTGCCGTGAATTAAAGATCCAAGGCTAGAGACCATAGGATAGCTTAAACTCTCTTAGGAAAAAAAAAAAAAAAAAAGAAAGACCGGGTTGGTTTTGTTGTTTTTTGGTTTTGGGAGGCGGGATTGTTTGGAGTTTTTTTGTTTTTGTTTTTGTTTTTGTTTAACATTTTCATATAAATTACAAGCACATCCAAGGATTTAGTGACATACATGTTAGCGACATAGACCATTCCCCCAGTGCAGACATGAAACATTCGGTCTAATTTACCCATGATCTCGGTGTGTCTTTCTGAGCCTACCCCTAACTGAGACAGAGTATGTTTACATCTGTTGGTAAACCTGTCAGTTGAGTCTCTGCAGGTTTTTTAAGTGATTCAAGAAGGGCCTCTCCTCCCCCATCATCTTCACTCCAGTCCTTACAAAGCCAAGCCCTTCCCCAGGGCCTCTGATACATCCCTCTCCTATTCCTGTAACTCTGATGCCCACTTTGCCCGCCCACAGAGCACGGCAGGATTGAGCCTCAGTTTACCTTCTTGTCCTTAGTTCTCCGTCTAGATAGCATGCTGACCCTCCCCGCACCCTCCGCCGTGCTTCTTTCTCCACAGGGAATGCCTTTCTTCTTGGGCATGCCCCTCTAATTTCTCTCCACCCTTGAGCCCCAATCTGAGAAGAACTGCTCCGTGAAATGGGTCCTAAGGTCAGCAAGAGGGGTGCGGGGGGAGCCTCTGTGGGAATCCTAGGGCATACGGAAAGTTCTCCATGCTGACTCAAATCACATTCAGGCCTCTTTTCTCCTCGGAGCCACAATCGGAAATCTTCTCCTGATATGCCCATCCCCTACAATTAATTCTCACCTTTTTAAAAAATTAATTAATTTATTTTCAGCATAACAGTATTCATTATTTTTGCACCACACCCAGTGCTCCATGCAATCCGTGCCCTCTATAATACCCACAACTTGATACCCCAACCTCCCACCCCCCGCCCCTTCAAAACCCCCAGATTGTTTTTCAGAGTCCATAGTCTCTCAGTGTTCACCTCCCCTTCCAATTTACCCCAACTCCCTTCTCCTGTCTATCTCCCCATGTCCTCCATGCTATTTGTTATGCTCCACAAATAAGTGAAATTGACTCTCTTTGTCAATTGTCAATCTCTCAAGTGATAATTAACTCTCTCTGCTTGACTTATTTCACTCAGCATAATCTCTTCGAGCCCTTCAACAGATGAATGGATAAGAAAAATGTGGTCCATATACACTGTGGAGTATTATGCCTCCATCAGAAAGGATGAATACCCAACTTTTGTAGCAACATGGACAGGACTCAAAGAGATTATGCTGAGTGAAATAATTCTCACCTTTTGTTCTTTTGCTCTTTTGTTTCCAAGGAATGGGACTGAAAATCGGGGGACTGTCCTGGCCAGTTTGAGGGGTACAAGTAGGACGGAAGGAGACTGGCTCCCCAGCACTGTTGGTAGATAATCATTCGCAACTTGAGAACATTCAATGAGCCCTCCTTGTGGGGATAGAAGATCTCCAACCTCGTGGACATGAGTGTGAAGAGCGAGCTCTCAGTCCTGCTGGTGACCTTCAAATCCTCAAGCTCCAGACATTCCCAGCCATGCTTTGTCCCTGTGGGATTCCCGTGAGGTGGGAGAATTAGGAAAAACAGGATGAGGGGAAAGACAGAGTTTCGCGGTTCCACTACCTACAAAAGGAGGTTCTCTTATGCTCAGGGTCTAGGGCTGGGTCTTCTGGCTGCGAGAACACGCAAGCTAACATACACAGGTCAGTTGTTTGAGAATACATAGGACTGTCACAGAAATCCAAGAACAAGAAGGAAAAGCACACCTGGGTGCCTCCCGAGAACCACAGCCTGGAAACTTCTAGAACCTAGGCCATTATTTTCTTAGACTCACCCACATTACTCAGCACACCTGTTCCTTCCTTCTTGTCCTCCGCTGTCTGTCCTGTTCCCTCACAGTCTTTCCTCCCTCATGATGTTCACCTGCCCTTGGCTTTTTAAGTCCTCTCTTGCTTCTCACCTGATCCCTTTGCCCTCCTCTCTTGGTCTCACTTGACCTGGGATCTTCATGTCCATTTCCTGACTGGCTGGGCCTCTCAGCCCCCATTCTACCTTGCTGAAAGAGTAGTGTGATCTACCTGAAAACCCTGTGCATGGTCCCTGAGCAGCCTAATCAAGGCTCCCACCTGGCCTGTTCTGTGTTAGTGCGAGGGAGCAGTCTTCGTAGCAATCAGTCACGTGGTAGGTGTGAACACTCACGAGGAGAAGTTTTTCCTTCTAGCCGGGCAGGGATTAGAGCCCACCAGGAGCTCCAGGGTCCAATGCGAAAGATGCTGGAGGGGGTGAGGGTGGCAGAGCTCCCAGTTCTCCCCTCACCTCATCTGTTTGGGGTAGCGAGCACACTGGGAAGCCTCTTCCACAGTTTGATAACCTAGCCTACTGGGCTCCTCACTAGAACCTTAAAATGTTTTAAGCTATTGCCTTACTTTACAGTTAAATATTAAGACAGGATTTAGGATCACACACTCATGGAAAGATGGCTCAACTTCCATGACTGCTGAATTCTTTCTTTAAAAAAAAGGAGAGTCTCCCTCCCATATAACTCATTGGCGTCTACTCTGTGGGAAAGGTCCAGGAAATATTTGTGAACACCTGAGATAATTGGCCGCCTTTGCCAACTACCGCTCATAAGAGAAGGATTTGCCCATCGCTGTTGGAACTCCTGAGGCTTAGTCCTAAGTTTTAGGATTAAAGGCAGTTGTCAGATATAAACTAGTGCAGAATCAAAGCCCCTACTCAGAAAAGGGGGAGAAGGCAAGAAGCAACAGTAGAAGGTCCTTGTTACCTCGGCCCCTGCCTCCCTTCCGGGCATGTTGAGCTGATGAGGAGAAAACATGCCATGTCTACACCTGGTTATGTGGTTGGTGAAGAGCCAGAGAGATAGCTTCTATCCTGTTCCCCAAGTGGCTCTGTCTTGTTCCATGGCTGCAACAGGGCCCTGAGGTCCTGGCCTGGAAGCTGCCTGATCAGACTCCTGTTCTCTGTGGGGCGGGCTTCTGCTCTCAGAGGGTAATGAAAACTTGTTGTGACTGGGAAAAAAACACAACAACGACAACTAGAAAATCAGACCGCAGTCTATCCATCTTGCCCTCCTCATGGGTGGGGGATGTCCTGTCACTTGTCACTCAGGGTCTTGTTTTCATCCTACTCTGCAGTGACAGTTGGACACAAAGCAAGAAGACCAGGGTAACAGATGACCTCTCTCCATTAGGAAATGTATTTATTTGATTAAGTTAAATGGGGAGAAACTCACTTCTGCATGAAGGTCAAAAGGAATTGGATAAAAATACGACATCAACACTTTTTTTTTTAAATTGTTCAGTAACCTAGAAAGAGAGGGAACAAAGAGATAGAACCCAAACAAGATAAAGAATGCCTACGTACAGCCAGCAGCTAATATGATATACATGGTGAAAAAAATGAGTCCCACTAACACCAAAAATAAGATAAAGATGTCCTCTCTTACCATGTCTAATGCAATCTGGAATTTGTAGTCAATGAAAAAAGACAACGAAAAGAAAAGCGAGAGGGAGCTTTGGGGAAGGAGCTAAAATTGTGGTCTGTATCTAATATCGCTATTGACCTAAAAATAAAACAAAGCAATTAATAAAAATGATCAGTCCAAAAAAGAGACTGGAATAGGACAGAAAGATCTAAAATAGACATATTTTTTTTTCGTTAAGTACAGCAGGAGTGGTATTGGAATTGGATCAAGGTGATAGACCGAACGCAGATGACTGCCAGATTTTTAGGACAACAGGGATAAACCCACCAAACACAAGAAACTAGGAGAAAGAAACATACACCAGAGAAAAACTCTATGAAGAGTAAAAGAGAACACAAGACCCTCCACACAGATTGGAGAAATACGAAGACTGGGAGGGGGGCCTTGGCTCCATCAATACGTGATTATACGTGATTAATAGTTCACAAGCAGTGTTAACATTTCCTTGGCCGTTTTGTATATTCCTGTGTAAATGTACATACATATACATGAATATTTATGTATTCTATTATTGGGTTATTGGAGTCACGCTCCTACTAAGGTTTAGAGTTTGCAGTCAGGGAAGCTGAGGGGAGACCTTCAAGGTCACCAGGGATAAGGACTGGGTAATATCCATGGGGTTTGGCAAAGAAAGAGTTAAGCTGGTAGGCTTGTGTGGAACAGCTCTGGAGGGCTCGCTGGAGAAGAGTCCTGGCTCCCAACATGGGAGATGAGGGAGAACAGAGAGCGCTGTAGCTAGAGGAGGGGCTGCGTGGCACGAGCGACTTGACTTGTAAGCTGGGAAAAGCTTGAATGTGTTATGTAGACGGCGCCCATGCGTGTCAACATCTGAAAGAACGAGGAGAGTCACTAAGAGCTCAGTGGTCGGGGACAAGTCAAGGCAGAGCCAGAAAGTTCTTTGAACATGCCGAAGCAAATGGGGAAGGAGTCCTGGAGGGAATTGCCTTAGACACCACCAAAATGACTTCAGCAACACGTTCTCCTGCCTTCTCACTAACAAGAAACAGTGGCATACACAGCACTTAGTAACTTCCACGAGCGATGGCAGGAGATGACCTCCAGCTCTTGGATCCGTCTTAGGATCCCTCCTGCTTAAGCCTGGGGCTTCCTTCCAAACCACAGAAAAGACAACCGGAAGTGGTGGGACCATCCTCAAATCTGAAAACCATCATGGCCCTAGCTGAGACCTCCATTTTCTTCACACCAACTGTGTACACTTAGGGTAGCTAAGCTATGGGAATCGATCCAAACACACAATGACTCAACATAATAAATGTTTATTTCTGACTCGCATAACAGTCCAGGTTGTGATTCTGGAGAGTAGGGAGGCCTGTGTTCATGGCAGCACCAGGATCTTTCAGACTTGGTTTCCAAGGTCTCAACTCAGTTGGCCGGTAGGAAGAAAAGCATAAAGCCTAGCACAGGAGAGGTCTCAAAGGCCCTTGCCAGGATGCAGCACAACTCCCTTCTGCACACATGGCGTAGACTGGCATAAGGGCACATGGCCACACCTAGCAGCAAGAAAGACAGAGAACTGTTATCTAGCTGTGTATCCCGGCAGAAGACGTACATTTGGGAAAACAGCTGGTGTTCTCCGCTAAACATCTTTTCTTTGCCTCCCCCCCTTCACTCTGCTGCCAGAGTGGTCCAACATGGAACTTGAGTAACATCTGGTGAGTGCGTGAGTGGGCGAGAGAATGGCATCTGTAATTCTCCTCAAAGCTCCCCAACGTCTCCTCATCAGCTACAAGGCAAAGACTGTAACTTCCTGTCATTGCCTCAAGGCCCTTCCTGCTCTGCCCCTGATTTCCTTCTTAGCTTCATTTCACACTTTCCCTCTGCTCACATGAGCCTTCGGCCAGACTGCGCCATTTGCCATCGCCTAACTTTGCCATGTTCTCTCATATGCGATGTCTTTACCCACTTCTCATCTCACTTTTCCACCCACAGAACGCCCACGTGTCCCTCAAGCCTCAGTTCAAGAGTCGCTTCCTCTTGGAAGCCCTCACAAATGCCCAACTTCCACGTCCACCCAGGCAGAGGTAGAGGTGGGCTCCCCCTTCAGCCCCTTGGCATCTGGACTGACCTCCAGTCCACAGCTGCCAGGTGATCTCGTGATTCCGTGCTGGGATACGTGTCTCTCCCCCAGGAACAAAGCTGGCTCACAGGGAAAGCAGTGGCTGTTCTATATACTCTCTTCCTGTCAGCAATGGGGCAGAAACCAGTCAGCCATCTTTAGCTTTCTCCGTTTCAGATTCCACTAGCAGTTAAAAATAAGCATCAGCGTACAGAGAAAATATCAGAGAAGTAAATAAGAAGTTCCCTGCTCCTGTTGGGTAAAGAGCACCACTGGCATCCAATGGGGCTTGCCTCATCTTCCTTCATCATTTGCACTGAAATCACCAAATCCTATCCATTCCACGTTCTTGATGTCGCTGGGTCCCCCTCCTCTCTGTGTGCTCTACCCTGGCAAGTCCTGCCCTTCCCCCTCACTCTCTCCTTCTCCTAACTAACCTCCCTCTCCTCAGGCTCCCCCTTCCACCATATTTGCACAGGTACGGATCCAGGAGGGGACTTCTAGGGGCACTCTCTCCATCCTATCTGGGGCCAGCTCCTCTCCCTAAGTGCTAGGAGGTCCCAAACTCTTCCCAGCTTCATCCCCTGCACACCTGCCCTCCACCGATGCTCGAACCCCAAGTTGCTGTTTATCATTCCTTGACTCTAATAGAAACGTTGAGCCCTCCAAGTCTGGCCCTCTCTTTGGAAGCACCCTTCTGCCCCAGTCCCCACCCTGCCCTTTCCTACCACAGAACTCTTCATTAGGAACTGACACAGAAAAGATCTTCTTCAGAAGCCATCGCAGCACACAGAGGTCCACACAGAGCTATTGAGCTCTACCCTCAGTTAAGCCATGTAGAGAAAAGGGGGAGCCCTGCCCCTAGAGGTATGGGTGGCTCCCACATGTGGGTGATCCCAGGAAACTTTTCAAGACGGCCAAGAAAGAAGCGTCTTGCGGAGGTGCCTTGACAGAAACAGGCAGGAAATTCTCCCAAACTGACCCTGACCCCTGGCCTTCTTCACTCAAAATCAACCAGTATTCCATTAAAAAGTTGCAGCCACAGAATAGGGCATTCTTTCCTTGTGATTCACATTACCCAGAAGTCTCTGGTTTCCCGTAATTTGTGTTAAGTAGTAGCTTTCAAAGATGATAATATTTGCCAACAATCCCTGGGGCACCACTTTACATTTTCCTAAAACAAAAAGGGGATTATTTTGTCCGTATTTCTCCTTTCTACAGGCTTTGGCCCTATAGTCACTCTTGCCCCCTCTGGCATTAAGTAGCAATGCTGTCCCATTAAATTATGAGAATCATGCTTTGTCCTGAAACATCAGTTGTCAATTAAGGTTGACAAACAAGCTTCCTGACATTCGCAGGAACATCTTGCCCAGCATGTGGTTACTCATTTCTCACTCCTTTTGTGAAACACTGGTCCCGGACAAGCAGGCAGAAATAAACACAGGAACGTTTGGGGTTTTTACCAGCTTCCCAGCCTCACCTTCTCGATTCTCCGCGCCTGCATTGCCCTCCCCAGTAATGGGCTTGGACGATCGGGAGAAGAAAAATGAGGCTGGGATCATTGTTAATCGAATAAAATCGAATAATTCTCTGTGGACGGTTTGTTATTTTTATCCTATGGCTTTTCCCAGCCTCCCTCGTAATGCAGGAGGGAGGGGTTTGGATACCTAGCATCCAAAGTAAGTAACCTTATTCCCATTTTATAGATGAGAAAACTGAGCATCAGAGACGTCTCAGTAATCAGGTTATTAGTCTGAGGTAACCTAGTAACCTAGTAACCTCAGTAATCAGGTTACTAGGTCTAAGGGGCAGACCCTGCCCTCACATTCAAGAAAGTCTAATGCTACAGAGATCTTTTACTATGCCGCCCTGTCTCTTACCACTCCCAGAGGACGGAAGTCTTCTTCACTTCCCCAAACCAGCAGCAGCATCACATAGTCCTTCCAAGGTTATGTTTATTTTAATATCCATATTCCTTTGAGATTATTTCTGTTTCTGTTCTTTACCTTGTGGGATGCTGTGCTTGGGAAAACCTGCCTGCGATGGGCACCGGCACCCTTGGCAGCCTTTTCCATATAGAACGTTTTGGCTTGGATTTCTCTCAATTCTTACACTTTAGTAAAGCTTTCCAAGCCCCACCGAAGGTTTTGTTGTCTGTACGCACATCTCCTCTGTCTTCCTGGCTACCCCTCTCTTAGGACGGACCATCTCTTTACTAATAAATTTCATGTGAGTATCAGCTGGCTAGCTTCCCCCCTTTGCTTTTTTAATTATCCAAGTAATACAACTTCACTGTAGAAAGGATAGAAATTTCATATAAGTAAAATGAAAATGTTTAATAATTAGAAATCTCACCCCCCAGATGGGTCTGAGGGAGGACACGAGTTGTGATGAGCACTGGGTGCAGTAGGTAAGGGATGAACAACTCAATTCTACTCCTGAAACCAGCACTGCACTGTATGTTAACTAACTAGAATTTAAATAAAAATAATTTTAAAAACTGGAATGCCCCCCAAAAAAGAAATCCCACCACCCAGAGAAAATACTTTTCCTACTGCTATCTCCATCTTGCATTATTTTTACCCAGAAAAATATATTTGTATACATGCATGCAGAATTTTAAAAATAAAATTATATTATGCACATAAGATATTTTTAACTAAAGATTTGTCATTTAGTGTTCCAGGAACTTTAAAAAAAGAAGACTTTTTTTTAATAAAGAATAAAATTTGTTACATATTTTTAAGTATTATTTATATTACTCAATTTATCTATAATCACAGATACTTTTGTCTCTCTGATTAGGTAAAAACTCAAAGGAATTATGCTAAGGTTTCTTTCCACTGTTGTTTTGATTCTTCTGTTCACAGATTACAAGTAGAGTTTGTAGTATATATTTTGTTGTCCAGTGCATATAATTTTATTATAGTAATTTTACTGAAGCTTGTGTATGTCAGCAAAAAGACTGCAATCCTTCCTCCCATTGCTGATTTTTACACGAGTATATAACTTTTTATGTTAAAACTGGCATATATGTATTGAGTACCTACTGTGCACAGACCCCTGCTCACCCAAAGCTCATGTTCCCATCACAAGTAGGACTCTGCTCGGCAAAGTGTAAGTAAGTAATTCCGTAAGCCTGAATTCAAGAAAGTCACCAAGCTGTTTCCAGGTGCTGTTAATTTTGTCATGAATTCATGCACAGGCGTATCTGGACCTTTCTTGAGTTCAGAAGCAGCCTTGCTCCCTTTCCTCTCTCCCTGTCAGGACCGCCATTGATCCACATTGCACCTTTCTTTTTTGTCTACCCGTTGCAGGTCCGGGATGTTCCTTCCAGTTCTCTGTTCTCGTTGTCCTTTTCCTCTGTGTTCTCAGAGCGCCTTACACTCGCCTTTCACTGAACTGACCTTATTCTCTGCAGCGGCGACATTGCTCCTTGTTGCTTCCAATGCTGTTGCAGTTTCTGCCACGGTCCTACCATCCCCTTGCATTTCCCTTTCTCTCCCATTTTGTTGTCTTACCATAACATCTTTTAGCTCTTCTGTAAGAATTCATGATTTCTCCCAGTGCCCTGAGAGAATTAAGCGAATGCTCCCTGGGATTTCCCTCTTTCCTGAAATGCTTTCATCCCCTGGTTTAAAAAGCTATGGCGATCCTCTAATTCTCTCTGTGGCAGAGTTTTTTCATCTATCTCATTTCTGTCTTGTTCTATTGATGTTTGCTTATTTTTTAAGTCATTCACTTAATTGAAAAATATATTAGTAGAAGATCTCCACATGTCAGGCACCAGAAGGAAAATGGTGAAAGGGAAAAAAAAAAAAAATCCTAGGAGTGGCTTCCAGTCCCATTCCCTGCTGTGAATGAGACTATAAACAAGCAAGAAACCAAATATCCAGTATGAACTGGGGCAAGCTATTAAAGAAAAAGAAGGGAGTCCTTCAAGAGAGAATACCAAAGGGGGAGGAGTCTGCCTTTCACTGGGTGATGCGCTAGACCTCCTGGGAAGTGACAGTTAAGATGAGACTTGGAAGATGAAAATGAGCAATCCAGATAAAGAAAGGATAGGTGTGAACTAGGCAGGTATGAAGCACAGCAGGTGCAAATGCCCTGAGGCTGGGAACGCTCTTGCTCTTCTCTGTCCTAATCACTCTACAGAATCTAAAGTGAAAGAGATGGACAAAACCAGGTCACTCCCAGGCTTGGATGTTCTCGGAGATGCTATAAGAAGTTACTAAGATGTTCAAGGAAAGGAGTGCATGGTCTGACTGAGACTTTAGATCTACCGTGGCTGCTCCTGGGAAGCACAAGGTGGAAAACAAGTCTGTTAGGATGCAAAGTCAGTGATCCGAATGAGAAGTCACAGTAGTTCAGATATTGGCAAAAGGATTCAAGATGTATTTTTGGAATTGGAATTTTGGGTTAAGTGAACTGGATCAAATGTGGCATAGAGGGTTTCATTAAATAAGAGGAAGAAATTGCTAGGCTTTAGGTTCAAGCAATGGAGTGGATAATGCCACGCTCTCAGCAGAGAAACAGGTTTAAGGGTGAGAATCAGGAGTCGAGTTTGGGACACAATTGTGATGCCATTTGAAAAATAGACAAGCTTGGGACTTTGAAGGGAAATCTTGGATAGAAATATAAATTTGGGAGTCCTCGGGTTATGGAAGGTGTCTCACATCACGTGAATGGATGAGGACACCATGGGTAAAAGCACAGAAAGAGAGATGAGTAGATCCAGCTGGAGAGCTGACTTGTGTTCTCAAAACCATTCCAAAAGAAGTCTACAGAAGACTGGAAAGACCTGAGGCCAGAGTCTGCCCCCGGGTCCCACTGCACTGGGCTAATTTGTCTTTGTTGGTTGACTTCCATATTTCATTCTCTGTTGTAGGAAGGCAATTCTCCACATCAGTTTGCTGTAGGCTTGGTAACCACTCTTGATACATCCGCTCACATGAAACAGCCCTCCATCCTCTAGAGAAGAAAGTAGACGTTAATACCACTCTGTTTGGGAAAGTCCTTATCTGCCTCCATGTGAAACCCTGAGTTACTGAGAAGATGGATCAGAGAAAATCCCCAATTTGCTTTTCATGACCGTAAGCCATGTGTCATGTTCTTATTTTAGCCACATATCCCATCCTCATTCTCAACTTTGATCACTTTAACTTAGGGAGTGCTGATAGGGCTTTAGGATTTCCTTCTCTCTCTGTCACTTCCGTCTGGTCCCACTGCTCTGTACTTAATAGTAATTCTTTGAATTTTGAAATTCTTTGAAATGTGGTTGGCATCATTCCCTGGTTTCAAAACAAATTAGTTGGGGGTATTTTCTTTTTATTTCTTTAATGTCTCTTGGCCATTTCCAATTCTGAGAAGAGCTTCAGAAATGTATACATAAGTTACCATCTTTGCCAAAAGTTCTGTGGCAGCTGGCATGATTTCTTGATTCCCCTACATGTCCTTAATTCATATCTAAATATTCTCAGAAAAGTGTTAAAAATAGACCTTTTCAAATTCACAACACAACAAGGACTTGTGTTGTAATGTATACTAGATCACACCACCTGGTCCCCTGTTCATTCAATAACATATTGTTAACAAGAGAGTTTAAGATTCTAATGCAAATGAAAAGTGGTATATCCAAACAATGGAATAGTATTCAGCCACAGAAAGGGGTGAGATATCACATGGATGAAACTTGCAAATGTCACACTAAGTGAAAGAAGCCAGTCACACACACACACACACACACACAAAAATGTATTACATGGTTTTGTTAATACGAAATGTCCGCTGTACAAATCTATTGAGACCCAGAGTAGATCAGCAGTTACCAGGAGATTTGTGTTGCATTTGCTTGAATTTCAGTGTACCTCTAATACTCTTACATGCTTTTTCCAAGATTCTCCAGCATCTGTGTCACCTACCTCCTGATAACTTTTTGCCTGCACTCCAAAAACACTGGTTCCACTCCTCCTGGAGACCTGAGGCCTCCCTGAGGACTCGACGTTTCTGTTTCAGTCTGGACTGGTTTTCCTCTAGGCCTGCTCTGTCGTTCTATTTTTAGGACTTCCTTTTGCTGTTCTCCCTCCCCTTTCCCAGATCCCATGTCTTCCTCTTTCTTGGTTTACTTCCGCATTTTCCCAGGACACGTTCTCCCATACCTTGCCAGGAAAGGTTGCATAGGTGATAAAAATTCGGAATCCCTAAATATCTGAACATCTGTCTATTCTTACCTTTGACTTGATTGATGATTGCGTGAGGTCCGGAGTAGTTCTAAATCGGTGTATTATTCTACAGGTGATTCTTGAACGTGCCTTTGTAACCCAATTAATATGGTAAGTACTAGAAATAGAAATGTGAGTGAGTGAGATATGAGGAAGTCAAAACAAGGGTAGATTCTTCTTTTTTAACTTGATTTTTAAAAAGAGAGAAAAGGGGGATGGGGAATGGGCAAAATGGGTGAAGGGAGGTGGGAGACACAGCTTCTAGTCATGGAATGAGTAAGTCATGGGAATATGAGGCAGAGCATAGGGAATATAGCCACTGATATTGTAATAGCATTCTGTGGTGACAGATGGTAGTGACACGTGTGGTGAGCATAGCATCAGTATAGAGACATCAAATCACTATGTTGTGTATTTGAAAGTAACGTCACAGTGTGTCAACTCTATGTCAACAAAAAATAGATTTAAAGAAATGAAAAAAAAATACAAAATAAAGAGAGTGCTATGTAAGTAGAATGCAAGATAAAAGTTTTCTTTTTCTCCTTTTACTAAAAAAAAAAAAAAAAAAAAAAAAAAAAAAAAGAGCGGGAAGAATAGGATATCTAATAGGCTCTAAGAAATGACCCAAAGGAGATTAAAATGTCAAAAATGAGATGAAAAAGAGATAATTCAAGAAGACATGACCTAGGTCCCAAGAAAGGGAGGACAAGGAGCGCAGTAAAAAAGCTGGCCTTACACAAGAGGAAGAGGGTTTTTCCTTTTGCATCACAGGGAAGCAGATTGAAAGAGGGAGAGTGTGGGTTGATGATAGAAGGGCAGGAAGTTGAGAGTCTTTATTTATTTAGGAAAAGGCTGGGGTAGGGCTGAGGGAGAACGGGGGAAGTGGGAGGGACAGAAAGCACAGGCAGAGAAGGTTTGTGGAGCAGGAGAGAGCCGGACCCAGGAGGAGGCCAGGTTTGCCAGGGAGCTCTGGATGAGGAGAAGCCCCTCTGCTCATGGCCCAGCCCTCAGTGGCAGACTCCTGTGGGTCAGAGCGGACACACACTTCCCCCTACTCATACTGCGAGGACTCAGATCACCGGGAGGCCTGGACCGAGGGTGACCCGGAAGCTTCTTCAAAATATGGTGGCACACACAGCTCTCCTGCTTCAGACTGAAGAGCCGGAGGCTCTGCGAGGGGGAGGCAGATCACAGGGCTGGTGAACGGTGACACCAAGAATCAGCCCGGTGGCCTGAGCCGGTCCAAAGCCTGAACCTTAAACAAAAACGCACACAAATTTTGTATGCTCATTACTTCATTCAGTCAGTGCACGCTGAACAGTCTGCTGCTTGAATTAAGAAGGGGAGAGAAAGTCCCCTGTGTCCCATAGTAGCCGTCCCTTTGGGGCCTGACCCTCGCCTACTGCGGACAAATCATGGGAGGAGAGCTCGTGGGGCCCTAGAATTCCTCAAAGTGCAGACTGAGAACACAACAGAGACCAAACGGAGTCTTCCGGGAGGCCCTCTGGTCAAAACTGGGACCCACGCTCTGTCTGCAAACCTCAGAAAGAACAGTTATAAGTAAAGTTAGGTTCTTCTTCAAGTTACTATTCTTTGGTTGGAAACTGTTAGCTCGGACAGCACTGTCCACTTTCTAATCTAAGCCATATCTGTAATTTTAAGTTCTCTAGGAACCATATATTTTTTTAAAATATAGATGAAATTAATAATATTTTCATATAAACCCATGTATCTAAAACTTATCTTTTTAACCAGTAATTCCTATTAAAAAAAACTACCGATGAGATATTTTACATTCTATTTTTCATACTAAGTCTTCAAAATCTGGTGTGTCACTTACACTTAGAGCACATCTCAGTTTGGACTTGTCCTAGTTCAAGTGCTCAATAGCCACAATGTGACTAGTGGCTTTAGTAAAGGGCAGCACAGAGCTAGGACAGCAAACTGTCTTCTCCAAAGTCCCTCTTGGTGATGCTCTGTAAACTGAGAGACCACAACTCCATTCCTTCCAGGGACCTTAACCTCTCATGTTACAGACACGGAACACCGGTCAAGACTTGACATCACTTGCCCAAGGGTGTCCACTGAGTTGGCAGAAACCAGGATGAGCACATTTTTAAATATTCTAACTCCTCATGGTATGATGTTCCCGTAAGGCCATGCTACTTCCTCTCATTAGGTGACGTTCACAGATTTTATACTGGATAATACCCTCGGTATTTTCCTTTCTCAAGGCCAATTCTTTTCTCTGAGCCCCTCCCGTCTGCCATTTCCCTACCACGGCATTTTACATATGGCGGGTACTCTATAAACGGTGTCTAATCAAATGAGTTTGGTTCAGTTTGTACAAGCAGTAGCCATACAAATTATCCTTCAACTGTCTCTTCGTAGTTATTCAAATACTTCAGGGTATACGTATGCCACGTGAAGCACTTGTCAGGTGATTGTGCAGGAAAACAAAACTTAAGATGACCTCCCATGAGTTATTCTGTAGGGTTCTGAAGCTACCTGCTATGGGATATCATATAGTCTTTTTCTGGGAATCAGAGTTGGCCAGAATACATCCCCTGGGAGAGTGAAGGCAATCTTTTCTCATTCCTGCATGTCTGAACTCTCTCCCACTTCTCCTAATTTATCACAGATTACGGCTAGTGATTTTGAGACCATTTTCGTGTTTCTTCAGCACCCTGGAAATTAATTTGTTAGGACCTTTAGATGAATGTTCTCTTCTTTACTTCTCCCCAATCAAAGATCTTCACCAGTGACTCTCAAAGCGTGGCCGATGGCCCAGTGGGATATCGAGACCCTTTAAGGAGAATGACGAACGGTATTTGCCGTCAGGGATAAAATTCAAGCTTTTAAGTAAACATTAGTATTTTAAGAAACTTATATCTGCCACTTTGAACTTGACAGCTTCCCAGTATTTAAAGACTTTTCTAATGAGCTCAGGGTGGTGTTAGCAAATGTGATTTTTTTTTTTTATGTTTACAGTGAAGTGTGTCAATATTTGAAATACTACACAAATCAGTGAGCCAATATTTTCTAAATAATCCATTCATAATGTTACAGAATTATACATGAGTAAAAGACCATTCAGAGAATAAGATAGGAGTGCCTGGGTCGCTCAGGCAGTTAAGCATCTGCCTTCAGCTCAGGTCATGACCTCAGGGTCCTGGGATCAAGTCCCACATAAAGTCCTGCTTGGGCTCCCTGCTCTGCAGAGAGCCTGCTTCTCCTTCCCTCTCTGCCTGCCTCTCCCTTCGCTTGTGCTCACTCATGCTTACTCTGTGTCTCTGTCAAAAAAATAAATAAAATCTTAAAAAAAAAGAAGAAGAAGAAGAACAAGATATACTAACAGGTTCAAATCAAACAAAAGGTTCAGTACAAAAGGTTCACTGAGGGGTCCCAATCCCACACTGCAGTGAACTTTTTAAAAAGTACAACTTGAGTTTGATAGTATCAAGAATACCTACAATCATCTAAAAAGGCTCTTAAAAAACTTCTCCCTTTCTAACCAAGTATCTGGTACAGAGGCCATATTTTCTTCATGTGCTACAACCAAAACAACATCTCACAACTGATGAAATGCAGAAGCATATATAAAAATCCAGCTGTTTTCTATTAAGCCAAGTATTAATAGATATAGAATTTTTTTAAAAGCCACCCTTAATTGCTAAAGTTTTGTTTTGGAAAGCATAATTATCTTCACTAAAAACATTATTTATGTTAACATGTAATAAGTTTGTTGTTATTTTTAATTAGTAAATATTTCTCAGGTAATAATGTCTCAGATTTAATTTCCAATAGGGTAAAATATCTGTAGGTAAAAATAACCTACACACGCAAAGCTTTTCAAGGTCCTCAATAAATTTTAAGAGTCTGAAAGAATCCTGAGACCAAAACACGTGAAAACCACTGCTTACCCGGCTGTCCTACTCATTTCAACTTGACAACTGTGCCCTTTAAAGAAAAAAAATAATAAAGATTCTCATTTGGTTGTTATAGGAAGTAACTATGTAACACAGTAGCTAGTGGTCTAGGCTCAGGAACCAGATAGAGGGGAACTCAAATCCTGGTTCCACTACTTACAAGTTTTTCTGTGCTGACCAGTTATCGAATGTCAGCCTCCCTTGATTCCTCACACATAAGATGGATATAATTGTGCTTCCTATCTTTTTTTATTTTAAGATTTTATTTATTTATTTGACAGACAGAGATCACAAGTAGGCAGAAAGGCAGGCAGAGAGAGAGGGGGAAGCAGGCTCCCTGCTGAGCAGAGTCTGATGTGGGACTTGATCCTAGGACCCTGGAATCATGACCTGAGCTGAAGGCAGAGTTTAACCCACTGAGCCACCCAGGTGCCCCTGTGCTTCCTATCTTACAGGAATTAAATGGTAGCACTTGTTAAACTCTTAAATCCAGAATTATCACTATTACAAGAATTCACACTGCTTTTTAAAAATAATATGGCACTAATGTAACAATGAGAGATATTCTAAAGCCTTGAAATTGTCTTCCTTCATCAGGAAGTTATTTTTCCAAACATAATACCAGTCCCATTTCCTCCAGACTCGCCTTAATGATGTCGTGTAACAGATTTCTAAGTATTAGCAGCATTAAACATTGTAATTTTTTTTTTTCTGTTATGAGATTGGAAAGCATGTATTGGGCCTATGAGACAGGTCGATTTTCATGTGACATCTCTGTAATCACATCCACAATTGGGAAAAGGCCCTATTACAAACGCTGATTCAAAGAGTTAACATGAGGGGGCCTGGGTGGCTCAGTTGGTTAAGCAACTGTCTTCAACTCCGGTCATGATCCTAGAGTCCTGGGGTCGAATCCCCACATTGGGCTCCCAGATCCATGGGGAGTCTGCTTCTCCCTCTGACCTTTTACCCTCTCATGCTCTTGCTGTCTCTCTCTCAAATAAATAAATAAAATCTTTTCAAAAATTAAAAATAAATTAAAAATTTTTTAAAAAAGCAAAGAGTAAACATGAGCAGGTGAGCAAAGCAATTTATCAGGCACTGACTCTGATGATGAGCTTGGCAATTATCTAGTGATGACTCTCTTAGGTTTCGAAATTGCTTTTGCTGCAGGTACACAACGTAATGGACCCAATTAGGGAACATTCTTCGTCAACGCATGCTTGAGCTCAGACATTGTAAGTTGCAGAACATATGTAACATGTTTTTTTGGTTTTTGTTTTTTTTAAATTTTTTATTTATTATAAACATATATTTTTATCCCCAGGGGTACAGGTCTGTGAATCGCCAGGTTTACACACTTCACAGCACTCACCAAAGCACATACCCTCCCCAATGCATATGTGACATGTTTTTACGTATTAAGCCTGAAAAAAAAACACTGTCACAGAAAATTTGCATAATCATCACAGTTGGACCTATGATAATGCTAATTCCTTATTCAACATAATTGACAAACAGCAGGAACTTCTTCATATGTAACTCAAGGAGCCACATGAATGTACTTAGGTTAATATTTTATCAAGGATCCCTGTAGCTAATTACAGTCCAATACAGTTTACTTTTCAAAGCCTCATCCACCTTAAAGAACTTAGCGTCATCATTAAAATTGGACACTTATTAATTTACTTTCAACTGTGCTGATTCTTTCCCGTCATTTCCATTTTTCTATTGTCCATCTACTGGTTTTTATTTCTAATTTCGGATATTGTATCTTTGGCCATAAAATTTCCATGTGGTTCTTTTTATAATTTGGTTCTCTGCTGAGAACTTCTATCTTTCTGTTCAAGTGTGTTTATCTTCACCTCATGGAGCATAATTGTAATAGTTGCTTTTATGTCTGATAATTCCAACATCTGGGTTACCTCGTGGCTGGCATCTCTTGATGGACTTTTTCCTTGGAAATGGGTTACATTATCCTGGTTCTTCCTTCTTAAGCAATTTTGGATACTGGGTTGGATCCTTTGGGTACATTTTTCTGAAAAACATTTTATTTACTGGTTTGTTTGTTTGTTTGTTTGTTTAAGCAAGTAATCAACACAGTCAGGCTCAGACCGCAAATTCTCTATCACCTTCTGTTAGTGGTGGTTCCCATCTCATTTTCATTTTTTTGTAGACTTTGCTATGGTTCTTTCGGTCTGTCTTGAGCACGCCCGCTCCGGACCGAGCTCAGGACTTGGAGAAGTTTGTATACACAATGAGAGGGTCCCCCATCCCAGCTCTCCCCGTTCAGGATTTTCCTCCTTCCCTTAACCCACACTCTCTGGCCAACAGGAGACACTTTTCCTGGTTTCCTCTGGCTAACAGGTGGATTTCTCCTAGAGTTTCAGCTGCTCGTGTCTCCATGGCTGCACAGCCCTCAAGTGGGATGGACCCCTGCCACAAAGCTGTAAGACAAAAGAAAGAAAAAAATAAAAGCAAATCATCCTCATATAGGATGCTTCTCCGAATCTTAAGCCTCCTTCCCGGTCTGTCTGCTTGTGTTTCCTTCTGAGTTCTTAGGTATTTGCTTCTTTGCATTTGGTCCAGTTTTTGACAACCACAGTAGAAATGGCCTTGACTGGTTCTACTCCACCTTGGTTGGAATCAGAAGTTCCCGCATCTACTTCTCCAAATTTTACCTTCCCCTGCTTTCCACGCCACTCACTGTGCTCTAGCCTTTCTCTTCTTATAGTTTCCAAAAGGGCTAAGTTTGTTCCCGCAACAAGCTGTTGTACTCTCTCTTCCTTCTCTGTTCACTGCTATAAAAGGTCAGTGACCTTTTCTGAGCTCTACAGCACCATCATTCCAAGTGGACATGCTAAGCACACGGCATACACCTGACAGGCCACTGGTCGACCAGCTTAATGGAGAACGAATTTCTTTAAACCACAGCGCATCTCTAAGTTCAACCACAAGTAAGGTACAAGTTTATTCAACAAATTTAAGGCCAAACTGGCCCATCTTGCTCTCGTTCTGGGTCTTGCCGTAAAAACATGTGTCAACCCCTCACCATCGTACCTATCAAGAACCTTGCAAGTATGCGGAGTTCTCTTTCATGGTACGAACACCTGTTAGACATTTCTCTTCTTCATTCATTTTTCAGGACTCAAGGCTTGTAATAAAATGGGCTTTTCTTCTGCCCGCGATAAACGATATTGGCAGGATTCCATTACTGATTGTTTATGCAGTCGTTGTTTGTGTTGTAAACTTGATTACGTGTATGAGGGGGCAGAGTGTCGTAGTGTGGTCAAGAAGCATAGTTCCAGTGGGCTCCAGTTCCGTTCCCTCCATACTAGTTGTGAGGCCTGGGCAATTCGAATACTCTTTCAGGTTTTGTGCATAAACTGAGGTGAAACCACCCACCTTGAAGGGTAGGTAAAGCCCGGCAAGCATCTGCCGCCGCGGGGCTGGCACAGCGTTTCCCTCGCTGCCCTCCAGTACTAAGGGATAGCAGGAGCTCCCCGAGCCCTCTTGTCTTCCCTTTTCCTTCTCTTCCCACTTCAACTCCTGCCTTTCTGATCTGTGTTTTGGTCTCCAGGTAGGTGACTTATCACAGGACTCCTACGAGTTTCAAATCTGTATCTTCAGGTTTTCTGAGGTAGAACTGTGTAGAAACTTCCTTGGGAAAGATTCGAGCAGCCTAAGGTTTTCAAGTACTTGTATATAAAAAAAATCAAAACCAAATACTCAAAATAACTTTCTTTTTAAAGAAAAAAATACTCTCCATAGGAAAGCATTTCTGTTTTTATGTCCATCGGTAGCCAAATGGAACATGATATAGACATTTCCAGTGCCCCAACTTTGGTTAAATGCACAGGCCTGAAAGCAATTTATTAATGCACACATCAAGATGCTACTAACAAATTCATTAATATCCAAGAGTCATTCCTCTATGTCAAAGTCATCCAAGGCTGACATTACTTTCATTACAGTGAACTGTGAGATTTCATGGAGAACTATTTGCCTGAATCAAACTATTTGAAACCCTGAAGTTGGACTCCAGCACTCCAAAATTTAAGGCATCCACCCACCCACCCAATGCACATTTATAAAACTTCCCAGTAGGGCAGTTTAGTGAGAGATGAAAGTAAAAACTGAAAGGCATTTGTCAACATAAGATATCATGTGGACAGCTGTATAGAGTGGGGAGAAAAATCCCGAAGGTGCACGTCAACTGATGCCAGTGAATTACAGGCTAATATAGAAAGCCACACAGGATCATTTTCAGAATTTCGCTGTGGTGAACAGTTGACAATCTGCAACACTAGAGCCTTGTTCCATTGCAAACAAAACCTCTGACTCAAGAACAGATGAGAAACCACATGCAACAAGAGACATAAATTATATTTAATTAAAAGAATGAAAAAAATATAAATCCTTGTTAAACACTTCGTTTAAAAATACACAGCTTTATTTTATAACCTGGTAATGCTCAAAGATGGCAGCCGACTTCATTCATTCATGTAAAAATATTCTTTAAATGTCAATCAATACATTTCTAAGTTATGTGTTGCCCTGCCGCCGAATTTTTTTCACCAAAATCCTCAAATAACTACCAAAGAAGACCTGCATGTTTTGTTAGAAACCCCCCATTATATTAAACATGGTGAATTCCAGAGCTGAAGGTGAACCACGCATGAAATACTGTCTCATTGAGATGCTGGAAGTCACACAAGCACAGATTTCAAAACAATTGACTGATAAATAAGCAGTAGCTTTCCCTTTTGGGTAGGTGTCAAATCAATTCAGACCAAATTGAACACCTGTTTGGGAACTATAAAAACTGAAAAGCTCATCCTTCTCCAACCTCGCAGGATGTGGAAAGGTAATAGTGAAATGAACTATTGCATGGTGTCTCATAGGTTCTGTTTAACCACTTAACACACAATCCCAAAATGCACGTTTAAAATGGTTTTTGAGGAGACAGATCTACAATATTCAGCTTGTCTATGCTAAATAAACGTTAACTATCTTACTTACTCACTTATCACCCTGATGCTAACAGGATCTACACATCATGAGGAATCCGGGGTCTTGGACAGGGCTCTGCACACGATCTGCACCTACAGCACTAAAGTCACTGATTATTGTCTGATGTGACTCAACGCTTTACAAATACGTGTCGCATATACTAAACTTAAAGGCTATGAGTATGCATAGTACAAACTTCACTTCTTAAAGAATACACATGAATATGCAGAAAAAAAATGATTGCAGAGTCACAGAAAGTATCCACAATGGCCATGTCTCCACATGGTCGAATTATGAGTAT
Source organism: Mustela nivalis (assembly GCF_964662115.1). NCBI lineage: Eukaryota > Metazoa > Chordata > Mammalia > Carnivora > Mustelidae > Mustela > Mustela nivalis. Next base: position 112,856,656 of record NC_139021.1, read on the forward strand.
TTTATTATTGTTGTTATGGGAAAGGATTCTCAAAAGAGCTAACTGAAGAACCAAAGGGTATTACCACCAACGTCCTTTCCTGTTTTCACATTATCTATTTTTAAAGTCACTGGCCAATAGGAATTTGCCAAGAGTGGATAGCAACATTCTAATACACTTGTAAGAAGGAAGCTCCTTGAAGGATGGAGAAAAGAGCAAGATCATGGTTACAAGAGAATAGACTTGCTCCAAAACCAAAACCAAAAAACAAAACAAAAAACCGATAAGCAACTTAGTCGTTAGGTTTCCTATGGCTCTACAATTTTACAGAAAAACCGATCTCTAACATTCCACCTTTAAAAGTTTTAAAATACTGTCCTTATACCTGTTTGGACTGATGCTATCCATCTCCATTCAGAAACTTTTCTCTCTGTGCTCGTGAACAGCACGGCCCATCAAAACCTAGACTTCAGTCATCAAGATGCGTGGCTTGTTATCTGGCAGGAATTAAAGAACAAAAGGAGTTGGACATCAGCAACAAATTCCGGAGATTTAAGGGCTTGATGTTTCATCTGCCTCTGGGAGCCTGCAGGTAAACACGGGTGGTTTTTACTTCTCAGTAGAAATGGTGGTGGCATTCACTGAATCCCACGAACGCAAGAGACAGTGTGGACAACACGCAAGAACAATGCTCCTACGTCTCAGACATTGCCAAGATCCTCTTATGAAACCCAGTACTTAAAACTCCAGGATGGTAACCCTCACAATACCAAATGGAAGTGCATACACAACCACACACTTTGCATACTTTTTTAGATGATTATACATTATTCACACTTACTGTTTTTTAAAAGCCACACAACAGCATGTAAACCTGAAAGGACATGAAGTCTCACTGTTCCATACACGGTCTGCTTTACTTCTCCCAACATCCCTACAAGCTACACTGTCACCTACTAGATCTTACTGTGCTCCGACAAAAGGAGGATACGCCTTAGTCTTTAAACTTTGACTAAGATTAGAAATCACAAGATTAATTCAAGCACACGGAGTCTTTCAGACTACTCAGGACTATCAATATTCAAATGGCACAAGTCATGATGAGTAGATGAGGCTTCCTGTATGTTGATGGCAGTATACAAAGGATGGAAAAGTCACCATGTTTAAATCCGAAGTATCAAATCTATGCGGGGAGATTTTCCTTCAGACATCTGGCTAAGTGGGGGGGAAAAGACAATTTTCCAAGACTCTTAAACTTTTTCAGGACTAGAATGTTATTTCATGTGCCTGAAACAACTTACTAAGTGTTGGCTGCAGCCCTAAAAAAAGGCAGGTCTCTTATTAAACATGAGTAGTTGGGACACTCTACCCTCAAGCTGACAAAGGCCCATGTTTTCATAACCGCAGGCTTTGAAGAACACGGGGCGGAGGGGTGGGTGGTGGTGTTACAGAGAACCACATCTGGCTGCCTTTTATTTTAAACCTCAATTCAAATGATTTAAACAATTCAAACGACCAGTACTCTCATTTAATAAAACACCCACACAGTGACAAGAATGAGACTTTAATCAGTTTTAAGTGGAGTTTATAACACTAAGAGATAAAGGGTTGTTAACAAACACAGTAACAAACGGACATCTGATTGGTATGAGGCGTTATCCTGCACACGTCATTATGTGTTTGTGTATCCTCAGTGCATAGCATTTACACACAGAACCACGACTGCACAGCACGAGAGTATCTGAAGAGGCTGAATCGCAGTAAGGCTGTTTAACAGACTGAAATGTTGAGTATATATATGCTCTAGGAAAACAGACTGAACTGCTGAGCCGGCAGGGTGGAAGGCAGCTCTGCCAGACACTGCCGTTAGAGCCCCCACTTCCGTGCACAGCCCCACCCCTTCCGTCTGCATGCATGACATATGAATAGTATGTAAAGGTACACGAGTCACTTTGTGGCGACCACGGCCATCGTTATGAACATATTGCACACATTTTCTAGAACTAAACATGGAACTTGTACCCTACTTTTTATTTTTTAAAGCTGAAACATTTGATGCTGCCGGTAAACTCTACTTGAGTTTATAACCTGTGCCACAGCAAAGAACCGGGATGCTAGGTATCCAACTGCCCTGTAATAATTATGGCAAAAAAAAAAAAAAAAAAAGTTTGCGAGGAGCTACAGAGGACTTGGGATGGCACAGGGCCCAACTGTATAAGCTTTCTTAAAAATGATGCTTTCAAGTAACTTCAGACATGTAAGCGGCTGCACATCCAAAAAGTCTAAGTAAGAAAACATTCCAGAAACTCAAAGAGATTACCTACAGAATGCATTTCAGGCTAATTATGAATACTGTCATAAATAAAGTTTTAATTAGGACTCAAAAACCTTTCAGTCATAGCAATTCTTGTCAAATTCTATGGGGATGGAAACTGAAATAAAGGAGAGTAGTATGTATAATATATATATATATATATATATATATATATATATATATATATATAATGCCATTTTTCCATTTCCAATGACTACATCATAAAATGTAAGCAAGGCTTCTCAAAAACATTGAAACATTCAAAATCAAAACCCTCATTCAGACCTTCACATTCCAAAGGAAAAATAATAACAGTGCAAAAGCCTATTATAATGTCATTATTGATGACCTGGCCCTCCATGTTACATATTGGAACAACACAAGTTATGTTTTAATATACTGTGCCCAAAACTGTAACAAATAACAGTATTAATAACTATCATCAAAACATGAAGAGTGGATTTTCATTTTAGTCAATTTTCAGCTTTTATGAAAGATAAGGTGGCATATAAATTTCAATGCTGAGATCTTAGGAATAGCTGTTTTCTAACTTCACCAATTTAACTTGAGCAGTCAGTCAATTCTCTCTATATATCAATGTTTAAATACAAATGTGTAAATCCTAAGAGCTTTGTTAAAAATGTAAAAATTTTATTTGTTGAATGAAACTGATGAGGTATGGAAAACATGTCAACATTATTTACTAAGAATATTTTAGATGAAGTTCTGCCTTATCTATTTAACCATCAAACTCTATAAATGCTGCTCTAGTAGGTCCTATGCAATCTGTATTTGTAAATTAACTAGGTCAGACCACAGCTAGTGAACAATTTCAGCACCAATAAGTTATTGAAAATGAGATTTTACACCATTAAGAAATAAATTGGCTGGATATTTAAATGTTTCAAGATTAAGGTACAATTTGAAAGACACCAAATTTCTGGGGGAAAAAAACTTCTTTTTAAATAGTATCTTCACATTAGCTTTACAATAGTAGTTGTACTCTGCTTAGAATCATATGCAGTCTGGGCATATCAAATATATGATATTTAAGAAGTGAAATTGAAGCCCTAGTCCTAAGTCTAGCACTATGAAGAAATGATTCAACACTGCACATTTAAAAACAAACAAACAACAACAACAAAAAAACCAAGAACTATTCTTTCAATAAAAAATCGATAAAAGCGTTATGTGGGACAATTTCTACTGAAAAAGTAAATGCCTTATTATTTGTGCAGTGTTGAAAATTTACTGCAACTCTAATTTCCTATTTAACACAAATAATGTTCTTTTAAATATAAACATTATATGTATTCAGTATTCAAGTAAAATTCCCTAACAGTTAATGACATTTAAAAAATGTGTAAAACTTGCAAAACTCATTGTAATAGAATGTGTAAGGTCAAAAGGGTGGAACAGCTGACAGCTATTGGATTGAGTAAGTGCATCATAAATCTTTAAAGAAAAAAACAATTACTGTAGAATTTCAAATTGAAATTTCCTGTGCAGCATTACAAAATATTTTATATTCAATGAGAAAAAAGAAGCTTGCAGGCAGCACATGAAGCATCCACAGCAGGTATATGATTGAAAACTAATAAAGTAAGTGTACGTGGTTGACTGATGTAGGGACTAATAGCATCTGACTTTTCGCACTGGCCTTGATTACACAGGAGATGGAGCAGTCATTACAATTCAGAAAATGTATTTTAATAGATCATTGTCGATTTTTATAATGTTTCAAGCCCATTCTTTGTTGATAGCCTCCTCATTTATATGGTTAAGTCATTGTTGCTGTGTTTCTTATCTATGACCACATTGTTTTTATATCCCTTCATTTGTGGATTCTTAACAAGTTGTGGAAGGTTCATTCCTGTACCCCAATACAGAGTCACTCTCTCTAGCTGCCTTTTCTAGCACCAATATGCTCTAAAAAAAAAAAATAAAATGCACAAAACAACAAGCAGTGACAGCGGCCAGTTCCTCAAACATCCAGATTAATAACTGTAGCATGCTAAAGAAAGGTGCGTGAAGTAGCTGGAGATGGTATATGGTCCAGAGTCCAGCTAACAGATATCCCTTTCTGAGCACTCCCTCCATTCCCCTAACCCGAATACATGCATTAGAATGTAGCAAAACCCTGGAGAAACTCCTCTTAGCCAACTGCAAACTTATCTGTTACCACAAGTGCAAAGGGGTAGGATGTGAACCTGTGTTATCACAAAACTCTTGAGCCACTTCAGTTGGTGACAGAACACAAAATGAGAAATTCCTACGTATACACATCAGTCTGTCTCCACTTTTTATAAAACTGGAATAAAATGGGAAAGTGCCATCTTTATTTATCCTAATTGAATTTTAAATGTCCTTTTGACACAAAAAGGTATATACATGACACAGCTACACAACCTTTTTTCAACTGGACAACAAGTGTCAAAACCCTGTGGATGTATAGGGTAAAACAAGATTGCTCAGGAAAAGAGAATTGTTCCTTTAACTGGTAATCTGACACAATGTCCTATTGCCATTAAAAAAAAAGACCAATTTCAGTTTATTCAAGTTTGTTTTCATGGTGTTTTATCCCTCCTGATTAAAAAAAAATTCAGACTTTTGTAATTTGTGTATGCTGATCTTCATCAAAAGGTTCATTCTCTGGATCAGAGTCAGTGGTGTCAGAATATCTATAATGATCAGGTTCATTGTCACTAACATCTGGTGTTACAGAAGTTGAACTGCTAGCCTCGGGATTTGATGGCTCCTCTATTGTTTTTCGTGAAGTACAGTTTCACCTAGAGAAAAAAGACAGAGTCTAAGTGGAAAATCCATAAATCTGACTAATCTTAAATGACTTAGTAGAGATACATATTTTAACAGATTTGTTTTTTAAAAATGCAATGACAAACAGGATCTTGAAAAGGCAGCTATCTTTTAAATGACCGTCTGCTTCAGATTTCCAATGTTTTCTTGTTATACACTGAAAAGATACACTGGGATGTACTAACATAATAAGCATAAGCTGTAAGCATTAACTAAATAATTCTACTGAAAAAAAAAGCACTGAGACTGAAGTTTGTTGGTCATTTAAAAAGTGTCTTTTCAATAAACTTCAATGTACAAATAGCTGAGATCCAAAAGAATGTTGCACTTACTACCACGCTGAGCCTCAGTGTATTTTCTGAGACAAATAACACTAAACAAGTACTACATTATAAAAACACTGACTAGCAGCGATGTTTGGGATCCTGTCAGCCCTGAAGGTTAAGAACATCATACAGTGATCTGACAGTGGACAAAGGGCCATCACAGCAGTGCTGGAGAGCCGTCCAACAACTCAGCGAGGCAGGGATTTCCGTCTCCCCGGAGAGGAAGCAGAGGCGCAGAAGGCAGTGGATCTGCTCTATCTGCTCTATCTACAACCTACCCCTGACCCACTACCTAAAAGTCATCCTCACTTCTCCTCCTCTTACATCCAACATCCGTTCCATCAGCAAACCCTTTTGGGTCCACCCACACGATGCCATCTCTACCTCCTCTGACAGCTTCTCAGTGTGCCCACTGCTACCACGCTAGTCCCTGCAGCCACCACCTCTCAGCTACATTAAACCACGGTGGCAGCTTCTCACTTCATCTCCCAGCTCTGTCCTTGCCTCCTCTCCAGTCTACATTTTAAAGACAAAATTCAGATGACATCCTTCCTGTGCTGGAAACACACCAATGTCTTCACAGTCAGACCGATGTGCTTTAGTCAAAATGGCTGCTTGTCTACTGCTCCTCAAACATGGGAGAATCATTCTGTCTCAGGGCTGTTGTATCTGCCCTTCCCTCCCATCCCAGATGTTTGTACTGCTCACTCATTCCATGTGGGCCTCTGATAACAGGTCACCTGCTGAAAAGGTCTTCTCTTAACTATTGGGCTAAAAAACACACCAAGATCGTGCTTTATGCCTCCTCTGCTCATTTGTTCATAAACACTTACAGCATTATATCTGTTTACTGATAACTGAAAGAGTTTTAATTTGTAATCACAAATATATATTCTTGTAATATTAAAAAATATTTAATATTAAAACAATAAAACCAGAGGAAGTCACACCATAAAAGCTAATAATTAAGGAAAACGCAGACAAAGTTGATGGAAACCTGTGAATTCTCAAAGACCCTTCTAATCACTTAAAAGAAGTCTAAGATTTAAAGGCGCTTAATATTGGATTTATTTTCACTTAAAATATGTAGCCTCCCATTTATTTTTAGGATTGCTCACAATATTCTTATACTTATCAACTATGGGTAGGCTTGCTGCATATTATAAAAATGGAATGAGGCAAAATAAGTAAGAAAATTTTTTTGAAAGAGAAAGAAGGGTATGGTGAAAGGAAGGAGGAAAATCAGGTAGAAGGAGAAACAGGAAAGGGGAAGGAAAAAAGGGCAAACTACCATTTGGAAATATTGACAAATCAGATTTTTTAACCTGGAAAATTCTTATCAACACACAGGATTAAAAATATGCACACACATCACATATAGATATAAGTAAGGACCCAAATAATTCCACAATATGAGGAAGTAGAGCTTTAGAAAGGGAGTAACACAAGAGCTTGACAAGAGGCCTTTCAGACCAACAAGACTGAAGCAAAGGCTACCACACGGAAGGGTAGCCAAATGTGGGAACAGCAGGGGAAAGATGGAAGGTGGGGAGGTCCTCAGGGAGAGAAAAAGAACTGAAAAGACTGGAGGCAGAAGGAGCTTAGCATTTGGAAGAACTGAAGAGAGACCAGATTGGGTGAATCTTGGAGCAGGAGCAGAATGTGGCTAGAGTTCATGTGGGAGGTAAGCCTGGGCTGAATTATGTAGGTCCTTGTAGGTCATATCAAAAAACCACAAGGTCTTTAAAAAGTATAAACACGAGTGATAACACCATATCAATTATAACAATCTATCTATTTCAAGATCACTCTGAGGAGTTGAGAATAAACTGGAAGGGGACAAAAGTAGGAACAGTTAAGAACATTCCATACGAAATACTATGCAGCCATCAAAAGAAATGAAATCTTGCCATTTGCGACAACATGGATGGAACTAGAGCGTATCATGCTTAGCGAAATAAGTCAAGCAGAGAAAGACAACTATCATATCTCATCATATCACAACCTCATATCATATGAGGAAGTGGTAATGCAACATGGGGGCTTAAGTGGGTAGGAGAAGAATCAATGAAACAAGATGGGATTGGGAGGGAGACAAACCATAAGTGACTCTTAATCTCACAAAACAAACTGAGGGTTGCTGGGGGCAGGGGGGTTGGGAGAAGGGGGGGTGGGGTTATGGACATTGGGGAGGGTATTTGCTTTGGTGAGTGCTGATTCAGACCTGTACCCCTGGGGATAAAAATACATGTTTATAAAAAATAAAAAAAATAAAAAAATAAAGAACATTCCATACGAATCATTCCCAAATGACTGAATTCCCTTTAACTTCTTTCTTCCCTCATTCCTATTTCATGTCCCATAAACTGAATTCCCCTTCCCAACCCCTGCCCCAGATTTCACCAAACAACAACGAAGAAGGGCCGGGGTGGTGGGGGAGGCAGCTTTTTAAAATTTTGTGTGCATCCATGTTAGAAACTCACATTACTGATACCTAAATATTGCTTCTAATTAATACTTAATTAGATTTAAACCTCAGTCACACAAGTCCTTTACCAGCTATATACTTAACACAGACACACACACACAGAGTAACCCACTAATTCCTCGAAATGTTTTTAACTTACCTTAAAATTTGGAGAAAAGGATCGGTTGGCCTTGTCTTTGTTTGCTTTGTCAAGATCATTTTTTGTTAGAGTGAGTACTAGATATTCCTTGTCATTATCTGCACGTTCTATACTGCAAATACTATCAATTTCTTGATCACAGAGACTTCCATTTTCTACTTTTTCTGAGGTTTCCTCTGGTCCTGGTATGAAGAATGTGTTTACCCAAAAGTGAAACATTTTGTCCTTTAAAAAAAAAAAGACATTAAATTTTTTTAAAGAAAACATATCACCTATATTTAATACTCATCCCAAGAAGTCAATAAAATAGGTGACACGTCATTTGGTAGTCTGAATAAAGACAAACGTACAGACTAATATTTGGCAAGCTACTGGTTATCTGTTGCTCTAATTCATGTATGTTTATTCTTTTTTCAAATTTTAGACAAAAATGTAACTCCACAGGTTCTAAGATAACGTACTTTTGTTTTAAAAGCTTAGGTAAAGTATTTCCTTTCTTGTCTAATGTTAGCCTTAAAAAATGTTTGAGTTTGTATATATGTGTGTATTAAATAATCAGAAATGGGTTTTATGGTCTATTTCAACAAGCTATCCATTACAGGGTCACCTGGGTGGTTCAGTCAGTTAAGTGTCTGCCTTCGGCTCAGGTCATGATCCTAGGGTCCTGGGCTCAAGTCCCGCATCAGGCTCCCTGCTCAGAGGGGTCTGGTTCTCCCTCTACAACTCCCGCCCCAAATCCTTCTTTCTCTCCCAAATAAATACATAAAATCTTAAAAAAAAAAAGTTATCCATTAGAAAATTTACTTTAACAAAAGTTCTTGAAATGTCCATACAACTTCCCAAAGAAGCAAGGCAGACACATTTCTACTTCAGAAGCAATGCAAACACTAAGTGGCTCCAGTTTCTTACACTACAATGTGTATGCCTGAAAAACCTCAGAATATGAGGGAAGGAAGACAAGTCATTATGACTTTTTTAGGTTATAAAATGCCTATTTTAAAAAAATTACTTCTTGGGACGCCTGGGTGGCTCAGTTGGTTAAGCAGCTGCCTTCGGCTCAGGTCATGATCCCAGCGTCGTGGGATCGAGTCCCACATCGGGCTCCTTGCTCTGCAGGGAGCCTGCTTCTCCGTCTGCCTCCCATTCTGTCTGCCTGTGCTCGCTCTCTCCCTCTCTCTCTGATAAATAAATAAAAAATCTTTAAAAAAAAAATTACTTCTTAAAAATAATACAAGGTCCTGTTAATCAAAAAAGCATATCAATCAGAAGTTCATCACGTCAGCCCTTTCATGACCAACACAGAAAATGTTCTCTCTCTCTCTCTTCATGACTGGAATTTGACTGACATGGCCCATGTGACAGTTAATGATGTGCAGCTTTATGACATCTTATCTGGTGCCTTGAACTGCCATCAAATCTTTTATTCTAATTTACCTATTAGAACTATTATTCTAATAGTTTTGCTATTTTCCCACAAAGATGTAAGACCTTCAAGTATCTTTTGTTTAACATTCTTTTTATCTTTTAACAGTACCTAGCAATCTCATATGTAAGTCTTTTTTTTAAAATATTTTATTTATTTATTCGACAGAGATCATAAGTAGGCAGGGGTGGGTGGGGGGGAAGAGCAGGCACCCTGCTGAGCAGAGAGCCTGATGTGGGACTTGATCCCAGGATCCTGAGATCATGACCTGAGCCGAAGGCAGAGGCTTTAACCCTCTGAGGCACCCAGGCGTCCCTCATATGTTAAGTCTTTAAAAAAATTTTTGTTAATTTCAATTATTTTAGCAAAGTCACTAAGTTAGTAACAGTACATATATTTAACTTAGAGTCAGAAAAACACAAGCTAGTAATATTTAAATCTTTAAAAATGTGGATTCTGTTTAGGTAATGCTTATATTAAATCTATTTTTGTTTAAATCACAGCAACATTTATAATAGGTAAGCAAAATCACATAAAATGCAAATAAATATATGTAAAGCAATCCCAGATTTACTACAAATATTAATCTAATCTTCAAATTTGTATGTATTAAAGTAACATACAGACAACTGAAAATAAGTACTTACACATTCCTAAAGGTATAGGGACAGAGTGATGCAGGTGCCTATTTTTACAAGTAAAATATAAAATTTTAGGGGCACCTGGCTGTCACATTTGGTAGAGCTTGTGACTCTTGATCTCAGGGTCATGGGTTCAAGCCTCATATTGGGCGTGAAGCCCACTTTAAATAAATAATTAAAATAAATAAATAAATAAAATTTTGTGTGTGCCAGTCTTACAATGAGCAGAAGGGAAAAGATAATTTTAAACACCTGCTAATGCTTCCTGGACTACAGAAAAATTACTTCCCAAAGTTATCAAGATATATTTAACTTTCACTTATACAGAATAGGTAGGAAATGGGTTTCTAGTAAAAAAAAAAAAAAAAAAAAACAGTTTAACATTTTGTCATTTCCCAGCTATATGGCTTCTGGGTATAGGAGATTGTATTTCTTTAGATAAATCAAGGTAGAGTTTAAAGTTTTAATAATAAATGAAACTTCCTTTTTTTTTAAGCTAAATATCAGGAAAACTAAATCAGTTCTATTACTGAGAATGTCTAAAGAATGGCAATACACTATGTGGTATGTTTAATGAGGCAGTAACAACATACAAAGCTAGAATCTTTTTTCATTATACCCCAAAATGTTGCACCTTAGGCGCACTCATCTCAAATGTTCACACTTCACATCTTAAACCAAGACAGTTTTAAGAATGAGCTCTTGAATTCCCTAACTATGGCTCAGTAAGAAGCAAACCCCACTAACTTTCTGAATCTGTATACTTAATATCACACTTTTTCACTCGTTATTACTTCTTTTGTATACTTATCACTCTAACTAAAATTCGAAATATTCAATAAATTTGAGAAAGCCAAATATAAAATGACATAGTGTCACAAAAAATAAACCAAAATGGGTGGAAAGTGTTTTGTGTCATTACACAAGACCATGGAACAGATATTATTTATACAAATAGAGAATTTTTTTCTTTATAAACCCATGGCCCCTGGCCCCTTGCTAACTTTTTCTTGGTAATTGATCATCCTGTCTAAAAAGATGGTAACTGATTTAATGGGGTATGCAATCTTTAATATTTTTATAAAATTTCTCTGCATAACCCAACTTAAAGAAAATTCATTTCAAATTACAATGACATAAGGACTTTTCCTCTAGTAAGATTTTTTTTTTTTTTACCAATATAATGGCTCATCAGTGCTATAGTAAGCAAACCATGCATAGATCTAACAGAAAACCAATTATAATTAATTCAATGAATGGTCAGTCACAAAATATTATCCTGTAATCTCTCCTTACAGAATGATTTCTGCCTAACCAAATATTTTAAGCAAAAGATCTGAGGTTACTCTTCAAAGTATGATTTTGGATATTCTTCCCAATAAAAGTAAAGGGCAAACCTTTTTTAGCATCTTGTTCTGCTTGTGGAAGAACTCTACTTTGATGTCACCACACACAGGCAAAGGCTGAGGGAACTCAAAGTACATGAACTTGTCTTCCCGCCGTGTGGGTCCTGAATTGGAGGAATAGATCTTCACCTTTAGCTGGCAGACCACAAACTGAGGATCTGCATGGTTAAATACATGTTAGCATCATTCCACAGGAAATGCCTTCAAATGTCAAACTGTCAAACACCATTTTAATGGTTAATATTAGCAATACACACAGAATAGTAATTCGGCATCTGTAGCCCAGATCTAAAACACATCAATATTTTTTTAAAAAGGTCAGAAAATAGGGCGCCTGGGTGGCTCAGTGGGTTAAGCCACTGCCTTCAGCTCAGGTCATGATCTCAGAGTCCTGGGATTGAGTCCCGCATCGGGCTCTCTGCTCCGCAGGGAGCCTGCTTCCCTCTCTCTCTCTCTCTGCCTGCCTCTCCATCTACTTGTAATTTCTCTCTGTCAAATACATAAATAAAATCTTTAAAAAAATAAAATTAAAAAAAAAAGGTCAGAAAATATAGCCAGTACAAAAGTTTCCCTAATTTTAACCTTCAGCATAAAGTTCTACTTACTGGTTCTAGTTCACAAATACTAAATCCCAACAGTAGACTTCTGGAACTACAATAACAGCAAAACTTTAACATTAAAATGTTAAAAATCTAATATAAATTAGATTTATAATTAAGATACAAAAATAATCTTCTGGCACATCTATGAACTGCATGAAAAGTAACTTTAAAAACAGATATTTGCTGCAGTATTTTAATGTCTCTACCATGTAATAAAACCCACAAAACACAAATCATTACATGTTCATAAGACGCATGAGAATACAATCTGTAACAAAGTTATAAATTCCATAAACACAAGACTCTATTTATAAAAATATTAACTATCATTTATTTTACCTATAGCTCACATTTAATTTCTTAAAGGGATATAAAGCCATCATCATGAGAAACAGGAAGACAAGAGATTGGAAATGTCGGCAAAGAAATACAAGACTCAAGCGGGAACTGTAGCAAAATCCCCCTCCCTCCAAAACACACTCCACTTTCATTAACAAGTATTTTGGCTTTGGTCCCTGTCTGTTTTAAAATAAAGGAAAGGATTATATGTTTTAGTGATTAACCTTACGAGTAAGGGGGTCTTGAAGGAAATATGCCAAGACCATCAAGAAATAAAATCATAAGCTTGCAAAAAGTACATGAAAAATTTCATGTGTATTTCATATATATTTATATATAAAATATGCACATATATAAAAACTGGCATAAAATCCTTAACGCTAAAAGGCATCATCGCTAGAGATGCAGAAAGAAGTATCACGTTGTTTATCAATGTGACCAACAAGTGAGAAAAAGGCAAAAGGCGTATCCAAGCTAGATGCATGTTCCCATCAGTAAACACGTATGGGCTTATCCGTGCGTATCTAGAGCAGCACCAGCACTCACATAATAAACAGAAGGTCTGATAACAGCCTGTTGGGTTTTTCTAATATGAATGTGAGCCATTTATCACAAGAAAAAGGGCACTCCAAAAAGGGGAAACATTACCAACAATCTGTCCATAATTTTCACTTCCTTGACTAAAGGTTCAAAGTACAGCAAGCCATTTTACAAGACTATGTGATTCTGAAAATTTCACTAGAAATTCTAGCTTGAAAAAGCAAACAAAAGGTATGATTCCAAAGCTATGATAAAAACCAGCCATGATGAAATGCCTTGTAATCTTATTAAGACACCACTAGTTCAGAATGTGATAATCCTCTTTTTAGGACTTTAAAAAGTGTATTAACAGTAGAAGCCAGATTTCAATTAAACTACATCTAAAATGTGCATCTTCAGGAATTCTAGAACTGTGTAATCCATTCATAAACTAATTACAAATCAGCGTCGCTTAGAATCTACCCCAAAACCTAAGTTTAAAAGTTTTCATTAAATCACTACAGAAAATCAGTTCATTTACAATACAAATTCCCCATCTTAGATCTTCAAGAGCTAACTTATCAGAAGTCCAACATCAGTGCAGTTCTGCTGACTTCTAAGACACAAGTCAAGTATTTTCTCTTTGATACAACTGACTGTGTTCTAAAGAAATGACAAGTCAATACCTGGCCAACAAAAATCAGGATTAAACTGTTTTGGCATATGCCTACTGACAGAAAATCACACTGCTCATCTTTTACTAATGTTTTAACCCTTTCAGATGTGAAGAGTATAGTAACTTTTCCTTTATTTAGGAATATTAGGACAATAATTCAGTAAGAAAACAGCTTCTGACCCCTGAAAACTTTGCAGAAACTACTTCGTTTTCCTCAAGGGTCCCAACCTTTCCCCTGAACCCAAACTCCCAACTCACCAGGTCTCACACTCCTCCCACTCTGTTTCCCTAAGCCTTCCCAACCTCTAGCCCAATACCATATTTACACAGAAGGCTAATTAGTTACTATGCCTGCTGCCTGATGCTCCCAAAATACCAGATCTAGCTCTCACCTAAGATTCAAACCCACTTTCAAGAACCCACTGAGGATCTTCATATAAACAGCTCACCTTAACCTGACCAAAACATGTTTAGAAACAAAAAACATTCATGTCTCCCAAGTCTCAGTGAGATTCGTTTTACCTTCTCCCCTCTTTTGGGAATTATTCATATGGCCAGAATCAAAACTGACAAAATGTTTAAATATAAAAGGGAAAGGAGATTTGACTGTCTTAGCAAAGCACATCTGGCTCACAAGAAGTCCCGTAACTGGATTCCTTTCTGCCACTGGTTCCCCATCGTGCAATCACCACTTCCTACCCAGCCAGACTTAAAACAGAGCCTAAGCCTCTTGACCTGTCACTGATGCAACAGCACCTATCAAATCCAGTCTAACATCCCCATTTAGGCTCCTCTGACAGCGGGCCACACATGCCACCCTCCATGCCTCTGGGTCCAGTTCATGTCCTGCTATTGTACTTCAAGTCACACCTGCAGTACTTCCTTCAGTTTTAATGCCAATATAAAAGGTACACTTTCTCTACCATGCAAGGAAGAGCTGGACTTCCTCTGTGAAACCATATGACAACCCCTAAAACTTTTATTTTTCTGAATACACCATTTATAATTTATATGTATAACCTCCCATTCAATTATGTTTACTTTTAATACAGCTTTATTACATAGTATGAAACCACAGGGCATAAATGGAGAAAATTAGTAAAGATGAAAAGTTTTCAGCAGTCAGTAATTTGAAAGTTTAAATGTAATAGTGGAAAAAGACAAGAACAAAACAAAAATCCATCAGAACGTTGCAGGCAGAGCAGAACTGTCAGGTTTTTGCTAGAGAAGCCAATGAAAAAAATTACACTAGATAGGTGGATTATTGAACTGAATGTTCTCTTTCTCTTATTCTCTCCCTAAAATTAAACCCTCCTTTTGGCCCTTACACCTGATATTGATCCTACAGGAAGAGCAAGAATGTTTTCTTCCTTTTTTCCTTATCCTCTATGAACATGTTAAGTTTCTGTGTCAGTCACCTCTGACAGTCTAATGCCTTGCATTTAGAACTTTTTTTTATCACAGATTCTATTATTTGTGTTGACGCAGAGTTGACACTCAATGTGCCATTAGCTTCAGGTGTACAACACAGAGATTCCAAAGGTTTACAAACCATGCTGCGCTCCCCACCAGTGAATCCACGGCATGTCTCCACGGAGCACTGCTGTGGTGCTTGGCCTTTGTTGTACAGAGATGACGACAGCCATCAGTTAGGGCTCCCATTGTGCTTTGCTAAGGCAATCAAATCAGTGAGCCTATTGCACACTCTATTAATAAATCTGTGGCCTATGATAAAGGTGTCCAGCTCTAAGAACACAGGAAAGATATGAAGGTGGTAATACCTGAGAAAGACAAACACTATCAAGAAATTAATTTCCTCAGTACAGGATAATTTAGAGATAGTCCATTATCACCACTGCTATTCAACATAGTACTAGAGGTCCTAGCCTCAGCAATCAGACAACAAAAGGAAATTAAAGGCATCCAAATCGGCAAAGAAAAAGTCAAATTATCACTCATCGCAGATGATATGATACTATATGTGGAAAACCCAAAACACTCCACTCCAAAACTGCTAGAACTTATACAGGAATTCAGTAAAGTGTCAGGATATAAAATCAATGCACAGAAATCAGTTGCATTTCTCTACACCAACAGCAAGACAGAAGAAAGAGAAATTAAGAAGTCAATCCCATTTACAATTGCATCCAAAACCATAAGATACCTAGGAATAAACCTAACCAAAGAGACACAGAATCTATACTCAGAAAACTATAAAGTACTCATGAAAGAAATTGAGGAAGACACAAAGAAATGGAAAAATGTTCCATGCTCCTGGATTGGAAGAATAAATATTGTGAAAATGTCTATGCTACCTAAAGCAATCTACACATTTAACGCAATTCCTATCAAAGTACCATCCATCTTTTTCAAAGAAATGGAACAAATAATGCTAAAATTTATATGGAACCAGCAAAGACCTCGAATAGCCAAAGGGATATTGAAAAAGAAAGCCAACGTTGGTGGCATCACAATTCCGGACTTCAAGCTCTATTACAAAGGTGTCATCATCAAGACAGCATGGTACTGGCACAAAAACAGACACATAGATCAATGGAACAGAATAGAGAGCCTCAACTCTACAGTCAACTAATCTTCGACAAAGCAGGAAAGAATGTCCAATGGAAAAAAGACAGCCTCTTCAATAAATGGTGCTGGGAAAATTGGACAGCCACATGCAGAAAAATGAAATTGGACCATTTCCTTACACCACACACAAAAATAGACTCAAAATGGATGAAGGACCTCAATGTGTGAAAGGAATCCATCAAAATCCTTGAGGAGAACACGGGCAGCAACCTCTTCGACCTCTGCCGCAGCAACATCTTCCTTGGAACAACGCAAAAGGCAAGGGAAGCAAGGAAAAAAATGAACTATTGGGACTTCATCAAGATCAAAAGCTTTTGCACAGCAAAGGAAACAGTTAACAAAATCAAAAGACAACTGACAGAATGGGAGAAGATATTTGCAAACGACATATCAGATAAAGGACTAGTGTCCAGAATCTATAAAGAACTTAGCAAACTCAACACCCAGAGAACAAATAATCCAATCAAGAAATGGGCAGAGGACATGAGCAGACATTTCTGCAAAGAAGACATCCAGATGGCCAACAGACACATGAAAAAGTGCTCCATATCACTCGGCATCAGGGAAATACAAATCAAAACCACAATGAGATATCACCTCACACCAGTCAGAATGGCTAAAATCAACAAGTCAGGAAATGACAGATGCTGGCGAGGATGCGGAGAAAGGGGAACCCTCCTACACTGTTGGTGGGAATGCAAGCTGGTGCAGCCACTCTGGAAAACAGCATGGAGGTTCCTCAAAATGTTGAAAATAGAACTGCCGTATGACCCAGCAATTGCACTATTGGGTATTTACCCTAAAGATACAAACGTAGTGATCCAAAGGGGCACGTGCACCCGAATGTTTATAGCAGCAATGTCCACAATAGCCAAACTATGGAAAGAACCTAAAAGTCCATCAACAGATGAATGTATCAAGAAGATGTGGTATATATACACAATGGAATACTATGCAGCCATCAAAAGAAATGAAATCTTGCCATTTGCGACAACATGGATGGAACTAGAGCGTATCATGCTTAGCGAAATAAGTCAAGCAGAGAAAGACAACTATCATATGATCTCCCTGATATGAGGAACTGGTGATGGAACATGGAGGCTTAAGTGGGTAGGAGAAGAATAAATGAAACAAGATGGGATTGGGAGGGAGACAAACCATAAGTGACTCTTAATCTCACAAAACAAACTGAGGGTTGCTGGGGGGAGGGGGTCTGGGAGAAGGGGGTGGGATTATGGACATTGGGGAGGGTATGTGCTTTGGTGAGTGCTGTGAAGTGTGTAAACCTGGTGATTCACAGACCTGTACCCCTGGGGATAAAAATATATGTTTATAAAAATAAAATTAATAAAAAAATGAAAATAAAAGAAATTTTTTAACTACATAAGTATTTTCAAGAAGCAAAACTTAAAACTAAAAACTAAAACCACTAACAAATTACAAAACTTCACTGAAATATTATTAGAGGTATTCAAAGAAATACTGTAGTAGTTGCTTATCTACAAACTACAGAACTGCTCTCTAAATAAATGAAACATATTTCTTAAACATGAAAACATGACTGATCACTGCCAAGGCAGTTACAGAAAAAAAGCAGCAACAGTCTGATCTTTTACTGGGCTGGATAATACTTCCACCCACGCATTCTCTCTTGACTAACTGCTTGGGTCTGGGTATTCAGTATTAAGGCTCCTTTCAGTCTAAGAACTCCAGCCAAGACTAGCAGAGAAGCAGACCAGGATCAGGATCACTGAGGGAGGCTCACAGAGGCTAGGGTAAGAGAAATCAATGGGAGGCAGACATCACCGACATGAACTCTGTTTAGTACATACTTAGAAATTTTCAGATTTCGAAATGTCTTCATTTTATTGACAAGCAAACATAAAGACAGGTAGAGTGTGCCTGAGGTTATACAATCTAGCAATGAGAGAGCCAATAAAACTGTCACTGGATCTTGGATTTAATCCCAGGTTGTCTCTAATGCTCCACACACTCTGACTCAACCCTATTCACTCAACATATTTCAGCAGGTCGCCACGTCTTATAATTTTTACCTTTCCTTTCTATTGTCCCTGTCACCATTACTACCAATATCTAATCTTCCTAAGATAGGAAGGAACTGGTCCCTGCCCCCACACAGGGAACTAATGAATCCCACTGCTACTCGGATGCTGGATCTCTACTGGGATAGGTTTTTAGTCATCTGGTCACAGTTTAAGCTGCATTTGGTAGATGCAGCAAAGAATGTTTCTTTCATAAATACAATTTGGCTTCTAAGACATTAAAACCCATGGCTGCTGGCCTCCTTAGCCCAATAAGCTCAACAACGGAGCTACTTAGTTTGGATACTTCAGAAATATATACCCCTATGTACATTTTAAGTGTGGTAAATTTCTTTCTAGATTTCTATGTAAACCTCTAGGTATGTCCAGAAAAATGTTCCAGTACATGGAGGGATGAGAATTTAGAGCACTTACTGCAAGTTCCGCCACTGAACATTGGAATAGTTTCAAACATCATCTTGTGAAACAACAGTGCCACTGGTCTATAATCCAGATGATTCTTTAACAAGTAGCTATAATAATACACATAGCGCCTCTGACTGGCAATAGTTACTCCCTGGTGGACAGAAAAAAAAAAAAAAAAAGAAAAGAAAAGAAAAAGAAAAGCCAAATTCAAAAGAAAAATTCCATTACACTTATTTTACTAAATTGTTACGATAACTGGGTTGTAACTGGGTTGTATCCACTGAAGACCATATATACATTAGATATTTGACCTTAAATGATTAATATTTAAATCTAGTTCAACAAGAGTAAATCAGAGCAACATCAGTACAAAGGAAATATCAGAATAACCTTTTCCCTTAAAATTATCATAATCCCCTCATTTATTCAATGGTCACCACAATGCTCCAACCCATGAACCCAGTAAGATAAGGCCTCAGCAGTTCCAAAATACATGTCAAAGGCACCTGCAATACAGCTGTGCTCCCGAGACGTAAGAAATTTATGGACTTTTATTGAACACACAACTCCTCAAAAGCTTGGTTACTTATTTTTTAGGCAAAAACATATCAGAATCAGCAGAACACATAAAGGCATAGTGCCTTTAAGAGACAGAAATAGCAGCAGAAAAAAATGATGCCCTGAGACCCCCAGTAAGAACAGGAATATGTGGCTGGGATAAATGTATGCAAGAATTCTCTAACAGAGGGACTTAGGAAATGTCCTCGAGCCACATGCATCTCTCTGTAGAAGAAACCATGGATATACATAATGTTTGAGAAAATTTAAGTATTACAAATGCTAAATATATATAATTCATGTTCTATTTTTTTAAAAAGTTATCTAAAGAAAAAAATCTAGTGTGTACAGCCATGCAATTCATTAATGCTGCTGAATAAATGAGGGCTGAGGTCTCCTTTCCTAGGATGTATATAACTTCAGGAAAATTCAGGCATTTAACAGAAACGGAAGGCAAATAGTAACAGGAAGACGTCTGACAGTTACAAGTGACTTGCAGAAAACTTAGAAGTATATTCAAGAGGAGAAAGAATTTGTAATATTTTCAGGTTATTACTGGCATCTGAATCTCCCCATCTGTTAAACACTCGGGACATAAATGCTTTTCTTCCCTCTAAATAAAGTATAAAGTACGTTCATATGAATTTAAAGACAGATACACAGAATGGCAGGTAAACAGGTATTCACTCTAGTATTCTCAGGTTTGTTTCAAAAAATTAGCATGATTTCATTACAATTAAAAAATATATAGAATGTCAAAAAAATGGATAAAAGCCATTTCAAAGAAGGACAAATGACTTAAGATTCTGGCTGCAGTGCAAAGACTAGAATTTAAAAGCTAATGGTCAAAATATCAATTCTGATTGGTTTCCTCAGGAAAATGAAGACAATTAATACCTACTCTATCTTCACGGGATTCTCATGAGGAGTAAATACTAAGTGTAGTTACACAAAAGCATGCTAAACCTACAAATGTTACACAAATCCTAATTAGCAGTTTTAGAAATCCTATCTACATTTGAAGTATAATTTTGGAAGAACTAGAATTTTGGTTTTCTGTATTAAAGAAACAGTAGTAAAATACTATTACTGTGAAAAGCTCCTATAAAAAACTAATGTTAAAAATCATTATTAATAAAAAGTGTTTAAACTTACAATGGTTTATTGTATTACATTACTTAAATGTTACTTCAGTAAACAACTTATTCATATTTATCAAGATAAGACACAGAACTGCAAAGCAAGGTGGGGGGAATATAGCAGATGGACGATGGCTGGGTAGGAAGGAAGCTTTTTTGAAACATGTGAATTTATGATTTAGTCTAAAAACTAAATAAAATTAAATTCAAAAAATCAAATCAATGGGAGTGTAGAAGACGACCAAGCTGTCAAGTTATTTCTTGGGGTTCAATGCAATGATAGATGATTTCTTCCTATTTAACTTCTTGGTATAAGTTTGTATGAATAATTAAAATGTTTTCAGAGATTTAATTTTTTTCAAGTAGCAAGTGATTAGCAGCACATGTATAATGCAGCTTTTTATATAGTGAGTTAATAACTCTTACCAAAGGGCAAGGCAAAAGGATAGAGGAAGAACATATGAATCTACTAGATGTCAAACATGGACGAATAATTTGTGTGTTAAATATGAGCTAAACAAAATTACTGACACAATTCAAAGAAAAACACTGAAAGGCACAATTTAACTTAATTAACTCTTTTACTATCAAATTATGCATAATTCAGCTTCTGTAACTTAACTTTGCAATTCCTACCTAGCAGCATGCTCAAATTCAATGCAGTCAGATTAGCAGAAATAATTGAGTTGTAAGGCTCAAATATGTACTAACCATGGGCATTAGTGTATCCTTCTATCTAGTCACATCTCTCATGGCCACAATGCACACTTACTCAAATTTAATTAATGGTACAATGAACCATATTGTAATGTAGATGTTGAAATAAAATGAATACAACGTCCATAGTAAATTGACAATGCAATTTATAACACCTCAAATATATTATTTCCTGAATGCATACGCTGAAAACAATGGTTTACGTGCATGTTTTACCTATAGCATTTTGACTATAAAGATAAATCTCTTAGATTCATTTAAAATCTAAGAAATGAACATTTTAAAGATCTTCAAAAATTTATTTTACATATATGAAAAGAGGGCTGAACTTCGAAGCTCTTAGAGATTAAAAAATAACTATGTGTTTTTAATATTTCCATTTTCATTTAAATTAACCAAGAACATTTAAGTTAACTGGTTTGTAACTATATCCCCAAAGTATCCACCCTCAACCACCAACGATTCTTCTTTTCTACTCTAAATGTGAAGAAAATTACTTGTATTCTTGACCTTTTTTTCCCAAAGGTAACTTTTAAACATTGTAATCTCAGCTAAACTTGGCATTCTTCAGGGTTGCCTTTACACCACATTCCTGGCCATCATCGCAAAAGACCACCATTGCTTCTTCGATTCCCTGATGTTCACAGACCTAGAGGAGTGCCTGCAAAGATGTTTCGTGTTCCTCCCAAGGTCTACTGCCTTTACTCAGTCTCACCTATGACTCTGAATCTCTATCATTCCATACGTCATTCTTCTAAAACACACTTCTTAAACTGAGTGATGATTTCAGCACTCTGTTCAACCCACCTTTCTATCCTGTCCTAGACATCATCCTCAATGAATGTAGCTCCTACTCTACTGGGAACCTTGGGGTCACCCAGTGTGGCACTCTCAGAATTCCCTTGTCCCATCTTAAAATTTTCTCATATTCTCTGATATTTTATAAAACTGACTGCATGTTTCCCTAGGTTCCATTTTGGTAAGTGCTCTATTAATTATTCCCTCTCTGGCATTTGTCTTTGTTTCACCTGTCTCCTCCTAATACACAGCTCGGGTAACCCTTGTCCTTTTATCCAAAGCCATTCATGGGCTAAAAATGCACACTCTCCCCAAATCTTTTATCTTTCTCAAATTGTCACCCTTCTTCTCTATATAACTCTCAAAGGTAAGCCTCTGCCCCTTACCCCATAGGAAACTGTTTTCATAAGGCTGATTTCTTAATGGTCAGTAGTTCTTAAGTGTCACTAACAGTCATTTCCTACTATTTTCTCAGTCCCATCCTATATCATTTTTCATTGCCATTTTGAAAATTCTCTGCCTCTATCCTAGAACACACTCTTGAAAGTTTTCTCCTAACCTTACTGGGTAAGAGAAAACTACCTAACCTCTTTTCCTAAGAGTAAGCCTACCTTGAAAATCTGATCTGAGCGAGCCCCTCTTTGTCAATCCTCTCTGTCTTAGTAGTTCAATTAACATTAACTCCAAAACCTGTGTCTCTCCATACCTGATTCCCAACTCCCAGTCCAGAACTTCTAATACTTAGCTGGGCATTTCTACCTGGAAATTTCAGAAGCACTTTAAACACAACATATCCAAAAACTGAAGCTTTCCTATTTTTGCAGGACCAACCTCTGTTATTTTTATTAATGATATTTACTATTTTCCCCAGGGCTCAAAGCTCAAAACCTCTTCTAATACCACCACTGCTACTATTTATTGAACTGTCACAATGTTCTTTGTATTGTTCTAAGTACTTTCATTAAGTATAATTTAGTACTCATGAAGTGGGTATTATCAGTAACACCATTTTATAGACGAGGTAAGATCCCAACTCTTGTAAGTAATGGAACTAAGTTTCACCCTAATACTCCAGCTCCAGAGTTTACAGCCAATTGCTGACGCTGCCATCTTCTTCCTGCTAGAGTCAAGGAAACAATCTGAGAGGGAGTAGTGATCTACACAGGGCTATAAAAGAGGAATGAGGAAATCCCGGAACTGTAGGCAAAGGCCCAGGCCAACTTCCCAGCATCTACACACAGTACATACATACAGAGAGACACAGACAGACAGACAGACAGACACACACACACAGACATACTGTCCACACAACACGGAAAGCACACCAGTGGTTCAGTTCCTTTAGGATACTCTTAGTAGACTTCTACACATCTATTCAGAGTCAAAATCCAGACTTTGTGACATACCTCTCAAAATAGCAGTTCTAGCTTTCTGTGGCCATTCTAGTTCAATCACCTCCTGCAATTCTGTAATAGTCAAATGAATACCAGCCTCTGATTGATCTATTCTTCTATTTTTACACCTACTCTTTAATTAACTTTATGAAAGTGTCAGATGAATCACACTAACAATTTAAAATGCTTAATGGTTTCCCAGTGACTATCCAAATAAGAAAACTTATCACAGATTATATAAATCCATTAACAACATAAAAATACAGCCCAACCACTTTTCCGCTCTTACCTCACACAACTCCCCTGAATGTGCTTTTATTTTTGGTCAAACCAAAGTACTTCATTTCTCCCATGCTATACTTGCTGCTTTTTAAAGTATGCTATCTTTACCAGATTAAGGACACTGATCTGCAAGCAGTCATCTGGGAAGTTTTACCTATCTTCTAATACCTAGACCAACTCAAGTAACAGAATTATTCCGTATTTCCAGTTTGATAGCACCACCTGAAACAGAATTCAGATTAGGTACATGTTGAGGGCTTCTACACATTTTCATTTTGGGATGGTCTGTTCAAATTTTGGATTTCACCTTGAAGCAATGATGTTCACTGAAAATTGCTTATTTCCCATTGAAATAGTCAAATTCATTAGCGGGGACCTAAATAATTCTTAGTTACCTCCACAGTGTAGTTCTTCACTTTTCTCATACTTAACGTATAATTTGTGTTTCCCCTTTCTTTTTCCTCAAAAAGAACTTTAAAAGAGATGTATTGCTTTTATTGGCAATTTCATACAATGTTTGAAATGATTAGTTCAAAAGGTTTACTGTTTGCTAATTCACAACTTATATTTTCATCTTTATTAATTCCTCTCTATTAGTTATTATCTTAGTAATCTCTAAAATATATTTGTATTTCCCAAATATAATTGACCCCAAATTATTTAAGTAACTAGTTTTAAATTTCCAAATAGTTGATTTTACTTGATTAAACGTTTTTAAAAAATCTCTAGCTGGAGGTGCCTATGTGGCTCAGTCAGTCAGTTAAAGCACCCAACTCTGGGTTTTGACTCAGGTCATATCTCATGGTCATGAGATCCAGCCCTGCGTGGGGCTCCAGGCTCAGTGCAGAGTCTGCTTGAGATTCCTTCTGCTCCTCCCCCTCTTGCACACTCTCTCTCTCTCACACAAATAAATAAAATCTTTAAAAACAAGGAAAAAAATCAAAATTATACATTTAAGAAAATCTCTCGCTGTACTGAATTATAATCAAGGAATGGGGTTTATATATTTCTACCTGGAGATGAGATTTTCTTTGTAGTTGGCCTAATGAATTATCAATCTTGGTTAACTATTGTGTGGATGACAAAAAAAGAAAAAAGACAGATCTTATGGGCCATTTTTTATTAGACTATTCAATCCATCTACACATCTTCTTATTTTGTACTTTCTTGATCTTTAAGTATATTAAAGATTCCTATTATTGTTGTTTTGCCATCAGTTTTTTCTTCATTTCTTTCAGCTTTTCTTACTGTATTTGATGTTATGTTTAGCATGTAAGAGTTCATACCTGCTAACTCTTCACTGTGGAGTGCACCCTGTGTTAATATAAAATGACATTCCTGATCTAGTTTTACACATTCTGTTGTAAATGCACTCTGATAATGATATCCTGTCATCTGCTCTTGAAATTTACATTTGCCTGATGTATCTTTAATGAACCGCTTATTTTTCTAACCTGAGCTGTTTTACGTAAGTCTCTTGTATATAATTAATCTCTTAAAGAACAGAAACTTAGAAGAAGTAGAGATTAAACACATCTTTCAAACCTAGGATATTATCATGGTACTTCCAGGCCAGAATTCCACCGGGATACCACAACACAAGCTACGTAATGTTTTGCTCATATTCTGTGCATCAGTACCTTCAGATCATCTTCTCTAAGATGAAGTCACAATCTAGATTCCTCAGTCAAAAAAGTAATTTTCTACTTCAGTAAACTTTCCACTGGCACTTTTAAACTCAGAAATAATGTCGTATTTTAAAATAACAGTGTTTTCTGGAAGCTTGAAAAAGTATGTTTCAGAATCCTCACAAGGTCGTCACAGGAAAGTAACTCAACAAAGGAAGGAATATAGCTCTTTAGGAATGGTTACTATTGCGATGACGCCATGTGGCAGGAGTTTTGTTATGAAGCTAAGTGCTGGGCATTGTACATATGACCCTAATACCACCACACTTTGTAAGACAAACACTGTCACCTCTATTTCAAGGGTGAGAAAACAGTCCTGGGGCACATGATTGTCCTGTTCAAAAAACCTGGACCTGAACCTAAATGTGACTCTGAGCCTAGAACTTCATCTTCCGATGTCCTGGGTTTCACTAAGAGCACACAAAGAAGTCGTGACCTGTTTGAGCACTATTTTTCCCAACCATGAAGAGCCTCCACAAAGTTTAGAGTATCACAGAGCTCCAGCTCCATGGAACTACTTTTGAGTAACCTATCAACAACAGTGCTGCACGAATCACAGATCTCTGTGAATAGTATGAAGCAGACAAGGGGCACAGGTCTCTCTGCACAGCACCCCTTCCCCTTTGGGAAAGCTATCACACTCCCCCTGCAGTCCGATGGAGATGGGATGGGATCTATTCTTCAGCATCAGATACATGTCCCAAGCCTCTCGCCAGAATGTTCAGTTCAGGGATGGGTACATGCCCTAATCCAGGTAAATCAGAACCTAATCTAGGAATATTCACTCAAACTGTAGCTCTCTTCCTCCTGTAGTTGCTAAAGTAGCCAGGATGTAACACCAGAGTCGCCAGGAGTCATACCTTGCTATTATTTGCAAGGAGAATGCCTGAAAAGAAAGCACATACAGAGCAAAGGAGAGAGCTGAGAGAAAGATTACCAACACCTATTAAGCATCTAAGTCCAGGCCAGAGCTTTTAAGGTTATATAAGTCAATATAAAGGTCTCCTTGGGTTTACACTCTTTGAGTTGGGCTTCTGTGAGTAGATATTGAGAGAATTCTAATATGTTATAATATAGCTACTTCTTTTTTTCTTTTTTAAGTTTCTATTTCTACTTTGGGGATCAAAATGATACAGAAGTATAATCTGGACAGAAGAACACAGTACTGTAGAAAGAATACTAGATTTGAGGTTAGGAGATAGTTTTGAATAACATTACACAGACAGATGAAATGACCTAGGAGAGACTGATCTTTACAGATTTATTTGATCATTTATATTAGAACAGGCCTTAACTAAATCATTGCTAAAATCCTTCAAGGTATAAAAACCTTATAATTTTATGAATGTATAGATTGTATGACAAGCTTAAATACCATGTATTAGAGGAACACAGTTTAGCCCAAAAGAATTAGTATGTTAAAAAAAAATAAGAATATTGTGTTAGGAGTTCTTTTTGTTTTGTTTTTACTGAAAATGAGAACAATTAGAGTTTAAGTGAAGGGGAAAACTAGAAAATTTTTTTATGTTATCATATGGAGAAATTTAGTAGCTAGAAAAATGTAAGCTGACTATACAATCAGGATATAAAAATTCACTCCTCAGAGAAACCAGAAAATTTCCTCTTCATGGGATCACTTAGAATAAAGTTAATACTTATTATTTTAGAAAGTTTAAGTCTTCATTACAGATAAGCTAATGAACTCATGTACAGAGATCATAATATATATGAATTTTGTCTCTAATAATTGCTTTGAAAGCAAAACAAAAAAAGAAATCAAAAGCTCAAATATTTTTTCCTAAAAGATTAATCAAAGAAAAGATTAATGTGTACTTTGCCTGCCACCATTCTAGAAGGGGGAAAGCAACAGAAAGAGAGAGGAGTAGCAGAAATTGTGGATGGGTTTGTCATGTAACTAAAGTTTGCTTCTGAACTCAGAAATTTGGGGACTCTTTCCAAAATACATACTTACCAGTATTAGTAGGATGCTTTAACACTTATTCATAGCTTACAATAAATGCTGTGAGTTTATTCTCATTCCGGTACATTAAGTGTTAAGTGCAGACAGTGTGAAGCACAGGACTAGACAGGCACTTGCCCTGGGATTTAACCTGCACCAGGCTCTCCAGGGGGGGGGGGGGCAGGACAGGGAGCTGCTGAGAGCCTGTTTCACTCATGAAGAAAAAGGACCAAATCTCCAAAGGAATTACTCTTAGGGAAGTGTAACACAGGTTTCTTCTCAATTATTGAATAAAAGAAGGACTCTTGTTTCCATCAAGCAGTTATCCTGCTCTGGGAAATACGTTTCTTTAGAGGAGGTATCAGTTGTACTTTGAATTCTCGGCAACACTCAAAGCCTCAAGCACCATTTGGGCATCACTAACACAACGGCACACTGTAGGGTCAGCAGGCACCCACCGCTTTGCCATTTAATTTGCACCAAGTCCACTGAGGGAAGCTGAGGGAATGACAATGCTGCACCAGATTAGTTTGAGGAGAGTCCCTGCCAAGTCCACAAATTCTTCACTAAAACATGCCAACTGGGTCTTCTTTCTCCATAACAAAGAGGGGGGGAGGGAGAGGGAGAAAGGGGGGAGGGGGAAGGAAGGAGGGAAGAGAAGAAACCATATCCTCCCATATAAATGTCACCAGAACAAAACTTCCTTCTTAATGTTTCCCTACAACTGAAATTAAGGATACAGGCAAAGTCACATTAAAGACAGTTTTAGTAAAATTAATGCTATATAAGCTGAAAAACTGACAAAATATATGTATCTCCCGTAATAATGGTTCACAGTTACAAAAATACGAATCTATACATTCAACCTAAAAGGAAATACTGGCAAGAAGATAAATTTTTAGCAGGTGTTTCAAGAATAAAACTACTCTGGATAATCAATTATATTTACTATAAGATACTTACTTCCCTGGAAGAATTCCACAGTTGAATGACAACAGCTTTACCATGTTCAGCTTAGCTCATTTCTCATGATGAAACTATACTTATTAAAGGCTAAAAACAGATTATTTCCCTAGCACCCTAACCATTAGGTAAACGTCTGATATGTCTGAAAATTGTTAGACAATTAAATTTCAAAGATTTAAAGGAAACCTTCAGCATTATATTTATAAGACTAACAACTTCAAGCTGCCTTTATCTGTACTTAGGTCAGGGGCCACCAAATTCCTAAGCATCAGTAAAAAAGGGTATAAACTGAGGAGCCTTGTCAAAATAGGCCCATTTGGGGACAGCTTGTCGCCATAGAGATTAATTCTGAACAGCCGCAAAATTCTTTTGCAGTTCCAGGATTCAACAACGTTCAGGGTACTCAAATTTTACTCTAAATGCTATCATTAACTGTTCGAATCATCTTAATCAAAGCACTTCACCTTTCTGGGCCTCCGTTTTATCATTTTTAAAGTAAGAAAAATTCCTGCCAAAAAAGGCTCAAAATCTTATGCCCATAATCTTTATCTATTTAATCTAACTTTCTAACACTGTTTCAACATAAAATACAAATGAAACCGTGCAAATGGGACAGAGCTTCATTAACAGCATCTGCTCCTAAATTTCTTTTTGCCTTTTTAAATATATACAGAAGTAATGGTAGGAGCACATTTAGGATACTGCTTTAGATGACAGCTGTGACTAATTCATCCAAAAATGGTCTGGGTATATTGATTAATCATGAACTAAGCACGACAGATCTCAATGATTTATTTTGACTCCAAGATGCTAAAAGTGATCAATTTTGGCCAAATTACTTAACTCGGAATCTCGATATAATGTATTAGCTAAGCATAACAATTTTACTGAGGATACCCTTAACAGTACACACAGAACTCTATTCTGTTAGCCTGTTAACTTCCACCTGGGGGAGATTCAAACCCATAAGAGAAGAGTGCTGTGTGCCTGAAGCATTTCTGCTGATAATGGAGGGATGTTCACATTCTACAGTATACTGTATTTTATTTTTATAAACACTTCTCTTGCTATCTTTTCACTCTGACCCCTATTTCACAACACTATCCCTTGGGCCTTGCCAGTTTACTAAGTCTCTCTTCACCTTTACAGAGCAAGAGAACTGACAATATTTTCAGATTGTAAGGAATACAGTATTTTCCCAATGATAAATTAAAACATGTCTTCACTTTTTCTTTATGAAAACTTCTCCTGGATCTAACTTAAACTGTTTAAGCATCCTTGGGTTTTACTTGTATCCCTGAGTATGGTGTGAAAGACTATCCCAAGTGCTCCTTACATGGCTGGTTCTCATGATCATAAGCATTTAGCCAA
This sequence comes from Mustela nivalis, assembly GCF_964662115.1. Classification (NCBI taxonomy): domain Eukaryota; kingdom Metazoa; phylum Chordata; class Mammalia; order Carnivora; family Mustelidae; genus Mustela; species Mustela nivalis. The sequence continues at coordinate 112,886,255 of NC_139021.1, forward strand.
CTCTCACACAGGGGAGGTATGTGTGTGGGTGTGTGCGGAAGAGGGGAAAAGAGGGCACATGTAAAAGCACAGCTTGGTCAGAAAAAGTTAGACTACTACAAGAACCTTTGATTACCCTCTAACTCAAAATACCGAGTAAAGCACTCTACAAGTCTGCTGGTTGTAATGCCAAACAAACAAAAAAGGTGTAGTTCAATGTGGTGAAGACAAATACTTTAGAAATGGTCAAACATGTTTGTAGCTTGCAAAAGAAAAGTTAAGACTGTTGCAATTATCTCTAGCAAACAAATCTGTCCACTCCCAGAAAAACTGACCTCTTTTCCTAAGACTATGAAGCAGGTCATGAGAGGACTGGAAATACCACTTCCCTTCAGTATATGATGACGACTTCTCGGGTTAGCCAGCTACCGGTTTTCATCAAGTACACACACGGTAACACAATCAAAGAATAATACTTATTTTAGAGTACTCTTTGGAAATTTCGGGGGCACATTAACATTTTCAAAATGCCCCCAAAAAACCTTCCCCTCAAGAAATCTCAGTATTTTCTAGGCAGATAGTACACCTTAACACCTGGCAAAACTTCTGGCTTTGTTGCTTAGGGAAAGACAGCGCTCTCCACATCACCGTGGCACTCACTGCTGTGTTCCTCACTGTGCATGGGGTACAAGACTCTAGCTCCATCCTGGGAGAAATTCTAGCCATTGATGGGGAAGTAGCCTGCTCTAGCAGTGCCAAGCCTCAAATCACAGTCTGTAAAAGAGGGCGTTTCATGAAAAATCTACTGCTATGAAAATTGCCAAATTCAGGAGAGCCAAGACATTCAATCAAGGGCTTCTCAAGAGGTTTTGTCAAGAAATGGGAGCAATTATGAAATGCTTTTCTACCCATAAGTTCACTAGTTTCAGAAGGCAAAATTCTACAGCCAGGATTTTAAATGCAGTCAACTGGATAAAATATAAACTCGTTTGCACAATTTAATTCAACCTTAAAACTAAAAATGTGAAGTCATAATCCTTCCCTTCCTAACACAGCGTTATGCCAGAATCTTGCCCAAAATGATCTCATTAACCAAGGCAAAGAAAATGATGCAACATGAATTTTTCTGGAGAATTTTAGAGAATTTTTAATTTTTTGATACAAGCTTACTTTCATCTGACAAAAGAATCTACAGATTTCATTTGCTCTTTCATTCTTTCATGAGATAGCATTTTAAGCACTTGTTTTCACCAAAAACATAGTCAAAATTGATTGGATATAAAAGATGACAAAGAAGTTGTCAAGTCAAAGACAATGGCATAATTTTAATGTATTATTTATAATCTAAATACTAGCAGCCCTTTCAAAAAACTTCCTATTGGCAAAACCAAAGTTTAATTCTGATTAATCTGTAACCATTGAGATTTCGTCATTAACCTCAAAGAGCCACTGCTTTTTCCATTTAAAAAGGGGACACGGGGCGCCTGGGTGGCTCAGTGGGTTAAGCCTCTGCCTTCGGCTCGGGTCATGATCTCAGGGTCCTGAGATCGAGCCGGGCATCAGGCTCTCTGCTTGGCGGGGGGCCTTCTTCCCTCTCTTTCTCTCACTGCCTCTCTGCCTACTTGTGATCTCTGTGTGTCAAATAAATAAATAAAATCTTTAAAAAAAAATTTAAAAAAAAGGGGGACACTGGGGCACCTGGGTGGCTCAGTAAGTTAAGCTTCTGCCTCTGGCTCAGGTCATGATCTCAGGGTCCTGGGATCGAGCTCCACATCAGGCTCTCTGCTCAGCAGGAAGCCTGCTTCCCGCTCTCTGCCTACTGTGATCTCTCTGTCAAATAAATAAAATCTTAAAAATAAATGAATAAAAAATAAAAGGGGACATAATTCTTATAAAGACTCCTTTTATTTTCCACATTTAAAAAATCTGTGTAATTAAAAACTATAAGCAAAACTTTATGTTCAAGTATACCATGTACATTTTTAGTGAGAGACTATAGCTTTCATCATATTTCTAGAACATATGTCACATAAATCCTTTAAGAGCCATGAGTTTTGGGTGCCTGGGTGGCTCAACGGGTTAAAGCCTCTGCCTTCAGCCCAGGTCATGATCCCAGGGTCCTGGGATTGAGCCCCACATCGGGCTCTCTGCTCAGTGCAGAGCCTGCTTCTCTCTCTCTCTCTCTCTCTCTCTCTCTGCCTACTTGTGTTCTCTGTCAAATAAATAAAATCTTCAAAAAAAAAAAAAAAAAGAGCCATGAGCTTAAATCTAGTGTTCTGGCTCCATAATACACAGCTTCTCTACTTTTATTTGAAATTCTTTTGATTTGATTTCTTTCCCAAAACTACATACAGTGTCTACTGCTCATCAACCCTGCTTGCTCTAAACTTCTACCACTGCTTCAGCTACTGTACTTTGATTCAACCTGTTTCTCTATTGTTTTCTTTCCATTCAGTCTCTTTCCCCTGTGCTGCCCTGGACTTACTCACTTAAGTGTAGAACAATTTACCTTTTATATTTTTAATCAGTAACAGCAACTATTTCCCTCTAGATGATGAAAAAAATGAACCAAAGTAAACATCTCAGGCCTTCCACTCAAGAATTCACTCTACTACTATCATCTCAGGACATACACAACTTCTAAAGAAATGTAAGGCAATCTACTATAATGAATATTTACTAAAATCAAGCACTAACATGAGATTCAGTTTTATAAACTATCACCAATACACAACACTCTAGCATCTCTAGAAGTAATTTTTAAAAATCACAAAGATAAATAAAATAAGAAATGAGGAAGGAGAAAAGGAGGCAGGAATCAATGCAATCACCAGCTAAAATAATAGAAGTGATCATGTTTCTGTTTTGAAGTTGAATTAAAAAGAAATCAGCTTAGGGGCGCCTGGATGGCTCAGTCAGTTAAACGTCCGACTCCTGACCTCAGTTCAGATCTTGATCTCAGGGTCACGAGCTCAAAGCCCACACTAAAAATTAAAGGAAGGCAGGCAGGCAAGTAACTTAAACTGGAAGAGAACCTTCCTGATTGTAAATGTTATTAAAACTAGAATAAATTTCTTCATAAAGTTGTAATGTCTCCCTCAAGAGAGTTCTTTGTCTAGGTGAGTTTCTCCTTCTATCTGGAGCGGTTTGAGTTTTTCCTTCTCAGAGACAGAGAAATGTACAAAATCTCTCTGTAAGAAACATAAACATATGTTTATGTTTACCATCCAAAGAAATGAATCTCTTAGAAATTATTATGAAACTTCTCCTGACTTTATGTTCTCCCCTCAAACACATTACACAGATTAAGTTTGTCAGTGATTTTCAACATCGTCTTTATTACCCTTCTGAATAACAGAAGAACCTTTGACTAATCTTAATTATAACTATATTCGTGAATATTCATATCAAAGAATAATTTTCATGTACTTATAAAGGATCATACTTTAGTAGGAAATGGCATCCAAGTTATTACCCAAAGACATCTTACTCTCAAGCAAGGTTCAGAAATATCAAGCTTACTTTTGTTCAACGTACTGCTTCTTTAAATGCTCTGCCAGGATTTTATAAGACCAAATATGCCATACAGTTAATGCATAAGATTTACTAGCATGATATGAAAATGCCAGCATGAACAGAAAAATTGAGAGATTCGGTCATTTGCTCATACTACAGTTACGGTAGTAACAGATTTAAATGTTTAGAATAAAGAAATAAGGGTTACCAACCATCTTTATAAAAAGCTGTTTTCTAATAAATGCTCAGATCAAGGAAGAAGAAAGAAAAAAACATCAAAAATAACTTACCTTTTTGTCTCTGGTCCTTACTTCCCCATAGAAATCTAGGGCCTCTTGTGCCTTTAAAAATTTGCCCCGATGTAATAAATATGCACAAATCATTACACCAGTTCGTCCCTTTCCAGCTATACAGTGAATTGCTGCAACATGATTGTCATCTTCACTTAGCCATTGGTCAAGATCTTCACAAAAGGGTTTGATAAGTTCTAGCTGTGGTGGATTATGGTCTTCAAAAGGATACTGTGCAACTGTGGTAAAAGGATAACCTCAGAATTAGGAAAAAAAAAAAGTCTTTCCTGAATTCTTTATTAAAGTAGATTAACTTTAGAAATGTTGCATATAAGCTTAATAGATGTTTAAAAGAAAAAGTGAACTCCAGAGAAAAATAATTTGCTGCCTGATAATTTACCAATATTTGAATAGAAACTAGTGTCTCAATTCTTAAACCTACCCACTAGACAGAGGCTGAGCATTATTTTCCCCACTTTATGAAAGAGGAAACTTTGTAATGGAGAGGTAGCAGAAGGCAACATGTCAGAGAGAGAGGCAAACTCAAAATGAAATGTCATGTAGGCAGGTTTCCTGTCAGGGCTCTCAATGCATTTTCTGACAAAAGGAGTCATAATATTTATAATATTACATCACCACAAAACATATATTCCAGAGAAGATATAGATTACCAATCAATCAACAATGGAAAGGACTGATTTTTATATTTCATATAATAAAAATGCTAAGCGTGTTATTTAAAGATGGTCTTGCAAATGTTAGTGTTGTATACTACATGTGATTTTAAAGACATTTACAAAAGAAGCTGAAAAAAACTACTTACAAAAACGTATACAGTTGTAGTAAAGTGTATCTAATGAAGCTTCAGGTCTTTTCACATGAGTTATAAAAACCCAAAGTTTCTCTTTGCTTATAGTCAGAGGGGTTTTGTTGTTGTGTTTTTTAAGTTGCTCAGAAACAGGAGTTCAACTATATCACTATTAAATTTTTTCTTACTGGTCCCTGCCTCAGCAGTTCCATTCTACTAAAACCCTTACAAATCCTGACTGACATCTAATGTACATAATGGTCCTCTGTGTCATCTGAATATGTGAGAAGTATGCCTTCTATCTTCAGTCACATCATCACTAATATGGAACCGGATTCAGTGTGTCAGGTGAGTGGTCCTGGGAGACGATGATGACCATTACAGGAGTCGCTGGGATGCTTTCACCTGGGCCTCAGCATTCCATCTTTATCTCCCCACTGGCACACAAAACAGCCAGGAAACTGTTAAACGTCTATTTAAAGCTAGGTAAACGTTGACTAAAACACGCTTTGCCTAGTAAGCAGTAGCTTAAATTCACAAAAAAGGAAAAATTCTTAGTGGATCTGTACTGGCTTTCACCACTAGCACTTCTGAATTCTCAAACCAGCTGTTTGAACATCCGATCTAGACTGTCAGAAGGGATCCACCGCAAACACATCAACATGGAGCACATGGACTCACCCTCTCTTTCTATCATGGTAGCATCTGCCAAGCTTCTTCACTCTCCAGGTCTCTCATGGCTCAAGGGGTTCCACAAACAATGAGGGAAGGTTTTTGTGGGACCTCAGAAAAATTCACTACACCTGGAGAAGAACTCATTTAAAGCAGCTCCTGCTCCCACTTGTCAGGCTCCTCTTATCCACATTTGTCATAAGCTTTTGCCCCTTTTAGGTCACGGCTCCACGGAGTTACTCCATTGTCTGCTTTGCTCTTCCAATAATCCTTTACTATTAGACCAAATGCCTCCAACAGTAGATATAACCCTTTCTTTATTTTATGGTCTAGAAACTTTTCCTAATTCTTACAGTCAACCCTGCATTTTAGTATTCCTACTAGTACTGGCAGGTTTATATGGTAACTGTTCCCTAAAACACAAAAGTAAAATTAAATTTTTCCAAATTGTCTAAGACCATCTTAAAGATAAATATTTACATCACTTAATAATTGAGCTTATTCACTACTGCTATGACAAGAAGATTTGGTCTATTGGTTTTAAGTTATATAACAGAAATACATTACGTGGCAGTTAATACCTACCTCTGCAGTTAAATTTGGCGGTATCATAATGTCTTTCAGCACACCTAAAAGAAAAGTTTAAATGTGATCCAAAGTTATCTTTTGCACTGGCAAAAAAAAAAAAAAAAGTATAGTAACACACATTTCCTGAACTTTTATACTGTACCAGGCATCATGTTGTTTTGTATTAAGTACTTCTTTCAATCCTAACAATTCTATGAAGTAGGTAGTGTCATTATCCCCATTTTACCATTAAGAAAACTGATCTTAGGTGTTATGCACTTAGGGCTTCCATTACTTGCTCACAAAACCTGTGATGCCGCTCAGGCACACACCTCCCACCCAGCTGCACGTGTCCCCTGAAACTTCCTGCATGCTGAGGGAGTATATGTTTGACTTCACCAAGTATGTACAAACACCTAATGAGCCACAGTACTGTCTTTACCCCAGAGTTGAGTATACATCGTTCTCTTGAAGTACTATTTAAAAAGATAAATTTTTAAAATAGTAAAATTATAAGGGCAAAGAAAAAATTTTTTTTAAAAATGTGAATGACACTAATCTACTCAAAAACTACACTTACTAAAAAATTGTTAACGCAGACTTTTCTAACAAAGGTAATCTTTGTCAAAAATCTCTCAGTTACGAGTTTTAATTAAAGTCTCAGAGTAATGAAGGAATAAGAAGTAAAATAAATACAGAGTAGTAAAATGTTAACTCTATATTACTTAGAGCATACTAAAATTGGTCTCTTTAATAGTAGTGACATGTTTGTCATCATGCACTGGTTTACTCATGGTTAATGTGTTAACAAACATTAAGAAGCTCTGAAAGGGATCCCACACTTGAATTTGTGGTCAGCAAAATCATGGTAACTACAGCTACTAACCAAATGAGATTTTTAAAAGTTATTAAAAAAAAAAAACTTAGCGTTTTAAAACAAGTCAAGGTCATTGTACAATCCCTTCCTCTCCAATTCTGAAATCCCCAAAGTCTGAAATATCTTAACATTTTCTGTTAAACTTATGACAGGCTCAATTGTGGCAGCATCTGATCTGAGTTTATGACAATGTGCACTCTTTAACTAATACACTTAAGAGTAAAGAGTGAAAATGGTAGGAAGACCATTTTGCCCTAGACCCCAGAGGAGTGTTATGTAATATTAGTAAGTTTATGCTTCCATGTTATCTTTCTGCAAAGGGAAAAATTCTGAATGCAGAGACACACTGGCCCTAAGAGTTTCAATATGTGATTGTGGACATGTATTTCACATTTAAGAAATCCTAAAGATATCTGTATGGTTCCTCTACTTTAAAAGGTTTTAAATCCTAATCCACATGAAAGCTGAACTAATTATAAACAAATCAGAATCCACTATTTTCTAAATGGTCAGACCTGAAATAAATCAACTTTCATACTACTACTTAAAATAAAGCTTTCCCCCCTTTTCACTTATAATATATTGAGTTTTGCTCAAAAAAATCATTTAGTAATGCCATATGCATATTTATGTACCCTTGCTAAATAATTTCATACTCACTCCTATGCAAAACATGACAGGTAAGAGGAAGACTGACCAAGAAAATAGTCACATTTTACACTATCTTTAGTACAGATTAAAGAAGAGGTCTGGTAAATAGTGCAGAATATTTTATAAAGACTCGTGTAAAGATAGGACTTAAAAGGTGAGGGACAAGGAGCAGGCTAGGAAGCAAAGCTCTAAGATGCTGGTCTCATGGCAGCATAACAGAAAAATCAACATTTTGAGTTTCACACAGCTTTAGTCTTCTAAAATTCTCCTGCTTTTTCAGGAGCTCACACATTTGGTTTGACAAGTACTGCTTAAGACTCCATCATAAACTGATTCTCAAATATTACTGTTAAGAGGCAGAAATGGTGAAAAAATGGAACTAATGAGCTTCTACATGTTTACCACATGTACACAACCTTACAAAGGAGTTTCCATTTTTTTAATTCATAGTCACACCAATATAATAATAGAAAATATAATCTCCATCTTATATATGAGAAAGCTAAGATTTAGAAGAGCCAGGACTCAAGCCCAGGTCCTCTGGTTACAAAAATAAAAACTTTTCCCAATACAGCTCCATACTTCTTCCACTTACAATACAAAAGAGAGAACAGCTTCAAAAACAAAAGCAATAACAAATTCTACTCAAAATCAGCCTTCCTACTAGAGCAGTATTTGGCATAAAAGATAGAACCAACAAAAAGCGACCATGAAAACATGAAAAGGTTATGAAAATCTCTACAGGTATCGATGAAGTGGATGAAGAGTATGTGAGAACATATACCGGGGCCTGTAGTAATGGAAGTGATCTGGAGGAGGGGTTGCTAGAATAAGAATGATGACTCTCTTCTTTAATTAAGACCTTCTCCAATAACCGTGCATACGTGCACACACACGTGCATGTGCACATTCCCAATTCCTTATAACGTTTGTGTGGTATGTTAGTTGATAAGTCCTTCAACAAACCAAAACTGAAGATACATAAATGAAAAATGGGATTTGACTGAGACAAGTAGTAGGTAAATCTGACCATTTACACTTCCTTAAAATTAAAATTCAGTGTAAAAAAGATATCTTTTTTAAAATCCTCACCTTATATTGGCTTATATGAGACAAGAGAGATGAAGCATTGCAAGAGTTTCTAATGAAGGGGTTGACAGAAAGTGAAGGAAGAGTAAGACTAACAGGAAAAGCTTCCAGATAAGTGAGACTTCCCAAAGCATTAGGGAAGTATACAGGTCTCTAACTCTCTTCAACATCACTATCTTAAAAAGAAACCTTAACAGATAAAAATTAACAACAGGTAGAGGTTCATCACCAAATGATGGAGAGTTGTGTGTCAAACAGAATACACAATGAAATAGAGTAACCCTCTTAAAAACAAGTATCTAGGGGAACAGTTAAGGTCCTCAAAGGCAAGAAGTGTATTATGCCTCTATCCCCATCATCCTCCCTTCTCCTCTTACCCTCACCAGCCTACAGGTATACAGAGGAACATAGAAACATGAAATACACACACCTGCCCAAAACAAATTCACTAAGCATCATCATACCCAAATTTGATTAAGGATATGAAGCTAATTTTGTTCTTTCTTAAGATAATTTATTGAATGCTTCATAATACAGAGACATAAACAGATTCAGTCAATTATTAAAAAGTCCATATTAAGTACTGTTCTTCATCCGCACATCACAATTGCCATAAAAAGTTTAATATACCATTAAATACATGTACGTCTAGTGTCAATATTTTAGGACCTTTCAGTGTATATACCTGAAAAGATATACATCACATAGAATTAACATCCCAAAAATAAAAGAAAGAAAAGAGAAACAGCTGCTGCTTGCCAGACTCACTTACCCAGAGCCAGAAATACAAATAAGGGTAGAGAGAAGGTGAGAATAAAAAGTGACATCAGAAATCAAAACATGCTACAACCTGGTAGTTCTAGAAACTTCTGAAGTAAAATTTGGGGAGGTTAAAACAAATGACAACAAAACCAGAAAGGAAGATTGGCGTCAACGGTGGGTGGTCTGCTACCATATGTACCCATGTGACCTTGTTCAACTCACTTAACTTCTCTAGGCCTCAGATTCCCCATGTGTAAAATGAGAAGGTTGGACTAAATGATCTCTTTCAGATACTTCCCAGTTCTGAAAGTCTATGACTCCATCAAATGAACTGGGGAAGGGGAGTTGAAATATATATACCAAAAGCTACACTCAATTAACAAAGAGACGGTTCATTAACTCTGGGATCCTGTGTTTAGAAACACAAAAGTAAAAGGGCAGCCAAGTTCCCAGACTAGCTCACATGCCACCTATAGCCACAATAATGTTAAGTGAGCCACAGTACTGACAGTGCAAGCCTAGGTCCTAAATTCTGGAAGCAGGAAGCCACTGAATACAGGAATGAAAAGAATTTCCTTCCTTTTCTTTGCATATAATGTTAAACTCGAATAAAATTTTGAAAAAGGCAGAATCTGTCTTTGGTATCTTTCTACCTTCCTTCTGGGACTCTAAATGCCTAATCTTAAGAGTCTAAACCTGAACTGACTCACTTAATAGACTGCAGCTTGACACTTCTTGTTCTGTGCTTTCTTTTCTTTTCGTTTTTTTTTTTTTTTTAAACTCAGCTTCTGAATCTAGTTATTCAAAAGTATAAAGCTTTGTGGTTTTTATTTTCCTCCACTGAAGCATTCTGGCATCTGCAACAAGGCTTGTTGTTACAGGAGGTTAATCAGGACAAGAGGATGATCTATGCACAGATCATGTGTAAGCTGGGGCCCACCTACACGCCAAGTCTCTGCAGCACCTTTCTTTCACCTTGTTACCTGTCACCCCACACCCTCCATACCCTACCCCCGAATCTGACCATAATGGATTATCTGCCATACTCTAAACCCCACCATGCCAAACACCTTCTTCCATGCCAACCTCTGCCCGTAATGCCATACGCCCCACCTGGAGGTCTCCAGGAGAGTCTCAGCGGATTCCTTCACCCCAGCTCAAAAATGCCCTTCTTTATGAAAACTTGCCTAGAGGGTACAAGTCCTATTTCCACTGTTCTCCACACAGCTCTGTTGTATACAAGTTACCTCTTCTGCAATACTATGTCTACTTATTACTTCAGACTATAAAAAACTACGAAAGACTGAAATGGTATCTTATTCACCTCTGTACCATCAGCAAGTTTTACAAGGTCTAATATGTGGCAAAATCAGCATAAATGTTTGCTTCTTTGTGAATCTGAGGAAATTAATGAAAACTCACTAGAAGAAACAATAATGGTGTCTACTTTACTCGTAAGTCTTCTGAGGTCTTATTGCTCAATTCAAGATAGATCACTAAATTAAAGATAGAAAAGCAACATCCTATAAGCCAACAAAGCACACAGAATCTCTCATCCTTTCTGGTGATGATTTAAATGCCCACCAAAGGCAGAAAAGAATCTTGCTCTTACATTTGAGAAATAAATTTTACAGAAACTGTGACAATCAGGAAATGTAACTACAGATTAAAATTTTTTCTGTTGCATAATTTACAGACATCACAGAGGAAAAATAAAAACCAAGGAGAAAAATAACACATTTCATATAACATTTTTTAAAAGGTAGAAAATGGGTCAGTATTTTGGAAAGGAATAATAGTCTTCAAGGGCAAAAATGACAAAATACTTTCTTCCCATTTTTCTTTTGTTCTTTTTTCCTTTTCACATCCCTACTGACAAAGTCAAAAAGAAAAACAAAAGGTTAAAGATAAGATAAACCAGCTGTACCAAGCGGGCAAGCCTTACATCCCTGCCCCAAACAACAGAAACCACCCAACTCAACAATATTAGGTAACTTATTTATGTTATATACAGTTGGAGAATACCCTAAAAGCTGTTTCAATTGAATGACCTAAAGACCAGAATAAACAGAACCACACCCACTCTGAAGCACACCTCCATGGAAGAGGTTATTAAAGCTTTAACAGAAAAGCTCTGCTGTGAATTACACTTCAAGTCACCACAAGGCTACTGGCTCAAAGATGGGCTAGATGCCAAGTCATTTAAACCGTATCAAGTAAAGTGAATGTGTGCCAACATTGTTTTGACCTCATCACTATGCTTTCTGAATGACCTAACAATGCTTGGACTAATTGTTTTAGGAACACAATTCTGTTAAAATATATCATTAACTCTACCTGATTCTAACAAGGAAATAACTTTCACTTAATAGTTATTTTAGAAGATATTTGCAAGCATACAAATAAAAAACATACTTACAGATTGTATATCTTGTAATGGTTTTTATGCTTTGAATCCAAAAACCTTAAAACAAAACAAACAAAAAGCCACCATTAACAAAAATGAGCTAACATTTGAAATTACATTTATACTATTGATAAAACCTAAAAGATTCCATTTTTCCTAATCTCAAGTACCATTTAAGAAAAATAAACAAACAAATTCCGATAAATATTCCCTTCATGGGTTTAAATTAATAATCATGTCATTCTTAAATAATTATTACATTACACAGATTTATACAATCTGAAGTAAAGCCAGAGCTTTTCACAGAATAAATATTTTCATCTCTCTTCAGCCTAACATTATGAGGTTGAGTATTAAGTAAGTTATTTAAAAGGCAGCATTAGCACTTAGCTTAAGTTCATCTAGCTCATTTAGATGTGAGAAAAATAGACATGTGTAATCAAGTAATCTTAAAAATAACATGAAAATTCAGCCATCATTTTCTTTCAAAGAAACTTTCCATATCTGAAAGATGCAAGTAGTAACTATTAACTCCATACAAAGTTCATTAAGTATTTTCATATATATATTCTCAGTTGATGCTCACAAACATCTGAGATAGAACTTACTCACATTTTACAAACAAGGAAAATAGGAGTCAAAAAATTATAAAACTCGCCCAAAGTCATACAGCTAATAAGCCAAAGAATCAACACCAAAGACCTCTCCTTCCAAACAATTACAAAACTAAACAAGAGCAAAAAACAAACAAACCTAAACAAGAGCAACAATTACAGCCGATAAAAGCACTTGCCATGTGTTTTTACCACATGTATGTACTTCATGTATATACATTTGTTTACCGTTAGGAGGTAGACAATAGGCGAGAGAGTTTAGAAAAGTATAAGCTGAGGAAACAGCAGGATAAACAGAATTAAAAAAAATGGAAAACAAATGAGAAGATTTAAAGTCGAGGAGTTTCAACTTATGAGTTCTAGAGAAAAGAACAGAAAACACAAGGAGAAGAAATCCAAGATAATAATTCAAGAATAATACCCCAAACTGAAGGACAGGAGTTTCCTAAGTCAAAGGATACAATGAGTATTCAGCAAAAGTGATGAAAATAGACCCAAATACAGCATATATAGCTCAGTGAAATTTCTGAATACTGAAAAGATGAACATAGGATCCTATAAGCTGCCCAAGAGGAAAGAGGTTTCATAGAAAGTATCTGGAATCAGAATTACACCACCCTTTTTAATGGCAACACTAGCAGCTAGAAAACAACTTCCAGGGAAAAACCTTCTGACTATTTCCAGCCTAGATTACCATACCAAAAGAGACATTAAATCAAGTGTGAATATATAGTAAAGGCATTTTTTAAACAAGAGAAATCTCAAATAATTTTGCTGTCCACATTTTCTGTCTCAGGAAGTTACTAGAAGATGTGTTCTACCAAAACAAGGTGGGAAACCAAGAAAGAGGACAATTCCAGGAACTGAAGAATCCAACTCATGAGAAGGGGAAAAGGGAATTCTCAGAATGATGGTGAAGAAACATCTGAAGTAGACAGCTATAAGGCAAACCAAGGGAACAACTGACCCAATTCACGGTAGATCAGATTTAATGCCCAATGGGCTTGAACATGTTAGGAGATTTATATAGTTTAGAGATAAACTGAAGTTAAAAACATAGAGACTAAAGAAGTTGAGAGAGACAGAGAGAGAGAGAGAGACAGAGAGAATTTTACCTCCAGGGAAAATAAAATGCTCAGAAAAAAACAGTTATAGTACTTAATTGTAAACTGCATTTATCTAGTCATAATCACATAAAACCCAAAATTGATATAACCAAAATTACAAATTTAGCTACTACAAAGAGGGCTGAAGGGGCGCCTGGGTGGCTCAGTGGGTTAAGCTGCTGCCTTCAGCTCAGGTCATGATCTCAGGGTCCTGGGATCGAGTCCCGCATCGGGCTCTCTGCTCAGCAGGGAGACTGCTTCCCTCTCTCTCTCTCTCTGCCTGCCTCTCCATCTACTTGTGATTTCTCTCTGTCAAATAAATAAAATAAAAATCATTAATAAAAAAAACAAAACAAAACAAAAAACACAAAGAGGGCTGAAAATGTGTGTGGTTGGGTAGAGAGGAAAGAGAGTTCATACATTTGGATGTGAAATATCATGCCACACAATCATTACTCATAACTTTGTCACTAATTGAAATGATATATTTGTATTCATATGTCATACTAAAACAGTTGCAAATGGTAAAATACTACTTATTATCAACACTTAAGAATTAAGTTATTAGACTATAAATTTTATATAATGTGTTAACTATAGTATTCTAGCACATATTTGGTTTCTTAGTATTTTCTGAACTATTATAATCAAAACAAACATAACAATGACTTTCTCCTATACCATCAAAACCTTCTCTAATGGACTTAGTATGACAAGATGGGTTCCTCTTAATTTCTGCAGAGTCAGGCCCTCATTCCATAAACCACTCAGCAGTTTCCAGACTAGGCTCTTTCCTTGCATGACCATATTTCATTAAGGGTTCTGGGTCCCTACTATTTTTTTTTAATGGTATGCTTTCATGTTTTCATTCCTTGATACCCACTCCTATCAAGATTATCTTTTATTTAAATGTATTGAGAAAACATGAATTAAGTACCTGAAATTGTGCTTATTTCCCTGGGATAAAATTATTTATGAATTATTATCCCTGCCATCAAAAGTAATACTAGAGTAACTGTACCAGTGAGAATAAGGTTTAGCTGTGAGAAATAGAAGAAGGTGGAGGGAGGAGGGGCTCATAAACAAATATGCTACTAATTACACTGAATACACTACTCTCCCACATAAATTCCAGGATTAGTAGTGTACAACTGGTTGGGTAGATTTGTTTCATACAGGACTGGACCCAGGACCCTTCCATCATATGCTCAGCCAACACGATGGGCAGTGCAAGGTCTACGATGGTGCACCATCATATTTGTATAAGCAGACTGGAGAAGGGAAAGAAGGATAGGCCCCTCCTTTAAGAACTCATCATTTCTACTTAAGAACAAAAGATCGTAAGTTATCACATTATCAAATCTAGCCACAAGGGAAGCTAGAATTACTATCGGCATTCTGGGAAAACATGTACACAGCAAACAAGTGGTATTCTATTAATGAAGGGAAAAGTAAAGAGGATCATTGATTTTCTCTACTGTTGTTCTAGTCTCTGGTTGCAATTATCTCTAACCTTTTTTCTTCTGCAAAACAAAAACAAGAACAAATGACTAATATTAATGTAACAGGTATATTTGTAATCCTAATTTAAAATCACTCTAAGAAGGGCTAAGAAGGGGTCCATAAGCTCCACCAGACTGCCAAAAAGGTACACGGCATAAAAAAAGACTAAGAACTCTTGCCAAGGGGCAAAGGGAAACAAAGGAAAATTACTACTTTGTGGTTCTGGTGGTGGTTGTTAATAAACCACAGAGAACAATTTCATCCTAATGTTTCAGGCGTACTTTTCTTTAAATATTTAAGGTATGGGTCACTTTTTAGGATTCTTCAGTTTAGCCTACTTCTTCAACTAACCAAGGAAGCAGTGATTCTGCTAAGATGACTTCTACTCAAAAATATGATTATACTACAGAAAAAAGTGGTGCTACACACCCTTCTACTCTTGTCTCTCGTACGTCTTTATCTTCCCAATTCCTAAACATTTCTCAATTTGTACTTTTGGATTTTCAGTTCAAAGTGAGATAACATTTACATACAGTGAAAGAGATCATAGGTGTACAACCAACTCAATCAAAATACAGAATATTCCACCATTCCAGAAAATTCCTTATGCCTATTTGCAGTCAAACACCACTAAGCTCCGAGGCAGCTAATATTACCACAGTTTTGTCCTTATTCCTGAACTTCATATAAATATGACCATATAAGATGCAGTCTTTTGTAAATGGCTTCTTTCATTTAATCTACTGTTGTACAGATTTATCCATGTTACATGCATCAATAGTTGATTCCTTTTATTTGGAAAATGATTCCACTGCATGACTACACCATCATCTGTTTAAACATTCTCCTTTGATGGATATTTAGGATGTTTACAGTTTGGGTTTATTATGAATAAGTACATATTCTTGTGCAAAAATTTTAGAGACACATACTTTTATTTCCCTTGAGTAAATAAGTAATAACTAAGAAGTAGAGTTGCTGGGTCATAAGGTAGATAGGGCAGGTGTATGTTTAACTTTAAAAGAAAGTACTAAACAGTTTTCCAAAACCAGTTATACAATTTTACAAACTTATCTGCATTTTAAGAGTTCCATTTGCTCCACAGTCCCATCAACATTTGGTGCTGTCAGTTTTAATCACAGCTTTCCCAACAGGTACAAAGTGGTACCTTACTGTGGTTTTTCAACTTCCTTTTCCTGATGACTAATGATATTAAGCATATTTCCATTTATTTATTAGCTATTTTTATACTTTCTTCTTTGAAAATGTCTGTTCAACTCATTGGCTCATTCCCCAGCCACCACCACCACCCCGCCCCATTGAATTAACTGGCTTTTTATTATTGATTTATAGATGTTTTATATATTCCGGGTAAAAGTCTTTTATCACATATATGTATTGACATAAATATTTACTCCTTATCTAGGACTTGCCTTTTCCTTTCCTTAATAATGTGTTTTGATAATCAACAATTTAAAATTCCGATAAAAGGCACCTGGGTGGCTCAGTTGGCTAAGTGTCTGCCTTCATCTCAGGACATGATTTCCAGGTCCTGGGAGCAAGTCCCATGTTGGGCTCCCTGCTCCACAAGAAGTCTGCTTCTCTCTCTGTACCCCCATTCCACTTTTCTTTCAGTCTGTCTCTCAAACAATAAATACATAGAATCTTAAAAAAGGAAAATAAAATTCTGATAAAAATCCAATATATCAAATATTTCTTTTGTTTACAACTTTGTATCCTTTCTGAGAACTCTTTCCCTACCCCTAGAGTTCACAAAGATATTCTCTATGCTTTCTTCCAGAAGCTTTATACTTCTACAGCTTTTTCTCAGTTTGCATTTTAATATGGTCAGAAATTTAGAAATTTATATAAATGCTAAGGATAACTGGGATAACCCAAACAAAAACAAATTATTTGAAGGACAGTGACTATAAAATTCAGAAAACATAACTCATTGCTATCTGCCGTATCTTTTCCTCCAAGAGTTTTTTGTTTGTTTGTTTTTGTTTTTGAGAGAAAATGAGTAAGCAAGAATGATCTGCAAAATACAATTTTCTCCAAGAAAGCTAAAATTTAAATGTGAGCAGTGAAAAAGGTATTGTGGGGGACTAACAATTCACTTTTAGTACATTTTGGGTCTGGGACTGTTAAGTTTTGAATCCAAATATATAAACCAATATTGTATAAATAAGCAAACACTCATCTTATAGCCCAAATGCAAGGAACATGATTCACATGTGGCTGCCCTGCACACACTTAAGTGGGGCTGAAATACCAAAACAGTCATAGCAGTTATCACAAGTTTTCAGGGAGAGATGGAGGTTTTCACTATTCACTTTCAACACTTCCGCAACTGTTAAAACATAAGCATATACTACTTTCCAATGGAAAAAAAAAGTATCCTACTGTATTTTCCAAAAGAGTATAAATCGACGAAGTTATATATTAATTATTTTACCTCCAGAAAGTCAGTCTGATGAGCTTAGAAATCCAACTGTTTTTGAACAGTATATTTTAGTTTACATAAAATAAATATTTTTATATACTATTTTTGAATTAGAAAAAAATGGAAACCTGGGTTTTTTTTTAACATGACAACCATCCTCCTTGAGAAACAGTTTGGGTTTTTTGGGATATTTTAAATTTTTATTTATTTATTTGACAGCACAAGCAGAGGAGGAGGAGAGGGAAAAGGAGGGCTCTCCTCTGAGCAGGAAGTCCAATGCAGGGCTCAATCCCAGAAGTCAAAGGCAGATGCTTAACTGAGCCACCCATGTGCCCCCAGATATGGTTTTAATGAGATTCATGCAATTCCTGTTTATAAAGATTCATGATTGGGTGCCTGGGTGGCTCAGTGGGTTAAAGCCTTTGCCTTCAGCTCGGGTCATGATCCCAGAATTCTGGGACTGAGCCCCACATAGGGCTCTCTGCTCTGTGGGAACCTTGCTTCCTCCTCTCTCTCTCTCTCTCTCTGCCTGCCTCTCTGCCTACTTGTGATCTCTGTCTGTCAAATAAATAAATAAAATCTTGAAAAAAAAGAAAGACTCATGAGGCTTTTTTAAGTGGTATCTTCATTCATACGAAGCCTGTCTCGAGGACATTTATAAAAAAAATTATTAGCAGGGGCACCTGGGTGGCTCAGTGGGTTAATAAGCCTCTGCCTTCAGCCCAGGTCATTATCTCAGGGTCCTGGGCATCAGGCTCTCTGCTCAGTGGGAAGCCTGCTTCCCCCTCTCTCTGCCTGCCTCTCTGCCTACTTGAGGTCTCTCTCTCTCTCTCTGTCCAATAAAAATAATTAAAATATTTTTAAAAAATTATTAGCATACACTACCACAAAATTGCAAATCTGATCTCAGTGAAAAACAATGATTAACAAAACACAATTTATCAAAATGCTGGTCACTGACCTTTAAATCCCTCCTAGAGGCACAGCCATAGAAAGCTCAACCTTTAATTTCATCAAGACACTTCCTGTGTTATTTTAGCTGGTGTCTATAACTTATATTCAAAACCAGCTTTTTATTCTCTTTTAAATTTCAAGTATTATTTATCAGAGACACAAGTGCTAAGAATGTCTGCTTCACAAGCTTATATTTTCTTACATTTCACTCAGGAAGTACTGAGAACTTAATAGCCTTAATGATTCCTTTTAACATGACTTTTTTTAAAAAATCACTTCAGTTCTTCAGTTCTAGAGAAGTAAATAATTTACTAGGGAAATCTTTCATAAAAACTATATATCCCACAAAATAATACTGATTGGGCTAGTAAAATGGAAATAAACACTAAAATGGTAAATAAGCATCAAGCTGCTGGTGGCTTGCTTACCAGTGTGCAATATTAAGGCTATTAAAACAACATCCAGGTTGGAGACTGGGGAAGAATATCATTAATGATTAGCAATGTCTAATATCAGTCAGGAAGAGAGAATGATATTAAAATTTTCACTGCATTTGCTATTTCTGGAAAAAAATCAATACAAATTTATGGGTAAAATTCAATAAAAAGCAAAATTTGAACATTATAAATTATTTTACAGTAGTAAGGTTATTGTAAAAATTTCAGGCCTTAAATAAGTTTGTTCTTAAAATCGTTTTATATTGGTTTTCAATACAAAGGGGTCATCTACTGCAAGTTTTCTTACAGTAGCATGTATATACTTTCAACCATTATAGAGTATCTGGTACAGGAGTTATCCTCTGACTAGAAGCAAATCTAAAACTGGGCAAACCATTTTGGGCACTAAACAAAAGGCAGCACAGGCTTACAGTCCTTCAGAAAAAAGGAAGATGAGGTAACTCCCATGACTACCTCACTTTCAGTGTGAAGGCTCTCTTCTGACACAGGGGGGAAACAGAACAAATGCAACAAAGGTCTCACTGAGGTAAAGGCAGAGATTGAGTTTGGGGGTGCTAAGACAGCTGAAGTTTGTAGAACAAAAAGGAAGAGAAAAGGGATTGAGTAGGAGAACCTCAGAAATCTGTGTGGAAATTCATCTTTGGTCCTTGGCCAAGAGTTGGGCTGCGTATGTGCAGGATCTGAAAGCATAATGGAGATGACATCAGAGATAGCACATCCAGGAGGAGGAGTTCTGGCCCAGCCAGAATGGAGAGACTTCATTGAAGCATACGAGGTATTCAGCTGAACCCCCAGAAAGGCCACACCTTAGAATTGAGGACCATGCCCTAAGACAAAGGACAAACCGGAAAGAAGCCTGCCTTAACAAAGAAAACCAAGCCTAACCATACCAGAAGAAACGCCTGCCAAAATGAAACTCAATACCCTTAAAGAAAGTAACAATCCACATTTCCCTAAAACATTACCTTTCACAACATACAACATATCAATCACGACATTAAACAATTACAATTTATTAGACATGCAAAGCAGAAAAATAAGACCCATGACCAAGAGAAAAAAGCAGTCAATAGAAACTAATTCCAAGATGAACCAGGTGTTGGAATTAGCAGATATGGACTTCAAACAGCTATTATAAATATATACATGAATACAAAGGAAGATAACTACAATAAGTGAAAGAATGAAAACTCTCAACAAAGAAACAGAAACTATAAAAGACAGAAATTCTAGGCCTCAAAAGTCCAGTATCTGGAAAGAAAAGTCTACTCTTAAAAGAAGACTGGATGCCTGTGCTCGCTCTCTCCCTCTCTCTCTCTGAAAAATAAAAAAATAAAAAAAAATTAAAAAAAAGATTTCACTTTAAAAGAAGAATGGAGACTGCAGAAGAAAGCTGTGGCAGACTGCATTTTTCAAGAAGGACTGCATCATCCATCTCACATAGCTCTCCTTTCAACCTAACTTTAACACTTCTTCCATCAACTGGTAAAGTCTACTGTTCCTCCCCCTAAAACTTGGGCACACCTTTGTAACAACCTGAATCAAGAGAATATAGCAGAAGTGGTATTATGTGATTCCTAAGACTAGATAATAAAAATGTCAAGCACTTCCACCTTGGAATCTGGATTTTCACTCTTGGCACGAAGTTAACACAATATGATGAAGCATGAACTAACCCACATGGAGAGACCACTTGGAAAGGCCAAGTAGAGGGGTGCTGGCCAATAGCCAGGCTGAAGATCCAGATAACAGCCAGCATTTACCAGACATGAGAGTGAAAACACCTGTAGATGATTTGGCCACAATTTGCCAACTCATTTCTAGTCAGGGAGTCCCAGACTCCAGATATTTTGGAGCTAAAACAAACCATTCCACCATGCCTATTCTGAATTCCTAACTCACTGAATTTGCACTTGCAGATAAAGTAGGTAAATGCTTTAGATAATAAATATGTGTAGAGGCAGCTTGATATGCATAAATATTAGCTGGAACACAAAAATATGAATCTGACAACAAATTAGTAGTAATTATCAAATCTGAAAAACAGAAATAAGAAATTGAAAAAATGAACAGCTCGTCAGTGACCTGTGTAACAATACAAAGTAGTTTATCACCTGTATTACTGGAGTCTCAGAAGGACCGGTGAAAGACAATGGGACTTGAGTGGCTCAATGGGTTAAGCATCCAACTTTTGGTTTCAGCTCAGGTCATGATCTCAGGGTCCTCAGATAAAGCCCCACTTCGGGTTCTGCACTCAATGCAGAGTCTGTCTGAAGATTCTCTCTACTTCTCCCTTTGCCTCTCCCCCCATGCTCTCTCTCAAATAAATAAATAAATCTTAAAAAAAAAGATAAAAAAAACTAGAGAAAATTTGTTGCCATCAGACCTGCGCCTCAGGCTGAAGGGAATAATGGGAATAAAGGTAAAAGAACATTTTTTCCTTCCCTTTCTCTGAAATACAAGTGTATAAAGCAAATAAAGTAACACTGTATTCTGGGATGTAATACATAGGTAGACATAAGTTCTTCTTTTATAAGGTTCTTACATTTAATGCTCACAATATCAACTCTAAGAGGACTAGAATAAACTAAAAAGTGTGTTTTCTAATCCTTATTGCACAACCTCTAAAATGTGTGTGTGTATGTATGTATATGTGTATATATATATATATAGCTAGAAAGTCAACAGAATTAAAATGGAATACCTAAAATTATTCCATTAATCCCAAAGAGTAGAGGAAAAGAGGAATGAAAGAGAATAAGAATGAATGAACAAAGGAGTATTGAACAACTAAACACAAACAGAAAAATGGTAAACAAAACATTTCAATAATTATACTAAATGTAAATGGACTAAATACAATTAAGAAAGTCAGTAATTATAAAGCAATTTTAAATTTGATCTTATAGTATTTTTTTATGAAATATAGTCTATGTAGGTTTACATATACTTGCTATATAAACTGGAGCACTCTACAGGCAAAATAAAACACAATGTTCAATTGTGAGGAATGCAAGATTACATTAAACAAATGCAAAACTCAATCTAGCTGCTCTACACACTTATACCAAATTAATAAACTTGTTCCAATAAAGGTAGGGGGGAGGAATCTGGGTTACAAGATAAACTTTCTTTATAGGCCTCAGAAATTCTGTTACTACTCTGGTGAAGTTACTATGACAGTCCAGGGTCTGATCCTCTACCTTCTGTGTAAGATGTAATCCTATCAGTATAGTGAATGGTACTTTCGTTCAGAAACAAATTCAAACTCATGTCATATGACTGATACATAAATATCATAAAGACCATAACAGAAATATATTAATTTCCTTAAAAAGTCCAACTGAACAGGAATTACCCACATCTTTATGACAAGTTCAATATATTTCCATAAGGAGACCCACCAAAAATTGAAAGTATAGTGCTGCTGAATAAATGTGGAATCAAAGAAAAGAAGCTAGTTAAAGCAACTTCTAACAAAGACGTTTTGATGTCTCCATTTTTAAAACAGGAATTGTCTTGCCAAAAATATCTGAGGTTCATTGCCTAAAGCCTGGCCATGCTTTTTCCATGTTTCAACAGCTAACTGATCAATCCACCCACCGGAAGGGCTTCATGTAGACTAAATCTATTCTAGACAATTAAATTCAAGCTTTATTGGAAAGCCTGAGTCATTCTCTTTCTTGAAAGTGAACTGATATATCTGCTTGTCAATATATACTGCTACTAAAGTTTATATTATTAGAGCATTTAATCACTTTTACATGCTTGGAGAATTGATAAAAATTCATCTTACAAATATTTATTGAGTACCTCCTCTGTGACAACTACTACTGTATTTACAGGGTAGCACTGACAACCACAATCATAATAACAAATGCTCCTAGAAGTCTGGGAGAAACCCAGAAGCAAATCCTTTTTAAAGATATCCCATTCAGAAAAGACTACTACTCCAAAAATAGGTAAAAAAGAAAAATTCATATCTGAAAAGAAAAAAAAATAACTACTTATTTGCTACATTTTTCTGTAGCTAACTCATTATTTGGCACCCTATCTAGTTCTGCTGCATTCATGTTAAACTAAAATTTGCTCATACGGTGCCTGGGTGGCTCCGCAGGTTAAGCTAAGCCTCTGCCTTCAGGCCAGGTCATGATCTCAGGGTCCTGGGATCGAGCCCTGCATCGGGCTCTCTGCTCAGCGGGGACCCTGCTTCCCCCTCTCTCTGACTGCTGCTCTGCCTGCTTGTGATATCTCTCTCTCTCTCTCTCTCAAATAAATAAATAAATAAATAAAATCTTTTTTAAAAATTAAAATTTGCTCTTAGAACTCTAATATACCTGCAGCTGCCATTGCTACTACTAAAACATGAAATTGGGTTGTTGTTTTTCTTTTTAATATGTAAGTCATCTCTGCCTTAATCCCATTAACACAGGCAAGCCCCAAACACTCTTTTATCCTACTCATTTTTAGGTTGTCAAACTTAAGATCAGTTATACATCCAATACAAGTAAAGTATCCTGTTAAAAATGCAATCTTAACACTTGCCTGCACAGTACTGCCTTCTCCTCTATTACTTCAAGTTAAACACAAAAGCAAAACTCAGAGTTTTATATTAAAGTCTGATCAAAGACTAGGATCCCCAGTAGGAAAGAAAATCTATTCTCTCAAAAGAGGGATAGAACTAGAGGAAAAAGAAACAGCAGAGGAAGTGAGCTATCAGTGAAAAAATTCAGAAAGCTATTACTATGAACTAAAAGCTGCCAAGCACTTCTCCAAAGAAGTTGTAACATTTTGCACTTTTACCAACATGGATTAGAGTTCAAATTGCTATATATCCTTGCCAACGCATTATTACCCCTTGAAGTTTTAGCTATCCCAGTAAAATTTGAAACAGGTCCTCGTTATCTTTTAATTTCCATTTCTCCAATGATTTATTTTGAATATATTTTAATATATTTACTTATCATTTAAGTATTTTCTTTTGTAAAGTTTATGTTCAAAATTTTTTTTTTTGTCTTTTCTTTATGGGGTTGTCCTCTTATGAATTTTTAAAAATCATCTTTATATTGCATTGAGTTTAAGTCCTTTGGATATATGCATTGTGAGTACTTCTTCCAAATTTGCTGTTTTTGTTTTTGTTTTTTAATTTTACTAATGGTGTCTTTCAAACAACAGAAGTTTTTAATGCTGATCAAGTCCAGCTTGTGAATTTTTTCTTACCCGGTTAACTTCTTATGTACTAAGAAATCTCTGACTCGGGACGCCTGGGTGGCTCAGTTGGTTAAGCAGCTACCTTCGGCTCAGGTCATGATTCCAGCTCCTGGGATCGAGTCCCACATCAGGCTCCTTGCTCGGCGGGGAGCCTGCTTCTTCCTCTGCCTCTGCCTGCCATTCTGTCTGCCTGTGCTCGGTCTCTCCCCTCTCTCTCTCTGATAAATAAATAAAATCTTAAAAAAAAAAAAAAAAGAAAGAAATCTCTGACTAAACCAAAGGTCACAAAGATTTTCTTCTCTGTTTTTATCTATTTGTTTTATAGTTTTACATGTTACTTTTATACTTCTATCTACAATATCCATTTGTATGTAATATGAGATTTTTTTGTATTATCAGAAGTAATTGTCTTCATACTGATATTCAGTTGTTCCAACACCATTTGTTAATATGAGTATCCTGTCCCCAGTGAATTCTCTATCATCTTTTCTAACAACCTATGTCTGAGTTTTCCTGTAATCTCTCTTCTGTTCCATTAACCTAAATATATATACCTTTTTTTCTTTCAGTAATTATATCATATGACCCAGAAATTCTTTTCATGGACATTTAACCAAAAGACAAAAAAATATATGTCCACAAAAGTCTTGGCCATGAATGCTCACAGCAGCTTTGTTCATAATAGACCTAAATTTACAATAACCCAAATGCCCATCACAGGTGAGTGGATAAATAAATTATATTGTAACCATACGGTGGAATACTATTCAGCTATAAAAAGAAAAAAGTCATTACTGAAATAAGGAACAACCAAGGTAATTATGCAAAGACTAAGAAAACCAACCAAAAAAAGTACATACTCTATAACTGCATTTATATAAAATATTAACACAGTCAAAACTTAACTACAGTGAAGAATTAGAAACTGCCCAGAATCAAGGCTGGGGGACTGACTAAAGGGAGACATGAAGAAAACTTTTATGGCACTAAAAATGTTCTAAATCGTGACTGTGGCGATGTTTACATGGATGTATATACATGTCAAAACTCCCTGAACTGTACACTTAAAGTGAATATACTTTACTGCAAATAAATTACACCTCAATAAAGTTGATTATGAAAGTAATCTGATTACAACTACCAACATGTAAAATGCAACCCACGTCAAAATATCTCAAATGTATTTTGCTTAATACCAGAGATAGAAATACAACAAGTATATCACCTTCAGGAATGAGAACTTTTTAGAATGAAAAGCAAAATGACATTCAGAAAAGCACTGTCCAGGGTGCCTGGGTGGCTCAGTCATTAAGCATCTGCCTTGGGCTCAGGTCATGATCCCAGGGTCCTGGAACTGAGAGCCCTGCATCAGACTCCCTGCTCAGCAGGAAGCCTGCTTCTCTCTCTCCCACTCCCCCTGCTTGTGTTCCCTCTCTTGCTGTGTCTTTCAATAAATAAATAATTCTTTAAAAAAAAAAAAAAGCACTGCCCTATAGAACTTTCCTCAGTGATGAAAATGTTCTATATCTATGCTGTCCACAGCACAGAAGCCACTAACCGCATGTAGCTATTGAAAACTAATGCAAATGAACATTAATGAGTAAATTTACCTTAACTAATTTAAACATAAATAGCTACATGTGGCTAATAGCTAACATATTGGACAGCACAGGTCTAAAACACAGAGATCTTTGAAAAAACACAACAGACCACAATACATATGCTTAGGAAGGTAGTGGAAATGGGTACATTCTTGGAATAGAGCATAAAATTAAAAGAGGAAAGTTACAGTAATTACTGGGACTTTACAACTGTCAAAATACCTATTGACAAAGTATTATTTTCTTTTTAATGTTTTATTTATTTATTTGACAGACAGAGATCACAAATAGGCAGAGAGGCAGACAGAGAGAGAGAGAGGAGGAAGCAGGCTCCCCGCTGACCAGAAAGCCCAATGCGGGACTCGATCACAAAACCCTGAGATCATGATCTGAGCTGAAGGCAGAGGCCTAAACCACTGAGCCACCCAGGCACCCATGAAAAAGTATTTTCAACCATACGCAGTTTTCTAACAAATACCTGGTATGTTTGATTAATTTTATTAGTAGATTAATACAATAAAGAAGAAAACTAAAATTCTGGACGTATTTCTAACCTAGAATGAGGAACAAGTTTCAGTGGAAATGCCAGGAAACAGGGAGAAAGTGTTCATATAATTTTAGAGTTCACATCAGACAAGGAAGGAAATACTGGCATAGTTAGATATGATACAGATCAGTAAAATGGATTTCAAAAGCTTCATTTAAATAACAGGGTATGAATTCATAACTCAAAATCCAAAAGGAAAGATTACAGAGAGACTAATTTAAAAACTAAAATTCTGCATAAACAATCACAAGGGATACTAGCTTAAAAAAGGCAAATGAACAGAAATTATCTTAGAAAACCAATCAATACAGTTGCAGGGAATTCACTCACAATGTTCAGACTTAAAAGGTTACAACCGGGGGTGGGGGAAGGGAAATAATCCTAGTGGAAAAAAGGGAAATAATCCTAGATGAATACAAAAGAGCATATATAAAGGAACATAAAAATAGTAAAGACAAAAGAAAAGGCTTGAAATGAGGAAAATGTCTGGATCCAAAAAGAACATTAAATAAGGTAGAACTGCACAGGTTAGAGAGTCGTATGACACTAGAGCCAGAGGATAAGCAGAACTCCAGAAAGAAAGAAAGAATGAGAGAGAGAGAAAAGGCAAGGCTAGGCTTAGAAGCCACTAAATTCCCTTTCACTTCTATTGTCTCTGTCCAAGAGAAGGTTTGCTCTGATTCAGTAACTCAAGAGTGGTGGATGCATGACATTTTTCTGGATTAAAATTGTTTCAATTTGCTATTTAAGCAAGGTTATTTCTTAAAGAATATTCTTGAACAAACAACTGTTAACAAAATCTTTGACATTCCATGATTAGACATATTAGTAAAGCATACAGTTAGCAATCAATAATTTGAAACAGAGATAATCCATCAAGCTCTCTGTAACAGCTTCACCTGAATCTCGCAGTCATAAAATTCAAAAGACCAGCAAGGCAGGGCATTATAAAATTGTCTTAAGAAAGAATACCACTAACTTCCTTAATTTTTGAAGCGTTCATAAAAATCATTAAGAAAAAAGACTTTTAAATATGCTGAAGATAGGGTCAGTATACATGTACAAACCAAAAGGAAAAAAATATGACCAATAAAGATCACAAAGTCGCTTAATCTCACAATTAAAGAAATGCAATAAAACTCAAATTACCCAACAAATTACAAAAAGTTTAAGTTTGATAATATTGTTTGCCAAGACTGAAGGGGGAAAGATGCTGTCATACATGTTGGTGAGAATAAATTCCACTGTGGAGAAGAGAAAAACTCCACTGCTCCACTGCTAAGGATCTACCTTCAGTAAATACCTGTTAAAGGACACCAAGGTATGTGTGAGAAAATGTTTATTAGAGTGCTGTTTTCAATAGTGACAAACAAGAAATAACCTAATATGGATTGGAGGGGACTGTTTATTATGGAATGATCATAAAATGGAATAAAAGCCAATAACAAAATCAGTTCCATCTCCATGTCAGTATGGAAAATTCCTAAGTATGGTAAATGGAAAAAAAAAAAAAAAAAAGCAAGATGCAGAAGAGTAGGCACTATGTTCCCAACTATTACTCTTAAAAAGTGGATGTAAGAAGAAAACAGTTTCTTAAAGAATACCTGAAAGTTTTAATTGTAGGTATCTTTGGGAAGAGAGTCTGAGGATAGGACGTGTGAAGTAAGAGAAATTTATAGGAGGTTTTAGTACTCTTTAGGCTGTTCAGCATCCACAACCATTCTAATTTGGAGAGAATTTCAAAAAGTGAGAAGCAAATATTCCCTTCCTTATCTTCCTCATCATGGGTGCAAGTCTAACACCAATTAGGTCCTCCTACTCTGGACACTGAATCCTAGGTGGTGATAGCAAGGGGCAAAGGAGTCAGATCACTGAAAGAAAGCTCCAGAAGTGCTGAAAGCTTATAAGCACAGTCAACAACATGCAGTCAAGGCAGCAGTACCCGGGATAGCAAGTTTTCAAGCAGCCATGTCCTAAGCAGAGACTGCCTTATTGTAACCTCTTAACCATGCCTTGCTTCCCTCAAAGCAAGGCATGGTCTTTTGCTTCTGCAAAATTCCTAAGCCTGATTCTCTACCTATGAGCTATCTAATATTTTTCAAACAATTCTTTTCTGCTTAATTAGAGCTACTTTCTGTCATGTGCAACCCAGAACTCTGACTCTGTTCTTTTATTTATTATCCTATAGCTGTTCTGTTTTTTTGGCTTTTGTTTGTTTTTTTTTTTGTTTTTTGGGGTTTTTTTTTTTTTTTTTTTTTGACTAAGGGTTGGTAAAATACTTTTTGTATTCCCTTTAATAATGTGAACTATACAATTTCTTATACAATTTCTTATCTAGCACTTTGCGCAACAGTGAGACTGGCAGGAGAATAAACAATCTATTTAAGAGAAAATATCACAGCATTTTTAAAAAGGGGGGAGGGTAAGTTCTCTCAAAGAACTTGAATATTACTTAGGAAAACATTCACCATGGCTGCCCCTCCCACTTCCTCCTCTCTCCTCCCAAGGATTTCATGCCCACAATTGGCTCACTGCCTTATAAATTTGATACAATGGAAAAGTGGAAAAAAGCAAGAAAACAGCACTTTCCAAAGGGAAATGGGAAAATTTAACTACAGATAACTTGGAAAGTAGACTAAAAACTTAAGAGCAGAGAGGTAATACCCTCAAAATGTGGAATAGAGTACAATCTAAGACACACTATACCTTACTTCAAATAATTTCAATATATAATAATCTGAATTCATTAAAGACAGCTGTGAGAATACAGAGTCTTTAGTTTTTAGAAGTCTTTTCTTTCCTCAATTCCTGTGAACTCCTATGAGCTGCCAAAGTGCATTTTAAAATTATTTTTGTCAAAGGAATACATAAACACGTATTCCAAAAGATATAAAAAAAAACTTGTAATAAGAAATTAGTTGAGGGAAGATGGCAAAGTAGGAGTCACCAGGAATCCATCTCCCCACCTAAACAAGAATTGTACTGGCATAATCTGACTAGTGTAACTATTTTGGAATCCTGGAGTCTATTCAAAAGCTTGCAGCTTCTAGGGAAAGGCTTAGACAGTAAATCACAGTTAATTTCAGTCAATTTCAACTCTCACTATGGTAGCAGCTACCCACCCCAGTGCCCACCCCCTTACCTCGCAACAGGAAGCCATGCACATATGCCTAGCACAGCCTACACCAGCTTATGGGACCTTGTCCTCCAAATATCAGAGATCTGTGTTCTGATCATTGGCTGCTGCTTCTGATTACACACCTGCACACACAGAAGCAGGCCACCACTGCTGAAATCCCCACTGATGGAAAAGGCTTCCAGGGGACATAAAGATCCAGAGCCCATTTTTTCCCTTCATTTCCCCCCTTTTTCCTCATTTAGGAGCCAGGCATTAAAGACTTGACATCCATTCTTGTGTGAATGTAAGTTTGCAACTCTTGTGGGTAACTACCCAATTGCTTGATTTTATGGAGTATGTTTAGTTTTTTAAGAAACTACCAACTGTCTTCCAAGTGGCCATACCATTTTGCATGCTGTGGGTTTTTCATATATTGCCATATTGGATAGTACCAGAGTTTTTGTATGCTACATACTGGATGATTTCACCTATATGACAGTATAGAAAAGTCAGAAGTATGGAGACAGTAAAAAAAAATCAGCAGTTGCCAGCAGCTGGGCTGGGAGGAAAGGGACAAATAGGCAGACTGCAGACTACTGTTAGAGCAGTGAAACCACTAGGTATGTTACTATGATGGTGGATACATGTCATTAAAATTTTTCCAAGCTCATACAACACACAACACCAAGAGTGAAGCCTAATGGAAATTATGGATTTTGTACGATAATGATGTCAGAACAGGTTCATCAATACAACAAATAAACCACTCTGGTAGAGGGCAAGGATAATGAAGGAGACCATATATGTGTGAGGGCAGGGGGCATACAGGACAGTTCTGTACCTTCGAATTGAATGTAGCTGTGAATGTAAAATAGCTCCAAAAACTAAAGTTGATTTAAAAAGAAAAACTCCACACCCCATAGCTACCATGACATGCGATGGTAAAAGACAAAAATTGTCCTCTAAAGTCAATAACAAAACAGGAAGTCTGTTTTGCTACTTCTATCCAAAAAGGCAACCATATTAAAAAGGAAGAAATAAAATTATCTCTGTTTGCAGATGACATGTTCTATATGTTTTTACATGTACCTTAAAGATTCCACACCATAAAAAAAAAAAAATCATCAGAATAAACAAACTAAGCAAAGCAGCAGGATACAAAATTAATGTGCAAAAATCAGCTGTACTTCTATACACTGACAATGAACAATCCAAAAAGGAAAATTCCATCCATGATAAATACCAAAAAAGAGAATCTAGGAAAGAACTTAATTAAGGAGGTGATATACAGAGAAAACTATAAAACACTGATGAAAAAATAATTAAAGACCTAAAAAATTGGAAAGACACCCCAATCTGATACTGTTAATATTTCAATATCATCCAACAAAATCTACAGATTAATATCATTCAAAAATCCCCAAAACTTTTTTTTTTTTTTTTTTTTTTTTTTGCAGAACTAGAAAATTCCATTAAAATTCATATGGACTCTCAAAAACCCTCAATGGCCAAAAGACTCTTGAATCAGAGGAACAAAGATGTAAGACTCACAATTACTGATTTCAAAATCTACCATAAAGATACAAAGTGTTGTACTGGCATGAAGACAGACATGTATGCCAACTGACTACAATAGAGAACCCAGAAATAAACTCTTGTATATACGGTCAAAAATTCTGACAAGTGTGGAAAGACCATTCAATGGGGGAAAGGATGGTCTTTTCAACAAATGGTGTTGGGAAAAGTGGATATCCACATGTAAAGCATTAAGTTAGACCCTTATCTTAAAACACAGTCAAAAATTACTTAAAATGGATTAATGATCTAAGCAAAAAAGACCAAACACTATAAAACTCTTAAAAGGAAATACAGAAGAAAAGCTTCATAATACCAGTTTAGCAATGATTTCTTGGATGCGTCACCAAAGGCAGACAACAAAAAATAGTTAAATTGTACTGTACTGCATCAAACTTTAAACTTTTTGTTCATCAAGAACACTATCAACAAAGCAAGAGAATGGGAGAAAATATTTGCAAGTCACATATCTGATAAGGGATTAATATCCAGAATATATAAAGAACTCCTAGAATTCAACAACAAAAACACAAACTGCTAAACATTTCTCCAAAAAGATAAACAAATGGGCAATAAGCCCATGAAAAGATGTTCAACATCACTAATCATTATGTAAGTGCAAATTAAAACCACACTGAGGTTACCACCTTACCACCTTACAACTGCCAAACGTCTAGAGTCCAAAAGACAAGAAACAAGTATTGGTTAAGAATGTGGAAAAAAAGGAGCCCTTATGTACTGTTAGTGGGAATGTGAATTGGTGCAGCCACTATGGAAAACAGTACAGAGGTTCCTCAGGAAATTAAAAGTGGAACTGCCTTATGATCCAGTAATTCCACTAATAAGTATATATAACCAAAGAAAACAGAAACTTTAATTCAAAATGATACATATACCCCTATGTTTACTGCAGCATTATTTACAATGTCCAAATTATGAAAGCAGCCCAAGTGTCCAATGACAGATGAATAAAGAGATGATTGATACACAAACAATGAACTATACCTCAGCCATTAAAAAGGAATGAAACTTTGCATTTGCAACATGGATGGATATAGAGTATTACCTTAAGCAAGGTAAGTCAGTCACAGAAAGACAAATACCATATGATTTCACTTATATGTAGAATCTGAAAAAAAATTTTTTTAAACACAGACAAAAAGCAGTAACAGACCCTTAAATACAAAAGGGAGCAGGTATGGCTATGGACAAAATGGAAAAATGGGTGACGGGGAGCAGGAGATACAGGTTAGTTATGGAATGAATAAGTCATGGTGATGAAAGGGAATATAAGTCAGAGTATTCTATGGTGACAAATGGCAGTTATACTTGTTAGATTTTTCCAATCACTACATTATAAACCTGAAACTAATATAACATATATGTTGACTATACTTCAATTAAAAGAAAAAAGATCATGCGGCAAAAAGATCATGCACAAAATTAGAGTCCCCAAAACTGAAAATCATTGGTCATTTTTCCGGTTCCTCTGGAACTTGAGCTATATTGTCTAGACTCAAATTTAAAAGAGGAACAGAAGAGGAAAGAGATGGAAGGCCTCCTATTAGGTGATGAGAAATATAAGACTGCATCAACCAGATGCTTAAATAGGCCTTCCAAGAAGGGAGACCATAGACCTCAAATTTAGACTTTGTAAGTTGTTTCAAGATAATTACAGTCATTCTAAGTGTGTACGCTAGAAGTACTGATGTGTCCAGTGTGCACATTTTAAATACCTCTGTTTCTAAAACCTTCTTTTAGCATTTGTTCATTTTTTTAAAACAGAGGGCCAGGGTACATGAGAGTGGCCAAGTGGCTAACACGAATTTCCTAGAGCGCTGGTTCCCAGCAAACAAAGCAATCATCAGCTATCATACTCCAGAAGTAAAAAGAATGGGAAAAATCTTAGAAAGAGTCTAGCTAAAATAAGGGTGCTTTATGCCCCATCCTTTTCCTCTTGGTTTTGGGGAAGGGGCTTTGCAGGAGAGGTCAGTTACCAAGGCTCATAGAGAAAAGGAAGCTTCTCAGGTTTCTGCTTCTGTAGCTGACATGTGTGATTTCTTCAAGTTACAGATACCACTTCACACCCATTAGGATGGCTCTATTAAAAAAAAAAAAAGTGGGGCGCCTGGGTGGTTCAGTGGTTTAAAGCCTCTGCCTTCGGCTCAGGTCATGATCCCAGGGTCCTGGGATCGAGCCTCATGTCAGGCTCTCTGCTCCCCAGGGGACCTGCTTCCTCCAATCTCTGCCTGCCTCTCTGCCTACTTGTGATCTCTGTCTGTCAAATAAATAAATAAAATCTTAAAAAAAAAAAAAGAATGAGGAAAAAAAAAGCTCAGAAAATACCAAGTGTTGACAAGGATGTAGTGAAACTGGAACATTTATTCTTGCTGCTGAGAATGAAAATTGATGCGGCTGCTGGGAGAAACAATATGGTAGTTCCTCAAAAAATTAAACACAGAATCACTATTTGACCCAGCCACTCCATTTCTGGGTATACAACCAAACGAACTGAAAGCAGCAAGATGCAGATACTGGTACACCCATGTTCATATCAGCATTATTTACAACAGTCAAAAGGCAGAAGCAACTCAAGTGTCCATCCATGGATAAATAAACAGAATGTGCTATATACATACAAGGGAAGAAAACATGGCCAATATAGGCCACAACATGAGTGCACCTTGAAGACATTATGCTAAACGAAGTCACATGCTATGCTAAGTCAGTCACAAAAAGGCAAAGATTGCATGACTCCACTTATATAAGGTGCCCAGAAAAGTTACATACACAGACACAGAAAGTAGAACAATGGTTGCCAAGAGCTCAGAGTAGAGAAAATGGGGGAGCTACTATTTAATGCGTACAACATTTCAGTGTGGTAGGAGAAAAAAAAAGTTTTAGGCTGTACAATATGAATGTACCTAAGGCCACTGAAGTATACACTCAGAAATGGTTAAAATGGTAAAGTTTAGTGGCACCTGGGTGGCTCAGTTGGTTAAACATCTGACTCTTCAGCTCAAGTTCTGATCTCAGGGATGTTAGATGGCGCACCGCATTAGTCTCTGGGTTGGGCATGGAGTCTGCTTAAGACTCTTCCTCTCCCCTCTGCCCCCTCACTGACCCCTCTCTCAAAAAAAAAAAGAAAAGAAAAAGAAAAATTTAAGACAAAATTTTAAAGCCCCTTTCTTTATTTTGATGGTTTATTCTCTTATTTTGTTAGGGCACATGGTCTAGGAATTTCCTAAGAAATGTTGCATGGTGGATATATTTTTTTTCTTGTTCTTGAAGGTCTTTCTTTCCTCCTTTTGCACTTGACTAATGGTTTGGCTGGATACAGAACTCTAGGCTGAATGCAGAACTTCTAAAGCGCTAGTCCTCCATCTTCCATCTTTAAATTAGATTCTTAGATTATGAGAAGTTAGATGACATATATATTCCTAATCCCTCCTAAATGATCCCAAAAGCTTTTGAGACATTCTCATTATTTCTGATATTCTTAAAGAAATTTTGTAATAACTGCCTGGTATTGGCCTGTTTTCATTTGTTGTGCTTGGCACTTTATAGCTTTTTTTCAACCTGGAAACTCAAATCCTAAACAAATTTTCTGGAATATGCCTATATAGGCATATTCTGGTGTACATATGTATGTGGTAAAACATTTCATCCTCTGATAGATATGGCTACTGAGACAATCAGCTTTGGAATCTCACAGACTAGACTCGACCCTCAGCTCACTACTTACCCACTATAACACTTGGGGAAATTAACTTCTTTTAAACCATATATGAAATGGGGACAGGTTAATTGTAGAGATTTTTAATAAAATGACACATGTAAACAGCTTATACAACAGAAATAATGAAAAATAAGTGTTACCTATTATTAAAATCCTAAAAGCTAGATGGATGCAGATACTATAAACACTGTCAAATCTATCAAGGATCTGCTATATGTAAGGAAATAAAACTAACAAAAGAAGTGGGAGGCAGCCAATGGGTATAGGCTTTTCTTTTTGGGGTATTAAAAACGTTTGGGGACTTGAGAGAGGTGGTAGTTACAAAATACTGGAAAGGTACTAAATGTTAGTGAATTGTTCACTTTAAAATGATTGATCTTATGTTATATAATTTTTGCCACAATAAAGAGAAAAAAGGAAGCAGGAAAAAGAAAGGCAGTATAAAAGAGAAGTCAAAAGTTGTTGAAATGGAGAATGGAAACAATACTCTTTCCTCTAAATTAGTGTGACACTTTCCTCTATATGCTCTCTTTTTAATTCTTGGAACTGAACAGCCAATAATGATATTGTTGGGAAGACAAACAATTCCTTTTTTATTGGACATTAACACATAAATAAAAGGCTGATTGAGAGATCGACATATAATTAAGAGAAGATTATTTTAAATTTCTTTGGGAAGAATGTATAAAACAGGAAAGTTGGATATATATATACAAATACACACACACACAAACCCACACACACACGAACAAAAAAGCTGATAGTATAGAAGACAATGGATAAAGTCTTTTTTTTTTTAATCACTATGTATCAGAATGCTCAGCTCTAAGCCTTCTCTTATGACAAATATGGGAATCTAACCGCATCTAAAATCTTTCCAATAAAAGGGGAAGTAAATTACTTCCTACTGATTTCAGACTAGGGGGAAATATTGTTAGATGCATCTTTTTTCATTTTCAACACTTCCCAAATTGTGCTCGAAGAAACACTGTTTTAGAAAGATGTTATTTTAACACAGTACAAAAGAAATGAGAGAAGGGAGAATGAGGGGAAGAAAAAGGAAAAGGAAAGCAGCATATTCGAATTTCATTCTTGGGAGATTTGCAAGGCATAGTAGTGTATTAAAGGTTCTGCAGTAAGAAAGCCAGTTCACCTCTATTAAACCTACATTTGGCTGATTTATTAAGTACAGAACAGTTCTTAAGCTATGTCGGTTAAACACATAATGCATCATTTTGTTAAAGGCTGCTTAGATTTATACCAGATAACATATAAATTAGGGTAATTTCAATATTAGCCCAGGGGGATAAGATTACCACACATATCCAAGAATAATCAATTATCTGAATAAAACATTGTTTCAAATTACCAGCTGGTCAGAGCAAGAGCTTAATGACAATAAAGGAGGGGAAGAGAAGGTAGGAATAAGAGGAAAAGAAGAAAAAACAATCTGGGAAGAGTTAGCTCTTCATCTTCCTTTGTTCAAATGTCCTTGTCCTGACATGTCAATTCTGATTATTAAGCCTAACATTTGCAATTAAGATAGTAAAAAATTCCAACTTCGTTCACTTCTCCCCCACTTTCTTTTTTTTTACATTAATTCCTAACCCTAGGAGGTAACCTCAAAAGGAGAAGTTAAATATTTGTTACTTGAGTCACTTAAGTATAAAATTTCACGTTGCCATAACAATCCATATCCCAAAACAGTTTAATACTGCATAATTTAAGCATAAAGGCATTTGCAATTTCAGTTTCTTTTACTCAGAGCAAAGATGTACACCAACAAAACCTGAACCTGGAACAATATTTCTTGTTTGGGGGAAAATCATAGAAAAAAACATGGATTTAGAGAAGTAAAAATTCAAATAGATAGGGCAAAGGAAAATCCAAATGGAAATACATTTATGAGAAAACTTGTAAGAAGATAAAAAGACACGCTTTTCATTATCACTTTATCATCTTTGAACCAAAAAGAAATCACTACTGCTTATTACTACTATTTCCCATATTGTGGGAACCAATCAAGGAAATGAATCATGTAGGTATTAGAGACAGCCAATCCCTTAGAGAAGTTAATCCTCTTCTTGGAAATTATTTTACTTCATAGGGGAAAAGCTACAGCTACCTTCCTGGTGACTGTTCCTACTTTTTCTCATAAAAGAAGTGGAGTGGAGTGAGCAAATGAAGCCAACGAAAGCCTCAATAGCCATATATATCCCCAAGTCACAAAACTGGAGGGGAGCAGGAGGGCAAGACAAGGCAGGCATGCACGCCCTAGCTATTCTACTCAGCAGATCATTCTTCATCACTTACAGGCTACCACCCTTGCCAAAGGGTGACATTTGGCTAAAGCAACTACTGGCTAAATAACAAACCATACACATAAATCTTTTTAAGGAATAACAGATTTGAAAAAGACAAAAGCTAGATAAAATAGATACATTAAAGTGGATAGAATAAACTTCAACTTTGGTTACTATTTCACAAATTAAATTTGTGAATCTTAATTCAGTGGCTTAAAGGCAGGAGTTGCAAAGTTGGAAGATGAAAGATCAAAGCACTGGTAGCACAGTATTTTCTTGGTGAGAGTATCAGTCTAAGGTCTGAAAATGAAATGTGCTGATCCAGAAACCGAACTTTATCAGTAACTTAAAGATGATCAATCAGCTTCAGTGACTTATTCACAGTCAGAAGAGAGCAAAGGGAGCAAGCACCCCAGGTAAACTCACCACAAGGAGGCCCTTACAGTGACCCAAAAACCTGTCCTCTATCCATAGTATTCCTACTCTTTTTCCACATGAGTACTAATCTGATCTGGTTAAGTAGTACTTGGTTGAATACAGAATTATATAGTAGTAATATAAAACAAATCAACCTGCAAGGTATTTCATCTAGGTCCTAAGGGGGCTTAATAAACACTCCTGCACTTCAGGAGATACACTGTTCATTTTCCAGATTCTCCGTCTCTCTCGATGCAAAATTTACACCCATCATTCTGTTTTCCATCACCCACTGTGTTTTCTGTAGATGTGTATTATCACTGACTAAGCCATATCAGGCTATTGCTCTCGTGGATCTGATATTATGCATCCTTCCAACTGTGTCCTGCCCAACCATGAGAAGACACATTTATTTCCCTATTTTCAAATTCTTAAACAGTAATTCTGACAGCCCCCTGTACCTCTAACTGTAATAAAACTACGAAAAAGTAGTCTGGTTTTTCTGTACTTTTTGTAGATACTGATACTGATTTTAAAATTCTGAACAATTTAAACACAACAACATCAAACTGGACACAACTCAATACTGCAAAATGTAAATATATACATTGGCTCAAAGCAAATTGTTAAAAATTAACCACTTAACAAAACAACTTATGGCTAGCTCATAATAAGGACACAGACAATTCATATACTCAATTATATAAGGATTCTACATTTGCATAATGCTTTACAAAGTGCTCTCCCATTCAAGATAACATTAATTCTAATCAAATATTTAAAAAGAGATTTCTCTAAGAAGATAAACAAAATAATCCAAAATTTTAAACTTTAAAAGGCATTAAATTTTCTGATGTTTACAGTTAATTTTTCATACATATATATTTTTGCTTTGAAATGAGAAAATATATTAAGACTACAACAGAAACAAATTCCTTCTCTCATAAAATAGATCACATACTCTTAGGTTATACATGTGTTAAAATTATTTAAATCAGTCTTGAGAAATACGGTTTCAAGATGGATAATAATTACACTTAAAAAATCATGCAAGTTTATAAAAAAGAGACAAAGTCAGGCCTTGGTCTGCCCAGCAATTCCTGTCCAGATCCTCTGTACCAAATTACTTCTTCAAATGCTTAGTATACTTATGCTCCATTATAAACTGTTCTATGTAAAAAATACATGGTATCAGTTATCTCTACCTTAGAATGAATTAATTTAAGTGACTGAATACACTCAAGGATTAAATCTAATCCCCAATTGTGAAATAAAAGACAAAAAACATAGTGTAACTGAATCCAGGACTTAAATTGGTAAGAAGCCTTAAAAGGAATCCAGGAAATCCTATTACATACACCTAACCATGTCAAAGGTTAGTTCTTATCAAATGAGCTGTATCCCATTGAGATCCATTAAACAAACAAAAAGCAGTGATAGAGCACCAACATAATAAAAAGAGTTCACATCACAAAGCACATCATTTTCTAAGACTTAGAAATCTTCTCTAAATGAAAATATAGCATGAATACATCAATATTTGCAACAGAAAATTAAAAGTTCTTACCTTACTACGTCATCAATATTGTTCCTGTATACGCCTTCAAGTCTTTCTGCGGGAAACCCCATAGCAATAATGTTGGGATAAATATCTGAGTACTTAAGTTAAGGAAACACCTGAAATATACAACAATGCAAACTACATGTACATGTTGTAAAACATTAGCTGATTATAAAAATCACTATACCTATGCTAGTAAAAGAATGTCAAATGTATTTATCTATAAACCATCATGTGTAATTAAGAAACACAGGTACAGGGGCGCCTGGGTGGCTCAGTGGGTTGCTGGCTTCGGCTCGGGTCATGATCTCGGGGTCCTGGGATCGAGTCCCGCATCGGGCTCTCTGCTCAGCAGGGAGCCTGCTTCCCTCTCTCTCTCTCTCTCTCTGCCTGCCTCTCTGCCTCCTCGTGATCTCTGCCTGTCAAATAAATAAATAAAATCTTTAAAAAAAAAAAAAGAAACACAGGTACATAAAAATAATTCCCAAAAAAATTCTCAAAATAATTATATGACAAAATAATTTTCAAATCTCTTTACCTAGTACATTAAAAGTAAGTACATAAAAATTAAGGAAAAAAGTAACTTCCACATTTACACTATTTAGGCCCACATACATGAAAACAAAAACCACAGACTATAAATCAGAACTGAAGTTACCTTGGGACAAAAACCAAGTATCAAAATAAAAACAAAAAAAGCTACACAACTTCTCATTTTTCATTGTTACAAAAGGAACGACAGCATAGAGAAAAGTAGATACAATTAAGAATTAGGAAGCCAGCGGCGCCTGGGTGGTTCAGTGGGTTAAGCCGCTGCCTTCGGCTCAGGTCATGATCTCGGGGTCCTGGGATCCAGCAGGGAGCCTGCTTCCCTCTCTCTCTCTGCCTGCCTCTCCAACTACTTGTGATTTCTCTCTGTCAAATAAATAAATAAAATCTTTAAAAAAAAAAAAGAATTAGGAAACCAGATTTAAGACCTGGCTAATGCCGCCATCCTGTTGTATAACCTGGACATGACTTCATCTTTCCAGGCTTCAATTTCCTACTCCACAAGATTAGGTTGAGACAACCACAATGATCTCTTCCAAGTCCTTGGTATTTGTGACTTAGTAATACTGAACTAAGGTAGAAAGTTTTCCTCATTCACCATCAAGGTAATCAACATTTAGCATGCCATTCTATTTACTTATGTTACATACTGTAGTCAGCATAAAAACAAACTTCTGTGCTCCAGAAGAATCTGCATAAAACTAAAAAAACAAAACAAAACAAAAAATACCAACCAATCTACATTTCTATCCATTTGTCAATAGTGGCAGACCTCATTTCTTCCTGAGTACCATTATTCCTCTCTCTAATCTCGTGATTTTTCTGAGATGGACCTTCCAAAACAGCCAAGCTGATCTGCCCCAAGCCTCCCTTCAACACCCTCCCTGAAGTTCTCCACCTACCTACTCCTGGACCCCATTTGATCTTCAAGTACAATCCAAAATTCACCAAATCCAGTGCCTTTTTGTAGATCTTTTTCCATCACTTTCGGCTGCTTTCACATTATTGAGTAAATTTTGGTATTATTTTCAATTGAAAATAATTATCAAGTTACTAAAAGCTTTTTAAAATTATTTTTTTAAAAGGTTTTATCCATAGTTTTACCACACACTGATTGGACAGACCTAAAAATATTTTAAGGGAAAAAAAAAAAAAAACAGGGTTGCCTGGGTGGCTCAGTGGATTAAGCATCTGCCTTTGGTTCAGGTCATGATCCCAGCGTCCTGGGGTAGAGCCCTACATCAGGCTCTCTGCTCAACCAGGACTCTGTCCCTCTCCCTCTGCCCTGCTCATGCTCTTT
Source organism: Mustela nivalis (assembly GCF_964662115.1). Lineage (NCBI taxonomy): Eukaryota > Metazoa > Chordata > Mammalia > Carnivora > Mustelidae > Mustela > Mustela nivalis. The sequence continues at coordinate 112,926,875 of NC_139021.1, forward strand.
CACTATCTGTCTCCATCTCTCTCTCTCACAAAGAAATAAAATTTAAAAAATAAAAATAAAAACCTTTCATTAAAAGAAAAAAGACCGCACACAATAGCATATACAATATGCTACCTTTTGTACAAAAAATATTTTCTTTTTGGATAAAATGAGTAAGATGTACACACAATTTGCCTGAATCTGAAATTCTCAGCACACATGTGCTTTTGCACACACACAAATGATAACTGAGAAACCAATAAACATGTTTGCTTCATAGAGAAGGGGTGGAAAAGGGGAAAAACATTCACTAAAACCAGCAACAAACAAATCCAATTAAATATCAAATTGGTAACCAGGAGATAGAGTTTATTTCACAGGAGTTATTTGGCTACTGCAAGTTTACTGTACTTCTTGGTAGGAAGCACTGTAAGAACAAAAAGAACTACAAAGAGGGGCTCCTGGGTGGCTCAGCTGGTTACACATCTATCTCAGGGTCCTGGAATCAAGCCCCACACAGGGCTCCTTGCTTAGCAGAGGAGTCTGCTTCTCTTCTCCCTGTGCTCATATTCTCTCTCATGCCCATTCTCTTTCAAATCAATAAAATATTTAAAAAAAAAAAAAAGAACTACAAAGAAATTTTAAACTTCTTCTGCAAGTTTGTTTTTACTATTATCAGTATTGATATCCTCAAGCTTTCTTCTTTATATTGTATAAAAAAATGAAATTTTACTAATGATTTTAAGATTTATGATTATAGGTATAAAATCAAGAAATCAAGTAAAAACCTTAATTAGAAATATCAATATATGGGCGCCTGGGTGGCTCAGTGGGTTAAGCCGCTGCCTTCGGCTCAGGTCATGATCTCAGGGTCCTGGGATCGAGTCCCACATCGGGCTCTCTGCTCAGCAGGGGCCTGATTCCCTCTCTCTCTCTCTGCCTGCCTCTCCATCTACTTGTGATTTCTCTCTGTCAAATAAATAAATAAAATCTTTAAAAAAAAAAGAAATATCAATATGAACTCATGTTTATAAAAATCTATGTTCTCTAGGTCTTTTCACTGAAATGGCCTAAAATCATATCAATCTTAGCAGCAAACAATCCCTAGATGGACCCAGACTGCATCTCTAATATTTAATATATTAAAACGCACTAAACTTGGAACTACAATGGATGCCAGGTCTGTGGCAGGAGGGTACAAGATGAGTCTGGGATATTTTTCTGTGCCAGGAGACAAGGAAGGTACTCAAGAGATAATGATCTCTATCAGACAGATATAGGAGCTAAAATGAAGGACATCCCAGGACCAAAAGCTCTAACAAACTGAGTATCAAAGAAACAACTTAAATGGTAGTAAATTAAAACACCCTAAATAAAATTAAAACCCTTGAGTCTATATAAAGACTCTCAAAGGAAAAAAGAACAAACTATTTTTCATTTATCACCTTTTGAAGTGGCTGTTAGAACAGTTCTTTCTCTACTCTGAAAGTAGAAAAAGGGGGAGATTAAGTATTTATGCTACTTTCCCTGTAGGTGCTGTATTTCACGACAACCAAATAGCATCATTTCATACAGTAAAGATCTACTTTACAGAAAAACATTGTGTTAATAAACACAAAAGAATAGAACTTTAAAAGTCATATTTTGCAAACCCTAATAAATTTATGGATTTAGGCAAGGATCAACAACTGGTTCTAAACCAACAGGTTAGTGGATGATGAAGAACTGAACTTTGTTTCTTAAGAGAGCCAAAGCAACACCACCCAAAATACCTTCTGATGTAAAGAGACCAATGTAACTGAACAGCGGGCAGAAAAGACTGCCACCACCCAATTTCAGTGGTCAATCTGGGCATCACAAAGGAAGTTAAGCAGACATCCTGTAACTTTCTGTGTGATACAATATGAAGGACACAGCATCACCTATGATATCCAAGGTATCTTCAACCTGAGACTCAACGAAGTATTTAGATATAAATTTTAATTTCCATTAAATATAAGAGATAGAAAAACAAGCTAAATGACATGAGAATAAACTGGACAAATTCAAAAGGTCTGAAACATATGACCCAGTCTCTGCTCAAATGTCTTTTTAAAAGGCAAGGAGGGGAGGAATGGGTATCCCTTATTTTTAAAAGACTTAAGGGTTGGGGTGCCTGGGTGGCTCAGTCGTTAAGCTTCTGCCTTCCGCTCAGGTCATGGTCCCAGAGTCCTAGGATTGAGGCCAACATCAGGCTTCCTGCTCAGCAGGAAGCCTGCTTCTCCCTCTCCCACTCCACCTGCTGTGTTCCCTCTCTCACTGTGCCTTTCTCTGTCAAATAAATGAATAAAAATCTTCCAAAACATTTTTTTAAATAAAAAAAAAAAGACTTAAGGATTCTAAGAGCCACGTTCATAGGTACAATGCTATTGTTTTAGACGAACAAGCCATAAAGAACATTTTTGAGCCAACCAGAGAAATTTGAAAATGATCTGGGCATTATATGGGATAAAAAAATGACTGAAATGGAAAAGCACACATTACTGACTTAAAAAAAGGTTTCAAAAGAGAATACACAGCATTATGCCATAATCGAATAAGAATGCATATATACCCAGATAGACATATGTAGACAAAAAGATTACAAACTAAGGTACTAAAAGTAATCATCTCTAGGAGGTGGGAATATATATTTTTCTCATTTTTGTTTTTTATTTTCTGTTGTTGATACAATGCCTGCACTATTTCTGCAACAGATTTTTAAAAATTGTTTGCTTTATAATTACCTCCAGGTCTATTTACCAAGTATCATGACAAAATATTGTTTTGTCCCACATGACTTAAATTCAGCTCTGTATTTATTTTTAAAAAATGATGAATTTCTATCAATATATATATATGTATATACACATACATACACACAAATATGTAATGAAAAAAGATTTAAGTAGCATTTACTATGTGGCAATTTTGTCACTTTAAGAATATATAAATTCACCCCCAATCTCAAAGTGTTCTTCTACTATGGAGACTCCAAAACTACTAGGATTATCACACATTACAAATAATAGCTGTCATCTATTATTCTCACCTAAGAAAGTAGTTCCACCTAAAAACATAACTCATTCAAAGAACTATGTTCAATTATCAAAATATTTTGGGTATTATGTCCGTTCATGAGAAAGAAAAAAAGAGAGAGAGACTGGAGGCTCAAATCAAGCCTACAGCAGTAGTAATTCCTGAAAGTGAATAATCTTTACTTTGTCTTGGGAGCACCAACATACAGAAAATAACACTCAGAAGACAAATGAGGCAGCAGGAGGGACCCAAAGCAGTGGCAGCTTCCACCAATCCAGAATTCCTACATAAAAAATTATAAATAGATATAAGTAAAAACTTTAAGTTGAATTATTCTGAGCAATGCAACAGCAAAATATTTCTTATTCAAAGTAATAGTAATTACTGCTCCTAATCAACTTTCCAACTGAATGCTTAATTTCAGTAAAGACACTAGTATGATTTTCAGCCTTACAGAAAAGCACAATAATACAATGCCCCTTGAAATCCAGTCATTTTAACCAGGACTAAACTCCAATGTATCCTTGCACTATGAATACTACTAAAGGAGTTAAACTTGCAAAGGACTTGGTTACCTTATTTAAACAAAACCATTTGTCTCTAATTATACATAAATAGGAATGTTATATACTCATTAAAGTAAACTCAGTTGGCCCCCTTTCATTCACTTAATTATTCAAACACACAGTGAACATTCCGTGCAAGGGGCAGTGAGAGCAGAGGCTAAGTAAGCAAAGACAACTGCACTGGAAAAGTCCCTACTCTGTCAGGAAAGACAGATAGACACACAGACATGCAGCGGTGCCACATGACTTACATTCTACTGAATATAAGACCGAAATATTTTAAGAGATAAAGAGAGAGGGGCTAATTCTAATTAAAGCTTCACAAAATAGGTGATATGTTAGAAAATCCTTAAGAAGTCAGTCAGACATCAGTAGACAGAAGAACAAACAAGCAATCAGAACACTTCAGGCAGGGAACAGAACAGGGATGCGGAAATACATACAACATTAGGAAGCAGCAAGCAGGCCAGTGTGGCTCACACACAGAGCTGTATGGAGAAGGCAGGACAGAAGACTGCATTTAGTTTGAAGGAAGCTGTGAGAGGGAGTTCAATTTAACCAGACATATAAGGAGTCAAAGGCCAGAATCGGCGTGGGGGTCTCTGACAGAGCAACAATCCAATGCTTCCTTTACATAGAATCTAAACATCCAGTCTTCTGAAGGTTTCATTTTTCACAGATCCTCACCTTTCTTATTCACAGTTTGAGATTTTACCCAAGACTTTAACCTCCATCATAAGTTAGAAAGATGCAGAGAACATGTGCCACACTACAGGAAATGCATTCCCATTTAATCCTAGCAACCCTACAAGGTAATATTTCCATTTCATGAATGACAAAATTGAGGGTCAAAAAGACTGGGTAATTTGCATTAAGTTCCACAGCCAGTAAGTACTGAGTTATGATTCAAACCAGTTAGGTACAAACCCAGCTTTTTATACCATGCTACCTCATAAAAGATTAAGAGTTCCTTGTATTTCCAAATCAGTAACAAAAATATAAAAGCTTCAAAGGAAGCAGGTTCAAATGAAAGTGAATTTACTAATCAAATGTTAAAGCTGAAAAACTTTTAAAAGACAATACAGAATCACTGGAATTTCCAAAACTGAGTAATGAATTATAAGACACATATTTCTTATGACAAGAATTATTCCAATGCATGTCCAATTTGACTTTTTTGCTTCCTAATGTTAAAATTTCTGACATACTTTTTTTGGACAATTTAAACCAAATAAAAATAACTGAGAAAACTATATATATATTTCTAATACAGAATAGTGTTAACTTGCAATTACCGGATATACTTTCAAATAACGAGAGTGTTTCATATGAAATTCTCATCTTATTACTTATAAATGCTGCGCATAAAGAATTATACTAACTAGATCACTGCAGGAAGCCAAATATTTTTGCCATCTAGTGATCTACTCGCAGGCAATGTGGCAACATGGTCAAGAACATATGCTCCGGGCACCTGGGTGGCTCAGTGGGTTAAGCCGCTGCCTTTGGCTCAGGTCATGATCTCAGAATCCTGGGATAGAGTCCCGCGTGGGCACTCTGCTCATCAGGGAGCCTGCTTCCTCCTCTCTCTCTCTCTGCCTGCCTCTATGCCTACTTGTGATCTCTGTCAAATAAATAAATAAAATCTTTAAAAAAAAAAAAAGAACATATGCTCCAAGAGCCAAGCTGCCTGGATTTGAACTCTAGCTTCACTTACTAAGTCATCTTTTCAAGTTACCCATCTTCAGTTCCCTGTGTAAAATGGGACTGGTAGGAGATAACATTTTCTTTTCTTCTCTGCTTAATTTTTATTCAAGCTTTTATTTAAATTCCAGTTAGTTAACATACAGTATAATATTAATTTTAGGTATAGAAATTAACCAGGTGTAGAAATTAACTGCATGTAGTTAACTGTATACTAACTAACTGGAATTTAAATAAAAGTTTGAATTAAAAATTAAACAGAAAAGAAAGTGTTACCTTCATTTAAAAAAAAGTACTTATCACATAGGGTTGTGATAAGGATTAAATGCATTAACCTATGGAAAACAACTAGAACATAGTGATAGCTGTCTATCAATTAAACAAATGGGATAGACCTATACCATTAGAGCTTACTGTAACGATTTGGGTATTTTTTTTTTCCAATGATACTCTTTACTGAATAACCTAATCCTTCTAAAGAGCATCAAAGTCTAATAGAAACCTTAACTCTTTGAAATCTTGACTATAGCAATTTGCCTTTTAAGTATTTAACTTCAGAACAAATGTAAAATATTCCCAAATTTCCCAAAGGGAACAAAACAAAAGACTGCTTTCCCCTTGTTATCAGTGGCTACATGAAGTAAGCAGAGAGGTAGAAGGAATTTCTGTCGGCCCTCAGAGGGACAGCTACCATTGCTATGGCAGATCTGCAGACACAGACATACGACGTTCAGTACATGACCTTTCACCCCACCTCTAAGCAAACATGCTCAGTTTGTTTTGTTTTAATTCAGGTATAATTTACATACGATAAAATACAAGATCTTAAGTGATTCATTGATGAGTTTTGATAATCATATATATCATGTTGGAGAGTCTTGATTCAAGTGCTGCAACAATCCCCTCTCAAACATAGAATGCTGACTGCAAGAAAGAAAATAATAAATGATAATTAAGTTCTAAAGCCTGTCCACAGAAGTCAATTTCACCAATAACAGAACTGACACACTATAAAATGATGCAGCTAGTATATGAGCTAACTCAATTTTTACTGGTTGTTCTTAACATCCAATCCTGACTTTAAGGATATTCTAAGTTACACCAAATTAACAAAATGCCTTTAGAAAAAAACATGTGAGCTAAGATTTCATACTGACCTTGTCTCAAAATTTTACTTGTACCCAAATTAATGTCATTTGCACTACAAATTTAACTAGAATTTTCAAATAGAGAATAACCAAAAATAGCTCCTTAAGCCTTATTTTATGTGTCCCTGAATATACAGTCTTATTTTAAGTACAATTATTAAAAATAGAGCACTTCTGAAGTTTCTTTGTAGTACTACTCAACATAATATATAGATATACTTATCCCCAAACAAGTTATAAACTAAAATACCAGTATACAGTACTAGTATTCAAACCAGTAACACCTTTTTTCTGCCACAATTATTTTAAGAAAAATTACTTCCACAGATCACATATAAGTTATTTAAAAAATACACATATGGAAGCGGTAACATACATGGAATGCAGATGGCAAATAGAAAGTGACATGTAGATTACAGAGGTAGTGATCAAAAAGCAGTAAGAGCAAACCTGAAGTTGCCTAGCTCACAAGAGGAACTGACGTTGAGCTGAATCGGCAGCAGGAATGAAGGAATAAAGTCAGACTAACAAGAGGAGACAAGAAAAATCGAAAGCTAGTTAGTAAATACCAAGACTGCACCATTTAATTCTATTTTCCAGGAATTTCTGGAGCTTTTCCCCTGCTTTCTGTCAGGGCTATCAACCAACAGATGCTTAAGGATCAGGTGAGGGGAAAAAAATTCAGCCACTGATTCATAAGCTACATCAGGTCTACATTTTTTTTCCAACAAATTTTAACAAGTTTAAAATTAACAAACAGTTTCCATGTATGTCACAGTTATATCCATATTAGCAACTTCACTAATCAAATTATGCTTTAAACAACTGCCATTCATAGACTTATACGGGAGTCTCATTTAATGCAAGATTTTTTATTTCTGACTAGGTATTCTTTTTCTCTATTAAATGTGTAAAATGTTTGTATCTGGTTTCTAAATTGAAGATTCATATTGGTACGAAAGCAGAAAAAGGAGATGCTGATTTTTCCAGTTGATAAAGTGCTAATTGCATTATTTGAGAACAATTTGTCCTAACATATAAAGCGTATAAATATTCCTGTACAGAGCAAATTAATGCTGCCTAAAATCTGATTTTATAAAGTGAAAAGGGTGCGTAAGCACCAAAGCCTAAACTACAGAAATATTAAAAATATTTCTCAAAAAAATACAGAAAACTACAAAAATATTAAAAATATTGCTCCAAAAAAATTGGGGATTTTTAAGAATAAAGCATAGTGGTCAGAAACAGCACAGGACACAGGAACATTTGTTTAAATATTCCCAAGGTGCCAGGCCTGCATTAAAATACTTCATGCGGGGACGCCTGGGTGGCTCAGTTGGTTAAGCAGCTGCCTTCGGCTCAGGTCATGATCCCAGCATCCTGGGATCGAGTCCCACATCGGGCTCCTTGCTCCGCAGGGAGCCTGCTTCTCCCTCTGACTCTGCCTTCCACTCTGTCTGCCTGTGCTCGCTCTCAATCTCTCTCTCTTACAAATAAATAAATAAAATCTTTAAAAAAAAATACTTCATGCATAATGTCGTTTGTTTGTTTATTTATTTTTATTATGTTATGTTAGTCACCATACAGTAAACCGTTAGTTTTTGATGTAGTGTTGCATGATTCATTGTGCATAGTGTCATTTAATAAATAGAAGACCAAAGTTCCATTCTCAGCTTTGCAACTTAAAAGCCTATGACTGCAGGTAAGTTACTAAGTCTCTGGGCCTCAAATATTTTTGTTTCTTTTTTCTGCAAAATGATGATCCTAACACCTGATGTAATTTCTTTATTGGTTGTTTCAAGGATCAAATGCGGTATCTGGAAATATCTTTAAAACTATAAACTGTAAAGGGCTATTAGAATTGTAATAAGAAGCTGTTATGATTTGAGGTTGCATGGACTAGAAATATCCTGTTATTTAATTTTAGTTTCAATGTCTCATTACAAGGCAACTCAATATGATGTTTTTATAAACAAATTATAAAAGAAAAGAATTCCAATATATTCACTTAAATCCACTTTAACATAAATTTTAGGTTCCTTTTAACACTTCTAAATTAGCTGCCCACAATGGCAAACCAGAAAGGAAAACTGACTGCCAAGTAATTTATGAGCTCTACTGGAGCTTTCTATTCCTCCAAACAATTAGGACCTCACAACTTCCTCTAAAATTGTTACATTATACCAACTTGCCTTGACTGAAGAGTTTATACACATTTTTGCTTTGAAAAGAAGTTTAGATGTCACTATGTGGAGTTCTTTTTGTTGCTGTTGTAGTTTCGTTTGTTTTAAGCAGGCTCCATGCCCAGCACAGGGCTTGAACTCACAAACCGGAGTTTAAGGGTCCCATGCTCTACCAACTGAGCCAGGCTTAGATCTTACTTTCTGAAGGAAAATACCACATTCTTCAAAAGTAACATCAAGAATTGCTAGTAATTCTTCTACTTAGTAGCAATACCATAAATTGGTTCATTTGGCACAAAATCTGCAATCTGTAACAAAGAACTATGAAACTGTTTTACCTTTTATTCCCGAAACCCCACTCTAACAATGTGCACTAAGAAAACAATGTAAACTATGCAAAGATAGTCACAATATGCTGTTTTTAAAGGGAAAAAATGGAAATAATCCTAACACAGCACAGTAAGCAATGCCTGATATTTAGCCCAATGAAATGCTACCTATATAGCTTTAAAAATGACAAATACCCACTGACAGATAAAAATTAAGCTGTGAATACCTAAGAATGTAATTATGAGCATAAACACATTAATAAAGAGGGAATGATAATTTCCAGTGACAAATATATGACACAGAATCAACTTCTTCTATTGTTTAAATTGAAGATTACAGTTTTAAACAAATACTTTTTAAAGGAACAATCAAGGCCCTCTGAACTTTATTTAAATGTAAGCAAACCAGAACCACAGAAAAATATCTAATCAAGTCACTGATAATGCTAGCAATGCTCTAAAACCCAAAGTACAATTTTTGTGTGTATTACCTAAGGGATTATTCCTCTCAACAAATTTAATCAATTTTTCTTCAGAGCTGTTATGAAATAATGTATCTACAACTGTTCAAACCTACATCTGTGAATCTCTAAAATTTAAGGTGCCCAACTAACTGGTTTTAACGAGCGTAAGAAACAATTACCTCCTTCCTAGCTCTCTGGATGAATACGATAAGGCAGATTTCCTGTTTCAGAACTCTGCTGCTGTTAAAACACACGTAAACCCAGCCCCCTCCCTGCCATGGTTCTGCTCCAACTAACAAACAACCAAGATTGACTACCAATGACAAATCAAATAAAATATGGTTGTAACTTACAGAACAACTTTCAGAAAGATCATCAGTCCAATATGCATTAGATATACTTGTCAGCATTATATACCTGAACTATAAGCCAAATGCTAACCTAATTTTCTACAGCAAAATCATAATAAAGTATATGAAAAATTAAAAAACTTAAAATTATGACATCAATCCAGCATTATTGTAAAGTACATAAGAGTGTATCTTTTACGCTCTAATCTTTATATTCAGTGTTAGGTTTATGGTACTTCTGTAGTTCATTTCATTATAAAAGCCATGCTTTTTATCATTTAATTTACCAGAGATAACTATCTAAAACACTAGGTTTGGGCTGCTCTTTAAGGTCACTAACTTCCACAGAAAGAAAGACATTCCAACAGGTAAGACAAAAAAGATGATAAGGGATGTATCAATAGTTTGAGAACAAAAGCCTAATAATATTTAGTGCAAATTTACTCAATACTAGTAAACTACTTTAAAAAAAAAACACAACAGATTCCAACTTTTCCAACTCTATTGATCTTTTAGATGCAGCCGTGCACAAATTTCCTAATGTTCGAAACTACTACACATACATAATACGAAGGAAAAAAGCTCAATACAAAACGTATCGCCAGCAAGTGGGTTTTCATTTTCCTACTAATTAAGCTAAAACTGTAAAATTTCTAAATTTACTTCTATCAAAATTACCTTTCAATGAAACCACTGCTAATTTGAACCATTTTAATGGAAGAAAGCTCCAAACAAGTGTGTGCTAGGCTGCTTCATTTTATATTTGGCTTTAATATAACAGACCCAAATCTCTTTATTTTATATCTAAGCCAGGACATCATCTAGAAATGACTTGCTTTTTTTTTTTTTTTTTTTTCCAAGTGGCAAAAATAGTTTTGCCTAACTGCTGTATTTTAATCCTGGAAGGGTTTATACTAATATAAACTAGAAATACAGGTCTACTTTAAAATATTAAGGCACAGAATAAAAAATATTAAGGCACAGATATTGGCATTTATTACTACATTAATAAGAATCATATTACTGATTTTATGAAAACTGCCTTGGTTCTAATACTGAAAAACATGATTTATATTCTCACTGAGGATATTTTTATCATTATATCAACTTTATAATCACTTGAATAACTGGATCATCAAAAAAACCTTTGAAATTACATATACTAAAATACTAGCCAAAATTCATATTTTAAATTTTAGTAATATGCAGATTTAAATATACTAAAAAATATGAGAGCAAGTCTACATTGCTTGGTTTGAAAAGGCAGGACTCTTAGTTTTAGTCAGCTACCCATAAATGCTTGTTCCTAAAGCAAGTATCATTTTAGTATAAATCCAATTATCACAATTGGGGGGAAAAAGCACAATTACTAATCAATTAGTTGTGGAATCTTCATATGCAAAGGAGAATTTACAAAAAAACTTCGAAAATTATTAAGCTGAAACATGAAAGATAAAAAGGGAGAAAACTCTGTCAACCAAAAAACTGTTTAAAAACATAAAAAGGTCAACATACAGAAAAACAAAAATACCAACAGTTAGATGGGAGGGACAGAAATGCAAACAAGGGAAAGGAGCTCATAACACCTCACACCCTTTAAATACTATTAGGCAAACAAAACAGGTAAAGACTGAAAATTTGGATTAAAATCTCACCTACATACATGCTCCCTCACTTAATATAAGAGACAGAATTTACACACATATTATCTGTTTATCCAAAAGGGCACCATTCTTTTCATGACCTACCACTCAGACCCAAACAAATTCTATAAAGTGATGCTTGTCAAACAATCTACTTTCATCAGACATGAGTTTTAAATTGGCAAGATGATTCTTACACAAAAAATAGAGGCCCTAAACACAAAGTTAGATCCTATCTACACTGAAATAGTATGCCTGATCATATTAATCATTTGGCATAACAAACTTCTCAGTAAAAATATCAATAAATAAAGTAGATTAAAACTAATCAGACCCTATTAAGCCCAATATGCAATTTTAAAGACATCTATCCAACCTGGCAACACCAGTTCTTGAGGTGGGGGAGGGAGGGTGTGAAAAGGAATTGTGTTACAGAAACAACTTATATATTGTAGCTTGAAAAAGCAAAATTTTAAATGGGAAAAATCACTTCACAGCAGAAAGACAAGAACTGAGTTGTGCAAGAAAGCAGAGGACCTGAAAAATATTTAAAGCAAATATTTAAGGAATACATATTAAATCAGTTCCCTGATGAAGTTCCATAGTAATGAATTTCTATATAGCAACTTTTAGGAAAATTACAGCTTAAAACTATCAAAATCTCATATAACTTAATATCTCAAGATAAAACATGGTGTTCCCACTTACATATCCAAATAATCTTCTAAAACTAAAATGACTAAAAGCCAGACTTCCATTACATAAGCTTTAGTTCTCAACCAATATCTTCACATTTTATAAGAAAAATATAAACACTGGCATAACCTCTAAGCTTTATTTGTGCAAAAACTTAAAATTTGGTATTAGTCTTTAAAGACTATAATTAATAGATGATTCCAAAAAACAGAAATGTCAAAACCACTCATATCACTAGATTACCTTAACTTTTTCCTGTATTTGAGTAACAGATGGCAAACCTTAGTTCTTGGACACTACACAGTAATCACAATCTGTGTGACCTTTTCAGTATTAAAAAGAATCCAAATAGCCTTAATAACCAGCACGTGAGTGTATTTTACAGTATTATCTATAATCCTGATCATAGTGAACAGAAACTAGATATGCGAAAATGCATCAGACTTTTTGGTGTGCTGATTCTTATTTTCCATAAATTTCTTACAACTAGCCCACGAAAACTAGCCAGATGTCAGACTGCTTCTTCAGTTTTCAAAAAACATAGATGCACACATTTACAAAGTATTTTTACCATTACTTCATTTTCATTAGTACCTAAAAGGTATATAGCATACCTAGATCAAAATTTCCTTATGCTTATTGAAAGAATTTTATCTCATTTAAAAAATGTTACTCTAACAAGTAATTTTGTTTAAAAAAGAGAAGAGTTTGTTTCTTCCTCAATACTTTTGTTCTAAGTACATGAATTAATACATTTGCTCAAGACATCATTTAGCTAATAAGGTTAAAATTATCTCCCTGTTTTAATACTCTTAAAAATAAACTTAAATAAACTTAAATACTCTTAAAAATAAACTCTGTAATAAATAAATAAATAAATAAATAAATAAATAAATAAATAAAATGGAAAACTAATCGGCAACTAAAAGGAACGAACCATTGATACAATAACTTAGATGAATATTCAAGGTGTTATGTCGAGGGAAAGAAACTAATCCCAAAGTGACATACATACAAATCTATGTAACATTTGAACTGACAGTGGCAGAGCACACAGGAGTGAAGAGGCTGTGGTTATAAAAGGGCCAACAGTAGAGGTCCTTATAGAACCATAGAGTATTTTGACTATGGGGCAGATACGCAAAACCTACACAAGTGACAAAGTTGTACTGTACTAAATGCATGCAAACAAATGAAGAGAAGAAAAACTGGAGAGATCTTTCTTAGGCCCCCAAATTTTATCAATGTCAATATCCTGGATATGATATATATATTTTTTCTGGATATGATATTTATACAACAGTTTTGCAAAATGTTACCATTAGTGAAAACTGGATGAATTGTTCCCAGGACTTGCATATATCGTTTCTTAAAAGTGCACTGGAATCTGTAGTCACCTCATAAAAAGAAGTATTTCAATTTAAAAAATTAGCAAGATGGTAGTTCACCTAAGAACTTGCTCCAAATAAGAGCATTAAAATAGAAGCTAGAGATGATCATCCCAGGACCATGGTATCATGATCTGAGCCAAAGGCAGACACTTAATGACTGAGCCACCCGGGCGGGCCCTGAACAGATTTTTGCCAGTATGTATTCATCCTTGGGGTTCTTCCAATTTGCTTTCTTTACTGTAATTATATTTTCTGTTCTCCTTTCTCAGTTTGACACCTTGCCATGTGTTTGCTATTCCCTTATTAATATCCTTCTTAAATACCTGTATCACAGAGATAATTAATTCAATTACTACACCCTTTGGAAACTCATGATTTAATATTTGGTCACATAATTTACCTACTTTATGACTACTTTGATCAGATGACAATTCTATCACCAACTAGCTTTCTTCCCAATACTTTTCACCCCTTTTTTCTTATAATCGTTTTGCATGCATTTGTGCTGGTTCCTTTTCCATTACTTGGGCTAAAAGGATGAGAGCTTTACAAGGAAGACCACACGGCAAAAGGTTTACTTGAGAGACCGAACAGAGTCATCCCTTAGGCTAGAGGGGTAATTCATTATGAACAAGTTTTCAGCACATGTTGGTCTCAGTTTACAGACCAACCAGGATGTGCCTTCCTTCCTCGTTGGAGTAGCCTCCACAACAGCTTGCTCTCTTGCTCATCACAGAGCCAGCTCACTGGGGCTGGCATTGCTGCAGTTCCAAATTGAGGAAAACCAAGTGTTGGGCTCATTTCACAGAAATAAGCCCAGAGGCCGAACTGGGCCTATGGAGGCTCCGACTTCCCCAGCATCTGCCTAGGTCAACTGTCTGATGCAATCCAGGAAAGAAAGGTAGTTAAAGCTCTACAGAACAGTTTCATCTGAGAGAGAGGAACAAGACAAAAGATAACATCCTTTCCCCTTCCACCTTTCTGACCAGTTGCTCTGGCACACAGTGGTTCACACTGAGACTCGGAACATATCCTGCTAGTCTGAGCAATCAGATGTGCTATTTACAAATCTACAGTCAATGAGGTAATCACCCCCCTGAGCATTCCCCTCCTCCTAACCAGCCTTACCGTCCCCCATGCTTCCCTCACTTTTGTAGAAGGTCTGCAAATCCCGATCAACCGTTGTCAAGTAAGTTTTTGCATCAAATTCTATGTCAGAGGAGTACACGCTAAGATGGCATGTAAGATTATTTCTGCACATTTAGTGTCTATGAGGTGGTTTTCCCTCATGTACAGTCTCTCTTGCACCATCATGGAAACAGGGCTACTGAAAAGTGTGGTTTGTGCTTCTACACTTCAGTACGTCTCCTTTGCAGAATGAAACTGTCTCCAAGGGAGCTCAGCTATCTAGTTTATGGCACCGTTGTTCATGGAAGTCTTAGGTGTGGATGTGCTCTGTTCATGAAAAGCGCACTGCCAGACCCCGTGCGCATCAGAAATGCTTTTGTTTTCTACCCACCTGCTAACACACACACGTTCCTTGATCCACCATCAGCTTTGCTGCAGGTACACTTGCACTGATTTGGGATTTCAGATATCCACTAGTGTCATAGAATGAAGCTTGTCTTGCTCACTTCCCTTAGTGCTTCTGGATGATTTGGAGACAAAGGCAGAAAACGCTGACTTTATACGTTTTTCTTCAAGAAGTTCATTTTGTCTATGAAAACCATCTACACTCAGCTACAGGACACCACATTCTCTGTTTCCACCTTCTCTCCAGACTGTTCCTTCTCTCTTCTTCGCTGAGTCCTCTCATTTTCATGACTTCTAAACATTAGTGTCCCAGGGAACAGCTTTCAGACCTCTCAAATTTGTTCATTCTTACTTCTGAGAGGTGGTTACCTGATCCCTTAGCTTCAAATACTAATTTTAAAAACTTTAAATACTACCATAAGTTGACAATTTCCAAGTAAGTATCTCCAACCTGGGGTCTTCCCTATATCACCTCTGCTCATACAACCAAATGCTTATTCCCATGTAAACCTGTGCATTTTATAATCATTTCATTCAAGTTGATATCATCCAAATGCCTTCCTTTTCTCAAGTATTACATTTCATTATTTCAATTTATAACTTCCTTGCTATTTTGTTGACATACTATGTATATAGTATGTGTATGTGTGTACATATTATGTATATTATGACATATTATGTGTATAGTATGTGTATGTGTGTTTATGTCTTTTCTTGCCCTATCAGAATGTAAGCTCCATGAGGTCAGGAACAAATTCAGTTTGATCATGTGTTTCAGCACCTAAAACTTGAGTGAGGCACAGCAGGTACCCAGTATTTGTTAAATGTGAAAACGAACATATAAGCAAGTACCTGAGAATAAAAACAATTCATACCATGTCACCTAGTGTCCATCTGTTTAATACATACTGACTCACCTGGGTAGCTCTGACTTGGGGACTCTTCCTCTAGCATCCATGGCTGCTCTCCTTGCTCCAACTTCAGGATCACTTCTGGTTTAGGGATGCAACACGCTGTAATTGGGAAATGACATGGGAATTCGGCGAGGCTCATGGGCTTCAGGGCCCTTGAAGAAGACAGAAGATGAAGCTTCAGGGGCCAATTACAACACTTCATTCTTTACAGTGATTCAACAATCCTTCTGCTTAATACTTGAAATCTCAAACTTAAATATCATTAAACTCAACAAAGCTTCTACAGGTGTCAAACCAAGAATGAAGGTGCATACTAGGAGTCTACACGGGAAACAATCCTTACCCACTGAGACAAGGTGGCTATAGTTCTCTAGCATCACCTCCCTGTACAGGGTCCTCTGAGCAGGGTCCAGATGCTGCCACTCCTCCTGGGTAAAGCCCACAGTCACATCCGCAAATGATAAGGATCCCTGAAACAGCACATTTGTATTCAAATTTAAGTAATCACAATGGGAAGACATGGAAAAGCTGTCAAAGAACTGTTACGGAGTTCACTATTCACAATCAGAAGATGTGTTCTGGCGTGCCTACCTTTGTACTTGGTTGGAGGAGAAAGCATGGCAGACATTCCTCAACAGTGTGATAAATTACCGGCATCCCATCATGTGCCTACATGCCATAAAGAACACTCCTATCTTGAGAATCTGAAAACCAATAAAACCATATCACTGTTCTCAAGGAGCATATAATCTGACAGACACAAGCATGATGCATCCAACTACCATGTAGCATGAAATCCTACTATAGTAAAACAGGTGCAAAGTAGAGTGAGATTACAGAGGGGAGAAAAGTTCTATTCCTGCTATTAGGGCAGGTTTCACTGATAACACAGTATCATTCATGAGCCTGGGCCAAGAGCATAACCACGCACACTTCTAAAATATGGAGTTAAGGGGCACCAGTTGGTTAAGTGTTTGCCTTTGGCTCCGGTCATGATTTCAGGGTCCTGGGATCGAGCCCCATGTCAGGCTCCCTGCTCAGTGGGGAGTCTGCTTTGTGCTCTCCCCCTGCGTGTATGTGTTCTCTCTCTCTGTCAAAGGAATAAAAATCTTTTTAAAATGTAGTTAAAGGAGTCAGTGAACACACAGGAAAGGACTGCTGGGACTATGTTCACATAAAGAGCTACAGTCGTCTTCAGGGAAAATGCTATTTAATAATTCTGAACATAACTCCTGTAGGACGGGGTGTCCAAATGTTTGGTTACTGTTCCATGTAGAAAACCTTTTTCTTTCTTTTTTTCTTTCTTTTTTTTTTTAGGAAACCCTTTTTTATAAACAGTAAACTTACAATGTCAATTTATATATTAAATTCGATTATTGTTATTTTTCCTAAGTCACTTTTCTTTTTTCAGATGAATATATTTGGCATGTAACATTGTATAACTCTGATAGGCTTATATACTGTAACGATTGCCAATGTAGCTATATTTATTGTATTACATAATTACAGCACATTAGTGTGTATATCCATTTCACTGTATACTAGATTTTTTCATTCTTCTCTTTATGGATTACAATAAATCTAGGGAGATACCCAAGTATTTTCTTCCCATAACTGAACTGACTGTCTTATACAGTTCATAGCTTTTATACCACCCATTTATAAAATGACCACTGTGGAAAATACAGCAAGAAGAAACAGAGACATATCATTCCCAGGTTATCAAAACAAACAGCTAATAAATGTTCATGTCATACACTAAAAATTGGTTACTAGGAAAAACAAGACTATTTTCCAGAAATGTATAAGGTATTATTGAGAAAAAAAAAAACAAAGAATAGCTAAGTAAATGAATACACTATATTCATGGCTTGGACAACTTAATATTACAAAAATATCTCATTTCTCCACAAATTGGCCTATAGATTCAAGACAATCAGAATTAAAATCTTAGCAGATATTTTTATGGAAACTGATAACTTTACTCTCAGACTTACATAGAAACTTGAATGGCCAAGAATAACCAAAACTACCTTGGAAAACAGAATGGATAAACTCACGCTAATTATATAAGCAGAATCTAAGATGATGACCTCCAATGGATCCAACAACGTGACATGAACTCCTCTTAAATGGAAGAGACTTAAGTCCCTGTGATTGTGATACATTCTACGGCAAAACAGATTTTGCAAGTATAAATGAGATCCTTTAATCAGTTGACTTTGGTCTAAAAGGAAGATTTACTTGGGTGGGCCTGACCTAATCATGTGAGTCTTTTATTAATTTATCTTAAATATTTTATTTATTTATTTGAGAGAGAGAGAGAGAGAAAGAGAGCGCATGAGCACACGAGCAGGGTGAGGGGCAAGGAGCCCAACATGGGACTTGATCTCAGGACCCCAGGATTATGACCTGAGCCAAAGGCAGACACTTAACCAACTGAGCCACCCAGGCGTCCCACATGTGAGTCTTTTAAGGAACGTAAGATATCAGACACCCTTCTTCTGACCTCAAAGAAGAAACAAGCTACTGTGACTCCTACGGCTGTCCAGAAATAAATTCTGCCACATATGTACAGATGGGAACCCAACCAAGCCTTAGATAAGGAGTCCCAAGCAACACCTTGATTGCAGCATTAATGCCTAAGAAACTTATTTAACCTACTCCTAACTCATTCTCGTCCATACATATGAGCCATATGAGCAGGGAGCCTGATGCTAGGATTGATCCCAGACTCCAAGAGCAGGACCTGAGCCGATGGCCAATACTTAACCCACTGAGCCACCCAAGAACTCCTGGAGAGACTTTGTGAAACAATCTCGTATAAATAGGAGTTTTCCAGAGTAGCAGATAGGATAATGAACATTTCAGTCTCCTAGGTGCCCTCAGGAGTATCCTTTTTTTAATGTCCAAAAATGCAGGTAGTTAACGTACAGCGCAGTATTGCATTCTGCAGCACAACTCAGGGACTCATCACTTCTCTCCACCACTCAGAGCTGACCACAACAAGTGCCTTAATTGCCCATCATCCATCGACCCCTCCCTGACCCCCTTCCCTCCATGACACCCTCAGAGTTCTGTCATGAGCCATCGCCACGGTGACCTGATGACACGCATCCAACGTTCCATTTCAACTGTCACTCTGTGAGCCGAGCCCCTGGCGGTTGGGTGAACAGGACTAACAGTCCCCACGATGGGGAACCTTAACTGCTGTTGTATAGGTAGGTGCCTATCGATTTTCTCAATTCTCTTCTCTGGAGCTGGCTGTCTCCCTTTCACAGAGATCGGCTTCTTCTCTTTGGCTTTTCCTCTCCACCCTCTGATTCCCCCTCCCGGTTGGATGCCTGTGTTTGTTTGTTTGTCTGGGTGATTTCATTGGGATTTCGTGGGGAAGCTGCCTTCCTTAAAGCGCTTCGATGTTCAGAAAACCGTACTCTTTTTGAATGCCCATTTCGGACACAGTCCTACAGGGACAACACACAGGTCACACGCCACACTGCTGTCCCTGCATCAGGAGAATCTTGGTGCGACCCAGGCACATTTGAGGGGAACGAATTGCCGGTCTCCTCTTCCCGATGGACATGACAAAATCGGAGAGGAAAGGTCAGAGGTCGAAATGCAGCTGTTCTTAGAAGGAGAGACACTGGAGGATAGCGGGATGGTCTCATGGGTTGATGTGCAGGGTTTCCCGGGCCGTCTGCTTGATGCCTGGGAGTACACGGGAACGGGCTGTGCCACCGGGTGGGTGAACAGAACACACGGCAGCTGCACAGTGGACTGTCTGCTGCTCTCAAAGGTACTGCTGGGCTGGGTTCTCCAGGCCCGGCCTAGGGAGGGAGACAGGAGACTGTCTGCTAAACCTACAGTCTCCAGAGGGGATCAAGAGACCTGAGAGTAGACAGGGGATGCTGGCGAAGAATGAGAGAGCAGGGAGGGACTCACGCCAGCCAGGGTAGCCTCACTTCCATCCAGCCTCCTCAGAGCAGTCCGCACGGCAAGAGCGGGCCACTCAGCATCATCCGTCTCCTTCCTGAAACCAACCACTCCCAGCCCACATGGCCACCTACATGTCCGTTTGTACCCATCGACTGCTCCTCGGGACTGGCGAGCTCAAGGCAAGCGAGTTCTCAGCCAGGTCCTATGCGACTGTTGGGAGTTTGAATCAGCTTGGGAGCCAAGCAGAACCCCAGGAGCCTGGGCTTCAACTGGCCTTCAGGACGGCCTTGGGCGACTGGGCTGACCTTGCAGAGAGGTGAGGGAACGTGGCTCAAGCTACCCGTTCCTGGTCCTTCACTAGGGCCCCACTGGGCAGAAACCACCACTTAGTTGATGTCAGGGCCCCAAACACAGAGGTGAGTGAGGACTGAAGCTGGTCTCGTGGCCCTCGCTCTCCCCTACAGACACAGTGGCACAGAGGGATTTGAGACTGTGAGGGCAGCTCTTGGTTCAGGGCTTCAGAACCTTTTAGCAGGGGCCGTGGGTTGGTGTCAGGGGTTCGGGGATCTCCGGCCACAGGGAAACGACGACTTTCCTGTCCCAGATCCATCCTTCATCAGGGTGGCAACTCTGGACGGACCCTTCGGCACCCTATATTTCAGGGCCCTCCACTGTCCTCCACTGTGGCTTCACCCACAGCCAGCTGTCTAGCTGAGTCCCTAGGTGGTCCCTTCCTCAACACCTGCCGAGCGGCTGGGAAGCATCCAGTCCTCCCCTAGGTCCCAGGCACTCCTTGGACTCAATCACTTGGGACACCGTGGTGGCACACTAACGTCTACGCCGGAGGGCAGGGAAACAGGGCACAGAGGGTTCTGGGGAACACTCTCGGGTAGGTGTGGCTGCTCAGTGGATGTGACCGAGGCTATCACGCGTGCTCACGGCGCTCTGTTGCGTGCTTTTCTGTCCTGTCTCTGCTCCATACAAGCCGTTGCCCACGGAACCTGTGGGTGTGGGAGGGGGCGGAATTCAGAGCACAGCACATGGTGACCCCTTCCTAAGTCCCACCTGGAGGGAGGAATGCCTGCTGGGCAGCTGGCGAGTAGGGGCAGGAGACGGATGGACTAGAAGGAAAGGACTTCCAATCCCCCTGTGGGCTCCTGATGACAAGGTGCCGACACTGTTCTCTATTTCTGTGTGTCTCCCAGAAATCTGTGGGGAGTGTCTCCTGGAGGATGTGGAGACGCCCCCACCCACGCCGCCCCCTCCACAATGCCACAGCAAGAAGAGAGTCCGGTTCTCCCTCCACAACGAGGTCTTCACCATTGAGGACCCCGAGGAAGGTACCTTGGGGATTGACTCATTACGTTGATTAGAGACGCATTCTGTTATTCAGTAGCACAGACATAACCGAAGCTTTTAAAACTGCTGAGACACATTGTCCTCTGATTTCACTGGTAGCCATTTCCCTCTATGCCGTCCGTCCGTCCCCTTTTAAGTCCACAAGTCACGAGATCCTCATTCCAACTGGATCCAAGGGGCACAGGAAAAAAGTGTCTACTAGCTGAAGGGATGGATCTTAGGTCTTTCTGGAACACACGGATCCCTATAGGTCTCCCGAGGAAACATGGTTCTTAGATGTGTAGGAAGGAAGAGACTATGTTTTTTGCCAGGAATGCTGAACAGAAAAATGGAACAGAATACGACAGGAGGTTTCATGATGTCCCCCCTTCACTTCCGCCCATTAGCCACATCTTACATGGGTGTGCTACGTATCTTCAAAGGAACAGAACGACCTCACCACATTTGGGGAACTCAAGTACCCAGTACATTCCACGTGGTTACCGTTCTACAAATGGGCCAATGCATTCGGTGACGTCTTCTCATTCTGGAAACAGACAGAAATCTGTGCACTAATGTCTCACACAGTTGGGTTCCCAATAGCCCCAGAGAGGCACTGCCCCCAAATCCATCACGGGAGGAAAGAACACATTCAGTGTCATCCATACACATCATAGAGTGCAATTCAGGCGTAAGAAGAAACTAAGGTTTCCAATATTTTACGAAACAGATGGAACCTGGAATCTCCACATGCATTTTGAAAGCAAGCACACAAGGAAAGAGGTACATTACATGATCCCAGGCTTTGAGGACACTCCAGTAGGGACATTCGTAGACCCAGAAAGTGGAAGGGACAGTGGAGGGAGGAAACGGGGAGGTCTGGTCATGTCGTCACGGGTACAGAGGTGCCATGAGATAGGATGGCAACGTTTTCCCCGTAGATGGCAGTGCAGTCTGCAAAGCATCACAGATGTCTGCAGTGTCACTGAACGGACACGCACTAACAAATATAACCCATCCCCAGTACTTAGATTCCATCACCGAAAAACCCACTACTCCAAGGCACGATAGAGGAGCGATAGGGTCACACAGCAGACTGGGTGCAGGGGAGACAGCTGAACAGGCCCCATGACCAGCTGAAGAAGCTGGCTTGGCTTCACAGTGGGCAGGAGGGCTCAGGGGACTGCGCCCTAAAACACAGGGTGCCTTGAGTGTTTCCCAGACAGACGCTGAGAGTTCCCACTGATGACATCCCCTCCGTTAGAAAGCCAAGGCCCCATTTCCCTTTTCCATCCTGCTCCCCTCCTCTGTGTTTCTGTGTACACCACTGTGCACTGCGTCCACCACTTTGTCCACCACTGTTGGCCCACTGGCAAGTCAGGCCTTGCTTGGTCACCCTTCACGTCCATTCCCTCTGGCCCCGCATCCACATCCAGCAGACTTAACTCCCCAAGTCATTCCCGAGTAGCGCAGCCAATGTCCTGACAGCTCCTCTCTGTTCTCCTAGACCCTGTGGAGGGCCAGTCCAAGGACCTTCCTAGGAGCTGGACAAAAGAAGGTCCCCCAACTCTCCCTGAGGTAAGCTCGCCTCTCTGATTTCTCAGAGACACAAATGGTGCTTCCTTGATTTCTTCCATCAGTGGAGTTTGGTGAACATCGGGCACTTTAACTCCCAGGGGAAGGGGGCAGCAGTCTCCCCTCGTGGAGGAATGCTGGGTCTGACCTCTTACACACAGTGGACCCAAAAAGGGTGAGGACACAGGACAGCCTCAGTTACAAACTCCATGGGATCAAAGACCTTCTTCAGCAGAAAAGGTTTCTCCTTGAAAGAGAACGTTCTGTCTGTTGATCAGTATGGACTTCGGAGATTGAATGATGCTCCAGCATCATTCAAATGGTCCTCTTGAACTCAGGTGGGTGGACATGGACTCAACCACGGGACCTCATCCAATTAACTGCCTGAAGTCCTCCCCAAACCAAAGAGCTGGCCCAACAAGACAGGATGCTGGGATCCTCACTTTATTTCCTTTTTCCCAATCGCAGGTAGACGCTGGGAGCAAGGACAGCTGTACGTATTTAAGACCATCGGGCTCTGGGAGGAAATCTAGAGTACAAAGAAGCCTGCCCCCTGATTCTGGGTTCCAACAAGGAACGGGGGTTGGGGGATACTGACCGAGACTGTCCGCTGAGGCACGGTCACCACGTCAAACAGGGCCTGGAAGAACTCGTACATAGGGAAGGGGTGATCTGTGTGCACGTGGGATGAAGGCCCTGTGTGCGTGGGGGTGTGCGTGGGTGTGTGTGTGTGTGTGTCCCCATGCGTTATGCTTGTGAACACGATTGTGTGCCTTTCCCAGGTGATCTTTCTCACACTTCCATCACAATCACAGTGTCCCCCTTCCAAAACTCTCTCATCACCCTGGCACACTTTACATACTCCTTCCCTTACTCCCCACAGCTATACCTGGAGGTTGTTTCCCTCTGATTTCCTGGGATGGGCATGGTGCGGAGATGAAGGGTCCAAACCCTTGACCTCCTACTTGGAAAGCCAAGATTGGAGCTCAGGTTCCAATCTGAAAGTTGCTCTGGCCTACCCACCTGTGTTAGTCCCTCAGCCAGGGGGACATGCTGTACCATGGGTGCTAGCTAGCAAAGGGCCATCAGCATCTTTGCACACAGCCAAATACCTAGATTCTATGATGGTGCCCGAAAGGACCCAACATGACACAGTGGCTTTCATGGACACAGAAGCCAGGGAAAGCTTAGAAGCCCACCTTAAAGATTACAGGCTGGTCCCTGGAGTCAAGTGCACAGAGAAAAGCCACATACTCGTGCTCAAGCCCACATGGCTGGAAAGCGTGTGGACCCGTGGAGGACAGAACAGGGCAACATCGGTCATAGCCGGTCTCAGTGTGTACACACAACCGACCAATGGCAGAAAAGCTTCACGGAGGGAACTGACTGTACTTGATAAGATTTCCCTAAGCCTCAGGAAGGTTCAAATTCTCTAAGCACACACTCAAGCACCACTGGCCAATAGGAAATCAAGGTGAAGCTTGGGTGGAAGCTTTGGACCCACATCCCCGGAGCAAATCTCCTGCAAAGCAGGCCTACAGCCGATCAGCACACACACCCAGACTGCTCTGTGTAAGCAACTTCCCACTGGTCAGAACACCTGGGAGGGTTCGGACAGCCACTGTATTCAGGGGAAACACACACACACACACACACACACACACACACACACACACACACGGGACAGCTCAAGAACAGTGGAAGGAATCCATCACACTCATCAACAGTGCCGGCTGTTTACGGAAGCTACGATGTCTGTGCTCTCCAGTGTTGCACATGGCATTTTCTGAAGACAAAGGATGAGTGAAGCAAACTACTAGGCTTCTTTCCTGAGGGTTGAATGCAGCCCGGCAAGCAAGGCTGCTTTTTATGCTGTGCAAGATCTTACACAGACGTGATGCATATAGTCGCAGCAGGTGGGGATCTTGGGCCCAGAGCTGATGTCTAAAGCAGCAGCGTGGGACACCTTAGTGGCACGTCAGTCAGGAGAGGTTATGGGACTCGGTCTTCACACAGAAGCCAGGTTAGGCTTCCCATGTCCTGGACTAGCTATTTGGCTTTGATCGGGCTCACTTTAGCTAGAAAGACAAGAACCCTCTTCGCGTTTCCTCCCTGCTCCTCTCCCGTCCCTTCCCCTCTGCACCAGGACAAGGCCCGGCAGCAGTGCGGCCCGTACCTCCTAGGCGCCCCCGCACGCGCACTCCCCTCCTGTCCTCATCCATCCAAACTTCCTGAGCAGCCTCACCAGTGTCCTCATGGTACCTCTGTATCCTCCTAGCTCTCCACGATGACCTGATGGAAGAGCTACTACCCACTTTGAGGGCCGAGGAGGAAACTCTGACTCTCCCTCAGGTAAACTCATTGTTCCTCAAGATTTTGTTTATTTGAAAGACAGAAAGACAGAGAAGGGGAGAGAGAGACAGATAAACAGACAGAGAGTGCACGAGAGCGCAAGCAGGGGGAGTAGCAGAGGGAGAGGAAGAAGTGGGCTCCCCTTTCGAGCAGGGTGCCCAATGTGGGCCTCCATCCCAGGACCCTAGGATCAGGTCCTGAGCTGAAGGCAGAAGCTTCTATGTCTGAGCCGCTCAGTCACCTCGCTAAAGTCATTTTGTGCTTCTGAGGGACAGCCAGTGTTTGATTTCTCTTTCCATGAAAGTGTCTGAGCATGGACATGCCAGAGGGGAGAGACCATGTCCTTGGTGCTGAGAGCCTGCCGTGAGTTTATACCATTAACGGACAGCAGATTGAGACGGGCACCACCATTGCTTAGGCAGTGGATGGTCGTGAGCATTTTCCACCAGGTCGTTCTGTCTATGGGAAATGGCTTTGGAATGAGTTGCTGACAAAAATGGATGGGGGAATTTTGACATAACATGCTGGAGCCAAGGACAAGGGGGTCATTTTCGGGAGGTCATTTCCTCCTCCTCTGGAAAATAGACTCAATGACCGCATCCCATCTAGCTTGCTTACGACACACACCAAGGGCACAGAGATGTGTGCACACGGTGTGCACAGGGTGCGGGGATCCTCACTGGGTTTCCCTTTCTCCAACTGCAGGAGGCGGCGACTGGATACACCCCATATGCTTATACCCCCATCACTCCCCTTAGGGGGACAGATCTAACTCAACAAGGTAGGGTTTTCTCTCCTCCTTTGGTCTGGAGAGCTTCCCCCCTTCTGAGTTCCTCCCGGGAACAGAGGCTGGGGCGGACTGAACAAACGGAGTGTCCTGCAGAAACCCAGGACCCTGTGCTACAGTCCCTGCAAACCAGTAGGTCATTCGGGCGGTGTGCTTGGTGCGTCGAAGGGTTGGGGCTCGCTTTCGCGTGGGTCGAAGCGACGGGACCGGGCATGTGGGTGTGTGGACTGCGTGCATTTCACCAGAAGACATCTCCCACTGAATGGACTTGAGGGCACGGGTCAAAGTTTCAAAGCCAAACCTCCTCCATCCCCGCTGCACACACCCCGCTAGGACACCACATTCCTCGCTGACCACAGCTCCACCTGGAGGGTTGCTCAGGATTCCCTTTCCTCAGACAGGGATGGGGAGAAAAGGGGCCCACATCTGTCCTAGCTCGGGACATTTCTCAGACAGGGTCAAAACACAAAGGAATCAGAAGCTACTTTAGTCGACCCAAACATCACCACCAGCCTTACAAAAACGCTCCCATCTTGAATGCACATAGAGGGAAGGCTCACTGGAAAATGGCAATGGCCAGGAAAGCTTCATCATTAGCTTGGGGCCCAATCCGACTTCCTGACAATATGCTAGATGACCAGGTTAGAGAGTGCCCTTCTCTCGCCTGGCCTCCGCGCTCTTGTGAACTTGCCGGATCCTGACTGGGGGAGCTGGGTCCTGGGAAACTGGGTCCCCCGGACTCCCAAGGACACACCCACAGGCCACAGGAAAGGAAAGACTGGGAAGAATCAGCACTTTGCGGATGGGGACTCTGTTGGAATGCTCAGATGTCAGTACGTAAAAATCCTGGGTCTTTGGTTTTCCTGACCCTGCATGACTCAGGGACAAATAGAAACCTATAGGGTACTTGTGCTTGCATTGAATGCAACCCTGCCACACAGTGTCCTTCTGCAGAAATACAATCTCCTAGAAGAGGCGAGAGGTAGGTGGGAGCAGCCAAGAAACGGTCTTGACAATGACCATGACACAGTCGCTGGTTGGAGGAACTTGCCTGTCAGTACGGGAACATGTCTCTTAGTGTTTACCCTTTCTACTTGAAGAGGTCACTCTGATTCCACTCCCTGTAGCTCGAGTTCAGAGTCAATATTTCTCCCTCCGTTCCTGCTCCTTGCCCTGACCTCTCTCGATGCAGCAGCAGCTTGCTCAGTCCATACCCACGCCATACACTCCCGGTCACGCCCAACCCATGCGAAACTCCCTGAGCTCTTCCTGCCGAGCCCCACCAGTGGACTGACCATTCTGTGGATCTCTCCCTAGCTTGGCTGGATGGACAGGCGGGTGAACGTTCAACAGGAAAGAATGAGGAAGACGCCCCGTTTTACACCAGAGTGGTATGCTGGCCTTTCTTTGGGGGAGACACAAAACTCTTCTGGCTTTTTAAATCAAGGTCACATAAAAAAAACCTCAGCATGCACTATTGACAGGGTAGGGAGAAGTTTGAGAGAGAATCTGTTACCAAATGCGACCTAACCCCGAAGGCATTGCAGGGGGGCTGGGACAACCACAGCATGATCACCTACCATCTGGAGGGCAGGGAGCTTTGGTACGGGTAGTAGCTATTCCTCCTTACCACCTATTTTGTCCAGAGGGACCTGGAATGTGGGACCTCTAGGAAGACTGGGTGCATCTGCGGATGACTCATTTTGCTCTCGTCACACATTGGGGCTCACGGGCCTCTAGCACACTTCCGCATCGGGCTTCCTCCCATCCCCCAGGGAACAAAAGAGCCATGCAAACAGGACAAAGCCTGATTTGATGTTCATACTGTTTTCTTTTCTGAAATCACAGGTGTCCCTGCTGGAAGAGGATGGCGGTAAGTATTCTGTACTCTAGAGTCACTCACTTGTTTGCAACAACCTGGAAAAGGGCAAAGGTCGGGGCTTCCTCACAGGCTCCACCACGAGAACCACCCTGATTCCAGGTCCGGCGGGACTGAGAGGAAGGGTCGGAGTAACAGAAAGGGATTTTCTGGGGAAAGACCCGTGGCCTCATGGCCCTGTCCCCAGAAACTACTGCGCTGCTCTTAGGTGGTGCAGGTTTGGGGGCAGGCAGTAGGTGTGCCTTGGAGATGGACTATTTCACAGCCAACCTAGGCCCTGTAGCTCCAACAGGAGCCAGAGTTTCTATTCACATCCCTGCTCCTCTCCAAGACCTTTCATCCTCCATCCAGGAAGGGCCCACTGCAGCTCAGTCCATACTGATGAGCTCCCCACTTCCACACACTTGTCCACACGTGCACGCCAAGCAAAGCTCCCCGAGCGATTCCCGAAGAGTCCCATCGGGGTCCCGACACTCTCTGTGTGTATCCACCTAGATCCCCTCGATAGTCTGTTTGATAACCTTGACGTGGACAGCACAGAAGGAGAGGTCCCATTTTTCACCAAGGTGGTAAGTTAGCCTCCTTCAGGTGAGGTACAGCATCCCTTGTTTCTCTGATACTCGCAATCAGATCCGAACACCTCAGCATGTACAATGTCCTTGGTGGGGAGATTATTGAGGGAGCGACTCTTAGCCAGGGACACCCCATTTCAAAGACCCTGAAGGAAACAGCAGGTTCGGTTACAGTCCACAGGGTCCTTAGCTTTTTCACGGGTGCTACTAACACCGCCGTGCCACCTAATGGACCCAGGGCATGCGACCTCTAGGTGGATTCCATATCACTGCCCATGACCCTGCCCATCACCAAGAGACCAAAAGAGCTGTGCACACAGGACCAGGCAGGACTTGATGTTCATCATGTTTTCTTTTCTGAAATCACAGGTGGCCCTGCTGGAAAAGGAGCATGGTAAGTATGCTGTCCTCTAGAGTCACTCATTGCTTTGGAGCAACCTGGACAATGGGCAAGGTGGGGCCTCCTTGCAGGCTCCATCTTGAGAGCTACCCAGAATCCAGATCCTGTTGCAACGAGACTAAGGGTCATGTTCCAGACCGAGACCCGAGGCCTCGTGACCCTGGCCCTGGAAGCTAACGTACTGCTCTTAGGTGCTGTAGGATCGGGTGCTGGGCACAAGGTCTGTTTCCATGGGAATCCATGTGCTGTGATTCGCAGGGTTGGTGTGTGTGTGTGTCAGGTGGATGAATGCTGCGCTCTCGAACGTGTCTGGTCCCCTCAAAATGGCGATCTCAGGGATGTTTCCCATCACTGTCACGTCATGAACGTCCATTCATGGGAAAACTCTTCAACACCTACAATTGAAAGAGGTGTTCTTTCCTTGCAAATACACATCAATTCCCCCAGAAAACAAATCCTGTCACTACCTAAAAAGGGCTAGACTGTGCCCCAAAGACACAAGTGTGTCTTTTCCAATCCGTGTTACTGAGTCAGTGTCCATGGTGCTCTCCCGCCAAGCTAGGTCTCGGGCAAGAATGGTCACAGCACCTCCCTCTTGACACTGCCCTCACACACACACATCTCTGCATCAGAGGCCCCACGATGCGTCTTCCCAACCTCATCGGAAACACTGAGTGCGGGGACACACTTCCTCCCTTCTGCAGGTGGCTTCCGGGGCAGCCGCGTACAACAGCCCGTTTGGGGATGACCCGCACAAAGGGGTAGTGGCCAGGGAACAGATGGGGCCAATTCACTCCGTGTTTCTCCATGGAGATCTACCATTTCCCTGCAGATACTGTGTCTAAGAATGCAAGTGGCCTTCTCCCAGGGAAATCCCACACCCACCACTGGTCCTTGCTGGGGATCTTGGAGGTGGGTCCAAAAGGTGTCCTATCCAAGGGGGAATGAGGTGGTCTTCAAGGACTGAGCATCACTGGGGGCACCTGGGCCCCCTCCATGCAGGAACGAAGGGTGCTCTGTGCATCGCAAGGTGGCCAAAGAGAACCTCAAACCTCAACAGGGGTGACAGGACAATCATCACCCATTTCGCTGGCCATCTGTCCATGCAAGAGGGCCTTGTTAGATTCAGAAGGTTTGGGCCAAGAGACAACTCAAGGGAGTTCAGTGCCTGGGAATGGAAACAGAGCCAAATCAGGGTTTCAGGGTTCTTTGGCAGACAACAAGACTTTCTCTCATGAGAAACATGTATTGGAACAGAATCTGATTTTCCAACATCTCTTTTTCTCACTCGCATGCGCGGAATCCACGGGAGTACATTTCGCTGCTCTCCGAGGACACTCAACGGGCTTTTCCAGGGTAGTTGCACCAGTCTGCATTCCATGAATTGCATACAAAGTCTCTAATTTTCTGCCTCCTTCCAACATGGGTCCTGGGTTTGAATTCCTGGTTTGGGTCCTCGCCACCCTGACAATGCCACAGCTCAGCATCCTTTGGATTCGCATTGACCTCATGATGCCTTACGTTGAGCATCTTTACGTACGATGTCTGTCTGACTGGCCGAGTCATTCGTTCCCTTTGCAGCACAGACTATTCCAGTCTTTTTCTCGATTCTTTCATTTGGTGAAATCCCGGTCTTCTTTTGTTTGGTTGGTTTTCTTTGTTTTTCTTCCTTTTTGTCAGTGAACACACCTTTTCTGAAATAAGGATTGCCAAGGGTGTCTCCAATCTGTGGGCTGCCTTTTCACTCTGTTCACTGTTTCAGAAGAGGATGCTTTTCCTGGGCGGTCCTCTTGGGAAGCATCGTGATGCCAACATGAGCGCATTTCCTTGGGCATTTCTCTTCCGCTCCCAGGTGTCCCTGCCTATTTGTATGCCAGCACCCTCCTGTTGGCTCGGGGGAATCATCCAAGGTATTGGAAGGTCAGCTTCTAGAGACCCACCACCGACTTCTTCATATTCAGAAACGTCGTGGTTCGCTGTGTTCCTTTATGGTTCCCTTATCTATTCTAGCAGCTCTTCTGTCCCGAGAGCATCACATTGTATGCTTTAGATCAGTGCTGCACGGAATCCGCTCCCCATTTATTCTAGGAACTGGGGCTTCACCTTAATCTCTTCGGGTCCAAAGACCTCCAGCAGCACCTGGTGGGTGTGTGTGAGCCCAGGAACGTCTTCCCTTGATCAACATCCCTGTCAAGCCAGCCAACGATGCCCGAGCAATACACAGGAGAGCAGGCCTCCTCTCTCGCTCCTGGTTTGTGTCTAGTGCTGAGTGATCCAGGAAAGAGTCTGTCTAGCATCCATCATACACAGTCATTTATTATCTCAGCGCAGTACACGGAAATCATCAAGGGAACAAAAATGTCCAGTTGCTCACTCCCACTAGCCACACGTCAAGAGTCCCATAACGACTGGAGTTTCTGATGGTTGCGCTGGGAGGGGACAGCGGTCATGGGCATGCAGAACTGACACTGAGGTGACTGCTGCAGCGTCCTGGTCTCATTAGAAGGCATGAAACTCCAATCCCTGTCTCCTCCAAGGGCTCCGGCTCCGCCAGCCCTGTGAACCTCTGAGAGCACTGCAGAAAGGTCAGGCAGATGCTGCACGGCCCAGAGACATCTCAACGCACCTGGGATGAAGGGGTGAGGCGGTTTCTCTCCTAACGGCATTGCTCCTCTTTCAGTTCTTGCAGATCTACTGATAGAGAGCATCGAGGACTACATCTTCAGTGAGGACGAAATCTCTTCAGGTAGGGAATGGTACCGAGGAGGGGAACACTGGGACAGGGCTCCCGGGAACATGGGGTTGCCCCTGCCGCTCTGGAGAAGGAAGAAGATGGGTCAAAAACCACCTTTTTGAAAGGAAAGCGATGCTCTGGTACAGGCATGATTTGCTCATGTCACGTTCTCAGGATGAAAAGAACAGACGAGGTGTCCATGGGCCTTTAGTGTAGGCTGGGTTTGTCATCACCACTCGACTCCTTGCGTGGCTCCTTGAAGGATCTTTCCCATCAAAGCTGCTCATGCCTCCCTTGGCCACTGCAACACGTCAAAGCTTGGCCTCTTTGCTCATGGCCTCTCAGGAATGGTGCACATGAGATTCTGCATCATTCTTGGCACGGGCCCAGACCTAGTCATGCTCAGGACTTGGCGGCCCCAACCGCACTCTCCTGGGCAAGAGACACTACGCGACACTCCGTTCTGGTCTGAGCCAGGAGGTATAAGACAGGTCTAAATTCTCTCCCTCATAACCTCCACTACCAAACCATCCTGGTTCTCTCCAAGCTGCTGTACTTCAAGGGGATGCCCAGAGCTGCAGAAGGGAAAGCGTACTTCCCCTGGGTTCACTACACAGGCTCCCGTAAATCGGAGCTTCTGCCAGCCTTCACACCCCAGCCGAGTCTGACCTGGGGACGTGTTCCCAAGGGTGGGATGGCCCCATGCAGCTGCCTTGGAGAACCCCTGTCATGGGCCACGGTCCCCCGGGCCTGTGTGAAGGGGCTGCTGGACCTGCTTCACACACTTGCTGCCCCGGGTCCACTCTACCTCTCACTAGCTGGCGTCGAAGCATAGCACAGAGCCTCCTGGGAGCAGGGCCAGGGAGTCATGGTTCCTCTCACAAACCCACCTCGCTGGCCCACAGCCCTGGCCATGCTCCCCACTCCCTAGGCATGCCCAAACAGCAAACATTCCTCAGGCCTGCCCAGGGCCCTACACACAACCCGACCCCGTCCATTCCTGGCAAGCCTCAGCAGGAGCACTGGCAGGAATCCTGTGTTTCAGTAACCACACCGCTGGACGTTTTCCAGCCCTGAACAGCTGAGGGCGCCTGCACAATTTCCCATGCTCCTGTCTCCATTCAACCTCTGTAACACTTAGGGAAACAGAGGGTGTTGCGTTCCCTGAACCACGTCCCTGGGAAGGTCATCCCAGGCCCTGGGCAGACATGGGCTGTGGGGACGTGGTGGGTCATCTCTCCCGGCACTTCCCCAGCAATCCCAGACCCATGACAGCTGCTCCCAGCACAGACGGATCGGGGGATTGATTCCAGGGGACCCAGGATATCTCCTCTCTTTCCTTGGTGGCCCCCTCCTGGACAACAATAGGACTGGTGGAGCTTGGCAGGGGGAAGGACATGGAGCATCTCTAGGGGAGGAGATGGAGGAGGAGGAGGAGGAGGACGACAAAGGAGAGCAGGGAAGGACAAGAACAAGGACAGAGGAAGACAAAGTCCCGCAGAGGCAGTCTTAGGGACAGTGACAGCCTCCAGGGGGGAAAGGATCACACAGCCAGGCTTCCGGGTCTTGGAGAGAATCGGAGGTGGGAAGAGCAGGTGGGCAACCAGAGACCCCCCTGTACCCTGCGGAGATCAAACGACCAAGGCCAGGGAGGACTCGGAGCTAGGGACGCACCCCACTGAGGGCAGAGCCCAGCATCCCCAGAGCAGCAGGCCGTGGGTCGTCACCTGCACTAACTCCCCTTTGTTCTCTCTCAGGGCCAACCCCAGCACCCTTGCTGCTCCCAAACCCGAAGGATTCCACAGAAGACGATTCCGATGGAAGAAGCCACCCTGCGCCTGTAATTCACTTCCACCTCCATCTCTTGGGCTTCCTCTCTCCTCTGTCCCTAAGTGCCTCCGCCCAGCTCTTCCCCTTTCCCTGCTTTGACGACGCCAACCCCGGAGGCCCTCGTCTCTGGCAGGCACTCGGGCTCTGCATGGGAACTGCTGCATGAAATCCCTGGGAAGCTCTCCTCACCCCTTTCCTACCATCACCCTGACCCCTCACCGCGGACTCTGGGAAGCAGCCCCGGACAGCAGAGCAGGGAGGAGGGCTGGGAATCGGCAGGGCACGGCTCACCCGGCTGGAGGGGCCTCGGGAAGGGAGGCTGGGCCTGGGTGTCCCCACTTGGTTCTCTGATGCCGGGGAGTCTGTGCTCATGCCCACTTCTGCTCTTGCTCTTAGCTCTCAAGAAACTTTCCTTCAGTGGACTTGGCGCAAACGACAAGGGAAGCAGAAGAAGAGGAGGACTCGGGAACGGGGTGAGTCGGGCAGGAAAAGGGGCCGGTGAACATGGATACACCTTTTCTATCATTGCCCCGTCCCTGTTGTGGGTACCTCAGCAAACAGCACAAAACCTGGGGTGCTGCCCTAGCCTCTGACCACAAAGAGGAGAGGAGAGGAAGATCCCAGTCCCTGCAGGCACTAGGAAGTCCTGAGAACATCCCACGGGGAACCTCCACCTGATCCCTGCAACTCCCTGTGGTGGTTGGGCGCTGTCGTCCAGGAGCTGCTGATCTTGGAGGAAGGGCCCTGGCTACCTGGAGGGACTGGACCCCAGGCAGCCTAGGCACAGTGACCTTCTGGCAAAGGGCTCCATACCCCCCATTGAGCCCCTCCCTCTGCACGACCCAAACCTTGCCCTCCCACCCTGCAAAAGCCAGCAGACGGCTTGCTCCCGGACGACACTAGTCACGAAGAGACAGTGGTGAGGTGGCCACATCTCCCACTTCAGGCACGTGAGAAATGAGCAAACAAGACAGGCCCCCGGGCTCACAGGAGCAGGACAGCTCACCCCTCCCAGCGCTGCATCCCTGTGGGCGGGGAGTCAGGCCCGGTCTCCAGCTGAGTCATGTCCACCAGCGACTCCCATAGGATCTAACCAACACCTCCAGTCCCCCGAGCCTCCAAGATGCCTCGTGGGAGGTAGTGGGTCCCCTCATGGCACACTTTGCTTTGTGAGTTTCATACTCTAGAGACTCACCTCGATCCCTCAGTCGGCAGGGGAGACCCACCAGGGAAAGGCCACCCTGCCTACTCCCACCTTGCCCAACACCTGCCCACAGCCCGTGGACTGTGTGAACTCACTTCCCATGGTGGTCGGGAGCATGTCGTCTCTGCCACGCCACCTGCAACACTCATGTGGGCAAAGGCTCCCCCCACAGAGAAGGGCACGTCCAGGGCTCTCAGAGAGGCTGGGGAAGGGACAGCCCAGCAGGAGGAGGACCCCGCCGTCATGGAGGAGGACGCTCAGGGAAGGGGCCTGAGGGACCCTGGCAGTGTAGCCTTCATTCAGCTCCAGGGGGCCCACGGGAAATTCCCCTTTCTTCAGGTCATGCATGGGTCTTGCAGGGAAACCTCTACCTCAACACCTCAGAAGACACGTCCCGCAAAACCCCACAGGCCTCTGGTAAGGCCCAGGCCACACGCCACTCGCTATCTCACACCACTCTACCCTTGTCTCCACAGCTGCACCAAAGGACAGTGTGCCTACCACCCCAAGGCACCAGAGGCTCCTGGGGTGCTCCGACAAAGGAAGCGAGGCGGGCTATGGGGCCTCACTTGCTGCTCCGATTTGGGCCCGGAGGAGGATTCGGCGTGAACGTACAGGGAAACACGCCTGCAGGAACGGCTCTCTTACGCCTGACCTCCGTAGGCCAAAGAGAAGACTTCTGGGCAGCCCACCAGAGGACGGCACTGGAGCCCCGAGGACGAGACGAGAGGACCCTCTGAGTCGGCCGCCACACCCAGAGTTGGCTGCCCGGGCCCTGCCGATGACGGACACTTGGAACACGAGGCAACCACCTGGGCCCACAACAGTCCATTGTGTGGGGAGAGTGGGCTATCCCTGGGACTGGGCGGGACAGCAGCCTTCCCGTTGTCTCCCCTGTCTGCTGCAGGGGCTGCTCCTCCTCCCGCTGTCCCCTGCAGTCCCCGACAACCCTGCAGGGCATGACACATGCAGGACAAAGCGGCACTGCCAGGGCCCCTTGACCACCCTGGGATCGACTCGAGGGGCAGCAGCCCTACCCCTGCTGGATTCCCCGAGGGTGCCGCACCCGAACCGCCCCCGTCGCTTCGACGCACAGGACCGTGACCAATGCTGGGCTCAACACTGGCAGCAGCCCCACAAAACGGGCCCCGCTCAGCCTGTGTGTTTGGCAGCAGCAAGAGGTTTAGGGAGGAGAGGCTCTCCCCTGCACTCAGCGGCCTCTTCCTTTTACAACTCAGACAGCAGAGGCCTCCCCCAGCTGGGCCTCTGCCACCTGACCAGGAACGACCCACGCGGAGGAACAGCTCTACGCCCCTATTCAGCAGGAAGAAGCTACAGAAGATGAGACCGTCCTCCTTCAACAACCTTAACCACGCAAGGCTCCGCACTGGTCAGGGGCACACGAGGAGGGAGGGGAAGGCTAGCTGAGCGCCAAGCAGGAGCTGGCACGCCACACCGCCCCCCAACCTGTGATACGGGGGACATCCCTCAGGCGCTCTGACTGCCCTCAAGCTGAGGAAAGGAAAAAACAGATTCTCCACAGATGGCGATCAAAACCCGGCAAGACCGGAGTCTCCCTCGGTTTGTAAAAGTCCTCGTGATTCTGTAGGAAGAGGCCTGCTTAACGAGAGCCTAGCGACCTGCCAGAGCCCCGGATCTCCGTTTCCCGAAGCCCTGACATCTCCCTCCCCTCCACGACACTGAGGGAGGCTGAGGCCGAAGGAAATGTCCGTAGGACAGAGTTTCTTTTCAAACGTGCAGTCCCTGGGATGGACCTGTGAGAGGAGGAATGTAACATTCCTCCAGGAAGCTCCGCACCATCTTTCAACTCATGCCTTCCTAGCAGGAAAAACCACCTTCCCTTCACAAGAGCAAAGCCAACTGTATCCTCGGTGTCCTCTGCCCTCCTGCCACATTCTTGCAAAACCTCCCTTTTGCTTGACCTCCTCCAATGCCATCCCAGAAAGTCAGCCTCCTGTCACGACCCCAGCAAGCAGCCCTTTCTACCCAAGGGTCGTACCCCTGTGCCTTAATAAAAAGCACCTCCTGCCAGCAGAGCCGTCTCAAGACTTCTTTCTTGACCATCGGCCTTGAATGCTAACCTCTTTCCTACATCAGTCCTGTCTCCTGTAGGGCTCCTGTGGAAACAACCCTGCAATACGGGCCCATTTCTGTCAACTCTTCCGACTCCATCCACCTCACCCACTGCACATTCTGTGTCCTCCGAGGACTGGACCCTTCTGTGATTCTTGCACTCAAACCCTCACATGGCCCCTCTTTCGGTCCTCGACGTGGCGGACGTTGCCCTTCTGAAACTCCCCAGCCTCCCATCCTCACTTTCTTTGTCTCGCAGGTTTATCTGGTCCATAGTTTCTCATCACCAACACGCTACAACCGGTTTCTGCTCCTAAGTAGAGGACTCCATTCCTTTCCTTTGTCCTCAAGCTCAAATCTTAAGTCTCAGATGTTTGTCTCACAATTTTCAAAATTCTTCTTTCCCCTAATGCCTCTCTACCAGTTTCTCTTCTTCCTTTTTCAAGCGGCCCGCCCTCCCTCCCTCCTTTCCTTCCTTCCCTACATGATCTTTTCGTTCTTTGTATTCCTTCCTCCCTCCCCCTCTTTCCTTTTCTCCTTCTGTTCTGTTAGTACCCACACAGCACTTCAGTACTTTTTCACCTAGTGTTCCGGGACTCACTCTTTGTGTACAAGACCCAGGAGCTCAAGGCAATTTGTTCCCTATTATAAAGGATGAAGGGAGACCCACACGGGGGCAGCTCAAAGGTCGGCTTCTCTGCAAGTTAATGGGAAGCTTCAGGGTCATGAACCCTGGCCTTCCACACTAGAGCTGGACATGGGCTACGCTAAGCATTCCCCACAATCCCCTGTCATCCAAGACCCTGAGCATACGGGCTGTCCCACCAGAGACCTGAAGAGTTACATTTCTCGGCTGAAATGGGCCTCGAGTCAAGCCGCCGCCCGAGTGACTGGAAAAGTCAACTGGCTTCAGCACGACTCACGGGTATATAGTCTTTGAAACGGAAACTTCAAAAATTTAATCAGCAGTTGACGTGGGGGTGAGGCTACCATGTAGAAAGATCTATCTGAATTCCGGAAAGGAACAAGGCACCCGACTACAAGTGGCTTGCAGGGGTAGACGCAGCGACCATTCCTGCAGGGAGGGGCTGGAATGCGTTCCTTGAGTCAGGAAGGGAGGAACGTGAGGGAGCGATCCTGCCACAGCCCCTCGTGCTCTGGCCATTAGCAGAGGGTTCACACTGCACAGGAACACGGGCAATGCTGGGGCACAGCACGGAGATGTCTCACGCACCTCACCTCACTCCGGGTGTGCTGTGTCCTGGGAAGACAAGCCTTGTATTTGCTGATAATGTGGAAGAGCCTTCAGCCATGTGTCCCTGGTGCCAGGGAAATCAGAGCTCGTTCATCCTGGATCGCAGCACACCCGTCTCCCCAGTGTGGGAGAGCCCTTAGTCGGGGCACTAACCTCGGGAGACACGAGAGAACTCACCCTTCTGAGGAACGGAAACATGACACACATAGGGGGAACCACCCCAGGGCAGTGCTCACCTCTGTACACAGTAAGACCACCGGAGACGCACCTCGGGGATGGAACGAAGGTGGGAGACCCTTCCTTCAGAGAGCTCTGCTCTTCTTCATGTCCAGGACCTCACACGGGGTAGAAGCCATGTGCTGGGATGGCCGCACAAGAGCTCGCAGCAACAGGCATCCCTTCGGGCCATGGGCACGTTCCCACAGACAGAGACCGGTTGAATGCCATCTTCAGGGGAAAGCATTTAGGCCAGCCACACCCTTAGCCAGCATCTGAGGATCCACACCGGCGGCAACCCCGACAAATGCGGTCAACGTGGAAGAGCCATTTGATACAGGTCTCACATTTGGGGACACCAGACAACTCAGAGCAGCGAAATCTGTGTCTGTCATTATGGGGCCCCGCCTGTACCCAGAGTGCCCACCTTGCTCACCGCCACAGAAATCACACAGTACAAACCCCTTGTCTCCCGTCACTGAGGCAGAGCATTCAGCCAGAAGTGGGCCCTTTCCCAACACCAGAGAACTCACATAGGGAGAGCCACTGGCGCGGTATCCTGGTGGGAGAAGCTTCAGGTGGGGCTCAGGCCTGAGGCTCCCGCTACCATCTCAGACTGTACTTCATCCCTCACACGGGAGCGAAGGTGCAGGCACCCCTGGGACCCCCTGCATCATCACTGTGGCTGAATGCCAAGGACATCCCATATGGGAATCCCATTCCTCACGGAGCCAACCCAGGAAGGACCTGGGAGGATTCGCACACAGGAAAATCCTCCCGGTCTGATGAGCAAAGGAACGGGCTCAGCTATCCCTTCTTCCCTAGCCAGCAATGACACCCTTACACCGAGGAATCACTGATCCCAACACAACGAGGGGAAATTCTTCCCCGGACACTCCCATCAGAGAATCACTGGGCAACTACCTCCCAAGGAATTCCTCGGGGTGACACTGAGATACAAACTCAGACACTGCAAACACATACAGCAGGGCCCCGTTCTGAGGGATGCGGAATGCGCTATTCCAGTAACCAATAGCCAGAAATCAAGCACATCTGCTCCAATCCAGCAGTACTTGCATAAAGGCCAGTCTCACCGAACAGGCGGGTCTCACAACACTGCACACTGTGCCAAGTAAGAACGGGGGACGTTTCCTTTACGACCTCTCACAACTGACACAGGTACTGTCTCTTGCTAGCAAGTGGGGTCACAGGAAGTAACGCTGCCCGGGATCCATGAGAACATCAAGTCGAGGGTGAGCTCGGAATCTCAGAACACAAGGTGATCAATGGATGTTCACGAAAACATGAACCTAACCATGTAGGTAGATCGCAAGGATGAATGGCCACAAGATTCAACAAACACATGGTTTGTGATCTACCTCTCACGTCCTTCAGTCTACTAATATTGTCCTCACAAAGTGCAAAGGATTTACAAATTAATTACACGCTTAGAAATATCTCTATTTCCTTCACTTATCAGAGAGTGACAGAGCTAGCAGGGAGCAAGAACAGTCGGGGTCGGGCAGCGAGGAAGACGGAGAAGGGTGCCCAATACAGGGCTTGATCCCCCAGGATCCAGGGATCCTGACCTCAGCCAAGGGCAGATGCTTACCCAACTGCACCACCTGGGGGCTTGCAAATTAATTTCATCTCATACAAAGGTGTTCTTTGGAAGACCTGTGTGGACCAGGGCACAAAAACCTCGACAGTTCAGCATCAGGCAGTGAGGGCTTCCTCCCCGTCTATGAGAACATGGGAGCCCAGGGCTTTTCTCCACCACCAAGTCAGCTACGTATCTCTGGGCCTGAGAGGGTGTACGACCACTGCAGACATGGAAATACTCCCCGATTCGGAAGATTTTAGAACAGGAGGGGGTTCTTACACTCCCTTCCATAAAGACAAAGCCTGTCCAGGAATGCCTGAGAGGTTCCTTCAGTTTAGGGACCAATGTTTGGCTTTGGTTCAGGTTATGATGTCAGGGTTATGGGACTGAGCCTGGAGTCAGGCTCTGGAAGGCATGGGGAGCCTGCTGAAGGGTCCCTCTCATCCTCTGCAACTCCCACACCCCCACCAAAAAGAAACAGGAGAGAGAGAGAGAGAGAGAGAGAACGTGTGCCGAAGTCCACTCAGACATCCATTCGTAAAGATGCCCGGGATTCGTGGCTCTAGATGAATGGCCCAATAAAGCAAGTGTGGGCAGAACGTCGATGGTCGAGAGAATGTTTATTTATTAAGTTTTATTTTATATAAAAGAATTTATTTTTTATTAAGTCAGTCGTGTGTCTTACTAAGTCAGGCTGCAATAACTCGGGACTCTGCTACCAGGGGAAACATGGAGTTCAGAGGTTTTGTGTGGGGCAGGGACTTGCAGAGCCTTCTCCACATGTGCCCAGAAGTAAATTTCCCCCACAGCCAACTCTAGACATTCTGGTTAAGGGTACATCTCCAAGTTAATCAACAAGAAGAGGCTATCATTTCCTCTGGAAGAGAGATGAAGCCGGCAAGAAAGACACCCAGGTCAAGGCCTGAACTTCAACCCAGGGGGGAGATTCAGAACCAAGACAACTTACCACTGCGATGCACGTGCACCAGGGAGATGGCAGCGATCACACTCCTGGACGTGCTGCACTTCCATCTGCACTGAAGAGACAGAGGCCAGACGCTTTGGATGCTGCCCAGGAGGCCACGTCCCCTGAGCCTCGAAGAACCACCTGTAAAAACAAGGAGAGCATTCAGTCGAGGTCTCAGGACCCACACATGGGGAGACACAGAGTCACCCATAACGGAAAGCAGGCCCCTCCCTCCCAGCAGGGAGTGCAGGCTCAAAAAGGCCAAAATCACAGGGCCCTGCCATCTGTCAAAGTCTTAGCATTGCTGATGGAAGACCTTCCCCTAATACATGCTTAGAGATTTGGCTGCCAGAACTCAACACAGGAAAAGAAAAAAACCAAAAAACAAAACAAAACAAAACAAACAACCCAACAACAACAACTACCTTCCCCTTCCCCAACACCCTTCCACTATAGGGTCGTGGCTAAGGCAGGCTTCACACTGTGCGCATTTTGCCCTGATAAACGTCAACCCTCCAATAAAGCACAGAGCATAGAGCTAGGCTTGGGCACCCCGGCGACCTGGCTGGCTGCCGTGGCTGCCTGGGCCTGCCTGCCTCCCTCCCTCCCTGGCTCCAGTCCTTTCCTATGAGCATCTGCCTGGGCCCTGGTACTCTGGCTCTGCCCCAGGTACCCCGGGCCCTGGGTGCAGGCCGTCAGAAGGCAGTTGAAGGGTCACAGACTCCAGCCGGCCGGCCCTGTGCTCCCCTCAACCCAACCACCGTGGTAACCAACGTGGGCCCAGGTGCCAGATCGAACTACAGCCCCCACCCTCCTGCTCAAACACAGGTTCGCCTCAGAAGCAAGGCACATCGGCCCCAAATAACCTGCCCCTTAGCCCCCACCCCACCGGCCTGAATATCCCCTCAGAACGGAAGCCCCAGAAGCCAACACAACCACCATTCCAGGCAGCGCATTTCACTCATCCTCACGTCTTGCACAGGTTGTCTGAAGGGTCCAGAAAAACCCGCCTACGGTATGGCCCACGTGCTGCTGTGATGTGAGGAACCCTTCACCTCCCCAGAGTTTGAAAGGTCACCTGACCCATTTTGGAGGGCTGCCCCAGCGACCACGCCCACTCCTCCTGCCAGCCTGGGACTCTGCCTGCAGAAAAAGAACAAGAAAGAATAAGAGTTGGTGATAATGTGAAGAAAAAGGAACCTTGTGTACTGATGGTGGGGATGAAAACTGGTGCAGCCATTATGGAAAACAATGGGAGGTTCCTCAAAAAATTAAAAATAGGGGCGCCTGGGTGGCTCAGTGGGTTAAGCCGCTGCCTTCGGCTCAGGTCATGATCTCAGGGTCCTGGGATCAAGTCCCGCATCGGGCTCTCTGCTCAGCAGGGAGCCTGCTTCCTTCTCTCTCTCTCTGCCTGCCTCTCAGTGTACTTGTAATTTCTCTCTGTCAAATAAATAAATAAAATCTTTAAAAAAAAAAATTAAAAATAGAACTGTCATATGTCATATGTTCATATGTCATATGTTCCAGTAATTCCATTACTGGGTATTTGCTCAAAGAAAAGGAAAACATTTGAAAAGATACGTTTACAGTGCAGCACTATTTACAGTAAGCCAAGATATGGAAGAGCCCGTCAATAGATGAATGGATAAAAAAGACGTGACGTATATATAGATATCGATAGATAGATAGATAGATAGACAGACAGATCTCTAATAGAATAGTACTTGGCCAGAGAAAAGAATGAATTCGTAACATTTGCAACAACATGGATAAATCTAGAGGGCATAAAACTAAATGAAATAAGTCAAAGAAAGGCAAATATCCTATAATTTCAATCATATGTGAAATTTAAGAAACAAAACAAAGCATAAAAGAGACAAAATAAGAGACTCATGAATATAGAGAACAAACTGGTGATTGCTAGAGAGAAGGTGGGTGGAAAGAGGGCATGAGACAACGAGGGTGTATCACTGAAAAGTAAAAAAAAAACTCGATCTGAAGTCATTATTATTGTCTATGTAGAAAATCTCAAGTAACTTATAAAAAGAAAAAAAAAACTATTGGAAGTAATGAGGAAATACCAAAACATCATAGGATACAAGGTCAATATAAAAAAGTCAACTATTTTCCTATATCTGAATAAAGAAGTGAATTCCATATTTTCAAATGAAAAAAATACCATTTACAATACACCCCTAGAAAGGGGTACTCAAGTATAAAATCTGACACAATACATATATACAGGAAGACAAACCTGATGGAAGAAATCAAAGATCTAAATAAATGGAGAGAGTTGGTATTCATCGGTAGCAAGAATCAATATGGCAAAAACGTCAATTCTTTCCAACTTAATCTATAAATTCAATGAAATCCAAATAAAACCTCCCAGTTATCTTGCAGATATTGACAAGAAGATTCTGAAGTTTACACAGAAACACAAAAGATCTAGAATAGCCAACACACTGGACACCTGGGCGGCTCAGGTAGTTGCGCATTTGCCTTCAGCTCAGGTCACTATGCCAGAGTCCTGGGATGAAATCTCAAGTCAGGCTCCTTGCTCAGAGGGGAGCCTGCTTCTCCCTCTGCTCTCTCTGCCTCTGACATCCCGTTTGTTCTCTCTCTCTGACAAATAAATAACATCTTTAAAAAAAAGTTTAAAAAAAAAAACAGAACAGCCCACACAATGTGGAAGAAAAATGAGAATTCACCTCACCTGGTCTTGAGACTTACTATA
The DNA here is from genome assembly GCF_964662115.1 of Mustela nivalis. Classification (NCBI taxonomy): domain Eukaryota; kingdom Metazoa; phylum Chordata; class Mammalia; order Carnivora; family Mustelidae; genus Mustela; species Mustela nivalis. The sequence continues at coordinate 112,970,308 of NC_139021.1, forward strand.
AAGCTACTAGTAACCAAGACAGTGTGTTAGTGCTGAGAGAGACACACAGATCAACAGAACAGATTACAAGGACCAGGAATAGATCTACCAAAATAAAGCCAAACATTTTTTGACAAAGGCACAAAGGGAATAAAAGGAGAAAAGACAATCTTTCAACAAATGGTGCTCAAACAACTGAACACTCATGCAAAAGAAATGAAACTAGACACAGACCTTACACAAGTATTAACTAAAAATGAATCAGATCTAAATGTAAAAATGCAAGAATAAAGAATACAGGAAAAAAATCTCTCGGACACTGGATTTGATGATGAGTTTTTAGATACAACAGAAAAAGCGTATTCCACGGGGAAAAACATGCGTTGGATATATTAAAAAGAAAGTCGTCTGCTCTGTGAAAGACATTTTTAAGAAAATGAAAGGATAAGGCCCAGACAGGGAGAAAATATTTGGAACACAGATATCTAATAAAGGCTTTGTGTCCAACATCACAAAACAGCTCTTAAAGCTTCAATAGTAAGAAAACAAATGACCAAATGAAAAATATGCAAAAGATTTGAACAAACACCCCACCAAAGATATAAGGTGATGCTCCACATCACCTCAGTAGGGATATGCAGACAACATGACAGTTATTGGAATGGTTACATCAAAAATAATGACAGTACCAATTTCAGGTCCAGAATCAGAACAACAAGATTTTGATTTATAGTTGGTAGGAACAAAAACTGATACAGCCACTCTGTAAAAATAGTCTGGCAATTTCTTGCAAAGCTAAATATACATATATACATTCATACATAACCAACACAGCAATTTCACACCCTATGTTTTTGAAAACTTGTGTTTTAAAACCTACATGCGAATATTTCTAGCACCTTACTTCAAATGGTCCCAAACTGGGAGAATCAAGCATCCATGGGTTAACAACTCTGAAATCACGTATGTAATTCTGAAATCATGTGTGTGTATTCTGGAATTGAACTATCAAATAAATGAAATTCAGATATTAGCTGGATTCTCACTGTTAGTGCAGGAGAATACAGAGAAGCAAGGAGAGAAGGTTAGAATGTTCCATTTGGTAATGATTACAACAGGAGACAACAGTGGGAATACTTAGCTTACTATAGATACAGATGGTTACATACAAAACTATTTATAGACACATGTATATACATGAGAGAGTATATACATATTCCCTTGAGTTAACTGAGAGGGTCTTTGAGCAATGACTTCACAGTCACAACAGGCACACCTAGTCCCCCAATCTTGGTTTCTCATACTATGCTCCAATGAAAAGAACCAGAACTACTGAGGGGGGGAAAGTGGCTAATTCTAGGGCAGGAAAGACAGAAGATGAACCTGGAAAACCTACTGCCACAGAGTAAGGAAGAAATATTCAAACAATAACAGGGTATGTCAATAGACACAGGAACCAACAGAAGGTGCTTTTTAAAAAATTTATTTACTTGTTTTTGAGAAAGTAGGAAAAGGAGAGAAAGCATAAGCAGCAGGGAGAAGCACAGGGAGATAGAGAGAGAGAATTTCTATTTATTTATTTACTTACTTACTCATTTATTTGACAGACAGAGATCACAAGTAGGCAGAAAGGCAGGCGGGGGGGGGGGGCGGGTGGAAGCAGTTTCCCTGCTGAGCAGAGAGGCCGATGTGGGGCTCGATCCAAGGACCCCGGGATCACGACCTGAGCTGAAGGCAGAGGTTTTAACCCACTGAACCACCCAGGCACCCCGAGAGAGAAAATTTCAAGCAGGCCCCACACTCAGCAAAGAGCCCAACCTGGGGCTGGATCCCAGGACCCTGAGATCATAAACTGAGCCGAAATCAAGAGTCGGACACTCAACCAACTCAGCCACCCAGGCGCCCCTAGAAGATGCTTTTACTAACCAACCTGGAACAACTTGAGCAACAAAAGGAACAAGGTATCATTGTACTATAACCAAAATATAAAATAACTAGCCATGAATTCATGCTGATATAAATGGATCAGTAAATAGGAGAGAACAGAAAAATCTCCTATGCAGAATTCCTGATAATTTATGTGCATAATTATGTAGATACTCCAACAGGAAGGAGGTATAGTGTAAGTGGTATAGTGTAATTGCCCACTTCCTTCCAAGGAGTCCAGTATGAGGACAGGGAAAACAAAGTAATAAGTCATGTCCAGAGCACTAACCCTTGATATGATAAGACCAAATCATACTTTATCTCTGTGGTCTTCCTCCAAGAAACCCAAAACCTCAGTCTAATCATGAAAACAACAGCAGACAATTCCCAATTGAGGAACATTCTACAAAACACCTAACTGTACTCCTCAAAACTGCCCAGGTTATCAAAAACAAGGGAAGTCTGAGAAATTGTCACAGCCAAGGGGAGCCTAAAGAAACGACTAAGTGAAATGTGGCTTTCTGAAACAGAATACCTGCATGGGGAGAAAACACCAGGGTCAACTATCAAAAGACAAATCACATCCCATAAAATAAGAGTTTGCAACCCAGAAAATGGGCAAGCACTGGTATCCCTAATCTATAAAGAGTTAGACACTGAAGAAGAAGAAAAACAAAAAAAGCCACAAACCTAAGAGGAAAATGGGCAAAAGATATGAACAGAGGGTTCACAGAAACGTAAATACCTCTTTCAGATACATGAAAAAATACTTAACCTCACTCATAGTTAAGAAACTTGCAGATATAAACTTCATAAAATACCATGTTTATCTTTCCACTGCCAAAATTCCAGAAGTTGAACCACATGTTTTATGGGAGAAGCTGTGGACAAACAAGCACTCAGGTGGTGTCGATGGGAGTGACACAAAATGATACCATAATCCCGAATGATCGAGTTATCAATTCTATGCACCCGTTGACCTGGCAGCGCACTCCTAGGAATTTATCGGATAGAAAAAACCTGTATGTACAAGGTCATTCATTAGAACATGGTTTGTAATAGCAAAAGGTTTGAAATAATGCATAACTAACAATAACCAGTTAACAAACTATGGAACGTCCATGCTTGAATTACTGTGCAGTTATAACAAAGAAACAATCCATGCTCTGTTTAGATACAGATGTCTGGGACAGGCTTTTAAGAAGTGACAAAAAAGCAAAGGAAGAACAGAAAATCACGTATAGACTCGTTACTCAACGAGTGGCTCTCTGAGCAGCAGAGTCAGCTTCACCTGGGAGCTTTTTAGAAATGCAAAACCCAGGGCCCCCACCAGATCCACTAAAATGAACATCTGCATTTTAACAGGATGCCAGTGGTGTACAGCTGCATCTAAGTTCGGAAAGCCCTAAAGATGATGGATTCCCTTCTAAATAAAAGTAGGGGGCATACAAGAGTATCTTTTAACTGAAAAAAGCAGCACTGCTAGGACAAACAAGACAGACAGATATCTACAGCAGGAAGACCATAACTCCAGTTTGTCTGGGACTGTCCCAATATAGCCAGATGTCCCATCATAACTTTATGGAACCTCTTTCATTCTCAGTGGAAGTGTCTCAGTTGAGATGAAAAATGTCACCCTTCCTAGAGGGAACATCACTTAACCTTTTAACCATGTTATTACTAATTCAAAAGTATTTTATTAAAAAGAGAGAGAGAGAGAAGACCAGTCAGAAAAAAGCACAGACTGAAAAAAAGCAGTGAGCCAAGGAACGTTGAGCAACAAACCCAAGGAGAGGCAACGTCTGGGGCTAAAGGGAAAGACAACTTTGTGAGGAACAGTAAGGGGATGTATCAGAGTTAAGAAAGGAAAGCTAGCAGGCAGGTGTCAGAGACAACAGAGACTGAGGGTTATGCTGCAGGATGGTCAAGTAAGACAAAGCCAAAAACTGGATTTGACTACAATTTGGTAGCCTTTTCCAGAGCTGACTCAGGTGAATGTCAAAGAAGCAAGAATGCATTCATGAAGTTGAAATATGAATGAGAAATGCAGAAACCAAAGCCAGAACAGTCGGCTATTCAAGCTAGAGATGTGAACAAGCGGACACAAACCCTTAGGGAGAGTCATCTGGAGGACGTGTGGTCCCTCCATTCCACCAGATCTTCAAACTCCTATTCCTGGATCAAGCAGGACCATGAGAGAGCTGTCTACTCAGACCTCATAGTTCGGTCCCCTGAAAAGCATCCGAACACTTCTAGCACAATGCTGTGTCTATCAGAAATTATAGGCAATTTCAGTGTTGTTATTAGAAAAATCAAAGGAAGTTTTACAACTTGCACAACTCTGAAATTAAGAGTCCTGCTTCTCACTCTACTAACTGTTCTTTGAATTTGCTTAATATTCTTGATATACTTCCCTTCAAGTAATTCTTGCCTATTTCTATCTTTTCGGTTTTATGTTTAAAATTTCATTTATTCATTTGACAGTCAGAGATCACAAGTAGGCAGAGAGGCAGGCACAGAGAGAGAGGGAAGCAGGCTCCCTGCTGAGCAGAGAGCCCGATGTGGAGCTCGATCCCAGGGCCCTGGGATCATGACCTGAGCCAAAGGAAGGGGCTTTAACTCACTGAGCCACCCAGGAGCCCCTCTATTTTTTGGATTTAAAAATATGAATCCTTTTAAATTTTAGAAAACTCATTTTCAAACAAACTGGAAATAAACAAACAAAAAGCTAACCTGGGATGTGTTCATTTTCTGCTCTTAGTGGAGGAGGGAGAGCTGAGGAAAAAGGAAGGAAGAAGGAAGTTAGAAGAGACTTGGCCTGCCTTGCAGTTCTTGGTACCTGCCCACACAGCTCCACATACAAGATACTTACGTGTCCATGTGTGGCTCCGATAGATGTTGAGCTTAGACATGATACTTTTCACTGAGTGAATGTAAACATCTGTTTCTTATTGATTTATTACCAATTTAGGTTCTGTGACAGAGAAAAATTAAAAACACGAGAAGATGAGTTTAACATTTAACAGTAACCTAAAGGAGGAAACACTATGGCTTTTTCAGAACTGATGTGGGAAAAATTAAAAATTAAAAATCTCAAGCCACACTGTTCATCTGTTTTCCTGTGAACACTATTAATCCCCTGAGGTCAGAAAATCCAAGAAGCCTCTGGAAAAAAGAGATGGGAGTGTTTAAGGCAAGATAAAAAATAAATGTTTAATGTTTGTTTCTTACAACTTTCAAAAGGTCTTTTAATGAGAAACTATCTTTGACGTAATTAACGGTGACAAAATGAGCCCTGGCCTGGGAATTTGCAGACCTGACTTTTAACCATGATTCTGCCACCAACAAACTGCATGATCTTGGTCAGTCACCTTCTCAGGCTCAAGTTTTTTTTTTTTTTCATTTCTCATTTAAGGCCAAAACAGATAATCTTGTGCCTGCACTACCATCCTGTAGGTCTATAAGGCCAGGAGAGCAGGAACCTCTGCATCTTTCTAGATGCCATCAACAATGGCAAATGGGGAATGGAAATTGAGGGGAGGAGCGGGTGTACAGGGAGGGGTGATGACAGAATTTCCTTCGCTATGGCTGCTGAGCCTTTCATCCCGACCATGCCCTCACAGACTCTCCAAAGAAGTGACATTTCCTGTGTAGCCTGTGTGCCCACCCTCTCAGCTCCAGCTCACCTCGCTCTTCTTAAATTTGTCCCAGACCTTCCACCGACACACAGCCTTAGATGGCTTCAGGATACTGTCATGCTTTTACATAACAAATAACAAATACATAATAAATAATAACTGGGGGCCTGGGGAATGTTAGAGCGAGGAAAGGACCTTGGTGGCTAGCTAGTACAGCCTCTCCCCTCCTCCATTGCACAAATGAGTTAACCTAGCAATGAAAGCCCTAAAGAATTGTCAAAGCTCCAGCCTCACGTTATTACATACACAACAAATACAAGAGCAGCTAACAAAATGTGAGTGCTCAGGGGACGCCTGGGTGGCTCAGTTGGTTAAGCTGCTGCCTTTGGCTCAGGTCATGATCCCAGGATCCTGGGATCGAGTCCCGCATTGGGCTCCTTACGCAGTATGGACCCTGCTTCTCTCTCTGCCACTGCCTGCCACTCTGCCTGCTTATGTTTTCTCTCTCTCTGACAAATAAATAAATAAAATCTTAAAAAAAATAATAATAATGTGAATGCTCAGAATAATCACGAGGACTATCCTCCAGAGCAACTCATTCACATCAGACACCCTGCCTGGTTCTCCTACAACCGCGCCCCTCCTAGGAAGCCAGGCGCACTTAAGACGCGCGCGGGCGCACACACACACACACAGGTCACAACGCCAAGAGTGCATGCACGTTGCAAAAGCGCACTCACCCCTACCAGCAGCCCCACCCCCTCCCCGTGGGTCCGGCGCACACGTCACGCATGCAAACTCCCACCCGCCACCGCAGGATGGCGCAGCCAGCTTAGCGCTGCAGCAGGACACCTGAGGGCCTTGGGAACCCGAGAGCCAAGGTTCCCAATCCGGATCCTGGTCCCTCACGTAGAGACGCCCAGACTTGCTTTCCTTCAACTCTGCAGGCTGATCAGAGGCCAGGGTGCCAGGGGCCTCTGACCCACAACCGGGCACCCCCGCCCCCGCCGGACCTCCGTTCCGCACAGGGCCCCTTAGGCACTCGCCCCCATCCCCCAGGACTCACCCCTAACTCCCTCACTTCGTGAACCCTGAAGCCAGGGAAGGTTTCTCACGAGGGGCTGGAGGCCGGGGAAGAACAAGCCAGGAGACGGCGGGGATGCACATACGCAGAGGGAGGGAGCAGCGCGGCGGCGGCGAGGAGCTGGAGGCCCTGAACGGAGGAGCTGGGAGGAGAAGGCGGGGAAGCACCTGTGCAGAGGAAGGGAGCGGCGCGGGGCGGCGAGGAACTGGCAGCCCAGAACGCACGAGCTTGGAGGAGAAGGCGGGGAGGCACCTGTACAGAGGGAGGAAGCAGCGCGGCGCGGGGCGGCGAGGAACTGGCGGCCCGGAACGGAGGAGCTTGGAGGAGAAAGCGGGGACGCACCTGTGCAGAGGAAGGGAGCGGCGCGGCGGCGGCGAGGAGCTAGAGGCCGGTGAAAGACCAGCCGGGAGGAAAAGGCGCGGACGCACCTCGGCAGGGGGAGGGAGCGGCGCGGCGCAGGGCGGCGAGGAGCTGGAAACCGGAACGGTCGAGCGGGGAGAAGAAGGCGGGGACGCACCTGTGCAGAGGGAGGAAGCGGCGCGGCGCAGGGCGACGAGGAGCTGGAGGCCGGGAACGGACGAGCTTGGAGGAGAAGGCGGGGACGCACATGCGCAGACGGAGGGAGCGGCGTGGCGGCGGCGAGGAGCTGGAGGCGGGTGAAAGACCAGCCGGGAGGAGAAGGCGGGGACGCACCTCGGCAGAGGGAGGGAGCGGCGCGGGGCGGCGAGGAGCTGGAGGCCGGGAACTGAGGAGCGGAGAGAAGAAGGCGGGGACGCACTTGCGCAGAGGCAGGGAGCAGCGGGGCCGCGGAGAGGAGCTGGAGGCCCCGAACGGAGGAGCTGGGAGAAGGCGTGGACGCACCTGTGCAGAGGGAGGGAGCAGCGCGGCGCAGGGCAAGGAGGAGCTGGAGGCCAGGAACGGAGCAGCTTGGAGGAGAAGGCGGGTACGCACGTGCGCAGAAGGAGGGAGCGGCGCAGCGGCGGCGAGGAGCTAGAGGCGAGTGAAAGACCAGCCGGGAAAAGGCGGGGACGCACCTCTGCAGAGGGAGGGAGCGGCGCGGGGTGGCGAGGAGCTGGAGGCCGGGAACAGAGGAGCGGGGAGAAGGCGGGAACGTACATGCGCAGAGGGAGAGTACGGCGCGGCCGCGGCGTGGAGCTGGAGGCACGGAACGGAGGAGCTGGGAGGAGAAAGAAGGCGGGGACGCACCTGTGCAGACGGAGGGAGCAGCGCGGCTCGGGGCGGCGAGGAGCTGGAGGCCGGGAACGGACGAGCGGGGAGTAGAAGGCGGGTACGCACATGCGCAGAAGGAGGGAGCGGCGCGGCGGCGGCGAGGAGCTAGAGGCCGGTGAAAGACCAGCGGGGAGGAGCAGGCGGGGACGAACCTCTGCAGAGGGAGGGAGCGGCGCGGGGCGGCGCGGGGCGGCGAGGAGCTGGAGGCCGGGAACCGACGGGCGGGGAGTAGAAGGCGGGGACGCACCTGTGCAGAGGGAGGAAGCGGCCCGGCGCGGGGCGACGAGGAGCTGGAGGCCAGGAACGGACGAGCTTGGAGGAGAAGGCGGGGACGCACATGCGCAGACGGAGGGAGCGGCGCGGCGGCGGCGAGGAGCTGGAGGCGGGTGAAAGACCAGCCGCGAGGAGAAGGCCGGGACGCACCTCCGCAGAGGGAGGGAGCGGCGCGGCTTGGGGCGGCGTGGAGCTGGAGGCCCGGAACGGAGGATCGGGGAGAAGGCGGGGACGCACTTGCGCAGAGGGAGGGAGCGGCGCTGAGAGGTGGCGGCGGGGAGCTAGAACTCTGCTTCTGGCAGCTAGTGCTGGGAAAGTGCGTCTACCCTGAAGAGGGCTATCTAACCCTAAGTCTTAAAAAGTTACTCATCGTACTGAGCTAGCAGGGGTTTAGTGAACATTAGAGGCGTTTACCATGTATATCTGGCGCATAAATGATTCAGTACCTCTCTCAAGATTCTCTTCCCAGTTGTACCCCATGAGCTTTTCTTGAGAAACCAGCTGGAGAGTTTCTGCCCAGTCGGCTGAGCTGAGAGATTGCTGTCTGAGGTACTCACGCCTGCTGCCTGGAGCCAGGCTTTTGTCCTGGTCCTTCGACCAAATTTTAGACGCAAGCCGAGAGAAGGGAAGCTGTGTTTGGATTTCATCTCTGTACCCGCTATCTGTGACCAGCATGGTTATTCTCGAATGAGAAAAGCAGCAAGCTAGCAATTCGGTATTAATACTAAAAACCGTTCATGTGTAAAAAACTGTCCGTATACCAAACTTGAAGAAAGCACGCTCTCATCTCCTGCAACCTCCCATATACACTTCACGCAACTTCCCCCAATGTTAACATTTTACAGAGCCATGGTACCGTTATCAAAACTGGAAGCAACTCGGGCGCAATTGTATTAAAGAAATTACAGAGTTTGTTCAGATTCCGTCCGTTTTTCCACGAATGCTCTTTTACTGATCCAGGATTCTGTCCAGATACCACGATACATTTATTTAATCATCATGTCTGCTCCAACCTGTAAGTTTTTTAGTCTTTCCTGGTCTTTCATGGCATTCACATGATTGAAGAATAGTGGTCAGGTATTGTGAAAAGTGCCTCTGAATTGACGTTTGTCTAATGTTTTCTCCTTATTAGACTGAGGTATATATTTTTAGGAAGAATACCCTTGGAAGGATGTGCCCTATATGTGTATCAGGTGACACATGATATCAACGTGATTCGTCTTACTAACCTTTAGTACTTGGTTAAGGTGGTATCAGCGGGGTTTCTGCACTATATATTTAGGATTTTTCCATATCCAGTCTACACTTAAGAGTGGATTGGCTAAGTCCAGTGCACACCCAGGGACAGAGGAAATTCGCTTAGCTCCTTTTCGAATTTATGGTCATATTTTAAAACCACCAGGCGTATTAGTAAATTTGAGGAAAAACTCTCTGAGGCTACCCAAGTATCCTGTTTATATTTATAGTTTTGGCCACTAATTTTCACTTTCATTGTTGGGTCTTGCCTGCAACCACTTTTACTGTGGTGTTCTAAAAGGAGATTTTTCTGTTTTACTTATATGTTTATAATATGTATCTCCTGAGTTTGGCTTATTTCACTTAGCAAAATTCATGTAAGACTCATTTGTGTTAAAAAAAAAAAAGAAAAAAAAAGATTCATTCATGTTCTTGGTCCTTTTCTCAGATCAGCTCCTTTCTCTCCACTCTTTTCATTTCACCCATGCTATTATTATGTTGCTCAAATTGTCCCAGCTTGGGCATTGAGAGCTATCATAGGTTAGCTTTTAGGTCCTTTTAACAAATCCTTATCATAGTTTCTAAAGGACTTCCTTACTTTTGACACACAAGGTGCTCCAGGCTCCTTGTATTTTCTGTGTCTAAGCCCTGGAATCAGACATTTTTCCAAGGAGCCCTAGTTCCTTCTATTGGAGAAACCAAGATCTGAGCTCTGGTATGCTGATTGGTACTGGGTGAAACTTTCTAGATGCTGCCTGCCTACATATCTAAGAAATAGATGTATGTGTACCAGTCCATGCTAGTCATCTGCCTCACAGTATCCATATTTCTGTATCGATCTTTATACATATAAATCTGTATACAGATGTGTTACATACACATGACTACATATTTGAAAATGAATGAGCTAACATTGATATCTTTCCCACCCACCCACCCCTTCCTTATTTTTAACTTCATCCATACACTGAAATACCTGGTTATCATTATCTACGACATGTGTATTCTTTTTGACCTTGTGTACATGGAAAGTAGTTTCAGAATTGCTAACCCCTGTGAGAATTTACCAGCCAGAGTGTTTATGTACAGTTCTTTTTGTTTTCAGTCTTAATGTATCCAGTCAAAATGTAGTTTTATGGAATTATTTAGGTCAGCTGCTTTTCCCCCATTTTTAAAATTCAGGCTATGTGATACATACATTTGTAAAAACAGAGTCACTTGTCACAGTCTGCTTTATATCTGTAACCTATTTGATTTTTTTTCTTTATTTAAATTGAGTTACATTCTGTCTTGGTGGTGTACAGCTCTGAGATTCCACAAATGCATCACCCTGTACCGTGCACAACAATCCTATTACTATAAAAATTCGCCTTGGGTGACCTGTTCTTACTCAACCCCTCCTTCCTCCCTTAGCCCCATCCACTAATTTGGTCTCTGTCCTATAATTGAATATTTTCAAGAATGTCAAAATAGATTGGGGCGCCTGGGTGGCTCAGTGGTTTAAGCCGCTGCCTTAGGCTCAGGTCATGATCTCAGGGTGCTGGGATTGAGTCCCACATCTGGCTCTCTGCTCAGTGGGGAGCCTGCTTCCCTCTGTCTCTGTCTGCCTCTCTATCTACTTGTGATTTCTCTCTGTCAAATAAATAAATAAATAAAATCTTTAAAAAAAAAAAAGAATGTCAAAATAGATTGATGCAAAATGCACTTTTTAGGTTTGGTTTCTTTCACATAAGCAAAAGTCACTTGAGATTTTTCGTATGGTAGGGGCGCCTGGGTTGCTCAGTGGTTTAAAGCCTCTGCATTTGGCTTGGTCATGATCCCAGCATCCTGGGATGAAGCCCCACATCCGGCTTTCTGCTTCTTTGCGGGGAGCCTGCTTCCTCCTCTCTCTCTCTCTCTCTCTGCCTGCCTCCCTCTCTGCCTACTTGTGATCTCTGTCAAATAAATAAAATCTTTGAAAGTAAATATAAATAAAAATTTTTAAAAAAAGATTTTTTCTATCGTAGTGTGAGACATTGATTCATTCCTTTTTTAAAATTACTGAATAGTGGGGCGCCTGGGTGGCTCAATGGGTTAAGCAGCTGCCTTCCGCTCAGGTCATGATCTCAGGGCCTGGGATCCAGTCCCCTGTTGGGCTTTCTGCTCAGCAGGGGGCCTGCTTCCCTTCCTCTCTCTCTGCCTGCTGTGATCTCTCTGTCAAATAAATAAATAAAATCTTTAAAAATATATAAAAATAAAATAAAATTACTGAATAGTATTCCACTTATAGATGTCCCACAGTTTATTCACCCATTAAAGGATATTTGAGTTTTTACCTGTTCTGGTGATTATTAATAGATACTAAACGTTTGTGTTGGGCGCCTGGGTGGCTCAGTCAGTTAAGTGTTTACTTTCGGCTCAGGTCATGATCCCAGGGTCCTGGAATGGAGTCCTACATGGAGCCTGCTCCTCCCTCTAACTTTGCCCGGACTTCTGTTTGCCCGGAGCCCTGTTTGCTCTCGCTCACTCACTCTCTCTCAAATAAGTAAATAAACCTTTAAAAAAAGAAAAAAAAAAAAACAATTTGTGTTAAGGCTTTTGTGTTAACTTAGTTTTCGATTTACTTAGGTAAATACATAGGAGTAGGATCACTAGGTTGCGTGGTAAGTACATGTTTACATTTATAAGAAATTGTAAAACTGTTTTCCAAAATGTTTGTATTATTTTGCATTCACACCAGTAATGAATAAGAGGGGTTTGTTTGTTTGTTTAGATTATTTGAGAGAGAGAGCCTGTATATCAGCTCGAGTAGTGGGGAGGCAGAGGGAGAAGCAGACTCCCTGTTAACCAGGGAGCCTGACATGGGGTTCGATCCCAGGACTCTCAGATCCGTACCTGAGCCAAAGGCAGGTGTTTGACCAATTGAGCCACCCAGGTGTCCCGATGAACGAGAGTTCTTGTTTCTCCAATCCACAGTGGTATTTTGTATTTCTAGAATGTAAGCGAGCCTTTCTACCTAGATTTTACATTTTTGCCTCCTTTGGTCGCTTGTCGTTCAGAAAGCAACGTGTCTGTGAGACTATTTCTTTGAGGCACTGAAAAAAACCGGTGCTGCATACAGAAGCAACAACCCCCCTGCCACTGTCTCCGAATAGCTGAAGAGAGAACGTTTCCGAAATTCCCCAGTCCCAGGCAAGCAGTTACGGGAATGAAGTCCTGAAGTTTGTGAGCCCCGCAGCCCGCGGTTATGGGAGTTAGTAGCCTGCGGCTCTTTCTGCGCATGCGCAATACCTCGCAGGTGCTTCCTCGCCGGTGCTTCCCAATGTTCCGGCTTTCTGTGGGAGACAATCCGGAACCTCCAGGCTTCTGGCGGTCTGCTTGCGGTTCTCGGAGCTAGTGCAGCCGGAGCGGGAGGGTGTGGGAGGCGAGAAGGATGGGGAGATCCGAGGGGGTCTCTGGGTGGCGCCAAGACGCTGTTGTGGGCGACGGTGCCGGGCTGTAGGGAAGAGGCCCGCGGACCCCGGCGGGACCCTTGGCTGTTCTTCCGGAGAGCTGGGTACGAGGAGGCCTCGGTCGGATGGAGGGATCACGAGAAGGGAGACTCTTTACTACGGGAAAGGTCGGCTTGGAAGGCAGGGAGGTGGGGATTGGGTGCCCGGGGGAAGTTGCAGACTCTGCGCGGATCTGCCCACGTGGTCTGTGCGGCAGCGGGGGGCCTGGAGTGGGGTGAGGAGGGAGGCAGGGGGAGGGTGGTGGGGAGTGACGGGTGCACATGCGCGGTGGGTGCGCTTGGTCGTAGAGCGGCGGGAGTTGAGCAGATAGATGGCTTTGATTCGTGCGGGGCTGAACTATCAAAGTATCATCTGAGAACGGCAAACCTGCGTGAGACTTCACGTCTGTAATACTGAGGATATTAATAACACCTGTGGGTGGGGTTGTTCAGAGGATTAAATAACATAGCTCAGTGCCTCGCAGTAAATATTAGCTGCTGTTGTTAATACAATTATTCTTATCACTCGTTGCATTATGCTTTCAACCTCTCACTTAGATAGATAGAGCTCTCTCTGCCATAACATTATAAAACCGAGGTGGAGAGGAATGTTACATACCCTATGTCACAACACTAGCAGATAAACTAGAAGGCAATTTTACTATTTTATTTTTTAAAGATTTTATTTGAGAGAGGAGGAGAAAGGGGTCATGATCAGGGTGAGGGACAGAGGAAGAAGGAGAATCAGACTCCCTGCGGAGCAGGGACACCTCCCCCCGCCCCCGCCCGCAACCAGAGGACTCAATCCCAGGACCCCAAGATCATGATCTGAGCTGAAGGCAGTTCTTAGCCAACTGAACCAGCCATGCGCTCCACTAGAAGACGTTTTTTAAAAAATTTATTCGTGCATTCATTCAAGATTTTATTTGATAGAGTGATACAGCCAGAGAGCTCAAGCTGAGGGAGGAGCAGAAGGAGAAGGAGGCTCTCCACCCAGTGGGGAGCCGAATGCAGGGGCTGGATTCCAGGCCTCTGTGATTAGGACTTGAGCAGAACGCAGATGCTTAACCCTCTGAGCCACCCAGCCGCCCCAGAAGACAATTTTAGGTGTTTCTCCAAATGTCATGGTCTTTGCAGATTCCCTCTTGGTTATAAAAGCCAGCATGTCATCCTGCAGGGCACTTAGCAGAAATAATTAGGCGTGTGAAGAAATGATTTGAACGATTGAATCATATCTGAACGATTGAATCTTAACCGTGTAGTAGCTCTGTGTATGGGATTTCTAGATGTCTTCAAAGCCTCTAATAGAGACGGTATAATTGTATCCAAGTTAGGTTTGTAACAGTTCTCAGCAGCCTTGATTTAAATTTATGGAAGGTCTGACCTGAGAGTCTATGGAATAACAAATACATTGGCACTGTGAGCCTGGGTGACAATTCCAGCTAAAATGAATTTGCCCCTCAGGTGTCTTTCTCATCTACATTAGAAAAGCACATCTTGTGAAGTAAGAAGGAGGAGTCTCTAAGTATATGTTAGTTGGAGAGAACCCTACAACTATTTGACATTCTTTCTTTTTTCTTTTTCTTTCTCTTTTCTTTTCTTTTCTTTTCTTTCTTTCTTTCTTTTTTTTTTTTTTTCTTTTTTTAAGTAGGCTCACTGCAGGGCTGAGCTCATGACCCTGAGATCAAGACCTGAGCTGAGATGGAGTCATTTGCTTAACCGACCAAACCACCCAGGCACCTCTTGAGTGAGTTTTGAGCAGAGTGTAGTTCCCAGAGAGGAGCAGATACGAGGTTTTCACAGGCGTGTTCAGAACAAGTGAGATTTGAGAATATTACCCTATTCAGAAGCTCCCAGGCTGCCTAATGGAGAGAAGCCTGGACCAGGGCAGCTGGGCTGGAAGGAGTGAAGGATGGTTAGATGACCTGGGAAATAGAGCTGTGCTGGAGGCATTCCAGGGATTTGCGGGAAAGGGCTTTAAAACTAGATGTGAGTCAGTTTTGTCTCACCAATCCCAGTTCAACCCCTACTCTTTGTTTTGTGCTCCCTCTTCCCAGATTCTGCTCACACAATGAATCTGGCATTTAAAGATGTGCTGTTGAGTTCTTTACAAGACAGCAGTACAAGGAGAGTTACCTATTTTTCTTCTTGAAGGTTGAGAAGAAATTGGTGCTACCCCAGTCCTGTACTGACCACATCACCACTGGTTTAAAAAAAGATAGCCATTTGAGAAACTGCAATGCTTTAGAAAAACAAAAGGTACACTCACTTGAAAGTGCCTCCATCCTTTTTTTCTTAGCTTTGGTTGCCTTCTCTAACTTGAGTAAACAAGGAAATACTAATGTAACAACTTTTGTTGTACAACCTTTGTGTTCCTTCATTTAGCGTATTATAATTTGCTTAACCAATTTTTCTCATTTTTAAAATTTCTTTGAAACAGAACAGAGGGGTACAGACATTGTTTAAAAATGTCCTAGACAATAGTTCTATTCAAGCTCAAGCTTGAATAGAACTCAAGCTCTTCATAGCCAAATCACAGTCAGACATAGTTGTGTGGGTGGTTTATCATATGTCCTTTCCTGCCCCTTCTGCGAGGTGAAAAGGATATTCTCCCACAGAGGGGCATTTCACCCAGGTGATGTTTGCAACTTTTTAAGCAGGCCGGTCCGGGAACTGCAAGGCAGTCTGTACCTTTAATGACTTCATTCCTCTTTCTCTATCCCAGCTCTGCCTTCAGAGATTTCTGCATTTTTCCAAGGGAAACCAGCAAAATATGAAGAAGTCCTGTGTGAGTTACTGAAGTTATTTTCTGCTTTGTTTTATAATGGAACTTATGTGGATAATGACTCGTGTTTAAAATAGAAAAGTAGAAATAGATAAAATGAACTGAGGGAACCAGCCTGACACAGTGGTTCTCAGACTTTAGTGTGCATCAGATCAAAACTGGGAAGTGTTTTAAACCATAGAATGGGGCCCGAGAATTTTCGTTTTGAACAAGGTTGCAGGTGATCTTGAGGTCTGTAGACCAGTAGCATCGGATCAGCAGTTCAATAGGGCAAAGTTGGCGTGCGCGCGCACACACACACACATTATATAAAGTTAGATAGTTATCAAACTTGCAAATATTTCGGACTTTTAACCATGACTCCCCCCACACTCCCTCCCCACCCCCCACCCCCACCCCCATAAAACATGCATAGAGCATCCCTATTCCTTCCGGAGCCTAAAGACTTTCTGGCATCAAGAGCCAAATAAAAAACTTCTGTTTCTCTTTATATAAATGATGAACAACCTTCATGTGGCAAACCATAAACTAAATGCCTATAATTATTCTTCAGTGGGAGCAAAAGACAGATTACCAAGCAGAACCCAGTTAATGAGGTTTTTTAGGAGAAGGTATTACTAAAGTCCATGTAGAGAGCTTTCCCCTGGTCTTGGTTTGTTTTTGTTATCCCTTTACAAAACCTCGAATTTTTATAGAATAAATTGACCGCACGTCCTTAAAATAACTCCAAAATTGTCAGACCCTGGCAACCACTAATCTACATTCTGTCAGTATGGACTTGGATCTTCTGGATCTTTTGTAGGAGTATAGTCATACAAAATGTATATTTTATTTGTGTGTTTCCTTCACCTAGTGTAATGTTTTTAAACTTCATCATATTGGAGCATGTTACAGACTTCATTGTTTTTCTTTTCTGGCTTTATTAAGGTATATTTGACAAAATTAGAAGGTATGTAGTGAACATTGTGATGATTTTGATATTCATATACATTGTGAGAGGATTCCTCCCATCTAATCTAACACATCCATCACCTCACATATTTCTTTCTTTCTTTGTTTTTGGGTTTGGTTTTCTTTTATTTTTGGTGAGAGTATTTAAGCTCTGCAGTCAACAGATTTTAATTGTGATATCAGCTGTAGTCAGTCACTGTGTTATACATGAGATCCTCAGACCTCATGCTGTGTACCTTTTTACCAAGCCTTCATTTCTTTTTATCATTGAAGAATATTCCACTGTGTAGATGGATCCGAGTTCTGTTCATCCACTTACTGGTTAAGGTACATCTGGCTTGTTTCTGCTTTACCGCTGTTGTGAATAATGAGCTCTGAACATTCATCTGCAAATTTTGGTAGAATACATGTCTTTGGTTCTTCTGGGTATTTACTGAGAAGTGAAAATGCTGGATCATGCATTAGTTGTAGTTTTAAATTATCGCAGGACCGCCTGTTTTTCACCATGTGCACAATTTTATATTTCCACCAGCAATGCATGAGAGTTCGTTTCCTCTCTTTATTGACAGCACTTGTTGTCTTATTATAGCCATCATAGTGGATATGAAGTAGCATGTCATTGTGGTTTTTATTTGCTTTTCCTTAATGTCTAATGAGTACCTTTTCGTGTGCTTGTTGGATATTTGTATATCTGCTTCGCAGGCATGTCCATTCAAATCCTTGGCCTGTTTTTTAATTGGATTTATTGAAGAGTATTTTGGGGAATAGATTTTTATCACATATGTGATTTTCAAATATTTCTTCCTGTTCTGTGAGTTGTCTCTTCATTCTCTTGAAAGTATATCCTTTGATTCACAAAAGGTTTTAATTTGGTAAAGTCTTTTTTATCTCTTTTCCTTTGTTGTGTTTGCCTTTGAGGTCATATCTAAGAATCTGTTGTCATTCTAAGATCATGAAGATTCACTCCTGTATTTTTCCTAAGAGTGTTATTGTTTCTAGCTCTCACATTTAGGTCTTTGATCTATTTTGAGTTAATTTTTGTATATGATATGAGGAAGGGGTCCATTTTCATTCATTTGCATGTGGATATTCAGTTCCAATACCATTTGTTGAAGAGACTCATTTTTTCTCCCATTGAATGATCTTGGTACCCTTGTTGAGTATCAGTTGACCATAGGTGTATGGGTTTGTTTCTGGACTCCCACTTCTGTTCATTTGTGGATATGATAATATCCTTATGTGGATATTATCATGATTTTCCTTGTGTTTGATACTGTAGCTTTATAGCAAGTTTGAAGTCAGGAATGTAAGTTCTCCAGTTTGTGCTACTGAACAAATTTTCTTGACAAACTTGTCAGGATTGTTTTGGCTGCCTTTTTTTTTTAAAGATTTATTTATTTATTTGAGAAAGAGCGAGAGCGAGAGAGAGCACACACAAGCAGGAGGGGCAGGGAAAAGAAGAATTTCTAGCAGATCTCTTGCTGACCCCGACATGGGGCTCGATCTGATGACCCCGAAATCGCGACCTGAGCTGAAATCGAGTGCTGGATGCTTAACCAACTGAGCCACGCAGGTGGCCCTCTGTTTAGAATTTAATATTGTGTTTAAGATCTATCCAAATTGGTTACTTCATTCCTTTTAATATTCTGTTATGACAGCATACATTTTATTTGTCTGTTTCTTATGTCATTTCTGTTTATCATTATTATGAATTATTGTGCAGTGACCATCTTTTACTTTTTCTCTCCCTGTAGAAGCGCAAGCATTTCAAGTATTCTGTAGTGTACACACATGATACATATTGTTGGGTCAGAGAGACTAAGCATTTCCAGTGTCACTTTATGCTGCCAAATTGGTCTAAGTGACCATACGACTCCCACCAGCTGTTAGGTGACAGGACAGCTTTCTTTGTCTCCTTGTTCACAGTTGATACTGTTATTTCAAAATTATGGCCAGTCTGATGAATGATGAAAACCTTATTGCTTCGATTTGTATTTCTCTGATTTTGGATAGGATTGGGCCTTTCACTTTTCTTCTGTGAAATGTTGATTTACATGTTTTGTATAGTTTTACAAACTTTTCCGTTAATTTTGCTCTGTATTTCTTACTGATTGATAAATATCCTTTATGAGTGTTGTATAGTAATCTTTGTTCTATTCATTATAAATATGTTCTCCAGAGTTTGTCTTATTTTTTCACTTTGTGGTATTATTGGTAATATGAAAGTTTTACATGTTGATGTGGTCAGATTTGTGAATCTTTTTTCCACAGTTTTGTTTTGTTTTTTTGGTGGTTTTTTGTTTCGTTTTGTTTTGTTTGTTTCAGTTCTCTTATCCTTCAGTGTATTCCCATTGTGGCACATAGTCATATTCCTGTGTCTTAAACTTAGCAGGTATTTCCTCTCTGAGGTATACCATCAAATTGAGACACAATTTGATTGAGTTCTTTCATTTGCTCTTTGTTTTTAGGGTTTTGTTTTCATTTTGATTATTGTTTTTGTATAAGTATTAAAAATATTTAAATTTTTCTAAAGATGGATTGTGAATATAAATTTAGCAAAGCATATTCAGAGATCAGTCTGGCTTCTCTCTGTCCCCTTATGCTACTCCTGCCCTTACCCAATGTGGGTAGCCATTTTTTTAAGTTTTTATTTTTTATTTTACTCATTTATTCTTTTTAAATATTTTTATTTATTTATTTGACAGACAGAGATCAAAAGTAGGCAGAGAGGCAGACAGAGGGGGATGGGGGATGCAGGCCCCCTGCTAAGTAGAGAGCCTGATGTGGGGCTCCATCTCATGACCCTGAGATCATGACCTGAGCTGAAGGCCGAGGCTCAACCCACTGAACCACCAGGCACCCCCCAAGTTTTAATTTTAATTCAGTGAAATCAACATACAATTTCATATTAATTTTAGATATGCAATATAGTGATTCTCATTTTGTTATTTTCAATATAAGAAGGCCCATATGTAGATCTTTGTCATATTGTACTTGATTTTCACTTAAACTTTGTGGGTTTTCTTTTTTTAAAGAGTCTATTTATTTGACAGACAGTGAGAGAGGGAACACAAGTAGGGAGAGTGCAGGAGGGAGAAGCAGGTTTCCTGCAGAGTGGGGAGAGATGGTGGTATGATCCAGGACCACGACCCAACCTGAAGGCAGGCACTTAATGACTGAGCATTCTAGGCACCCAGTTCTTTTTGTTGTTGTTTTTTGTGGGGTTTTTTTTTTTTTTTTTGCTGTTTTTGTTTTTTAAGATTTTATTTATTCATTTGAGACAGAGAATACAGAGAGAGAGAGCCTGAGCTGTTGGGGAGGCACAGGGAGAGGGAGAAGCAGGTGTGCTGGCAGCCAGATGCTGACTCTGGCTGGATCCCAGGACCTGAAGGCAGATGCTTAAGCATTTGAGGCACTAAGGTGCCCCTAACTTAAACTTTGCTTTGTCACTTAATAATGTACTATGGAATTTACTCCGTAGTGCCACAAAGAGATATTCCTCAGTTCCTTTTCCAGTTGCTTAGCACTTCATGGTGTGAGTATAACATAACATATTCCACGAGCTCATTAGTAATCAATATCGGGTTGTTTTTAGTCTTTTGCAAATATAAATAGTGATATAACCTCTTCTTTGATCAGTGTGCCCTTTTGGTTGGTCCCCAGAAGTGGGATTTCTGGGTTAAATGGTAAATTCATGTATAATTTAGCTAACTATTGCCATATTTCCCTTAATGGTGGTTAATCTTTTTTGTATTTTGAACAGGATATGAGGATGCTTTATGCATATAACAAATTAAGTATGTGTGGTTATTCTTTTGGATTTCTGCCAGTCCAATAGGAGGGAAATAGTTCAGTATACTTTTTATTTATATTTTTCTTTTTAAAGGGTAAGCTTGATCTTCTAAGTTTAGTACCATTTGCATTTCTCTTCCTGTGAGTTTTCTCTTCACAGTTCTTGCCCATATTTAGAGGGTTATTGTTTTTTTCCTTTTTAGAAATTCTTTATATAGGGATCCTAACCCTTTCTTTGTCATGTAAGTTGCAGACACTTAATTCTGGGTTGTCGTTTTTCTTTTGATTTTGGTTTTTCTTTTATTTTGTAGAGGACTCGATTGGTTGGTTGTTTATAATTTTATGTGGTCAGGTCTGTCAGTATTTTATTTTATTGCATCTGGATTTTTACAAGTCTGATGCTCTAGTGACTGAACTATGTGAGCTCTGCATCTGAATTTTTAGTCATAGTTAGGAAAGTTTTATTCTTTCTTAAGTTATGGGGGAACTCACCCATGTTTTCTTCTAGTACTTACATAGCTCTTACTTTTTATTATTATTATTTTTTTACATTTAAGCTTGACCAGTCCATTTGCTGGACATGGAAAAAGGAGTAACCCAACAAGACCAGGAAGAAAAACCTCCCATCACATACTAATTATTCTTGAAGGCATACCTTGATATTTTGATAGGAGGGAGGAAATTCAGGGAATGGCAACACTTTCTTGAATTTTTCCTATAATAATGAAAAAGACCTTTTCAAGAGAAATTTAGAACTAAACCTGATTCTGATTTAGGAAGTAAGCCCTCTGTTGGGTTAAGTCAACTGCTAGAAGGTGTGAGTGGCTCCTTGTGCAGCATCTGCTCAGGAGAGATGGGGATCACAAAAAAGGAGCCTTAGGTATTCCAGCCCAGGTGTGAGGTTGAGGATGGGAGCTTTGTGGTGTGGATGTGGTGTGGGAGGAGATGATTGCTGGGAGGGACTGAGGGGTGGAACTGGATTAGGGGTATAGTGCTTGGATAGACTGAGTTTAACATGGCCATTTGGGGAAAGAAGATAATCATTGAAAGGTAAAATGGGGATACAAATTGGATATACTCACTGTCTTAGAGGAAACAGATTGCACTCTACAGAAAAGGAATCAATAGAGAGTATTCTCAAGGATAAATTACATTATTGGGATTGGGGGATGCCATCAGTAAACATACAGGCATAAAGAAATAAGAAAACAGGAAGGAAGCTGGTGTAGATAGAGTCTTTTTGTTTGTTTGTTTTTAAAGTAATGTCTACACCCAGCATGGGACTCAAACACATGACCTTGAGATCAGCAATCCCATGCTATACCAAGTGATCCACCCAGGTGTCCCACGTGGAGTCTTAAGATGCCTATAAACCAAATGCAGTATATGGAAATGTTTATTCTTGATTTGGACAAACTATAAAAAATACATTTATGAGACAATCACAGAAGTGTGAACATTGCATGGATATTTGATATTATTAAGGAATTCATTATTTGCTTGGTTTTTAGAGGTGTTACTGACATTGGCGTTATGTTCTAAAAAAATTCTTTATGCTTTAGATCTACATCATAAAACATTTCCAGATGAAATGATATGATGTCTGGAAGTTTGCTTTAAAACAATCTGTTGCTCATTATGTTGGGAGTAGAGATGAAATAAAATTGGCCATGGGATTTAAGATGAAATATGGATAGGTTGGCTGAGAGATCTTTGGGGGCTCCACTACTTTCTCAGTTTGGGGGCTTGAAAACTTTTTAAAAAGTCATTTTTAAAAATCTTTCATTCATTTATTTAAGAGAGTTTGAGAGAGAGCATGAGCCTGGGGGAGGGGCAGAGGGAGAAGCTGTGATAAAAACTGTTACACATCCCTGAGGTCCAACACAAAGAGGGAAGCATGGTAACAAAGGCAAAAATGTACTTTGTAGCAGAGCATCATGAGAAGGATTTCTGTGTATTAGGACTTGGTGTTTGGTATGAGATACTGACAAACTAGGGTCAAGCCTACCTGAGTTCAAATCCCGCTTCCACTGTTTGCAGGGAGAGGGAGAATATGCACACACAATTTATTCTCTGCATCCTTGATATATTGTCGATTTTGTAGTATTTTTGCGGGAATTGTGATGTCATATATAAAGTGATAGTTTGCCCTACTTTTTGTTTGTGAACTGCTCTAATACTTATTGCCAACTTTTTTTTTTTAAGAGAAAACTTTTTCACAATTTTTACTACAATGCTAAGTAATATGGGCACAAGCGCCATCTATAGGTGAAATAATGTCAATCCTTGGGTTAAGAGGAACTGAAAGCAAATCTTCAAATCTACATTCTAGTGTTAAATTTGGGTAATGCAATAATTCCTACAAAATTTCTTTGTTAAAATAGATGGTGAATGTGAAAATATTTTAAATAGGAGTGAGTGATTTTCTCATAAGAATAAACTGCATGTCTGTGTGCTTTATGGAATTAATTTCATACAACGGTTAGATTTTCGAGCTATAACAACAAAACACTGCAGTGGTTGAGACCATTTTGACATAGCCGTAAGGCATATTTATGTGTTAATGGTATAGCTTTATGGACATGTTCGTAATCTCAAATATCTAATATTATTAGGTCATTTAAATATCAATTTTGACCTAAAAGAATTTTTGGAGCTGCAGTAACCAAGTGTAGGTTGCAGTAAATGGAAATGATCAGTGCTCTTTAGACAATGCAGACATCTGCGTTTCCATCAAGGCATCTTGTAGCTAAAAACTGGAATGTCCTTAATATCAACTCTAGGCACAAGGTTACTATTCAGATTATAAGAGTACTGAGGTAATTTTGTAAACAGAGGATTCTTTTTTTCTCTATTATTGCAGCTGTCTCCTTTGTTTCATGTCTGGAATAGAGTATAAAAGTCAGTGAGCTGAGCCACATTATAAGATATGAGAATGGTTTCTAATAAGCGATACTACTTACCAGATTTAATGGAATGAAAGATCCCAAGATGCAGATGCAATTTAGAATCGTGATTTTCTGATTATAAAGCAGAGCGAAATGGAAGCGAATCAGGGACAACACAACAAAACACGGTCCGTTTAACAGACTTAAAGCAGTGATTTTCAAAGTTTGGATTCCTGATCAGCAATATCACTATCTCCCAGGAACTTTAGGGAATGCAAGCACTGAGAATTGCCTCAGACAGACTGAATCAGGAGCGCTGGGGGTAAACCCTAGCAATATGTGTTGGAACAAGCTTCCCGGTGATTCTGGTATTTGTTAAAAGCTGACATGAGGAGACTATTCTCCAGGACATGTCTGCACATCTCAGATCAGTTTTTGTTTCGGATTCTTTTCAAGGGTGCTTGCATAGCCTTAGAAAACAGAGGTAGTAAAAAAAAAAAAAAGAAAGAAAGAAAAGAAAACAGAGCTAGTATCTCTGGTAGGATATGGGGCAGGTTTGTTGCGGACCAGTAAAATAAAGACAGTGTCCCTCTCTGGAGCAGGGACTGGATAGGTTGTCTAGCAGCCCCCTTCATAAGATTGGGAGTTCCCTATGCTTGGGGTTCCTCTTTATGTCATAGACCCATTCAATGGCAATGGGCAACATTGACTTGGGTCAGCTTTCACATCTTCCCAGGGCTGGATACCGAGGGCAAGGTGGAGGTCGTGAGGTCTGCTATGCTATGAGTAACACAGTCCTTTGTCTCTGACTTGGGAATTTCTTATCTTTTCCCAGCATTGATGACATTGTGGCAGGCTAACTTGCTACCTTTAAGACCCTCTCCATCCTTGATGGTGTAGAGCTTGTGAACCAGATGCTCAAATAAATGGCATCTCTCTCATTTTGGTCCATTCTCTGCTCTGGTGTCACTTCCCACAGGAGACTCTCTTGGTTGCTCTGTTTAACATAGTACCTTGTGTCCTTCCTACTCCCACACCTGCTATATCTTTATTATCAGTGATTACTATGACCTGATACCATAATATACATCTGTTTATAATTCATTACCAAGTTTTACCATGAAAATGTAAGTTTTATTGTCTTTTGTTCCTTCCCCTAGAACAGTGTTGAGCTCTGTAATTTTTTATTGAACATAAATATTTGTTAAGTGAATATTAATATTACATATTGTATGTAACTTAGGCTTATTGAATGAATATAAATATTTTTCACAAGCAGTACAGGTTTCATAGACCAAGAAGCTTTTAAAAAAATTAACCTAATAGATCCATTTTGGCCTGTTTGATAAATTCAGCCACATTTTGTGATGAGATGCTTCAAAATGAACGTTTGAAACACGGAATCTTAAGGTCACTAGAAAGGGTATATTAATGCTTAGATAATTAAAATTGTTTGGCAGAATATTTATTCAAGGGAAAGTAATTATTTCTGACTGTGTGCCTGTGTCTTTGCGCACATATTCTAAGGAGTATAGGTGTGTATAAATATATGCATTATAAGTACATGTATATTATACAAAGTTTATTATGTAAAAACAGATATACACATATACAATATATAACATGCATTTGTAAATATACTCAGATATATATTTTTAGACATACATAGAATGTGCATATATTCTTCCGTGTTCCATAAGCTGATCTAATGTGAAGGTAAGGAGATAAGGATTCACAAACAGAGCCACTCAATTCTCCTCTGTACTTAGTGGGGACTGACCTCGCTACAGTGACACAAATCGCACAACACAGTGATGGTAAGCGAGGTGGTCTGGTGCTCTTGAATCTACTGGAATCCACGAATTGTATTCACTTCGATAAAAAGTAGTGGATTGCTGGGGAGACCTTAAATTGAGGAACTTCAAAAAAGTGTTAATGCTTCTCTTAAAAGCTGAGCTCACAGATATGGCAAGATAAGGAGCCTTGGTTTGGAGAGCCAACTGGGTGATACGATAGAGGAGAAGCTGGGAAGAATGAGCAGGCAAACCTAATGAAAGCAGGAAAAAGAAAGAAGCTTCCAAATGTTTTTCAGTCTTGGAAATACACCTTGAAATAATTACATAAGAATGTCTGAGTTCAGAGAGAGGTAATTCATTAAGAAATGTAAAATGTGAGTAACTATTAAAACAAAATAATCAGATGGAGGCCAGCTGGTTCCTAAGACTGAGTCTAACTTGGCTCCATAATTGTGCAGAAACTTCAGTTTTCTGTTTGTTTATATATATTTTTTAAGATTTTATTTATTTGACAGACAGAGATCACAAGTAGGCAGAGAGGCAGGCAGAGAGAGAGGAGGAAGCAGGTTCCCTGCAGAGAAGACAGCCTGATGGGGGGCTGGGTCTCAGGACTCTGGGATCATGACCTGAGCCAAAGGTAGAGGCTTTAACCCACTGAGCCACCCAGGCGCCCCGAGTTTTCTGTTTTTATTATTATGACGTCATCAGTTTACTTAAAGATTATCAGGTTCTGGGGGCGCCTGGGTGGCTCAGTGGGTTAAGCCGCTGCCTTCGGCTCAGGTCATGATCCCAGGGTCCTGGGATCGAGCCCCGCATCGGGCTCTCTGCTTGGCCGGGAGCCTGCTTCTTTCTCTCTCTCTCTGCCTGCCTCTCTGCCTGCTTCTGATCTCTCTCTGTCAAATAAATAAATAAAATCTTAAAAAAAAAAAAAGATTATCAGGTTTTGAAGAAAGGATTTATGCTAACCAAAATCACAGAAAAGACCCGATATGCCAGAATATCAATGCTTTATGTGTACAGAGAACTTACCTGTTATGTAATAGATCCAGCACTTACCGTGGCTGCTCTATGAGCTTCTCACTTAGTAGTGAGTCTATCTTGCAGGAGCTTTTGTTGTTGCTGTTGTTGTTTGTTTTTTTTTCAAATTAACATATACTATAATATTTGTTTCAGGGATACAGGTCTGTGAATCGTCAGTCTTACACAGTTAACAGCACTCACCATAGCATATGCCCTCCCCAGTGTCCGCCCCCAGCCACCCCATCCCTCCCACCCACCTCCATTCCAGCAACCCTTAGTTTGTTTCCTGAGATTAAGAGTCTCTTATGGATTGTCTCCCTCTCTGGTTTCATCTTGTTTCATTTTTCCCTCCCTTCCCCTATAATCCTCTGTCTTGTTTCTCAAATTCCTCTTATCAGTGAAATCATGTGATAATTGTCTTTCTCTGATTGACCAGTTTCGCTTAGCATAACACCCTCTAGTTCCATCCACATCTTTGTAAATGGCAAGATTTTGGGGTTTTGATGGCTGCACGGTATTCCATTGTATATATATATACACCGCGTCTTCTTTATCCATTCATCTGTTGATGGACATCTGGGCTCGTTCCATAGTTTGGCTATTGTGGACTTTGCTGCTATAAACGTTCAGGTGCCTGTGCCCCTTTGGATCACTACGTTTGTGTCTTTAGGGTAAATATCCAGTAGTGCATTTGCTGAGTCATAGGGTAGCTCTATTGTTAACTTTTTGAGGAGACTCCGTATCATTTTCCAGAGTGGCTGTACCAGCTTGCACTCCCACCGACAGTGTAGGAGGGTTCCCCTTTCTCTGCTTCCTCATCAACATCTCTCGTTTCCTCACTTGTTAATTCTACCCATTCCGACTGGTGCAAGGTGGTATCTCACTGTGATTTTGATTTGCATTTCCCTTTCAGGAGCTTTTAAAAAATATATTATTATTATTTTATGTAGGCTGTGTGCCTAGTGTGGAGCCGAATGCCAGGCTTGGACTAACAAACCTGAGATCAAGAGTTGGATACCCAACCAACTGAGCAACCCAGGTGCCCCAGTAGTTGTTCTACATTGAAGGTAAATTACTGTAAGAAGTTTGTCTGGGACATAAGAGCCAAGGAAAATGATCTTAATAGTGCCTTGGAGCTATCAAAATATTAATAAGTAATATTGATTGGGTGGTACCAGGGATCATACACTAGCTATATTAAAATGTCTGGCATAGAGAGGCTGTGCAATAGATATTTGTTCAATAAATGAATACAGATATCATTGCGACTCCATGAATTACATACTTTCATTATTTCCACTGGAGGAAACTGAGTCTTGGGAAGAGAACACCTTTTCCCATAAAATACATCATTGATCTATACTTGAACTCCAGTCAAGCTGATGTCTTAGTTCATGTTTACAATTTTATTACCCTGCTTGAAAATGTATATATCCTTCTCTACCTGGAAAGGGACTAGAATATACTCATATTTATATATATATACTCATATATATCCCTACTTACTGTAGGGACCTTATCACAACATCAGTGTGTTAGGATGCCTAAATTGTTTTATAGTTTATAGTTATTTGAGCTTTTGATTTAATATTCGTGATGAGGTTTTGGACTTACTGTCATTATCGGCAGCCTATTTGAAAACTACTTTGTAGGGTGGGTTATTTGAGCGGATAGCTCATCTCATTTGTATTTATGTGTGTCTGTGTGTTGCTTTCAAAAGAAAATTCTAGAATGGCATCTTACTTGTAGCCCTTAAATGCTTTTCCCTTTTGACTTGGGTCTTATGGCTTTTACGGTCTCTGAGTTGGCCATGTTGAAATAGGGCAAAGCAGGTGAGATTTGTATCTGGAGGTTCAAATCCCTTTCCGTACCTTCAATGTCTTGCTCTCTTGACTATTTCCTGGCTCCACTTATTTCTCATCTTTTAAAAAAATATTTTTTTATGTAATTGAGAGAGTGTGAGAAAGAGTGAGCGTGAGCGAGGAGAGGGGCAGAAAGGGAGGGAGAGAATCCCAAGCGGACTCCTGGCTGAGTGTGGAGCCTGACACACGGGGCTTGATCTCACAACCCTGAGATCATGACCCGGAGACCATGACCTGAGCCAAAACTAAGAGTCAGACCCTCAACTGACTGAGCCATCCAGGCTCCACTCTTCTTTCTCATCCTAATGTGTACCCAGCTACTGCTAGTTTACTTCACACTTTCAGAGAAAGATGACATTCAGCTGGCATTTTTCTCTCACCATATATGTGTGTCAAGCTTAGGAGCTCAGATACCCAGTGTGACCCTAAATGAGGCTTCACAAAATCCTCAGCAGTTCCCTCATTCCTTCCCTCAGATAACTCTATCCCTCAGGTAACTCTAGCAGCATAACAGAGCTGTTTATGTCAGCTTTGTGCGGCAAAAAGAGAAGAATCCTTGGAGTAGGGTATGTGGCTTTCAGCCCTGATGGTGCCTATTGAATGATGTTTATTAAAGGACTCATCCCTGTGAACTCCAGTAGCCTCACTGGGAGAATGTTGGGATTAAAGTGGGTAGTTGCTTAGATCTTTTAATTTTAAAATACCATGATGTATAAAAACAGGAATCACATTATTTCTCGTATGTTGTCAATGACAACACGCTTATCTGTTTCTTAAAATTGGTCTTCATGCGAGTTATGTGCAGAACATAGACACCTACTTGCAATCCCCAAATAGGAAGAATTTTGGAGGGGAATGTGAGGAACAATATGAAGGTGCAAGTTGGGAGGTGTATTGGAGGCATAAGGAAGAGATGATTTGACTAGAAGGAAGGCTACTAGTTAAAGTAGATGGGGAAGAGAGAGTATTGATAAGTAACTCTAGACTTAGAGCGACTTGGTATGGCAGGTTGTAGAATTTGAATTTAAGAAATTGAAGAATGGAGAGGATCTTAGGAATCAATTTGGAATATTAAGCAGAGAGACTAGAGAAAGGAAGACCATTTCAGTTGCTACTGCAACAGTTCAAGCATTATGTGTTCATAGATACGGTGGAAAAGGAGATGAAGAGCTAATATTTGTTTAAAAATTGACAGAAAAATGAATATGGACACCTGATATATTTTTATCTTAAAGATTTTATTTATCTATCTATCTATCTATCTATCTATTTAGAGAGTGTGGAAGGGGGAAGGGGCAGAGGGAGAAGGAGAGAATCTCCGGGAGATTTCTGCAAGGAGTGCAGAGCCAGATGCAGAACTCAACATCATGATCCTGGGATCATCACCTGAGCTGAAACCAAGAGTTGGACACTTAACTGACCGAGCCACCCAGGTACTCCATGATGCAGTTTAAAAAAAAAAAATGCCTAGCTCTCTTCATTGAAACAAAACTCAAAACAATGACCAACCCAGTAACAATGATCACCGTCACTAGTAGTATATGGTTCCTTCCTAAAAGGAGCAGGACTTCTTGGAAAAATAATTGATTCTAGAGCAGGGAAGGCAAATGCACAAGAGGACAGTTAGGACACAAGGACACCAGACCATTCACAGAGGCTCTCACAAGCAATAGAAGGGAATCATTTATTGCCTTGCATTGAAACATAAAATACGCAAAGGATCACAAATGGATTATGATACTAAAAGAAGGAAAATTAATTTTGGAAATTGAAAGAAGGAAAGAGTCATATATTTTCAGCAGCCAAATAGTACATGAAGAAACTTTTCTCCTGTGGAAATATCCCAGCTAAGAAAACCCTAAACCCTAAACCTAAACCCTAATGAACACCTGAATCCGGATGTTGCAAAGACATGGCTACCGACATCGTCAGTGATGAGCTGTTCTGCGTTATGATCCTCGTTCTAGAGAAACACAATATCATCTATGAAGTAGCTTTTCCAAAAAAGATCTCGATGTGCTCAAGGTTATATATAATTCATAAAAATGGTTCTTGGTAGGGAGGAGGTTCAGTTTTTCCCTTAAGGTGATATTTGGCAATATCAAGAGACATTCTTTTTTTCTTTTTAAGATTTTATTTATTTATTTGACAGAGAGAGATCATAAGTAGGCAGAGAGGCAGGCAGAGAGAGAGAGGAGGAAGCAGGCTCCCCGCTGAGCAGAGAGCCCGATGCGGGACGCGGTCCCAGGATCCTGAGATCATGACCTGAGCCGAAGGCAGCGGCTTAACCCACTGAGCCACCCAGGCGCCCCAATATCTGGAGACATTCTTAATTGTCACTCATTCGGGTGCATACGCCACTGACACCTGGTGGGCAGAGGCTAGAGATGCTACTAAATCCTGGGATGCCCAGGATCCTCTGGGCATAATTATCTGGCAAATAGAATGTCCATAGTGCTGCAGTTAGAAATCCTGACTTATGGGAATTGTGAAGTGGAGAGGAACATGTTAAATAATACGACTGGTCTGTAATGAACAAAATCTCAGTGGTAAGAAATTACAAGCCAAAGACACAGTGTCATTAACAACAATAACCAAAAAAATTCAAGAACTAAAAAGAAGGGGGGCAGATGACCTACAGACCTAAAGAGATAAAAGGCAGATCAACCAATACAAGGTGAAGAGCTGGGAAGCCTGGGGTGGCTCAGTCATTAGGCATCTACCTTCGGCTCAGGTCATGATCCCAGGGTTCTGGGATCGAGCCCCACATCAGGATCCCTCCTCCGCGGAGAGCCTGCTTCTCCCTCTCCCACTTCCCCTACTTGCATTCCCTCTCTTTCTCTCTCTCTCTCTCTGTCAAATAAATAAATAAAATCTTTTAAAAATAACCAACAGCAACAAAAACAAGGCAAAGAGCTTATTTGGATTCCGATTTAAACAAACTGTGTAAAACTTTGACACTTGATGACACATTTGGAAATTTGAACCCTGACTGGAAGTTTAATGATATTAAGAATATTTTGGATGTGATAATGGTTTTTTTAGGTTACAAAAAAGTGACTTGATCTTCTAGAAATACAATCTGAAATACTCATGGGTGAAAAAGGTAACATCTTAAATTTGCTTCAAGTCAATATGGGAGCAAGGTAATAGCTAGAGAAATGAGTCCTTGAAGATCAACTGAGAGGCTGATAGTTTGAATTTAGGAATGAGGAACATGAGCAGAGCTTCTGTTGGAACAAATATATTTACTTGTGGCTTTGGTTTTTTTTTAATTTTTAAATTTTTTATTTTTTATTAACATATAATGTATTATTAGCCCCAGGGGTACAGGTCTGTGAATTGTCAGGCTTACACACTTCATAGCACTCACCATAGCACATACCCTCCCCAATGTCCATATCCCCACCACCGTCTCCTTCCCACCCTCCCCCCAGCAACCCTCAGTTTGTTTTGTGAGATGAAGAGTCACTTATGGTTTGTCTCCCTCCTGATCCAACAACTAAAACCAAAGTTGCCCATGTTTTCTAAATGCAGACTAGAAGAAAGGTAGTTAGCTACAAAAGCGCAGGAGACTATACAAGTAGAATGATTGTTGTTTTCTTGAGAAGGATGCCTCCTTAACCTTCTCCACCACCATGAATATTGGTCATTACTCCCTGAGATTCTCATGTCAGTTTCTTAAAGCCCACCATCAAAGTTCATTGAAATAGACTTTCAAACGATCTTTTTAAAGCAATTTCTTATTGCCACTTTTGAAATAAAGGGGGGTAAAACAAACAAGAAGGCTTCAGGCTTTCTAGCAAAGGTTAAGGGATGTGGCAGTGTAATAAAAATCGTTAACAGATTTTTGTGAATACTCACTATGCTTCACCATGAGATGTGGGTACAAGATAGTCTTGATCTCATTTGTATTTTATAGCATGAAACATGTGACCCAAAAAGCTTAATTTATAAAATATGAGGTCACATTATTACAGGGTTGATGGAATTTCTCAGGGGAGGCTGTGCTTACTGGAGAGTCTAGAAATTTGGGGGTGCCATTCTGGGGGGCGAGTGCACCAACTGGCGGCAGTTGTATCTTCTGACTGAAATTTATCAGTGGCAGAGTTTCTGGATCCTGTGGGTGCCAGAATGGTGGCAGTGATGTAAAAATCCTTTGGCTCGCTGTCTCATGTTCTGTGGTCAAGGTCTAGGGATGGGGGTAGAACAGCATGAGGGATGAAGGACATACTTTGTACCCCAACTTCCAGAACGATGGCTCCCTATTGCTTGTTGCCTCTTCCCTCTAGGAAGTGAAAGTGAGCTGACTTTCATTCAGCTGATAGCTTAATTTGTCTTTTCATGGGATTAAATATGCAAAATGGCAAGGAATATCTGCAGCAAACAGAGGGAGAAAATGAGCTTCAGCAAGTAGAAAGCATTGTACTCGATCTCAAGCATACACCAGAGGGTTCAGTATTCAATCCAACAACGGCCTTTTGGCAACACTCATGTTGAGTTTAGAAGATCACTGGAATGGGAAGACTGGAAGAGACATTTCACCTCCCCAGGAATGTGTCCTTTCAAGTGTTTCCAGACCCATCTTAAGTGAAAAACAAAACATATAAAACTTATTTGAGATCAAAAATGACAACTGGATAGATTGTTGATGCTGATTTATTTCTGAAGTGAAAATTATAGAAAGAGTCACTGAATCCCAAACACAGTAGAAAACCATGTGTGAGAGAAGAACTTATTTTGGAACAATAAGTGGTTAAGTCTTTAAATGGGGAAGTACTAGTTATTTTCTCCCATCATAGAAACGATTTTATTGTAAAGTACTTGAGGGGCATCCATGGCCCAGATAAAATCCAAGTGATTATAAGGAGGGATCTTTCTGTGATAAATGAGGTTGGGGAGTTTGGAAAGCAGAAGGTCAACATCTCAAGGGTCGGCCAGCAAGTCATTGCCTCCGTTCCACACTGCAATTGGCACGTGCATGTCCGTCAAGTTGTAGTAGGGAGGTGTGGGCTAAAACATAAGAGAGAAAGAACCCCAGTGTTTATAAGTAACTGCACTTTAAACCCCAATACTTATTTCTTGGCTAGAGGATATTGCCCTGGTTGATGATTTTTTCTGTTGAGGTGTACTGACACATAACATTGTATTAATTTCAGGTGTATAACATAATGCTTTAGTAGATGCATATATTGTGAAATAATCACCCCC
Source organism: Mustela nivalis (assembly GCF_964662115.1). Taxonomy (NCBI): domain Eukaryota; kingdom Metazoa; phylum Chordata; class Mammalia; order Carnivora; family Mustelidae; genus Mustela; species Mustela nivalis. The sequence continues at coordinate 113,003,448 of NC_139021.1, forward strand.
ATTAAGTCTAGTTATTGTCCATCACACACATGGTTACAGTTTTTTTTTCTTATGATGAGAACTTTCAAGATCTACTTGAAAGTTTTTTTTTTTCTCTGTCTCTCTTTTTTTAAAAGATTTTATTTATTTATTTGAAGAGAGAATGAGAGAAAGAGCATGAGAGGGGAGGGTCAAGAGGAAAAACAGACTCCCTGCAGAGCGCAGAACCTGATGGAGGACTCCATCCTGGGACTCCAGGATCAGGATCAGAACCAAAAGCAGTTGCACAACCAACTGACCTACCCAGGTGTTCCTTTAAGGTCTACTTTCTTGGCAACTTCCAAATATACAATACAGCATTGTTCATTGTAGTCACCATGTTGTACATGACATCCTCAGGCTTTATTGTATAAACTGGAAATGTGTGCCTCTTCACCCATATCACCCACCCTCTACCCCACGCCGCTGGCAGCCACTCATCTGTCCTCTGTATCTGTGTATTCAGTTGTTGGTTTTGTTTTCAGATTCCACATATAAGTGAGATCATACAGAATGTGACTTTCTCTGTCTTATTTCACTTAGTATAATGCCTTCAAGTTTGATCCATGTTGTTGCACATGGCATGGTTGGGTTATAGAAGTAGATTCTTAGCAGGGATTGCTCAGAGAAAGTCCCCTTAATTCACAGCAAAGTGGTTGCAGTGTTTTAGGTCAGTGCTTCTCAAACTTGAAAGGGCCTGTGAAACACCTGGGGATCATGGTAACATGAAGATTCTGATTTGGTACATCTAGGGGAAGAGCCAGGATTCTGCATTCCCGGGTGAATGCTGATACGGTTGGTCCTGGACCATGCATTGAATAACAAATCTTTAGATCACGTTTCTTACAAATTAAAAATTTAGATTTCTTCCCCAAATCAAGAAAGTGGATTTAATTGGATTCTAACTATAATAGTTTACCCAGACACTCTAAAATATGATCTCAAAATGTCTTGAGTCATTTATTTTGGCTTTGTACTGACTTACCAGTATGGTCAGTTAGCAGGTCAGTCAGTTCATTGAAGGAGTTGTTTTGTTGAATACTTGGCTGATTTGACTAAATATTGGATACAATTCTGAGAAAAGCTATTGTCAGTCCCATTTGCTATTTCTAGAAAATCAACATTTACACATAGGTTTTAAAGAGGCTTATAAAGCAGGACAGGGGAATAAGAAAATCATCACCAATTTTACCACTATCCACAGAGAATTTTTTTGGTTTTTTAGATCCTACTCTGCAGAATACTAATCCAATAAATGAAATTTTTCCATATCTCACCTTATATAATAGTCAACTTGTCATAGGAAAATATTTCATCATCTATAATTTTCCATAATATTTTAATACTTTATTTTAGTGGAGAGAAGGGTAAAATGTGGAGAAGATTAATAATAATAATTATAAACCTACCTTCTTTTATTCATGCTCCGTTGTTCAAAGAGTTTTCTAGATGTTACCTCTGGCTCTTAATTTAGTGTCAGGGCTCAGTTAGTTGAAGACCATCTGTGTTGTTCTATGGCTTGGCGGAGGGAGGGTGGGCTTGGGATTTGTTATTTCAGGTCCCCTAATATGGATGCCAAGTCATAAAAAAAAAAAAATCATCCACTTCTTTGCTACCCAAAGTGATTGTTTTCATAAGATTTTATTTTTATTTTTTTTAGAGAGAGAGAATGCACCCATGCGAGAGGGGTGGGGAGGGGCAGAGGGAGAGGAAGAGAGAGAGAATCTTAAGCAGGTTCCATGTTCAGCACGGAGCCTGATGCAGGGCTTGAGCTCATGACCCCAAGATCATGATTTGAGCCAAAGTCAAGAGTCAGAAGCTTAACCAACTCAGCCACCCAGGAGCCCCTCATACGATTTCATTTACATGGACAGAATAGCTATTTTCAGCTGGCAGCCACATGCCAGGAAAATTCCCTGCTAGGAGCATTTGACAGAGTATTTCAAGATTGTGCTTTACGAAAGGGCCAGGGGTTCAGGCACACAAAAGAAGTTTTAAGAGCATTTGAGAAATGATACCTGAGACCAGTGGAGGACATCCTGAACTGAAGTTCCTGCTGGATTATGTGATAGATACACATCCAAGCGACTCTATAAAGCAAAGGCACCCACATATGTATATTGGGTTTCTTAAAATAGCAAAGATTTCAATTTTTGTGATCCAGGTCAAGTGCCTAAATTCAGCGTTCACCAAAGGAGCCAAGCAACATAGTTGTATGCTGCTGGAGAGTTAGCAAAGCATAATTGCATGAGACAGTTGTTTGATTTGTCACCACTCAATGAGGACAGCTCATCATCCCTTTAATCAAAATGGAAATCGGGGCTCAGAGAAGTTTGGAGAAATGTCCAATGACATGCAGCTCATATCAAGGTGGAGCCAGAGATTTTACTCTAGATCTCTAGCTTCTCAGCTTTCGCTTCTCTCTACCCAGTGTCGGAGTACAGTAGATGTAATGTATGCACATATAGCGAGATGTGTATGTGTACTAATATATGATAGTCATATGTATATGTATATATATGACATATATATATACAGATATATAGTCAGAATACACATACAAGATATTTACAATCATTGTGCTATCCTATCACTGCTCTAATCCACCGTGACCAGACCCCAGACAACAAACTGAAATCATGTCTCAGCTTGTATAGACTGGTTCATAGTGGGTCTTAGTACCACTGTAAAGAGGACCATGGCTAGGGTCAAACAAATTGACCATCATCATAGAAGAACGAAATACCTTTGCACATAATGTTCATGTGGAAGAATGAAATCTCGAATTCCCTTTGCTCCTTGTCTCTATTTCACTACGAATTTTCTCAGAAGGTTCTCACAGATGGAATGCAGTAATCTGTTCTGCCTTTTCTTAGTGTGACAAGGGTAGACGGTTCCATCATACTGCACATACAAAATGGCAGCCATTCCCAGAGCCAAGGAGAGGGACTTGCTTGCAAGACAGAGGGATGAGTCTTCTACTTACCATCCAAAACAGAAATGGAGGAAATTTCCCTTTTTCACGTATATTCTAAAATATCCACAGATTCTAACCAACACTAAGAAAGAGGACTGGGTGTCCTTGATTTCCATGAGGGCAGGAAGGTATCTGTGATTTCACCATTGTGTCTCCAGTAGCTACAAGACTTAGTAGTGTCCTAGTAAATACTGTTTAATAAGTAGATACCTGGAGGTAGAATTATATCTTCTTGTCAATGAACTTGGTTAACCAACAATTTGGAGTAAGGATAATTGTCAAAATATAATAGTATTAGTAGCAAAACATATGCAATTCCTATGAGCCATATGCTTTGAACTATGTTCTCTAAACTTTACACAAATTAGTTCATTTAATCTCCACACTAATACACTTGGTGGACAAGGAAACCAAGACAGATGATTGTAACTCAGCTCCAAAGAAAGGATTGGAGTTTAGGCTCTTCACTGGAATTTATATTCTTAACTCCTTTTGATAACTGTACTTTTTCATATATGTTTTTAAAACCCAAACCCAATTCTAAACAATGGAAATAGCTAGATAAAGAGTATGGACAAAAGCTAACATAAATAGTTGCTCTGAAATAAATTTTATAAAATTTATGGGAGTGACTATCAGCATTAAGAACATTCAGTCAATGCTTAGACATCAGCAGAGAAGCCTGCTAAAATATATGGTTCAGTGCCTCCCCTCACAGAATTTAAGTATTATACCAATTACTTAGGAGGTCAGAAGTGAGTAGAGCTCACTACCTACTATTTTGCTCCCTAAAGTATTGTTTACTTTAGGGAGCACTTGGGTGCCCGCAGGGAGCTGGAGGGAACGAAACTGGGAGCAATGATGTGACTTCCCTTGGGCTTATCTACAAAGCACGGACACAATTCTGAAGCTACTCCTAGTTTTTTTGTTTATTTGTTTTTGAGTAGACTCCATACCCAGCATGGAGCCCCACGTGGAGCTTGAACTCACGACCCTCAGATCAAGCCCTGAGCTGAGATCAAGAGTTGGATGCTTAAACAACTGAGCCACCCAGGCCCCCACTCCTCCTAGTTTTTCAAAGTACCATGTCTAAGTCATGGTAGAACAAGTCCTCAAAATATTGCTCAAAATATTCAGAATCAAAATGTCAATGCATACAAACCATGTTCAAGTTCTTAGTATCAAATCCACAAATGATGAATAAGGCATTGCTGCAGAGGAGATCCACCGTCTCCCAGGAGCACACCTCAGTAGCAAGAAACTGATCAAAAAAGTGGTGTGGGTAGAATATTTTGTCACCAAATACAAGCTGAAAAATAAAAGCATTGGGACAGTTTTGTAAACATGAAGTGGCAAAAAAGACTCATTAATTTGTCTAGTTGCAAATTGGCTGGTGAGATTTTCATATTTCTTTATGTTGTTTCAGGAATTCCAAACTCTTTTTCTCATTTAATTCCCACTATAAAGTTGGGGAATGGACAGGGCAGATGACCAACATTGAATATTTATTGTTCCATTGAGAAACATAGTGGCTGCCGAGGAGATGTGTAAGACATGAAGAGTTACAGTCCAGTTGGGCTAATAAGTGCCATGAAATAAAAATCATAAAACAATGTGGCAGGATGTCATAAGTGATGCAACAAAACATCAAAAGATCAGAAGCTGAAATGGTGACCCCATTGTATTTTCAGGAAAACCTTTGGAAAGACAATGAGGCTCAGGAGCTTGATTATTTGCCTTAAATCTTCTTGAGGAAAATAGACCTGGGCTATCCCCATATTATATGAGAGGAAACAGGAGGCTAAGAAATAGTTGAGATCTTGTGCTTACCTAGAAGTGACTAAAAAGTTCACAGATTCTATAAAGCTACCATCTTGATCCGAGCCTCAAACCCCTGACTTAAGGTCTAATGCTTTTTAATTATTATTTTTAAACCAACTATCTACATTGCCTATCAGAAAACCTGAGCCCAAGTAGGAAAGAAACACCTGCAGTAGCGCAGCTGGTAATGATACTCAAAGTCATCGCACATTTTTCACGTTTTGAGCAAAAGCTTTACATATGTAATTTGACTGTAGATAGAGTCTCTTGGGCTTTCAACACACAAGTTAGTTCAAAGTGAAAAGAAATGAATAGTGCAAAACCATGGAAGGAAATAGCATCATTACGTTTTACAGACTGCAGTAAAAGTGTTCTCCTGAAGGAAGCGCATCGGTGTCTGTATGCGTCAGTTTAGGTAGGTGGGAGAAGTAGGTGATTAAGTGTTGGGAAAACAAGGATCATTAGTTCCCTCCAGTGTGTGCCTACTATACAAGACACTTAATATTTCCTGTTTATTGCAACCCACACTCCTGCCCTCTGGGACCCCTTTTAAAGTTCTGAAAGTCAAGGGCATTTGATGAAGGGTCTCAAGGTCCTTGTCTCCACGAGTGTTGCTCCCCTTCCCCTCTTTCTCCTTTTCCCTCTCCTTCCCTTTCTTTTCTACCCTTCCCCTTTCTGGTTTTCTTCCTTTTGTTCTTATTTATCCCTCCCTGAATCGTGGTTTTCATACATACAAAGGAAACGAAACATCTATGATGGGGACTGACACTCCCGGTATCGCTAACCCACGTAAAGCTACCAAAGATGAGGATAGAAAGGGGGATCTCAGTGGCTGTTATGGGGATTCAGCCATTGCTAGGCAGGAACTGAAACATGCTTCTGCCCATTTCCATTCTTCGCCAGAAGCATGGTTGTCCGTACCATGTTTCCCTTCTCTTTCCGTCCCTCTGAGACCCACGGACAACTTGACATCTTAGATTCAGTTGAAGAGAATCACATACCTTGAACATGAATGAAGGAAGAAGCATGAGTTTGTTCAGAAGGGTTTTGGTGTATTTCACGGTGGCAACGGGAGCTAAAGCATAGAAGGTTTTTATTTTTTTAGCCAGCTTGGGGTTGGTAGAAAAGGTGATGAAACCTGAAACAGAACGACAAGGAACCAGTAAAGTAGATGTGTGTGTGTGTGTGTGTTTTACAAGTGGGACATTATTTGGATTTACACAGAGTGCTGTTTACTAAGAGAGAGAAACTGACCACCTCTGCTTGTTCAGAGCGACCAAATTTTAGTATATTTGTTTTATTTTTGTAGATTCTCTCTAGGAACCTGAGGCTAGAACTTGTAAAAAGTTAAGTTCTTTCATCTGACTTTAGAAAACAGGCCAATTTTAAGATTCATGTGGGGTGAGGAAGAATTACTTATACTGCAAACAGATTTTGATGAGTTCAGATTCATGTCATCACAGTGAGATAATTAATTAGCACTTCATATGAGGAGGGTATGCAAAGGGAAAGATTGAAAAAGTTTTAAATCTGACCAAACAAGATTTGAATCCCTGCTATGGGGTTTATTGGATTTGTTACCTTGGATAGGTCACCTAAGCACTGAAAGCCTCATTTTCCTCATCTGAAATATGGGACTAAAAATGAGTGCTTTAATAGGGTTTTTTAAGGAACCAAGTGAGGTGAATTATAGAAGGTATTTACCAGGACACTAAGCACATTGTAAATGCTGGACAAGAGACCAGCCACAATAATTCAAACATCTATGCTCCATAAATATACTCAGCTCTTGTCTGTAATGAATTGCTGTTTTGAATGGTAGCATATTAGTAGACTGGGATGTGATCAAAGAGTCATTAAGCTAACCTCTATACAATCAAACTACATAGGATAATCTCTCCCCATGGTTAATAATAGCATATTGATTAGACAAAAGAGTTCTGAACAACAACAATAAAAAAAAAAAAAAAGACTTTCAAATGTGAACACTTACCTCATCTACCTCTGCCTAATTCTACTTAAGGAAGGATGGCATTTGCTAAGGGATTCTTTACCTGATTGCCTAATTCTGTAGATTACAGCCAGTCTATCACCCAGAGAAAGCAAGAATCACACAGGAAGAGATTGCGTGGGTATCTACAGGTCCCAGCACAGGTAGGACAGGTGACTTCTCAGAATACACTTCCTTGCTTAGAATAAACAACACTACTTGTGACACAATACTAAAAGGGACACTTATCTGACTTCCCAGTACACAGAAGATTAGAAGATGCAAATGCAAAGCAGAAACACCTTCCAGAAATCTATGTGTGTGGTGACAGTGATGACATGTTATCCATTAGTGACAAAGAAGAATGGAATGTTCAAAATTCAAATGACTCCAAAGATTGGTAGTTTGGAGTCACTTAGTGTCAGTTTTACTCATCTCCATAAATCCTAGGAAATCATTGCATTGCATCTTGAGGAAATAATTTTATAACCCTAGATTAATGAGGAAAAGTTAAACTCTGTTCAGTGTGTGCTATTTAAAAAACAAAAACAAAAAAAACACAGCAGTGTGTCATAAGTTAAGGCAGATTTCCCTCCAAAATGATGCAACTTTTGTATGGTTTCGGAAATCGAAGGAGTCAATTTTGGTAATCTAGAACATCTCCCCTTTTTTAACAAAGGATCCTCAAAGGTTTTTGAGGAACACCTGGGCTCAGTCGGTTGAGCACCTGACTCTTGGTTTTAGCTCAGGTCATGATCTCAGGGTCATGAGATCGAGCCCCTGTGGGACTCCATGCCCAGTGGGACGTCTGCTTGAGATTCTCTCTCTCTCCTTCTCCCTTTGCCCCTGTCCCTGCATATGCATGTGCATGTTTTCTCTCTTTAAAATAAGTAAATCTTTAAAAAAAAAAAAAAAAAGAAAAAGGATATCGACTCAATTGTTGACCATGTGGGATACATGCTGTGCTGTACCTGCCCAGATTCCTCCTCATGTCTGAGGCATTTATTTAACCCCAGCAGCAGAGAATTTGTGACTCCTCTCTGATTTTGCTTTTGCTCAGGAGAATCCATGGTTCTCAAAGAATTCTAAAGAATTCCTTCCCCGGGTAGTCTTCATTGAATGGGGGGGTCAACTAGTAGCCAAAAAGGCCCAGCCACTTGGTTCCACTCCAAGAGACTCTCAAGGGCCTTCTCATACAGAATTGACTGAGAGCTTTTTGGAACTGTGTCACGTGCCCGCTGCTCCCTCTGCCCAGTCTTGCCTTCTGCCCTTTACCCTAGCAGTGTTTATTTATAAAACAACCTGAATACTAGTCCTCATCTCCTTGGGGACATGACCTATGACATTTTTCTCTAAAATTTTATAGGTGAGTTAGCTCAGTTGGTTAAGTATCTTCCTTCTCCTCAGGTCATGATCCCAGGATCCTGGGATCGAGTCCGGCATCAGACTCCTTGCTCAGCAAGGATTCTGCTTCTCCTTCTCTCTCTCAAATATATAAACTTTTAAAAATTCTATAGATGAGACCCACGCGCCCACCACCAACTTCACCCACTTCCCTGCATCGATGTTTATATATGGACCTACCGATTACTTAGATTCCCAGCATGGAATCAAGTCATCGGCTGAGAACAGAGACTAGCATAAAATACGTCATTATTCCTCCTCTGTGACCCCTCCTTCCCCTTCTGCTTCCACCTTTCCCTTCCCCTTAAAGCTATCTCTCTCACGCTCGGGAGCTCACCTGATTATGCTTTATCTCAACCATTCCTCTGACGTTGCTGTTCAGAAGGTCCCTCCACCTGTCCGGCTGCCAAATCCAAAGGTCCCTTCTTAGACTTCAGTTCCCATGACTCATCAGTAGCCTCTTCCACAGCTGACCACCTTCTTCTTCTTGAAACACTTTCTGCCCTTGACTTCCAGAACACGAGGTACTCCTGGCTCCCCATAGCACTGTCACCATGATGTCCCAGCTCCTTCATCTGATTCCTCCTCATCTTCTAGACTAAGAGCAGCCCGGGCTTCATCCTTGGGCTCCTCCCCTTTCCTGTCTGAACTCACTCTACTGGTTATTGCACCCGGTTTCTCGTACATTTTGTACATTCAGATCTCCAGCAGGTTTCCGGCACCCAACAGCAAGAAAACAGAGCCCCTGTCCCCCTGGACCATATCTGTTGTTCTCACAGCCATCCCCCTCGTGGACTGGGCATCTCCATCACTCCAGGTGCTCAGACCACAAATCTCACATCATTCTTGACCCCTTTCTTTCCCTTATGCCCCATATCCAATGTGGAGGCAAGTCCTATACGTTCCTCTTTCAGAACACATCGAGAACCTAACCATACACCACAGCTACCCACATGCATCCAGGTCACGATCATGCCTCTTGTGGGTCACTCTAAGAATCCCTTAACCGGTTCCTCTACCCCTACCCTTGTTCCTTATCAGCAGCTGGGGTGATTCTGTTAATGGGACTGTGTAACTTCTAATGTTGTTGAGGGCCTTGAGGTCAGATCCTGGTACTCCCATCTTCAAAACTCTGCTCTGGTTTCCCTTTACTTAGAGTAAAACCTGAAATCCCTATAACATCTCAAAAGCTCTGAACAGTCTGCCCTCCTTAGACTGTGCCCGCATCTCATCCTTGCTTTGTGTCTGATTCAGCTACACAGTGAATCACCTCATCACCATTCCTTGAAAGTCTGCAACCTCAGGCCCTTTGCACTTGCTTTTCCCTCTTTCCAGAGCATCAGTCTTTCAGGCATACACATGACTCACCAGTCCCCAGTCCCCCATCTCCTTCACAGAGTGCTGGGGATATCCTCTATCTGAACTCACCGTGTCCCCTCTGATGCTCCCTTATAGCCTTTCCTGATTATTTGCTTCCCATAACGCTACCATTATTTAACTTACTCTGTATTTTACTTTATAACCCTTGTTACTTTCTCTGCCTCCCCGCTAGAGTATCTGTAGCACAAGGACGGAAATTTTCATCTCCTTTATTTATTGCTATATTCTTAGGACACATTGCAGATGTTCCACTTATGTGGTTGAGTGGATGGGATGTCCAGTCCAGAGGCCAGGAGGTGCAGTGTCTAAGATTATGGGCTTGGGAGTAGGATGGCCTGAGCTGGGATCTGAGGTACCCTATTCGTCCTACCTGTGTTACCTTGCACAAGTTATTTCCCCTCCTGTCTTATTTCCCCATATATACAACAGATTTGATCATTGTCCCTATATCATTGGATTGTCATAGCCATTCCTTTATATGATGGATGGAAAGCAGTTAGCACAATGACCGACATGCCTGCATAACCACTGGGAAGGGGTCTGTACAAACAAAAGCCCCCTGCTTCAGCTGCTTTTACCTACCAATGGTGGTGCCTTGAGAGTGGCCAACGTAGTGCAGCTTATCCTGTCCAGTTTTCTTTAAAATGAAGTCAATCGTGGCTGGGAGGTCATATTTAGCCATCTCATCAAAGCTGTGAGAAAAACGAAGGCATAAATAAAACGGAATACATTTCCTTGCTATAATTTCTAAAAGTCAAGCCTATTTATAGCTAAGCCTCTCTCTGGGAAAATAGAAAACTGGCTTCTCTAAGCATTGCTGCTTATAGACCAGGAGAGAGTGTCAGGTGCTTTTGGGGGGCTGGCTTCTTATCAAGAGCTGACGTCATTTCTGAAATGGAGCATTACAACTGCAGCTTAATTCAAACAAGATAGCCTCTGTCCGTGGGGAATCTTGCTATCCCTAAAAATGAATGTCAGATTTAATCATCATTTGTACACAGATTGTACTCAATCTGGGGTCAATTGAGATGAGTCAGAGCGCCCTTTCTTTTACTCCCCAAAGATCAGCCAGAATGGTCTTTGGAAAATGAAAATGGGATTCTGCCACTGCCTTTTTGGAAACTGCTCAGTGACATCTCACTGTGCGCAGGGTGAGCTCTCTCTTTCTCACCCCCCCAGAGACACGAGCTTCCTTGCAGGCCCTAGAACACTCAGAGCACTTTTCTATGCGTTAGCAGCACCACCGAAATCTCTTCTGCTTCCCCCTCCATCAGCACTTTTTAGGAATGGGGCATGAGAGGGCCGGAGAAAGGAAACCTTTGAAAAGCTGGCCATGGTGTCCATAGTAACTCCCTCCCACCCTCTTCACTGTTGATGGTGACTTGGGTTCTTGAAACCCCAACTGAGCTTGGATATCCTCCCAAATCTCGATAGATCTTCCTTTTGGAATCTGCTAAGGCACCAAATTTCCTTGCTTCGGTCATTTCTCTCATTCCATTTGAAAAGGGAATTTGCTCATCACACGTACTGAGAGCATGGAGGAAAGGCTACCCTTGGACTCAGAATCCAAGAAGGGATTAGAATAAAAAGACTTGCTTCTTCCCTCCTGAGAGTGTAATGTATTAAAATGGGACTGGATTGGAACAGGCAAACATGAATACTCATGCTTTTTAAACTCGATTTTATTTTTCATTGTCCATTTTTCTTTGTCCCTTTTCTTTACCTGAAAGCCCAGAATTCCACGGAGTCTGGGGAGAAGTATAGCTTTATCCTGGCCCAGGTGTTCCCCCTGCTGTTTCCCAGCCACACGTCATAGCCGGCGTCTGCCAGAATGAAGGCCGGGCTGTTGTTGGGCAAATTAGAGATCCAATTTGTGGCTGATGTGAGCAAACCGTGTTGCAGAAATGCAACAGGTCTCCGGCCTGAGGGAGAAAATTGTATCCAAGATTTATATCCTCATTCCTCATTCTCAGATAAACATGGAGACAGGATATAGACTTTCGGATGACTAGAATGAAATAGTTTTGCTTGATTGAGTTGAATATTTGAATATATCATTTTAATTATGGTGGTGGTTTCTCAAGTGACACAATGCATCAGATTGTGCAGTTTAACCTTGGAAGGCTATTGAGAAACTTATATTCTGAGGAAATTCAGTGTGATGTTAATTTAAGTGGCTTGTGAGTGGTAAAGTGATAGGTGATCATGCTTAATTTTATTCTCCTTGTACTTCACAATTTTCCTGCGATGAGAAAAAGATAAAATGTATGTGTAAGTGAGGAAATGAGCCTCAGATCGCCTCCCTTTCCTCCCCATGGTCACACACATCCTGGCTAACTCTTCCTGATCCTCCAGGACTCAGCTAAGTCATTATTTCTAGAGCAAGTTTTCCTTGATCTCCACCAGCCGAGTTAGGCCTCTGTATCAGAACTTCTGGTTTAATGTCCTCTGCAGAGTTCTAGCATTGCACTTATCACGTATCATTATAACTATCTGTTCATGATTCCACTAACTTCATGGTGATCTCTCTGAAGATGAGAGATAAAGTTTCATCATGGTTTCATTTCTAGAATGAGCAAGACTCACTAAGTCCTTAGGGAGAAATGAAAGGAGGAAGGGAAGAAGGAAAGAAACAAGGATGGAATGAAGGGAAGAAAAGAGAAGGGAGAAAAAGGAAGGGAGGGAGGATTATACCTATATTCTCTGAATTTTTCTTCCCATAAGGAATTCTATTGATCCCAAGGATATAACCATCTTCCGTTATGACATCATACTCTTCACTTGGGTAACCCCAGTAGGAGATCATCTGACTCTGATGAAGAAAAACAAAGCTTCTAGTTTCAGTTGAGTTTTTAAAAGCATCTAGTAAGTAGATAAGTTATTCTTGACTGGTCACGTAAAAGCTTCAGCTTGCCACGATTCTAAATCATGGTCGTAGCTCTTGGTTCTATGGGTTCCCTGCCCCACAACTCTGGTAACTTACAATATTCATGGTCACTTCAGGGCTTATAGGATGTAATTTTCCAAAGTAAGCATGTGTGGTTCCAAGTGCAGATATCAAACTTGCCACAGTTAATAGCAACCACACTTTGCTCTTGTCTGAAACAGAAGAAACCATGGCAGTGGTTAGCCTATGACGCTTTCATAATACTTGTATTCTGTGCTAGTTTTACCTTCATGCAAGGTTTGATTATATTCTGTTTTGGGCAGTAAAGTGGGACATGTGATGGTCAGCATGTGTATTTTAATGCTTCACATGTTTCACTCTCCTTGAAGCTTTTTAAGAACATTTCGTACTTGGTTTTCAAGTCATATTGAGCTCAACTTAATTGATCAAAATGTCTTCTAATGTCTGGCATAATATTATGTTCTTATTATGCCTTATGTTTAAGGCTTTTGTCAACTCTTTTTGAGAGCCCCAAGTCATGTGTGTGTGTTGGGGTTGGGTGGCATTGTGTCAACATTTGATTCTTTTAGATTCGATATCAATACAACATGGTTCAAACCCATCATGATGTCTTTAACATTGTTTATGATAGCCACTCCATAAATGCTTATTAATCTGAGGTAATTATATGGACTTAATGGCCACCACCAGTTGTTCAAAATTTCTAACAACAAAGTATCTAACAACAAAGAGGAAAACCCATATCATGATATTAAAATAATTTTAGTGATTTTCTAATTCAACCCCCTCATAGTCTACAGGTAAGAAACAACAATCTACTTCTCAGAGAAGTTAAAGATAATTTCAAGTGGATCACATTACTGCTATTATATACATGATCAGTCTTTCACATAATGTCCTCTCAAATTTGGTAGGCTTTTATAAGCTATTTTATAAAGTGAAAAAACAGGGGCTCCTGGGTGGTGCAGTTGGTTAAGTGTCTGACTTTTGGTTTGGGCGCAGGTCCTGATCTCAGGGTGGTGAGATCGAGCCCCATGTCAGGCTCTATGGGCAGCAGGGAGTCTGCTGGACATTCTCTGTACCTCTAACTCTGCCCCTCCTGCTTTTTGTTTCTCTCTTACTCTTCCTAAAATAAATAAGTCTTTTTACAAAAGTAAAAAAATGTTAACTTCCATAAGATATCTGTAGCTTCTATGACAAAGGATTACTTTCTTTAATATCTATTAGCTTTTATTAATCAGTGAGAAAAAAGACCAACAAATCAATAAATACTGGTTTAGCACATGAAAAAGCTTTCCTAGAGAGAAAAGTGGCCTAAAACCTTACAACTTAAAAACATTTGTAAATATTCTGTTACATTTATAATTGATGAAATGTAAATTAAAACTATAATGTTTTAATACCTATCAAATCAAGTTTGGTAATTCATAGTGATGGCAAAATTGGGTGGAAGACCTAAGTGTTTGTGAGAGTGTAAGTTTTTGCTAGGTCTTTCAAGAAAATTATGAAAATTTAAAATGCATAACTCTTCTATTCCACATTTAGATTTTAATCTCAGCTATAACCACAAATGTGTCTAAAACCATCTGTATGTATGAGGATGTTCACTACAGCATTGTATATAACAGGAAAGATTGAGAATGACTTAAGTAAGTGCCTATCAGTAGAGAACATAATCTTATAAATTATCCTGCAAACCATACAACAGAATGTGATACTTCTTGTTTAAAAAAAGTGAGATGCAAATCAAAACTGCAATGAAATACCTCACACCTGTTAGCATGGCCATTATCAAAAACACAAGAAATGACAAGTGTTGACCTGGGTATGGAGAAAAGGGAGACATCGTGCACTGTTGGTGGGAATGTAAATTGGTCCACAAACAGTATGGAGGTTCTTCAAAAGAATTATAAATATAACTGTCATATAATTCAACAATTCCACTTATGAGTATTTATCCAAAGGGGAAAAAACACACTAACTCAAAATATATTGGCACCCCCATGTTCACTGATGTTCACTGCAGAATTATTTATGGTAGTTAAGACATGGAAGCACTGTAAGTGTCCACTGGTGGAAAAATGGATAAAGAAAATGTCACACACACACACACACACACACACATACACACACACAGACACAGGAATACTATTCAGCCGTTAAAAAGAAGGAAATCTTGCCCTTTGTGACAACGTGGATAGACCTCAAGGGCATCGTGCTAAGTGAAATAAGTCAGACAGAGAAAGACGAATACTATATGATCTCATTTAGGTGTGGTATCTCAAACAAACAAACAAAAACCCCAAACAAAACCTAAACAACTGGGGGCGCCTGGGGGCTCAGTGGGTTAAGCCGCTGCCTTCAGCTCAGGTCATGATCTCAGGGTCCTGGGATCGAGTCCCGCATCGGGCTCTCTGCTCAGCAGGGAGCCTGCTTCCCTCTCTCTCTCTCTGCCTGCCTCTCCATCTACTTGTGATTTCTCTCTGTCAAATAAATAAATAAAATCTTTAAAAAAAAAAAAAAAAAAAAAAAAAACCTAAACAACTGAACTCATGGATACAGAGAACACAGGGGTGTTTACCAGAGGTAGGGAGGTAGAGGGGGAATGAAATGAGAGAGATGAATTAAATAGTACAAACTTCCAGCTATAAGATAAATAAGTCAGGGGGATATAACGTACAACATGGGGACTATAGTTGATAACAATAATGTATGGTATTTTTTAAAGTTGCTAAGAGAGTAGATCTTAAAGGCTTTCATCACAAGAACAAATAATTCTGTAACTGTGTGGTGACGGATGTTAACTAGAGTTAGTTTCGTGATCATTTTGCAATATATAGAAATATTGGCTCGTTAATGGTGTACATTGAAACTGATATAATGTTATATAGCAATTGTATTTAAATTACAAAATAAGAAGAAATACTATAATACTCCCCAAAGAGAAAAAAGTGAGAAAGTATTTATATGTATTTATATGAAAATTTATCTGAGCTGGTTATAAAAAAAAAAAAGGCACAGAATACATTTCATTTGGTTTATCTAATACAGTCTGTGTAGTACCATTTATAAAATTTAAAAGGTCTCATTTGAAAAGTAAAACTAGAACACCAAAATTGTTGGGCATCTTGGTTATGAAGCCATACTGCCCAGTGACAAAATCTGCTGGTTATAAAAGGAATGATTTTTTTTTTTATTCTGAGTTACTGGGGTTACCCAATTTAAAATTTATCAGTCTTTCTTGTCAACATGTGGTAGTTAGGACAGCTGGTCAGCATTTTCTCTAGGAAAATAAGGAATCCCACTTATACTCAAACTTATTAGAACCAAACTGATGTTCTTTACCATTTTTGCATTTTTATAGAAATTGCAATTTACAAACCTTTTCCAAAGGAGCACTTTCATAGCCCTTTACTTTTCTGATCTTGTGATGGCAATTATCACTTATTTCTCAGCATAGACAGACTATTTGACATTAGACCCAGAACATCTGAAGTCCCTTCTATGTTGTAATCACCAACTACAGATCTTCAGATATTACACTGGTGAAAAAGCCTCAAGGGAGAAGTAATGTTTGTCCCCAAATATTTGAAGAGACGTCATGTGAAGGACAGTTTCAAATCAATTCATTTGTAGTGCATCTGAAATAAGTCATTCAATAAATATTCGTTAAGGAACTACTAAGTGCCGGGGCACCTGGGAAACTCAGTGGGTTAAGCATCTGCCTTCAGCTCAGGTCATGATCTTAGAATCCTGTGGTCAAGACCCGACATTAGGCTCCATTGCTCAGTGGAGAGTCTGCAACTTCCTTTCCCTCTGCCCCTCCCACCCACTCATGTTCTCTCTCGCAAGTAAAGAAATAAATAATCTTAAAAAAAAAAGAAAGAAAGAAACTAGTGAGTACTAGGAGCAGTATTCAGAGGTCACACATGGAAAGATTTTCATTCTGTATAGAGAAGAGCTTTGTAAGATTCGTGTCATTGGACTCAAGTGGGATTCTTTGGAAAGAGGTGATTTCTCAGTTGCTGGTGTTTTAACAAAGGCAGTATAGCCATTTGTCATCATACACATAGAACGCTTAGTATAGTTTGCAGCTTACAGGAGAGCCAGACTGAAGGTCTCGAGACCTCAACCTGACCCTCTGGTCTAAGTTTGACCACTTCTTTACTGAGGGTTAGATATAGTAGTGTCTCTTACAAATGTCTTTACAAAGATATTTTAGAAAGGGACAAACTCATACATAACGAACAACCAACAGTGTTTTCACATTCAAACCAGAAAGATCTGATCAAATATGTCTAGGAGCCATAATTTTCACCTTCTATTGCCTCATTAAGTGATTTGACATTGTAAAGTGAGGACACTTTACCTATGGTTTAACTTATAGGATGTCCCAACAACCCAGTCATAAACATGAGCTCAGAGGCATTCAGGGGCAGGTTAAGTGTACTCAAAATGCCCATGGGCCAGCTCTAGGATGGTATCAGTAACTAACATCTGCAGAGGGTTCACTGTGTCCTGGGTGGGGTGTCACACATGTTGAGTTACCATCTCTGAGATTGTTCCCTTTTTGAGAAAATACAGCCAGTAATGGTGCATGTCCCCAAGTTATTATCCAAACCCACGAAGATAATGAAAGTTCTTAACAATATGGCAGGCATATCATAAACTCTGAATAAATAGCTACTATTACAGTCATCCCATTTGATTCTCATGATAGCCCTATGCAGTAGATAGCATTTCCATCCCCATTTTATGGATAAGTGAGGTGAGGCTAAAAAAGGGGCTTTGCCAACAGGTAGCTTGAAAGAAATTGACCCCATGTTTGAGACTAGGTAGTCTGTTTCCAATGATTATGTTCTCCACTATAATGCCTCTTTAGGATGGCCTAAGGCCAACGTCTATAAGATGCTGCTTGGGACATTGACCAGAGGTTTATATAATTTGATCTAAAGTTATTTGGAGAGGTGTATAATTTGAAGAAATGCATTAGTAGCCTCTGAATTTTAGCAATGGTATTAATAAAGGTTGATTCAATAGCACTTGGATAAAATTAAATTATTCAATATAGTATATTACTACAGCTAACTCATGATGCTAGAGGACTGATTTTTGCTTCTCAGAAGGAAGAATATGAGAGATAAATGTTCACATTAGGCGTTCACTATAAAAATGCTGAAGTAATAAGCAAATCTGTCATCTAGTAATTAATAAGTTCACATATAAATTAAAAATCCAAGAGAAAAATAAGTAGGATTTTAAAGAATGAGCCTTAACTTAAATAGACACATTTATATAGATGAATATATATACATTATATATATACATTTATATAGATGAATATGCAACAAATATTAAAGCTCTTTAAAAATTCAAGGGTTTAGGGGCGCCTGGGTGGCTCAGTGGGTTAAGCCGCTGCCTTCGGCTCAGGTCATGATCTCAGGGTCCTGGGATCGAGTCCCGCATCGGGCTCTCTGCTCAGCAGGGAGCCTGCTTCCTCCTCTCTCTCTGCCTGCCTCTCTGCCTACTTGTGATCTCTGTCAAATAAATAAATAAAATCTTTAAAAAAAAAATTCAAGGGTTTATAGGAAAAAAATGAGTTCAGTAATTCAAATACAAACTTTGCCCAGCAGAAGTTATACTCACGATCTCCTCAGAAACAAGCTTGTATTTCTCTTGATGTTTAGTATCTTGGTGAACGTTGCATTTCCTTCTTATATACAAAACTTCCAATAATGGCCAGAACTACTCAGCCACTGATTGGATTCCATAAATCTTAATATCTGAACATCACCTAATTATCAGAGGACAAACCTAAAAATCAAATACTGCATTGATTTTCACATAGTATCGAGATCACACCTTTAATTTCTAACAACCACAAATATTGGCCAAAGGGGTCATGCCCAAAAGGGATTTAGGAAACATTAAAAATGATTCTTGATAGCTTAAACATATAAAGAATGTTGAACCAAAGGTATAAGACAAATGATTATGTAGTGTAGCTCAGATAAAGGGACCTAAGATAATAAAAGGTCTCCTCTTGTTCTTTAAAAATATGGCACATAAACTCTTCTGACTGGATACTTACATAACCTCCTGCAAATGAATGTAATTGGCAAGGATTAGCCTTTTATTATGGTCTTTGATCAGGGTCTCTAACTCAGCAGATAATGATCTAACTCACAGAAAACCCCAGCTGCTGCCCTTTAAAAACATGTGGGTGGTGCCATTTTCTTATATAAAATCATTACTTGGAGTTTGAACAATGTCACTGTGTTAATAAATGACTTGTGTAGTTAAAAACTTAATATTTAAAAACATAGCTTATCCTTTATAACCACCATGAGCACCCATACCTTATAGTGAGAGAAAAAGAGAATTGTGTTTTGACTTCTTAAGATAATTTGCAAATTTATTTTTAGGAATCATCATTTTTTCAGTAGCACTTATGTTACCTGCAGAAATTGTGAAGAAATAATCATTGCCAGAAGGAACACAATGGTGGGCTATGACAGCAACTTTTCACCAAGTACCATCATAAAACTGAGCAGAAGTGCTTGATTTGAACAAACTAGGAGAAAGGGCATAGCCAGTACCACAAGTATTTGCATATACTTATGTTTCTAATATCTCAGCTTCACTCAGCTCTGGTTGATTGTCATTGACAATAGGAGATTTTTGAAAAGAGAGTCGCACAATCTCCTAGGGTCAATGTGGAATGGGAAGGTGTTGCTCTCTATCCTAATGCGGTCTGAATTTACATTCCCAGCAGGCGGGAAAGAGCTTGACCACGTTTTTCATGTCATCATGTGTACTCATGCAAAAAGAGAATGCAGGATGTGTTCCCTTGGCCTTTTATTGTAGCTGAAAAGCGTTTGGAGTCAGAGTGTGGTATATCTAAACACTAAGGATCTTGTAAAGAGACCCATAATTTTTGCCATAACAATGCAGCCAATCAGCCAATTGTTTCTTTATAAGTACCTTAAATTCTGATTCATTAGGGGTAATTGTCGTAGTCCTAGAAACTAGAAAAGAGGAGTTAGGGTCCAGTGTGCAGCATATGCTAAGGGCCATGAGGAAACATATTGCCTTCTGTACTATATCAGCCCCTCTAACCTCCCTCACCCTGCTCACTGTCCTTTTCCCCTTGCAACTGTCCTTCATGTATACACAGGTCTCAGCTCAATCTGTATTTTCCTGACAGTGCTTATCATTTCTCTGTATTGGGCTTCGTCCTTTTATATGCACTGCAATGGAACCCTATGGTCATCCCCATCATAGGACTTACTGATCAATGGGCTTTGTCAGATCTCTTCCCTGGCACACAACACACACAAGTAAACTCCGTAACTGTAAGGGCTTCACCTTGTTCAATCGCTATTCTATCCCCAGTGCCTACCCCTTGTCTGGAACAAAGTACACAATTCATAGGTATCTGATGAAAAAAATCATTAGGGAAAGAAAAAGAATTGCCAAGTTATCTATACACTTGCATAAGCATACCAAATACGTTTTGTAATATTAAACTACCTGGTGGATATTTTAAAAATCTGATTAATGGAATGTAAATCAAATGAAAACAGGATATCAAAATATACACTAGAAAAATATATGTATTAAATTATTACGATCTCTTATTTTTATACTCATAAGAGATTTTACTAACGATAACAGAAAGCCATTTATAAGCTGCTGAAAGAAAAGTCATAATTTAGGAGTTGTACCAATTGTTCCACAGAAACCACCTTGACCACACAGTCTTTGGGTTAGACGTTATCAGAATCCACCGATGCAATTAATGTGTGTGTCTTTAATTAGGACACATGAAAACATGACTCTGGTGTGGAAAGTGTCTTTGAGTGAGACTGTACTGTTGAGAGAAGAGGTCAAGGGCAGGAGGAATGGTTGTACCTATATAACCTTATGTTAGGTGACTCAAGGCAAAACACTTATTCACTGGGCCTTAGTTTGTTTAATAAACTCTATAACAGGAACAACACCCACCCAACTACCTGGTGGGCTTCTCACAGAAATATCCTGATTTTCTTTTGTTGCTTCCTATCTTTTCTTCAAGATTCGGGGTTCACTCCAAATGTCACCTCCGTGGTCACATCTGAATCTCCCTGTCAAGTCAGTGGTTCTGTCTCCTCATTGTTCTAGGTCCTTATTGGTCCTTGTGCACTAACACTTTCCATATTTTAAATCTAAGCTGTTTTCTGGTCCAGATGGTGTCTGCTGAGAGACATAACAGATAGGTAGTTGAATGAACCCATGAACAGAGATCAAAGGAAATAAAACAAAAGCAAATGGTTTAGGAAACTTAAAGAGCTAGAGAAGTAAATAGAAGATAGTGTTTTCAGTAGTGTCCATAAGACCCCTAAGGTGACACCAGCCTGCGGGTGCTGTCCTATATATAGTGGGGGAATTTCTCATGCTTATTTCTGGACAGAGGGAAGAAGAGTGCAGGTCTAGGGCGCCTGGGTGGCTCGGTGGGTTAAGCCGCTGCCTTCGGCTCAGGTCATGATCTCAGGGTCCTGGGATCGAGTCCCGCATCGGGCTCTCTGCTCAGCAGGGAGTCTGCTTCCTCCTCTCTCTCTCTCTCTCTGCCTGCCTCTCTGCCTACTTGTGATCTCTCTCTGTCAAATAAATAAATAAAATCTTAAAAAAAAAAAGAGTACAGGTCTAAATGGATGGCTTTAGGGTCAAACCCACTAAGTCCAACAGTCATCTGTTGTCTTAACGGATTTACATCAGTTTGTAAGGCAGGATAATAGTGCCTACCTCTCAGATGGCTTTTATGAAAAATAAATAAGTTCTACACTCTCCATTGCATCAAGCGTGGCATAAGTTCTTAGTAAATTATCCTTTAAATTTTTTATAATGAGAAATTTGACCAATTGATGAAGGCCTTATTCCCCAGTTTTTCTTTTGAGTGCTTATTATATGCTTGAAGCTCTCAGAAGCCAGAAAGAAGATCTTACAAAGGGCAAGCCAGGTTCGTGCTCTCTAGAAGCTTTGGTTTGGAGGCACAGGAAGGTGTTAAAGAAATGAATATAAGTCTTGGTGGATTGTACAAAGGGCTTGAGGAAGTCAAGGGCTCTTTGAAATAGAAGAGACACACTATTTAGGAAGGACAGGTTGGGAATGTTCCTCCGAGGACAGAGCCAGGGCCAGGTGACAAGAAGGAGCCAGCCTTATGAAGAGTCCGTGAAAAAGGGCAGGGGTAAGAGCAAGTTCAAAGACCATGAAGTACAAAAGGCCTTGTCATGTTGGAAGGACATCAAAGAGGCTGGTGTGGCAGGGATCTGATGGGCAAGGGTGAGAGACAGGAGCCACCCCTAGGGCTCATTTAATCTGTGATAAGCAATTCTGACTTCATTTGAAGAGTTGAAAGGCTTTGAGCAGGGGAAGGCCTTAACTTGTTATATATGCATTAACAACCAACCTAGAAGCTGTGTTTAAAAAAAAAATGGGGGGGGGGGTAAGAACAAGAGCAGAAACACCAGTTGGAAACTTCTGCAATGTCCCACTGAGAGATAATACAGGTTTTGATCAGAGTGGTAGTAGAGAAGGTAAGAAGAACTGATTCAAGATATACTCTGTTCTTACAGAATTTGCTAACCCACTTGATTCAGCAGGGATCGGGATGGAGGTAAGAGAGGAAACAAGGGTGATCAAAGGTTCTTGCACTGATGGTCTGGGGGAAAGTCATGATGACTGCATAGACGAGAACTGTAGGGTAGGAACAGATGGGGGGTGAAGGTAGGAAGCCAACGCATTCATTTTTTCATATATTTGAGACATTGATTGTAAGTAGGCAGTTTTCATATGGAGACTGGAGTTCAAGAAGTACTGTATTGGAGACACAAATGTGGCCATGATTAGTATACAGATGGCATCTACAGATGGGATCACCTAGAAGAGCAGCTCTCAATTTTGGTTACACATGGAATCATCTAGAAAACTTTTAAGTACTGATGGCCAGTCTCCAGTCCCCATCCACTGAATCAGCCCTAGAGTGCTAACCAAACCTTGGCATTCAACAACAATAACAACAAAACCACTTTATGTTAATTCTGATGCATTTCTGAGACCTGAAAACCACCAACCCAGGGAGAAATTGCAGAGAGAGAAGGGAATATGGTCCCAGACTGAGCTGTAAGGCATGGCAGTGCCTGGAGACCAAAAGGTCCCTAGCAAAGGGAACTCACAAAGAGCTGCCAGGTAGGCCTAGCAACAGATGTGAGCCCCTCAAGAGACTGTTAGGAAAAAGTGTGACTAACTGGCTTCAGGGTCACTAAAGGGTCAGGTATGGTGAGGACAGATACGGTGTTCTTATACTGATTTCTTATTGAACTGTATATACAAATGATAAAGGATACACATATCGGGTCCACGTTTGATTACTTTGTGTACATGTCCATATTCAAGTAACCATGGCCCAGGTGGAGATATGGAACGTTTCCAAAATTCCATAAGGATCTCTTAGGCTCCTTGGTTCTTATCTCTCTCTCCTTTGGGAAGTAACTGCTTTCTGACTTGGACAGTATGGATGGGTTCATTTTGCACATTTTAAAACTCCTTATCAGTGGAATTCTCTAGGCTGTATTCTTTGTATCTTGCTTCTTTTGTCCAACATTATTTCTGTGAGCTGTACCCGT
This sequence comes from Mustela nivalis, assembly GCF_964662115.1. NCBI lineage: Eukaryota > Metazoa > Chordata > Mammalia > Carnivora > Mustelidae > Mustela > Mustela nivalis. The sequence goes on from NC_139021.1 coordinate 113,026,610, forward strand.
CATTCCTTCCCATACAAGTAACTTGTTCTTTTTCTAATTTTACAGTCTGTGATTGTACGAATTTGCCACAACTCATCCACTCTCCTGCTGAGACGTAGTTCTCAGTACTCACGAATGAAGTTGCTATCCTTGTCTTTTAATGGACATACATTTCTCCTTTACTGGGTCCATTCTTAGGGATGGGATTACTGTGTATTAGGATATGTGCACCTCTAAGTTCATTAGATTTTGACACACAGTTTTCCAAAGAGTTGTGCTAACTTACACCTCCTCCAGCAAGAAATGAGAGTTCCAGTTTTTCTACATACTCTATAACACATAGTTCGGTCATTCCTTTCCCTTTTAAACATTCCGGTAGCTATGAAATGATATTTCATTGCGGTTTTAATTTTCTTTTCCCTGATTAATAATAAAAGACATTTCGTAGACATACTGAACATTTTGATCTTCTTTTGAAGTTTCTGTTTCCATCATTCTGTTGATTTAATTGAACTATCTCTTTTTATTATTGATTTGTGGGAATTGTCCCTATATTTTGGATATTGGTCATTTGTCAGATGCATGTGGGATGAATATTTTCTCCTAGTTTCCTAGGGGTTTACTTTCACTGTCTCTGAATGGTATCTTTTGCTGAAAAGAGCATTCATTTACATGAAATCTAATTTTTCTCAATTCTTTTATGGTGTTTCTCTGTAACATGTAAAAAATCTTTGCCTGCACCAAGGTCATGGAATTCTGTTTTCCTCTAAAAAATCTTATTGGTTTACCTTTTCACATTTAGGTTTGTGATCCATGTCAATTTGATTTTTATATTTGTAGAGAGGAAGGGTCGATATTAATTTTGTTCCGTGCAATGCCTAATTGGCCTAGCGGCCTTCCCACTGAGTCACAGTGTCCCTTGGATTGTTAATCAAATGTGGGCCTGCCTCAGGGCTGTATTTGATTCCACTGACTACTCACTTTCTAAGAAGTGGCCATAATCTTTCCTCATATTCTGAGGTATTTTCCTTTATTTGTTGCCCCAAATTGGGAGAAGTGAGTGAAGCATGTGGTTCAAGACTCCTTCACACTTTCCCAGCTTCTTGGTTGGATCAAATAGTCTAAGAGCTTCCACTCCACTCTGACATTTACACGCAATGCAATAGAACATGAAATTATTCGCTCCGAGACATCTGTCCTCTTGTAGGTATTCCAAATTCTCACACCCCGCAGGGCATGATTTATGGCCTCCTCCCACATTCACTGCCAATGTTCACTGCTCTTAATCCTGGTCTTTCCAGCTCAGAAGGGCTTTCCATGTAGTAACTGAAGACTCACACCCATGTTGTAGCTCAGCATGGAATCTAGCTTTAAAGTAGAGGTGACCGCTCTGCTTTGAGTCAGTTGGCATGTATGAAACCAGTTGGATGAGCTCAGGTTGAGTCCAAAGTGCAAGCTAAATTGTATCACCTTTTGGCTTGAAAATTTGCAATGGCTCCCACCATCTGTTTGAATGGAATTCAAACAGAAAATAATGTATTTCATCAACAGAATAGGGATTTTTTTGGAGAACTCTCATCTTTCAGGAGTGGAGTGTTCCTAAAGTTCCCATTGCCAACTGATCTCTCATTTTCTTATGATTTTCTATTGTACTTTGGTGACAATAAAGTTCATTTGGCTCATGTGTCTCTGCTGTTCTGTATTGCTTCTTAATGACTTCAGAAAATGCTCTATTAACTCAACAAGATGAACTCCATTAGAGCACATATTTATATCACTATAGAACATGGCAAAGGGCTTTTCACTCAGCAGGTGCTTAGTATTTTAGATATTAATGAATTAGCTTATTTCCTGCATCATTTCACAAATACAGGAGACAACTCTTGGTGCTTAGGAAATGAGTTTATTTGACTGTCCCCATAAAATTCCAGTTTCTTTATCACTTGGCAGAGATAACATTGTCTTTACAGCTCCTCTTAGAAACCTAGAAACTTTCTCTTAGAAACCTCCTTACTCTGAATACTTGACACTAAGATTGTAAGGGACAAATGTTCATGACCTGGGGCCCATGTAAATATGTAGATTTCTAAGGTGAATAGTTGCATGATTTCCATTAAATTCTCAAATTTTCCTTCATTTATAGAAAGGTTAAGAATCTTTGAGACTATGACTTTGGCTCAGGTCATGATCCCAGGGTCCTGGGATCAAGTCCCACATCAGGTTCCTTGCCCAACGGAGAGCCTGCTTCTCCCTCTGCCTGCCACCCCCTTGCTTGTGCTCACTCACTCTCTCTCTATGACAAATAAATAAATAAGATATTTTTTTAAAAAAAAGGTATCATTGAGACTAGGGTCATGTATAACAATCCTTCATACAACAATTAAGAAAATGGTCAATAAGTACATGTCCAATAAGACTGAATGGCAATGAAAAGCTGAATATTTTCAAGGATAGAAGAGTCCATCTACATTAAAAAAAGAAAGAAAAAAAAGAAAAAAAAGATGATGAAAAAGGTTATTTTATGCGTACTATGAATTCAATGTCAGCACTGAAAGAATAGTATTGGAGATAGATGTAGTAATGATTATTTATGTAACTATTTGTAAAACCAAAATAGTACAGTCCAACTTAGGAAATAACTGTGAAAGAACATGAAAAATAAACAATAGCATTAAGGAAAAACAATTCCATTGTCAATTAAGAAAATTCCAGAACTTTGCATCTAGTAGAGTTTTCTTTATTGGGTCAGTAATTTGGTAAATTTCATAGTTAATATCCTGAAGTGCTTCATGTCTACACTACACGACAACCCAATCCAATTGGTTGTAGAAGGTATAGACGGAAGGTGAATGAGGTTTGGGATCTGACACAGTATGTTGCTGACATCTTTAGTTTCAGACACAGGACTTTCTTCCACCAACAGTGCAGCCCTCAGTCACACAGTACTGTGGAGGAACAAGCTAAATGAACATAAAGAATTTTCATGAATAATCATACTTGGAAGCAACCTTGGGTTTCTGTAAAACCATTTCATTAGAAGAGAAGGTGTATTTTATTTACGTTATTTTTATTATTAGTGAAAGTGAGTTGGTGTTAAAATATATAGCTAAAATATATATATATATATACATGTATACACACACACACACACACATACATATGCACACACACACACACATATAGCTTCTGGAAAAAAGGTCCCATGTGCATTGGCCAGTGTAAAGTTCCATATCGGAGCAGGCCCACTATACCTGGCAAGCTGTGGTGCCCTTCTACACACAGGTGGAGGTTAAGGGAGAGACAATATTTTTATTCCTAATCCTTAAAGCAACAGTAAAATAGATGATTAAAAATCAAACCGGATCTGCTTTGTTGGCACTCTCAAAAAAACAAAGAGAGGTGTGTTTTGGAATTTCTAGATAAAGACCACTTTGGGTTGATAGCTATTTTCCTATTCTGGTCAATTGGTCTTGAATTGATCCTTTAGGTCCAGAGATAAGGGTGTTGCTCTACTCTTAGATTCAAGGAGTCCTGCCCTAACCCTGCTGAGACTTGTCCCTGCCCTCTTCCAGTGCTGTCCCCACTTGGGTAAGGGAAGTTTAGAAAGGACCTTAACAAAACAATGGAGGCAAGTGAGGACAGTGGAGGAAGGAAATTGAGGGGGCATTGGCTGAGAGTGAGGTATTGGGATAGTGTTATGGAAAACTACTTTGGTGAGAGAAAACTCTTGGATATGTTGACTAAGAATTTAGAAGCAGAATCTGCCATTCAGTGTCAAATATATGACAAAAGTGTGAGAACAAAGTTGTCTTTGGTTGTGTCATTCAAGGCTTAGAGTAGGTTGAAGAGATTAAAAAAATATTAAGACTCTGTTAGCCTCAGAAGACACGTTGTATATTTTATGTGATTTCACTCATATTAAGATATACAATCTCTAGAGCCAACCTGTGAGACAGTCAGTAGGGATCACCTGTAACTGACACCTCTAATTGAACCAGCTCAGTGACCTTACTGGAGAAGCTAGGAGAAGAGCTTCAGGTTTTATATACAGTTCACCTTCTGGGTGACCCTGAGGGTTCTCTGCAGCATTCAACAAAAGTCACTGCATTTGCTTACTAGGGCTGCCATGACCAATACCACAGTCTGGGTGTCTTGAACCATAGCAGTAGAAGTCGGAGATCAAGGTATTGGCAATGTTGGTTTCATCTGAGCCCTCTCTCCTTGGCTTGCCGATGACCGCCTTCTCCCTGTGTCTTTATATATTGTTCCCTCTGTACCTGTCTGTGTCCAAACTTCCTCTTCTTACAAGCACACCTGTCGCACTGGATTGGGCCCCTATAAAGCCAGCAGGTGTAGGTTCACTTGCCAGCCAACTACTTTTGAGAAAATTTTCAGGGCAAAGCAAATGAGAGGCCAATCTCCAAACTCAGCTTATAAACTTGCTTCTTTTTATGACTTAAGGAGTCTTCCTAGGATCAGAAGTGTAGACTCAGGTTTCCAAAATCATGGAAGTCACATAGGATGTTTGGCACTGGAAGGAGTTAGGGTTCAAGAGTCTATAGATCTTGAATTAGTAAGCTAACAACCTGACTAGAAATTTTGTGCCTCAGAGGCAATAAGAAGATTGAAAACTTCAAATATCTAGAGATACATGGGTGGAAATCAAGGATTGTCATATGCACTGAAACATTCAGAGCATTAACTGACAGAATTCTAAAGACTTGGAAAATTTGTTTTCTGAAACATTCTGCTGGGAACAATGAAATGCTAAATAAGCAACTTCAAAGCCCACATTTAGTGAGATTATTAGTTCCTTCATTGTCAAACAATCCTAGTTTTATTTCTTGAAAAGACCCAACTATAGATTTTGATATTTAACATAGAAGTCTTTTAGCTATGTTTTCTGACATTTTGTCATCACCAGAAATTGCCCAATATTTTTAAATAGTAAAATAAAACCATTATTCTTTTTAAAATTCAAGAATTACATTTTTTTCTTAAGGAAGTATCACAAAGAAATGACACTAAAGGAGTCAAATGGAAAATCGAGAAATTATTGTCCACATAGAATCTCAACTTTCTTTTCTCTAATTACTAAAAAGAATACAACTGCACTAAAATTTAGGTGTCCTTTGGGGACATTAAAAAAATACACACTTTGGGTGCCTCAGTGGCTAAGTCAGTTAAGCATCTGCTTTTGGCTCAGGTCATGATCCCAGGGTCCCGCATGGGGCTCCCTTTCATCCATACGTCTGCTTCTCCCTCTGTCCCTGCCCCTGTTCGTGCTTGTGCTCTCTCTCTCTCTCTCTTTCTGAAATAAATAAATAAAATCTTAAAAATAAAAATCCATACTTACCTCTCATGTAGACCAATGTACTTAAGAATAGGGAAGGCAAGAGTTCCGGCAGAGAGCGAGGTGAGAAACGCAGCGCGGCCGTCGATCCCAGGGCCCTTCAGGCCCTCCGGCCTGAGGCTGGCGGGTGACCTGGGGGACCCGGGGACAGGTCGCGGGCTCCGACCTGCAGAGACCCAGCGCCCTCACCGCCGCTGCCCATCGGCCAGGCCCAGAGTGAAGCAGCTGCGAGCTTCTCCGCACCCCCCACCCCCACCTTGGCGCCGATGGCGGCGGCCTCTCGGAGCCCAGACCTCGCCTGCTGCCCACTCCCCGGGCGCAACTCTGCGGGGCCTCCGCCAAGCCCCTGCCCGAGCCAGCGGGCTCGGGGTGCCTTTGGACGTCGGGTGTGGCGGAACGAGAAGAATGGCGGCCACGCGAATGCCGCCGAGGGCCTGAGAAGGCGGGTCTGCGTGGATGCAAGCTCCGCAGCCTTTGGGCCTTGGAGCCCCACAGGCCCGGCCCTGGAATGACCGCTCCGCCCCCACTGGACGAAACCTCACTTTCTATGGAGAACGGTGGACAGAGGCCCTAACGGGCCCGGGAAGAAATGTCTTTTGAAAATGACTTTGAAATGGAATTGCTAGACCACCTCTAGGAGGGACATCAGGGGCGACTCGCATCCACGTTTGTTCAGTGGGTAAGAGGACATGAAGTAGACGACCTTGAGGAGGAAGAAAAGAAGGTTCGGTGCCAGACTGGTCATATTTAGAAGACATTTTCATATGACAACCATTGTTTTGTGTGTGCATTTTATCCCTCAACTACTGTATATATAGTTGACAATGCTAAGTACATTTTTGAAATATCTAGTCTTTCTAGATGTTCTGAAGTGCCTGATAACGTGTTAAAAATAGAGGTAGTAAAAAGACATTCTTGTAAATACCTTTCTGTTAACATTCATATGGAATGCTGTCTAATTTAGGGGGAATGGCCGAACCACCTCTTTGAATAGTACACATTGTGTTTGTGCACTGGTGCAGAGGAGGTGGGAGAAGGAAGTGCAGAGAGCTCTGCCAGAGTGTTCATAGTGAGGGAAGATGAACCATTGTCCTTTATGTTCCTGCATTTTGGTTTACTTAGCTGTGTATATAGTGTACATACTGGACAAATGAGTCCTAATTTTCAACGTCTAGTCTTTCTAGATGTTAAAGAGGTTGCCAGTGTATGACAAAAATAGAGTTAGTAAACTAATACATGGTGTACATTTTGTGTTAAAATTCCTAGAAAGATCGTCTTCTGAAAATTTGAGCATTATAGCCCACTGGGTTGGTGGAGAAAGGAGAGATGAGAATGGATAGTCTTAGGCTAGAATGTTCACATTTTGAAGACACTTTCAGATTATAACTGTTACATGTGTGCAGTTTATTCAAGACTGCTGTGTATATAGTGGACAAATTATGTCCTTATTTAAAACATCTAGTTTGTCTAGATGTTTAGAAGTGCCCAACGTATGTTAAATGTAGAGGTAGTAAAATACCGCTTTGTAAATATCTTTTTGCTTAAAATTCATAGGAAATAAACCGTCTTGGTGATGGAATTGTTTAACCACCTCTGAGCAGTATTCTATCATGTATCTTTGTTCTGTTGCTTGAAGGAGGTGGAAGGGAAAGAATTGCAAAAGGTAATATGTTAGTGTGTTTGTGCTTGGACATTTTCAGACAAAACCATTTTTTGTATGTTTTGTGCATTTTGTTTTGCTGTGTATATAGTGTATATAATGGACAAATGAGTCCTAGTTTTGCAACATCTAGTCTATAGATGTTGAAGAGGTTGCCAATGTATGACAAATTAGTAAAATTAGCACATTCTATACACATCGTGTTGAAATTCAAAGGAAAGTGTTTCTTCTGTAAATGACTTTTGGATATGAATTTGTTCAACCACTTTTAAACATTACACTTGCCTGTACTTGTCTACTGGATTGGTGGTGGAGAGAAGGAAGTGAGGTAGGGAATAGTTTAGTCCAAAATGATGGTCATATTTAGAATATACCTCAGATTATACCCATTGTTAGGTGTGTGCGGTTTTATTTAACAGTGCTGTTGTGTACTCAGTGGACAAGTACTTGTATGAAATATCTAGTCTTTCTAGATATTTAGAAATGTTTGATGTATGTAAAAGTAGAGTAATGCTTCTTATAAATAGCTTTTAAAAACTGATGGGAAATATTTTGGAAATGGAATTGCTAAACCACCTCTCTGAACGGTATACTTGTTCCTTGGTTTGAGGGAAGTGGGAGGGAAGAAATTGCGAAAGATGCTTTGCTAGTGTGTAGTAGGAAATTTCAGCTTATTCATTGCCCTATATGTTATGTGCATTTAACTTGACTATATATTGTATATATACTGGACAAATAGGTCCTAATTTTATAATATCTAGTCTCTAGATATTAAAGAGGTTGCCAATGTATGACAAAAGTAGAGTTAGTAAACTAACACATTTTGTACACTTTGTGTTAAAATTCATCAAAAGGCTGTCTTCTGAAAAGGACTTGAAGAGATAACAGTCACATCTATGTGACATGTGCCTATTTGCACTCACCCACTGAATAGGCGGTAGAGAGGAGTTGTGAGAAATGAAGGGTTCTAGACTGGAATGTTGCCATGCAGAAGACACTTTCAGATATAACCCATTGTTACATGTGTGTAATTTATTCAACACTACTGTGTATATAGTGGACAAACTCAAGTCCTTATTTGAAACATCTAGCCTTTCTAGATGTTTAGAAGTGCACAAAGTATGTTAAAAGTAGAGGTAGTAAAATAACACATTTTGTAGATAATCCTTTTGTTAAAATTCATGTGAAATACTGTCTTTTGAAAATGGAATGATCAAAATGATGAAACCACCTCTCGGAGCAGTACACATTATATGATATTTGTACTGGTTCAGGGAGGAGGGAAAAGAAAGAGCAAAGGGCTTTATACCAGTATGTTTACAGTTAGGGAGGATTAACCATTGTCCTGTATGTCTGCATTTTGTTTTATTTAGCTGTGTATATAGTGTATATAAAGGACAAATGAGTCCTAATTTACATCTAGTCTTTCTAGATGTTTAAGAGGTTGCCAGTGTATGACAAAAGTAGTTAGTAAACAAATACATTGTGTACACTTTGTGTTTAAAATCAGGAAAGACTATTCTGAAAACTAGAGGAAGTGAAATTGTTAAAATCCCCTCTAAGCATTACAGATGCTTCTCCTTTCCACTATGTTGATAGAAATGAGAAGAGGAAGGATTCTAAGCCAGAATATTCTTTCAGTGCTACTATGTATGTAGTGGGCAAATTTTAAATAAATCCTTACTTGAAACATCTAGTCGTCTGGATGTTTGAAAGTGAACAACATGTTAGGAGTAGAGTAGCACCACCCTTTATTGTTAATTTACAGGAATGTTTGTATTTTGGGAATGGAGTTGTTAAACTTGATGTCTTCTTGGAGAGTATGCTGACTGTTCACTGGGTTCACTAGGGGATGGGGATGGGGGCAGGGAAGGAAGTGAGGAGCAAAGGGTTCTGTGCCCATGAGTCTTTAAAGTTTTGTATGTGCATTTTAATGTTGCTGTGTGTCAAAGGATAAACAAGTCCTAATACCCAAAATATATTAAAAGTAGAGGTAGTAAAATACTCCCTTTATGAATGCCCTTTTGTTAGTTTTTAGGAAGGACTGTTCTGGGAGTGTCTGTCAGTCACCTCTTAGAGCTAGATGTAGTCCTATGCTTGGTCATTAAAATGGTGGAGGGAGCAGAGGAGGGGGTGAAGGGAAGGGCTTTTTGCTAGTTATCTCCACAAATAGAAGACCATTTTAGGTTATAACCATAGGTCTGGATGTGCATTTTGATGAAGTACCTGTGTTTGTTGTGGACAAGTGTCATTATTTTGTAACATCTAAGCTTTTTGGAGTCCTGAGGTGACAATGTATGATAAAATGTACAGCAAGTGAATCAACCAATTTATAAGTTTTTGTTATCATTGGTAGGAAAGAAGCATCTTGGACATGGAATTGTTACGCTGTCTCAGAAATGTGAGGACTTACTAGGTTGGCCGCAGAGGGGCAGGAGGAAGTATAGAGGGAGAGCTCTATGCGGATGCGGTCATACTTACATTGTATTAACTGTTAATGTGTGTGCGTCTCTTTGGCTATACTATAGGAATACATTAAGTGATTCAATGGAAACATACCCCGTTGCTAATATTTGAATAGTATAGATTGGATAATGAATTCTTTTAGAAGCATTATACATTGTGTACTCTTACTTATGTCTGTTTTAATTGAACATTAAGGGAATGCAGTATTTTAATGGTAACCCTGCCAGTATCTTTAGAGGCCTGTTGCCATTTTTGTCCTCTCTGAAATCTTTGTCGCCGAGAAAGGCGGGATTACACTTTTTCTTTCAGATGGAGTTGGTGTATTGTATTCTTGGTTATCGAAATACTCAGTTTGGGGACTTTGAAATGGTAAATATTCATGGTGTGTAAAAAAGCATGATACTCGGGACTCCTGGGTGGCTCAGTTGGTTGGACGACTGCCTTCGGCTCAGGTCAGGATCCCGGAGTCCCGGGATCGAGTCCCACATCGGGCTCCCAGCTCATGGGGAGTCTGCTTCGCTCTCTGACCTTCTCCTCGCTCATGCTCTCTCTCACTGTCTCTCTCTCAAGTAAATAAATAAAATCTTTAAAAAAAAAAAAAGCATGATACATAACTACGATCTTAATTACATTAAAATGCTTACTTTTGTAGATACACACATGGGACCTAGAAGTCAAACTGTAAACTGCTTGTGATTATGGATGACTTTGTTCTTTGCTTCTTGTGTTTTTCAGTTTCCTTTTATGCACATGTTAACTTTTAAAAAATAAGTTTTTTAAAACCTAAAAAAAAAAAAGAAGAAGAGGGAAGGCCAGTCACATCAGATTCAATCATAAAAATAATTACACTCACAGGAATGGAATGCTATTTAAATAAATAAAAATCAAACTAATAAAATGTATTTACTATAAACATTTTATTTTATAAAATATATATTATTAAAAAAATAAAATCAGTGGTCAGCTAAAGCCAAATGGATTACTTTATCAAATCTTACTGTTCATCAGTCTAATTTTATCTCTGTATCTCTTATACCCCTGGCTCGGTATCCTGGCATACTAATATCTTGAAATCTCTGTGAGATATTATATTTACAAAGCTTTTTAAGTTAATAGTTAATTCTTGGTTTGCTTTATTTGTCTAAAAGTTAAGAACTTAAAAAAATTTATCAGTGTGTCTGACTTTTAGAAATAAGTGTGAATATTTAATAGGCATAGGTGTGAATACTTAATTGCAAAAAAACTGAGTGTTTTCCTTCCAAGATATGGAACAAAGCAAGGATGTCTCCTTTCACCACCTGTATCAGCATCACCACTTGCATAGCACCACCTGTATGTTAGTGCAATATAGAAAGACAAAAAAAAAAAAAAAGAGGCCTAAGATTGAAAAGGAATCTTCCTTTCAATTTCCACTGTTAAAAATCCCAAAGAATCTACCCCAAAAAGCTATTCGAAATAATGTAAGTTTAATAAGGTTGTAGGATGCAAAAATATCCAATGTATTTTTATATGTTAGCTAAAACAAATGGAAATATTTTAAAAATACCTTTACATGCTTTGTCTCCCCCTCTGCTTGGTTGTGGGTATTAAGGAGGGAACATATTGCATGGAGCACTGGGTGTGATGCTTAAACAATGAATTTTGGAACACTGAAAAAATAAAATAAAAAAATACATTTAAAATAACACTAGAAAACAGGAAATATTTAATGATAAGTTTTAAAAAAATAGGTATGAGATCTATATGCCAGAAACTATACAAAAAGAAAGAAATGGACAATACCCAAATCAACGGAGAAATAAATCATATTCAAAAGAAATATTTTGTGTTACTGTACTGGGTATAATTATCTTTAAATTAATCTATAGAATTCTACACAGTCTCAATCAAAGTCTCTGGAGGGTCCTATTGTAGTTCTTGACAAGCTAACTCTAAAATTTATAGGAAAAAGCAAATGAACCAAGAGAGACAATTTTGAAATAGAACAAGTTCAAGACTCACATGACTTGATTTCAAAATATATTTTAAAGTTAAAGTACAGTATTGATATAATGATACACAAGTTGATCAGTAGAAAAGGATGAAGAGTTCAGAACTAATTTCACATCTTTATGAGGAATTGACTTTTCCAAGGTTGCAGAGACATTTCAGAGAAAAAAAGATAGTTGTTTCAACAAATGTCACCAAAATAAAGTTATTCATATATGAAACAGCAAACTTTAATAAATAGGTTACATGATACACAAATATTAGCTCAAAATGGATCATAGATTTAAATGTAGAACACAAACTATAAAAATATTAAAAGAAAATATGGTTAAAAATGTGATTTTGGATTAGACAAAGATTTTTTAAATACAAATATCAAAAGAATGATCCATAAAAGGAGAAATTGATGAATTGACTTCATCAAAACTTAAAACTGCTCTTCAAAAGACACTTAAGAAGAGACAAGTCATAGTCTGGGAAAAAATATTTGCAAATTATGTCTGATTAAGGACTTGAATGGAAAACAAACAGCACCATTTTTTGAAGCGACTGTCCTTTTTTCCACTGGATATTTTTTCCTGCATTGTCGAAGATTAGTTGACCATCGAGTTGTGGGTCCATATCTGGACTCTCTACTCCATTCCATTGGTTTGTGTGTCTGTTTTCATGCCAGGACCATACCATCTTGATGATCACATCTTTGTAATAGAGCTTCAAGTCAGACATTGTGATGCCACCAGCTTTGGTTTTCATTTCAACATTCCCTTGGCGATTCGAGGTCTTTTCTGGTTCATACAAATTTTAGGTTTGTTTGTTCCAGCTCTGAAAAATGTTGATGGTATTTTGATAGGGATTGCATTAAATGTGCAGATTTCTCTGGGCAGCATGGACATTTTAATAATGTTTTTGCTTCCAGTCCATGAGCATGGAATGTTTTTCCATCTCTTTGTGCCTTTCTCCATTTCTTCCATAAATGTTCGGTAGTTTTGGAGTACAGATCCTTTACCCCTTTGGTTAGGTTTATTCCTAGGTATCTTATGGTTTCTGGGTACAATGATAATGTGGGATCAATTTCCTAATTTCTCTTTCTTTAGTCACATCATTGGTGTATAGAAATGCAACTGATTTCTGTGCATTGATTTTGTATCCTGCCATGTTGCTGAATTGCTGAATGAGTTCTAGAAATTTTGGGGTGGAGTCTTTGGGTTTTCCACATAAAGTATCATGTCGTCTGCAAAGAAGGAGAGTGACTTCCTTACCAATTTAGATGCTTTTTATTTCTTTTTGTTATCTGATTGCTGAGGCTAGGACTTCTAGTACTGGATTGAACAAAAGCGGTGAGAGTGGACATCCCTGTCATGTTCCTAACCTTAAGGGAAAAGCTCTCAGTTTCTCCATTGAGAATGATATTCGCTGTGGGCTTTTCATAGATGGCTTTGATGATATGAAGGTATGTACCCTCTATCCCTATACTTTGAAGAGTTTTAATCAAGAAAGGATACCATATTTTGTCCAATGTTTTTCTGTACCTGTTGAGAAGATCATATGGTTCTTGTCTTTTCTTTTATTGATGTGCTGTATCATGTTGATTGATTTGTAAATGTGGAAACACCCTTGCATCCCAGGGATAAATCCCACCTTGTTGTGAATAATCCTTTTAAAGTACTATTGGTTGGTATTTTGGTGAGTATTTTGGTATCCATGTTCATCAGGGATATTGGTCTGTAATTATTTTTGATACGGTTTTTGTTCTGACTCTTCTTTTTTTAGGATTTTATTTATTTATTTAGAGAGCACCTAAGGGGGAGGGGTAAAGGGAGAAGGGAAAGAGAGTCCCAAGCAGACTCTGTGCTGAGTGTGGACCCTGATATCATGACCTGAGATGAAATCAACAGTTGGACACTTGACAGACTGAGCCTTGCAGGCACCCTGAGATCTCACTCTTAAATGAGAAATCCTCCCTACTCACCCATTTTAAGGGGAAAAGCCACTGTGTGTAGGGGGGAACATGGAGATACTTCTGAGATAGCAGACCTCTGATCTGAAGTTACAGAGCCCAGAAACATCTAAACTGTCTGATCCAAGAATCCCTAAATGCCAGTAGAGAGGAGCACATAGTTTAACAAATCTCCAAAACAACATTTGCATTTCTGATTGCACAAGAAACTGGTGGGTGGACAGAGGAAGACAGAAAAGGCTCATGAGAAATGTGTTAACCAGACCCTGCATAGTTTTTTGAGTCTGGCTTGGAACTCCTGCTTTCCTGAAAACCTGTCTCACAGTGACAAGGTTAGCCAAAGTGTAAAAGGTAATATTTGTCCTTTGGCTTTCTCCCTGTGTCACTCTCACCCCGCTAAGCCCCTTATCTTTGGGTACTCCTGCTGACTCTCACTTGTCCTGCCCTCTAATGGAGCGTTTTGCTGAGTGTCAGAGAGAGCAAACACTCCTTCCCTTTCCCTCCACACCCAAGTATATGACCTTGTAGTCTCTGCTATCAGTGGCAGCCCCTACCTAGGAGGTGAAAATGGGAACTCTGAGTTTGTACATTGGACTATTCTGAACGTTCAATGTGTTCTCCACTACTAGATCTAATTTACGCTTATGATAAAACTGTCATTCAGACATTTCCTTCAAGTCTTGAGTGTGATGCCACTGCCTCAATAAAACTTTAACCAGAACATCTTTACAAAAATTTTAACACTAGGGCGCCTGGGTGGCTCAGTGGGTTAAGCCGCTGCCTTCGGCTCAGGTCATGATCTCAGAGTCCTGGGATCGAGTCCCGCATCGGGCTCTCTGCTCAGCGGAGAGCCTGCTTCCCTCTCTCTCTGCCTGCCTCTCCATCTACTTGTGATTTCTCTCTGTCAAATAAAAAAAAAAAAAAAAAATTTTAACACTAGTCTGATACCACCCACTCCTCACTGTATTTTTCCCCATTGCACATATCCTTTTCCAACCCCATCTATGATTTCCCTGTTTCTTTTACTTATGGTCTGTCTCAACCTATTAGAATATAGCATCCCTTAGAACAGACTGTGTTTCCTTAAAGCTGTCACCCTGAGACTAGCAGACCACCTAGCACATAGCGAGTGCTCAGGAAGGAACTGTTGGATGAATTCATTAATTGGGGATAAAAGGAGCTCTTATTGTGAACAGTCTCCCACTTTGCTACCTTTCCTCCATCCAGTCTTTTCTCTCTCTCATCTGGATTGTTACATTCTTACCAAGTCATCTTTGTTCAGTTTGGTCTCAGAGACAGACTTTCCTTCCTGTTGCTCAAGAAGAGAAATTTCTAAATTATAACATGAGACCCAATCCATAGTGCTAGAACACACTCTCTGTCTCTCTGTTGTTGGCAGGATAAAGTTCAGCAGAGAGGACTACTTTCCATGATCTTCCTTAACTTCTAGCCTCTTCCCGATTCCCATGCAGTGCTGGGACCTGTTCCTATAGTCTGGAGGAGAACCGAGGGTGCGCTCCCTTCACCAGTTCTACATAAATAAACATAAAGTAAATTTTTCAGAAGTATGCTATGTACAATAACATCAAAAATATCAAAAGCCTCAAAAGCCAAGTAAAGGCTTGCCTCAATGTGAGGGGTCAAAGGAAGCTTCACTTGGCACGCTGTCAGTTTCAACTCTTGGTAGGCGAGTCTCTCTGGACATAGACAGATAACTCAGAGAGAAATTATATTAGAAAAGAAAATTAGGGGTTTTCTTTCATAAAGTACAAGGAGAGACTTTAGAAGGCCTGGCTTATCAAATAAGAAATATAAAGAGTATTTGAAAGGAGAAAAACCAAGATTACAAAGGTTGTATTGTTTATATTAGTTCATTCATGTTGGGAAAACAGCAGTGTTTTTGTGTAATTATCATATCCACAAAGATTGTGAAATTTATTCAGACAACAGTACTATACAGGGCAGTAATAAAGATTTTTTTTTTTTTAATCAAGAGTCAACAATTTATGAGAGAAGCTCCAGGTTACATTTATTTTGAGACCGACACTGAGGTAGGGTGACCCAATTCTTTTTTATCCCAGGGTAAAAAGCCATCCCCCACCCCCCACCGCCTTTTTGGCCACAAATGTACTGTGTACGCTTATTGACAACAGTGTTGGGGCAACATGTCAGTTCTGCTTCCATATAAATATAATATTTTTAAGACTGACCTTAAGTCAAAGTAACTTTGCTAAACTCACTGATTAATTCTAATGATTTATATGTAAATCCATTTCAATTTTCTATGTATTCAATCATATTAACTGAGAATAATGAGCTTTGCTTTTCATTTTACTAACCTTCACACCTTTGTTTCCTACTCTTGTGCTGTTGCACTGGCTAGGATCTATACTGCAAAGTTGACATGAGTATGTGATGAGGCGTATTGTTCATCCCAGCTCCAACAGGAAAGCTTTCGATTCTCCATCAGTCACTATGAGGTTTGATGTAGATTATGTTCTAAATACTCTTTGTCAGATTAAGAAAACTTTATTCTTACTCAAAGAGTTACCATAAGTAGATTTTAAATTTTGTTGAATACTTCTCATTTATTAAAAGGATCATATGGCTCTCTACTTCCCCCTTATACTCTTAACATGGTGATTTTCGGTACTGGTTGTCAATATTCAGGCATTCCTTTTTTTTGTTTTGTTTTTTAATTTCTTTAAAATAAAATATACACATCTGTGTGTAGAAGAAATAGAAGTACACAGAAATGTGCATAGTGGTTTCAGAGTTGTGCTTTCTCTTTTTTCTTATCTGTCTTCTGTTATTTATTTATTTATATGAACATATAATGTATTATTGGCCCCAGGGGTACAGGTCTGTGAATCGCCAGGTTTACATTTCACAGCACTCACTCCTGTTTTCTTTTCTCTTGAGTAAATACCCAAGAATGGAACTGCTGGGTTACATGTTAAGTATATTTTACTTTTATAAGAAATCACTGGGTTGTTTTGCAATGTATAAGGATTCTAATTATTCCACAATCTTCCCAATACTTAACAATAACCTCTTTTTTATTTTGCCATTCTGGTGACTATGAAATACTTTGTACTCTTTTAATTTGTGGTTCTTTGATGACTCATAATGCTGAAAATCTTTTCAGAGGCTGATTGGTCATTCCTTTTTTTCCCCCACAGCTATATTGAGGTATGATTGACAAAAATTTTATATATTTAAGGTGTAAATTTTGATATTTTGTTATATGTGTATGTTCTACGATGACCACAATCAAGCTACATAACATAACTATCACTTCAGGTCATTATCTTTTGTGCGTGTGGTGAGAATGCTTACTATCCACCTCCTTTGTAACTTTCTAGAATACAGTATATTATTATTTATTTTTTTAGAATAACAGAATATTATTAACTATAGTCACCATATATACATCTCTTATATAGGTCTCTTACTCATTTATAGGTCTCTTACTCATCTTTTTTTTGAACTTATCTTTTTTCTTAAAGATTTTATTTATTTATTTGACAGACAGAAATCACAAGTAGGCAGAGAGGCAGACAGAGGGAAGCAGGTTCCCCACCAAGCAGAGAGCCTGATGCAGGGCTCGATCCCAGGGCCCTGAGATCATGACCCGAGCCGAAGGCAGAGGATTAGCCCACTGAGCCACCTAGGTGCCCCGAACTTACTCATCTTATTTCTGACAGTTTGTATCCTTTAACCAACATCTCCCTATTTCTCCTATGCCCTGGTAGCCACCATTCTACTCCCTGTTACTATGAGTTTGACTTTCTTAGATTCTACACTTAAATGTGATAATACAGCATTTGTCTTTCTCTGACTTATTTCATTTGGCATAAAGTCCTCCAGGCTCACCCAGGTTTCCACATCTTTGTAAATGGAAGGATTTCCTTCTTTTTTAAGGCCGAATTTTATATGCATATATAATTAGTGTATATTGATAATGATGATAAACCTGATGCTAGTACATAAACATCTACCTCTATGTACACCTAGATAGATAAATGATCTTCATCCTTGCATCCATCAACAGTCACGGGCTGTTTTCATATCTCAACCACTGAGAATAATGATACAATGAACATAGGAGTGCAGATATCTCTTTGAGATAGTGACTTTATTTCCTTTGGATATATTACCAGTTGTGAGGTTATTGGATTCTATGGTAACTCTATTTTTAATTTTTCAGAAACCTCCAGAATACTTCCTGTAGTGACCCTACCGATTTACATCAACAATGGATATAAGTTTCTCTTTTCGGTCCATTCTTGCCAATACTTGCTATTGTTTGAGTTTTTGATTCTAGCCATCCCCACAGATGTGAGGTGATATCTCATTGTGGTTTTGATTTTTATTTCCATGTTGATTAATGATGTTGAACACACTTCCCTATACCTGTTTCACTAGTCATTCTTACATCTTCTACGAAGAACCTGTTTAAGTCTTTCACTTAAATTTTCTTAGGTTCCTTTTCTTCTGAGTTTGAGAATGATTTTTATGTATTTCAGATAAATAGATTTTGTCATATTTATTTGTTGTATGTATTTTTTTCCTCCAGTGGTGGTTTGTCTGTCATTCTCTTAAAGTGTCATTTGCCAGGTAGAAGATTTTAATTATAATTATCAAAAATTTTTTTATGACTGCTCATGTTCTGTTTCAGTTGGGATATTTTAGCCTACCCCCAAGTTGCAGAGAATTTCTCCTCTGTTTCTTCCAGAAGTTCTAGAGTTTGGGTTTTGGATTGAGGTCTATGTTCATTTCAAATTAAATTTTATGTGTGATGTAATATAGAGGTCAAAGTTCATTTTTTTGGTAATCATATCCACCTTGGAAGACAATAATCTTTTACCCACTGAAGACCAACTGACTACCTATATGTTAGTCTATCTCTGAACTCTGAATTGTCCCATGGATCTAGAAGTTTTTTTTATATTAACTCCACACAGTCTTAATTAAGGAAGCTTTGTGATTTAAATCTTGCAATTTGGTAGTACAAATCCTCCAATATTTAAAAAAATTACTTTGACAATTCTAGATTAATTGTAATTCTACAAAAAGTTTAGAATCAGTATAACCATTTCCAGAAAAAAAGAAAACCCTGTGGAATTTTGATTGCAATTCCTTTGAATACATGGATACATTTGGAAGAGTGGAGATCTTAATAACATTGCCTTTCAACCTGAGCACATTTGTTTATCTGTGTTCGTAAGTATTATAATTGTCTGTAATATTGTAAATGGCATGTTTAAAATATCATTTTGCAATTATTTGACATTAGTATATAAAGACACAACTTATTTTTGTAACCCAACCTATCCTGAAACATTGCAAGATTTTAGCATTATTTCTAGTATTTAGATGACTTGATCTTCCTTCAGAGAAGACTTACTTTTGTTTCTGACGGATGGCTATGGCATCGGTATTCCCAGATCTTCTTTGTACATTAAGAATTCTTAAGATTCAAAGGTGCTCTGCAGTTTCTAAAAGGGTGATCAATTTCTAGTTTGACTTTATTCTAAAGGTATAGTACTTTGAGGTTTCAGTCTAAAGCCTGAGGATCAAGGTTTATCAGAGAAACTTCCCTTCGATAAGCTGAATTACAATTTTTGTTCTCAACTAATTATTTTCAGGATTTTAATTATACACCTGGAGTAAGCAGATGTTGCTGGGATATAAACAGTTAAAATGCCAGGCTTACTTTCCTTGGCTTCTTTTCCTTGACCCTGTAATTTTCCCCCGCATTTTTAATTCTCCTTTTTTTCAAATAAATGTTTTTCAGATTGTCCCAGTCCACCAACACCAGATACCCCCAACTTAGTTTTTAAATCTCAGCCTAAGTAATTCTGCATAATTGTCATCTCCCATTTGTCTTATTTGAAGGGTCATTTGAAAACTTTGAAGCAACACTTAACACTATATTCACATTCTTAAATTCTTTAAAAAGACCTCTCTAAATGTGTATCTATTCTCGGTGCTCTGAGAATTGATACCATAAAAAGGGAAGGACTGACCTGTAGCCTGAACTGTGTCCTTTAAAGTTATGTGTCTTCTCTTAGTTACATTCCAATAATCTTATATGCATGTATTTTATTTTTTTCTCACTATCTATGCATATTCCATTATTTTTGGTAGAAGACTTTTTAAGGCCCATAAGCATGTGTGGAACACAGAGTTAGCAACCGCAGAGTGAACTGGACTTGGCTTGGCTTCCAACCTCCATTTTGCCTGGGGCAGGAAACTTAATATTCTAATCCAGGAAATTACAGATTTTTTTTTCTGTCTTTATGGGGTAAATTTACACTCAATTCTAGAACTCTCCCTTTTCATCTTGCTGTCCCCAGGGACTAAGAAAAGCCTGTGAAGTTATGCATTATAGAGGAGTTGGAAGGACTGGGGTCTAAGTCCTTGTATGTGATGTCCCCTGTACCGCCCTCTGATGCCCACTGATCCCAGGGCTCCAGAATCATTGCCTGAGCCAAAGGCAGATGCATAAGGACTGAGCCACCCAGCCGCCCCAACCACCATTGCGACTCTTTGCACACACTTTCTGGAAAGGTCAGCTATACACCCGGGAAGTGAGGTGATGCAAACCCTCTATGGCTTTTATGATCTCCCTACTTCTGAAGCTTGGCCAGAAGTGGGGCAGATGCAGCCCTATCACACTGGTATCCAGGCTCTTTCTTCCCTTTTTTTCTCCCCCGAACTCCTTTACATAGCTCAAAAGTATTTCTACTCTTCATTCATTCAGAGAAAAATTAGCTTTCATATCTGCAAGCATTCTCCCAAACCCTTTTTATATCATATATGCTCATCTTTGAAGAAAAGAAAGCACCTTTCTCAAAAAAATTATCCCTTTAAAATTATGCTTTTAGTTACTTAAAACACAACAGACTGCTTCGGGCCATGTTGGAATCTGCCATTTCCCCTCATATGACAAATGTCACTGATTTAATGAATGGAAGGCCTGGGGCAATGAAGAAAAACAGGGAAAAATGCCAGATTTTATTTAAATAACAGGAAAAACATACATAGCAAGAAAATAATGATTGGCTTTTAAGAGAAATGAAATGGATCCTTCAACACAGACTACTATAGTTCTTTATAGACTGCCTTGGATAATGTCAATGATTTCACGGTAAACTTGGTGATATACATCTAAACCGAACAAAAAGTCTATATGATTGTAGCAAGAAATAGTTTTATGGTAAATAGGGTTTGTAATTTCAGAATGTAGATTTTTCACATCTTGAGGATCGGCCAACAAGTCATTGCCCCCGTTCCAAGTCGCTGTCGATACGTTCATGTTTCTCATGTCGTAATATGGAGAAGTGGACTAAATGTAGAAGGTTTTCGCAGAAAATGATACATAGAAGGTGTTCTTTACTATTCTTTAAATGATTAATTAATACAATTTTAAAGTACGTTGAATCTAAAATAATTACTAAGATGGAAGCAAGGAATATTGAAAGAATCGTTATTATGATTTTTACTTAGAAATAGATCAGATACAAATCAAAACTAGACCATTTGCTCTAATTCAGGGTGTTCAAACATGCTGCAGAAGGAATTTCAGTTTTATTTATAAGGCATGAAAGTATTTTAATCAAAATTTTCTGTAGCTGGGGCGCCTGGGTGTCTGAGTTGTTGGGCATCTGCCTTCAGCTCAGGTCATGATCCTGGGGTCCTGGGATGGAGCCCTGCATCAGGCTCCCAGCTCAGCGGAAAGCCTGCCTCTCTCTCTTCCACTCCCCCTGCTTATGTTCCCTCTCTCACTGTGTCTCTCTCTCTAATAAATAAATAAAATCTTTTAAAAAAAAATTCTGTAGCTGTATATCTGTCAATATATTTATCAATAAATGGTAAATATTGGAGGGGGAGCAAGTCTGATTTTATTGATTTTAATCTTTCCAGTTTACTTTGGAGTTTTACACAAGCAAACCACACCAGGCATGAAGTTTAGCTAAGGCAGAAGAGGATAATGGGAAAGAATAATTTTGAAGATGGCAGATTTGGGTTCTAATACCTCAAGATTTCTGTCATCTTCTTCATACAATATTACTATCTTCTCATTAACTTTTGTCTTTTCCTCATAATTACAGGTTTGTCTTATCTTCCCAAATACAATCAAGAGCTTTTAGGGTCAAGAACCATATTATGCCTTTTATTTCTTATTTAACTAACCACAGAGCTATGCGTATTATACACACAATATTTTTTCTCCTGAGGGAGGATGAATTACTCTATAGCTTGTCAAACTTCTCCAGGCTTACCTGAGGTATTTGTTGTTAAAATACATAGAAAATCTGGAAAAGCCCCCATTGGATGTGAGACTATGGAGCCAAATCATGGCAGTCTTTGCCTGCTGGTCCTTCTCACTGTTATTATCCTCTTGGGCTTTACATGAGCCCTTCTCTGTAGCCACCTCCTCTGAACTGAACCGGGAGATAGTTTTTAGCTTATGCATAATTATGTACCTGATTAAAATGAACCAAGTTCAGAACAGGACTGCCCCAATCAAAAGCTCTCAAGTGACTAGAATGAAAAACCTGAAAGAAAAAAAAAATTTTTAAAGGAAGATTATACTCATCTGTTTCCTACAGTGCAGCTGGTAAAGTGAGGTGTGAGTTTCATATACTGTCCCTCTGTATGGGACCTGTTGGAATATATATGCACAGGGACACGTCTTCACTTCTCCCTTCCTTTGAAAAGGGCAAGAAATGGAATGGGGGAGGTGGTGAGGGACAGGGGCATCTACAGAACGTGATTCTATCAGTTTCATATAAATGCACGTTCCCCCAAGGCCTTTTACCTTGTTAATGGGAGCCTGTGTGCTCATCAGCCCTCCCCAGAAAGCCTCAGCTCCATCCACAGAGGACAAAAGTGAGTGTCTATGGGCACCGATGTGGCTCAGTCTGTTAAGTGTCCAACTCTTGGCTTCAGCTCAGGTCATGTTCTCAGGGTTGTGGGAGTGAGCCCTGCGTTGGGCTCTGCACACAGTAGGGAGTCTGCTTGAAGATTCTCCCTCTCCCTCTTCCTCTGCCCCTCCCTGTGCTCACACTCTCTCTCTAAAATAAAGAAATATCTCTTTAAAATATACATAAATATAAATATATCTTTTTTAAAAATCTTAAAAGAAAAAAAAGTGTCTAGTGCTAGGTGCACTAGCACTGAAATAACATGTCCCTAAACATCCTTGCTTCAAACAACAGCTCTCAAGAGCATGTTCCAGAAGCCACCCCTTGCTTGCTTCACCTTTCATAACTGTAGCCTCACCTCCACCACCTGCTGTGAGCCTCTTAGGTCTAATCTGATCATATCCCTTTCTCCCCCTGATAATGTTTTCATTGAAGGAAGTTTCAGACTCTCAGCTTCCAGATCTTCTCTGGGACTCTAACCCTGACAGGTCTCCGTGCATCCACCATTTTATCTTCTCCTAACTCCTCCCAACTTCTAAAACTCTCTCTGCCATCTGGACTTCCATTGTTAGCGTATATCTTAAAATCCATCTCTGATGGGTTCCTTTACCTTCCTGCTCTCTGGACAACCTGATTTTCTCCCAACAACACTTCTTACCCTGCAGTTCTTTCCTTACACAAAACCAGCTGAGGTTATTCATGATCTTAGCATTTGTAAAACTTGTCGATTCTGAGGAATTTCCTCACATTACCCATGATGCCATTGCACCCAACTGTTCATTTCTATCCTAGAGCTTTTCTCCACTTAGCTTCTGGAATACCGTCATTTCTTTTTTTTTTTTTTTAATAATTAAAAAAAAATTTATAAACATATAACATATTATTAGCCTCAGGGGTACAGGTCTGTGAATCGCTAGGTTTACACACTTCACAGCACTCACTATATCACCTACCCTCCCCAATGTCCATAACCCCACCATCCTCTCCCTACCCCACTCCCCCCGGCCATGCTCAGTTTGTTTTGGGGCATTAAGAGTCTCTTATGGTTTGTCTAATACCGTCATTTCTTGATCTTCATTTTTCACTCCCGGCCCCTTTTTGGTTTCTTTGCTGTAGCCATCCAACCGCCACTGCCTGACCTTTGAATCCTTCCATGTCTCAGCCTTCTACCCATGCTCCTCTTCTCCCCATCTGTATTTACTCTGTGTGTATTCTCATCCAGTTTCTTGGTTTTCAGTAGTGTCCATACTTAAAATGTTTATCCTCTTCTGTAAGTCTCTTCTAAATACTAGACTCCTATACACAACTGCTTATTCAAGTTAAATACTGGGATGCCTCACACTTACCATCTCCAAATGTGAACATCTTCTCTGTCCCTCAAACATGCACTGCCACCAAATGTCCCTATCTCCTTTAATGGCAATTGCATATTTTCCTTGCTTAGGCCAGAAAGTCTGGAATCATCCAAGACTTTTCCCTCTCTCCTTTCACGGAATCCATATTAAATGTCTTCGGCTGCATGTTTACAATACACACGTACACTCAGAACCCAACCCTCTTTGGCACCCTTCCTGGAAACACATCTGTGCAGGCCATCATCAATCTGGATTGTGGTGGTCTCCAAAATTTCTCATTGTTTCCACTTCAATCTACCCAACATGGCACCCAAAGCATTCTTTTTTTTTTCCCCCAAGTAAACTCTACCCCTAAAGTGGTGCTTGAACTCATGACCCTAAGATCAAGCATCACATGCTCTGTTGACTGAGCCTTTGAGGTGTCCCCTAAGCATTCCTTTAAAACTATAAGTCATATTGTGTCTGCTCCCTGCTCAAAAACCTGCAGTGGCTGCTCACTTAGCTAGAAAGCCAAAGTCCTCCCAATAGAGTACTTGTTCCTTTCTGGCTCTAGTACATTTCTGCCCCCTTTTCCCTACTTCTTTCTTTCTTAATTGCTGAAATCAGCCACAGTGACCTTTTACCCATCTTTCTCAGAAATGCTCCTAAGTAAAGGGCTTTGCTTTGGTCAATCTTTCTGTCTCGAATGTTCTTCCTCCAGGTTGTCCACATTGCTAACTTTCTTGGCTTCTCTAAATCTTTTCTCAAATGTCACCATCTCATTGAGGTTGGCCTAACCTCTCTGTTCAAAAACACAACCCACTACCCACTGTGTCTAATCTCTTTATCTTTCTTTTTCCCCTTTATTTTTCCATAGTTTCTATTCCCTTCTAAAGTTTTAATAATTTACTTATTTGCTATGCTTAATGTTTATTGTCTGTATATCTAACTGCTAGAATGTCAGCTTAAGGAGGACAGGAATATTTACTTTGTTCATTGATGTCTACCCCGAGCATAGAACAGTACAGGGCACATAGTAGGTACTCAGTAAATATTATTTCAATTGAATAGATGCAAAGGTTGCTTAGACTTTCCTGGTCTATTTATCACCAGGAATGAACTAAATCTAAATATAAGTTAAAGATTTTTAATAATTTACCTCAAAACAATCACTTAGTAGATTTAGACATGTTAAATGAGAATGTCCTTCCCAATATCTCAATGATACTTGAATTCATTAGTGTTCATTAAATTTAAACAACACTCTTGATCATCACCGTTGAACTGTCATAATATTTTTGTTAGTTAAGTCAGAGCATTATTATTAACTCCATTTTTAAAATTAAGGAAACTGACTTCATAAGGAGTAAGTGAGCTTGCTGAGTGTCTCACTAGCAGTAAGTTTCAGAGAAAAGATTCAGTGCCTGATATTTTGATCTCAAGTATACTGTTCCTTCTAAGATTTTATCCTGGCTCTCAACTTTAAGATGATATTCACACTGGATTTTTTCTTCATTAATATTCATGCAACATATATTCTTGAGTGTCTGTTGTTTGCCCAGAACTCTTGGCCTTGCACATATAGAAGTGAATAAAACTTGCTCAAGGGCCTTATGAAGTTCACAATTGAACAGACGAGAGAATGAAGTCTAGTGAGAGACTAGACATTGGGATACCTGTGTTTTAGTCTTAGGTTTTTAAAATTTTATTATTGTTGTTATTATTATTATTAGTCTTGGGTGTTTTTGAAGGAATAACTCTGAATCTTTGGGTAAGTCAAATGATAAACATGGCCTTAATGATTCCTAGTCTATTATTCCAAATTAACTTTTTCTCATTTGTAAAACAGAAAATAGGTATATTGCTCTGATTATTGCTTAGGGTTAGAAGATCTAATAGATTATGATATTAACATATTAGAAACCATGAAAAATTACATAAATATGTAATAGTTACATTTTATCCTTCTAAATTTATCATCCTAATGACAATGGCATGATTCTCAGAATGATGGGATAAACCAGACTAGTATAAATAAAATTGTACTAAAAAGCACTTGGAAAGTTATACCTGACTCCAGTGTAGCATATTTTGAACAGATGTCCCTGCTGGGTTATGTGACAAATACACATCCAGACGACTCTGAGGGGTTAAAAAATTATTTTTATATTAGACCACCCAGAGAAAGCATAACTTTTTATATTTGCTACACTAAATAATTTCAATAAAATTTAAAGTAATTTTAAGCAAATAATATAAATAAAATATAAAATTATATTTTAATTAAGTACATAAATGTACTTACTAAATATTTAATTTTACATTAACGTAGAAGCTATTATTGGATTTCCGAGTTATGTAGTTTGTCATCCCATACTGAAAACAATCTAAACTCTTAGGACTCACACACAGACCCTTTGGAGAGCACAAATGACTGAAAAGATAGAAATTACCAGGAGAAATGGAAAAGGAATATTTAAAAACCCTCAAAAAAGCAAAGTACTAAAGCCAGTTTTTTCTTCAAGGTATTTGCCAATCCCAGGGAATCTGAAGTTTAATTGTGAGAACTAAGCTAGTTGAGGAAAACAAACAAACAAACAAACAAAATCAGCCCACGGCCTGCCAAGGGTGATTAGGAGATTTAAAAAGAAACCCTTTCCATGATGAACCGGGCTCCTGAAATGCTACACAACTCACAGTGAAACAATCAGAAATGCAGCAGCTTTCATGTCAACCTGTCATCAAGGTTTGAATTACCTACAATGTCCCTGGAAACCTTAGTCAGTGAGCAAGACTTACAATGTCAATGTAGTCCTATCAAAATCTCAGCAAGTTCTCTTAAGGATATCAACAAACTGTTTTTCAGATGGAGAAGCGGAAGACCCAGGACAGCCAATACAATATTGTAAGGGAGGAACAAAGTTGGAGGATGGACGTACACAACTTCAAGATGTACTATCAACCTACAGTAATCAAGAAGTGGGGTACTGGTGGAAGAATAGACCAACAGATCCATAGAATGGAAAGAGGGCCCCAAAATAGACCCCTATATAGTCAACAGATCTTTGAAAAAGAGAAAAGGCAATACAATCAAGAAACAATGGTGTCTTCAACAAATGGTCCTGGAACAACTAGACGACATGGAAAAGAAAAAGAAAAAAAAAGAATTGAGGCACAGACTCACACCCTTCGCAAGAGTTAACTCAAAATAGAACACAGATCTAAATGTCAAACTCAAAACTATGAAACTCCTATAAGATGACCTAGTAGAGAAAATCTAGTTGACTTTGGGTCTAGTGATGGATTTGTAGATAAAACACCAAAGGCACAACCTATGAAAGAAATAATTGAAAAGCTGAACTTCTCCCATCAAAAACGTCCACTTTGCAAAAGACAAAGATAATTAGAAGACAGGCCACAGACTGGAAGAAAATATTTGCAAAAGACATATCTATGAAGGTGTTACCCAAAATGTACAAAGAACTCTTCAAACTCAACAATGAGAAAATAACCTGATTTAAAAATGGGCCAAAGACCTTAACAGACAGCTCACCAAATAGATATACAGATAGCAAATGACCATGAAAAGATGCTCTGCATCATACACCATCAGGGAAATGCAATTTAAAAGAACAATGAAATACCACTACATGCCTATGAAAATGACAAAAGTCTGAAATGTGGACAGCGCCAAGTGCTGGTGAGGAAAAAGTCACAGGAACTCTCCTTCACTGCTGGTGGGAATGCACAATAGTACAACCCCTTTGGAAAAAAACAGTTTAGTGGTCTCTTATAAAACAAAAGGTATCCTTGTCACACGATCCAGCAATTGCACTCCTTGGTATTTATCCAAAGGGGGTAAAGACTCGTGTTCACGCAAAATCTGCATATTGATCTTGATAACATCTTTATTCATAATTGTCAAAACTTGAACGATAATGTCATTTAGTAGGTGGATAGATACACAGTGATACATCCCGACAATAAAATATTTTTTCAGCACTAAAAATAAATGAGATACCAAGCCAAGAAAAGACATGGAAGAACCTTGAATCTATGCTACTAAATGGACAAAGGCAATCTGAGAGGGCTACAAACTATGATTCCAACTACATGACATTCTGGAAAAGGCAAAACTGTAGCAGGCAGTGAAAAAATCAGTGGTATCAGTGGTTGCCAGGATTTAAGAGGGGAGGGATGAGTAGACAAATCACAGAGGATTTCTAGGGCAGTGAAAATATCCTACATGATACTGTAATGGTAGGTCTATGTCATTATACATTTGTTAGAACTCACACAATGTAGAACACCAGAGTGAACCACACTGTCAACTATGGATTTGGGGTACTTATGATGTGTCTATGTAGGTTCATCAATTATAACAAAAAGTACAACCTGGTGGTCCTTGCCACATCCAAGATCATCTAGGTTTTTCCCTATTTGATCTTCTAGGAGTTTGATAGTCTTACATTTCACATTTAGGTCTATGATCCAAATCTGAGTTAACTTTGTGAAGGGTATTTCATTTTTTTGTATGTAGACATCCAGTTGTCCCAACACTATTTGTTGAAGAGACTATGGTTTTTCTAGTGCACTGCCTTTCTCCTTTGTCAAAGATCTGTTGATGGTATTCATGAGACTCTGTGTCTGCACTCTCTATTCTGCTACACTGATCTTCTTGATTCTTTCATTAATTGCACACTGTCTAGATTACTGTAGTTGAAGACTAAGTCTTAATGTTTAACAGTACCAGTCCTCCAACTTTCTCTTTCCCTTCAATTCTGTGTTGGTTACTCCAGGTTTTGCTTCCCTCCATAAACGTTAGAAGTCATTTGTCAATATCCTAAAATTAGCTTGTAGGGGTTTTGGTTGGGATTGCCTTGAATCCATAGACTAAGTTGGTAAGAATGGACATCTTGACAACTTCTCTTTCTTTGAATGAATAAATTGATTCTTGCTGGGAAATTATTAAATGGTACAGGTGCAGGAACCAACCAGTAGTTTGAATGCCACAACTGCTTCTGCTAAAGCCTGTTTTTTAATTTAATGTGCTTAAAAAGTCTTAGAATGAATGCATACATCTGTAATAGCATCTATACACAATCAAACTGTATGGCTTTGGGAATAGTAGCTTGAGCCCCTAAACAGTGTCCCACTCCAGGAATTTTGATGAATGCCCAAAGCCAGTAAGGTTATTAGCAGGCACAAATGCCAATTACAAAAGAGTCAATAAGAAAGCAAGGGAGTGTTAGGAACCAAGATATAAGAGCAGGAGTTGTTAAAAAAAATAAGAAATAGAAGATGGGGTGCCTGGGTGGTTCAGTGGCTTAAGCCTCTGTCTTCAGCTCAGGTCATGATCTCAGGGTCCTGAGATCGAGTCCCTCATCAGGCTCACTGCTCGGCAGGGAGCCTGCTTCCTCCTCTCTCTTTCTCTCTGCTTGCCTCTCTGCCTACTTGTGGTCTCTCTGTCAAATAAATAAATAAAATATTTTTTAAAAATAAGTGATAGGAGAGAACTTAAATACAAGAAACTTCAGGAAACTAACACCCAATAGTAAAGGCCAATTAAAAGACCCAGCACAGCACCTGCTCTCTGTTCTCTACAGAGAGCAAGACAAATCGGAATGCAAACTAATCCCAGCATGCTCACGCTGATTAGTTTCAGAATGTTGGTGTAGTCCCCAAACCAGGAAGGCTAAGAATCTATCAGTACATGTGGATAAATCATACAATGACATGCAAGGCATAAAGTACTAAGAGCTGCTTTCTAAAAATGGACAAAGTACATTTCAAATCCAATTTGTTCTCACCATATTTAAGTTCTCCTGGTCATATCCATATATCATAAACAAGATATCACGGCAAATCTTACCAATAATCTTCAGTGGACACAGCTTGGAACCAACAAATCTTTTGAATGAGGTATTAGGTAGGAAGTCTTTGTTGCCAAGAAAAGCCTGTAAGACAAGTTTACTTGATTCATATTTAGAAGACCAAAATAAATGGTGCAATGAGCTCATATTTATAATGAAATGCACTGTCCCACATTAGTTCAAAATATTTAAATGAGAGAGCCTGGGTGGCTCAGTTGGTTTAGTGGGTGACTCTTGATTTTGGCTCAGGGTCATGAGATGGAGTCCCATGTTGGGTCCATGCTCAGAGCAGTCTGATTGTCCCTCTCTCTGCCCTACCCTGCCACCCTTGCCCTTGTGTTCTCTCTCTCTCTCTTTCTTTCAAATAAAGAATTAAATAAAACCTTTAAAATAAATACATTTCTTTATTTTTTCAAGATTTTATTTATTCATTTGACAGATAGAGATCACAAGTAGGCAGAGAGGCAGGCAGAGAGAGAGGAAGGGAAGCAGGCTCTCTGCTGAGCAAAGAGCCCAATGTGAGGCTCGATCCCAGGACCCTGGGACCTGAGCCAAAAGCAGACTTTAACCCACTGAGCCACCCAGGCACCCTAAAAGAAATACATTCAAATTAAGGGCAAAACTTGGAAGCAGGAGATAGAGATAAGCTGACTACTGGATTTTCCTTCAAAATGAGATGTCCAAAGCTATTATAAATAAAATCTTATTCCTTTGTAAATACAAAAGAAAGAATCCAGTGTCGCTGAAACCAAAAAATTAAGTTCATGCAAACATAGTCAAGACCTTTTATTTTGAAAGGACAGAATCATTGTCATTTTGATTTATAAGCTATGTAAAGGAAAGGAATAACATACCTTTAACACTGACCTCCATTTGTATGCCAATTTAATTAAAGGGCTCTTTGAGTATTTGATCGAAAAAACTGGAGCTAAGGCAAAAAATATTTTGATTCTTTCAGCTATCTGTGGCATTGTGGAAAATGTTATGAAAGCTGAAAGAAAACAAGATAGAAACTAACTATTCTTACACCATTACTAGCATGTAAGAAATGATATCATGGCAAGTGAGAGTAAATTCAATATGGTATGACCACTTAATTGACTCATTCATTTCTCAATTCCCTTATCAAACATTTCTCAATCACCCAGTATGAAACATACATATTGATCAAACATCAGACTGATGATTAATATTAAAAACTATGTCTAGACCATAAACAATGATAAATCAACAATAAAAGAGTCTTGTAACATGATAGTTGAGAAATCAGAAACAGTATTGAAGATTTCTATAACTGGCAATACTGAAAATAGGCTAGTGAGCTTTTTGGATATTTGAATCTTACACTTAGATGACAGATCCAATACATGTCAAATTGTTTTTATATTTACTTTTAATATATTTTAAAACATCCTTGCCTTATTGTGCAGAAGATACTAGTTTATATTTTATTGTTAGAGTCATTAATATGACAAATAGTTTTCCCTTTTATGACATCTCATCAAGCTACATTCTGGCACATCTTTTTTTTTTCCAGTTTTACTAATAACTTTATTTAAATAAGACACGGGAACTTCTATACCGAAAAAACACAAAACAAAAGCCACACATTTCCTTGTGTAAAGCCATATTGTATGGTAACTCCAATACTGTTCAGCACAGTGGCTAGAATTAAACAGTACAACTATATACAAAATTTAAACAATTTCTGACAAATTTCTACAGCTGGATGTAGGATACATTTGAGCTCAACAACTTCTGGGAAGTTTACGTGGCAAAGCATACGCTTTAACACATTTGGTTCAAAACTTTAATATATGCTAAGAACAAGTGTACAACACAATTAATATTTAGTTTCTCATGAGAAAATAAAAGCACATGTCACTATAAATATCGTACATCAGATTTCATCACCAAAAAACCATTCAATCCATCTTTCAGAAATTGATATTGATACACTATTGCATCATATTTGGACAAAAGCAGAGTGTAAGATCAACACATTATGTAATGCTAAACCAGATATCAGAAGTTAATGGAGCTCATATTTATCTTACAGAACTAATAATTTTCTCCCTTTAACCATAATCTACAAAATATAGTATTTTCATCAAGGCCTGAGATTATTAGGGTTAAAGGTGTCTGCTGCTGAAGAGATTGTTTTAAAAGGTTCCCCTGTGAAAATGGCAAAAGTAAACTGAGTCCTTTTCCATGACAGTCTCCTACAATATAACACTGACTAATTTTAAAGGAGCCAGAATTCACCTTTAGGAGAGAATATTACTGCAAACTTTGGTGGAAAGAAGATAATTGGGATCATGACAAAATAATACACAGAATACATACACACGCAAACATATACATATACATATATATATATATAATTTCTTTAAAAAAAAATCAATGGTGTTGCTTTCTTCTCTATCACCTCTTCCTTCTTCAACCTCCTTAGAAAATAAAACAAAGAAACCCCAAGGAATGACTGAAGGGAACTGAAACGTTCCTGTGACTGTAAGCACCTTATTCCCCTAATTCTTAAGAAAACAGTGCCATATACTGTAGGTACAGATGAAACAACTCTATGCTTTACTGAACTAAAAGCAATGGAATAAAAATACAAAAACTTCCCTTGGCTTTTGGAGACTCTCTTTGTGCTGCAGAAAACAAAGTCTGAGAGTTGGGCTCTTCCACTGACCAACTGGGATTATCTAGGGCTCTCATCACACAACTCCGTTGAGAATTCAGGTCGTGTCTGCAAGTGCAAGGCGATTTACTTGGGTTTTTGCTTTACTTTGCACATCTGAAATACTAACAGAACCATCCATGATACTGTGAGGAGAGGCTTGAAGAAACAGCTGCAAACTACTGCTTTTCTAAGTCACCAAACAACCAGCTTTCTGTGCTGCACTGCTTCTGAGACCCACACATTCTCTCTCCACATGAATACAACTCATGCACCTCAACTGCTGGAGGAAAACAAGAACCAAAACGTGTGACATTTGTAAACCCTCAAGTTAAAGAACTTCCGAGAGAGAAACTGAACATTAATAATGCCTTTAGCTAAAACAGCACTTTGTGACTTTGCTGGCCAATATAAACAAAAAAATCTCACCCATCCCTTGTGAGAGTTCACTTTTTTTTGCAATTAAACCTAGACTTTCTTGTTAAATTCCAACATGCACAATTGGAATGTTTATGTACAGCCTGGTACCGGAGACACTTCATTTGCAACATTGTAACAGTCAGGAACTGAGCAACACCTGAATTTGTTTAAAAAAAAAAAAAAGCCACATGTACACATGTTGAAACAGTGAATTCAACAGTTGTGTTTTACTTGTAACCGCAGGACAAAAGTGATGTCAGACACCACAGATTTGCTGGTTCTCCTCATGTTCACCCATGTCCAGGATTATTGTTCTCCTAGGGTTGAATGCACTTCTTATTCGAAGAATGTGGAATGTAATGAGGAAAGGGAAATGCATAAAATAAGGAAAGGCAAAAGAGTGATGTTCCCTCTTTAGCTTTTTAGCTGTGAAATATTTAATATCCCAATATGATATACATTCCAAGTTACCTGAGTTTAGACTTCAACTGAAGTACCTGAAGCTAGGCCATAGGGTGGGCTCTGTGCAACTGTTGTGGCCATTTACTTCTTTATTTTTTTGCATTGTATGTATTATAGAAGTTAGAAACAAACACCTGGATCAATTGTAAACATAATCCTGAAGTACAGTATTTTCCATAGGACAAAGCACAGCAAGACATTTTCTATTTAGACAGGCAACTTTTTGATATAGAGTTATTTATACTGAAGAATTTGGAACAAAACACAGGACACAGTACTAATCTGTCAAACATACTATGAAATGCATAGTCTCCACTTAAAACGCTGAATGACACACACATTTTGCAAGCAGTCCTGCTTTCCACAAAAACTGCTGAATAGGAGTTCCGTCCCTGCCAAGATCAGTGTTAAGAGATACTTTCTGATGCTGATAAGTATTCTGTTGGTGGTGGTGGTGTTCTGAAAGTTTGTCACTCCATGCAGATAAGCTGTCTGAGGTCTAGTTCCTAATCCGTGAAGGTAGGGTAGAGGCCAGTTCCCCCTCGGTTTTAGATGATCACATAGTTCTGAGCAGAGATGTGCTCCTCGCCCTGCAGGTCCTGCAGGAGCTGCTGCTGCTGGGATGGCTGTTGGACGGAGGCCTCCATGGTGCCCACCGAGCTGGTGTCATCGGAAAGAGACATAAAGGAAACCCGGGAGGAGAGCTGCTCGACAGAGTGGCCAAGGCTGAGCTCTGGCCTGAATTAGGAGAGTTCTTGAGCATCAGGTCGGAGGCAGGTAAGAGAGGGCCTACAAGTTTTACAGGACAGAAAGCTGATCCGGTGGGGATGAAATTAACCTTGTTTTTGTCAGGACAGGAAAAGAGAGGGGCTGAGATAGGCTGACGAGACCTTTATCAGGATCATAGAGTAAATCTTCTATTGAGCAAGGGCTCCCATCCTGGGACTCGGGGGGGACAAAAGGGGGAGACACAGGGTGAATGGCTGCTACAGCTACTGCTGCGCTCCTGCACAGAGGGGGTCTGAGTGTGGATGCTGCGAGTGCTGCTGCTCCGGTAGTGAGCAGGGAGTGGGGCTCCTCGACCGTCCGGGATCTCCAGGGGCTTGGACACTTCCTCCTTCCCATTATTTTCTTTAATGTATACCTTTTCTAACTCAGGACTTATCCCTTCTACATTGCAGGGCACACGTGAAACGGAAGATTTTGGCACTGCTATATTTGACAGCGGCATAGGGACTGATCTTGATCCAGCAGCCTGAGTGTGATTGATTGTTATATGGTTGCCATGAAGAGGTGACTGAGGATCTTTCTCCTTACTGTGCCGACTACTCTGTTTACTACGTTGTAGTTGCTGCCTCAGTTTGGCAATCTCTTTTAGTTGATCAGCACTCCCCCATGATGCAGAACGCTGATGTGACCTTTTTTCTGCTCCCTCTTCTGCCCAACAGCTAGGTGTCTGAGTAGCTTTATCTTTCTTGCATGAAGGTAATGAACATGAGGATCCCGTGGCCACTGTCCTGTGAGATAAGGTCCTGTTATCGTATCCAAAGAAGAGGTTCGCCTTATTGTACTAGAGGTTCGAACTTGCTGAGATTTTGGCCTGTCCACTCTGCACACGGGCGAGCCGGGGCTCCGTCTCTCAGGTGAGTTGCTCCTCCGGTGGTTCTCGGGGGGACCTTCTCGGGCGGCCCTTGGCCCGCGGCGCCTGCTCAGTCGGGGCCGCGGCCGGCGGCAGCGTCGGGCTGGGTGGGCTGGGGCCGCGGGCCGCACCGGGCCCCAGGAGATTGCCCAGCGAGGCGGCGGCGGCGGCGGCGGGTGGGCGCGTGGGACTGCGCTGGCTGCCCCGCAGGAGCTGGTAGGGCACGGTGGCGCGGATGGGCTGCAGCAGCCGGCCGGCTCCCGCAGCCGGGGCGCAACCCACGCCGCCGCCGCCCGTACCGTTCCCGCTGCCGGCGGAGGGGGCGGCGGGCGCGGAGCCCGCGGCGCTGCGCGGCATTCTCTGCGGCGGGGAATGAGGGGTCTGAGAGGAACTGGAGGAGGAGGCAGTGGACATGGTGGCTCCGAGGGCCCGGGACGACGCCGGCCGACACGGAGGCTCAGAGCGGGAGGCCACATCTTTTTTCTTTTTATAGCTTTTCTGTTTTCTGAGTTCTAAGAAGGCACACAACCAGAGAATCATATAACATATTAGAAGTCAGTAAATTTTAGCACATAGCCACTTCTTTCTTATTTAATAATTTTCCAAGATTCCTGGTTCCAGATAACTGTTACAGCTGGAAAATCCAGAGTACAACTCACACACATGATTAATAAATGTCAGAGAAAATATCTGTGGAAAATTGGATTAGACTGTTCTTCAACATACTCTTTTAAAGCAGGATGTGGCTTATTCCTATAAGAAAATGATCATTTTTCAGCCTAGAAAAGACTCAGTGAATACTGGTTGCTACTATCAAGTAGGCTTTGTAACTTCCCCAGTAGAAAGAGTGGGAGTAAGAAGGTTTACCACATCATGTAAGAGAATTATGTTGGGTTTTAGAGAATTATTTTCTGAAAATGAAACTATTACACATTAGGTGGAAGCATTGTTGCTGTGAGCTGAAAGAAGTTCTTTTTTAGTCTTTTTAAACATATGAAGGCTTAGGCTCATCTTTGTGCATGTCTAAAGTTTAATCTGTCCTAAATGCGTAAGCATTAATGGCCTTCTCACATCCCCTCCTCATGAGGTCCTTTGCCACACTTAAATAACAATTATAAGTATGAGATTTCTATTTGTGGAACAAGGGGTAGTTATGATCTTATGATCTCACTTTGATCCCAAGATGGATATCCAACTTCTGAACGCTTGGGAACAAAGACAACCTGTTATTACAATGAATTCTTTGTGACTGGAGTAGACAAGGTAGAAGGAGGAAGGGGATAATTGTCCAGGGCCCGGCTGTGGGTCTTCTTCTCGGCGCTCTGTTTTGTGTCACTTGTAGCTCTGGGAGCTTGCCCACTTCCTTAGGAGGTGTGTCTGCAAACCCTACAAAAGACATTGCATACTACGAGCCACAATCCTTCTGGCCATACCAATAGTGGTACCCTGGGAATGGCCTATATAAAATATTTCCTCTTGTCCCGTGTGTTTCATGATGAAGTCGATGGAGGCTGGGAGGTCATATTTTGCCATCTTGTCAAAACTACAAAAGAAAAGCGAAGTTGAAATCCCCTTGCTTCTAGAATGTGATGCTAACCCTTGAAGATAATGAACAGGTAAGTGAAGGCAAACTATTTTCAACTCTCTTTGGGTATTATCAAGAAGTTATGGGGTGGGGCACCTGGGTGGCTCAGTGGGTTAAAGCCTCTGCCTTTGGCTCAGGTCATGGTCCCAGAGTCCTGGGATCAAGTCCCACATCGGTCTCTCTGCTCAGCAGGGAGCCTGCTTCCCCCTCTCTCTCTGCCTGCTTCTCTGCCTACTTGTGATCTTTGTCTGTCAAATAAATATATCAAATCTTAAAAAAAAAAAAAGATGTTAAAAAAAAAGAATTTATGGGGCCCTTGGGTGGCTCAACTGGTTGAGCATCTGACTCTTGATTTCAGCTCAGGTCGTGGTCTCAGGGTGGTGAGGTCGAGCCCTGTGTCTGGCTCTGCACTCAATGTGGAGTCTGTTTGAGCTTCTCTCTCCTTCTCCTCTGCTCCTCCCCCCACTCATGCATGTGCATTCACTTTCTCTCCAGCTCTCTCTCAAATAAATAAATCTTTCTTAAAAAAGAATTTATATGGTATAATATATCTACTTAATAAAGACTTCCGTGAGAACACAAAGTCAGGGAATAAAGTAGCCCCAAGATAGTCTTATAAAGAGGCTGTTTATTTTGCATACAGGGGGATAAAGGAAATATATAGGTTAAGGAGCAAAACAATAGGAAGGGTGGGGTTAGCCAATAAAGGTTACTACTGACAAACGAGAAACACACTTAAGGTCAAGCAAGCATTCTTTCATTTTCAAGCAAAAATTGACATAAATTGTCATGGTCTGTTACAAGACCTGATTGAGAAAAGACATTTCTGTTCTACTTTATTTCATTCAAACATAAGACAAAATATTTGACACACTTATAAAATAAAATGAAACATTACTTGATGTTATTTGTACCTGAAGGCCCAGAATTCTTTAGAATTTGTCTTCAGGTACTTGTGTTTCCTGGACCAGGTGGTCCCCCTGCTGTTCCCCATCCACACATCATAACCAGCATCTGCCAGAATGAAGCCCAGGCTATTGTTGGGCAGATTGGAGATCCAGCTGCTGGCAGATGTAAACAAACCATGTTGCAAGTAGACAACAAGCCTCTGAGCTAGAAAAAAAAATGCAGAGAATTTCTTCTTAAATGTTGTAGTATCTGTATAGATATCTTATCTGAAATTAAATCCTTTAACATGACAGTTTGTAGTTTTCAAAATATATTTTTAAATTTTATATTGTATAAATATGGTAAATTTTTCATGTTTTATCCCATTGTCATTGTTTAGGAAAGTTTACAAAGTTGCACACTTAGCAAAGTTTACAAAGAATTTTTTTTTCAAATGACCAAGTATACCATTAGGTCATGTCTCACTTAAATATATAAACTTTAAAGATTAGAACATTCACATAGCTAATAGTCATGAGAGCACTCATATACATTTTATTTTATTTTATTTTTATTTTAGAGAGAGAGAGAGTGAGAAGGGGGAGGGGCAGAGGGGGAGGGAGAAAGAGAATCTCAAGTAGACTCCACATTGAGCGCGGAGCCCAACATAGACCTTGAGCTCACCACCCGGAGATTATGACCTGAGCCAAAAACAAGAGTCGGACATTTAACTGAGCCACTCACGCTTCCATCATATACATTTTAAATAACATATTACAGTAGATGTCAGCCAGACACTGGTCTTAGCCACCCCAATGCTGTGCAGTGGGCTCATGAAAGAAGTAGCCATGATGAGAGAGATGTAGGTTAACTTGGGCCCCCCAGCGTGGGTGCCTTACCATGGCTACTGCTAGGAAAGTATGTCTAACCTGCCTGCAACAGATATCTCACAGGGTACCATCCCCTCAAGGAGACCAAACCAGCCACTTGGAGACTAGTTGGGAGCATCAGACCTTTTCTCTTCTGGAAAGTTCAACAACCCACTATGACTGGCATTGATATATATTTTGGCTATGATTTGCCTTTCTTTCCACATAGGACCACAGCAGAGTTCCAAGAGTTCATGGAGTGTCTGATCTACAAATATGGAACCCCTCATGACATACCTCAAATAATGGGAATCATTGCAGGTCAAAGAAAGTGCATTCCTCAGTATTATGGCCTTGGAAGGCCACTGGTCTGAGAGTGTAACCACCATCAAGAGGCTGCCAGCCCAACCAAGCAATGAAATCAGCACCCAGTAGAGATGCCAGCTGGGAGATGACATCCTGTAACTGTGGGTCCTGTCCTTAAGGACTCATTTAATACCTTAAACAAATGACTGAATATATTTCTCTAATCAGTAGAACACGGAGTCTAAGAAAAAAGGGGTAGGATGAAGAATGGTCTTACTCACTATCATCCAGTAACTCACTTGGGAGTTTGTACTTTTTGTCCTCACAATTTAAGGCTCTTATAGATCCAGAGGCCCTGGTCCCCAGACAGAAGACATGTCCACTAGTTCACACAGTAAACATCCTAATAATAAAGCCATGACTGCTGGGAGGCTATGACTTTGGACTCCTCATGATAGAAGACTAGAGGGCAGCAGTGGCAAAGAAAGGAAAAACTATATTGGCAGGAGTCATTGGCCTTGATCATCATGACGAGGTAGGGCTTCAGATACAGAATGAGGATGGAAAAACATACTTGGTGTTCACGAGATTCAGTGGGACATCTTTTGCTACTCCGTTGCCTTGCTTTCCCTATAAAATGTACAAGTACTGCAACTGCGACCTGTTACAGACACAGTAACCCTTCAGGATAAGGGCTTGGCTTGCCACATCAGGGGACACAGCTGAGAGGGAGGGGAATCTACAGTGGGTAGTACAGGTGGGAATTAACAAGTGACAGCCATGGCATTAGGATCAGTGGCAATGGCAGATGTCACACTTTGTTCCACTCAGCTTCCTCTTATAAGTTTCCCCAGAAATTCTGACCTACCCGTACCCTGGAAAACCTGCACCTGGATGAAATAAGCTTAATGTGAAAAACAAAAGGATCTGTGTCATGTAAGAGGTGCACTCTCTGTTATTTTGGTGCTCACCCAGACTTCCTTTCCAAAGTAGGTGGAGCACCCAGATGTTGTGGGTGTTGCTTTCTAAGTGCTCTCTATTGCCCCTCTATCCCCCAGGGTGAATGGCAGTTGCCTTACCTAGGAGATTACACCAATAAAAGTAGCCTTAGGCAATAACTAACTGCTGTGGCAATGCAAAAGGCTAACTCCTTAACTTCAAGGCAGGACAGCTTCCAGGATGCAGTTCCTGGATCCATAAGCTCCCCTGAGATCAGACTCCAGCGGGACTTAGCTGAGACACACCCTTTCTAGCTCCTTTCCTAGCCCTCTTGGATTTCCACATGACCTTCTCCTGATGGTAGACCAGCAATAAATCACGTGCTTCTGACTCCCTGTCTCTGGCACTGCTTCTAGACAACTCAAAAGCACTTACTGTATTTTGAAATTACCTTTCAATATTTTATTACAGTATTCACAAAATTAGGTCAGACCCTGAAAAATGATTACTATAATTATGTTAAATCTATGTTAACATTTTCTGTCTGGTAGTTCTGACCTTTATAAGAATCCAAAATTACATTGATTGAGGTTGTTTCAAATTAGTATCTTTCCTGAAATATACTTTACTGCTTAAAACTTGAGAGGGCATTTTATAATATGAGAAACATCCTTTTCAAGGAGAAATATCTAAAGAGAAAACTAAAAAAAAAAAAAGTTGGCTTTTGTTTGAACAATTAGATGAATAAGCAAAAGTAATCTATTGCATATTCTTCTAGTAAGTGACAGATATAGAATTATAACCCTAGCGACAAATTCGAGTGCTTTATCTTTTTCACCACACTTGTGGATAGTGATGTACCTACTGTTGGGATAAAGAACCAGGACCAAACTCATCTCTTTGCTATTATTAGAGGAGACAGGAAGGACATGTTTACCAGCCATTTTCCAAACTTATGTTACCATGTTACCATTTCTAACCCTTCATGAAACAAAGAGATTGGAAAGAACCAACAGAAATTAGTAAAGGGACCCACAAAGCACATTTGGAACAGCTTAGTTTCCATCACACTCTAAAACCATCCTGTGAACAAGAAGCCAGGGGAGAATCGGGCTCTCATCTGGGGGCATGTAGAGACATGGGTGAGAAGTTAATTGTGCGCTTCATCTTTAAGTCTTTTCCTTGTCTGACACTCACTGAGGGCCCAGACAGTCACCAAGTTGTTCTGAATTGAATATTACCTGAACTTTCACTGTTTGTCTTTCCATAAGGAATTCTATAAAGGCCAAGGATGTAACCATCTTCAGTTATAATATCATACACTTCATCTGGGTAGCCCCAATAAGAAATAATTTGGCTCTAGATAAAGAAAAAGGAAGGCTTTTAGGATACAATTTCTGGTCAGTTAATGGAACCTGATAATAACCCAAGCTGTTAATGTAATAATGGACCTTGTATAGTCAGTCTCTCAACCTCAGGACTATTTTTTTTTCACTAGTTCACTGATTCATTCAGTAATAGATATTTTAGTACATCTATAAACATCATTCTTATACATTACTTTTTGCCTAACTACTAATCACTCAAACTTTTACCTGCTCAGCCATATAAATTTTAAAATATATGTTTATCCACAAATGTTTGCATGTCTATGATTATAGCTAAGCTTATATCTGGAATTTGCATGTATGTGTGTGTATACAAAAAAGAATTTATAAGTCTTCCACAAAGGCATTTAAATGTCGGTATATATATTTTCACCCAGGGACAAAGTAAGGGTGAAGGGGAAACTGTGAGCTACAGAACAGTAAATGGGGACTATTCATTGACCCATATCAAAATATATGAATACAGGGATATTTTTTTGACTGCAGCTCTATTAAAATAAAAGCCCGCCCTCCCCAATTAAAGAGTAGCATACACTGTGTTATTTCAGCAGCTTAGCATTTATTTCCTAGCAACTTACAATGTTCATGTTCACTTCAGGGTTCTGAGCTCTTCGATATAGAAAGGTACCTTGCGTAGTCCCAAATAAGAGAGGTCACTCTGAAAAGATAGGACATTTGGGATCTGCATATAAAAGGAGATGTTAATACTACTAAAATTGCAGCAAGTGATACCATTTGACTGTTTAAATAATTCTGTGAGTTAGGGAATATTACTGTTTTCAGGTCAGAAAACCAAAGCCTGGAAAAATTAAGTAACTTGTCTAAGGACACACAATGTATAGTTGGCAGTCAAGAGTTCAATTCATTCTGGCTTCATTCCCACATCAGTGCTTTTCCAGCTGTCTTCTTTTGCAGCACAAAACCCTCTTTGAGGTCTCCATTATAGAACTGTTTAGCCTAATTCCAAAAACTTTATCATATACTACAAGTTAATTGATACCTGAATTAATGATGTAATGATATTCTTACCAGACTAACACTTGTTTATTTCCTTTAAAGATTTTATTGATTTATTTGAGAAAGTGTGTGTGTGAGTGTGTTGGTGTGTATGTGTGAGAAACAGAGTCAGAGAGAGAGCACAGAGGGAGAGGCAGACACCCCACAGAATAGGGAGCCAGATGCAGGACTCTGGGATCATGACCAGACCCAAAGGTAGACAATTAACTGATGGAGCCACCTAGGCGTCCCTAGACTAACACTCGTTCAAAGTATGTTTAACAGTTGTTGAGTTTTGGGGAGGGAAGGGGGATGGCGAGAATCTTAAAACAGTAAGAAAAATAACTTGTTATCTATAATGGAACCCCCATAAGACTATCAGCAAATTTTTTTAGCAGAGACTTTGCAAAATATAGATTGCAAAATATACATATATGCAAAAAAAAAAAATATATATATATATATATATATATATATATGTATTTAGGATTTTGTTTTATTTACTTGACAGACAGAGATCAGAAGTAGCCAGAGAGGCAGGTAGAGAGAGAGAGGGGGAAGAAGGCTACCCCCTGAGCAAGGAGCCTGATGTGGGGCTCGATCCCAGGACCCTGGGATCATGACCTGAGCCAAAGGCAGATGCTTTAACCCACTGAGCCACCCAGGCCCCCTATTCAATATATATTGAATATATATTCAAAGTGCAGAAGGAAGGGAAGAAAAGAGGGAAGAAAAAAAAAAAAACAAAAAACAACCTGCCAACCATGAACATTCAACAACCCAACAAAGCTGCCTTTCAAATTGGAAGGGCAGATAGTTTTTCAGACAGGTAAAAGCTGAAGGACTTTATCACTGGTACTAATTGGGCCTTACAGTACACATTAAAGGGACTTCCTCAAGCTGAAATGAAAATAAGTAACGGGAAATCATGTGAAACTATAAAACTGTTCAGGTAAATATATAGTTGAATTCAGAAAACTCTAGTGTTTCATGGTGGTGGTAAATCTTGAGATTTCTTACAAAGCTGGTAAAGAGCAACTGTGAAAGGGAAGGTTAGGAAAGGCAAATCTGCTTGACCACAAAGGCTTTTCTAGACGTATTAGTGAAAAGTACTTTCAGCAGTTCAGAAGGTGGAAATTGACTTCCTTAAAATTCTGTCTACCATTTAGAAAATCTTCATTTACTTATACGTATCCTGTTTGAGGACCACTGTCCCAGGACCACTGTCCTATCCAGTACTTCAGTTTCTTTGGCAATATCCCCCATTGTGCCCATCCACATTCCGAAGGTGTCCCCGTTGGAGAGCTACTTCAAGAGAAAATGTGTTCCATTTTTAGATGCACCTACTTAAAATTTTTCCTTAAATTTCTTCTTTGAGAATATCTATATTCTCAATAAATAACATAGATATTTAATATATAATACAAATAATAAATATCTATATTATTCCTTAAATATATTTAAGCCAGAATCTAGTTCCTTATAATTTTCATAAACTGATTTTAATATGCTGATGTATCCAATTATTTTTCTTTCTTAAGATCTTTTACATGTTTGCAGATGGTTTTCGTGTTTTTGTGACATTTTCTTCAGGCTAGCAACCTAGCAATCTTTATCCCTCTTACCTATTCAAGCAAGATAATTTCAAGTCCACTTATCATCCTGGACATTTTTCCTTGAATGGCCCCATTTATCAACGACCCTTTTGAAATCTGGGGTCCAGCACTGAACCTGGTATTCTAAATGTGTTCTGAGCAGTGTAAATAGTGTGGGACTGTCGCCTGCCTTGTTCTGCACACTCTAATCCATTTGTCGTAGCTTAGGTTTATATTTAGCTTTTTGTCTTAACAGCTCTATTATACTGTTAACTCAGAGTGAACTTAAGGCCAAATATAATTTTTTTTTCTTAAGTAGGCTGCACACGGGGCTTGAACTCACAGCCCTGAGTTCAAGACCTGAGCTAAGATCAAGAAAACATTTAACCATCTGAGGCACCCAGGCACCTAAGCCCACTAAAATTCTAAGCTCTCTTTCCTTGATTCTGTAAAATTGTTTTCTAGATACAAAGGTAAGACTTCAAATAACCTCCTCCATTTTTTTTTGTTGTTGTTAAATTTCAGTGACTTCTATTGAAATCTTTTAAATTCCTGATCTTAAAGTAACCCTATGAGGCTATTCACCTTGATTTTATGCCATCAAAAACTGATTTGCCATTAATGATTATCGAAGTTATCAATAACACGGTTAGTGAGAACAGACAGAGCTGTGCCTCACACAAGCAGGCAACCTTTGCTGACTGGCATGATATTTTTATAGTATTACAGTCATATTATACCATAAAAAAGCACTCTCTGAGAAAGTATTTTCAATACTGAAACTGACCCACTGAATTAACATTTGGCCTATCTTAGTTTAAGCATAATTCTTGAACGGCTTGCATACTTTCTAGGCAAAGAGTTACTGAGCTCTGTGTCTGAGAATTCTGACTTTGATTCTAGTTGCCAGGGATACCGTATTGACTATGACAATGTTTCTGTCCACTTAAATTCTATTAAGTAAACAACAAATAAGTAGGCAAGAAAGCAAGATAACTTCTAAAAGTGATTAGGTAACATGAAGAAAATGAAACGGGTTGGGGGAATAGAGTCACAGGGTTGTTCTTTTAAGTCAAATAGTTAGAAAAGTCTTCCTTTAGGTGACTGCTAAGCGGGACTTAAATGAACAGAAAGAGCTAGCCTTGCAAAGATCAGGAATAGGAAAGAAGAGAAAAGGTCAAGGTGGCTAGGAAGAGTAAATACAGAAGCCTGTCCTAGCTATTTTGCAATCCTACTTTCTTTAGTTGTCTAGTCATTCTCAAATATCCCAGAAAGATGCATTAGTACCCGTAGCCAACCGTGGACCTACAGCCCTACAGTTATAGCTCTGGGCTGATGGAACCCATTCTGGAGATTGGGGATGGGGGTAAGGTGGGTGGTTATACTAGTCCTTAAAGACTAATGAGAAATCACAAGCCATGATACCCACCTCCATTCAGTGCTCATAACCATCTCCAGTTCTACATACTTTTTAAAGAACATATTAGTGATCACACCAGAAAAGGAAAAGAGTGAAGAATTCATGCAAATGAACAAT
The DNA here is from genome assembly GCF_964662115.1 of Mustela nivalis. Taxonomy (NCBI): domain Eukaryota; kingdom Metazoa; phylum Chordata; class Mammalia; order Carnivora; family Mustelidae; genus Mustela; species Mustela nivalis. The sequence continues at coordinate 113,071,464 of NC_139021.1, forward strand.
ATTAGAAATACAAGTCAAAGAAAGTATGCTCTGTACTCAAGAACTACATAAACAAAGGCTTACCGCTTTCACAGATATGTGGAAAATCTATTGGGGAACATAAAATAATTCCATTTAGCTATAGCACAGGACATACAAAGATTACCAAGGTTAATATATAAAGATAGGGTGGGGAAATATCACTGAACAGTTTTTATGCCAAGCAGTTGAACTTGGTTCTGTATGAAACTGAGTGCTACTGCAAGTTTTCTGAGAATGGTAGTGACTGACCCAGAAGCTCAGTGGAAAACATAGATTAGGAAAGGGGAGAAAGTCATTATAATAATAATAATGAAATAATATTCATTATAATAATAAAAAGTCATTATAATAATCCAGTTAAGAAGTAATGACTGCTTGGGGGCACCTCTGCAGCTCAGTCTGTTAAGCGCCCCACTCTTGATTTCAGCTCAGGACACAATCTCAGGGTCGCGAAACTGAGCCCGGAGTAAACAAAAACAAAAAACAAAAAACAAAAAAAAAAAAAAAAGAAGAAGAAGAAAGAAAGAAAGAGAGAAAGAAAGAAAAAGAAAAAAAGTAAAGCTTGAGTTTTCTGGTGTAGAATTGCATGGGATTGAATATAAGAGACAGAGGAGAAAAGGTCCAAAGGACCAGAGGACCAATAGTTAATAAGAGTGACAAAAGAGAAACTATTGAAGATGACCATGAGGTTTTAGGCCTGATCGTACAAGAAACAAGGAAGCAGGAGCTGTTTGAGAACAGACTCAAAACAATCCAGGAGACCTGCCCTGGTCTCATCCTTTAAATACTACATAAATTTGGGCAAATTCACTTTAACTTAGTGTCTATATTTACATTATGTAAAATGCTGGTGGCAGAGCGTGGTTGAACTAGATTACCTCAAATCTCCTTTCCAGACAGTTCTGAGATCTTTAGCATATGGTTGTGAAATCTCTTTAAAGCAGGGATTAACTTCTGTCTAGAATATCAGCTTTATTTTGTTTATAACAAATAAATTAATAGATTCATATGACTTTTATAAAACCTTGAAATTAATAGAAAAATGTAGATACATCTGTTTCCTCTCGAATTTCTCTAATACTGCGGTCATACTTGTCTTTGTGTATGTTTGTAAAACTGGGATTTTACTAGTTTTGTAGCCAGTTTTTCAACATTATAGAATGAGTAATTTTCTGTACATCCTTAAATATTTAAAGCCATATTTTCTTAGTAGGTTGTTTGGTTATAGCCATCAATGTTTCTTTTTTTTTTCTTTCAAGATTTTATTTATTTATTTGAGAGAGAGCATGCGAGGAGAGAGGTCATGGGAGAAACAGACTCCCTGCTGAGCAGGGAGCCTGATGCAGGATTCCATTCCTGGACTCCGGGATCGTGACCTGAGTCGAAGGCAGTTGCTTAACCAACTGAGCCACCCAGGTGCCCCTAGACATCAATGTTTCTAATAACATTGAGGTAAACACATTTTTATGTAAATTTCAATGTATAACTATATATTATTTCCCCCAGATAAATGTCTAGACCTGGTATGTTTCATTCAAAGAACAGAGTTTTAGGATTTTTGATAAATTATCAAACTCTACTCCGGTTTGCTATTATATTTTGTCCTGTGCATTTTGCAACACATAAGTTGTAAATAACTATGTATTTAGTGTTTTTCTGTTCAGCTCTATCTTTTATTTTTATGTCTTTTTACAGGCTGTAATTCTATATTTCAATCTATATTTTCTTTTCTTTTATCAGATATATGTATTGTTGGTCCACCACCAATTTGATGTATGGTAATTTCTTCACAAGGGGGCATAAAGTAAAACTTTTAATTTTTAAATTTTTTCATTATCTGGCTACTACTGTCAACTTTCGTAGCACTTCTCATAGCTATCCAGTTTCTCTAGTTTTGCAGGTAGTAATTTATCCACAATCTAGGGTAACTGAATTCTTTATTTTTTAACAGTTCACAGTTCTCATTGCTTTTTGTTGTTTCACTGAGAATGTCCAGGACAATATTGAAGAGAAACGAACCGGTCATGTGTCCTTGACTTGCTCATCTTTATATACCTCAGAGCACGTGGAATGTGTTCTAAAATATGTACCGAAGAGGCGAGTGAGCTCAAGTTTTCTGGTGAACGGTCACCAATCTGACACGCAGACGTTACGGTCCCCCTTTGACAGATGGAGAAACTGAGGCTCAGGGTTACAGGGCAGGCACAGAGCCGGAGCCAACCTGAAAAGGACAGCACCTGCACTCACGTGCTTCAGGAGGAGGTGAGCAGCGGCCTTCCGGGTCCCTCCCTCCGCCCTGCGGGACTGCGCGGTCACTCCCGCTGCGGCTCCGGCCTGGGGCGGCGCTGTCGCGCTCCATGCTGCATCCCTGTCCCCTCCACGAGGCTCGGGAGCACCGGGGCGTGGCCCACCCCGCCCCGCCCCGCTCGCCTCCCGTCTGCCCCCTGGAGGCCGGCGGGCGGCACTGCGCGCGGGCGGGGCGGGGCGGGCCTGGAGCGCGGAATCCGACAGCCGCGTGCGGCCTCGCCCCGAGACCCCGGGCCATGGCGCGGGTGCTGATCGTGGGCGCCGGGCTGACGGGAAGCCTGTGCGCAGCGCTGCTCAGGAAGGAGGCGCCCCCTCCAGTGCACCTCACGGTGTGGGAGGAGGCTGGGGACTCAGGTGGGTCGTGGGGTGGTCGAAACCGGGGAAAGGAAGCCTGCTGGCGGCCTACACCGGGAGGTCTGTGGGAAGATCCGGTCACCGCGGCCGCCACCTCCCGGCGGCAGCGTGCGCGGTGCTAGCCGGGTCACGTGACCGGAGCCTCCAGCTCCCCGGAGACGCCCGGGGGGGGGGCGGAGTAGGCGGTGACCCCCGCGCCGGGCGGGGAGCGAGGGAGTGGGAGGAGCCCCGCGGGGCGGGGAGGGAGGAGCGGGAGGAGCCCCGCGGGGCGGGGAGGTAGGAGCGGGAGGAGCCCGGCGGGGCGGGGAGGGAGGAGCGGGAGGAGCCCTGGGTAGGAGGAGGGGGGCCACTGGGGGAGTAGGAAGATCCCCGCGCGGGGTCAGGAGCGTGAGGAGGGAGGACACCCGGGATGAGGAGTGGGGGTTTGGGGCGGGAGGCGGGAGGAGCCCCGCGCGGGTGAGGGAGGAGGAAGGAGCCTAGGGTAGGAGGAGAAGGGGGATAGGGAGAGAGGGAGCCTCAGTCAGGGTCTAAGGTCCGGAAGAGCAGGAGGAGCCCAGGGCTGGGGAAGTGGGCGTGGCGGGGGGGAGGGGAGCAGGAGAGGGAACCTTGGTAAGGGTCGGGGAAGAGCGGGAGGAGCACAGGTCTGGGGACTACGAGCGGGAGGAGTCCCGCGCGGGGTCAGGGAGGAGGAGCGGGAGGTGTGCCACCCCGAGGGCAGCCCAGGAGCTCTGGCGGTTTGCACAGCTTGGGCCTACCCCCTTGGCCAGTGCGCGGGTTTTTTTGTTTTTGTTGTTGTTGTTTTGGTTTTCATCTCTACCTGGCCCTGCTTTCCAGGCCATCTGCACATGTCGAGGATCCCAAAGTGCCCTTGGACCAGGACTACCAGGATCTAGTTGACAGACTCCCTTTTTTTTTCTCAGGAAACCTGTTTGCGGGAGTGAAAACATGCTCCCAGTGATTATTCTGACATGTCATGCGTTTTTTCGTTGGACGTTCTCCACGCACCCATTCCTGTTGTTTAAATGTGTGAATCCAGGGGCCAGGCACAGCGCTGAACACCGCTGTGTCCTCTTTAAAAATACTTCGCAGTGACCAAGTTGTCCTAAGGATAGTAGAGGACAAAGCCCAAAACTAAAACAGAAAAGCACAACAAAGTCCTCTTTTAATACAGCCCTAATCTCTTTGGCCCCCCCGGGGGTGCATAATTGAGGTGTTCATTGCAGAAGGGTCATTCTGAAGCACTAAGATGTTTCTTGTGAATGAATCCAAGGGGGAAGAATGACGACAGCCAGGAGCCCTTATAATCCACAGAGTACGGTTGACTTGGGTGCTCAGTACATCACCTGCACGCCTCACTATGCCAAGCAACACCAAAGGTGAGTTAGTTGGCAGAAATCAATCTTCATGCCCATAGGATGTAAAAAGATAGAAATGATTAACAGAGCGACACCTTGCCCCGTGATATAGTGAAGATATTACAATAACGTCATTGATGGCATTAGCCTGAGTTAAGTGGGAAAGCCAGAGTCCCTTCCTCCCAAGGGTGGTCCTGGATACTGGAAGAGACGCTACATCCAGGGTTCAATTTAAATATAAGTTACTGTGCTGTGTTGGCAAAGAGGACAGCTAGTCCTGGGGGAACTGCATACCTTTCTATGTTCACTGTCTGTAATTTTGAGATATACAAGAAAATAGGCCTTCAGCTAATGTCAGCAAGATTTATAGATTCGCAAAACGTTTCTGTTCTTCACCTGGATGATGGTTTACTGATTTTTTAAGGAAACTCTGTGCCCCACGTGGGACTTGAACTCACCACCTCAAGACCAAGAGTCCCCTGCTCTATTGACTGAGCCATCCAGGTGCCCCTTGAATTGTTTTCTTAACGTAAAACATGCACTGAGTCAGTCTTATGAAGATTTCTAGTTATTATGTAGAGTGATACTCTCTAAGAATTCTTGGAAGAGAATACAGTATTTTTAAGCTAACTGATAGTGGTATTTAATTGTATCATATATATTGATTTATTTCAGTTTTTATGATGACCTGTTAGCTCTTGGCATTTTGAAGCCTCTGACCTCTCCCATTGAAGGGATGGTGATGAAAGAAGGAGACTGTAACTTTGTGGCACCTCAAGGAGTTTCTTCAATTATTAAGCACTACTTGAAAGAATCAGGTGGGGATAGGAGTTTCTCTGCTTTCTTTTACTATTGGCATTTAAAGATAAAAGTTGTAAACATAATTAAATATTAATACTATAAAGAAAGTTATAAAATAGATGTTCTTCTCTTTACCAATAGCTGATTTTCTTTTATCCCTAATAATAGTTTTCAGTGTATGCGTCTAGAAAAAACTTTATGCATCTGTGTATTGATTTACATGGCTGCCTCTATTTATTCATGTGTGTTTATATTTATTCTTTTTAAGTATACCAATGGGATTATTTTTCATAAACCAACACCTTGTTTGGTCTATTTGTAATAAATCAGCCCCCCTCCCCATTATCTATCTGTCTACCTCCTGTTGGTTCTGTTTCTCTGGAAAATCCTAATACATCATCATAAACTAAATCATATCTTAGGTCTATTTTCATAACAACAAATTCAGTATGCTTCATTTTTCTCAATGCCTGTTCAGTGTTATATGATTTCTTTATGAATAAATAAATTCATTGCTTATGTCAGGATTAGCTTTCTGGAAAATATTTAGGTTGTTGGTGGGGTGAGGGGTTGTTTTGGTTTTTGCTAATACCGGTATTGCTGCATTGTTTAAGTGTAACACACTTCTTTAGGCCTATCTGTAGGACCAGTTTCTAACAGGACAGTTGCTGTATCAAATGGTATTGTGAATTTTTAATTAAACTAGGTGGTTCCATCTGTTCCTCTTAAAGAATATCTCGTCAGCAGTGAATGAGGAGGTGCCTGGGTGGCTCAGTCAGCATCCGACTCTTGGTTTTGTCTCAGGTCACAATCTCAGGGTGGTGGGATGGAGCCCCACTCTGAGCTCAGTAGGGAATCTGCTTGAGATTCTCTCCCTGTCCCTCTGCCCCTCCCACTCATGTTCTCTCTCTAAAACAAGTAAATAAATCTTTAAAAAAAATTTTAAAAAGCAGTGAATGAAAATTTCTCTCTCTGTGCATCTTGATATTATGGAGATTTTTAATTTTTGCTAGTGGGGCAGGTTAAAGCTGATGTCTTTTTGTGTTCTGATTTGTACTTCCATAGTTATGACTGAGTTTATGCATCTTCATGTTTTTAGTGAGCTCTTTCCACCTTCTTTCTGCGAATTTCTTATTTATCTTTGTCCATTTTCTTATGGATTTTTTTATGGAGTACCTATGTCCATCTCTTATAACCTTTGTCCATTTTCTATTAGGATTTTCATTTATTCTTTATGTATTTTATGCATGTTATGAAATGATCTTTTTTTAAAAAGTTGATAAGTGATCTTAGATGATAAACAATTGGGTTTTTTTAAATTTTTTAAAGATTTTATTTTTGTGGGGGAGAGCAAGCGCATGTGCATGAGGCAGCAGGCAGAAGGAGAAACAGATTCCTCGGGTGAGCAGGGCGCCCGACCCAGAACTTGATCCCAGGGCCCCAGAGAACATGACCTGAGCAGATACTTCACTGACTGAGCCCCCCAGGCACCCAACAATTTGTTTTTTTAATTTTTTTTGTTTTTTTTTTAAGATTTAATTTATTTATTTATTTGACAGAGAGCACAAGCAGGCAGAGAGAGAGAGAGAGAGAGGAAGCAGGCTCCCCACTGAGCCGAGAGCCCAATGTGAGCCATGACCCACCCAGGCGCCCCAATTTGTTTTTTTTTAACAGAAGTAAGTTTCTTGATGAATCATAAGTAAGTAAGGTGCCCAATTCAAGATCACTGATGAAAGGTGCTGAGACGTTTTCTTCTATAAACTGTTTCTAGAATAATTATTATTTTTTTTTCTAGAATAATTATTGTTTTGATTTTCTTCATCAAGTTTTACTTGTTGGGAACCCTGAGAATCCCTGATAGCAGGCAAGGGAGGGGTCGGTTAGATTCAATATCATACAACATGGGGACATAGTAGATGTCATTCTGGTTAGACAGCTTCTTATAATATATAATATATAATGTAAAATATATAATATATAATTATAATTATATAGTATTATATTATATTAATTATATGTTTAATATATTTTATAGATATAATTATATATAAATATCTAATATATTTTATATATGATTTGGTTATTAACATATAACTATATATAATATATAATATATTTATATGTATTATATACACAAATATATATAATAGGATATTATTATATATAATAGGATATATTTGTATATATATGATTTATTATAAAGAATTGGCTCATGATTAGGGAGATTGGCAGGTGTCAAGATCTGCAGGATGAACTGGCAAATCCCAATACAAGGGGTAGAAAAACTTCCAACAACCCCTTCTCCCAGTCTGAAGGCTCTCAGTCAGGAAGATTCTTTTATTTTGGGGAGGGTCAGTCTTTTTGTTTCACACGTGCCAATGACTGGATGAGAGCCATGGGCATTAAGTAGGGAGGGTAATCTGCCTTACTCATTCTACCAATTTAAACGTTAATCTCATCCAAAATCATTGTCAAAGACAGAGCCAGAATAATATTTGACCAAATATCTTGGGGGGGACTCCATGACCCAGTCAAGCTAGTGCATAAAATTAACCCTTACAGAATGTGATAGCATTGGATTTTTATAGAATGTCACCGTCAGCTTCATCTCTTGCCACCATATAACTTTTTTAAAAATCTCATTTCCATCATGATTTGACCCAATTTGGATGTTCCTATTTACTGAAATCCTCAAGTACTTACCAGCTGTATTATATGTCCTATCCATCCGTCCACACACGTACACATCCCTTCAGTAAACACTTACTGAGTACTTCCTATATGCCAGATGCTGTGTTAGGTGCTAAGGATACAAAAATCAAAGTCCTTGCCCTCTTACATCTGTTGTTCTTCTGGCAGAGGAACAGTTCTTGAATACACAGTACCTACATCCTTCTCTTGGTAGGTGTTTGGGAGAATATATATTTTATCTTCCAATTTTGCTTTGGAAGCTCTTGGGAAAAGAGGTCATATTTAATTATTTGTGGCTCACATAGAGTTTAACCTATCCTGTACATGGCTTGGGTCTCAGAACGTACCCTTGTACCAGGTGCCGCCGGTGCTGCCGGCCTGGGGTCCACAATTAAGAGAACCACAGACATACACCTTGCAGAATACTTTGGGATGCATATCCAGGGCATCCGGCTGGGTATGGAGAATTTCTAGGTCCGTGGACTTCAGTTCCCTGAAGCACACATGCCTGCTTACCACTGCCCGTAACCGTGCACCGCTCTTTCCCACGGCACCCTAAATAAATAGAACCGAGTGAAGGGGAACGGTTCAGGCCGGCCTGGAGCTGGCGGGTGGGAGTTGAAGGGGCCTCGGGGCAAGCAGGCAGGTTGGAGGCTGTTTACTAGCCCTTGCTCCAGTGTATGAACAGAACGAAGCTAATTGCCTCAAAGAGACAGACGCCTGGGCCTAGTTAGCACCTTGTTCCTTCTAATATATTTGCATTTGATTTAAAAACTGAATGTTCACAGTGTTGCCGCAGGATTCCAGGGACAGTGAAAGCATCTGAGGTATAGAGACGTGACATCTAGGAAATGAGTGGTTTTGGATGGATAAGACATACCTGACACAGGCAGATATTCTGAATCAATGTCAGAAGGACTGTGGAGGGACCTTCTAGGGGAGGAGGATGGAGTCGCCTCAGGAAGGAAGCTTCAGGGCCAGGCGGACATAAGCCGGATGTTGCGTGGCTGGGATGCTGTGGTGTCCCCTGGAAATGATGAACGAGATCTTCCAACGTGCTTTTGTGTCTTGTTCTTTCTTCATTTCTTGCTTTTCTGTTCCTGAGACTGCATACAAGTAGATTTGTAAAAACAAATCCAAGTTTTCTGGTAATTGAGATGTGAGTAAGTGCTTGGTCTCACGGAGACTTAGCGATCCAGGGATATTTTCTTTTCTTTTGGTTTATGGTTCCTGATTCATTCTCTTCAACTGGTACTTAGGAAATTGCAGTATGTGGTGGCGAGTACTCTACTGTGTACGAGATACGGTCTTCACAGACACAGACACAGAGGAGACATGGTTCCTTCCCTGGGGGCTCACAGGTTAATAGGGAGGAAAATATTAGTCAAATAACTACTCAGGTAATTATCAAAATACCTTGGTGATAAAGAGGAAAAATGCGATGAGAGGACATTCTCAACCATATTTCTCTTCATTCTAATTTTTTTTTTAAAGATTTTATTTATTTGACAGAAATCACAAGTAGGCAGAGAGGCAGGCAGAGAGAGGGGGAGGAAGGCTCCCCGCCAAGCAGAGAGCCCGATGTGGTGCTCTATCCCAGGACCCTGGGATCATGACCTGAGCCAAAGGAAGAGGCTTTAACCCACTGAGCCACCCAGGTGCCCCCTCATTCCAATTCTTAATAAAGGTAAATTGATCCACTAACGAGAGCTTGGATCTCGTTCACAGACACCTTTTTCAGGTTTAAGAGGGAAAGAGAGGAATTCCGACTTACTGGGGAAGTGAGCCCCGAGAAGGGCACCTTCACTGTTCAGTTCCCCTGAATGGATCCAGTCTGTAACTCCTCTCTCTCTGCCTATTCATACTGGAAACCCTGAGGATGTGAACATGACCTTGCTTTTGGACAGGTGCTGATGTCTGCTTCAGACACCGTGTGACTCAGGTCAACCTGCGGAATGACAAGTGGGAAGTCTCCAAGGAAACAGGTCCCCCCGAGCAGTTTGATATCGTCGTCCTCACGATGCCGGTTCCGCGGATTCTGCAGCTCCAAGGCGACATCGCAAACTGTGAGTCCTGGCCTGGCCATCCACCTCACGGAGTGGGGGTCCTCTCACAGGGTGTAACTTAGTGTAACTTAGTTAACTTAGTGTAACTCTCTCAGCAAACGGCACATTGTGGATTCTATTGATTTGCGTGTTTTAGAAACCGATGCTATGGCCTTGTCTGTGATGTTAGTCAAGGTTAAACTTAAACCCACAGAATTTTTTTTTTTAAAGATTTTATTTATTTACTTGAGAGAGAGACAGTGAGAGAGAGCATGAACGAGGAGAAGGTCAGAGAGAGAAGCAGACTCCCCATGGAGCTGGGAGCCCAATGCGGGACTCGATCCCGGGACTCCAGGATCATGACCTGAGCCGAAGGCAGTCATCCAACCAACTGAGCCACCCAGGTGTCCCCAGAATTTTTTTTTAACCAGTTAAAACTTGAACATTTTCCTTACCACCCTTGCTTTTAAGAGGTAAATGTTTTTGATGAACCTGCAGTTGTTTGGCCTAAAGGAAGACCAGTCTCTTTGTGTCCATCCTGGAGATAAGGTTTTTATGATACAAGAATTGATCGCATTGGGCACCTGGGTGGCTCAGCTGGTTAAGCATCTGCCTTTGGCTCCGGTCATGATCCCAGGGTCCTGGGATCAAGCCCCTCATTGGGCTTCCTGCCCAGCGGGAAGTCTGCTTCTCCCTCTGCCTGCTGCTCCCCCTGCTGGAGCGCGTGCTCTCTCTCTCTCAAATAAATACATGAAATCTTAAAAAAGAATAAGAAAAAGAAAATGTTTACAAATGATTGACTTGGTACACTTGACGGAGGATAAGTTTCTTTGGGTTTAATCAGCTCAAATCAGAATTGGACCCCATGCAAATAAGGCTGTGTTTAGTTCATTGTAAAGAAGCCACCCTAGCTATAAAGGGCTAAAACAGAACACCCCACCTTAATCCTTTCCACCTGTGGGTCTAAAACAAAGGGATTGGTTATTTGAGACAGAGGGAGGGAGAGGGAGTGCGAGGGGAGGGGCAGAGGGAGAGGATCTCAAGCTGACTCCCCACTAAACGGGGAGCCAGAGCAGGGCTCCCTCTCCTGACCCTAAGATCCTGACCTGAGCTGAAATCAAGAGTCCAGTGCTCAAAAGACTGAGCCACCCAGGTGCCCCTAAAACGCAGGGATCAAAAACATGTGGTTTTCCTTTAAATTCTAAATCTCAACGCGGAGCTCAGTATGAGGACTATTCAGGTATTCTCTCTGTTTTCCAGAGAGCCTTAAATAGTGCTTGTGTCATTGTTACCCGGTTGCGTCCTAGTTCCCCTGCGGAAGACATCCATCTACGAAGCCACGTGCTGTCACCTCGTGGACACTTTGTGTAGTGCAGGTCCCCTCAGAATTTTGAAACCAGAGGGAACTCTGAAGAAGAGTGCAAAACAGAAAACATGGAAAACCGCGACTGTAATTCACGAAACCCCACAGTGTCACAGGGAAATCACCTTAGACCCACAATAACTGAGTAACGTGCTCAGAAGTGCTAGTCAGTGACAGGCCTCGCCTTCCTACCAACTGTGAGCAGCCCTGAGCCTTTACTTTCTTTGCATTTCCTTCTCACACTGTCCCCCTTTTAAATCATGTCTGCCCTTTTGGATCAATGCAAATACCATCGCTCCCGTGAGACACTTCCCTGTTGATTACACGTGGTCTGGGTTTTCCCGTATGCACTGCTCTCTCCTTACTTTGCTTTTTACAGAAGACATGGAGCTACTATTTTTTTTTTTTTGGTCAATTACTTGTTACATTTATTACATTATTTCAGGTGGGAGAACAGGGAATCCTTATGGCTCACGGAGACAACCTCTTAGAATTTGTGATTTGCCTTTTGGTACTATAACTGTGCTGCTCTCTATGTATTAATATCACAGGATTATCTTTCGTGATCCTAAGAAATTATTATTATGATTATTTCCATTCTTGGTGCTGAAGGAATAAGCATCTGTTTTATTCCTCCACTTGATTATAAGCTTCTTGTGGTCAGATGACCTTGGAGTCTACTGGTTCTGGCTTGGTTCCCCGTTTGGGTGCTGGGATAAAAGGGTGAACCTTGAGGGTTTCAGGACCGGAAGGGACCTCGGGGCTCATTGCTTCTGCCACCCTGACTTTAGAGATGGGGAGTTTCAGATGTGATCCGCCTTCTACAAGATCACACGATTTAGTGGGGACCATGCAGGAGAAAGTGTGGCTGAGGAAAAGGAGGCACCTCTCGAATATCATTATGGTCTTGATTTTGTGTTTCCTACACATTTATTTACTTATTTATTTAAAAAGATTTATTTATTTTAGAGAGGGGGGCAGAGGGAGAAGGAGAGAGAGAATCCGCAACAGACTCCCCGCTGAGCAGGGAGCCCAACATGGGGCTCTGTTCCAGGACCCCGAGATCGTGACGTGGGCCGAAAGCAGGAGTCGGACGGTTAACCGATTAATCCACCCAGGCGCCCCCATGTTTCTGACACATTTAAATACAACTCTTCATTGAGCTGTCATAGGGCATCTGGGTCTGAATCCACATACCAGACTTCCTGATGGAGTTCTCACCTCCTCCTGCTAGGAACGTAGCAGAGGCAGTGGAGAGATTGTGGGGTGAACAGTGTAGAATAAAGCAGGTGGGAGGTGGTGAGTGACTGTCAGACATGAAAAGCCTGGAAGGTTCCTCTCCCTGTGCCATGCTGCCTCCCACATGCCTAGATGGAAGGGACATGTGCATTAAAGTCTCCTGATGGATTTGTGTCCTTATTGGTTTGGTACGCTCTCTCACATCCTTAACACCAGGAGGGTAATTTGTTTTCTTGAGACAGGAAGGAATGAACACACGAACCAGGTCAGATACCGGCATGTCAGGGAGCGCCCCACTCCCCCCTGTAACTCACTCCGGCTCCCACCACATGACTGCACTGTGTTCATCTGAGCAGAAACATGGTCAGATAGCCCTGGGGGGAAAACATGCGAGTCCTCCCCTGCCTTGACCCCACAAAACACTGCTAGTTTTAGACCAAAACCCTCAAGCTGCCGAACATTACTTCAAGAGGCAAATGAATGAAAGCAAAAGGTTCACATGCAGCCCATCGGAAGGGTCACTAGGAGGAAGCTGAGGGGGAGGCAGGGACAGCCATAGAGTGAGTCTCCTCCCTTCAGGAATCCCAGTCTGCTACGGGCTCCTGGAATGAACCATACGTTCTTCGTGCATTTCTTCCTAAAGCTCCCTTTGCCTGCCATACTCCGACACGGGCTCTGTCTCCCTCCTTCAGGACCCAGCCCCCGTACCAAAGAGTTCCCTGGGCTTCTCTGACAGCTCTGCTCTTCAGGGGAAGCACCTTGGAGACTTCTCCAGCACCACGTCCTTACACTCATGTAGCTCCTGGCATTGGCTCCTCCGCAGAGGACAGTTCAGGGCACTGACAGAGGGAGCCAGAGCTTGTAACCAACCATGCCACTCACAGTCTGGGTGATCTGGGGCAAGCTACTCAGCCTCTCTAAGTTTGCGTACAGAATGAGGACAAATCACATGATTGACACATGGGATCATAGCGAAGACTCCATGAGATACTCTGAGTACAGACCTTGTCAGGGCATTGGACACATAGTAAGCACATTGCTTTTATTAATACTCTTGGTGACTTTTTAATGTTTGTGACTTCTTTACCACTAGGGAAAAGGCCTGGGCATCTGTTTAAGGGGTGGAGTGCTTGGTGTTGGGCATTAAGGCAGCCAGAAAAACCCCTGTATCAGTAAGGATACTGGAAACACAGCGGGGAACATTACTTTGCTCTTGTGCATAACAGTGGCATATTTGGATCCAGAACACTGTGTGGTCCCTTCACCTTAGAGTCTACAACGCTGAAGTGCAAGGAATGTCTGTTTCTTCGTCGCTCTAAGTTTACAAATTACTCTCTCCACCTACCTGGTAGAAAACCCTCCCTTGTCCTCATGAGGATATCTTCCTTTCCCTTTGGGGTCACATGGGAATTCCAGGCTTCCATAGTGCCAGGGAACTGGGGGTGGGGAGGCATGGCTCCCAAGTGCACAAGGTTGCCAGCATTATTGGTGCTCCTCTGCTCTGTCGGCTTGGGCCCAGCTCAGTCCTCGGACATCGCTCAGCCTGGCAGGACTCACGGACATCTCAGGGGACAGCCATGCACTGATCCAGAAGCCTTTCCGTGGCTCTGCAGGCCTAGACACATGCTCCTCGTGAATTCTGCTGCAAGTTGCCTCCCAGGCAGAGCACGTGAGTGGGAGCCGGGTCTCAACCCTGACAGGAACCCCCCCGAAACTCCTCCCTTTTAGACATTTCACGTCCAGCCCCTGCCTTTCCATTTTCAGGGATCCACCCCCTTGACCCACCTCATAATTCTGCAACAGAAAGACACTTTACTTCCTTCTGACTGCATGCGGGGGGGAGGGTGGGGTCGTCCCCACTTTTAGAAACACACCATTGAGCATCTCTTTCCTAGACTGGAGGGTGGGGACAAGAGAGTTGGTTTTCCCTGAATTACTCATCTTGGTAAATTCTCGAATTTCTGGTTGCTGTGTGATAGAAAAGCTGGAACGAAGCTGCAGGAGCTCTCAAGAAGGCACACTGTAATAACGGAAGGGTCACGCGTGTACCTGACTAGAGGCTAACAGAAGGAAATAGAGATAACATGGAGTTGCTCTTAAAATTCTAGAATACAACCACCAAAGGAGCAGCAGCAACTGGAAGCCTTAAAGTCGATAATTTCAGATGAAGGACATGCACTCTAATTCGTCATAGAGAAGTTTGCCCTTCGACAAAATATTATCTGTTTGGGGATGCCTGGGTGGCTCAGTTGGTTAAGCAGCTGCCTTCGGCTCAGGTCATGATCCCAGCGTCCTGGGATAGAGTCCCGCATCGGGCTCCTTGCTTCGCTGGGAGCCTGCTTCTCCCTCTGCCTCTGCCTGCAATTCTGTCTGCCTGTGCTCGCTCTCCCCCCCACCCCGATAAATAAATAAAATCTTTAAAAAAAATTATCTGTTTGACTGAGTCTAAAGGCAATGCTTACTTTGCTTCTATTTTAAAAATTATAACTTGTTGCCTAAAATGTAATAGTTTAAGATTTTCAGTAGACTCACAGATGGGAGGTTTTTGATGAACTGTTAAAGGTTTTGGAGCACTGCATCAAAAACTAGTGATATATTGTGTGGTGACTAACATCACACAATTAAAAAAAAAGAATTGGAATATACAAAATAAAAAATTTAAAAAATTGTCGAGTTATTGTAAAAAAAAATTACAATCTTGGGGGTCCATTTCTAAATTTGTAAAGATGTCCCAGAGAATATCCGCTTTTTTAGTAGTTATCTGTGTGCGTCCCTTTTCTCCACATCGGGGCCCTAACAAGCAAGCAGGCAGAACTCCTCATGCTGTCTCACTCTCTCTTCTCCTGTCCAGCCCCTGGCTACACAGTCTGCCTTCAGATACCCTGACTGGTGCATTACAGGCTTATGGAATTGCTCAGGATCTATTTTTGATATATCTATTAATATCGCTAACATTTCTGTTCTTTGGATTCACCTTGATGTGTTAAACCAGTTTGATCGACATGGAGATTTCCAGTTTCATAAAGTGTTGCTCCCAGAATGCTAACCGTGTTGTTAACTGCAAATATGAAACAGAAGTTTTCTCCACTAAATTCCTTTCCTCATGGAAACAGTTAATTTTAACATAGGGTAGAGTTAGGGCCTCTTGATGGTTTTTGTTCTAAGTTTTCTTGGCTAATCTATGTTTTATTTCTCTATGCTTTAGAATCAGGTTTCATTAAAAACTCCAGTTAGGGGCGCCTGGGTGGCTCAGTGGGTTAAGCCGCTGACTTTGGCTCGGGTCATGATCTCAGGGTCCTGGGATCGAGTCCCATATCGGGCTCTCTGCTCAGCAGGGAGCCTGCTTCCCTCTCTCTCTGCCTGCCTCTCTACCTACTTGTGATCTCTCTCTGTCAAATAAATAAATAAAATCTCTTAAAAAAAAAAAAAAAAACTCCAGTTAGCATACTGACTTGAATTACATTGAACGAAAGCATTAATTTAGGGAGAAAGGACACTATTACAATAGTGCATCTTTCTACCCAAAAGAACACAAAAAAACCCAAAAACAACAACACCAAAAACAAAACCGTTCTCTAGGAATTTTTATGCCCTTTGGTATAATTTGGTAGCTTTTATTTTAAGATCTTATACACTTCTTATTAGTATTATTATGAAATCTCTTATGATGTCTTGGAGATTGTGAAGAATGTCACTTTTGTTTAGGTTTACTTAGGCATTTTCAGAGAAAACCACCTAGTTGTTTTTAAATCCATCATGAGAGGTCTGTTTCTTTTGATAGTGGAGTTAAACCCTTTTCCATTTCTGGGGGTAAATAGCCTGTTACTTTTATCTTTTCCATTGATGTCTGTTATTTATTTTATTGTAGTTTTTTCCTCTCTTTTTCTTCTTTTCACCAACTTTATCAAGTCTCTCTTTTTCCTTTTCTCATGACATTTATTTATAGGACAGTGCTTTGTCATTCCATGAATGCTTATCCTTTTATCATTTACAAACATGTTTAAACCTATTTCATCTCCCTCCTATTCCTTTTCACTTTATTCCACAAAAAAATTCTGAATGCCTTTGTATTCGATGTTGTTGGGTAAAGTAAAAAAATAAAAATAAGGTAAAAAATTAAGTAATCCTTCCCTTCTTCCAGAATATTTTTTATCACTTTATATGAAAAAGCTGATGAGTAATCTGAAAACAAAAGAAACAATCAGAGGTTGAACTAATAATTAATTCCCTGCACTGTCCTCTCTTCCCATTTCCCAGACATAATTGATGTTAGGGGTGCGGTGAGTGCCTTTCCACATCTTGCTCTGGCATAGAGTGCCTTCTAAATGTATTGTTTTGAAATTGGCTCTTTAAATTGACTTTTCTTCAGAGTCATCTGACTCTTGATTTCACCTCAGGCCATGATTTCAGGGTCCTGAGACTGAGCCCCACGTTGGGCTCTGCACTCAGCAGGAAGACTGCTTGAGAGTGTCTCTTTCCCTCTTCCTCTGCTCCTCCCGACCTACTTGTGTGCATACTCTCATGCTCTCTCTCTCTCAGAATAAACAAAATCTTTTTAAAAATCTGACATTTCTTCAGATAAATACATCTTATCTATTTCTATTTAATGGCTGCATAATCTTCTATACTTTGGAAGTCCTAGAATTTAGTTTTCATCCCTTGTTGTATATTGATGGACATTCATGTGCTTTCTAGTTTTTTTCTATTTATTCCTATATGGAGTGTTAAAGTGCCAACATTGGAATTTTGGGCTCAAGAGATCTGTATGTTTTAACAGATATTGCCATATCACTTTCTAAAAGTTGTATACTTTCTAAAAATTTTATAATGATGTGCATTCTTAATGTTTGAGAATATCTGCTTTTCTTAGCAGTGGATATTTTAAAATTTATCTTTTAAAATTTCTGCCACAGTGATAAGTGAAAACAGGTACATTTTTCTTGTTTTAACTTGAATTTCCCTTGACTGAAAATGAAATTGAGCCTCTTTTCATGTGTGTTGCTCATTGGATTCCCTTCATGTGAATATCCAGGTCCTCTCTTTTGCTTACTTTTCTAGTGGGCTTTTTGTCTCTTAGGAGCATTTCATATATAAAAGATATTAATGTTTTTCATATAATATCACAAATATTTTCCAGACTATCATTTATTTGTCTCTTGCTTCTTTTAAAATGTCATTTGCCATAGTAATTTCTTAAGATTTTTATTCAGTTAAGCATGTTTATCTTGCATGTCTGTTGGATTTCCCAACTCGCTTCTCATTTCCCTCACTCCGAAGTCTTGTAAATATCTTTTTTTTAAATTGTCTTGTAAATATCTTAAATAGTATTTTGATACATTTAATTCTCATGTTTTACATTTAAATCTTTATCTGTAATATGTGTTTTATAGAGTATGAGATAGTGATCTGGCTTTGTGGGGCTCCCTCCCCCCCATAGGAATACTGATTTTATCAACATCGTAATATTTATTTTTCCCACTAAATTGAAATTCCTTATTTCCCATATGTTAAGTTCCACATATACTTACATTTGTTTTTGGATATCTGTTTTGTTCTGTTTATTTATTCCTGTGCCAATGCCATTGCTATTTGACTTATAGTCACTTTGTAGTTATAAATTGTTTTTAGGGAGTCTGAGCCGAATGTGTGGGGTGTAAGCATGAGAAAGCTTGACTGGTCTCTGGAATGGCCTTCAGACTCTCTGGTGTGAACTCCAGGTCTTTCCACAGAGTTAGGGCCTGAATGGAGTCTTGGTCACTGGCAACAACTTTCTAGCCATCTTTGGCTTTGAAAGAGTCTAATGTTGGCTTTTAGGGCTCGGTTGTGGTTATTTTAGTCTTGACTCTGAGCTCATTTGCTCCATCCCTAATGCCAAGCAGGCCTGTCTGGTACCAAGGGATGCTGGGAGAGTGGCTTTGGGGGCCGATTTTGAATATCCGCCCACTCCTCTCTTCAGACTGTCCCGTGACTGGCTGCTTGGTGCTGGGAGGGAGTCAGCCTTGGCTTCCCTGGAGTTCATCCTATAGTCTGACCCTTAGGGGATGGGTCTACGTGTAGACAAGGTGGGGTGTGTTTTCTTGGCCCAGAAGGCGGTTTCTGCTTCATACCGAACGTTTCCAGGGCTGTTTCCCTGTGTCTAGAGGCAGTGATGTCTTCCCCAGGCAGCCCCACCTGCCGAGCTTCACCTCAGTCCCTGTGGGGTCTGCCCTTCAGCATGTACCTGGTTAGAAAACAAGGCCTCTCCTTTTTGGAACTCCCTCTCCAGGAGTATTTCTGGATTATTCTCTGGGGGGCTTCCAGGATTTGGAGGTCGAGCTTCTCTCTGGGAATACTGGCATTTCCATAAAGCTAAGCTTTGGCATTTCACATCCTGTTGGAATTTTCTCTTTATATTGACCGGACAGTGGGGCTCAGAGGAGCAAGGCCAAGTCTTACTGGCGAGTTCTCAGAATTTGCTGAGAGCGGTTGGCTCAGTCCTTTTCTTGGTGATCCCTGGAACTTCAAATGTAGGATCATGAGTGCTTTTTGTCCCAGCTTCACAGAGAGCAGGGGAGAACTGCTGTTGCAGTTTTCATACTTGGAAGGCAGGAGTTTCCTTCCCACACTTTTATGACTAGAGATCCCAATTTCATCATAACCATGCACATGTTGGGAAAGTTGACTTGTTGGCCCCCTCTGCCCTATGTTAGCCTCCTGTTCATCCTCCCAACTTGCAGCAAAACTGCTTCCTCAGGAGTGTCTTCCTGACCTCCAGGCCATTTCTCTTACCATAAGTAATCCCAGTTTTCTGTGCCTCATATGCTTAGCACCCCCTACAGCTGCACTTAATTAATGGCTCAATCCACTATGTGACAAGGGTTTTCCCTGGAAGAATGGAAAGGTCACGAAGACAAAAACTGGTTCCAACTCACCTTGTCCTACTTTCCTAGGATCCCGTCGCCTGTGGCTGGCCCTCAGGCTCTGTTTACTGAATGAATGACAGCACGATCTATAGTAAGTCTTGCCTAACAGGCAGGGGACAGGAAGGGAATGCTCTGGAGAAGAAAAGAGGTCTTAGCAAAAAGCTGGAAGTAGAGGTGCTTATCTTATATTTTGGGGACTGAAAATGGACTGGCTTGGTGGGAGAGAAGGCTTTGGGGTGGGAAAGTTAGGGAAAGCTGGAAATGTGGTTTTGGGGCAGAATTGGTGAGCCTCGGATGTGGACCTCCATTGAACAGAAGCCCTAGTTCATCAGAAATACAGATTCTACCTTTAATACCTGATTGGGCACATTGAGTTGGTAAATAAATTTACCCAACTGGACTGAGAGGAAGGAAATCCTTGCGGGGCTTTGGGGAATATTTTCCAAAAGGCTTTTCATCTGAACAGACTGTCCTTAAATAGACACTTAGCACTTCAGTAAACCGAACTGGAAAAATACGTAATCTCAGAACCTATCGTGTACTATAGAATAAAAGGATGAATATTGGTCACTACAAACACATTCAATCTCCTTCCCAGAACTGCTAGAATCTCCCATTATCTTTGATGGAAAAATGAGAACCAATTCTTTTCTGCTAAAAGAAGTTTAAATTCCTCATTTTCCTTTGACATTTTGGTGAAGAGATTTTGCTTAAAAGCGCAGGAAACAAAGGTCCTCTCTTCATCAGGTAACATGCTTCATTGCTTTTTCCGGCAGACCGTCTCCATAGCAGGGGAGATAATTCAGTTTCAAAACATCTTGGATATTAACTGCTCTGTTGGGCTGCCTGCAAGCTTATGAACTGAGATCTCCATTTTTAGAAAAACCAATTATTACTATTAAATTCCCTTTATTTGTCATGTCTCGATCTTCACCTTTTATATCTCCCTCATCTACTTGTCTTTCTTTATTATTATTTGCATAGTATTGGAGAGTGAGCATTGGTTCTGGTTGATGTCTCCTTCTTTTAGTAGCCAAGAGGCAGCCCAAGCTGATTTTTGCCTTCCTGCAGAAGCCCAGCCGTCAGTGGAAATGTCAGAGTCCTGTACCCATCATGGGGTCTAGAGCAATTTGGTACCACTCTTTGTGCTGATTGCCTACTCAGGTCCTGGCGGGACAGAGCAAGCATCTCTCCTTCCATACCTGCCGCTCTGGGGACTGACTGCTGGAGTTGGAGAGAAGAGTAAGAGGGCATCTGGAAGGATCTGGAAGGTGAAGAGAACTGGTATCACAAGCAGTTTGTACTTATTGTATCAACCACTTCACCCTCACTGTTCTTCCCTCATTCTTCACAATTGCCTCCTGAGTGTTTTACTCCCATTTTACAGCAGAGGAAAGTGAGACTCTAAGAGGTTATATTAACCTGTCTGAGGTCCCAGAGGTCACAGAGCTGTTGGGTGGCCATCTGGAATCCAGTCTTCTCCAGGCTCTGGTGATGGAGGCCGTGTACCTTTTGGCCGCTGTCCCCAGCACCATGCATTGTGTGTCATCTCCCCATGCTTGATATAAATGCATCAATGATGTTAATATTTGGGCCCTTTGTTCCTTGACACGTGCTATTGAGAGCTGTGTGATATCTGAAAGGTGCTCACCAGGTTGCTAGTTGAGCTTAAGAAAAGATCCCTTCCTAAATCTGCCTTCCTGACTGGGCACTTCCTTTAGGACTGGGAACTCTCCTTTCCATTCGGAGGAAAAACAGAAAGGCTTTAAAAAGAAAAGCCACAGCTAGATATGCTGTGAGATGAAGGAGCTGAGAGCTATAACTTATTAATCGCGTCGTTATCACCAACTTGGCCACCAAGTGACTTGAATGAGACTCTTTCCCTTCTGGGCTGACACAGGCCTTTGGAGGAGACAAGAAACTTGAGAACTGAGATTTTTAGCTTTCTAGCAGAAATCTCTGAAGATTCAGACAAAATGTGCTACACACAAAAAAGAAAGCATTATGGCCATCAACTCCTAATTTGGAAGTAAGGAGCTGTAAACATTAACATTGAAAGAGAGGAAGAGAAAGATGGCATAGTACCAACCTTCTGCATGGATCCACACTCTCCCGAACCTGTTTTGTTTTTCACAAACGGATCCCATTTAAGAAGTTTCTTATTCGTTGGACCAGATTTACAAGACAGGGCTCTGCGCTGACTGGATGTTTGGATCCTCTCTCATTCTTCCGAAGCATGAGTTCCAGAGTCTGACATTTTCTCATTTTGACATGAATGTTTGCTGCTAGAAAACAGTGAAAGAGATCCTCTAAAAGAGCATTTCATGATTACCAGTGTAGAAGTCTCTTGGTTTGAGGAAACTGTCTGATTGTTGGTTTCTGCTAACACTTCCTCTATGACGTAATAGTCAAGGAAAACCACTCTAACCAAAGCGGAGTTTGCTTTTCATTCCTCTGAGTTGTTAGATTTTTTTTTTTTTTTTTTTTTTTTTTTTTGCCTCTTATACTTTTATCTGCCACAGGCCAATGAGATGATATTTTATTTCAAGAAGGAAAATTAAAATCCAGTTTTACTTGTTAAAAAATGAGAGTTGTAGTCTTTTATTTAGATGTTGAAATCAGGGTTATCATTATACAGATATTTGCTTGAACTCTCACTATGTGCTAGAAACTGGGTGCTTCAAATACAGTGGTGAACCAAACAATAAAAGCTGCCAGGAGCTCTTGCTCCAGTGGAAGGAGACAGAATATCTTATAATATTCTATTCCAGGGGAGGAGGAGAAATAAAGAAATATCTAGGAGAGGTAATAGTAAGTGCTGGGGAAAGATAATGAAGCAGGATAGGGAGAACAAAATACAATAAGGAATACTATTGTATGCACGGTGAAAAGCTTTGTGACAATGGGAGTTTCAAGCAGCCGAGAACTGAAGGTGGTGTCAGTGGGAGCCACAGCGGTATCTGGAGGGATATCCAAGCAGAAACGGCTGCATATGGTAAAGGATGAAGAATGAGCAGTCTCTCAAGGAGGCCCGTGCGGCTGGTGAATAGTCACATGGAGGGGCGGTGGCGGAAGACGAGGGCAGACAGGAAGCAAGGCCTAGCTGTGGAGGGCTTTGTCCTCCGAGGAAGACATTGGCTTTTCCTCCACACAAGAGCTGGAAGGCATTTCGTGATCTGACTTAGATTAAGGAGGCATTCCTTGTTGTGTGGAAGTAAGACTGTAAGAAGACTGGCCTGACCGGACGGACTGATACTATAAAAATACAGGCCAGAAATGCAGGCGGCTTGGGCTATAGTATGTTGGGGGTGTGTTCCAGAGTGGTGTAATCAATCCACTTGTACAAGAATCTCTAGTTTTTGCATTAGGTCTCCGTGAAACGGGATCTCAAGGTTCCAGAGAGCTAGAAAAATCACACACTGATCGACGGTGCCAAGAAAGTGTTCGAAGAAAGAAAAAGTAGTCAGCTATGAGAAATGCTGCCTCCAGTTTCATTTAAGAATTGGCCATTGGATTTAGGAATATGACAGGGCAGGGGTGACGCTCCTCTCTGGGTACTAGGAATGAAAAACAGATTGAAGAAGGCTTGAGAAAAAACAGGAAGAGAAGATACTGAGATTGTAGGTTTAGACTGTGTTTGTCAATCTTATTTTAATAATTACCTCCCTAAGGAGCTTTTTTAGACATTTTTTTCCTAATTGTTCTCTCTCCCTGATGAAATTCAGATATCGCTGATAGGCTTTATGTTTGTTATATATTGTATGTATATGTACTTTATGCATAGAAAGAGTAAGAATTTCTCACCCTGCAAGAGTCAGATTTTGTCCATTGAGGGCAGTATCACCCCTATTGGGAATGGAATGATTTAGAAAATTCTTTAGAGGAGTTTTCCTGTTGTGGGAGGGTGAAGTGGGGTGGGGGGGGTGAGGAATTGGGCTGGAGGCTAGAGAAGGAGGTTGGGCCATATCTTTATTTTGTATTTTTAAGATGGGATATATTGTAACATATATATATATATATATGTTTTATATACATATATATATATATACTTGTGTGCAGATGGGAAGAATCTAGTAGAATGGGGGAAATCTGATGAAGAACGAGGTTGGACAGTTCTGTAACCCAGAGTCTTGAGTAGGAGCTTGCGCATAGAGGCCTTCGCTAACGGCCTGACGGCTCTCCTGATAAAGCAGGTGTAGATGCGAAGCTGCAGAATACAGGGGCTGCTGGGATGTGGTCCCTGGAGGCGAGCCTGTGGATGTCCTCCTCTGGTTGTTGTGTTTTCTCAGTGAAACAAGAAGCCAGGTCATCAGCTGAGATGGGGGAGGGGCAGGACATTCAAAGGTTTAAAGGGAGAGCAGAGGAGTGATAGTGTCTTTGGGGAGTGAACCAAGTAGAACATAGTAGTAGGCTAGCTAAGTAGTGCTAAGAGCCACTCGAACTCTGTGGTTATCAGTTGAAGATGAGACCAGTCAATATGTTTTTCATGTTCTCCCCTAACTGCATTCGAGATTTTAAATATTTGAGACAATGAATACATAAATGAAGTGAGTTAATTTTAACTTTATGCTGCATGCTATGTAAGGTTTTTTGTTTTTTGGGGTTTTTTTTTGTTTTGTTTTTTGTTTTGTTTTGTTTTGTTTTAGTTTAGCACATGTATATTTTTTAAAGATTTTATTTCTTTATTTTTTTTTTATTTAGGGAGAGAGTGAGTGTGAGTGGGGGCAGGGCAGTACAGGAAAGGGCAGAGGGAGAGAGAATCTTGACCAGACTCATGCATAGTGTGGAGTCCTACATGGGGCTCCATCTCACAGTCCTGAGATCATGACCTGAGCTGAAATCAGAGAGTTGGAGGCTTCACCCACTGAGCCACCCAGGTGTCACATACCACGTAGATGTTTTCAATTGCGATATTTTGTGCTTGCTTTTGTTAAAAATAAGGACTTCAGATAAGAACACAGAATCGCACACCCTAGTTCAGCTCTTCTGATCCAAGTAACTGAAATGAACGGGGATTTTTAGTGCATTTTTGTGGTTCATGCTGCTGTTGAATATGGGAAGAGGAGGTAAAAATGACTGATCATTTTGAATCTTTCTCTATATATGTTATTTTTGTTGAAAAGGAAACTAGAAGTACGTGGTAGTTCATTTGAGGACCTGATTGTCATTCCCTAGAAATATCTCTAATTCTGAACCGTGCCTCTTCATTCATCCGTTAGTTCTTTCCCCACGGATTTCTCTCAGCCTCTCCTTTCTTATCAGGCCCAGAAGGACTGATGAGAAAACTGAATCTAACATGACGCCTACCCGGAAGTACCCTACAGACATCTCACGTTGCCCTCCCCTTAGAAGGGTCTGCCCTTTGCTTCAGGGTATCTAAAGTTAGGCTCGAGGTAACACGCGTCAGGAGCATGGTTCCTACGCAGCACCACACCGATGTGCACCGATGAAGAGAAGACGCTGTGAAATTTGTAAAATAAGAAATTCAAACACCTTCGTCAAGTCCATCCATTTATATAAAATCTTGCCGGTAGATGCTCTGCTCTTCCAACAGGAAGCAGTGTGCTCACGGAGACTGCATTATCATGCATACAACGGTGTGTTTCACAGAATCTTAGCCAGATGATTAATTCTTCAGGAATTACTAATTTCTTAAAGTTGATACACGTCCCTTGTTCAGGACCCGTTGGTGCCTGGAAGAGCTCGCAGCCTGCAATCCGTCCTTCCGCCGGGGCCACGCGTGGCGCTCCCGGGCTGCAGGACACACAGAGGAACAGCAGGGGGCAGTGTTTAAATGCTGTTCGGAAAGCCGGCGCCCCAGGCCTCCGAGGATTCAGAACACTTCCCTACCATGATTGCAAATGCATCCCGGGATTATATTTTTCTTTTATATTGCTGTGTGTCATGCTTTGTTTGCCAAACAGAATATAGAAAATGAATAGGCAGTTTTCTGGCACAGTTCTCAGTAGATAAATTGTCAGAACGAGCTCCATTGCTTAAGAAAAGCATAAACACAGTTCAGTCACTGGATGTGGCCGTGGGGACGTCGGCTGTTGCTGTGGGGAATTTGGGTTTGGCCAAAGTGGTATTTTCTTTGAAAATTCTGTGAGATCCCGGTTCTGTTTTCATAGTATTTCTACTCCACCCCCCAAAAGAGCAAGCTCTCGGGTTACTGAGGCTTCACTTATATACCTGTGGCCGCCGGTAACTGACAGGACTGTGAATTTATTTTACCGTGACTTGTAAGTTATAGGTAGCATTTGAGTGAAAGGAAACTAAGCTGGGGTGCCTGGCTGGCTCATTCTGTGGAGTGAGTGACTCCGAACTCGGGGTCGTCAGTTCGAGCCCCATGTTGGGCATAGAGATTACATAGGAAAATAAAGAAGAGAAAACTAAACTTTTGATTCACTTTCATGGAGAATCTTTTCCATACAGCATATATAAGAGTGTATTTAAGCCATCCCCCAAATACAGATGTGTGTGTGTGTGTGTTCATGTGTATGCATGCATACGTGTGTGGTTCCTCTCCATTGTCCCTTACGTTTTAGGGTAACGCCACTCTTGGTGATTGGAATCCTTACATGATAATACGCTGGTGGGAAAGCTCTGTGAGCATAGTCGTCATTATGGGGCAGTAGATACATGAAGATATCGTTAGTCCCTAACTGCTGTCTTTCCTGGACGTGTTCACTCTCCTCCATCTTTTATATTTACTCCTCATCACAAAGACTTCGCTTTGAGAGACGTGATTCCTTGTTGCCCACATTGCCCATTGCATTCCAGTTGGTTATAATCCTCGTACATCGACTGAGCACTCCGCATGTCCCAGAAACTGTCCCGGACCCCGAGTTCACATAGGTTTCAGAGCCCTAACCCCGGGAATTTTGGCCAGAGTGGGAAGATGGGTCTCTGCTGGACTTTTCTCCCAGTTCTTCTGAAATGTTTCACCCTGTGTGCAGTTGGGTGGAGGGCAATGTTGGGTCGTTTCTTCTGCCCTTCCTTGTCTTGGCTCTGCTGCTTGCCAGCTGGGTGACCTCGGGCGCATGACTCCCCGATTTCTCTTCTGTACAATTGACAGTTCCTACCATGTTGGGGCATTCATTTGGGAAGAGTAAATGAGATCACGGATGACAGCACCGTGTCCGGCGCTGGCGCAGGGTCAGGTGTCAGGGGAAGCCACTCTGCTGTGGCCTCTTCCCTTTTGTTGGGTACACAGCTGGCACTGACTGCCATAGAGGTTTTGTCCACTTTCATTCCCTCGCTGCTGATCCATTCTTCAAGCACATGGCCCTTGGGAACTTAGAAGCCAAGTGCCTTGAAGGAGGTCCACCTTATGGGCTGGATATTTTACACGGCTTTAATCCTTGAAACCGCCCAGTGTTGTTATTACCCTCACAGTTGAGGGAAGACTCAGGAGGGAAGAGTCACTGTCTACGGCTATGGCACCACCTACTGGAAGAACTGAAGTACTGACCTGAAAGCCTGTCACCTCTTTAGGGCCACACATTGCGTCCAAGCTCCCTTCTCATTCTAAATGCCCTAATTGTTGTTGTTGTTGTTTTGAAAAATGAGTGTGTTATGATCACAAGGCAGTAGAATCTCATTCGGGCACAGGCTCAAACGCTCAAAATCCGGATGCCTGATGATGTCATTAACAAGCTAAGATGTGGAGATCTGCATTTTTATAAATAGGTGTGACTCTTAGTCCACGGACAGACCAGAGTTCCCCAAATAGTTCTCGGTTCTCGCCATCTGTATCAGTGGATTTTTCTGTATCCACTGAAAGTCAAATTATTTTTAAAGGGGGTGGAGGGAATGCTTTTTTTCTTTAGACTTCTGGAAATATTTTAAAATTTTTGATGAAAGTTCATCACTTTGATCTTTTTTTAAGAGTTATTCATTTATTTAAGAGGGAGTGGGAGAGATTGCAGAAGAAAAAGTAGAAGCAGATTCCCTGCTGAGCATGGAGCCCGATAAAGGACTCAATCCCAGGGTCCTGGGATCATGACCTTAGCTGAAGGCAGACACTTAACTGACTGAGCCACCCAGGCGCCCCATCACTTTGATTTTTAATAAAAGGATTGTTTTGATATCTTGACTTTCCTTTAATCATAAGAAGTAAACTTTGAAAACCTGTGTTTGCTTTGGTGGAGTATTTCTCTGTCTTTACCTTGTGTGTCTTGGTCCCTGGTAGCCTGAGGACATCAGCCATAGAAAGATGGGAAACAATTAAGGAGATGGACAGCTGACCCAAGTGGCTCAATTTCTCAGTCATTGCCCTTTGAGTTCAGTGTAGCAAGGGTCTCTGGCTTGAGAAAGAGGAGCTAGTTGGTGTGTATTTTCTGCAGAGAAACTGAACAAACTATTAAATTAGAATGATTAGAATTCTAGGTAGATTCTCTGTATCAACTTCTAAATGGTTACTTTGGGAAAACGCCAGTCTATCTGGACTTCATGTTCCTCTAGTGTAAAATGAGACCATTGACTTCTAGATCTCCAAAGAGCCTTCCACATCTAAAATTTAGTGTGCAATCTAATCAGAAATGATTCTGAAAAAAGGCAGTTGTGTGCGTGCAACCGCTGCTTAAAAAGGGAGTTCCTTGAAAGTGACTTCATAAGACAAAGATGTCGGAAAGTGTGTTTATAAAATGTTAAGGTGGGTGAGTGAGAGAGAAATATTTCATCCTTGTTTACAAACACCTTGGTTAGCAAGCTTGCACCTTCCTTGAATACATTAGATTTGGGCAGAGGAAAGAACAAGGCTGCTCATTTTCAGACCAAGAGTCACATTATAAACAACAACAACAACAAAAAATGGTGGCTCTGTTGATTAAGTGTCCAACTCTTGATTTTGCCCACATCATGATCTCAGGCGTGAGACCGAGCCCCGCACTGAGATGTGCACTGGGCATGGAGCCTGTACTCTCTCTCTCTCTCAAAAAAAAAAAAAAAAAACAAACATTAAATTCTTCCTTACATCCACTATGCTTAAGTTCCTTGAGTCTTACTCTAGCTCTGCCACCTACCACTGTAATATTTCTGGAATGAGTGGATTATGAATTGAATGATGAGAGCCCCAGTGTACTTGATTACACATTGTGGGATGACGACAAGAAAGTAAGACTTTTTTCAATCTGTACTCTTTTTAGCACATGCCATCTACGTATGGTATGCCAAAGGAAGAAAAATCAGCAACCAGAAGAAATTGTTAGCCTGTTCCCTCACTGAACTCTCATGAAGGAAAAGCAAATGACTCTGTTTTTGATGGCTAGCTGAATGATTTTTTGAAGTTTTCCAAATATAAACAAGTAATCTTTATTTCTACAGAGCAGTTC
The DNA here is from genome assembly GCF_964662115.1 of Mustela nivalis. NCBI lineage: Eukaryota > Metazoa > Chordata > Mammalia > Carnivora > Mustelidae > Mustela > Mustela nivalis. The sequence continues at coordinate 113,099,877 of NC_139021.1, forward strand.
TACTTGTATGATAGAAGCACTGAATGGAATATAGCAGGAATTTGGGTAGATCTTTTTCTCCATTTGCCAAAAGGTATGTCTAAAGCAACAATAAAAGATAGCAACAAACAAAAGAAAAGGAAGTTTGGGGATTATGTGGGTGGATGAGTGGATAGGTGGTTAGGTGTGGGTGTGAGTGTGGATATTGTATTGAAAAAGAAATGGAATTAAAGACATAATTATTTGTATATATTCTGAAGTTACTCATGGGTTGAATACTGAGTCCTACAGTAGTAAGTTTCAATATTAGTTGTTTTAAATCTAATAATGTTTTATGCATGGAGAAGTTTAAAAACTGTATTTCAATTTCTGAATGCAGGGGAAAGAAAAGATCAAAGCACTTCCTTTTCTGGATCTCGTCTCCTTAACTGTGACATAAGAGGGTTTGGGTACACGATGTCTAAGGTTCTTTTTTTTTTTTTTTTAATTTATTTGACAGAACACAAGTAGGCAGAGAGAGAGGAGGAAGCAGGCTCCCTGCTGAGCAGAGAGCCCGATGCGGGACTCGATCCCAGGACCCTGAGATCATGACCCGAGCCGAAGGCAGAGGCTTAACCCACTGAGCCACCCAAGCGCCCGATGTCTAAGGTTCTTGATGCAGCAATCATTCACTGATTTTATATATCAGCCTGTCAGTCTGATACCAACACTAGCTTTCCAGCTTGACCCCGAGTGGTATTTCTCCTTTGCTGCTTTTCCCTTACTCTTTTCGCTTCCTCCTTTTTATCTCTTCAAAACAAAAATATATATTTTTTTATTTTCCCCTTTCATAGCTTGTCTCATGAAACAAATGTAAAATCAGAAGCAAAAAGATTTTTTTTTAGATATAACAAGGCCTTATCCCTGTGTTTACAGGCACCGGCACTGTTCTTTATTTTGGCATACATGAGACCAACTGTTAGAAGCTGGGGTAGTGGAGGCCAGCAGATGTACAAGGAGACCCACATTCTCCATGGCCCCGTGTGTATGCAGCTCTCCCCAGGATTTGTCACACTGGACACAGTCTGTGAGCGTCTGCTGTCAGCACTCCTGGCATCACTCCCCTAAGTGTGAAATGAGACCTCGCCGGGCTGTTGAGGTTGTTCAGGTGCAACAGTTCACTCCTCTTATGAATGGTTCTGAAGGAGCATCTCTGGGTCTTGTTGTTGAAGCTGTTGTCATGTGACCCAGTGGGGGGCGAGCCTTCCTTCCCATGCACAGGGCTTCCTGGAAGGCTCCACGGAGCATGTGTGTTAAATGAACTCCCTTATCATTTGTTGGTATTTGAATGTGTGGATTTTTTAAAAAATACACGTTTCTTCAGCAATAGGTAGGGACATATTTGTAATCATGTAAATATGTGGTATAATTACCTCATGAGGCACCCCTAAATGAATTGTTTAAATGTTCTCTGTGTCTGTCTGAAATTAGTCGATGTGGGGGTAGTTATGGTGACACTGCCTTCTCGGTATTTTGCTCTGGAATATGTCTGTCCCAGCTGTCATTCCGCCGGCTCTTAGCGCTGCCCGATGAGGTCGTGGGTCATGGCCCTTCGGAATGTGGAGATGGGCACCCGGAGTCTTGGCCGGTGACTCAATCAAGCAGACGACCCAGCAGGGGAAACTGGTCTGGAAACTAATAAGAACAAACAAAACATGACTGGAAGGTAATGAGAACAATTTTCTCAGCTGTCTCGACCACTGAAATGCAGCTGTGCCAAGAAACCCCGGAGATGCTGTGAGGATGCTGGGATCAGGGAACATCGCTGATAAATACACTTTGGCTTTGGAGACATTTCTCAGGATGCTGTGGTTCCCGTTTCCACTACGTGGTCCCTAGTAGCTTGCTCAGAGAGAGTTTTTAAAACTCCTAATGAAATGCATTGCATAAATTATTTGGGGGGAAGAAAACTGAGGTGATACTTAGTGCCCATCAAATGTTTCTATCTTGAGTGGCCCATATTATGTGTCATAGGGTGAAATATGGTCTATGCTCTTAAATGCAGCTCAGTGGAAAGGAGTCCTGGTATGGCCAAGCCAGGTGCTCCGTGAAACAGATGTCTACACCCATGTTCCTTTATCCAGACTCAGGAGCATCCCTCCCTCACCTGCCCCTCTTCTGTGTTCATCAGAACGAGGTAGTGAACCGAAGGGATCTGTTTGAAGAGATTTGGGGACACATTGAGATAAAGGTATTTAAGAAAGGGGACCTCATCATCGGATTCAGCTTTTCTGTTAAATTTTCACGATCATATTCAGTATTGCAATGCCTAGCTCTCAGGCCACTGCCACAGAAGATGATGATCACTTGAAAATTGGACTAAAATCTCAAGTCACTGCTGGCAAAACTGGTGTCCTATGTAGGCAACTCTCAGAAGATTTCATAGTTTCAACACGAGCATAATTCTAAACCATCATAACTGTTCTCTGATCTGCAACCCTGAGAAAAAGATTTAAGTATATATATACATATATTTTTTTTCAGATTTTATTTATTTATTTGAGAGAGAGAGCACAAGCAGGAAGAACACCAGCAGAGGCAGAGGGAGAAGCAGACTCCCCACTGAGCAGGGAGCCCAATGTGGGACTCCATCCCAGGACCCTAAGATCATGACCTGAGCTGAAGGCAGACACTTAACTGGCTGAGCCACCCAGGTGCCCCAGATCTAAGTGTGTTTATTATTCCCACTTCAAAGATGAGAAAATTGTGCAATGGTGACACAGTTAATGAATGACCCAGTTAGGCTGAGTCCAGGGGCTGGGCCTTCCCCATTCCATCACACTTCCCACTATTTATGTGCTTCTCATACCCAACACATGAGCCATGGGTTTGCAGATAGAAGAACCACAGTGGAAGGGCAGGATGCACAGTTGTTCACTTCCTGTGTTTTCATGTTCAGTGTGGAAGGAAGAAGAACGGCCCTGCAAAGATGTCCCTGTCCTGATCCCTGGAACTGGGGAGTATGTTGTGTTACATGGTGAAAAGGACTTTGGAGATGCAGCTAAGGGTCTGAAAACGGGGAGACAATCTCCGTTATCCAGGGACCTGGTGTAAGTGAGAGCGGGCAGGGAGAATCAGAGGCAGATGAGCCGTGCTGTGAGAACAAAGCTCAGAAAGATGTTCTTGGCGGCTTTGAAGGCGAAAGGGGCTACAGACCCAGGACCGTGGGCGGCCTTCAGCATGAAATAGATTTGCCCAGCGAGCCTCCAGAGGTGCGAACACAGCCTCGTGGGCACCATGTTGTTAGCTCTGGAAAACCTATTTTGGACTTCTGTGAGGCAGTGTATGTGTGGCATTCGAAGCCACTCTGTGTGTCATAATTTGTTACAGCGGCATGAGAAACTACAATTCCCAGGAATTGTTTTCATTAGTAGTAACGTTTTTTTCATGAAACCAGCTCATTCTTACCTGAGAATGATCATCGAATTGAACATTATGGTCATTACTGACTGAATATGTAGGAACTGTGAGGGATTTGCCTCTCTTCTCTCTTACAAATGATCCCAATTGACTGCTTTCTCTGACAGTTTGAAAGAATCTTTACATCCTTACAGTTTTGTGAAGTCGAGTACTGATCGTCTAACTAGTTTCAAGGAACTTGAGAGCAATTTACTTGGAAATGACCTACGAACTTATTTAGACCCTTTAATGAGATTATTTTTAAATTTTTTGTTTTGTTTTGTTTTACGGTGGAAAGGGTTGCCCCTTCATAGAGGATTACTTGTATCCTGCCCGTTATTGGGAAAGCCAAAATTGCTTTGAAGTTTCAAAATGCTGATGTTTTTGGAAATGTATTTACTTCACCCGCGATAAAATCTATTTTATCTGCAATTAGTTTCACTTCGCATGTTGTAACGATGTGTCTGTCTGTAAGTTTTGTAAGACCCCACTAATTATTTGACAAGAAATGTGGCTTCCAAATTCATAAAGTTCCAGGAAGCACACCAGAACTACCAGAAGTAGATGCCAGGACAGGCAGTTGGAGGCACTTTCCCATCTTCTTTCACCTGGAGCTCAGTGAACTTGGACTTGGAGTGTTCTCTTTAGGTTAGTGCCATCGCAAATCAATGTGAAAAGAGAAAACAATTTAAAAGTAAATAGGAGGAAGTCTTGGGGTGCCTGGGTAGGGTGGCTCAGTAGGTTAAGCCTCTGCCTTCAGCTCAGGTCATGATCTCAGGGTCCTGGGATGGAGCCCTGCATCGGGCTTTCTGCACAGCGGGGAGCCTGCTTCCTCCTCTCTCTCTCTGCCTACTTTGATCTCTGTCAAATAAATAAAGAAAAATCTTTTAAAAAAAAAAAAGAAGGAAGTCTTGAACTAAGGACATAATACCTCTGAAGGTTGTGTCAAGGGGTTGATACCCCATTTAGGACCATTGCTTCTGAATAGTGAAATGAAAAAGCTGACACTCATTTGTCCCCGGCCTTTTGTCCTCTGTGCACCAGTATGTACAGACCCACACCGCAGATTTGGTCCAGTTAGTGTGTACTGGACATCTGTTGTTGGGACATTACGGTCCCCAACAATTCCTTCCTTGTCTTTTACATACTACAACCTGCCAGCTAACCATTGTCTTGGTGTCTTGGTAAGAAATCAGTTCAGGTTTTGAAAGTTCTTGTTGTCTTTGAAGTAACATTGTTGGATTTTCTAACACCTGTTATGCAGAAATTTTACTTAGCCTGCATGATGATTAGTTTATGGCTAGTTAAGAAAGATTTTTAACATTTCTTGCCTTGTTAACTTTTTGTTTGATTATTGACATAAGACATCGGTTTTCTGAATTGTGGATTAGATGATAACATTTCTATTCATCTCCAGGATGAAGGCAATAATCAACTATTTTTAACCACTATCATTATGAGAAGTTTTTTTCAGTGGGAGTGTTCATTGACGTGTTCATTGTTTCTTATGTGAAAGTCAAAAAACAAACAAACCCGTGTCTCTGCAATAAGCACAAAGGGCACAGCCTCATTCTTCTACTAACTGTGCTCAACATAAATCAGTGAACTCTGTCTTTATTTGAACTGTTCAGAGTTTTTAAAGTCACCATTATTTATTTTAGAATTTTAGAATTTTCATTTTTGGTTCCAGTAGGTGAAAAGATCAGCAAAGCATTTTTATTTTCTTTTTACAATAATTTACAATGTTCTGAATAGGTGATAGTTCCAGAAGACTCTTTTGCATTTACCGGTGACTTTACAATAAGGTGAATACAGAAAGTGAATATAGAGTTTTATCCATTACTATGAGTAGGGCATCAGCAGTCAGATATACTTAGGACGGTTAGAGAATTACGTAGGTTTGGATGTTTGTTTTCATTCTTGATGTGAAAGTAATTGCAGAATTCTCCTATTATTACAATATGTAAATATTGAATATATTCCACATTCTTTATAATTACTTTTCAGTAGCCCTCGACATGCCAGACATGTATTTTTTCCCTCAATAAACCCCCAAATTTAGAACACTTTGTTTCCCATGAACATATATGTAATTTTTAATTTAGTGATTATTTATGGAATTCAAATTCTTAGAATACTCTTACTTAACTTTTATTATTCATTAGTGCTACTGGTAAAATGTTTTTATTTAAAATTTCCAGTTAATCCAAGTGCATAATTTGGATATTTTCCCTGAAACGGCAATTCTCACACTATTTTTATTTCGAGATGGATGTAGAGCAAAACATCATGGAAGAAATTGTCAAGAAAACAATACCTTTTGACAGAATGAACTTCTGGGAACTGTCAGCTCGTTCATAATAAGAGCCACATAATGCCGAATTGTGCTGTTCGATTTATATGGACTCTATACTGTTACTTTTTTCCCTTACTAAAGTCTTTCTCAATATTGTTACTTTTTTCCCTTTCCACTAAAGTCTTTCTCAATTTAAGTTTTGGGTCAGTACTCTAGAAAAATGAAGAGAAAAAGTTTGGGATAAGACACAGGGAACTTCTCCTTGGTTTGCTGGATGGAAAATACAGATTATGTTGTGGAATATCCGGAGAAGCAGGGAAGAGTGGCTTCAGCGAAGCAGCAGGCGTCTCCGGGAAGGCAGTGCTGTGGGCCCGGGGACCTTCTTGGATGAGCTGCTGCTGGAAACTCGTTGAAGCGTTACCTTACCGTCATCATCAAACAACGACCAAACGGGATGATCCCGGGGCGCCTGGGTCACAGGACTGCCGTGTTAATTCTGCATTTCCGTACTGTACAGCACAAACAGCCTACCATCTTTCCAACTTGAATTTAAAGCAGTTGGACTCCAGATCAAGCAGAACTCGTCTTCTCTCTGAGAGCATCCTTTCCAGAGGGATAGTTCCTACCTCCATCATGAAAGAAGACTGGAAGTCACCAGTCATCCACATCCAAGTCAAGGGTGTCCTCAAGGGGTCGTAGGTCACTCAGGCACGTGTGCTGTTTGTTTTTTCAGAATCGAGTGGTTCTGGGGATCCCTGCTTCTCAGAGCGCTCATCCCCACCATATGCAACATTTTAAATTGAGGCAAGAGACCCTGGAAATGATTCTTGAAAGTCAAATCCTTTAGTTTGATGGACAGATAGCCTCATGTATTTCCCGCCTCAAAGTTCCGCAAACTCTTCTCTGTTATACTGTGCGAATAACAGGGGCACAGCAGGAGAGCACCGAGGAGACGTGTCAAGCCAAGGAGAAGACGGACAGCAGTCCTTCCAGCTGGTAGAAATCAGAGGTAGGGCACCAGAGCGCATTCATCTCACCACAGACCAGTCCAAAAGGACAGAGATATGCAGCTGTTGGCCTTTCTTTATCCCACGGGGTACTTCCAAATGACGCAAACACACAGAAGGATGTAGAGAAATCCTGTTTCTCTGAATGAAAAAGAGAAAAACGACGGAAGAGCTAACACTTAAATAGTGCTTGCCAGGTCCTCTCTAAATGTTTTAAGTATATTAACTAATTTAATTCTAGCAACAACCCTCACATTATTGTCCGCATTTTCATGAGGAAACTGAAATACAGAGAAGTCAAGTAGCTTGCCCGAGACACAGAGCTTGTAAATGACCTAGCCTGTGCAAGGACTCCCACCCAGCCTGCCTGGCTACACCCCTCGCTCTACAGCTGTGCCTTGAACTTGTCAGACTTCGCTGGGAACAAGTATTTCAAGGACAGTGTTGTCTGAAGAATCATGACTATTAATATATGTGACTTTATCCATTCTGAAGCAAAAGCCTTCAGGTGTCTCAGACATGTGCTTCTTGGTCATTCAGATTTCAAGTCATCAGTTGGCCACTAAGACCTATTTTAGGAACCAGTTTCATAGACTAGGTTGTCGGAACCCTGGGGCTAAAGATACCTTCTGTTGTCATTTGAACCCATTCACAATCTTTGCATTTTATTACAATTAATATACAAATATCACCTAAGGTGTGTGAAGTACGTTTATGTGTATTTAGTGCCTTTTAACCAATTGTTTCTGTTAAATAAATATCTTTGTGCATTTTAGGTTTGCTTTTCCAGAGGCATTTCATCGTCTCTGTGTCTCTCTTAACCAGACGTAATTTCTCTTATTTAAAAAAGATGTACTTATCTATTTTAGAGAGAAAGGGGGTAGGGGGAGCAAGGGGCAGAGGGAGAGGAAAAGAGAATCTCAAGCGGACTTCACGCTGAGTGCGGAGCAGGACACGGGTTCAGTCTTCTGACCCTGGGGTCACGGCCTGAGCTGAAACCAAGAGTCAGATGCTTAACTGACTGAGCCACCCAGGAGTCCCCAGACATAATTTCTTGAAAGATAATTTAGATTGTACTGGACAACCACCAGACAACCCATTGGTCCATCTGGATTTAAAATATTTACCAAGAAAGTGTGAAGTGGCATTGGAGAAATTTCAGAAGAAGATGGAGAATTTCCAGATAACCAATTTTAGTTTGGATTTTTTTTTTTGTAATATTGAAGTGAATTTTTTTACATGTAGATATTATTATTATTATTATTTAGGATTTTATTATTTTTAAGTAATCTGTACACCCAACACGGGGCTCATACTCCCAACCCCTAGAGCAGAAGTCACATGCTCTTCTGACTGAGCCAGCCAGGCGCTCCTTTCACATGTAGGTTTTAATTTTTCCTGTCTGAAGTGTTCACTTGGCAAGCGAGAAGAGAGAGACCTCAGGCAGGACCCAGGGCAGAAATGACCTAGGGACTGCGGGGGAGGGAGGGAAGAGCAGTAGACGGGGTTGGGGGGTGTCAGGGTTGAGGGGCCACTGGCAGCCACGTGGGTCATCAGATAGCATGAGGGGTTAGGCTGGAAATACTGAGCAAAGGATTGTATCTGAGGCCTGGAGACAAAGGGGAAAAGGGCAGAGAAGTGAGAACGCATAGGGCAGGGTCAGCTGAAAGAAGTCCAGCCGTTTTAAAAACACAGTTCAAGAATATTCTGTGTGATGTCATCTGTGCCACCAACTAGACCTTGCCTTGCTCTGGGGGTAACTGTCTTCATTGTTGTGTTCTAGGAAAGGAACGGTTTTCTGTCACTCAAGAATCTTATGAGGGCCGAGGGCATTTGTATTGTATTTTGTGATTACAGATCGAGATGCTGCTTATCTTATTTCTTTTAAGCCTTCCAAGGGCTTTCCTGCTCTTGGGTCTCTTTGTAATCAAATCTGCTTCTCCAGCAGTAATGGTAGCATCTATTATCTTGCCTGAGCCACCAGCCACCGGATCGCCTCGCGGCTTCCGCATCACTTGTGGTTTGTGGACTGTCCTGCAGTGCTGTCTAGTGTTCCTGACAGTAGGTTTTAAGCGCGTAGCTGACTTCTACTGCCTAGGATTTTCCCATCTCTTCTTAACACTTGAATTTGGCAAAGCAATCACTTGATATTTTCCACCCCGTGTTCAAGCCTCCCTGGGAGGTCATTGGTGTCACACCAAGGAAGACTTCCCATTGACAGGAAAAATGTTTGCATTGGAGTTGGGAATGTCACCCCCTCTGGAAGATAGGCATGTTGTCATTTCAGATGAAGGAGTGAAAGCAAATAAGAACATATTTTCCCAAGTGCACTGAGTCCACAACAGAACTGGAAAGGGAGAGATGTACTCCTCGTTCCCAGGCACATCCTTGGGCTTTCTTTTCTTCTCACCAGAGCTCTGGCTCCTGCAGCATAGAATAATCATCCTCAAATCCAACCTCACACTTAAGTTCTCAGACCTGATTCCAAGATGCTGGGTTCAAGGAGTGGGGTGGGCAAGGGGGTCCTGCCTGTAGAGGGGGGTCTGCATTAGTCCGATATGCTAGCTCTCCATTCACTGTAACCTTGAATTTTTTATCACGTGGTTCTGTCTTTAATCATGCCTTGTAATTAAGCAGAAACTTAGTGGATAGAGACTTACAGTCACATGACTGGTCCCAAAGCCAGATGCAAAGGTGTCTTTCTCCTCTTTGCTCCCGCACCCCCACCTCTCAGAAAGTCCCATCTTGTCCTTTGGAGTGGGCTGTAGAGGGTTTCATTTAACGCCCTCAGCCCCCCAGTCCTCCTGTCCCCATATCTCCATCCTCACCGGATAGACACTTCAACCCCTGAGGCTTCCTCAACTGTAAAAAACCTTCAAATAAGGGAGCCTGGGTGGCTCAGTCGGTGAAGAACCCAACTCTTGGTTTCCGCTTAGGTCATGATCTCAGGGTTGTGAGATTGAGCCTTGCGTTGGGGAGTCTGCTTGGGATTCTCTCCCTCTCCTTCCACCGCCCCCCCCCAACAGTCTCTCCTCTTTCACTCTGTCTCCAAAATAAATAAATAAATAAATAAATAAATAAACTTTTAAAAAGAATCATCCAATAAACATCATCAGCAGGAAGTCCTTGTTAGTTCCCTGCATTGACTCAGAGTGGAACAAAGATATTTCTCCCTGCCTCAGGGGTCAGTGTGACCCCAACCCAGATTTGACCAGAATATACAGCTATAAATTGCAAGGCTAACGAAGGAGCTGTTTTTAGAGTCAGTTGTCTTCTTAAGCTTAAGAAGGTTAGAGCTCGTTTCTTTGACAAACATAATTTTCCTGCCTTGATTCATGTGCACTGTAGTACAGTGTGTTCTCAAGACTAATTCTTGGAACAGTCTGGAAGGTTCATGTGCTTCTTATTTTGTTGCTACTTGTGGAAGGCCAAAGGGGTTGAATGTGTCAGATGTATTGGGTCATTTGCATAACACACTACATATTAATAGAAAAGGCTATGTGGAAATTCAAGGATGTGTTTCATCTTGTTTCAGCATTTAATTTCAGATCATGGCCAAGTATCTGTTTTCATTGAGAAAAGCAAGAATCTGCCAAAAATCAACATGAAGCAAATGAATTACATCATGGTGAAAAAGAGTTAAGACATGTACACAGACACATTGTTCATTTCAGTTGTTATCAGAGTAGCCTTGTTTTCCCAATTCTGGGAAATATATATAATAGTTTATAGTTACATGTGTCATAGCGAGGTAGTGGATACCTTGCTTTAGAAATTTTCACTTCCTTGAACCCAAATACAGTTGCTGCTCTCATGGCCACAGTAGCTTATGAAATGCTTGCCTTTGACCTCTGGAGGAATATGTGATCTTGACATTTTCAGGAATCATGATAGCATAACCTAGCATATTTGTGCCACAACTACATCTTTTAGTAGTGAAAACACATTAGTAAAGCAAGACTTCGCAAAATAGGAAAAAAGTACTATATTTTGAAAACTAGGTGATTACTTAAAGTATTCTTTACCACAATACAAATTTTATGGTTGAAAACATATTAACATCTGGTGGAGGTGGTGTCCAGTCTAACTCATCTTTGTGAGTTTGTGGCTTATGTTATGAAAGTGATAACACTGTATTTTGTTCACGAACGGTGGCTAAAAATCTACTTGTAGGATAAATGCATGTGAGTATTGATAAATTAGATCATGCACATTTGATGCATTGCGGAATAGCTTGATGGAGCATTCGAAAGTAAATACAGGTTTACTTTTGTAAAATCTCTGTTTTGAATGATTTAACTTTTGAACATTTTACACGGACTCTGAAATGAGGAATCTGAAATCAGACTCAAGAAGGCATTGCAAGTTAGATATTTACAGAAATTAACCTACACAATGCATCTGTGCTGAGTAACTTCTGTGGTTCCTGATGATGCGTGAGACGCTGGGAAAACAGGAAGCGTACTTACTCCATGGACTGTGGGCTCCAGAGGGTATGAACTGAACTAGGAGTCTTTGCAGCAACCCTGCGTCCCATAGACGTGTTCTCATTCCAGATCCCCGGGTTCTCTTCTCTCCTTTGAAGTGTGGTGAATTTGGACTCATGGTCTCCAAAGTCCTCTCCGATTAGAATATACAGTATGATTTTCTGAATTCTCTTCTGTTCCTAAGTGATAGCGTCCTATCCACCCCGAAGTACTTCGTATTCTCCATATGTACTGTTACATGCGAGTACTCTGGGCAAGCATTTCATGAACTAGTAAAATCTTTTCACTCCCAGGTTGTGTTATTACACAATCAGAAAACATCTGAGCTTTATGTACACAAAGGAGAGCGTAGACTCGACTCGCACAGTTATGCAGATAATACAATTAGCTGATCTGAAGGTCTTTTTTTAGTCCCTCAAAAAATTGGAGATACTTTTGCCCGAATTAGCTGGTTAATTTTTCCACTGTCCATCTCACTTAGTCTTCGTAGAAACAATTTCTAAACCCCCTGAAACTGTAGTTTATGTTCACTCTGGTTTAGAGCTTATGTTCTCTGGCGGGTACAGAATGTGTCACTCCATTAAAGAGAGACTCTCAATATTGTTTATGGAAACAGGGAACAAAATGAAGTCATAAATCTGGAAGACACCCTATTTGGCCGCTGCCTTTTGGGGAGAAGTAATTCCAAATAATTTAAAAAAGGGGCCAGTTGACTTTTTTCTTAACCACTGTCCCAGGAAGGAGTTATAATTTCCCTCAGTAACCTAAGTTGGCAGCCACGGGTGTTTTCTTAAGTAGGTTCCTTCTTGGGGAGAACTGGAACAAAGGACATGACAGGATAATGCCTAAAATTAACCCCTAAACTTCTCAAGTTTTCCTGTCATTTTGCTTCTATTTTAAAGGCCTCAACCCATAGTTAAGCCCTCTTAACTGTACAATAGAATTCAGTGCAACTGAGAATGTGCAAAACCTCAGAAATGAAAAAAAAAATCAAATTTCACATGGGGAACAAAGTGTTTTATTATTTCTTTCAAGTTCTGCCCCCTTTACACTTTTCTGGATGCATCTCTCAAGGCAGGCATTGCAAGAGATTTTGAGGAGAGATAAATGGTGATCGAACACAAGCATGGCAGAAATGCCTTTTCTGAGGGTTAATGAGGTCACATTGTTTGTCATATTTTTTGAAGTCTTAGAATACTTGTGGATTTTTATTCTGATGACAAAGTGCAGCTGTTTTTAGTCAACTCTTTTAAATAAATTTCTTTCGTAGTGCATCCATTTCAGAATTAGCCAACTGGGCCCCCAGTGAACCTTCCCCTGTGTGAATGCCAGACACTTCCATTATTTGTGGGAGTTAATCTCCAGGTTAATCTCCAAAGATAGATTTTTTTGGAATCACATATAAGTAAATAAAAATCCCCATCTGGATCTCTGCATCTGAGACTTGTTTTGAATTCATATATAAATTCTTTATTTCCACACAATTGTGCTATGTTAACCATCTCTGAACATAAATTACACTTTTCCACTGCTGAAATTCTCAAGTGACTCAATGAGTATTTCATTCTTTTCTCCTCCAGGGTCCCCTGGGGACCCTAGATTTGGAAGGAGTTCACTTATAAAACTGTCATCATTCACACCATCGTTCCCCCTGCCTTTTATTTTTATTTTTACTGAAATATACATATAGAAAAATCCATGTGTATTAAGTACACATCTTGGTCAATTCTGGAAAACTGAACATACACCCATATAACCAGTGTCCCTTCCAATAAACAAGACACACCAGTGCCCTGAGAAGCCCCCACTCACACTCCTGTCCCATCAATGGTTCTCCCATCCCCCAGTAGCTATCTGCCTAACTTCTAGCAGCATAGACTTTTTCTTGTCTGTTTCTGTGCTTCATTTACATGAAATCAAACAGTACATGTGCTTAAGTGTTTAGCTTATTTCTCTTGCCATTTTTAGTAAGTTATCTTATTGATACATGTAGTTAAAAATGTTTCTTTTTTTAAGATTTTATTTATTTATTCATAAGAGACAGGGAAAAAGAGGGAGAAGAAGTCTCCCTAAGAAGCAGGGAGCCTCATATGGGGCTTGATCCCAGGACCCCAGGATCATGACCTGAACCGAAAGCAGATACCAAATCTACTGAGCCATTCAGGCACCCAAAATTGTTTCTTCTTACTGCTGTGTAGTATTACACTGTAGGGACCTAGCACATTTTATCCATTTCCGTTGATGGATATCTGGGCAGTTTTCTTGTTGATGCTTCTACAGATAGTGCTCGCTCCTGTGAACATTTTTCTGGATTTTCCTTGGTGAGCAATTTGTATACATCTCTCTTGTATCTATATACATAGGAGATCATCAACGTATTTTATGTTTTCAATTTTTTTAAGATTTTTATTTATTTATACAACAGACAGAGATCACAAGTAGGCAGAGAAGCAGGCAGAGAGAGAGGAAGGGAAGCAGGCTCCGTACAGAGCAGAGAGCCCAATGCGGGGCTAGATCCCAGAACCCTGGGATCATGGCCTGAGCTGAAGGCAGAGGCTTTAACCCACTGAGCCAACCAGGTGCCCCTTTATGTTTTCAATTTTATTGATGAAACACTTACATCACTGAGAATGTCTGATCCACATAGATCAACCAGAGTGACTCTGTTGAGTTGATATAATTTTTTTTCCCCTAAATCATAGAAACTCAGCATTTTAGTTAGCCAGGCATCCCTCTTGGTTTCAGTCAAGCTCATTTCATTTCCACCCTGTGCACCGTCCGCCTCTTGCCCGGTAGACCTACTCATGCTCACTGTACTCATGCTTACTCCTCCCTCTTTGCTTGTACTTCTTAGTCATCATACTTCTAGTGATAAGTAACAACAGCAACTGTGTATTGAGCACTAACCGTGTGAAAAAAGTTATATTTTTTACTTTATTTTATTTGACCCTCACATTATTTTCATGTTATGCAAATATTAGTGTCCCAATTGATCAGTAACTTTAAAATTATGATTATTATGATACAAATCTACAAAACAAGGACCGAGAACAATGTAGTTAACCTTCATGGACTCAACCCTCAGATTTAATTTATGTAGAAAGTCTGACATTTTTGCTTCAATTTTTTCCTGTCCCCAATCTTTAGAATGAGACAACTTGCTCAAGTCACGCTACCATTAAGGGAAAGAGCTGATATTAGAGCCCAGAAGATATAAGACTCTTCATTAGTGTCCCTGTAAATTCTATCCTCCCGCTCATACTTGGTATTATTTCAAGGTCATACCTCCTTCAGATGGCTCTTCCTTGAATGACTCCATCCTGTTTTAGCTTTACTTTTTCCAAGAATACCAGCTGGTGTTTATTCATTTAGCCAACAAATATTTACAAACTTTTTTAGGTACCAGGAATGCTAGTTAGAATCTTTCCATGTCTCTTGTAATTCCTACTACAGCATGTGGGGGAGCTACTTACTACAGCCTGTGGGGAGTTCAGCTGACCCAAGGGGAAACCACAGTTTAGAGCCTAAATCCCTTTTTAGTGCTCTAGATCTATGAGTCCCCCAAGCCAGCACCCATCTCAAGTGCATCTGCTTCTAAAACCAATGCTTTTTTTTTTTAAAAGATTTTATTTATTTATTTGACACAGAGACAGATCACAAGTAGGCAGAGAGGAAGGCAGAGAGGGGGAAGCAGGCTCCCTGCTGAGCAGAGAGCTGGATGCGGGTTCCATCCCAGGACCTTGGGATCATGACCTGAGCTGAAGGCAGAGGCTTTAACCCACTGAGCCACCCAGGCACCCTAAAACCAATGCTCTTAATAACCTCTAAAATGTTCCTTGGAGAAGGAATGTTACTTTTTATTTTTTTGGTAATGGTAGTCAGTATGCAATGCCAGCTGGGTGTGAGTCCCTCTCCCCAGGGTGTTCCATCTCCCATTACACAAGTGGCAATGTCCACATCCAGAGGGGTGTGTGATGGGCACCAGGTCGAGAGCTACTTTGGGAAGCCAGGGCTGGATCCCATCTTCACCACACCCAGTGCAGGGCTGCTTCTCTGTGACATGACGTGCAGGTCTCCAGGCAGGAGGGGGCAAGTATGTGAACAGGTCCATCCAACAAAATCAAACCTCTGGTTAACTCTCTGATAAAAACTTTTTCTTCAAGCCCACATCCAGTGACCTCATCATCCCATGTGAACCTGTTCTCAGTCTTCACCCTCCTTCCTTCAGAGCCTCCTTCTGAGGCACCTCTTCCCCTGGCCACTCGGCACCTCAACTCTCCTTGCTTTCTCTCTAACTGCAATCACACTCTCTCTCCTTCCTAAGTGACTCTTCCCCTTTCTCCTAAAATACAGCCAATACTCAAGGCTTTGCCTTGAACTCTCTTCTTTTTGTGTTCTCTCTCTGTCAGCGATCTCATTTACCCCAGGACTTCCTGTGCAGAAGACCCCAAATCCTTTTATTTTTAGCCCTGATTTCTCCTTTGTGATTTCTTTATTTCCTTTTTATTTTTAATTATTTTTTTATTTTTTATTATGTTATGTTAGATTTAGACCCAGGGCTGGAGCTGCCTGTGGAGTTCAACTCGTGCCAAGCAAATTTTGGCATTTGCTTTCCACCCCACACCTGTTCCTCCCTTTCATCCCACTGGTTGGCTATTCTCTCTGTCGTGACCCCATGCCTCGTTGACCTCTTGCCTGTGCTTTTATAAGGGCTCTTCCTGTTCCTCATTTCTACTTAAACCCAGCCTGGTAACCGAAACCAAAGTCCTTTTCTTAAGGGCACCACGGGTCATTTCAGTCTCCCATCCAAATAAATTTTGAGGTCTCCCTGGTGCCCACCAACTAAAATTGACCCGTCTGTGTCCCCCTTTTATCTAATTTCAACTGATCTTTCAAATCAAATTAATCTATTTTTTTTTCTCCTGACGTGTCTACACTTTCCCTTTTCTGAATCTTTTCCTAATGCTTTTTCTTTCTTTTAAACCAGGGATGATGGACAGTAGGGGATAAGTCCCATCAAAGGGAATCCACTTCAAATGGGGAATGGGACCCACATTTTATACTTGGCAAGAATAAGAGGGTTGATTAGGGACTTTAACTTACAAAATGTAACTGAAAATTATGTTATAAACATAAGTTTATTTTCCTTATAATTAATAAGACTTAGGTTATAAATGAAATTATGTGCTAATTCTTGGAAAGTACAAAGAGCAATTATTGATGACGTTTTGGCATGATTTTCTGGCAACTGTAAAATAAAGTGACTCAATCACATTGATTTTCACTTTTGCAACACAAATATAAATGATTTTTTAAAAATTTCAGAAACTTAGTTTTATTTAGAGCACCTTTTAAATTAACTTGATTTTACAAGCACCGCGTCAGTCCTTTAATTACTTGGGTTCTCTGTACTAGATCCTCATTTATGAGTGTCTTTGCACGGAATTTGAGTGGTTCTTCCCTGTCTCTTCTTTCATCGAACTGTATGCACCTGTGCAGAGTTTCCAATATCTACATTTAGCACTAGGTTACTGTTGATGTTGTAATCATTAAACAATTTGCAAGACTTCCTTTGATGACCTGACACTTTTCCCTTAGGTCTTCTATGGTGTTTACCATGGTTTGAGTGTTTGAGTACGTATCTGTTCTACCAGGTTTTCAGTTTCTTGCAAGGCAAGAATAGTGCTTTGTTCTTTTCTGTACCTTTGTCAGAATCCATGGAAATGCCTTATACATAGTAAAAATTTAATAAGTATTTGTTGAATTCTGTTTTCTATTGGTTCCCCAGTAGAACCAAGCTTTGCCTTTTGCTAGATCTCATCATTGGACACAATGCCATCTAGTTTATGGAAAAATGGGCCATTTTTTTTTCTATAAATGTACTGTACTAATGAGGAGTTCCATTCCAAATCAAGGAGTCAACTTCAGATATACCAATAGTGATATAGCCAATAGTGTTTCATAAAAGAGAGAATAACTAAAATCTTCTATGATAGCAAGTAAAACGTGTATTCCAAATCTTGTAAAATATTTATTGGTACCTGATGTGTAATAGTTATTTGTGCTAAAATATATACATAAAATGAAAAGATATAAATTAGGCTATTTAACGTAAGTGTAAAAGTTGTCACAAAATCAGTTAAGATTCTAATTGACAATATTCTCTTCTCTGTCCTAAACTTAGAAGGGACTTTGGAAGATGATTTTAATAATCCCATTCTTTCTGGGACCCCTGGGTGGCTCAGTTGGTTAAGGGTCTGCCTTCAGCTCAGGTCATGATCCTAAAGTCCTGGAATTGAGCCCTGCATCAGAGTGGGGAGATATCCCTGCTCAGCAGGGAGCCTGCTTCTCCCTCTTCTACTCCCCCATCCTTGTGCTCTCTCTCTCTTTCTGCCAAATAAATAAATAAAATCCTTTTCTTAAAAGATTTAAAAATATTTTAATATAATAATTTTTAATAATAAAATATATTTTTATTTAAAAATAACTATATTCTTTTAAAAAATTTCACTCAAGGAGCAGAAGTGTGTACCTTTGGCTCAGGTCATGATCTCAAGGTCCTGGGATCAAGTCTCATGTTGAGCTCCCAGGTTCGCAGGGAGTCTGCCTCTCCCTCTGCCCCTAGCACCTGCTTGTGTTCTCTCTCTCTCTCTCTCACTCTCTCAAATAAATATTTTATAATTAATTAATTAATTAATTAAAAATTTTCAAAAACCTCACTGGAGTATGCCTTAAGCAGATTACTTTAATCCTAAGTAAGTAGAGATTGAGTTTGGGAGAAGCTGACAATTCTATCAACTTTAGATTTGCCTCATCTTATTTTAGGGGTCATGCAGTACCTCTTTGGGGACAAGATAATAATTTTGTTTCTACCACTAAGAGCTGAGCTAACATTTTCCCCAGTCACCCTTTTCTTACTCAACTTAAAGCCGTTCAGTCGGAGAACAAATAAATACTACATAAGAGAAAAAGTAGTCATGTCATTCTCCTTGATATTTAGTCACGAGAATACTTCACATACCATTGGAAAGCCATTCAAACTATTACCAGGTCAGTGGAAGGGACATTCTTCTTCTGGGCAGAAGACAATGCCCAGACTTAGCATGTACTGTTATATCAAAATCAATGAATGAATAAAGGTGGCAAAAATCCAAGAGTGGTAGGAAATATGTGGCTGTGATTGAGAAGCATTGTGATCTATGAAGTGGGTTGAGGCGGTGACCACCAACATTGCTAACATCTAACTAGGAAAAAAAAAAAAAAAAAAGAATTGCCTCCATAACTTGAACAACCTTGCTCTCTCTTACAAAGCTTTTATTCCTAAGTAGCAATGTAGTGTACCTGGCCTAATGTGGGTTTTTTCCAAATGTTCTAATAAATATACTCTGGGGTCAAATTAAAACAGATAATGTAAGCAAAAATGAGCTTTTATACCATTTTTTATACTTCCCTTTCTTTTCAGTACCTGAATCTATCCTTCTGGCTCGGAGTTTCTCTTTGTTGCCCTAGCAATGCCTATTAACTTGCAGGCTCCTTAATAAAGAAGGCTGCCTTGTGATGTATTTCTCGATGCCCCCATGTAATTGTGACAGCTGAAATCAGATGCTGTTCTCTGTTCCTCTCCAGTCGTAACGTGCTATTTCCTAACCTTTAGCTGGGTCAGGTATTAGGACCCATGACTTCAGGACCATTTATCAAGAAACAGTTGTTCAGTTCAACTCCTATTAAATAATACTTCATTCAGACTTCTTTGGTCTTAACATGAAACTTTTTTTTTAATTTTTTATTTTTTATAAACATATATTTTTATCCCAGGGGTACAGGTCTGTGAATTGCCAGGTTTACACACTTCCCCAGCAAATTCTCATATGAAACAGTTTATTAGAGAGCAAAGCAACATCCATTTCTGGAATCCGTATGTTATCGTATTAGGCTTCTTGGATGACCCTGCCTTGGTGCCCCGCCGTGGACTCACCCATTCATTTATTTTGTCATCAGCACATTCTTATTAAAAGAAAACTTTCACTACACATGGCATTATATTCATCCAGAATGAACGCCATCATTTGTGAGAAAAAGTATAAATTCTCAGTTATCCAAAGGCTAAAGGATAATTATTATTTACATACCATCACTATGAGAATTATTAAAGGATGTACTTAAATAGGAAGAAAAGCAAAACCAAAGGAAAAAAATAAGACATACAGGAAGCAATAGTGAGCATGGAGTTTCATCAATGGATTTGTACATGTAATTAACTGTCACCTGCAAACAAATAGCTATTTTTTCATATTTTTAAAAACATTAAACCAAGATACTAGACAGCACCAAGGAGATTGTATGTGCATATGTTCAATGGGTGATTAAATTTGTGATTCCAGAAAAAAAATAACTGGATAAAATTATAGCTTCTAAACTGGCAGAGGGGGGCGCCTGGATGGCTCAGTTGGTTAAGTGACTGCCTTCAGCTCAGGTCATGATCCTGGAGTCCAGGGATCAAGTTCTGCACTGGGCTCCCGGCTCCATGGGGGGTCTGCTTCTCCCTCTGACTTCTCCTCGCTCATGCTCTCTCGCTGTCTCTCTCTCAAATAAATAAATAAATAAATAAATAAATGTTTAAACTGGAAGAGGGAAGAACATGGAATTGAGGAAAATGTCCGTTCAATAAAAGTTAAGAAAAGAAAGAAAATGAACAAAGGGAAGAGAAAATACAGAAGAAGATGACAGAAGTAAGCTCAGAGTGTTGGGTAGTCAACCTCATGTCAACACGTCAGTCCCACCAAGAAGGAAGACTCAGTGCAGGTGCTCTGGTGTGTGCCAGGTGTGGCTCTGAGTTCTCTATGCGAAAATCCATAAAACAGTGGTCTATACATACGTATAGACCATAAAAATATGGTGTATATATGGTCTATACGTAAGTGTATGTTAAAAGTATTGGGAAAACACATTCATCAGAATTCCAGAACAATGCCAGTTTCAAGATAGTAGTTATCTTTGGAGAGAGAGAGAGAGAAATAGTATATGATCTCAGAGGGCTTCAGCTGTATCTGTTATGTATTTGTTTTTAATATATGGTCTGTGGGGTGCCTGCATAGCTCAGTTGGTTCAGCGTCCAACTCTTGATTTCACATCAGGTCATGATCTCAGGGTCCCGGGACTGATTCCCGTTTCATTCTCCCTGACCCCGCCACCCCTCCCCATGTTCTCCCTTCCTCTCTCTTTCTGTGTCAAATAAATAAATAAATCTTTAAAAAAACAATATATGGTAAGAAGCAAACATGGCAAAAATGTTACACTTTGTTATGGCTGGGTGATGATTCACAAGTGTTTTTGTAATATTTTCTTTCTCTTTGTATGTTTGGAATATTTCACAATTAACATACTTTCTCTTAAAGCAAAGAAACAGTCCTAGGAAGGAGACTCTTCTCTCTTCTATACTCTAGGAAATTAGTCATTGAATCTTGAATTTTAAATTGTTCTTTTTACATATGGCTCATTCTGTAGAATACACTGCTACCCACCATTGTGGATGTACAAAACTATAACAGTGTTGCTGTTTGGGGGAGCAGTACCTAACAGACCTTTCCTTCACTCGAATTTGGAACCAAATTGACAAAGACAAAGAAGTCAGATAAATGCAAATCAGACTATCACCATTTGTTACTTACAAGACATCTTGGAGAATGTGGTGGGATGTGTGTGGCAAAAGTGGGCTTTTAATACTGAACAGACCTATCCAGCCAAGCAGGTGGCCCTGGAGAATCATGGACCGTTGGAGGGGAGGGCCTGCCCCTGTGAGATTTACGCCAGTGAGAGGAAAGACCAGACTGGAGTTTTCCTGCATGAGGGAGGAAGCAGCTGAGCTCTCTATACCCAGCTCCTCCCCATGGCCCCTCTGGCCTCAATTCACGACTGTGGAAGACTGAGACATGCAAGAGAGGCTGGAACTTTCTAGAGAAAATTATCCTAGTGGAAATTGGAAGAGTCAGGAAGAAATCTTCTATAATCCTCCCAAGCCCACTCAAATAAGAGTAAATCCGTCTTCTGTGGCTTCCAGATGCTCAGGATACTAGGAGTTTTGAGGACATGAGTCATTAATATCATTAATTCATAGCCTGATTGGCACATCTGGAAACAGCCCGTCCCATCACAGCAGATATTCTTATCAACTAATTAGTTTATGTATGTATTTTCATTCATGAATTCATTTATTATTTCCTTTTCTGAGAGACTCTCTCCCTTCGTGCATGTACAAAACTATAACAGTGTTGCTGTTTGGGGGAGCAGTACCTAACAGACCTTTCCTTCACTCGAATTTGGAACCAAATTGACAAAGACAAAGAAGTCAGATAAATGCAAATCAGACTATCACCATTTGTTACTTACAAGATATCTTGGAGAATGTCTTCCCTTCTGGAGCTCCCTTCTGGAGCTCTTCTCTACATGAGTTGTTCTGTGATCCCACCTCAGAGCTGCCATTCGCCATCATTTGGGATATTTTCACCACCTCTTCCCTATGTCATGTCCTACTTCCTGCTTGTTTGCTTCACTCCCTCGTTATGGTAGAAGGCGTCTCTCTGTGGTTTCCTGAGAACAGGTACATGGGAGATTCACTCTTCAAACATGCCTCTCTAGAAGCATCTTTTTCCCACTCTTCCCTACTGCTTTCCATCTTTGGGGCTTTTTTCTACTCTTTTTTTTTTTTTTTAAGATTTTATTTATTTATTTGACAGATATCACAAGTAGGCCGAGAGGCAGGCAGAGGAGGTGGGGGAAGCAGGCTCCCCGCTGAGCAGAGAACCCAATGTGGGGCTCGATCCCAGGACCCTGAGATCATGACCTGAGCCAAAGTCAGAGGCTTAACCCACTGAGCCACCCAGGCGCCCCCTTTTTTCTACTCTTCAAGTCTTCTTCAGTGTTATCCTTCCTTCCTACTGCTGCATGTTTTTGACTGTTTTATTTTTATTGTTGTGTCCTTTCTTATAAAATAAGATATAATAGCTTCTCTTATCCATCTGAGGATAACAAACTTTTTTTTTTCAAGTTTCCTTTACCTTTCCTCTTGGTTCCTGCTTTTGTTTGTTTGCTTTTGGCTTTTGGTGTTCTTCATGGCCGGTGACCCTTGGTCATCCGTTTCTATTTTAAAGGCACACTGCTGTAACGCCAGTTGAAAGTTTCGTGTGTGTGTGTGTGTGTGTGTGTGTGTGTAGTGGGAAGAGGGGACCTGTGGGCTGGCACACTTCACTGAAGGAGGCAAAGTTCTGACCGTTGGCGAGGAGACCACTCAACAGGACTGCAGTTGACCCACATATAGCCCCTTTGTAGGAATCAGAAAAAAGGATCCCCTGGAGCACATGAGTTGTTGAGACTTCATGCTGATTAGAAAAATGTAGCCCCCTCCCTTGTATGGGGGGTAAAGACTGGATTTCATTCTTTACTCACCCTCTCAGGCAATGTCTGTTGCCTGAGAAACTGTGAGGGCCCAGCTCCTGAATGTTGGTGTGTTTAGGCCTTTTTCCTCAGATGGTCAGTGTTCTGCCTGGGGGCGAGGCTGGCTGGGGTTGTGAGGGTGGGGAGGGTCTAAAGGTCTGGTGCCAGAGTTCCAGGAGCCACGTAGAGGAAGAAAGCCAGGGAGGGGAGAAGGTCTCACCGGTGAATGTGTAGACTTTCCCTTAATCCTCTGTTGCACTGAGGAGAGCGACCAGTACCCAGATAACCAAGCCTGTCTGACTCAGCGTCCTGAGAGTGACCTCACAGTCTTCTGGTCGTGAGGGGCAGGGGAGGAAATGGGGGGAATCCCTGGAACCCAAGGACTCAACCATACTCTTGTTTTCTTCTCCATCCCTCCCTGTTCCTTCTAAGACACAGTTCCTGAATCTTCCTGGAATTTTGCATCTCTGCGGGCTTCCCATGTCTTACCTGCTTCTCAGACTTAGAGTTCAGGCTCTCTCTAATGAGCCTGGGAAACTTCCCTGCGTCCATCTACTGAACGAGTTTCGAACTTTTGGTGCTGTGCCTCCCCTACTGTTTTCTCAAATGTTCTTTGTCCTTTTGTGTTTATTCTGTTTTTATGTGGGTAATGTCATTTTAGTAGGAAATCGTAAAGAAGTAGAAACAAACACGGACGCTCTGTTCATTGTGTTTCATCGGAAAGTCCTCACTTCTTTATCATTTGGGGCAAGGTTTCTGGCTTACTAAACTTCTGCATCGACTCATTCTAGCGTGAGTTCTAAATTTGGTAGTGAAGGGTTTGATGCATTTTACTCAATACTGTAGTTGTTGGCGTTGCTCTTACTGTTCAGATTTTTTTTTTTTAAGATTTTGATTATTCTGTTTCTGATTTTCTTTGGCAGTAGTGAGGTGCTAGGGTCCTTTGCAAGATTGAGAAGATGAAGTAGATTTAATTAAGGGTGAAGGTCCAGCTTTGGTGTGCACATTCATTCACTTGGACCTC
This sequence comes from Mustela nivalis, assembly GCF_964662115.1. Classification (NCBI taxonomy): domain Eukaryota; kingdom Metazoa; phylum Chordata; class Mammalia; order Carnivora; family Mustelidae; genus Mustela; species Mustela nivalis. The sequence goes on from NC_139021.1 coordinate 113,123,538, forward strand.
CTGTCATCCCACAAAGTTAATGGGGCAGATGAATGGACCCAATCCCATCTTTACGGTCCTGCTTGTACCCTGCAGCAGCCCTCTGTCCAAGCAATAGAAAGTAATATCGTTTACCAACCACTTGACCTGAGTGCTTCTTCTTTGTGTGTGGCTATGCCCTTGCAAGATCTTAATTACAAGCCTGAATAGCTAATTTGGTAAGATACAGTGATCTAGAAGATGATGGATTACTTCTTTCACCACAAAATCTATTTGAATACCAGTCAGTCAGTGTTTGCATGTGCTTGTGTGCACATGTGTGCACGTACATATATACAGTTGTGCATATATGCAGATATGGGCATATATGTGTGTATGTATAGAATTGCACATCTAAGCTATGATTGCAAACTCAGGGAGTGTTATTTGTAAACATAATTCTTGTTAACAAAAAACCCTAAATAAATTAAAAATAAAAATGAAGCTTGCTAGAAACCTGTTTACAGATGCTCCTCTTCCCTTGGCGCCAAATGCTGTTGTGCTCTGCTGCAGATTCCACCACCTGAACTGTTTCCAGAACTTGGGCACTCTACGTGCAGTTACCAGCACGACCCCAGGGCATTTGTACATTTGAAAAACATTGATCATCCTGTGAAAGGAGAAGGTTTACAGGTTTCTTTGTGCTCTGTAGAGCGTATTTCATATGAGGATTGAGGATTTTATGTAGAATGAATTAATGATGATATGAAGTCTTTGGTTCAAATATATCTTTCACACACACACATACACACACACACACAACAACAACAAAAATGCAGCATCCTCTTTTGTTACTCAGATGACAGAAAAGTCAACTTTCTCCTTGCCGATATATTTTTTTAAGATTTTATTTATTCATTTGACAGAGAGCACAAGTAGGCAGAGAGGCACACAGAGAGAGATGGGGGGAAGCAGGCTCACCTCTGAGCAGAGAGCCCAATGCGGGGCCCGTTCCCATGACCCCGAGATCATGACCTGAGCCGAAGGCAGAAGCCTTAACCCACTGAGCCATCCAGGCGCCCATTTCCTTGCCAATATTTCTTACCATTGGGTCATTGGGTTGGGTAAAGAAACTATAGTGTATCTGCTTTCAGACTAGGGCAGGGTTTTTAGTACTTGAGGTGTGTTGAAAGGCTAAATAGAGTCAGTATTTGGACAAAATTATCCAGAGAGCCAATGTTATACAGATAAATTTGAAAATGGTCTACTCTAGGAATATAGAGAAGAACTTTTCTGTGGTGATGGGAATGGTCTGTATCCTGACTGTTGGATCTAGTAGATGCTACCACATATGGCTGTTGAGAACTTCAAATATGTGTAGTGTGATTGAGGAATTGAAATTTTGTTTAATTTTAATGAATTTAAATTTAAATAGCTAGCCTTTTCCTCCCTGGCTGCTTGAAGCTCGCCTGCCACCATCATGAACGACACAGTAGCTATCCAGACTAGGAAGTTTATATCCAGCCAACCACTTCAGTGACCTGAACTGCTCCAATGACCAACAAATGGTCATTGATATTCTCCACCACAGAAAGGCAATAGTACTTAAGACAAAATTTGGGGGGAAACTAGCCAAAATGTACAAAACCACACCAGATGTCATCTTTGTCCTTGGATTGAGAGCTCATTTTGGTGGTTGGAAGACAACTGGCTTTGGCATGATTTAGGAGTCCTTGGATTATGCAAAAAAAAAAGTTAACCCAAATATAGACTTGCAAGATATGGGCTGTATGAGAAGAAAAAAGGTCTCAAGGAAACAGCCAAAGGAATGCAAGGACAGAATGAAGAATGTCAGGGAGACTGCAGAAGCCAATGTTGGTGCTGGCACAAGTGACCTATAGGTTGCACAACAGAAGGAGTAAGGATTCTGCAGTGACTTTATCTGTGGTCATAGTGCAGATTTTTCAGAAGAGGGTTGATGAATAAACTAAGAACTTAAAAAAGATAAATCTAAATAGCTAATAGTTAATAGAATGTTCTTCTACAATTGCCTGGGACTATAAATTGCAGAGTACATTTATTTTGAGTAGCAGGTCTAGTTTACAAAAAAGAAAATTGCCAGTAGCTTGACTATGATACAGGTCATTTATTCACACACCGATTCAACAAATACTAAGTACTCGCCAAGTTCTCTTCTATACTTACTGTATTATGCTACCTGTTGAGGTCAGCAACTTTCCCGTTGCTGAATTCATCCTGAAATAAATGAAAACTTTGTAAGGCCACAATATCTATGTGAAGCTGGCCAATTAAGGTTAGAACATGATAGAAAGAAGAGAATGGCCCAGAAAGCCATCAGGAACATTGCCTACAGCCAAGGACAGAGGACAGAAGCCAAGAGACCTGAAGAATTGTTTGTATTTAATCAGTTTGAAGAAGTGATGTATGGTTAAAAATTACCAGGATATCGAGTTCAAGAAGCTAAAACAGAAACAAGGGCCAAAATCAAGTAGAAATCGTTTCAAGATTGGCAGGGTAAAGGGCACATCCCATTAGACTGTTGTTCAACGGATCCAATATTGTTCCAAACTAAGCCAAGTGACCATAAGCCCAGATGAAATCCGTCTAGCAAGCAGATGTAGACTGAGGTATGAGCCCGCCACTCGCTCATTCCCGTACACAGTGTCCTGGCTCAGCAGGAGGAGACGACAGGGTGAATTTGTGATCTGAACAGTGACATTCTGAAACCACTGTGGTCCCGAGCCCCAGCTAGATTCTGCATTTCTCTACAATATCTAACAAGGACTTTTCTTGGCTTCTTTTTTAAATGGAGTCTGTGACCAAAAAGCTGCAATGACTCATGAATCTGAGATTGTAGAATGTAACAAAAGAATCTTTCGTTTTGTTCTTTGTAATTTTCTAAACTCAAAGGGCAGGATGGACTGTAGCCAAATGTTCCCGAGCTTGGAACCTGATATAAAGTGACCCCTGACTTCCAAAGGAGACAAGAATAGAGAGGACAATAATAAAAATGTTACGATCTAGTCATTTTTCTCTAGAGGCTGAAACTTACATGTGAACAATTCCTTTTAGAAAAGTTGTCACTTACTTTCCAAAAGTCTGTAAACATTCAGGTTTGTGGGATGGTAGACGGTCCAGTGTTCTGCACTTAGCTGGGAATATAGACAACTGAATACAGTTGTTTTCTGAACAGCGCAATGGGACATTGGTAGAACAGACCTATAGCTAATCAACAACAATGTTAAAAAAGATCTTTATGATTTAAGGTTCAGAATCCACCCTCTTAAGCTTTTTAAGAAAAAGCATTCTTGTGAGAGTTCCTTCTCACATCTCTTGATGCCTGAATATATGTGAGGACTTCAGAGCTGTAAAGATAGAACAGGATTTCTGTGTCTCCAAAGTTGTTCCTTCTTCCCTGGACAGCTGTTTCCATCCATAGCGGTACCCTCATGCTAAGGAGGGTCCAGAGCAAGAAATCCAACTTCCTGTTATAGTCTACGAGACAAAACCATCCAGCCCCTGCAGGCAGGCAGTAATTGGGTGAAAAACCACTCTGGTGTCCCCTGTCAGGAAGCCTGTCTTCTCTTGTGCTACCTACAGGGAAGCCGACCAGCTGCTTACCACAATGACAGAATGCTTAAAGATGACTATTGGCTTATCAGCCTTCTCTCTTTGGTTAAATAAACCGTATTTTTTGTCTTTCTCTTTGGGGCCAATTATCCTATTATTTTTTTTTAATTCCCTTCATCTCTTTGATCAGTCTCCTTAGGATTCCTTCCAAATGCTATAGATGTTTTCAGTTTGCAGACCTAAAATGGAGGCTAATCATTACCCTTCCGAAGGCTGGCCTGGTGCTGAGCCCGATGGAGCGAGATTGACTTCAGTCATCGGTGACATGCTACAAAGACTCTTGCACAGAACTCAGTTTTGAAAATTAAACTGTAGCGTCCTCAGCTCATTTTAGCCCTGTTTTTTAGGGCCACAGGTTTTTGTTTGTTTGTTCTGTTCTGTTTTTTTTTTTTTTTTTTTTTTTTTTTTTGGCGTCATGGATACTAAACACCAGGCTTGCAAAGTCTTTATTGGCTCAGGAGGAAAAATCATCTCTGTCGAATCTGTATTGTTGTCTCTCTTGGCCAACCTCTACAACACCATTGCCATTTAGCATTTGATTTGGTTCTCCAACTTCTCCATCAAGTTGGTGCAGAGGAAAGTTGTCCCTGTTCAGGCACTCGTTGGTTCCTCCACATATGTTTATTGAACTCCTATTTTTTTTTAGGCACTGCCTGTCCTCCCATGCGCATTTTTAACATATCAATCAATCCTTTGAAATCACTGCTGCAACCTCATTGCAGCCAAGGCAAGAGTGCACTGGCCTTGTTTATGGGGAAATGTAGTTAAGGAAGTATAAAAAAGTCTTCATTAGAACAAGAGACTTTGAAGACCGCATCGGGGTGATGTTCTGGTGTTGGAGCTACCAGGAACCCGAGCCTTCCCAGGCTAGTCTGAGCATTTACCCCTGAGGCAAAAGTGAAGCAGCCCTTACTTAGGAGTTTCTTGGGTAATACCAATTAACAAGAGTTCCAAGAGAAGTCACCCTCTCACGTCCACTTACTGGCCAAAATCTAAATCTCCTTTTTTTCACTTTCCATTCTGGTAACTGTGGGTGTTCCTGGGGTTTATTTAGTTCTTGGTGTTCGGTTCTCTCTGTTCTCTCCTTTGGTGATACGATCCTGTGCTACAGTTTTAACTCTTTTTGTCTGTATTTATCTTTGTATCTTCCTTGTCCGAGCCTCAGCTCTATACCATTAACAATCTCAAACACCATTACCTGAAATGTGTTTTATCTCAAATTGAGTACATTTTATTCTCTCCCAAATTATTGCCCAGTCCTGATTGCTGCGTTCCTTTTGCTGATATCCACCTCCTTAACTTAGAACCGCCCTCATTTTTTTTTTTTTTATTCTGCCCCTCTATCATTCTGCTCTCTCCTCAGGGTCACCTGCTTTGGGGGGGCCTCCACTTCATAATCCATATTAAACCATTATGGGCAGATGGGATTTCATCACATCATGCTTCTCAGAAATTTTCAGTGGTTCCCCAACATCTGCGGGATGAAGTCCCAACATTTCAGGACACGCAGACCTGGGAGCAAAATGGGGTCAGAGTATTAAACATGATTATTCTAGAGTCTTGCCTCTGTTCACTGCTCCCAACTTCTGAACCATCCATTTAGTTCCCTGAAAGGCAAAACCTTTGCAAGTTAGGACAGGGAAAAAGTGTACCCTTGGTTAGGGTCTGAACCAGAACAGGCTAATTCAAGAATAAGTTGATTTGGACAGAAAAGATTTTAAGCACATTTCCCAGCAAAGCCTATAGAAGACAATGCATATGGGCAGGAAATAAATAAGGTGCCCTTAATGGGAGAACAAGAGTGATGGAGGAGGGCGTGATGCACTGATCTCTAGAGTGGAAAAAGTAGTGAACACCCCAGGGCTGCTCGGTACATTAGTATAAACGAGGGTCTACATAGCATCTTGGCTTTTGATGACTTGGCTTCCTACAACTCTCTCCAGCTTGTTTTCAGTAGGCTGGTATTCAGGGGGCAGAGTTCCGCTCAGGGATTTAGAACTTCTCCTCTTGGTGGAAGCTTTGCGGCACCTGTTCAGTAAGATATATATTCGCTGTGTGGCTTGGCCCTGCTCAGTGTGTGAGAAACAGAGGAAGGCAGGGGAAGGCCATGCAGAGGCTCCTCGGCTCTTCCACTACCTCAGTAGGCCCTTTGCTGTCTTAGCTAGTCCTCGGAAGCACATTCTTAGTGACATAGATATCGTGATGGTCGCTAGCTGCAGCCTAAACCAGGCCCATTACCCAAATCTACACATGTCTGGGCATATCTTGTGGGGCCGGTACAACTGACCCAGCTGGCAGACAGTTCATGGGTGAGATGGGTCAGAACTTCTGGAAAGAAAAGCTGTCACGGGGTGGATGGAGTTAGACAGAGTTAGTCCAAGAACACAGCTTTGGTGATTGTTGGGCGTGAACTGAGAAGATCACAGTGCCCATCGCTTGGTTTGTCTACCAGCCTTTCCCACTTGAAAGGCCAGGTGAATCCTATGGAGACGTAGGCAGGAGGGAACTTGAAAGAAAAATAGAGAGCTCTGCCCTACAGTCTTGGAAGTCTGTGGGGCAAGACTGCTATAGCGCACATGTGATAAAAAAAGAACACTGTGTCCAGGAGCGTGGGATTCCCAGCAAACTGTCCACTTCCCATGCAACGTGCAGTGACTTCTGCATCTCATGACCTGCAGAGAGCCCAGAGCGCCTTGAGCTCTTCACGGACTCCGGTTCATTGGCCCGAGAGCACTGGGAGGAAGTGGTATCCATCAGAAACGGGCAGTGTTTGGCAGATGCAACAACATCTAGGAAGTTATGGTGGGAAATCAGGGATCTGTCTGCCAGAGGCTGCCGATAAACACACTTAGACACTATAGAAGTCTTCGGAGCCTGGGTTTCAGACATAGTGGGGATGGGGCCAAGAGCACACATGAGATAAACCATAGAGGTCGTAAATATTTGCGAAAGGCTTTGCAGGGCATCAGAAACACTGTGTTTTAATAGGTGGGATTGGGATGTAGCACAACATGAATTCTTAAGTGTCTTGGGCTTAGAAGAAGGCTTTGTCTGGTTGTCGGTTGGTTTGTTAAGGAATTCTTGAAATGAATAATGATATTTGAAACTTTAAAGAGCGAGATAAGATGTATTTTAGAAAAAGATATGTATTTTTTTTGTTTGTTTTAATAAGTTTAAAGAAATGGTAACTGGGTCTCTGTAAGCATTGATCTGACGTTTACTGCCTACTAAAGGAGATACATATCTATGAAATCCTTTTTTACGATGCCTGGAACTTAAGTAGATGTTCAGTAAGTATTACTGTGCATGCACTTCTTATCTTTTTTTTTCAACCAGAAAGATGTTTATAATTTAGGGGAGGATAGGGCTAGAGCATTTGCTAGGTTTGGACAAGAACAGAACTTCAAGCCTGAATATGCATCATATTCAACTGTGGAGCTTTTTTAAAAATAGAAATGCCTGGGAGGATCCCAGACCTTCTGATTCAGGATCTCTGGCTAGGGGACCCAGATACTTTTAAAATGTTCCTCAGAGGATTCTGATGAGCAGCCAAGCTTCTGAACCGTCGATTGGAGGCTGGAGAACATGCTGGTTTTCTGCTTTATAAAAAACAAAGCCAAAGGATTATTTCTTATTTTCCTGAGGATGCAGTGGTCAGATGGAAAAAGTATGGCGCTGGGGTCTGGTCCTGGACTTGGCTCTGCTAAGGGAGAAAGTCAGTTAATCTCTTTTCTCCCAGTTTCCCAGCAGCTTAATAGAGACTCTGATTCTTGCTGCCCAGAGCAGTGACGCATCTGGGCAAGTAAAGGAAATGAAGGAAATGAAGTAAAGTAAAGGAAAGTAAAGGAAATGAAGGAAATGAAAGCACCTCTCCCTAGGAGGTGATCTGTAGTAGACAATGACCATTGCTTCCTCCCGTGTATCCTCTGCCCCTCTCTCTGGGTAAACAGTTATTCTTCAAAACAAGTGCTTTAGCTCCCCCTTTCACAGTCTAATGGGGCAGATGAGCAACAAACCAATTATACCAACAATCATTCAGTTACAATTTTGTCAGTGTCACAGATGTAAATTGCATGGTATGGTGGTCTCTAATGGGGTTTTCTGACCTAATCTACACAGTATGTTAGCCTTCTGTTTTAGCTATGATTTTTCTTCATATTGATGTATTGAACTAATTTTTTCTCCAGTGTCAATACAGGAAAGCTTATTGTAGGGAATAGAAATCCCTTATCCACAAGTATAAATGAACAAATGCACACCATGTTTTGCCCTTGGTTATATTTACATATGTATGTTACTTCCTGTTATGGGTAAATATGTACACAATGCCAAGCTTTTTGAAAACCTTTTTTAATGTATTTTAATAAAGAATCTAGATTTTAAATTTTATTTAAGCTGTTGAGTTAAAGTCAAAAAGACTGGTTCTCATTATGGTCTAACTTGGCTGAAGTGACAATGAAGAAAAGTCCGGAGTCAGTTTTATTTGGCAACACTAGAAAGAGAAATCTCTCCTACCATGTTTTTAAAAACAACTTTCAATTAAGTTTCATTTGGGATTAGGGTCTGTCTTAGTTACATACTTCAGAAAAACAAAGTTTATAACAGAACAGTCCTAGTGTCCTAACACCATTAGGCAGAACTGTAATCTGGTCATTGTTTCCCGTTGTGTAAAAGTCAGTGTTCCTTTTCAAATGGCATGAGAATTGCCTCTCAAAATCTTCTGGCATTGGCGATCAAGCCTTGTTAGGTGGAAAATCTTTATTCAGTTTTTTCACTTTTCGAAAGTAACTTAGGCATTCAGACAACTGTGTCCATAACAAATCTAGAAGACATCCCTTTGCTGAATGGTATAGATGCCCATACTGGAAGATTCTAGATTACTGGTAAAAAATATTTGAAGAAGAAAAGAATGGCTTGTGAAAAATCACAATTTAAATTTGTCAACTTTTATTATGTATGTATATATAAATGTATAAAACAAAAGGTTATTTCACCCAGTTTATATTGTACACACATAAGATAAATATCAAAATGAACCTCTGAGAAAACATCATAAAAATTAGCACATTTAAAGCATTTAAATTCTCAAAGCATTGCTAAAACATTAAACCTTTTAGATATGTTCTCAACTAAATATTATTATCCCCATTTTATAGCCAGTGTTATAGGCATCCAAAGGCAATGTCGAATTTTGTTAATAAATGGTGCATCAAATATGTGCATGGCAAAAAAATTGATACATTTATTCTTTCCTTATTATCTAAAGTCTGTTTGTAATAAAAAGGAGTTCTGTACATAGGGCAATAGATTTATGCACAATGAATTCATAATGATTTCCCAGATGTTCATATTTAACTAGCAACCATTATGAAAGGAGTGAGGCTTTCAAAGGTTATCTTCTTGATTAACAGCTTTCACCGTCCCTGGCTGGGTGATTTTATAGTCTGTCAGGGAAATTAACCATGTAGCCTCCAGATCATAGCCATCATAATAGAGACAGAATATAATTTCACACGTTTCCATCATAACTTCAAGTGAAAACCAGACACTACTTGATTTCAGTTAATGATTTATGTAGTGCCATAGCTATATTGACTTACCCAAAATAAGAAGGGAAATGAACAGTTTGTCAAAGTTGGCATATAGTTTTTAATACAAAATTATGGCCATCATCACAGATGAAACGCATGGCCACAAGAGCACTCCCAAGGACTTCAGGTCCCATGATTAATTTTTCTTTTTCTTGTAATGCCATTGAGTATGGCAGTGTATCAGATTTCATTTTCTAAAGAAAGCATCTCTTTGAAACAAACTAACCCAGTGGGAAAGAGGGAACTACTAAATCTGAAAAATATCATTTCACTTTATAGGCAGACTAAAAATTATAGTGATCTTTCAACAGTCCCAACAATGCAGTGTTGCTGGGAATGCGTGTACCTCCTTCAGCTTGAGTGGCTTATTATAATCAGACTAAATTCTCACACCATGTAAATCCATTATAGTTTATGACTTAAATCCATGAGAATTATAATTGAGAGAGCCTTACCCAATCAAAATCAAATTTAATTATATGTTCACATTATAATCTAGAGAACAGAGGTTTTAGTTTAAAATCAGCCTCATCTCTTTGTTCTGAATGGAAAATAAAGAACCTCTCTTTCTTTCTCAATTGGGACATACTTGCCAAGACATACGGCTCTCTACTGTGCCTCTAATGGTCCACATTTAGACAGCCCCCAACCCAGCCATCCTCCTTCTGCATCCTCTAAGCCTCTCCGTTGCTTTTCTGGGACTGTGCTTTTCTAGGGTTGCCGTACTGGAAATTTCACAGACTGGGTGACTTAAACCACAGAAATTTCCTCTTTCACAGTTCCAGAGACTCCAAATCCAAGGTCAAAGTATTGTTGAGTGCTCCTGAGGTCTCTTCCCTTGACTTGCAGACAGCTGCCTCCTCGGCATGTCCTCATGCACTCTTTTCTCCATATGCATACATCCCTGGTATCTCTCTGTAGGTCCATATTTACTCTTCTTAGAAGGACATTAGTCAGATTGGATTAGGGCCCCACATCAACAACCTCATTTTGCCTTAACCACCGTTTAAAGGCCCTGTCTCCAAATACAGTCACGTTCTGCCGGACTGGGGGTTAGGGGTGTATCGTATGAATTTGGGGGAGGGCATACTTCACAACACCCTGTATATATTGCTCCCACTCTCCCTTGCTTCTTCCCTCTTTTCCTGTTTCCTTGCCTTTTTCCTTAAACATTTATTGATCACTTGCATATATGCCCTGTACTGGGCTAGTGGCTGAAGACACAATGATGAACGAATAAATCGTAGCCCTTTTCCTCACAGATCTGGAGGAGAAAGCAAGGAAGTAGCTCATAATGTCAGAGAAGGAAGGTGTTCTGATCAGGGAGCACATAGGCTGGCAAGTTTCCTTCCTTGCTGACCCACAATGAGAACATGGTGGCCAAAGTGGATGAAGTGAAGTCTACCATCAAATTCCAGATGAAGAAGGTGCTGTATCTAGCAGTGGCTGTTGGCCACGTGAAGATGACAGATGATGAGCTCGTGTACAACATCCACTTAGCAGTCAATTTCCTGGTGTCCTTGCTCAAGAAGAACTGGCAGAACGTCCGGGCTTTGTACATCAAGAGTACCATGGGCAAGCCCCAGCGCCTGTACTAAGGCATAGTTCAATAAATCCTAGTGCTACTGTTAAAAAAAAATTTTTTTGTTTATTTTGAATTTGTCTATTCAAAAACTGTGACAAGACAGGATGAGACCACCGAGACCAGCCTCGGGGATTAAGGGCACCGTGCTGTCCATGCAGCCTCTCCACTCCATCTGAAAGGACTGGTAGCCATCATCCAGGAGAAAAGAACTGAGAGAACATCCCACAAAAAAGCCATATCTTACAGGAGCCCATAGGTGGGAGAGATGCTGCCGAGTTGGACCTTGCAAATAACTCAGTAGAATGCGAGTGAAGCAGTTGTGAGGGTTGAGACTGGGGCAGTCAGTGATGGAGAAATACTACATATTTATCACTGCCTGGAAATAAATTAACATAAAGATAAAGTCACGATTGGAAAAGTAAGTTATAGTAAAATCAAAATAGCAATGACAAACTTGGAAAACAGCAATCACAACTTGTAATAGAAGGCTCATTTCGGGGGCACCTGGGTGGCTCAGTGGGTTAAGCCTCTGCCTTTGGCTCAGGTCATGATCTCAGGGTCCTGGGATTGAGCCCCGCATCAGGCTCTCTGCTCAGCGGGGAGCCTGCTTCCTCCTCTCTCTCTGCCTGCCTCTCTGCCTACTTGTGATCTCTGTCTGTCAAATAAATGAATAAAATCTTAAAAAGAAAAAAAAAAAAAAAGAAAGAAAGAAAGGGCTAGTTTCCTCAGTATAGAAAGTTGTACTACTCAGAGTGAAAAGGCTGGTAATCTGGTATAAAAATAGGCAAAGAATAGAGAACTGAAAGGAAAAGAAATGGAAATGGCTTCTACACATATGAAAAAAGATACAAAATAAAACTATACATTTTTACCTTTGGTATTGGCAAATATTTAAAAATTTGAGAATATGAGGCACCTGGGTGGCTCAGTCTGTTAAGCATCCACCTCTTGATTTGGCTCCGGTCTTGATCTTGGGGTCCTGGGATTGAGCCCCGAGTCAGGCTCAGCACTGAGCATGGAGTCTGCTTAAGATTCTCTCTATCCCTCTGCCTGACCCTCTTTCTTCTCTTTCTCTCTCAAATAAATAGATTAGTCTTTTTAAAAAATTAAAAAGATAAACATTTAATGATAATAATATTGTAAAGGTAGATAGAAATAGATAACTTGCCTACATTGCTGGTGGAAATATCAATTATTATCATCTCAATAGAGGAAAATTTGGCAATATCCCTGAAAATTATCAGCACACGTTCCTAACAATCCAGTTTCTGGAAAATAGCTACACACTATGTGAAATAGCGTTTCTACAAGTGTTCATTGCGGCATTGTAATGGTAAAGCTTACTACTTAATAATAAATGATATGCATTAAGTATTTTGAGGGAGGTGTCATGATATGTGCAACATGTCTTGAAATTAACAATGAACAAAAATGTGAGAGATGGGATAAAGCAAGTATATAATAAAATATTATTTATAGAATCTAGGTGGTAAGTATATGAGTGTTTCCTGTTAAATTCAACTTTTGTTTATGTTTGGAAAGCTTTATAATAATTTGTTGGAGAAAAAATATGAGTAGGAATCTTGAAGTCTATCCATGGGGGAGTGGTTCATTATCATGGATCACTACAGCTGTTTTAAAAAAAGATTAAGACAGTTGCTTGTGTACAGACAGAGAGGGTTCTCCAAGATACATTATGAAGTGAGAGAAGAAAAATGTCAGTAACTGTGCTTGTATACCACCTTTGTGGATAATATCTCTACAAGGATGCACAAAAAAATTGGGAAAAAAATGTAGCCTCTGGTAGGGGAACTTCATCTGGGGGATGGAGTGTAAAGGAGATCTGTTATTTGACATATTTTTGAGTTTTGAATCATGTGCATTTGCTGTCTATTCAAAAACAGAGTTTAAAAACATAATGGAAAGTTATTGGGCCACTTTTGATGTGTTACTTTGCATAATTGTCACCACCATCTTGCAAGGTGGGGAGATCATTGGCACCATTTGCTGGGGGCCGAAAGAGCTTCTGAGAAGCTCAGTGATTGTTCAAGGTCACACAACGAGCACGCGGGAAAGGCAGAGCAGGGCCATAGTTCTGACTGAATCCCAGACCTTTGCCCTGGGCATCTGCTTAGTAGTGATGGATGAGAGCCCTGCATTCCAACCAGAGGAGCAACGTGAGAGGACACAGCCACCGGCAGGGGAAGCGCCCCAGGCGGGAAGGGGAAGCTCTAGCGGGAGACCTGGAAGCAGTGCAGAGCGCTGCGGTGCAAGAATGCGCATGGAGAGCGCGAGGGCCAGGCCACAGAGGAACCCGGTATCCAGGATCTTACAGACGCCGGGAGCCGCCGGGAGCCGGGCATGATGTTCAAGATTAGTTACTTTGCAGTCCTGTATGCCGAAGGATAGAGAAGAGGGAGACCCGACGATTCCTGACACCCGGCATCGTGGGAGACTTTTGCTGACCTTGTTTTCTGAGTGCCAGTGAAGTGATGGAATGGGGAACGCTTGGTGAACACAGAGCACTTTTCGCTGGAAGTGGTCGTGCCTCCATTTTATATGCATGCATGGAGACCTTGCATCTCCCCACTGAGCAGAGAGCCTGATGCGGGGCTCGATCCCAGGACCCAGGATCATGACCTGAGCTGAAGGCAGAGGCTTTAACCCACTGAGCCACCCAGGCACCTCTTTTATTTTTTTTTTTTTTAAAGAAGGTGGGATTTAGAGAGAAGAGTGTTGACGCCCTTTTGTCAGGAACAAGTCCTCTCTGAATAATTCTTGCTGCAGTAGCTTGGGGAAGTTCTATTTGGGAGGCTTCTGTTACACCTAAGCAAGATTTTTATTTATTTATTTGACAGACATAGATCACAAGTAGGCAGAGAGGCAGGCAGAGAGAGAGGAAAGCAGGTTCCCTGCTGGGCGGAGAGCCCGATATGGGGCTCGATCCCAGGACCCTGGGATCATGACCTGAGCTGAAGGCAGAGGCTTTAACCCACTGAGCCACCCAGGTGCCCCAACAACTCACTCTTTAAAACAAATACAGTGTTTGGAACTATAATATAGTAAGCCTTTAATAAATATCAACTCGCTTACCTTTTATTTTCATCTTTGGTGATATAAATATGTCCTCTTTATTAACAGAGATTTTGCTGGAAGCTAAAAGCTGTTCACTGTTGAGTGAAACATTTTAGGGGCAGGAGATGTTTGTCAAAAGCTTGATTCTGAAGCTGTTTGTGATATGAGTCAGTGGAAATTTTAATTGACACTATTAAATAATTCCTTGCTAGTTTGTATAATTGAAAAAAATTTAAAAGTGTTCTTTTATCTTTTTCTGTGCTATTTTTTCACCAGTTTATGTCAGGATGGCTAGGATTATCTGCCCAAATGTTTTTGTTTCTATTTTTTTAAAGGGAGTCCTCTCTCGCATTAAACCAGCGGTTACTTGATATCCCAAGTGTGCATTCAATTCTTATACAAGCCCTGCTATTCTGTTGGAAAAAATATAGTCCTCCATGTGAAAGGCTGACATAAATTTGACATACTTTCATGAAATGTGAAATGGTGGAGACTTCCAATCCTAAATTATTCTCTAAATGTTCATTTATATTAAAAGCCTCGGTCGGCACATGTACTCCAAATGTTAATATCCTAGGAGATTACTTACAATGGCCATTTGGACATAGCTGGAAAGGAGGCGATGAAAAATTTATCAGCTTTGGAATGGGGCTTGAGAAGTCATCTTGGCAGAAGTGGCCCTAAATTGTTCCAGGCAGATGGGTATCACTCTTCCTGTTTTCAAAGATGCTTGAGGAAGAAAGATTATATGACCCATTGGTGTCTTGCCATAGTATTGAATGACCAGCTGTGAGGGCCTCCTTCCCTCCAGGTGCTACCATGACAGCCTCCCTCCTAACATTGGGTTCTTAGTCGAGAACAGCTCACCTTTATAATCACTTCTTGCATTTATTTATTTTTAAAGATTTTGTTTATTCATTTACTTGGCACAAGTACACGTGTGCAACAGAGAGAGAGAGAGCATAAGCTACAGTGGGGGAAGGAGCAGAGGGAGAGAGAATCACAAGCTGACTCCAACTTGAGCATGGAGTCTGTTGTGGGCTGTCTCATCATCCTGAGATCATGACCTGAGCTGAGATCAAGAGTTGGACACTTAACTGACTGAGCCTCCCAGGTGCACCACAATTATTTTTGAATTGTCCCTTAATCCTTCATTTTCCTGACCTAAACAGTTCTTAAACATTCGGCTTAACCATTGACTGACATTTTTAAAGAAACTTTATTTATTGGGGCGCCTGGGTGGCTCAGTGGGTTAAAGTCTCTGCCTTTGGCTCAGGTCATGATCCTAGGGTCCTAGGATCGAGCCCCACATCGGGCTCTCTGCTCAGCAGGGAGCCTGCTTCCCCTCTCTCTGCCTACCTCTCTGCCTGTTTGTGATCTCTCTCTATCAAATAAGTAAAATCTTAAAAAAAGAGAGAGAGAGAGAGATTTTATTTATTTATTTGAGAGAGAGAAAGCAAGAGCAGGGGGAGGGATGACAGGAGAAGCAGACTTCCTTGTTCATCGGGGAGCCGAACATGGGGCTCGATCCCAGGATCCTGGGATCATGACCTGAGATGAAGGCACAGGCTTCACCAACAGAGCCACGCAGGTGCCCCTGGGTGACTTTTTAATTTTTTTAAAGCGATCAGATGTTTTATAGATTTTATTTGGAGTTTAGAATTGCCCTTTTCCTTCCTTTCCTTCTGCCCATCCTTTCTCCCTTTCTGTCCGCTCTCTCTCTTACTGTCTTCCTGCCATTTATTCTGTCATTCGGTAAACGCTTTCCCAATACCTAGCCACACCAGCCGCTCTGCTGGGTATTGGGAATGCAGTGGGGGAACAGGGTCCATGTGGTACCTTGTCCCACGGAGCTCGCAAAGGCAGCTCTGTCCCTCACTTAGGATAGCGGGCAGTCATCGCCTATGTGCCAGGGTCAGAGGCCAGCCTTCCACAAAATCATCATCAAACAAATAGAGGAGAAAGTGATGAGTCTGTCTAGGTCCTTAGTTGTGTCGCGACATTGATCTTCACGGTTGTGCCTTTGTTCAGTATCACTTCGCTGGGGGTCAGATAAAAACCAAAGGGAAATTCAGTTTAAGAATGCAGGAGAACTCCATGGGGGCAATCTTGGCAATCTTGGAAGAGGTTCAAGAGCCGGCACATCCCACCCCCCCAAAAAAAAGTGGCTCACCAAAGGAAGAACAGTCATTTAAAACGATTGCATCCTGGGACCCAGAGGGAAGCATGCTGTGTCTTCCAGAAAGGATTGGGGGAGGGTGACAGTAACTCGTAAATCAGCAGTTATATTTAGGGATTAAGCTGGAAGGGGGAATATTTGACATTATCAGTGCCAGTGTTTCTTTAAATTTCTGCATAGTTTTCTTCTGCATATACGAGGTCTCAGATAGACCTTCCTGGATGGGCTAGAATGCGGGGAAAGCAGTGGAGGGGATTATGGGAAATCAGCCTTCACCAAAGGACACAGAGCTCCCCTACCTCCACGGCTACTGTGGCTACCACTGCCACAAGCTTAACCCCAATCGATTCACAAGCTAGTGATGGGACAATGGTGGCAAAGACACATTGTCTCGTGGAATCATCACAACCTACCAATGGGGTAGGCCATTATTACATCCCCGTCTCACAGATGGAGAAGTGAAGGCATGGAAAACATGCAATTTTCATTAGGTTGACAGCTTGTAAGTGGTACAGTTATGACAACCCAGGTCTGTGTGACCACAGGGGACACCGTCATAACCACAGGCTGCGGTTCCCCTCTGCAGCCCAGTTTCACTCGAGAACCTTCACTCAGGAACCCTCCATTTCAAGCCGATCTTCACTTGGGCTTTGCTGTTTTCCCCCCAGTCTCACGGATACACAGCTGGCGACTGCAGACAGGAAAAGAGATTTACTAATAAAAGGCTTCAAAATAGTGCTTACTTACAGTATAGAGACCATTCAAGATTAAAATCCAGATTTTCAAAGAATGGGGATTCATTTCGCAGCTGCAACTGCTCTCCATTAACTGATTAACTGCTCTCACTACTGACTGTTTACCCTATTTTAAGGTTGCAGAAATACCCAGTTAATCCTGCAGTTACCAGTCGTACAGACATTATATTTACATAGAATCACAGCTCAAAGTCATGCCCATGGACGTAATAAACGGTTCCGTTCTTTTATCGGTGGGTTTAGTTTCTCAGTGGCCGGTAATTTTGAACTTGCAATGTGTGCTTCATTGAAATTAAATATTCATTATGATCTTTTGAAGTTTACATTGGAAAGTACTTCAAAAACGAGCAGTCCATCAAATTATAATGTATCGCTTCTCTTTTAAAAAATCTGATCGTGGTAATCCTTTGTGAATTTTGCTCTTTACAATTCTTTCATCAATGCAGATGTTAGCAACTCACATGGGACGGCTCAAAAAATGCCTCCTCATAAAAGCTGTGGAAGAAAGTCAGTCATAAATCATACCCTTTAAATACGGGGGGAGTGTCTTGCTGTCGATTGTAGAGTTTCTCAAGAACAGATGATCGTGAAATGAAGGGTTTAATACTTCCACGAACAGAGCTCGTTCTTTATTGGTTTGTTTGCTGCTGATTGGACCCCTTCTTTGAAGGATGCCATTTCAGACTTACATTCCGTATTTTTCAATAACCTTGTAAAATTACCAGGAAGAACATCCAAAGAGAATTCTTAGCCTCACTTCCTGTACGAGTGTGTGTGTGTGTGTGTGTGTGTGAGAGAGAGAGAGAGAGAGAGGGAGGGTGGGTTGGGAGGCCCTCAGACTATGCATTCATATTTAATTGCATTGCATAGTTCATCTCGAGGCGCTTGGACTTGACTGATGGCTAACAGTAAACATGCATAATTATTCTTTCATGCACTTGGCCATTGGCAAGGGATTTTCATGGCAGTAATTTAACTGCTGAGGTTGCAAGTCGAGATTCCTCAGTTTTATTGGGATGCTGAACTTTGCAAGCTTATGGTTGATAATGTTATTAACGCTCTCCGCATTTCCTCCGTAGTAGAGGGGAAAATTGGAGGTACAGCACTTTTTGACAATAGTCCATGTGTGGGTAGCACACGGGGCCCCAGCAGGCCCCCGCAGGTCCCTGCCACCCTAGGGATCTCGGCTGTGCATTTTGTTGCTTTGGGAATACTTCAGTCTTTCACTTGGCAAAAATGCATGCCGAGAATCATTCTGTGTGTTGACTCTTGGCTTTTTTGGCTTTTGTCTTTTGGTTCCTAGACCTTTTTTGGCATTAATTTTGGTTCACCTTCTTAGGAAAATGTTCAGAATTGCAGAAAAGCTGAAAAAAAGAGCTCAATGACTTTTATATACATTAACTATTAGTGTTCTTTCAGATTGAGTTTTCCTATGTCCAGGTAAATAGAGGGAAATTTAATTTATCTGTTTATGTTTATTTTTCCTGAATCATTTGAAAGTAAGTTGATAAGTTGAAGACATCTTGATAGGTTTTCTTTTTCTTTTCTTTTCTTTTTTTTTTTTTTTTTTGAAATCAGAATCCAGTTAAATCTCATTCATTGCATTTGGTTGTTATATCTCTTTAGCTTTTTTTTTTTTAAGATTTTATTTACTTATTTGAGAGACAGAGCACAAACAAGGAGCAGGGGCAGAGGGAGAAGCAGACTCCCCTCTAAGCAGCAAGCCCAGTGCAGGGCTCGATTTCAGTACCCTGAGATCATGACCTGAGCCGAAGGCAGGCAAGTAACCTATTGAATCTCAGGTGCCCCATCTCTTTAGCTTCCGTCTAAAGGTTTCTTCCCACAAACCCTCCCAGGCTCTAATTTTTTGTTATTTGTGAACAAATAGGCCAGTAGACAATATGTTGATCTGAATTTGTCTAATTTTCCCCTCATTAGATTCAGGTGCAACTAGGGGTTCTCAAATTTTAGCATGCTCTTGCATCATCGGGAGGCTTTCTCAACCTAGATTGCCTGCCCTGCCCCAGGCTTCCTGATTCGATAGGTCTATGTTGGGGTCCACTCACTCATTTCTAACAAGATCCCAGGAGATGCTGATACTGTTGGTCTGAGGACCACACTTTGAAAACCACAGGGTTAAGCATTTTTTACATCACCGACGTACATTTCTTGCAACATAGGGCAAAAGGTGAAGACCAGTTCCACTACTGATGATAAGCTTGATCATTTGCTTAAGGTACCGACTGCTCGATCTCTCCAGTGTAAAAGATCGTTTTTCTCCTTTGAAATTAATAAGTTATCTATGGAATGATGCTTTGTAATTAATAAGTTATCTATAAGGAGAAGACTGTGAATTTCTATTCCTTAGCAACCTGCTTTTAGCACCCAGTGATAATCCTAGCCTGAATCAATTGTCAATTTTCTTTCTTCCTCCTTCCCTCTCCCTGTCCAGATACCCCTACACTCTCCCTCATGTCCTGTCTCTCTCGCTGTCTCTTTCTTTCCCCTCCCTGCACACATACTACACATACAATTTCTCTCTCTCGCTCGCTGTCTCCCTGCCCTCTCTTCCCCTCTCCCTCCTTTCTTCCTCCCACCTACCCTGTTTCTGAGTTTCACTTTGGATCAAGATTTTTAAAATTTTGTTATTATTTGGGGATCTTAAAATTTTCCACATTTATCCAGTAACAGCCCCTTCTGGGTCCTTTTGAAACGATGCCATTACTCTCAGGCATTGCCTTGTTTTCTGGCAAAAGATGTTCAGCTCTCACCTTGCATTTTTCCTGCTCTAGGCCCAGAACCTGCCATTTCTTTAAGGAGAACTGACTCCTTTTAGGAGGGAATATCATTTAGAAACCAGTATCTGCGTGCTGGGGGGTTCTAATTGTACTGGAGTGTCACTCGTGTCAGAGAACAAACCCGAGACTTCATCCCTTCGGGAGTGATGAGATCACACTGATATCTTCAGTTCAAATGCAGCATCAAATGCACCTTCCTCTGGTCCCCACTGGTCTCCACACTCATTTGCAGTGAAAACTCTGATGCTCTAAAATAATTTTTTTCTTAAAACTTTAAAGTATATACATACTCATTTGCTCTAGTGCACACAGAATAGATTCAGAATTGCAACAGCGGTCCTTCAACCAACAATAATGGAACTACTAAGAAAACGAGATTTCCTTATAATTTTGTGTCAGAATTTACTATAGGGTCTAGTATTGAGTGTGGTAAATAGTCTGAGTTCTGTGCTTCAAAGGGTCTTAAATTATTTTTTATTTGTGTTTGTTATCAATTTGTTAGTTTATTGTAGTTGTTCCTGTTTTTATTCCATTTTAGGGTTTTTTCCCAATTATTTTTATTTCATTTTATGTTTGAATATGTGAAATATTTACTTGGCTGAAGTAAAAAATTACATAAAAATAAAAATTGAGATGTTTTAATCCTATTTGTGTTTATTAGTCTCAGGTTTATTTTTTTTTTTTTCCTATGTTTCTTTTGACAAGAATAAGTGCATGGACATTTCACCCCCCCTTTTTTTAAGATTTTATTTATTTATTTGACAGATAGAGATCACAAATAGGCAGAGAGGCAGGCAGAGAGAGAGAGGAGGAAGCAGGCTCCCCACAGAGCAGAGAGCCCGATGCTGGGCTCGATCCCAGGACCCTTAGATCATGACCTGAGCTGAAGACAGAGGCTTAACCCACTGAGCCATCCAGTTGCCCCAGAGCATGTGTCTT
Organism: Mustela nivalis; assembly: GCF_964662115.1. Lineage (NCBI taxonomy): Eukaryota > Metazoa > Chordata > Mammalia > Carnivora > Mustelidae > Mustela > Mustela nivalis. The sequence goes on from NC_139021.1 coordinate 113,144,069, forward strand.
GATGAGCACAGGATGATGTATGGAGCTGCTGAATTACTATATTGTATGCCAGAAACTAGTACTATATTGTATGTTAACTATATTGGAATTTAAAATCTAATTTAATATAATTTAATTTTAAAAAATGTGTGAACATATTTTTACAACTACCGCATTGTCTAATGTGGAGACTTCATCTCAAAACACGTATTCTATGATAGCACTTGTACTATATGAACTCACAAGCATCATCTCACTTAATGCTAGCAACCATCCTGTCCCGTGCCACACATCTCTCACATCATAGCTTTATAGTTTTAATGAGCTTCCTGGCTGTAAATCAATTGCTATGACTATACACCTTATATTACATTTTAGTGGATCATCGTACATGTCTATGCTACTTAGTGTCTTAGTTATTGTTTTAATGTTTTGAGGACAATGATTTTTAAAATGTAACCAAAGAAGAGACAATGAGGAGATCATGGGGAGCATGGGGAGAGATGAGTGAGGTGATAGATAAAGAAAGACTGACTCTAAGTTGGTGATTGTTGAAGCTCTGTGAAGGAGAGAAGCTTTGGGGCTCATTATACTGTTCTATCTACTTCTATATACTTTTTAAGCTTTCCAATATGAAAAGTCAAAAAAGGGGGGGAGAGAAAAAGAAAACCTATCTCTTTTCATTTCAGTTTTCTGCCCAAGATTTATTGCAGTAAGGGAATATAAGTGTTTTTAATCATTGGAAAAAAAACAAAAACAAAAACACGGCAGATGAGCAGTTCTTCTCATGACTGACAACTTTTCCGGTCATCAGAATGAGCCACAACTTTCTAACACGTAGCCCTTCTTCTGCGACAGAGTCCCCAAACTTTACCATACACAGGAATCATCTATAGAGCTTGTTAAAATGTCCCCAGGTCCCAATACCAGCAATTATCATTTAGAACATTTTGGTAGAATAAGGAAATCTGCATTTTAAGCAAATACCCCTGGTGTTTCTGATTTTGGTGATAAATAGGCCCCAATTTTGATATACACTCTTCTATAGATTTATAGTGAGGGCCCTTTCACATGTCAAGCAGTATGATAGATACAAAGATGAATGTGATGTTCATACATTATGCTGTATTTCCTAAAGAGACTTGCCAACTGGTAGAGAAGAATGACATGCATAAAGCATTATAACAGGTGTATAAAGACTTAGGCCGAGTCCATGTTATCCTACCAGCTCTCAGTAAGGAGTAAAGATCAGATTTCTTGTTGGATTGAGCAGAAGATAACAGGAGCTCTGAAAATTTAGAGGAATATATCATTGTTTGCTTTTCTAAAGAATCATGTTTCAAGCTGGTCTCGTCAAATGGTGAAAACTGTTTATTTTTTGCATGACATCTCTGATAAGTTCCAGGGTTTTTGGTTTTTTTTTTTTAAAGATTTTACTTATTTATTTGACAGAGATCACAAATAGGCAGAGAGGCAGGCAGAGAGAAAGGAGGAATCAGGCTCCCCACTGAGCAGAGAGCCTGATGCGGGACTCGATCCTAGGACACTGGGATCATGACCTGAGCTGAAGGAAGAGGCTTTAACCATTGAGCCACCCAGGTGCCCCAAGGGTTTTGGGTTATTGATTAAAGAGGAACCCACATGCTTTGAATATAAAATATGCAAATGAAAAAGGTAGTGTGGAATTAAATTCATATTGTTGGCATTAAGTGTTTTCTAATAGCCAAGCAGGAGAAAGACTCTCCTAGTTCAGTAGCATCAAAATAATAACTAACTTTTATTAAGCACTTATAAATGAAGGATAGTATTCAATATATATTAGTCCATCATATATTGTCTCTTGAGTTAAGACAATAATCTCATTATATGGTGGCTATTCATTTAGGGTAAGGGAAAGCAATCTAATTTGTCCATTTGCTAGACTGAGTTACATTTTTTTTGCGTATCTCTCACTCGTGAGTAATCTTTTTTTAAAAAGAGTTTATTTGACATTATCATATAAAGGACTAGTATCCAAAATCTATAAAGAAGTTATCAAACTCAACACCCAAAGAACAAATATTCCAATCAAGAAATGGGCAGAAGATATGAACAGATATTTCTGCAAAGAAGACATCCAGATGGCCAACAGGCACATGAGAAAGTGCTCTGCATCACTCGGCATCAGGGAAATACAAATCAAAACCACAATGAGATACCACCTCACACCAGTCAGAATGGCTGAAATTAACAAGTCAGGAAAAGACAGATGCTGGTGAGGATGCAGAGAAAGGGGAACCCTCCTACACTGTTGGTGGGAATGGAAGCTGGTGCAACCACTCTGGAAAACAGCATGGAGTTTCCTCAAAAGTTTGAAAATAGAACTGCCCTATGACCCAGCAATTGCACTACTGGGTATTTACCCTAAAGATACAATTGTAGTGATCTGAAGGGGCACGTGCACCTGAATGTTTATAGCAGCAATGTCCACAATAGCCAAACTATGGAAAGAACCTAGATGTCCATCAACAGATGAATGGATAAAGAAGAGGTGGTATATATACACAATGGAATACTATGCAGCCATCAAAAGAAATGAAATCTTGCCATTTGGGAGGACGTGGATGGAACTAGAGGGTATTATCCTGAGTGAAATAAGTCAATTGGAGAAAGACAATTTTCACATGATCTCCCTGATATGAGGAAATGGAGAGGCAATGTGGGGGGTTTGGGGGGTAGGAAAAGAATAAATGAAACAAGATGGGTTCGGGAGGGAGACAAACCATAAGAAAATCTTAATCTCACAAAACAAACTGAGGGTTGCTGGGGGGAGGGGGGTCGGGAGAGGGTGGTGGGGTTATGGACATTGGGGAGGGTATGTGCTATGAAGTGAGTAAACCTGACAATTCACAACTTGTACCCCTGGGGCTAATAATACATTATATGTTAATAAAAAAATTAAAAATTTTAAAAAAGAGTTTATTTATTTGAGAGATAGATAGGGGAGGGGGAGGGGAAGAGGAGGAGGGAAGAGAGAAGCTCAAGCAGACTCCCCACTCAATGCAGAGCCTGACTCCAGGTTTGATTTCACAACCTTGAGATCATGACCTCAGCTGATGTCAAGAGCCGGCCACTTAACTGACTGAGCCACCATCTCTTAAAGGGATGAGTAAGCACAGAGAAAAAGTGTAGCAAGCAAGCCAAACTTTTTGAAGAGGAGGATAATTTAAAATATATCTTTGGAATAAATGGTGTTGATTGAATTGAGCACTCATCTCAATTTCAGAGAAATGTCAATACTAAATAGTGCAATTTGCTTGCCTTAATTTCTCTCTGTGTTTTTGAAGAACTGCTTCTATCCTGAATAAAACGAAACAAAGGTAGAAGAATTGAAGTGTATCTAAAAGTCCAGGTGGCCACAGGAGCATTAACGACTCCTCATGTGTCCCTGAACAATAGGTCAGAACTAACTCCGGTGAAGCCTGAAGTCACTCTAGAGTAGAGCATCTAGTTTAGCAAATACAGGTCTCTCGAGCGCAAGTGAGTTCATTCAGCTTTCAAATATGTCTAACATCAGTGCTGGAACAGATTATATAATGGTCTGTATAAATCCCAATGCTGAAAGTGAGGCATGTGGCTCTCCTTACTGTCTGCAGTGACAGTAGACACTGGTGGGGTAGTCGACTCCTCTGTTGAAATAATGAAATGATGGCCTCCTGTTCAAACAGCCAGGAGGTAACTTACAGCTAAGGTATTTGAGAATAAGCCCTTGAATTTCATGTCCCATTAGTCAAAAGTTCTATTTGGTGCAACAACAGAAATAGCAGCTTAGAAAATGCTCTTAAAAATTGTATTCTAACCAAAGCAGAACTGTGCCCTCTTTAAATCATTACCAGTTCATTGTAAAGGATATTTATGAGTATACATTGTTCACAATTCTCCATGCCTCATCTTGCTAACCAGAGAATCTCTGAAGATGTGCATATCTTATAAATATATGCAGAACGTTCCTGCCTCTCCCTTTTATCTCTTTGACACTTTTCTTTAGACCACAGTGCATTTTTCTTGCTTATCTGCTTATTTGTTATATGTACTTCTTGGATCTCAGTTGGATGATGAACAAGACCTGGGCTTTAGGGATATGAGGGCAAATGTGCTGGGTCAGAGCTGGCAGAAATTGATTGCAGAGCTGGTTGAGGGAGAAGAGCCTGAAAAGCTATTTGAGAAATAACCCAGGCTGTGTCTACTTCTGGGATCCACAGCTACCTGGTTACTGGGGGGGGGAGGGGGGGGGAGTGTCCAAATAAACCTACGTACAGAGCCACCAAGAAGCCTCCTTGGAGAGGGCAGAAGTAGGGGAGAATGCAACATATGCCCCCCCCTTCAAGAAAAAAAGCCTGACAAAGAAGTCGCAGTAAGAAATAATTTTTGTTGAGAGCTTGTACCATGTTAGCTATTATGAACACAGGCCTAAATCCTAGGGAGAGAGAGAGAACTGTAAGGACATGCCGAAGGGCTATTTACACTACATTTTGGAACTCATGAGAACCAAAAAATCCTGCTTCAAAATCCATCTAAAAGAGTAATAATCAAATAGGAGCTCTTGTTCCCCGGGGATCAAGGCAGTCACCGGCAGAGAAATGCTGTGCCCAACTAAGGGACAAAGGAAATATTGAGTGTTGAGGAGCACCACAGATTGGTGAGTATGACTGCTGCCACTATGCCTTGTGAGCAACGATGGAACCTTCTCCACACATGGAGCTTTTACTATCGTCACTCCAGCACATCTCCTAAGACTGAGAACATCATTCTACATAAGCACACCGCCATCACTAAACCTGAGAAAGATCAGTTATTATGTAATTTCACCTAATATTTTGTCTATATCTGGGTTTCCCTAATTGTCTCAAAAAACTACAGCTGGATCTCCCTACCAACCACCACTCCCCCACCCCCAAGCTGGATCCAAGGCCATTTCATGAATTGTTTTAGTTTGGCGGCTTTCTCTAGGGAGTTTTTCATTGTTAATTTGGAAATAATTTCAGAGTTATAGTTACAAGGTTACAAGCATAATACAAAGAATTCTTATGTATCTTTCACTTGGATTCCCTAAATGTGAATTCTTGACCTCATTTGTTGTCTGTCTCTCTCTGTCTCTGTCTTAGTCTTTCTCTCTCTGTACGTGTATAAGATGAAATTGTTATTTCTTTCTGAACTGTTTGAGAGTAAGTTGCAGAAGTGATATTTCATATCCTTAAATACTTCAGTACATATTTCCTTAAAACAAGGACACTCTCTTATATAACCATAGTACAATTGTCAAAACCAGGAAATTAGCATGGATACAATATTATCTAATCTACAGACTTTATTCAAATTTTGCCAGTGGATTCAGGGATGCCTTTTATAACAACAGAAAAATATTACTTTTTTATACTCCAAGATTCAATCCAGGATCACATTTACATTAAGTTGTTATGTCTTTTTAATTGTTGGGTTTTTGGTTTTGGGTTTTTTAATCTAGAACAGTTCCTCAGTCTTTGTCTTTCATGACCTTGGTACTTTTGAAAAGTTGGAAAGTACAGAATAATTGTAATACAAAGTGTCCCCTGATTTCAGTTTGTCTGATGTTTCCTCCTGATTAGATGCAGGTTTTGCCTTTTTGCCTGGATGTGATGTGTGTTTCTCAGAACATTGTGTTACAAGCCATGTGATGCTGCTCTACCCCACCACTGGTTAACTTACCCATCACTTTAACTTGGTCGTGGTAACTGGTGATGATCACTGGGTAAGAGGATGTTTGTCAGATTACTCTACTGTCAAGTTGCAAATTTTCTCTTGTAATTAATAAGTAATTTGTAGGGAGATACTTGTACTATGTAAATATCTGTTTCTTTAACCCACTGGTTTCAACATCCATGGATGATTCTTGCCTGAATCTTATCCAGATAAATTTTATGCTTTGACCAGGACTTTTTGCTTCTTTCTCTCCTAAATGACCTCAAAAACACTATTTTATAACTCTACTCAGAGTTTCTTCCAAATTCTAGCTCGTTGGCTCCAGATATCTTCCACGGTATGTTCATAGACCAGGTGTTGTTGTGTCTCTTCCTTCTCACACCTTCCCCTTGGACAGGTGCTTGTTCTCTCCCAAACTTTTATTGGCTTAAGCCATCAGTTTGTTATGTAAGACATTTCACATGACATTTCTGCTTTGTCCCAGTTTTTCTCCTGACTGTTCCTGGTTTTGAACAAAAATCTTTTCTCTTTAATGCCCACATCCTGAAACACATCTTCTGTTTCTCAAGTGGGCATTTAACAGCTTCCTTCGTGAAAGACTTTCCCGTTGTTAGTCGCCGTTGTTTTATAACCATGGCTTTGAGCTTCCAAATCTTCCACTTTCTTTGTAGTGTCCTTCTTCTTCCTCTGCCGTTTTAGCTTTGGAAGGTCACCTTCATCAAGCCTCTTAGGATCTCTTTCCATGTGGGCTGTGGGAATTTGAAGCCCATTGCCCGGTGGTTGTCATCTTACATCTTCGAACGCTGGAATGCAAAAATGAGCAAATTCTGTACTGTTCTTTCTAGCACCTCTGCTTCCAGGGAACTGACTTGGGTTCATTACCTGTATTACTACTTTTCCCCCTTAGGTTATGTTTCTTCTGTATTTTTACCAATTTCAGCTTGTCTTCCAAAACACTCTGAACTCATTTTTTACAAATAGTTTGTTCATTTTTCCATTTACCACAGATTGCATATGCTTTCCCCATCTGTGTGGCTGCAAGCAGTCAAGTTCATTCTCACGAGTGCCCATTATACAGCTTCCCCTTCATTTTCATTTTGATATGTTTCCCAGAGAAGCAGTACATTCAGTGTGAGATTCTAAACCTTCGGTGTACCTGTTCTTGCCTTCATTCTACCATGTCCTGTGCTCTGGCCATCTCCATAGCTATGTCTGTATTCTTGCAAAAATTCCATATAGTCTCCCTCTTAAGAAATACCAGGTCAATTGGCAGTTCTCAAACTTGAAACCTTCCCCAGCTGCACCCCACAGAGAAGTGTTTTGTTTTGTTTTTTTTCCTTAGGGAGCACCCGAGAAGTGTTTTTTTTTTAATGATAACTACCATTTCTTGAGCTTTAACCATGCCCTTCCATGAAATCAAGTCTTCTTCTTTTTTTTTTTTTAAGATTTTATTTATTTATTTGACAGAGAGAGATCACAAGTAGACAGAGAGGCAGGCAGAGAGAGAGGCAAGCAGGCTCCCTGCCGAGCAGAGAACCCGACGCAGAGAACCCGACCCGGGACTCGATCCCAGGACGCCGAGATAATGACCCGAGCCGAAGGCAGCGGCTTAACCCACTGAGCCCCCCAGGCGCCCTGAAATCAAGTCTTCTTTAAAAGAAATGCAGTTTGGGGCACCTGGGTGGCTCAGTGGGTTGAGCCTCTGCCTTCGGCTCAGGTTGTGATCACCAGAGTCCTGGGATCGAGCCCCGCGTCGGGCTCTCTGCTCAGCAGGGAACCTGCTTCCCTTCCTCTCTCTCTGCCTGCCTCTCTACCTACTTGTGATCTCTGTCTGTCAAATAAATAAATAAAATCTTAAAAAAAATAAAGAAATGCAGTTTGTTGTGTGTTGTATATAGTGAAGGATATAGCACATGATCACAGGTAGCCTGTGAAGTCCTTGAAATTGTGTCCAGACTTTTGTGCATTTCTCTTGGGGGAGAGGGTTTATGGTTTCATCAAATTCTCAAAAGCATCTGCCTCTCTTTCTGAAGTTCTGGTCTAAGTTCATCTTCTCTGGCCTAAAAGCCAACCAGACTACCTCTTTTGCATTTTAGCATCTTAAGAAGTAAATCTTCAATACCAGAGTCTTCCTCTTCTATGCCATTCTCCAAGGGGGAACTGGGTTTAGCTTTTCCCAGGTTACTGAAATTCTGAAGAGTTCTCTTGGAGTTTTCCCATCCTTTTCTCATCAAGAGAACCCAACTTTGCAATTTGAAAATCCTGTCAATTCCCGAACCCCAGGGGCATTAGTTACGGTGTTGGATTCCTGCATTCTAGTCTGTAATCACTCTGCTTTACTGGGCAGTTGCTCTCCTGTTTCATAGGCAGATGACTACAAATAGTTTTCCTTCCAGGTGTCCTTCTGGAGTATTTCTCCCTTCCAGAAGCTACATCCATGTTCCCTGCCCTCTTCCTTCTGTCTCCCATACCTTCTGTGGTCCATATGGAGGACAAAATAGACAGGTGAAAGGTGTTTGCCTCCTTTCCATTTATTGTCTTCTGTGTCCCCCACCACAACTTTGATAACTGCTGCCTCTGTCCTGCCCTAGTTTTCCAAATATGCTTTTCTTCCTTTCAGAATGCCCACTCGAAGCTGACACTTACCAAAATCCTGAATCAAAAGAGAAAATATGCTGGGATACACATCTCTGTACTCTCTCATTTCCACTTCCATTGCTCTTGCTCTTGACTTCCTTTGTCAGTTAGCTCTGCCCTCGCTACACCCAAACCACACTTTCATATGCCTTCCTTTTTCCCTCTTCTACTGTCCCACCTGCTCCTTCCCAGGCATGCTTTCCCCCACCTCCCCCATATTGGCCGTCATATTCCCATCTCTGCATCCTCTTTCTCCCCTCATTTCCCTTCCCCTTCACCCTCTCCAGCAGTCTCCCCCTGATTTCCCTTCTTTGCAGTGTGCTCCACTCACTTAAATGGAGATGATTTGTTTTGACACAATCTCTGTGAGGTACTGAGAGCAAATGTATTCTATGCTCCATCTTATAAAGATAGTAAGTGAAGCTTGAAAAGTTTAACTTATGTGTCTAACACCACACAACCAGTTGCCACAGATCCAGAGTTCCCTTGTCACACTCGTTTTATCTAGTGATAAGACAAAGAAATAGGTAATACTTGAATGTTGCTTATTACTCTCTAGAATCTAGAATATAAGTGACTTTATCTAGTGCCTTGGTTTCCTGAGATTTCTGCATAATTTTTAATCAAAAAGAATAAAAAATTAACCCTGGCCTACAGAAAGATTCACTACTGATTTGGGGAGTTACTGTTGTCCCAAATTATGTACTTGGCACAGCAGTGGGACCATGACCTGGGCTACGTTCTCTGCTCCCAGATCTGATGCTTTGCTCTTTTCTTTTCATTCTTTCTTTCTTCCTTCCTTCCTTTCTTCTTCCTTCCTTCCTTCCTTCCTTCAACATTTTACTTATTTATTTGAGAGAGAGCGAGCCCAAGTGGGATTAGGGACAGAGGGAGAGGAATATTCCCCGTGAGCAGAGAGCCCGATGTGGGGCTTGATCCCAGGACCCTGAGATCATGGCCTGAGGTGAAGGCAGACGCTTAACCAACTGAGCCACCCAGGCACCCCACTGATGCCCTTCTGACATAGCTTCACCATCACTAGGAATATTATCTTTTGAAAATACTCCCTCTACCAGGCTAGCCTTTCAATATGGCACCACTCACCTTCAGAAAGACCTCATGCTTAATTTCCCAATGCTCTTGGGTCACCTTAGAAACAACAGAAGGACTGCTTTTGAAAAGTAAGCAGAGCTTCTCATAAATCCTTTAACAAAATGAAAAAGTGATAATAAATATTGTTCCATTAAATCGTAGAGTCTCCTGTTAATTTTATTCGCTCCTCTTTAAGCTCTGTAGTTATCCTTGTGTTCTGTACTGGCTCAAAGCAGAGCCTGTTCACAGCATGAGTGAGAAAGTGTTTTGCTGAATGGAGAGATGAACGAATATTCCATTTGTATGCTGATGATCAAGAAAGTGAAAGTCAGAAAACTTTGTTTCATACTTTCATTTTTTTGCAAACAAACAGTAGTAATAAAGGTGCCACACAACTTCCTGTCGTGGAACTTCTCCACTCTGACCCTGACCCTGACCCAACTCCTGCTTTCTGCATTCCTCTCAAAAATCTGTCACTATCCCTGCATGTATTTTAACAGAATTCATGTGTGCCATCTTCTTCCCCTTTACCTGATTTTGTGTGTGTGAGCCCTGTGCACATCAGGCAGGGGCATCTATGTTGTACTATCATGACGAAGGATAATCTATCTTCTTTTAGGTTAATTTCAGAGCCAGAGGTCAAGACATTGTCATCTGAATGGCTTCCAGTGTTTTCCATCTTGCTTATGCTCTACTAATGTTAGAATTGTTTGGGAATGTTTTTATAACCCAGTCATCCACAGTGGTAAAAAAAAAAAAAAAGAAAAGAAAAAAACCCAACATGGACAAATAGAGATTTGAGAAGTGACTTCACATCCCACATCCCATCGAAGGGAACGATCAGGAGAGTTAAGATTTGTGCCTTCAATTTATTGCTTGAAAAAAGAGGGTAAAAATAAAAAAAGGTCAGGGAAGGAGAGAGAGAAAAAGGAAGGGAAAGTCTTCTCCCACAATATGAACAGATCTAAATTTATAGTCATAGCCCCACAATAATGGAAGACTGTGGTCTTGAGCTGGCTTATAAAGTGATAAGGACTAGTAGAACACTCACTGTCTCAAAAATAATGTACAGGGGGAAACCTGGGAAACTTACAAATTAAAAAATGAACCAGGGGAAGACACTCTGCTGAGCATTACACAAAATCACAGACCGCCTGATATCATTGTAGTTGCTCATTAACTGATGACTGATACTCAGGTGTCATGCTTCCCTCTGTTCCAATATAGCTTCTGGTAACATCCAAAGATACTCTGCAGGAGGTGGGGGAAAACCAGATTATTATCTGCTCAAGTAGATTATTATCTACTTTGCCAGAATATCAGAATATACATTGTTGACGAAAACAATTATAGTATATGTAACTCCTATTAAGTATCTGTTTATTGTGTTTTCTGACGCTACGTCAGGTTATTGTAATGGTTCATTTGAAGCTGGCTTGTAAGTCAACACACGCCAAAGCCAGAGGTAACTCATGCTGGTGAAACAGTGAAAAATAAGCATTGATTGAATTTTTTGTACAACAGGAAAAGTTGACTAGTGTAAAAGGTCAGTTATTGGAGGTAGGCCTCATCTGCAAATGTTCTGGGTTATAAAATATGTTAAATGGTTTCAGATCTTATTCACTTTCAGTCTTACACAGGAGTTTGTCCTGTGTGGAAGGAGAACTGCCATACATGTAGGGAGGGAACAGAGGCTATCCTGTCTCTAAGTTTGGTCTTCTGTCTCCCTAATTTTCATTAGTTAATTTATTTGTTTGACAGAGAGAGAGAGAGAGAGATCACAAGTACGCAGAGAAGCAGGCAGAGAGAGAGGGGGAAGCAGACTCCCTGCTGAGCAGAGAGCCTGATGTGGGGCTCGATCCCAGGACCCTGAGATCATGACCTGAGCTGAAGGCAGGGGCTCAACCCACTGAGCCACTCAGGGCCCCCTGCATCCCTACTTTTAGAAACCATCTACAGGTCATCTTTTTGTAAATATTCGGGGATGAAGAGATTGAAAACAGGGGAGAAAATTGCACACACACAAAACTGAGCAGGAAAATCATGTTGGGAAAATATAAAAAGCCCACAAAAGCAGGTGAATAATTTACATTTTACTGTTATAAATACATTAGCAGCTTGTATGCCATTTCCCATAGCTGCCACAATACCCACCTCTTGGATTTTTCCTGATGTTTCTTATGGGGACTGAATGTTACTTCAAACATTACCTTCTGAAATGCAGCGGGCACCTGTTCCGCGAGGGTACCCTAAGAAAAGTTCTGCAGGCTGAGGGGTGGTGGGAGGGGGGCTGTGGAGTTCCCGGTAAAGGAGGTTCTCACACAATCTCTTTTCCTCTTGACACACGTGATGCATAGTTGTATATGGAAAGTTCTGCTGTCAAGCCAGTTATTTAACTTTGTTTATCCTAGTTTTTCTCAAACATACTTCTGAGGTATTTTTTAACCAAACTTTTATGTTACTTGTTTTGTTTTACTTTACTTTATTTTTATCTTATTTTACTCTCACACCATTTACCAGCTCTGAGAATTGGCAGTCTCACTTCAGAAAACACTGGGCCACCCTTCACCTTCATGGTCCTTCGTCACCTCCTGTCACATCAGCCCTAGCACCTCAAGTTCGGCAGCGCTATTAGGGGTAATTATAATTAATGCTCCTTCTCCTTTTGCATATGCTGCACACACAGGGCTGTGGATGGAGAACTCTCAGCACTGTTCAGTGAGGAGGAGGAAATCTTCATAAATGGCAGCTTAATACGATAGTTTGATACATTAAATCCCGTTTTGAAATAGGGGCCAGAGTACTAAATGGGCTGTCTGGGAACTATACGTTAGTTCGTTGATTAGCTCATGTATACTCAAGAGACAATGGAAGCTGATAGAGGAGAGTCAGTTTCAATCCATTTTGGGGTCTACAACACAGGAAAATATTTACTAGGGTTTGGAATGCCCCAGGGGTTTGGTTGTTTTTTCCTCCTGTTTTAGGCTTTACTATGTTACAACTCCTACGTAGTTTGTATGCTGTGGCTGAATTGCATAGCTGTAGTCTTTTCAAGAAATCTTATAGGAAAAACAAAATTTTAAATTTTGAATAAAATCCCAGTTTTAGTTAAGAAGAGGTTTATATTTTTATGCTTTATTGTACAACCTTAGAATTCTGAGAATTTGAATGGTTTATCAAAATAAATCCAGTTTAGGGGCGCCTGGGTGATTCAGTGGGTTAAAGTCTCTGCCTTCGGCTCAGGTCATGATCCCAGAGTCCTGGGATCGAGCCCCGTATTGGGCTATCTGCTCGGTGGGTAGCCTGCTTCCCTTCCTCTCTCTCTGCTTGCCTCTCTTCCTACTTGTGATCTCCGTCAAATAAATAAATAAAAGCTTTTTTAAAAATCCAGTTTTAAAAATGAGTATGTCATATTTTTCAAATGGGTTGTGACTGTGACTTGCAGTTTGTAAATTTATTTTTAAGAGAGCTAGAACACGTTACTCCTGCAAAAACTGTGTTTACATTTGCTGAGAATAAACAGGATTCTTGACCTTAAAAAACAGACAACGTTCTATATCATCTGATCTTGTTGAGTAATTTATTGCCAGAGTCGTGCCTAACGTTCATCTTGTGTGCACACGGTTCTTTTACATAAAGATTGTAGGTGCTCCCACTCACAAGGTTAAAAAGTTCATAGGTAAGAGTGAAGAAAAACTTTTGGTTTAAAGTGGCACAGTAAGGGATTAGCCATAATTAAAGTAACTGCTTACTATGTGTGCTTCTTTTAAAATAATTTCCGACTACTTGATATTTAATAAACTTGGAGATTAAATATTAGAGAATTACCTCAAGGCATTGCAAAATAATTTCACTAATTCAGTTTCTAAAAGGTAAATGTTTTGCTGCAGCTTACTCCCAAATCAGCTTAAACCAGGTCCTTTTGATGGCTAAGTGAACAAATTGAAATTAGCATTCTGCCACATGGTTTTCTCCCCGTAAAATCCAGCCAAAAATCCATATAGAAGGTTTATTTTCCAAAGAGTTTTAAGAGACTTTTAATGTCATTCTAATCAATTTTCCAAGACAGGGGGTCCCTTTAGCTGAGCAACCGGCTTCTGTCTCACGTTGCCGCCCATCTAGCTGCTCAATATGGAAAATCAGTATTTCAGAAAAGAGTTTGTAGTTTGATCAAGGCCAGACTTTCGAATTTCCCTTCTTGTCTCATAAGAAATGACAGCGTGAATACTCTGATTCCATATTCTGAATTGCTCCCGGGTAGAAACAGCTTGAGAATACCAATGAATGGTCTTCAAAATCTCGGCTGATGAACCGAGTCTTCCACATCCACAGACATGGCTGTGAGGTTGACTTTGCTGCCGTGAGCGTCTCCGGAGACAGGCCTGATGCACCGGTGTGGCCCCCCGCTGCAAGGGGTTATCTGTTCTTGGAGAAAATGGGGAGCTCGAATTGACGAGGTCTTGCTATTCAGTTTCAATCTGAAAAACCTTGGGAACCATACACTCCACATTCGTTTTGGCCTTCGGCTTGTTTACACAAAGGGAACAGATTCAAAGGACTCATGTCCTAGAATTCCTACCGGCCTCGTCGTGCAGAGCTGTGGGTTTGATGTTCTTGTTCTCAATGTATCGCAGGGTCTGAGTACCCGGGTACCATGGTGATTAAGTGCCGTTGAAATACACAGGTCATCAGTCAGTGTGCAGGAGGATTGCTTTCTCCCTTTCCTTTTGCCAACAGACAAAAGCAGTCTTCCTAGAAGCAATGAGCATAAGAGGACACTTAACATTTACGTTATGAGGACAGCAGTGATAAAGGCAAAGATGCCATTTAATTACTAACTTCACGTGGGCAGGGACCATCTCCAGGGAAAGAAAACCCGAGTTGGCCTCTCCCCATATAGAACACAGGCCTCTTCCCCCCCACCCCATTTTTTAAATAGGAAGATATTGAAAAGGCCAATCATTTGCCTCTCAAGCTGACTTCAGGTCCAGAATGGAATTGGGACCAAGACCCAGAATTCTTGGATTTCCAAGCAAGACCACTGTGTGGAGGGGGTCGTCTCATAGATCCCCGTCCTCGCTTGAATCACTCAAGTGTCCTAAAGAGGAAGCGCGTGGTGGTTAAAATAAGGCCATGCTGGCTAAACTAACGAATAATACTTTCTTAAGTCTTTGAAATATTCAGATGCACACGTTTCATTTTAAACATTGGCAGCTTTGCCATTCACAACTATGACCCAAATTCCTCCCTCAAATATTTTAATTGAAGCCAAATTACTTTGCTTTCTGTTTTTACATAAGAATGTAGCACCCTCATTGCTGTGACAAGAATCATGGAAAATTTGGCTTCTGGCACTTTTGCTTTCTTAGCCTTCAACCTCTGTTTCCTCACATTTATGTCCTTGTTCAAACCATGTTTTCATACTTTATATTTTATTTTCTTTGATTCATTTATTGGCCTTTTCCTTATAGTCATCTCTTAGACATTTTTAACAGGTAACATTTCACTGTTTTTTTTTTCTTAAATTTATTGAGGTATATTTGACATACAATATATATATTTAATAGTATTTAATATATATTTAAAGTATTTAGTATGGGGTGCCTGGGTGGCTCAATTGATTAAGCATCTGACTCTTGATTGTGGCTCAGGTCATGATCTCAGGGTCCTGGGATCGAGGCCCACATTGGGCTCCATGCTCAGTAGGGAGTCTGCTTGAGGTTCTCTCCCTCTCCACCTACCCCCGCATACTTTCTCTCTCTCTCAACAAATACATCTTTAGAAAAAATAAGTGTACAATATGATAAGATTTATGTATTGTATACTCCTAAAACCACTTACAATAATAAGGGCATCCACAATCCCCCACATTTTCTCATGGTTCTTTGCAGTCCACCCCATCACTCCTTCCACCCTTGCATCCCTAGGCGACCACTGATCTGCTTTCTGTCTCTGTAGAGACTCTTGACTTACCTAGAATTTTATATAAATGGAATCATGCAGGCTGTACCCTTTTTTCACTTCTTTCTCTCAGTCTAATTAGTTTGAAAGCTATCCTTGCTATAGTAGGTGTCAAGAGTTCATTTCTTTGTATTAATCATTAGTATTCATATATGGGTATATCACAGTGGGTTTATCCATTTATCTGTTGATGGATAATGAATTGTTTCCAGTTTGGGCTATAACAAATGGCCATTACCATTCCTGTGCAAGTCTTTATATTTCCTGTTCTCTTAGTTAAATACCTGGGAATGAAATGGCTGAATCATAGGTGAATTGTAGGTTTAATTTTTTAAGAAATAGTCTAATTCTTTTCCAAATGTTTATGCCATTTTATATTCCCATCAGTGGCGTACAAGAGTTCCAGTTCCTCCACCGTCTTGCCTACACATTGTATAGTCTTTTCATTTTAGTCGTCCTAGTCAGTGTGTAGAAGTATATTATTGTGACTTTAATTTACATTTAATTTAATTTTAATGTGTCATTGTCTAGTGACAGATGATATAGAACACTATTTAAATATCTTTTTTATACATTTTTTGTACATTTTTTATTCAGTTGCTTTTTAAATTTTTGAGTCTTGAGAATTCTTTATTTAAGTATTCTAGATTCAAGTTCTTCATTAAATATATGCTTTGCAAATATTTTGTCTCAGTTCTGGCTTTTTTTTTTTCCTTAACAGTATCTATTGAAGAATAGAGGCTTTTAATTTGAAGGAGGAGAATTTGCGAATTTATTTTTTGTGATTATATCTTTGGTATCACAAAGATTTTCTTCAAACTTCACTGCAAAGAAATGTTATGGACCTTAGGTTTCACCTTATGCCTATGACCCATTTTGAGTTAATTCTTATATATAGTGTGTAGTATGGAAAAAGGTCATATTATACATATGGATATTCATACAGTTGTTATTCCAGAACAACTTAATGAAAAGACTGTTTTTTTCTCCACTGATTTGCCTTTGCACCTTTGTCAAAAAAACAATCACCTGTGTATGTGTGGGTTGATTTCCGGACCCTCTGTTCTCTTCCGTTAACCTAATTGTCTTACACCCATGCTACACTGTCTTCACTTCTGTCGCTTTATCATAAATCTAGAAATCAGGTAGTGTCATTCCTCCAGTTTTGTTCTTCCTTTTGAAGTTGCTTCATTAACTCTCGTTTCTTTGCATTTCCAGGTGAAATTTAGAATCAGTTTTTTCAATTGCTTCAAAATTTGCTGGGATTTTGATGGGGATTTTCTTGAATCTATAATATCAAGTTGGGGGAAATTGACATCTTTAATGAATCGAGTCTTTTGACCCAAGAACAGGCATCAAATACTAAGAAATGCTCAGGTATGAATCTGACTGTGTGTGAGTAATATACCCTGAAACCACAAAAATTGCTGAGAGAAATTAAATGTCTATATGCATAGAGAGATATGCTTCAACCGATCATTTAGAAATTTTGCTATGCTTTACTTGCCTTATAAGGTTTTTTCCCCCCTTCTTCTCTGTGTTGCAGTCCCAACTTTGTAGAAATTAAGATATAATAACTTTAAAGGTGTGCTATTTGACTCTACCTTCAGTCACTAATGAAAAAGTGATTGATGGAAAGTTTAGAAAAGTAGTGTTTACAATAAATTATTCATGGAATCATTAGGTGCTCTATGTATTCTCCAGGCACTTTGTTTTTTCTCTTCTTCCGTTTTTCTGTCTACCTTCTGGCACTTCTAGTTCTCATAGTGTCTTTTGGGGTAGATGGGGTAGAGAGGAGAAAGGGGACTGAACTCAAATTCTTTCGTCATTGCTATTAAAAGCCCTTACGGAAAAAGAGATTGAATGTTGTGTTTAGGGATTTCACTTATCTTTTTGTTCCCATTCCATGTCCTGCATTTTCATAGATGAATGACAACTGGCAATAGTAAGAAAGTACAAATAAGTGCTTTTAGATATCCAAGGCTACCTCCTAAATTTGTTAATGTGCCTTATCAGTGAATACTCAGAACATATGTGAAGTGAATTTCTCAAGAGGGAAGCCTATCTTTTTGAAGAAGATTTTTCATAATAAAAATTTAGAATTGGTCATTGGTTAAATTACCTGGTAGAGTTGGTTTGGTAGCTGTTGCAATTAAAACAAGCTATTACTGAGAGCCCTCATAAACTTCTGTGTTATTCCTACTTCAAATGAATAATTCTTATGGAAAACTTCCTTTTGGTTCTCATCTTGTCAAAGACTTGGTATAAATTATACTATATATATATATATATATATATATATATATATATATATAACCAACACAGGGCTTTTAAGAACTGTGAGGTCTGGGGGGTACCTGAGTGGCTCAGTGGGTTAAGCCTCTGCCTTTGGCTCAGGTCATTTTCTCAGGGTCCCGGGATTGAGCCCTGCATTGGGCTCCCTGCTCAGTGGGGAGCCTGCTTCCCCCTCTATCTCTGCCTGCTGCTCTGCCTACTTGTGACCTCTCTCTCTGTGTCAAATAAATAAATAAAATCTTAAAAAAAAAAAGAATTGTGAGGTCTGATTGGATGTTATTTATAAGAGTATCTTCAATAAGAGATAGTCAAACCTATATTACTCTGCATAAAATAAAGAAAGAAAATAATACATATTATGATGCAATATCCCTAATTATCTTCATTATAGTTACTTGGTTGTTCATTTGCAAATAGGTAATCAGCAAAAGACACTCAGTTATTACCCCCAATTTGTAAGGTGTTCATGCAGTTTTCCTTCATTTAGAGTATAACTGCTTACACAGTAGGTAGCATGAGGTTATCAATTCTCTGAGGGAAATTGTGAACAAAGAGAAACAAACAAAGATGGGAACCCAGAAATTGTCAAGAAAAATTGTATTTGGTCTTTGAGAGGTAAAACTATAAAAAACACAACTATAATAAGAGAAGAAGTAGTTCAAGAGTACCAAGATAATCATTTTGCAATATGTGTGGGTATTGAATCATCATATTATACACCTATATGTACACAATTATATGTCACTTACATCTCAATAAAACTGGGCAGGAGGGGGGAGAGTACTAAGAAAGACTAAATTTTAAAAAAAAAGGCTAAATTTATTCAGTAAATTCAATAAATTTATTCAATAAGCAAGTTCTGTGACATGCATCATATGACTTTTAGGGAACCTGCAAATGTCATCAAGGAATCAGTAGCCATCAGCTTGAAAAATCAGAGGTAACAAATAATTGTCCACGTGATATTTAGGAAATGTATCTATCTTTAAAAAAAGAAAATTAAAAAGTGAACTTCTCTGCCAACAGTTTCTGCAAGCCTACTATGAGTTAAACCTTAGAATGCAGAGATGAAAAGTCAAGATCCTGATTTCAAGGACTTCCAGCTGTGACCAAATAAGAAGCTTGGTTAGTCTTCCTCCCAAAAAAAGTGATTATAAAGCTGGAAAAAAAAAGAAAAAGAAAAACTTAAGTGTTGTAGAATCAACCAAAGACATGTGATAATCTGAGAAGCTTTATGCTTGGAAAACCATTTACTTTTGGATCTATTCATCAGAGGATGGAGACTACTAGCTCAAGATGTTTGAGTGGAATAACCTCAATCCAGTCATTGGCTGACCACTGAACTGTGCAGTTGCAAGGGTGACCCCTAGGAATCCAGGTTTAAAAATGAAAACAAGAATTAAAAGAAAACCAAGCATGGACATAACTAGCTATACTCCGTGGGGAGACACATTTCATTTGTGTTAGCCCAGTCAATTTGCCAAACAAACAAAACAAACAACAATACAAATCAAAAACCACCACTGTTGAGGGGGTGAATCAGAATCCAGAGTTGCTACAATATATTATCTAAAATGTTCAGTTTACCACAAAAAGTTAAGGCAACTGGAAAGTGTGACTAAGAAAGAAAGCGGTCAATAGAAATTATCTGAGTCTCCCCAAATGTTGGATTTAGTAGACCAATACTTCAAAGCAGCTAAATGAAATTATTTTTAAAGAATCAAAGGAAATTATGACATTCTGAATCAACAAATAATAAATCTCAGTAAGTGGATAGAAATTATTTTTTAAAGAGAATCATATGGAGATTGGGAAGTTAAAAATGCAGGACCTGATCACTGTGGAGTATTATGCCTCCATCAGAAACGATGAATACCCAATTTTTGTAGCAACATGGATGGGACTGGAAGAGATTATGCTGAGTGAAATAAGTCAAACAGAGAGAGTCAATTATCATATGATTTCACTTATTTGTGGAGCATAACAAATAGCATGGAGGACAATGGGAGTTAGAGAGGAGAAGGGAGTTGGGGGAAATTGGAAGGAGAGGTGAACCATGAGAGACTATGGACTCTGAAAACCAATCCGAGGATTTTGAAGGGGCGGGGGGTGGGAGGTTGGGGGAACCAGGTGGTGGGTATTAGAGAGGTCATGGATTGCATAGAGCACTGGGTGTGGTGCAAAAACAATGAATACTGTTACGCTGAAAATAAATTAAAATAAATAAGAAAAAAAATGCAGGACCTGAAATGAAAAATTTAGAGTGATTCAAGAGCAGATCTGGGATGGCAGGAGAAAGAATCTGAGAATTTGAGACTGATCAATAGGAATTATCCAATCTGAAGCACACATAAAAGGTACTGAAGAAAAAGTAAGTGTGCATTAGAGATTTAAAGGGCAACAACAAAAATACCAACATACATGTAATGGGAGTCCCAAAAGGAGAAGAAAGAGAGAAAACAGCAGAGCAAAAAGCTTGTTGAAATAATGGTTCAAAACTTCCCAAATTTGAAAACTACCTTTACAGATCCAAGAAACTTAACGAATCCTATGAAAAATAAACACAAAATTATCCACGCCTAGCCACATCATGGTCAAACTCTGGAAAGCCAAAGAAAGAAAATCTGGAAAGCAGCGAGAGAAACAGATCATTACCTGAAGATCTGGTGCACTTAATGATTGACTTCTCATCTGAAAGAACAGAGTCCAGAAAACAGCTGAAGGATACACTCAAAGTGCTGACAGAAAAAATATATATATACCAAGAATTATATATCTGCAAAACTTACTTTCAGATATGAAGAAGAAATAAAATCATCCTCAGATTTAAAGAAGAAAATAAAAATACTGGGAGAACACATCGGTAGTAGACCTGCCTTTGGAGAATACAACAGGAAATCATTTGGGCTGAAAGGAAGTGATACCAGAAGAGAACTCAAATTCACAGAAAGAAATGGAATGCACTAGAAATACGAAATGTGTAGGTTAATATAAAAGGCTCTGTAAGTATATTTTATCATTTCTTCTAATTACTTCTTAAAAAGGCATAATCTGTAATTTAAATATCATAATATTATATTACTATATTTGCATATATAGGTACACATTCATATATAGGTAATATTTATAACAATAATAGCACAAAATGGTTAGGAAACAGAGCTATAAAGGATCCAGTTTTCTATATTTTACTGCAATTAATTGACTGTTAGTCTGCCATCAGAATGTATATTGTAACTCTAGAGCATCCATAAAGACAATAATTCGAGTAAAATCACAGAAAAATCAACAAGAGAGTTAGAATATCACACTAAAAATACACTTAACAAAAAATAAATGAGGAATAGAACAAAAAAAAGACAGGATATATATAAAAAACAAATAGCAAAATGAAAAAAATATAAATCCAACCATGTACATTAAATATGAATGGTTTAAACATCTTGGCAGACTAGATTTAAAAAGCAGGATCCAACTATATGCTGTCTACTAAGACCACAAATTAGATTCAAAGATATAAATTTATTTACATAAATGATGGAAAAAGATATACAAACAGTAGCCATAAGAAAGATATAGTTATTATAATGATATCACACAAAATAGGCTTTAAAACAAAAAAATATTGCTGGAGAGAAAGAGGAGTATTTCACAATGACAAAGGGTCAGTAGACCAGGAAGATACAAAATTATAAGTATATATACACGCACCTAACAATAAAGTGCCAGAATATGTGTAGCAAAAGCTGACAGAATTGAAAGGAGGAATAGAACAAATCATGGAAATGAATTGGTTATTTTAAACCAACTAAAAACATACCAATATCTGGATATGACCAGCCATCTCTTTGTTAAAATAATGTTATACTAGACCAGTATACGTTCTGTTTGCAATATATGTAATACACACACACACACACACACACACACAAGTACTGGAATGAACAATATAGATTTCAGTCTCATAAGAATCCTAAAAAAGCATGAACTTGATTAAAGGTTTCTCCTAAGTCTTACAGAGGTAGGAATTTGACTAAAGTCTCATAATAATATTAGAGAAGTATGAATGTTACAAAAGGTTTCTCCTAAATGATAATTACCCATGGTTAGGCATCAACTTTGAAGAACCTATCAAATTCAGCCCACAGCCATGTCAAAGAACTTGTACTTAATTGATGACCCAGGAAATAGCACTCAGAATATGCTTACCAGATTTAAAGGTCCCATATGAAATGACATTTCTAATGCTCTCAAAGGGTGAATTAAAATTCAAAATATGTTATTAATAGGAAAATAAGCCCACACAAATTAAATGAAGTCCTGGCAAAGCAAGTAGAGTACAAAAAATGCAGTAATGTAAGAATATGCTGGATTAAGACTGATTCATCATAAATTTCAAGGAAAAAGAGCTTAAATAATGGGTGAACACTTGATGAATGTAAAAAGCTGATACAATGCAAGACTCTGTTTTTTAAAATGCAACATACAAGTTTTAAAAAGGAATGTTTTTATTAAGATGGGTTGGTGAATTTTTCTTCATAGGTTGTATCCATTTATTTCTATTATACCTTTAAAAAAGGAGAAACGAAAAAATACAGAGAAGAATGGCTGATATGAAAAGATAATGAATGGAAAATAGGTCCTTTGAAAGGGTAGAAAAAAAAGATATCTGGGTTCCTCTTCCCCTAATGGGAAAGAGTAAGAGACGGCAGCATAATTTTCAAGTTCTCGAGTTTTAATATTTGTAGGTTTTTACAAAGCAACTAGGTAAAAATCTAACCAAGGGAAACATCAGTCTGAGGCGGGTGGTGTACCACGTGACCTCCTCTGATTCCATGCATGTATTCAACGGATCTGCATTAGGTATTCAACAGATCTGCATTAGGTGTCCCCGTGACCCTAAAATCCCCCAGCTGTGAGGCAGAGACAGGGGCAGTGCCCACCTCACCAGAAAGTCGTGGGAATTAAGTGGGTGGGGGGGTGTATAGAGAGCCTTTAGTCCAGTTCCAGGCATGGATGGTGACTGAGTCAGATGCCACTGATGGCTGCCTCTGAGTCCCCATCATCACTGTCACCTCATCACCATCACCGTCCTGTTTAGCATCTTCCTCTCCTTTGTAACCATCACCATCATCCCCACTGCTCTCTACAGCCCCGTCATTTCTGGCCTCCAGGTTAGGAATTCTGCAAGGTGATAAGCACCTATTTTGTTGCTCTGTGAGTCGGTTTTTTCTGTGAACAAGTCCTGAATGCTACCGTTTAAGGGGCAAATCTAGATGTGGAACAGGTCCAGATTTGTTGTTAGTTTAGGTCACACCGTGTCATTCTCCTCTTCATGCTGTAATAATAGATAGTTAGCCATCATTTAATGACATTGATGCAAAAATGGAATTTGCTGGAATTATTCTCACTGGGGCTACTCCAAGAACTTAAGTTCCATTTATATTATAGCAAATTAATTGCTTGGAAAAAAAAAAGTCACACTAGTGTGGCATTCTTACCTTTTGTGGCGAAGGAACACAGCAGAAAGCACTTAGACATATCCCTGTTCAAAAATGATTGAATTCAATTGGAATTCAGCTAGCATTGCTACTCGCCTTTGCTGTTTTACCGGGCTTTGCGCTTTGCATGTTTGATGAACGCTGGTCTGCTAGTAAACAAGGAATGGAGATCTGGCCCCTCTTCTCTGCCTCTAAACTCCATTTGTGCAGGTTTAAAAAAAAAATGATGGAAAGAATTTGGCCATCTTTTTATTATTGCTAAATACTTAACATCTGTGGAGAAGAGATTTGTGTTGCAGAAATGTTCTTAGCAATTTAGGGAGATGTCTTCTATTTTTGTCCAGACTTTGGCTTTGAAATGTTATTGGATTGTTGATTTAGGAAGTGGCTTTGACCAGCATTCCTCAAGAGAAAGGAATAGTGTGTTTCCATATGCCACAGATTCATGTTGGTGGGCGTGGAAGCTCGTTTTAGATTCACCATTGTCCTCTTCCTAGCACGATGCATTCCACTAAGGTTAAGGATAGTGCCCAGTGAATTATGGAGTCATTCCTCGGCGCGTCTGTGGACCAGGGCCTTCCTGCAAACTGCCTGCTACCCATCAATGACAAGATAAATCAGGTACTCAGAGTATGTGCTTAGAACCTTTCATAGTAATGGCATATAGGCATGACATTCAAACATATGCTTTTCTATCTAGCGGAAATCTTACTAATTGATTGAAAGTAAAAAAAAAAAAGAAAGAAAGAAAAGCAGTCACAATAACCAAAGCACAAACAAACAAAATTCTTGTTCTTTATCTTAATGACCTACAGAACACCAGTTCTGTGGGATATGAATAAGGGAATAAGGTTAGGACAAAAGGGCATACCATCCTTCAAGAGGTTTGGGAGGAACTGATCGAGTAAGTCGGGTAAATTCATGTCTTCAGGGCTCCTCCGAGACTGCATTGTTAACCTCCAGGAGAGGGGTAGGATAAGCCTCTGATCTCATAAAACCCTGCACTTGTACATTACCTGCAATGGGGACTGTCCTAGGAAGACCTTTATGAAGAGTTAGTAGCCCATAGCTGTCCTTTTTTTTTTTTTTTTAAGATTTATTTATTTACTTATTTGAGAGAGAGAGTGAGGGAGAGGGAGAGAGAACCTCAAGCAGTCCTCGTGCTAAGGGAGGAGCCTGAGGTGGGGCTTGGTCCCATTGATCCTGAGTGGAAATCAAGAGTCAGCATCTCGACCGAGGGAGGCACCAGGCTCTCCTATTCCGAGGCTGTCTTAAACTTTACACTCTCTTCTTACATAGCATTAGGGCAGCCCCATAGTTCTTCAAACTTAATTTTTCCCTTATTTAAAAATTTTTGAAACCCCTGTAATCATGTTACCATTTTTCTGGTATCATGGGTTACTTTTCATTTAGTTAAAAAAAAAAAAAAAAAACTGACCAGTTGATCAAAAAGAGACAAAGTCCCAGCTCCTAGAAGCCAGGGACTACATTTCTTCTATGATTTCTGAATCATCCCAGAGAACGTGGGAAGGGCCTCGGCAGATTATGTGAGGGATGACTTGGCAATAATTGTGTTGGAAAATACTTTTTGGCAAAGGAAAGTGAGATTAGGAACTGAACGGATCCTGGAATGAATCGGATACAAAAGGTTTTTTTCGTGCCACTCAAAGAAGGTAGAGGGAAAAAGATAGGGCAACTGAGGGTTAAAAAAAAAAAAAAAAGTCATCGAAAATGTGCTTTAAAAAAACAAACATAAAAGTGGTCCTTGAACCCTGTTGGATATCAGCGTTCTGAGGCCAAGGTCTAACGGGAGCAGAAGATTGTAGGGAAGAGATAACTTCCCTTCCCGGTAGATCCAGCCTCTCCTTTAGCTAGCACATTATCCATTCCAGTTTCCTTTTTCTTGAGCTTCATCTCGTTTAAGCAGCTCTGATGAGTGCTGGCCGTCTCTCTTGTAGCCGGGTGTTAATAGTGTGCAGAGCAGGTGAAAATCTCGGGGACATTGGACATGGTCCGTGAACACGTAAGCGCAGCCTGGAGTTTGGAAAAGCCGCATAGAATGCTGGTGAGCTCTCGTCCCTGTGTGCCCAGCTGGCATCCTCATCCTCTCACGCCACCTCGCGGCCCTTTACATCCTCCTGAAACTCAGCCTTATTTTCCCCACCATCCTGGCCCGAGGCCTTCAAGAGAGCACGTCAAGTACACACAGTGTTTTCAGGGAGGGGAGGGGCGTGGGAGAGAAACTGACAACTCGACACTGTCTAGTAACTTTTTACTTCCCACTTCCCTGTTTTTGCAAAACGTCTTAAACAAGGTAACTGATTTCCTGGTCACCTCCGCTGTCCTTCGTCTCCGGCATCTGGCTTTCCCATCTGGACAGCACCCACCGCGACTGACTTGAGTGCACCAGCCTGGCTGCCCGGTGCTTAGCGCGTGATGCTTCATTGCATTCTTAGGACAACCCTCAGGTCTTACTCCTACTGCAGTGTTACCGGTGGGATGTTTAGATGAAGCAGCTTGCTCTGCACAGCGGCCCCTGTGGACCGGGCTGGGATTAAGCTACCTCTTTGTTTACCCCAAAGTGCCAGGAAAATTTTTCCAACTTGGAGAGGCATTATTATTATTCATTTAATGCACCTGCTTTTAGCTGGGAGCATCACCACCTTCCCGGGGGGGGGGGGAGTTTGCAGGTTTGTAATGGTATTTGGGTATCTCAAGGTGAGAGCTGAAAATGCTCCTGGGATCTAGTAGCTAGAAAAAGGAGGAGGACCACGGTGAGAAATGCTGAGGATCACCTCATGGGACAAAAGATTATCCTGCCTCAAATGCCGATAATGCCCGGCTCAGAAACAATGGTAATGGATGAGAATCTAATAATGGATTCGGAAAACCTAAATAACTTCCCCGAATCTAGAGCCATAAATCAAACTGATCTCTGTCTGGCCCTAAAGCTTATGCCCTGTTCACTCTCTTCAACAGAACATTAAAATATTATGTATAATTTGATTTACTCTCTGAATTATCATATTTTATATGTAGCATCTCAAATATAATTTATTTAGAGAATAGTTAACTAATTTCCTGATTGAATGTTCTTTTAATACATTTAACGGAGATAGCATGTATCATAGTATTTGCCAGATTTTCAGAAGGATGCTGAAACTTAATGAAAGAAACCATCAGAGCTGTATTAGATTAAGAGAGCTGCGTATTCTGGAACATGCTGCTTCTCCACTGTCGGCCAGGAGGGGAAAGGACTCCTATAGGGAAGGAGAAGGATGCGGGAGGGGGAGGCGAAGGCCAGGTGAAGAGGTTAGGAGAGAAAACCAAAAACAAAAAATCCTTGGATTTTTTAATTCATTCGGCTTATGTCCTGAGCTCTGGGCTGTCACTAGCAACGTTTGCTTCCTCTGGAACTTTGCTTTTAAAAACGTTCATGAACGTTCTAAAGGGCTGCCCAAACTTAAATAAAATTCTCTGCTTTCTCCATATATAAAGGCATCTTTTAATGTGCTCATTTCCAAAATATATGTCATGTATTTTTTGTAGCAGTCTTGGGTTGTGCTGGGCAAAGACCTTGTCATTCTTGGTTAAAAGAGCTTCGGCCTCATCAGACCGCACACAGGGCCATGCACTTGGACATCCTCGTCGTCTGCAGATCTTAGCCATCCTTTCCTAACAGAAAGGCCACACACACACACACACACACACACACACACACACACACATATGTAGCCACCCAGAAAAATGTCGTAGTTTTACCCTCACTCCATGCCTACCATGGAGACTCCCATCCTGAATTGGAAAAAAGGAGGAAGAAAAAAAAACCACAAAAAACCCCCTGTATCTATTGGTTTCTATAGTTTTTTCCTCCCTCTTTTCACAACTTGAGATATATTTAAATTCCCAGTGTATTCCCAGTGTAAATGACTTTCTGGGCACCAGAGAGAACAGAGAATCTCAAACTTTAGTGGTGAGAATATCTGGGGAGCTTGTAAAAAATGCAGATTTCCAAGCCCTGCACTAGAGACTTGAATTTGGTAGCTCTTGGGGGGTGTAATAGGCTTTGTCGACAAGCTCCTCAGGGGACGGAGTGCGGGGGGCTCATGAACCAAACTTGGATGATGGTTCATTCGGCACTTGGTAGGCCCTTGATAAACAGTTGGTGAATGGATCCGAAGGCTCTCCTGGCACGTCTGTTGGTATCGGGATGCTGTTACTTTTAACCACATGGGCTTACGATCCTAGAGGACTCTAGGATTCTAGCCCCTCAGCTTTGTCCCCGTTTTCAGTGACTTTGAAAGTTGGCTGCTTTTTACAGTCTCCTGCACAGGCCCTCTCCATTCCCACTGCTTCAGGCCATCTTGTCCCACAGGGTATTGGCAGGGTCCCCAGGCTCCAGAATCTTCCCTCCAGCTTATCTTTAAAACCACTCCCACGTGTGTTATCCTCATCCCCGTGCTTCTGTGCATTGAACATCTTCATGGTTCCTCTTCATGGTTTGGGCGAAGCTACTTTTCCACTTGACCTCTCGCTCCTCTCCTTCCCTTTAATGCTACTGGTTTGCACTCTTGTCCCTAAGTGTGGGTTGTGCATTTCCACCTCTCTGTCTTGGCTCATGCATCTCCCCGGGGGCAGAAAAGGGTTAACTCAGCAGGCCTGTGTCGTTCAGACCCCACACTTGCCAAAGAAATGTGTCTTTAGGACTAGCCCTTCGCCAGCTCCCAGGAGATAACCTCTGAGCCCCTGAAATATTCTTTTTCATAAGAGTGTCTTTGTGTAACCGAAGTCCTGGGGTCATGCTGTGTATATGCTGTGTATACCTGTGTGTATGCTGTCACGTTTCTCTTTGTATGCGTGTGGTATATACTGTGCCCAGCAGTCTTGCTTTTCGGAGTTTAGTCTTTAAAAATCACACAAGGGTAAACTGTGTTGCGGTCTTGTTTGTTGAGTCAGAAATCGGAAATAACTCAGTTATCCACTGATGACAATATTAATGGAGTAAGAATTCCATAGGAGAAATAGTTATAGAACTCCCAATTACTGAGCCCATTCTGTTTCAGCACTGTGCTAAGGGTTTTACTTACAGTATTTCACTTTCATTTACAGCAAATCCTCTGTAAGTTAACCCCACTTAGACAAACACTGAGACACCTAGCGGTGAAATGAGGTCACGTGGCCAAGATAGGTCTGACTGTACCCGTCAGTTCACAGGAGGGTAGTAAAGAGTGATTATGACAGAGTCATAGAGCCCTGTGTGCTGGCACGGAAGGATGCTTATGGCACATTATTAAGCCTAAAGAGGAAAAATCATGAAATCATTTGCATGTTACCATCTTGTAAGCCATACATATATGTCTATGCATATTGTGTAAAAGCTATGTTCAACATATATATTAAGAGTAATTTTTAGCTGTAAAAATATCTAGTAAATGAAACAAAGAACAAAGAAGAAAGTCATGGTCCATGGCCTGATCCATTATTTCCTTAGAGCAGCATTTCTTTTCTGGGTCCTAAGACCAGATCATACCAGCAGACCTCAGAGACCTTGGTGCTAGCAGGCTTTTTCAAAGAAGAGAAGAAAAAGAAAAGTACTGTTGTTGAACTAAATTTAACAAACACGTGTCGCATCCTCTCCTTGTTCTGGATTTCTGTGATATTGTGATTGTCTAACTCTTACACAAGTTGACCGTCCCTCCCTGGGCAGCCCACGGGATGGGAGGTGACTGTTGCTCCCCACCTCATGGCAGGAACCTGGGTGCTAGCCACAACTGTTTTCTCATCTCTTCATCCAAAAACAAATCAAGAGTTCCAGTTTATTGTCCCAGTATTTGTACCTTCGAGTACCACCTGAGCCCACATGCCCAGGCAGTGACTATGGAGAGGGGCATAAGAAACCCTGATCGGTTGACCTTGGTCACAAGTTGGACACTGTGGCCAGGGTACTGAGCTCTGTGATGGCCCAGATGGCATGAATCACCAATATCTGAGTTGGGAAAATTAGTTGCACCTTGGAAAAGAGAGAAGGGAAAAGATGGCAAAATGGAAGATGTCTTTATATGTGGCCTTATTCTCTTCCTGTACTCTGGTTGGAGCTCCTTCCTGTTTCATACAAACATGTGTTACGTGTTCACACCATATATTCCTTCTCATATTATACTTTTTAAGTTAATATATATTATGACCATTTATTTCCCATTGATACTATTCTTCAGAAACATGAACTTTTAGAGCTGCTTCATGTTCCATTTTATGAATGAAATAGATCTATTTGTTTTTCAAATTTTATTTTAAAGTCTAACATACAGTGTAGTGTTAGTTCCGAGGGTACGATATAAGGATTCAGTGCTTCCATATGTCAGCTGGGGCCCATCACAAGTGCACTCCTTAATCCCCATCTCCTATTTCCCCCATTCCCCACCCACCTCCCCTCTGGTGACCATCAGTGTGTTCTCTGTAGTTAAGAGCCTATTTCTTGGTTTACCTTTCTCTCTCTCTCTCTCTTTTTACTTTGCTCATTTGTTTTGTTTCTTAAATTCCACAAAGAAATGAAATTATGTGGTCTTTGTCTTTCTCTGACCGACTTACTTCACCTAGCATTATACCCTCTGGATCCATGCATGTTGTTGCAAATGGCAAGATTTAGCTCTTTTTTATGACTGAGTAATATTCCATTCCATATACCACATCTTCTTTATGTCTTCATCTAGTGATGGACACGGGGATCATTTCCATAATTTGGCTATTGTAAACAATGTTGCTATAAACTTAAGAGTGCATATACCCTTTTGAATTAGTGATTTTGTATTTTTTAGGTAAATACCCAGTAGTGCAATTACTGGATCATGAGGTAGTTTTTTTTTTGTTGTTGTTGTTAACTTTTTAAAAAAATATTTTATTTATTTGAGAGAGAGAGAGAATGTGTGTGCATAAGCATGGGCAGGGGCCGAGGGAGAGGGAGAAGCAGACTCCCTGCTGAGCAGGGAGCTCTACTCAGGGCTCCATCCCAGGACCTCAAGATCATGACCTGAGTCAAAGGCAGACGCTTAACTGACTCAGCCGCCTAGGCATCCCTATTTTTAACTTTTTGAGGAGCCTCCATACTGTTTTCCACAGTGGGTGCCCAGTTTACATTCCCACCAACAGTGCACAATGGTTCCCTTTTCTCTACATTCTCGCCAACACTCATGTCTTGGGTTTTTTATTTCAGCCGTTCTGACAGGGTGAGGTGCTATCTCATTGTAGTTTTGATTTGTATTTCCCTGATGATCAGTGATGTTGAGCATCCTTTCATGTGTTTTTTGGCCATCTGGATGTTTGGAGAAGTGGCTGCTTATGTATTTTATCCATTTTAACTGGATTATTTTTGAGAGTGTTGAGTTGTATAAGTTCTTTATATATTTTGGATAATAACCCTTTATCTGATAGGTGATTTGCAAATATCTTCTTCCATTCAGTAGGTTGCCTTTTCATTTCATTGATCATTTCCTTTGCTGTGCAGCTTTTTATTTTGAAGTAATGCCAATAGTTTATTCTTGCTTATTTGAATGAACTATACTCTATGAGTAGAGTATATTCCTCTATTGTTAGGCATTTAGCTTGTCCCTAATTTTGATCTTATAAAGCTCTGGTTTGGGGCGCCTGG
This sequence comes from Mustela nivalis, assembly GCF_964662115.1. NCBI lineage: Eukaryota > Metazoa > Chordata > Mammalia > Carnivora > Mustelidae > Mustela > Mustela nivalis. The sequence goes on from NC_139021.1 coordinate 113,174,897, forward strand.
GTGGCTCAGTAGATTAAAGCCTCCGCCTTCGGCTCAGGTCATGATGCCAGGGTCCTGGGATGGAGCCCTGCATCAGGCTCTCTGCTTAGCAGGGAGCCTGCTTCCTCATCTCTCTCTCTGCCTGCCTGCCTGCCTGCTTATGATCTCTCTGTCAAATAAATAAAGAAAATCTTAAAAAAAAAAAAAAAACAGAACTCTGGTTTATACATTCAGCATCAAGAATTCTTCTTGGTTCCCAACATTCAGCATCACAAAGAACACACATGACACATTCTACTCAAAGTTGTGTAGAATGGGAACAGAGCTTGCTGGAAGGGCAAAAATGGGTACTCCTTGCAGTTGTCCACAGACCACTTGCACAGGTTCATGTGCAAAGAGATGAAATGCACATCGAGTTAAGCACAGGAACTGTCCTGGTTTAGAAGCCTTATGCTTCCCCAGGGAACCATAACTCTGACAACAGTTTCACGGGGATAAGTTTCAGGGTCCTTATAAAGGACATGTCCAGTTATAAGAGCACATGCTCAGAGAAGCTCAGAGCTATGGTTCCTATCCGTTATTTATAGTTCCCATAGCCTAGATGCCACTCAGCACAGCCCACAGTCAGGTTTACTATAAGTCATGTTGACTAGTTGTCAACATACTTGATGCGCCCTTTCATCAGGTTACCAGGTAAATGAAGGTCAAATTCTCATGTGGAAATAGGGAAAAGCTTTATAAACCCTTTACACACAAACATTTTAAACATAAATCACTGTCCAGATATATGCTTATTTTCTTTAAAAAACAAAACAAAACAAAACTTAAAAATGGGAATATTGAGTCCAAGAGAATTAACAATTTAAAAATCCCTAATGCATACAGAGAAATTATTGGCCAGAAAGGTAGACTGGATTAAAATGCTGCTGGTGGTACACCTATCAGGGTTGTACCTCCACCTGACTTTCCGGCATCACTTCTTTCACTTTCTACCTGAATGCCACTTTCCCTCTGGCCCCATGAGCCTCTTGACCATTTCACTCATTTCATCTTCTTTCACATCTCTTGCTTAGCCTTGTCCTCTAACTGGAATGTTCTATCATTTCTCTGCCTGGTCCTACCTGATTTCCCCTTAAGGGTATTCTAGAAATGTCATCTCTCAAAATGATCTCCAGACATTGCTTCCCCTACTTTTTCCTAAGTAGCATTCTTGACTCACCTCTGTCCTTCCCAAGGCTTTTTGTTCTGAAGGTTACTTTAATGCTTCTCAGGTTATCTTATTGTCTTATTGTTCATAGTAGAATATGAACTCCTTATAGTTAGAATCTACATTTGTAATCCTCTAGCTCAGAGCACTTTGAATAGCCTATAATGGTCTTGTAAAAATGTTTGTTGAAGAGCATGGATTAGTTTAACAATCAAGATTTATTGAACAGTTCTTCTAGGGCGGGCACTCTTAAAAGTACTCCATCCCCGGCATCTAGAACTGTCCCTGCACATGACAGATGGCCCGTGAACAAGCAGCACTGGTTGAATGAGTGACTGAATGCAGACAGAGCACTGAATTAAGACAAGTTCCCCATTCTCATGAAGAATGCATTTTAAAGAGGGGAGAGAGAGAATAAACCAACAAATAAGGAAACCAAGAAACAAGATGGAATAAGTGCTATGGAGAGAATTAAAAGGAAGATGATGTTATAAAATTCTGGGTGGCTACGCTAGCTTGTAGCCAAGGAGGGTTTTGCTGCCCAAGTGACAAGCTGGGTTATTTATGCCAAGAAGTCGCTGGCCATGCAAAGATGTGGAGAAGAGCGTCCAGGGGGAAGTAGAGCCTAGGGCTAGGACCTTTGATGGAAAGAGTCTGGCATGCTTCAGGTGATGACAAGAAACACACTGGGGTGTGCCAAAACAGAAAAACAGATGATTTTCAAAATATTTAATGGCTGCTCCATTATGAACATGGATGAATCATCACTCATTTCAACCGCTGTCTCCCTCTCCCTCCCATCGTCCCACTTTCCAACTCTGCATGTGTCCTGGATCCAGAGCCCAGAAAGCTTTAGGGACACCCATCTCATCAGTACCATCCTTTTGTTCTCCTCCAACTCTGATCGGGTGAAGGAATACTCCCTATCTGTATTTATTGCATGGAACGTTGGACAGATCATATTTCCGGTGGGTATACTGGAACTCCTCTAAGACTGAGTCTGAGACTATAAGCAGGTTGTTTGCAATAGCTGTAGTGTAGGGCCCTGATTCCCAAACTTTAATGCCCTGGGGAAATCCCCCAATTGTTCTGCTAAAATACCGGTTCTAATAGGGCATGGCCTGAGATTCTGCCTTTCCAGATGATACGGGCACTGCTGGTCCATGGTCCCCACTTTTTTGTAGAAGGGACAGAGCTCTGATTCTGAGTCTTGGCCCCCTGTTAAAATCCACAAGGGAACTTTTCAATCTCTTGGCCACCCCCAGGCTGTTGGATCTAAACCTGTAGCGTTAGAACTCAGGCAGATCTATTTTTTTAAATTCCCCCCAGTAATTCTACTCTTTGGTCCTGGTGTCACCCAGTCCCCTTGGTCACAGGCTAACTCCTGTAGTCATCAATGAGGCAGCAGGTGCACTTTCAGAAAACAGACCTCCTAGGAACGAAAACCTTACCCTGTCAAAGTCCAAAGAGATGTCTAAAGATAATTAAGGTTTCAGGTTTTTAAACTTTGTTTTTAATAAGAGCGTGTTTGTGTTTCTTCCCTTAAGAACAGGGAGGACTTCGTTCTTGGTCTTCGGCTGTCCTAATTTAAAACCTCTGTTATTGATACTGGCCTCTCTTAAAAGAACTTTTCTTTTTCTGAAACCTTTTAGACAAACTAGGGCTATAAAGTGGGGTGGGGGGGAAGGAGGGACCTGGACACTGGCTTTTGCTGTATAGCCCAGTGGAATGAATTAATGGAGTCTGAGGTTTGGGGTAAATATGGTCACACCAGGTTGGCGTTCTCTCCGAACTGATGAAAAAAATTACACCCTTCTGGAGCCCACTGTAATTAACTCTCGGATAGCATTTCCATTATAAATCCCTGTTTTAAGAGGTTTGTTACTCAGCTGTAAAATTTTGCTCTAGGCTACAGCTTGGACATAGACAATTTCAGCTTGAAAGTAGCTTTAAAAATAAAAGGTTTTTTTTCTTTTTCATTGAGCAAGTGAAGTGTGGTTTTTAAAAGGAATGAAATACCCACAATTCTCAGACATTCTTTGCATCTTTCTCTATTTTTTCTCCAAGTGGTCTTGATTCCCAACAAATGAAGCCTAGTTATTCACATATTTTAAACCAATCGTTTAAACTACCAAATGTTTGAGGGACTCTTTGAATTAAGGAAATGCATTTTGAGGGTCACGACTCAATAAAAAGGACGGAAAATGTTCTTTCCCGTTTTTCAGATGTGCAGAGCTAGGGTGGAGCAGAACTCTGTTCTTTGAAGATCCTCAAGTCTGTTGTTCATTTTTCAAAGGGGAGTTCCACAAGAAGACAGCTGCATTGAACAACAGGAAGCGCATTCCCTATGTGAACGCTTTCACCGACAGTTTCTCCAGGGCTTTCGAAAACGTATCTCTGTCTTACTGCATGTTAAAATCAACAGTGGTCAATTTCAGGATTAGAAAAAAATCTTGATTTCTGTGTCTTGGTGTCCAGGACTTCTTCTGAGGTCGCTCTCTCCCTGAATTCGGAAGGGAACTGGCACCTTTCTCTGGCTTATGGCGCTCCCCCAATGGCGTACTGAGCAGGGCAGTCTTGGATTTCCCACAGGACCTCACCTGTAGCCTCATTGGCCTTCTATCTGCTCACAGTGAGTTCCTTTTCCCCACCTCTTTCCTCTCCCTCTGACAAAGGATGCCACAGCCATCGCGTCTACCTCCTGCCCGGCTGTGGTGTAACAGAAACCCAGTTGCACATACCAGGGCCCGGAGTGGCTCTGCCCTAGGACCCTGAGTCTGCACAACCTTAGTAGGGGTCAGTTTTGGTCGGCCCAAGGCCCCACAGGACTTCATGCATCCAGACGGACCTTACATAGTGTGATGGTGGCAAGTTACCCTTTATAAATGTATGCTGTTAGCGTGAAAAGTACTATTTTCTCTATGGGGTGCTCAGTCAGTTAAGCGCCCAACTCTTTTAAAGACTTTTTTTTTTTAATTTGACAGACAGAGTTTAAAAGTAGTTGGAGAAGCAGGCTCCCTACTGAGCAGAGAGCCCGATGCAGGGCTCGACCCCAGGACGCTGGGATCATGACCTGAGCCGAAGGCAGAGGCTTTAAACCACTAAGCCACCCAGGCGCCCTAAGCGTCCAATTCTTGATTTCGGCTCAAGGTGGTGAGATCGTGAGATCGAGAGCCAGGTCAGGCTCTGTGCTGAGCCCGCTTAAGATTCTCTCTCTCTCCCTCTCCCTGTTCCCTCCTCCCCCACCTGCCCCACTTGCAAGCTCACTTTCTCTCTCTCTCAAAAAATAATAAATAATAAATAAAAGTAGCATTTCCTTTGTAAGAGGAGATAATATAAAATCATGGCCCATAAAGATTCCATTCTATTAAATGGAAGAAAGAACAAAGGTAGGCATTGACTTCAAAAGCACACTTTGAGTTCTTTGTCAATGGTGGTAGGGAATTCAAGGTGTTCTGACTGTTACCCTCAATCTGATTGGCCATCTCCATTCTAACTGAAACAGTGACACCTCACATTTTTGTCCAGACATCACCTCTAGGGAATGCCGCCTGACCGTGGCCCACCCCCACTCTCCTCCCCTACCCCAGACAGTCTGGATCAAGGCTTCCTCCCTCCGGCTTCCTTCTTCTCTGTCCTCCCGCTGTACCCTCCCTTATCTGAAATGTAACTCCTCAGAATGTCTGCTCTGTCTGCTCTCCACCAGCCAGGTTGTGAGCTCTTTGGGGTCAGAGACTATATATTATTCATTGTCAGAATCCTAGGCCATGGAGCCTTGCCCTAGTACAGGGCTCGATGAATATTTGTTGTATAAATCAGTAATAAAATGAATAAACCAACAATGTGGGAACATAGAGACTTGTGCCTAACCAACTCTTGAAGTCGTTTGCCAGTATCTGATACTACTTTCTGGTTTTATCCATGTTTTGGGGGGAAAAAAAGAGTCTGGTTTGGATTGAGGCGGCTCATTCCTAGCAGTGGCAGTAGAAATGAGAGTAGTAACAGCGAACATTTCCAGAGTGTTCAGTCACAAGGCACTCTTCAAAGTGCTTTTTTTTTTTAAGATTTTATTTATTTATTTGACAGAGATCACAAGTAGGCAGAGAGGCAGGCAGAGAGAGAGGGGGAAGGAGGCTCCCCATGGAGCAGAGAGCCCAAAGTGGGGCTTGATCCCAGGACCCTGAGATCGTGACCTGAGCCAAAGGCAGAGGCCTTAACTCACGGAGCCACCCAGGTGCCCCCAAAATGCTTTCTTTACAGAAGCCATTGGCCATAGTTGACGGATGAGGAGACCGAGCTATAGCCCCCATCACTACTGCTGGTGGTTTAAACCCAGCGATTTCCACCTGAACCACCTTTAGTCACTGAGGCCTGTGCATGAGATAAGCCCACTCGGCCGCCTTCCCTGTGTCGTGGTTGACTCTTTTCGCATCAGCGGAACCGTGGCTCTTCTGCATTTAGCTTGGCAACCACCACACCCCCATGCAAAGTCCGTTTCTCTGATCTTCATTTCCTTGTAACGTGCACATGTTTTCCTTTCAGCCCCTAGCTGTTAGTGTTTTATGACTCGGGGAGCTCGAGGAGGCAGCTGTATTGTTAATGTAAGTCATTACCAAGACGTTTCTGCTCTTTTCCACAACCTCATAATTTGTTAAAAGTTCTGGTTTGGGTTTTCCTCACATCTTATTGCTGACAGTTTTAGCAGTGTATGCCAGCATTATCGGCTGTCTCCAGGGTACCAACTGAGACAGGAAGGTTTCTGTAATTGTCTGAGATCACTTGCCACTTTATATAGTACAACTTGCTCATGTAGGTACACTCTGCTTCCCAGCGAATCTTCTGGCCCCAGTGGGCTATAAAATCATCTGATGCCGCTATAACTTTAAAGACAACAAAATATTAGCTCGGAATCGTTTGCTTTGGTTAACTCACATTTTAAGGCTGCCTCTGTATGCTGAGAAGGGGGAAAGCGATAAGCCGGGATTCTTTTGTGAAATGAAAAAAAAAATGGATATTTTTCTCATCCTCACTTCTTTTCCTTGCTGATGATAGCAGTTTTCAGTGCTGTTCTTATAAGCTTTCTACTAGTTCTTTCCCATTTGAAGCATGGATATTAAAAAATTTTTTTGCAGTGGATCATGGCCAGTTTCAAAAGCTGCTCTGACCCAGGTTTTGCTTGAGCTGATAGCAGTTTAAAAATGAGCACCAGTCCAAGGCCACACAGTTCGTTGGGGCCCAAACCGAGGCTGGACTCTGGCCCCCAGACACACGATTCAGTGTTTTTTCCCCCTCATTGTTCCACACCCTCACAGTTTATTGGATTGACATAATGGTCCATACTGTGTCTTTGCAAGAGAAGTTAAAGAAAGAATTCACTTGCTAAAAGCCAATTATTTTGAGAGCTCCAAGTCCTCTTAGATTTAAGTTCCCAAAGAGTAATACATGCACAACCACAAGTGGCTTGCTAGGAGCCTAGCAGAAAAGCAACATAAAACCCATCTTTCATTTTCTAGCCAAACACTAGCCTGACCTAAAGCTAAGCTAAAACAAAACAAAAGTGCATGTGACATATCTGAGTGCCCTGTGGGAGTTACCATAGACAGAACTGAAGAAGGGATAGTCATCATTCAACTCCCTTAGTTCTTTTTCAGGGAGTTAATGTTTCAGTATTGTGTACAATCTAGTCTAAATTTCAAAAGAATTTTCAGTCTGTATTAGTTTGCTAGGGTTACCGTCTCAAATAACCATCACTTGAACAACCAACTTTGACGTCTCATGGTTCTGGGGGCTGAACGTGCAAGATCAAGGTGTCGGCAGGGTTTGTTCCTTCGGAGAGTTGAGAGGAAGCGTCTGTTCCAGCCTCTTCCCTGGTGTCTTGGTCCATTCAGGCTGCTATAACAAAGTACTACCAACTGGGTGCCTTATAAACAATAGCGATCTTTTTCTCACAGTTCCGGAGGCTGGGAAGTCCAAACATCAAGGCATCCATAGTTTCCACCTGGTGGGAGCCTGCTTCCTGGTTCACAGATGTTGGCTGTCTTCTCTTGTGGCAGAAGGATCAAGAGATCTCTTTGGAGGGGCCTTTTATGAGGGCATTAATCCCATTCATGGAGGTTTTGCTTCCTCACCTTGGGTGTTAGGATTTCAACATGAATTCGGGGGATACATAAACGTTTAGTTTACAATGCCTAGTTCATGGTGGTTTGCTGATCATCTTGGGTGTTCCTTGCCTGATGGAAGCATCATTCCAGTTTCTGCCCTTGACGTCACATGACATTCTCCCTATGTGGATGTCTGTGTCCACAGTTTCCCTCTCTTGTAAGGGGACATGAGTCATATTGGATTAGGGGCTCACTCTATTTCATTATGACCTCATCTTAACTAGTTCTATCTGCCTTGACCATAATTCCACATAAGGTCACTTTGTGAGGTTTCTGGAGCTTAGGACTTCAACATATGAATTCAACCCATAACACTGTCTCTTCCCAAAAGGTTAGTTCTTTGATTAGCTGTACCAAATAGGAAAACCCCAAATATAGACAATATGGTTTCCCATCTATCAGGAAAAGAAAATGTAAGTGGCAAGTATTTACTTTAATTTAATCATTTAATACCATTAAACCCATTGTATACTTTTAAATAAACTCCCTATAATTCAAGACCACACTACCTGGAGATTAAGAATGTGATGAACAGTTTCATCACCTTGAGATACTGCTTGATTTTTACAGGCTTTCCTCTTGTCTTTTTTTTTTTTTTTCCCTAGCAGAGCAAATATTTTCATTTACTCTGGATGAATTCTTGATAAGTTCTTGATCCTCAGCTTCCAACTCCAATTTATTTAAAAGGTTATTTAGAAGACAGCATCCTCAAATGCTTCCTATGGAGGTTACTGTTCCTTTTCTTATGCTCCCACAATATCAAGTACATGCCTCCCTGACAGTACTTTGCATTCATTAAAATATTCTTTGTTTGTTTTTATGCCTGACTCTTCCATTAGACTGTCCATAACTTGAAGACAGGGGTTGTCTGTCTTATTTATAAAACGGTGCATGCTTATTTCCCCAATAATGCTTGGGATACTGTAAACATCCAATAAAAGGTCATTAAGGATGGGATCAACATAGAAGAGTTTGTAGAGTTGGGATGCTTGAGTGGGTCAGTCAGATAAGTGTCTGCCTTGGGCTCAGGTCATAATTCAGGGTCCTGGGATCAAGTCCCACATCCAGTTCCCTGCTCGGTAGGGAGCCTGCTTCTCTCTCTCCCTCTGCCTGCTGCTCCCCCTGCTTGTACTCACTCTCTCTCTCTGTCAAATAAATAAATAAAATCTTAAAAAAACAAAAAAAGAAGATTTTGTAGAGGCGTACTATTTTAGACCTAGAGGAAGTCCCATGTCAGATTTTATCTAATACAGTCTATATACCCAATGTCTGTCAGTGGTTTGTCAACATACACAAATAATTAACCCAAATCAGTATTCATCAAGCAGATATTTTTTTTTTTATCTGTGTTTATTTTTTTTTATTTTTTTATTTTTTTTTTTAAAGTCATCATGAAAGCTTTTTTATTTATTTTTTATTTTTTATTTATTTATTTTTTTAACTTTTTATTTTTTATAAACATATATTTTTATCCCCAGGGGTACAGGTCTGTGAATCGCCAGGTTTACACACTTCACAGCACTCACCAAAGCACATACCCTCCCCAATGTCCATAATCCCACCCCCTTCTCCCAAACCCCCTCCCCCCAGCAACCCTCAGTTTGTTTTGTGAGATTAAGAGTCACTTATGGTTTGTCTCCCTCCCAATCCCATCTTGTTTCATTTATTCTTCTCCTACCCACTTAAGCCTCCATGTTGCATCACCACTTCCTCATATCAGGGAGATCATATGATAGTTGTCTTTCTCTGCTTGACTTATTTCGCTAAGCATGATACGCTCTAGTTCCATCCATGTTGTCGCAAATGGCAAGATTTCATTTCTTTTGATGGCTGCATAGTATTCCATTGTGTATATATACCACATCTTCTTGATCCATTCATCTGTGGATGGACATCTAGGTTCTTTTCATAGTTTGGCTATTGTGGACATTGCTGCTATAAACATTCGGGTGCATGTGCCCCTTTGGATCACTACATTTGTATCTTTAGGGTAAATACCCAATAGTGCAATTGCTGGGTCATAGGGCAGTTCTATTTTCAACATTCTGAGGAACCTCCATGCTGTTTTCCAGAGTGGCTGCACCAGCTTGCATTCCCACCAACAGTGTAGGAGGGTTCCCCTTTCTCCACATCCTCGCCAGCATCTGTCATTTCCTGACTTGTTGATTTTAGCCATTCTGACTGGTGTGAGGTGATATCTCATTGTGGTTTTGATTTGTATTTCCCTGATGCCGAGTGATATGGAGCACTTTTTCATGTGTCTGTTGGCCATCTGGATGTCTTCTTTGCAGAAATGTCTGTTCATCTCCTCTGCCCATTTCTTGATTGGATTATTTGTTCTTTGGGTGTTGAGTTTGCTAAGTTCTTTATAGATTCTGGACACTAGTCCTTTATCTGATATGTCGTTTGCAAATATCTTCTCCCATTCTGTCAGTTGTCTTTTGATTTTGTTAACTGTTTCCTTTGCTGTGCAAAAGCTTTTGATCTTGATGAAATCCCAATAGTTCATTTTTTCCCTTGCTTCCCTTGCCTTTTGCGTTGTTCCTAGGAAGATGTTGCTGCGGCAGAGGTCGAAGAGGTTGCTGCCTGTGTTCTCCTCAAGGATTTTGATGGATTCCTTTCGCACATTGAGGTCCTTCATCCATTTTGAGTCTATTTTTGTGTGTGGTGTAAGGAAATGGTCCAATTTAATTTTTCTACATGTGGCTGTCCAATTTTCCCAGCACCATTTATTGAAGAGGCTGTCTTTTTTCCATTGGACATTCTTTCCTGCTTTGTCGAAGATGAGTTGACCATAGATTTGAGGGTCTATTTCTGGGCTCTCTATTCTGTTCCATTGATCTATGGGTCTGTTTTTGTGCCAGTACCATGCTGTCTTGATGATGACAGCTTTGTAATAGAGCTTGAAGTCCGGAATTGTGATGCCACCAACGTTGGCTTTCTTTTTCAATATCCCTTTGGCTATTCGAGGTCTTTTCTGGTTCCATATAAATTTTAGCATTATTTGTTCCATTTCTTTGAAAAAGATGGATGGTACTTTGATAGGAATTGCATTAAATGTGTAGATTGCTTTAGGTAGCATAGACATTTTCACAATATTTATTCTTCCAATCCAGGAGCATGGAACATTTTTCCATTTCTTTGTGTCTTCCTCAATTTCTTTCATGAGTACTTTATAGTTTTCTGAGTATAGATTCTGTGTCTCTTTGGTTAGGTTTATTCCTAGGTATCTTATGGTTTGGGGTGCAATTGTAAATGGGATTGACTCATTAATATCTCTTTCTTCTGTCTTGCTGTTGGTGTAGAGAAATGCAACTGATTTCTGTTCAAGCAGATATTTTTAAGGTAATAGAAAAGCCAATGGTTTTTACAGGACAATCATTATTTGAAATTCTCAGAAGTATAAAACATGGTCTTTTGAAACCCTGTGATTTTTTAAAAAGTCCAAGCATTATAATTAGAAAGTATTTCAGACTGTTTTAGATTTTAAAGCTTTTGGAAAGTCTTTATCATGACAACTTAATTTCAAGTCATAAATAATATTTACTTGAGTATATCCCATCTGCTACTGTGTAGCTAACCTTGGGCAATTACTTTATCTTTCTTTGGCTTTATAAAATATCAAACCACTAGTCAAGGTCACCTTAAACTCCAGAATTCCTTATTCAAATATATATCCTACAACTATGTATTGTACATAGTTGCTGTATTCCTAGCTGTATTCCTAGCCTCTGACAAGATACTAGGATCTTGACTAAAGGGTACAAAAGTGTATGACACCCGTTGCCTCTGTGGGACCACAATCTGGACACAGTCCCAGACACAGAAGAATGTGACTGGGACACAGAGTAGGTAAGTTCTATGAAAGGCACAGAGACAGTCCGAGATGGCTTCCCAAGGACTAGGAATATTGGACCTGTGCTTTGATCTGTGATTATTGAATGGTTACCTAAGTACAAGAGAAGCTGACTTTCATGGAGAAAGCCTGTTTTCTTTATATTTATTTTTTATAGATTTTATTTATTTATTTGAGCAGGGAGGGGCTGCGAAAGAGGGAGAGAGAGAATCTCGAGCAGATGCCCCAATGAGCAGAGAGCCAGTCACGGGCTCGATCTCACAACCCTGAGATCCTGACCTGAGCCGAAATCAGGAGTCCACACCCCACTGCTTACTTTAAATTTTGTGGGTTCTTTAAAGCGATGGTCAGACCATCTATTTCCACCTGGGTTTGACTCTGAATTGACAGTCGAAATGGCTCTGATTTCGAAGGTGGCATATACCTAACCGAAAGCCCCCGAGGGCCTGATCCCACTCTTCAACGTGAGCACCAGCACCCCTTCCTGCCCACCTGAGCTCTGGAGAGATCCTGAACCTGGAGGATAGAGCCTGAGCTTAGAAGTTCAGGATCGAGGAGGACTTCGGACTGCTGCCATGAGTCAGACACTGAGGGCGGCTGGCCACAGTGGAACAGCATTTTCAGAAGCTCCCCGAGGAGGGTTGGATGGGAGAGCATGGTCAGAGCAAGGGCCTTTGCACCATGGGAACCATTTCTTCCCTGCCATTATGAAGTCTTTCCACCCCTCCACAGACCCAGGAGTCACGAGAGCTTCGATTTCCACCCACCTCCATTTCCTTCACTCAGGTCCAAAATAGACAGGCCTCTCCCCTAAGACGAGAGGAAAGCAGCCCACGTTCTTTTGCTACAGAGTGGGAGCAAAGTCAGCTTTCCTCTCCTGCATCAGCTGCAATGCAGCGGAAACAATCCAGGATCCCTGGTCTCAGCGGGGGTGGGGTGGGGGGGTGGGGGGAGGAGCGGACAAGATGCCACACGGGGGTGAACCTACAAACGGCAGAGGGAAAGAGGGATGTAGAGGGGAACCTCCGTGCCTGTGCATTCACTCAAGTGGTATGTGGGACCAGCAGCTACGAGCCAGGCACTGTGCTTAGCACCAGGTAGAGAGCAGAAGCCAAGTAGGAACAGTCCTTTTTCGTGGAGGCTGCCTGCTGTGGGAAAGATAGACAATAGTAAGATTAATTGCATATTGGGGTAGGGGCCCTGATGACGGTAAGCAGAATGTGATGCCAAGTCAGGGGTTTGATGTATCTTCAGATGTGTAACCTGGGAGGGCTTCCTGGAGGCAGTGACATTTAAGCTAAGACATGAAGTATGAGGAGCAGCTCTGCAGAAAGACAGTCAGAAGGAACCGCAGGTGAACAGATAACACAAACCTTCTCATTCATGCCCTACAACAACTGCTCAAGGTGCTGGCCCTACTCTTCATTGAACCAGCACCAGAACACGGGTGTGAAAGTGTCCTTTCATTGCTGTGTCGGGGTACAGGTGCCTGGCACCGAACAGCGGCTGACCTGAGAGTTTCAGTCATGCTGGAAAGGAGTCAAGGGCACATGGCAGTCCCGGTCCACAGTAAATGTTATTTGTCCGCCTCCCAGCAGTAGAAACACAGAGAAGAGCAGACCTGGTCTTCAGCTATCACTGAAAACCTTGATTTTCTTAACAGTGTCTTGGGCTGTGTTGACTCTAACCAGAACTGACGGGCAGGATCCCGGGGTATGTGGGGTCTCCTTCCTGAGACACTACACGAGACCCTTCTGCCACGATACGGTACCGGACAGACAGAGCAAAGTGCTCCAGATAGGCTGAAGAGGAATGAATTGCCTCTCTCCCTTGATCCTGACGTTCCCAATAAAAGGGGGTGGATGTGGTCTTGTGGTTCTGTCTCTTAAATTGAATACCAGATTTACTCACTGATGGACTTAATCATGGTTGACATCAGAACATGCTTCCATCAAAGGACAGAACTGCTGGAAAACAGAAAAGCTATAAAATGCATCTTTTTAAATAGCCAAATTTAAAAAAAAAAAAAAAGGAAAAGGGGAGAAAAAGCCCTTATCCATCGTGGATCTTTTTGTAAACGGTCCTTCCCCTTTCTTCTCCCAGCCCCCTTCCTGGCCGTACCCCCGCCGGATCCCTTTTCCTCTTTACAACCACCATCCAACCAAAAAAAAAAGAAAGAAAGAAAGAAAGAAGGTGTCACACCATATGTTTCTATTGAACAGTGACTTTCTGGTTTATGAAGAAATATTGGAAGCATCAAGTTGAAGTTCACAGATCTAAGGGCCTGGGCTACGATGTAGTCCTCCCTCCCTGTCTGTTTTCTCTCCTCCCTCTTCCCTTTCTTCTCCTTCTCTCCCTACCCCCTCCCACCCTCCTGCCTGCCTTCCTCACTGGAGAAGTCTTTTATGGCTTGTTTTTGTAAGTCATGTTCTCCTGTTCCCTGGGGAAATGTGCCCTTTGGCTTCTAGCCAGAGGCTCCTATCTAAAATATCAAGCAGGGCAAAACTAGAACGTTTGCTCTTTTCAAAGCTGGGTTGAGGAGTGTTATTATGTTTTTTTTTCCCTCTGTTTTAATCCGTAGACAAATATGTACGATTCTTCCTTTGAACCTTTGTGTGCAGTATTCTATAGGGAAAGAGAATGGACATATTAGGCAATGTCCCACTTTCCAGGGGGCTTATAGCTCATGGAACTCAAAACATCTATATAGAAAAAAGAAAATCGGCCAACCAGATAGTGTGTCCCTACCATAAAACTGTTGTCCCGCAAGAGTCTGTCAGTGTTTGGCAGAGAATGGAGAAGTATTCTGGCTCATGTTGCTTGAGGATGACAGGGGGCTCTCTGGAGGGGCTGGGCCCAGGGGGCTAGTGGGAAGTGTTGGGGCTACAAGGCTGGAGAATAAGCAAAGAAAGGGAAGGTCTTACCTGAAGAGGAAAGAACGAGGCACAAGGATCATTGCTTCACAACAGATTCCCGGTTGGAATTTACCCAATAGAATGGACGAAAAGAGCTAACTGTCTCCTATGGCACGTGGCAGATTTGCTGTCACACAAGGGCCCGGCCTCTGTGGCATGGAGGTGGCCAGACTCCTAGGTTGGAGTACAAGGGTGACACCGTGGCTGGGGGACAGAGCTTGAAATGTGCTTGGCTAATGGGCCAGGCCCGAAGACTAGCCCAGAGGGCTACAGGCTACCTCCAATTCATCTGCTAATGGATGTCCTGGGAGCTCTAGAGAGGCATCTGGAGAGACACCCAAGAGGCTGAAGGGTGCATATAAAAGGGGACACTATTTTCAGAGACTCTGGCTGGCCCCAGACCCTCCAGGTTGGAGGGAGGAAGACACACACCCTGATCTTTGTGTGTGGCCAAAAGGACCCTCAGCCTTGGCCAGTGGCATGCCTCCCCCACACTGCCTGCCGCCTCCGAGGTCAAACCTAGCTTCACGACCTTAGCCACTGGTCAGGAGGCTTTGTGGATGAAGACATCTAGATCCTGAAGACTGACAGGATGAACAGGAACTCATTCTAGTCTCATGCAATGGTCTGGGTCTGAGTTAAAACATCAACCCTCTGCTAGAACTTGCGAGCTGTCCCCAGGAGAAACCCGGTAGACCCCACATCCTTTGTCTGGTACAAAGTATGTCTCCCGCCAGAGACAATGCCCTGCGTTGGTTTGAGTGTCCCTGCAGTCATTCGGCAGTCAATCTGCTAGGTTTCCCGTGGATGTGGGGCTGGGACCGCTGGTGCTGGCTTGGTCATGCGGCCCAGGGGGCAAACTGTTGCATTAATGATTTGCATCCTTGTCGGGGACATTCTTCTCAGCCCCCTGCTGATGTTTTCCTCACTGAGGGGGACCAGTGTTTCAGATAATGAGCTAACACTGAGTATGATGATTTCCGTACACTTTATGACCACCTTGAGCCACTTAAGTCCCTTTATACAACTGTTGTGTTTTAGGTGGGGTGGGTGCCACCACTGTGCTGTGAGATATCCAGTGCGCTAGTCGGGCAAGAGCGTCACTGGGGAGGGCTGCCTCGTTTCACATTCCTCATGCCACCTCTGTGCCATCACAGCGCGGTTCCCAAGGCAGGCAAGAAAAAACCCCTGAGGCTTCCCAGGGGCTTCAAAGACTTTAACTCTGGCTGGGATTTTTCCTAAAACTTGTGCTTTTTTTTTTTTTTTTTCTTCACTGTGGGTGGAGAGGGAGGCAGCCTTTATTTTGCGTGCTTTTTATCAAACCACCTAGAAGGCTTTTGCTATATAAATCCTACAAGGATGACTCAGTAGGATCTTTCTAAAATCCACTGGTATTGTGCAAGAAGATGGTGGAGAAAACATTGGAAATCTTAAGAGCTTCTATGGTGAGGTGCACTGGCCAACCCCGAGGCCACCCCCCTCTTCCCAATGAAACTGATCCTATACAGAGAACAAAATTGTCAGGCTACCTTGACTTCTTTGTACTTAGTCAGGCATCTCCAATGGAAGAATGACAAGGGCTCTGCTAGGGGGCTCTGAGGCTGTGGGTTCCAGGACAGCCCCCCACTAGGCTTGGCTCAAGGCCCAGTCCCCACTGTGTCCGGGGTGTCTTGGTGCCCGTACTGCGTGGATGCCATCCTTTGAGTTGAGCAGGGCACCGCCCTGCCTATAGCGTGGCTGATAGAGGGCCTGGCTCCTTCACAGGGATGCTAGTCTCAGCTCTTTTGTTAAATAGCTCTTTGGCGTTGGGCAAGTCGTAGAACCTTAGTTGTACCTTGTCTGTAAATATTCCCCATGGTCCCTTGTCCTTCTCAGCCAATCTCATAGGTATTTTTGTATCTTCTATCTCTCCGTATTATTTGAGAATGTTTGAATATGGATTTCATAGCCATTACCAAGATGGTAGTACATTGGATTTTTGTTTTGTTTTGTTTTGAGAGAAAGAGAGAGAGTGTGATCAGTGGGGCAGGGCGGGTGGGGGTGCAGAGAGTCTCAGGCTGACTCCCCATTGAGCACGGAGCCCAGCATGGGGCTTGAACCCACCACCCTGAGATCATGACCTGAACTGAAATCAAGAGTCAGATGCTTAACCAACTACCCAAGATAGCAGTACACTTTAAGAAAAAAAAAATACATATATACACATATGCATACACATGTATGTGTATATATATATAACTCATCAAGGATAACGCAATAACAAGAACAAACGGGAAGTATACTTCAGACTTTTATTCTGCTAAGAAGCTTAATTCTGCTAAAGCTTTGGGGGTTTATTCAGCCCTCTTGGAAACACATTTTGGAGTAACTTGAGATTTAGGGCCTAGCAGGGGGAGAAATTGCCGTGGCAATAACCATTCCTAATTGACTTAGTCGAAACAGGAAATCAGAGAGTCCCCTGGCAGTAAAGAAAACATGATTCCCTTTCCAAATTTTAAGAATTCTGATTAGGACTTGTTTTATCGAAGAATGTTCTTGCTGACTTCTTGTCCAGCCTCTTCCATCCCGGAAGGCCTTCAGTTAAAACTGTATCATGTTCGCTGGGTCTAAGGCCCTTTGGGAGCCTTTTTAATGGAGGTAGATTAGTATTCACTTTAAAACAAAAAAGACTAAATGATGAATGTGCGTGCATTGGGATAAAGTGATTTGGGGAGGTTTTTTTTGTTTCGGTGTCTGGAAAATAACCGAGTGATTCGGAGAGATTTCTAACTGAAATGTAAATACCACGTTCACGGTCCCTTCCTAGTGTTCTCCTTGGTGAAAAGAGAGAAAGGGACAGATTAAAATGAATTCTAAAGTTTTCAAGGTGGGATTAATTATAGGAATAATTTCCCTCCCTGCATAGATTTTAAATGACTTGAATATGTTGCCCTAGAAGGTTTAGAACTTTTCTTACTACAGAACTTTCTTTTCTAGAAAACAATGGAGTTTTCCCCATCTGCTTTGGTATCCCTCCAACCTCACTAACCCGCCATCACTAACTTCCACACCCGTGGCACTTGTGTCAGCGTGGCCACCTCTGTCTCTGTGGCACCCTGTCGCGTCGCGCCCTGCTCTTACGATGCCTCTGAATTTTTCTGTGTTTCTCTAGCAACTAGTCTGCGAACTCTTTGTGGACAGAAGCCATGTTACTTATTTTTATGTTTTTATTTTTTCAGTCTTTTTTCTCAATTCCTAAAATAGTGCCTGACAGAGAACAGTTCTTCCTAAGTATTGGGTGTGTTGAATTAAAAAGAGTATTTACCTAGATCAGATTGTTCCGCTGCAGGAAACATGTCCGGACTTGATCGGCTGAGGCTCAGGAAAATAGAAACAGGCTATCTTTGCTCCTAGCTCGGGTGTTCTCCGTCAACCCCAGGGGCACCCCCACATTCGTCCGCATATGTGGGAACAAGTTCTACCTCTTTCTTCTTCAGTCACAGGGGAAAGAAATTTGGTAAACCCACTCATATTGAGCCATAATTGACTCTAGTATGTTGCCCTCGAGGACTTAGCCACCTCTGTTTATTTGAGCTCTGAACAATTGCTGGTTAGGCTTTATAGCTATCACTAAGAGTTGACCTTGTGGGAGATTTGAAGGTTGTAATTGTATATCCGACCTCTCTAAATTCTAACCATTGAAAACAGATACAGAGAGCCATGTGGATAGGAAAGCATATCCCCAACAGCCTCCTAAAGAACACAGGCCCCGCTGAAGGCAGAGCAGAGGAGAGGGCACTAAAGGTGATGCTTCTTCGTACTTACTTCTCGGGCGTCCATGGAGCAACCACGTAGAGGAAAAGTTGGATCTATAGAACTGACTTGGAATGTATTTCCTCCCACATACCACCAGAATGTCCCTGGGAAAGTCACCAGTGGCTTCCCAATGATCAAATCCCATAGTCATTTCTTGGTCTTAACTGATTTATAATTATTTGGTTCTATTGAATATACCTTTCTTGAATTTTTCTATGCCTCAGGCTTCCAGGAAGTGACCCTTCTTTGATTTTCTCTTCCTTCCCCAACCATTCTTTCATGGGTTCGTCTTTCTCAGTCCATCCCTGAAGAGTTGACATTTCTGCAGGTTCTTTGATAAGCCGTCTTCTCTTCTTACTCTGTGCATCGTCCATCAGCAATCGCATCCATTTCCGTAGCTTCGACTCTTGTCAGTATTCCAGGAATTCTGTGAAATCTATGTCACCATTCCCGACCACCACCCATATTCAATATGTTGTTCTTCTTTTATTTTTTAAAATATTTTATTTATGTATTTGACAGGTTACAAGTAGGCAGAGAAGCAGGCAGAGAGAGAGGAGGAAACAGGCTCCCCTCCGAGCAGAGAGCCCGATGCAGGGCTCGATCCCAGGACTCTGAGATCATGACCCGAGCCGAAGGCAGAGGCTTAACCCACTGAGCCACCCAGGTGCCCCTCTTCTTCTTTTTTTAATTCCACAAGTATTTATTGACAAAATACTGTAGGAGTAATGGGGGGATACAGAGACAAGAGACCCCCGCCTTTAAGAAATAAACTAGTAGCAGAGACAGTTGAGTACACAGAGTGAAGTGATGACATCCAAGAGAATTTTCGGGTAAAAAAGACAAACAGATCAAACTAGGAGATTTACAGACAGAATGGAAAAAGGAAGGATGCCTTGAAGGATACTTCAGTGCCGATTAACAGTGAACATTGTTGCTCATTCAAGAGTCCCTCCCCTCCTATTCTTCTCCTTCTCCTGGCGGCCGGATGGTCTGAGTTCCAAGGAGGGAACTGGTCTGTGTGCCTCCTCTTTCCTCCATAACCACTGTCATTTTTCTTTGCCGTGCTCAGCTGTATGTTGGCTTCCTCTGATAGTCGTGGTCCTCCTGGGACTTCTAGTCTCATACCCCTTTCAGTACTTCTGGATCTGCCATGAAAGGACTCTGCAATCTCTGAGCTGTTCTTCCTCAGGCTGAGGTTTGCAGAATTTTGCAAGCCTGACTGACCTCAGGTCCATCTACAAAGACATCTGAAGGGTGGGAATTTTCTGAAAGGCACAGATTTTCTCAGCTTTACCCTGAGATCCTTTTGTAAAACCTACCTCTCCAACTTAATCTCCTCCTCCTCTTTCTTCTTTTTTCTCCTTCTTTATTATTATTATTATTATTATTATTATTATTATTATTATTTCTGCCATTCGATTCCTCTGGGTGGGGAATGGAGAGACTGTGGTATCCAGCACCGATGTCATCCTTTTCTCCCTTTTGCCTTTCTCTCTCTGAGCCCCACCCTTTGTCCCCAAAAGGGTGCTGTTTTCCCCTCTTTGTCTTTTTACGTCAAGTCCTATAGCTTTCCCTGCTCGGAGATTCTTGATATAGTGTCCACATTTTAAGTCTTCCAGACTCTACTGCAATTTACAAACATATTTTTCCTCTCAAAAAGCTCTCTGGCTTCCAAAACTGTTGACTCTGCCATGAATTTCAAGGACTTGTTTTGAAACTCAAGAATTGGAATTTTTGTTCTTGATGCTGCTTTTGTGTCCTACAGTCCTTGAAGCAAAAAGCTTCAGCCTTCTTCAAAGAGTTTAGTGTCAGAAAGGCTAATACATTTTTTAAAAAATTCAGCAAAAGAAAAATACATTGGATTTTATTATGCGATTTTGGATGCTGGTCACCATATCCACTTTCCGTATTTACTTAGACGTTCTTCCATTTTGTAATTGTCTTCTAATTTCTTAACTCTGGTATGAAAATGTAGGATTATTTAGGGCAGAGCATAAGTCAGAGATGTCTCTTGTCTTCCTCAGAGTACCTGGATTCTTTTCTCATTCATTCATTCATTAGGCAAACATTTTTGAACACCAAGAGCTGTTGACAAAAAGATGAATAACAACAGTGTTTGCCCTTCATGAGTTCATGAGTTAATAAGAATTACTATTCGGTAATAAAAGGAAAGTAGAAAGTAAACCAAGATAACTCAAGAGGAAAAGAATATAAATCAGAATGAGGGAGAAAACAAAACAAAATGGGTTCTTAGAGATGGTACACTTGTGCTGACTTTTGGGTATTCAATGAGTTAAATATTAAGGAAACTTTTATTCCATCCATAGGGACCCGGATGTATGAATAAATGGAAGCACATTTGCAAATCCAACTATTTAATTGCGTCTAGGAAAGGTAAAGTGTCTTTGGTGGTCTGAGGGGAAGGCAGTGGAGAGATGGGATTAGTATTCCCTAAACAGATCAGGAAAGACCTTTCGTGCTCATTAGACGTTTGAACTTAACTATGAAAACGACGAAGAATTATACAAGGATTTAAGGATTTTAAGGAAATTCTTAGAAAGGATTTTTGAAAGGTCACTCTGGCCAGTGTGGAAAATGCAGAGAATGAATTGCATTTTTAGGGGACTCTCCCATTAGAAGGGATGAAGGTGAGAAAATTATTGCCAAGTTCAGATGAGTGGTAAGAACCTGATACAGACAATGAAACCTGGAGGAGAAGATACAGAGGCTGGAAAGAGACCTAATCTTGGATGTGGGAGTGGAGGAGAGGGAGATGAACACGGAAGTTTCTAAAGTTGCTAAGTGATTGTGAACAGTAGTTTCAGGCTCCTGGTAAGGAACGGCACATGGAGAGCAAATACTGAGGTGAGATTTGGCCTTGTTCAATGTGACATGTCCACAGGATACAAAGGAGAGTGGTCCATTGGCGAGCTCCCCAAGAGGATCTGTGGCCCACATGGGTGCTGGAGCTAGAAGTGTCACGTGTGATTGCTTAAAGGCTTGAGTGTGGGCAAGATGAGCGATCAGGAGGAGTGTGGAAGCATGGAGAAACAAAAGGGAAGAAAATCCTGTGGAACCTGGTTCAGGCCAAGGAAGAGGCAGCCTCAGAGGCCAGCACGAAGGAACTCTTGGGAGGAGCGGCAGAGAGCCAAGGGAGGGGGGACACAAAATCCAGGAGAGAGAAGAGAGAGCCCGTGGGCACCAGAGCCCCTTATGACATGGCTCCTGTGAACGGAAGCCAGATGGGGAGGTCAGAATTCTGCGGCTTCGGGAAAGAATAGGTAGTGAGTTCTGTCTTTTCTAGATTAATATGAATCAAAAGTGGGAGTGGGGAATCAATGGGGGATTTTTTCTCCTTTCATTTTAAACCTGATTCCCAGCATGAAAACCCAGTGTTAGGCGAATGGTTCAGTCCACTCATGACATGAATATAAGGGAAACCCGCTTTAGTAACACGTACAGATAGACACTCTTCCTCAGTGAAGAAGGTTTTGATATAATATATACAAAATATACTTAGGAGAGTCGTGTTCTGCAGCAGTAAACTATTTGCTTTTTCTGTAACCCCGCCCCAAAACTGAACAACAGCAAGATCCTACAGATGTATTCTCCTGCATAGAAGAGAATCAACCTCTTCTCAGCTTTAAAGGTTTTATTTATTTATTTGCGAGAATGAGAGAGAGAGAGAGCATGAGAGGAGAGAGGGTCAGAGGGAGAAGCAGACTCCCCGGTGAGCAGGGAGCCTGATGCGGGATCCTGGGCCTCCTGGATCATGACCTGAGCTGAAGGCAATCACCTAACCAACTGAGCCACTCGGGCACCCCCCTTCTCAGTTTTATATCCTATGATTGAGAACACACGAGGATCCCTGTCTGGGCTGAAGGGCTTCAGAACGATTTCCGAACTCCAAAAGAATTGTTCCCAGCCTCTTGTCATATCATGCGTGCTTGTCATTCCTGTTGTACAGAAACTTTTGGGAGGGTGTCACCGTAGGGTCTAGTAACCCCGCCGGCTCTGCCCTGAGGAGCTATTCTTGCACCCGTGAAGCTTCAAGTAAAGGAAAGCATCATAGCTGGGGGCTATTGTCCTCAGGAGCCCCACTGAGACCTGTCAAGTTTCCCTACTTCCCTTCTGTGTTCATTAGTCACAGAATAAACAGTAACAGTTGAGAGCAGCCATTGCCTTCCAACCCATCTTAGCTGTTTGATTATATTTCACTTGCTTCAAGAATGATTTCTTCCCCCCAGGAAACGTACCCCTGGATTACTTTGCATAACATGGAAAGGCAGCCCTCACTGCTGTGCTGGTCAAGCAGGCAGGGACTAAAGAGAGCATAACCATGTTTGCGGACACAGACTCAATTCCAAACATCCTAAATCATGAAGCACCTAGATTTGGCATTCACATGCTGAGCGTTGAGGATACGCAGGGAGACTGGGAAGACTCAGAGGTAATTTGGCTTTCAGGATCAAGGTTTTTTTTTAATCTGGAGAAAAATGCCCGCTTCCCAGCATTGTAATGCCTCCCCCTCTTTCCATAATCTCTGTGGTCAGCATAGCACAGTTTCTAAGAATCCACACCAACTTGTCTGTAAGTAGGTGGGAAGGAAGAGCTCTCCTTATGTGCTGCATAGATAGGAACTGGGAAGAATCGAAAGGGAAAATTAAAGTGAATTTTCTGATAAAGAAATTATTCTGTCTTTGTGTTTATTAATGGCCATGAGTTCCCAAAGTTCATTACCAAGACGAAGAAGAGTCTTTCCCTGATCTGTCAATACTTAAGTCATCAGGATAGAACTCATTTGATCCAATGGAAAGATAACAGCGAAATATATATATATATATATATATATATATATATATATATATATATTTATATATATAAACACACTATATATAAACACACACACACTTATTTATAAAAAAGAAACAGATTTTCTTTCTCTTAACTCAAAATTCAAAAGAAATTCCTAACTCAAAAATATTTGTGCTCATGGAGACTTTGAAGAATTGTCGTTCTGAGATCATGCGCACAGATGACTCCCTACCAAGTGTCCATCCCTCCTTTTTCTTTTTAAACAGAACTGGTATTTATTTGGCTTTCCACCCTTTCCCCAAGCAGCCCTGTAGACTCAGGGGAAGCTAACTGCATCCCCAGTTGCAGACTCAGTCTTGGATTTCTAAACTAGGTAGGATCCAGCCCTCCTGTAGTGTCCATAATGGGGCTAGTTAGTTAGTCACATGACTTAGTTTCAGACCACAGGGAACTATTTTTATTGCATGGTTGCCAGAGGGATTTTCTTTCTCATGCCCAACATGAATAGGGAAGGGTGTGGTCTCATTGCTAGCAGGAGATACCTAATGAAGAGGAGAGACACCAGCCCTAGGAAAGAGTCAACACCAAAGATTTACAGAGGAGAGGGATAAAAAGAATTTAGCCCAAGGGGACATGCTATGGCTAGTGAATTACCCAAACTCGAAATCTTTCCTGCTTGTTGACCTCCTATTGTGTGAGAGAATTGATTTCCTTATTATCTGAGTCAAAGTGAATGGGGCTTTTCTTTCTTTGCATCTGAAAGCATCTTGAATTGATTCATTATGATTACATTTTATATTCGTGTCTGGGCAGACTCTACAAGTCACTGTCTTTGTCTGCCTTAGTGCTTGGATTGGAGAAGTACCAGCCACAGATGATATCTTCTACCAGTTGAACGCCACACCTGCAATCTCGGCCATTAATGGCTGCTTTAAGCTGGAGTACGGTGTATCCATGGGTGTGCTTGGCAGGATGCCAAAGGGAACTGACAGCTTCAACCCTGAGTCCCCATAACCATTTGTGGGAAGGCATGTGTTGCTAGGGTATATACATCAGTATGACTCAGCCAACATATATCACATATAAAATGTTAGGAGCTATAAAGAAATGAAATTGAGGATGAACAAGACACAATACTTGCCGTCAGGGGATATATACTCCAGGAGGGGTACAGACGCACACACATGTCCACAGTCAGCCATCTTGCAAGCGGCTCACGAACAAATCCCTGATGTCAGAGTAACTAGAGAGCTTTAACCGCAGACAGGGTCACTTCTTCCAGTGAGACTTGGATAAACTGTCAGGAAATGACATCTTCTCAGGATCTGGGCAGGCTGTACAGAAAGGACAGTCCAGAGAGTCAGAATATCTTCTTGAAAGGAACAGTAAGACGAGATGTTGATGTGGAGTGTTGTACTGGAATACAGTGGGGGGGTCTGGGTCTGAGTTACACCTCTGTTGCTTTGGGTCCATTCCTTCCCACTCCTTTAGACGTTGGTTTCTTGATCTGTAAATTGAGAGTTTGGCTGGGTCATCAATAGGGGATCTTCCAACTCTGACGAGTCATGATTCTGCAAGTGCTTCAAGAGACGCCAGTGCTGTATACAACCTCTTCATTTTCTTTCTTTCTTTTTTTTTTTTTTAACCACAGATCTTGCTACTATATTCTTTGGCCCAAAGTTGACCCTGATCGTATACTTCTGTATTCCTTTCTAGTGTGTGTGTGTTTGGTGTTTGAGTAGGTCCTAGAAACTGTCCTAATTCACAAAAATCTTTTCACCAGTGAACAAGCTTGCTGGCAAGACATCTCTGATGGTTTCAGAGATGAAAATTGCTCTGAGGAAAAGAGAAAGACTCTTGTTATATTTTCTACGGTCCAATGGAGTCACTTGGAATTGCTGGAGCTTACAGTACTAGCACTAAGAGGAAGACGGCGTTAAATGGCAGCAGCGACACCTGGAGCTTATGAGTCCATTCTTACTAAATGTCCCCTAGCAGGCCTCTGAGATTTAAAGCAGCCATGGTAACAATAACTGCCTATTCTCTTCTGACTGAGGAGAGTTTGGAGTGTGGTGTCGTTCTATTAAGGTTAAAGTGGTTTTTGATATGTGAGAAAGGAGAAATAAAATAACATGTAGCAGGGAGAAGGCTACTGTGTTTCACTTAAGAACAGATTGAATTGACTTGTATAGATCAGGACAAGTTCACTTCTGGGTTTTGGTGCAGAGAATAGGTGATCTCAGCCAGTCCTGGTGGTGGTTCTTGGCAAGATACAGAAATCAATTCTGGTTCACTTAAGCAAAAGGAATTTCCTGGGAGAACATGGATGTGTATTTAGAGGGCAGCTGAGAAAATTACGAAGAGCCCGGAGGACTGGGTTTGGGAAGGTGCAGAAACCAGGGGTCTCCCAGTGAGCCACAGAGGAGGGGGAGGGGTGGCCCAAGTGGACCTCTCGTCAGCACACCTGCAGTTAATACTATTGGGTGTGGTCCTTAATATTCTTGCTTTGGCAGTTTAAGACTAAAGATAAGGGGTGAAACATATTTTTCGCCAAAATTCAGATCACCAGCCCATTCTCTTGATGTTCCCGGAGAAAGAAGAAAAAGGATCTGTAGGGGGTTCTGTAGGGGGAAGCATACTCTCTCACCAAGATTACCTCGAACACATCAGTAATAAGCAGGTTTCCAAAAAAGTGGCATTAGGATGGGGAAGAGATGCTAGGCAGGCAAAAAAATGGCAAACGATGCCTAGGTTATGATACCTACAGTTCTGCAGGTGACCTCAGTTTGTACTCAACTTAACTTAAATATGGAGGGAGCTTACTAGCTTATATTCAAGAAGTCCAGAGTTGGGGCAGTCTTTAAGACTGATTCAATCAGCCGCTCTTGAAAGTTACCAAGTCACAAGCGTTTCCAGTGCCCGCCCCCTCCCTCCATTATCTTCAATGGATTGATGTTGGCCTCTGGCTGGATCATGCTAGATGGATGCAGCATTTCCAGGCATCGCATCCAGATATGGCAAATCTGGAAAGGGAATAAGACATTCTTTTCCTGAGTTTCGTTCTTAGAGTGAAGAAACCGTTTCCAGAAGCACCCCAGTGGACTTCCCTTATATCCCACTGAATCGATTTGAACCTCAGTAGCATCCATGAACCCAGGAAATGGGATGTCTTTGATTTGCTTAGGCTCAATAAAATCCTTCTCCCAGTCCCTGAAAATGGAGATAAAGTCAGCCTTGCATGAGTCATGAGTCACAATGCGGATTGACCGGGTATTTGAATGCAATCAAAGTTTTATTAGAAAGCAGAGTGTGTGTTTGGGGGAGGAGGGCACCTGGGTGACTCAGTCAATTAAGCACCTGACTCTTGATTTCAGCTCAGGTCATGATCTCAGGGTCGTTGGATGGAGCCCTGCGTGAGGCTCTGTGCTCTGTACAGAGACTACTTGTCACTCTCCATCTCCCCCTACTCTCTTTTTCTCTCTCTCTCAAATAAACACATATAAATTTTTTAAAAAAGTAGGGCATGGGAATGAGAGTTGAGAAGCCTTCAGCAGTGTCCAACTTAGTCCATTATGCCGGGATCTAGAAATTCTCTGTAGCAAATTGGCCCATTGGGTAAACTTTGAATTGGATTTCTCCCTAAACTCTAGATACAATCATTGCAGTAATTCTTACCATCATATGGTACATGCACTATGTACATCATACAGATCCTGCATATATTGGAGAAGTTTGTAACTGTGCTGGGTGGGAACATTAAGCAAAATCCCAACACACAGAGCCCTTCACAGACAGGGACAGAGCTGAAGACCATCAATGACTTCCTCTTTGAGAGCCAGATCGACAACATCAACCTGTTCAAGGTGTGGTGCTACTGTGAGAGCAGCATGATCAGCAGAAAGCTCTTTGGCTTCATGGAAAGGTACAGCACAGTTCTTGCACCCTCCAGGGAGCAGCCCATACTGGCTGGGTTCCAGCACTTCCTGCAGACCCTGCAGCCCACAGTGGCCGAGACTTCTGTGACCCCTGTGGAGGAGGGCAGGGCCAGGCTGCCACGGCCAGCTTCCCCGCTGATGCACATCGAATCCTTCCTACCAACCCTCACCACTGCCAACGAGTGATTTTAAAATGAATGATCTCAAACTCTACATTTGGGTAATTTAGCCCCACGAGATGATGGGCCTCGCAAATTTTCGGCACAAAATTCAGCCCCATCCATGTGGCGTTTTAGGGACAATCTTTTATGGCTATCCTTTCTGCATCAAATGTTAATGAAAGGTTGGTGTAATGGGAGGATGGGAGAGGCAGATGGACAGGAAGATGACCGCCTGCCCTCTGTCTTCAGGCAGACGGATGCATTTTTACACCGCTCGCAGATTGAAAGCCAACAGTCTATCTGCTTCCCAAGAAGGTACCCTTGTTACAAAAACTAGAACTAAAATGCCTTAGTTTTATAGCTGAAATTTTCTCAGGCAGGGCCTAATGTGCAATTTTCACTCTTGTTCGTGAAGTTGTTTTGTGCTGTAAATTATGCATTAGCCTCCAAACTGCTGTAAGCATCACCTCTTTTATTTTGTGTGCCTCATCAATAAATTATGCCATTTCAATAATATGCAAATTTCTATCAACATTTTGGGTCTTGAAATTACAAACCTCAAGCTTGTATAAATAATATATGGAAATGTAGATGGTATCTGCAAACCGATTTTATTATTGGGCACTTACCGGTAATGAAGTATAATACTTCGTTGGATGAGTTCTTTATAAAATGTCTAGAAATGGGTCCCTAGGTCTCCTGCATCTCCCTCTTAAAAGTAAAGACATTTACTTGGCTATAGGGGCAATTGATAAAATTTTGAGGGACAAAGACCAATTTGAAGCCCAAAAAAGAGTTTTAAAGAAGCAACTCTCTTAAGAGGCACTTAGGGGTTGGTCTGCATTAGAACTTTCTGGATGCATGTGATGGTCTGTAGCCTGGCAATATTTCTCACAAGCAAACTGAAAATTACTTTGCTGCCAATATTCATATTAAGTGTTAGAAACTTTGATTGATTAAGAAATTATAACTGAGTGGTTTTGTAACCTTGATGGAAATAAAATACAAAACCTTCCTACATCTGTGGATTTGTTCTAGGACAGGAAGCCTGGAATTCTTGTTCTAATTTAGAACCAACCTGGGAGACCCATCTGGCCCAAGGTTGTCTCGGATCCATAAGAGCCACAGGGATGTTTTGGTGGGCAGGGCTCCGGAAGCTGTAGGCTGAGTCCAATGCTGGCCTCCTATGTGGCATCAGATGTATGTTGGCCACCCCCTCCCCCCCAGCCCCTGATATCACAGTTTCATTCCACTTGCATAGGGGCTTATCATGCCAGACTTAGGCGGGGCCCACACCACCAGCCCAGAAGCTTCCCCTACCCAAGTCTCAAGTAAGGAATTCCTCTTCACCTTCCCATGCCTCTTTCCTTCTTGTACTCACACCTTGCTTCCTACAGTCCCTCCCCTCTGGTGAGGGTCATTGCCCTGCTCCAGAATCCTGGCATCCCGTGTCCTGGCTCCTCCCCGCATCTGTATTGATCTCAGCCTCAATCCCACAGGCTCATCAGGGTTAGGTCTAGGACCTTGCTGACAGATCAAAAAGGAAGACCTCATTCTCGTGATAATATAATAACAGTCATAACATTAGTAACTAGGAATTGGGCAGTGTGGCTTTAATGATAATAATAATAAAAAAATAACGTTATTGTAACTTTATTATACAATACCCACTGGACTAAGCAATCTTACATGCTTTCTCTTCTTTAATCCTTTAACAACACCAAAGGGGGGCCCTATTATTATCCCAATATTACAGCCCCTTGATATTCTTTTCCTTTTGAATTGCAGCTATGTCCCTTTTGCTTTCTAACCCTCTGGAGACACTTTTTATGCCGCCTAGAAATTTTAAATTCCGGATTCTTGCATCGTTTGGTTATCATAACCGTCTCCTCTTGATTTTATGGAGCTGCTGTCCTCCAGATTCCCTTCTAGGTTGTTATTTGTATGTAAATATCGAAGTATTCTATTACTTCTACTACTTCTGTTTCTTTGTGGGCTTTTGGGGAATTTTTTTTTTTTTTTTACTTTTATTCATATTTTTCATGTGGGTTTTGGTTTACTCCAAATATTTGGTTGTTTCATTTTTGTCTGTTCATTTTTGGTTTGACAACTTTGGGTGCTGTGCTGTGGGGTAGGAGAAGGTTCAGGATCTAGTTACAGGTGCTCATGAATGAAGGGGCAAGGAAAGACATATGCTCATTGTGGTGTGCTGGAAACTTGCCTTCTGGTGACACCCCTCCTCCCTGTTTCAGCCAATGGGGAGTTGAGGTAAGGGAGTAAGAGGGCAGCTGATCAGAATCTCATTTGCCAATGAGTCACACAGACATGCCCCTGCGACTCGTATCTGTTTGCACTAGCACAGAGCATACTTTTAACCACGCTATCCTCCACAGGGAGCTCTCCTGCTTGTGTTTGGAGGCATGCTTTTCTCCAATCTTAGTCTCCACCAGATTTTTAATTTTCAGGAATGCTTTGAAATCTCTGGCCCTTATATAGCACAAATCCTTATTTCTGTATACTGTGTGGTTTTATAACTATTTTTTTTAAATGTGTTCTGTCATTTCATGAGATTTTGCTGGGAGGGTATAGGGATTCCTAGATTCAGTCTACCATTTTGATCTGCTTTTTGCTTCCATTTCACAGGTGAAATGACTATAGTTAGCTTCAAGAATGTGACCAGTGGGGGGCATCTGGGTGGTTCAGTGGGTTAAAGCCTCTGCCTTCGGCTCAGGTCATGATCCCAGGGTACTGGGATCGAGTCCTGCATCAGACTATCTGCTCAGTGGGGAGCCTGCTACCCGCCCCTCCGCCTGCCTCTCTGCCTTGTGATCTCTGTCTGTCAAATAAATTTAAAAAATCTTAAAAAAAAAAAAAAAAGAATGTGACCAACAATCTGAGATCCCAGTTACTCTAAACAAATCCTCTGATGCCACAGCTTGTGTTCCCAACCAGTATCTCTTTCGATTTTCATTATAGGCTTTCCAGTTTACAGAAAAATGGCTCATTTGAGCCACACAATACAGTCTATAAGGGATTATGACTATTGTCTACAGTTTATCAATAAGGAAACAGACCCGGAAATGTTAAGTGAGTCACCCAGGAACTCACAGTTAATAATGGTGTAATAGTGGCAAATAGTTATACATGTGCAGCAAGTAATGCTTGGCACAGTAAGAACTCAGATACAGAGGAAAATGTCATGTTTTAACCCCAAGACCTCATAGAATACAACCTAAAGTAGAATCCAAGTTTCCTAATTCACATCTCATCTAATGAGCACCTTTGTATTAAGCCTCGTTAATTTGATTTCCTTGGCTCTGTTCTTATCCCTTTTTCAGAATCACCTTGTTAAATATATGTGCATGTTTTCTCTCTCTCTCTCTCTCTTTCATACACACACACACACACACACACACACACACACCTGCCCTTACTCTATTGAGAGATTCCGAATGGCAAGACCTGGCTTATCTTTGATATGACTATATCCAATAACACATTGATGTTTCCTGCAAGTAAACATCAGAGAATTAGCCCTTTGGCTTGCAAAAGATTTCCAATATGACCTCAGTGTTCCAAAAGTTATGCATCTCTGTTTTAAGGTAGCTGTGCAATGTGCTTGGAAATAAGAGAGAGAACTAGCTCAATCAAAGAGAATACATTGACAAATCAGAAGCTTACTGAATAATCTAATCAACTAGGGAGTCTAGAAGACCAGAATGACTTTTAATAGTGTCAGTAGACACTTCAAATAACACCAAGCTTTTGTTAAGCAACCACACTGCACTGAAGAGCTCCGAGAGACTCATTGTTAACTGGAGAAAGCTAACAAGCCTGTAATAAAATAATTAGAAGTGCATTACAAATACTAATTTTATTTCAGTACGATTACCTAGGTCCTTGTATTCTGGGTGGGAGAACATAAAAGCAGAAAGCATTAGATATCAACACTGAGTGGCATGGCTGAAGTGAAATTTCATCGCTTCTGCTGAATAAGGTTATTTGATCGAAGTCCTCACTTACCCCCTTCATTAGTGACTTCTTAATAACACTATTAATAACAGTAGCCACCATTTGTGACTATCTGTGCTCCAAGAATGGAATTCTGTCCCATTCCTTACTGCCTAATTTCTGCTTCTTTGCTAATGAAACACAAGGAAATAATAGGAATGGTCATTTACATTTACATTCGCTACTGCTTAATTAATCATAGATAATTGTCTATAAAGCTGTCACTTTTTATCTTCATTAAAATCCTGTAAAATAAATATTATGATATTTGGATAATATCTGAATTATGATATTTAGATATTAGATAGATACTATGATATTTAGATATTGAGATAAGGAAACATATTCTGAGAGATTAAGTGATTTATCCTGGATAGCACATCTCCCTGAGCACAGATCGGGGAGATTCCAGTTAACTGTCGCTGACACTAATATCACAGACCTCTTGGAATTCCTTTGTTTTGCCCCCAACTAAACTCATCACACCCACCTATGTGTTCAGCAAAAAATCACAGAAATAGGTAATATTGAATCTAATGCTTCCCCTTATTTTACTGAAATAATAATTTCCTCCATGTGACCACTAGATTAACATGAGCTTTTAGTCAATTATTTTAAGTTATAGTTATTAGTGTTTTGCCTGGGTAAACACAATTTCTGATATTAAAAACTTATCAAGAAATTCAGCATGGCACTACTAAGAACTCTACATTATTTAAAAATAAGAATATTCAGCTGGCTCCAAAATCTCACTTCAGCTCTGTAGTAGCAATGATTGAATTTGGTTTAAAAGCACTAAAATGTATTCTGGCATTTTTAGCTCCATTTAAAATATTATGAATTGTGAACATTCATTTCAGCTTGATCTTTTCAGCCCATTCATTTTAGTGCCTCTCCAAAAATTGAAGATGAGATACATAATCATGTACTCCTTGCAGGGGGTCAGATTTATATCCTCCTTGGTATTTGATTTGAAAACTTTGACTTTAAAAAGTGCTTTATAGCCAATAAAAATAACAAAACCAAGAGTTATAGTTCAAAAGCCAGCAAAAGAGATAAAATAGGAATCATTAAAATAGTCACTGAATCCAAAAGAAGACAGGGGGAAAAAAAAGAGATGGAACAAAGAACAGAAGGGGAAAATAGAAATCAAATAGCAAGTGATACACCTAAACCCAACCACATTAATAATGACATTAAATGTAAATGGTCTAATTAAAAAGCAGAGATTGTTAGATTGAATTTAAAAGATCAAGATGCAACTATATGCTGCCAAAAGAAGCACATTTTAAATATAAAGACATAAATATATTAAAAGTAGTATGAAAAATACCTCTCACGCTAACACTAATCAAAAGCTGGTATAACTGATACAGCTGATGTGACTATATTATCATTAGACAAAATGGATTTTAGAGCAAAAAATATTAACAGGGAAAGGAAGGTCATTTCATAATAATAAAGGGGCCAATTCAAGAAGATGAAGGAATCCTAAATGCATATATACCTAATGAATTCAAAATATGTGAAAACAAAACAAACAAAAAACCTGATTGAGCTGCAAGGAGGAACGGGCAAATCCACAGTAACTGTCAGTGGCATCAATTTTCCTTTGTCAATAATTTATAGAAAGGAGACACACACAAAAAGAAAAAAAGAAAAGGAAATACAAACACAAAATCATGAATGATGTAGTACAATTGAATGTCAGTTATCAATCGCATTTATCTAATTGACTTACAGAACATTCCAGCCAACAACAACAGAATACACATGGAAGACTTACTGAGAAAGACCATGTCCTGGGACATAAAAGCAATCTCAGTAAATTTAGATAGATTCAAGTAATACCAGGTATGTTCTCTGACTACATACAGTGAAATTTTATTAGAAATCAATAACAGAAATATCTCTGGAAAAGCTCCACATATTTGGAAACTACATAACACCTCTGAATAGCCTATGGGTCAAGGGAAAAATCAAAAGGGAAATTATAAAGTATTTTGAACTGAATGAATATGAAAATGCGATGTATCCAAATTTTGAGCATACCACTAGAACAGTGCTTAGGAGGAAATATATAGCACTAAAGGCCTCTATCGGTAAAGAAGAATGGTCTCATATCAGCTTCAACCTTAAAAAAACAAAGAGCAAATGAAGCCAAACTTAGCAGAAGAAAGGAAATAATAAAGATCAAAGTGGAACTTAATGAACTAGGAAAAAGAAACAATAGAGAAATCAATATGACCAAAAGATGGTTCTTTGAGAAGATCAAATAAAAATCTCTTGCCAGACTGATGATGAAAATAAGAGAAAAGACACTTATTGTCAATATCAGTAATGGGAGAGGTAACATCATTATAAATCCTATAGATATGAAAGGATAATAAAGGAATATTATGAGCAACTTATGCCTGCGAATGTGACAACTTAGATGAATGGACACATTTCACAAACTACCAAAGACACAAACTACCAAAGCCCACTCAAGTAGAAAAAGAAAAGCTGAGTAGCCTTAGACACACAAAAGAAATTGAATTTATAGTTAAAAACTTTCTCAAAAAGAAAACTCGAGGGCCAGGAAGTTTCATTGAGGAAATTCTACCAAAAATTTAAGAAATAAGTAACATCAATCCCATATAATTCTTCCAGAAAATTGAGATAGGAGGAATACTTCCCAACCCATCCCATGAGACCAGCATTATTAACTTTATACCAAAAACATACAAAGACATCACAAGAAAGGAAAACCACAGACCAATATCCCTATGAACAGGAAGACAAAATTTCTGAACTAAATTATAGCAAATGGTAACAACTATGTATAAAAAGGATCATGACCATGGGTGCCTGGGTAGCTTAGTTGTTAAGCATCTGCCTTCCTTTCAGGTCGTGATCCCAGAGTCCTGGGATCGAGTCCCATGTTAGGCTCCCTGCTCCATGGGAAGCCTGCTTCTCCCTTTCCCACTCCCCCTGCATGTGTTGCCTCTCTTGCTGTCTCTCTCTCTCTGTGTCAAATAAATAAATAAAATATTTTTTAAAAATTAAAAAAAAAGAAGATCATGACCAAATGAGAATTATCTCACAAATGCAGGCTTAATTTAATTTTAAAAAATCCTCGTAATTAACCATATAAAGAAACTTTTTAAGAAAAATTCTATGATCATTTCAACAGATGCAGAAAAAGCTTTTAACGAAAAGCAATATTCATTATTTATAAAATCTCTAGCCAACCAGAAATAGAAGAGAACTTCCTCAATCTGATAATGGCATCTTTGAAAAACCTGTAGCTAGTACCATGTCTCATAATAAAAGACCAAATGCTTTACTACTAAAATCGGGAATAAGACAAGACTGACTGCTGACATTACTTTTATCCAACATTATACTGGAGATTTAGCCACTACAGTCACACAAGGAAGAGAAATATGATGTATCTAGAATGGAAGGAAAGGTGTAAAACTGCATTTACTCACAGACAACCTAAGTGTCTATTTAGAAAAATATATAGAAATAGAAAAAGTGGAAAAAAGTAAAAAAAAAAAAAAAAAAAAGAAATAGAAAAAGTGTCTATATAGAAAATCCAGTGAAATCCAAAAACAGCAGCAGAACTGATAAGTGAATTTTGCAAAATTGCAAAGTATAAGAGCAATATGCAAAATTTAATTGTATTTCTATACACTAACAATGAACAATCAGAAATTTAAAAAAATTTAAATTATACATGTACAATAGCGTTGAAAAAAACTTCATGCTTAGGGATATATCTGACAAAGGATATGCAGGACCCATACTCTAAAACCTGTACAAGCATCCCTGAATAACCTAAAGAAGACCTAAATAAATAGATATATCTTTTTCACAGATTGAAGACTCAGTATTTTCCCCACATTGATCTGCAGATTCAATTCAGCCCCAGTCAAATTCCCTACAGGCTTTTTTTGTGGAAATTGACATTCTAAAATCCATATGTAAATTCCAAGAACCTGGAAGAGTGAAAACAACTTTAAAAAAAATGAACAAAGTTGGAGAGCTAGCATTACCTGATATCAGGAATATTATAAAGTTGCCATAATCAGAACAGTGTGACATTAGCAGGAAGATAGACAAGTAGGTTAACAGAACCCAATAGAAATAGTACCACCCAGATATAGACAGTTGATTTTTGACAATGATGCAAAAGCAGTCCAGTGAAGAAAAGAAATAGTATCTTTTCATTAAGTTGTGCCAGATCAACTTGCATAGCTCTACACTTAAAAGCAAAGACAGAGCACACCAATCTATCTGTAACTCACAACATAGGGAAATTAACTCAAAGCAGATCATAGACCCTACATATAAAAACTAACAATAAAAAGTTTCTAAAAGACAACATAGGAAAAATCTCCATGGCTTGGATTAGGCAAAGATTTCTTAAAGAAAACACCAAAACCATGATCCGCTTATGACCTTGAGTTCAGCAGATGCGTCCAGCCACTCTTGACCTTCGCAGATCAGCTCAGACTCCACGTCTGTTCAACATTCCTGTTTAGAAAACTGCACCCTAGACTAACGTTGCTAGGCAATCAATTAGATGAATGGACACATTCTCTCTAGGCAATCCTCTCTTTTTCTGCTTTTTAACCTTTTAAATACAGCAGGAATGACCCCACTTTGTATAGCACTGTTCAAGTTACACATGGATTTTCTACATATCATCTCAATTAATTATAGAGCAACTTTATAAGGTGATTATGTTCTGTTTTATGTCCATGTTACATGTGATTAACTGAGGCCTGGAGATCCACTGGCCCCTGCTCAAAGTTACCCTCTTAGAAAGTGGTATGGCCCAGCTCTTACACAGGTTCCCTGATCTTTGAGTCTGGTTGTTTTTCTACCATCTTACTTTGCCTTTCTATATAGAATGGTCATTTGGACCCTGATCTTGAAAAAGAAGCGATTTCTTGGTAGATGAGAAGATTAATGACAGTATTCACTCTCTCAAGACCCCAGGATATTACTTGGCAAAGTAGATATTTATCCTTTTTCTTTCAGACCTATTATGGCTGCCATCCATGTTTATAAGCGGATGGCTGAAGGGAAAAGGTACATGACCAACCACCCCTTCTGTTCTGAATAGAAATCAATTGGCCTTAGTCTTTGATGACATTTTGCCACGCCGTACTCAGGTTGCTGTAAATTAATGTAATTCCCAAAGTGACTACCAGATGCCCATGCTGTAACCTCGTCACCCAGTAGGATCTGACCCGCTGTTCGCCTGATGTCGCCTCAGTAGATGACTCACTTCAGGGAGCCTCCCTTTGAATTCAGTGCTCTTGGCATTTGCCCCAGTTCTGTAATAGCCACATGCCCCAGGGGTAAAGTAATGGGCAATCTGGCTGTCCCATTTATTTCTCTTTCGCATTTGTTTACACATTTGTGACTGTCCTCTGAGAACGGCACAAAGTAGAAAGGATAATATCCTCCCGCCATCCTCTCTGAGGGTCAAAACCACATGAACGCTCTTATCAGTCTCGGTCAGATTATTCCTCAATTGTGTTCTGGACCCCTTTAAGCTGTTTTGAAAGCTGAAGGAGAGTGTCGTTAACGGAATCAAATTTAGACCAGCATGCTTATTGCGAAAGACAACGTTTGAGAAAAGTAGATGAATAGAAGCGAGCCCCTCACGCAGCAGCCGGCCATTTAACACTTGGCAGGAGGGTGCATTTTATGACGCTATCCAGAGAAATGCAGAACTGTATTTCCTTGTCCTTCGGAGTCTTATCCTTTCCTAGGAAAACACATGCAGTGTCCTCCCTGCTTGGTGTCTCAGAAACAGATGAGGGGCAAGAGATCTGGAAGATGATGCCTGGAAGTGGAATATTTTACTTCATGCTCTACCGACTCTAATGACAGCTTCTGTCCTTTCTGATTTGCATTATTTCTACCGAAAGCCTCTGTTGTTATCATTCAGGGTGTTTTGATGCTTGTGACAATTCTAGGAGGAATGAAGAGTTAGTTTCTCTTTTCTCCTAGCAGCGGCCACTTGGTGAAGAAAAAAGAGAAAAAAAAGGCATTGATGGGTCTAAATTCGCTCTGCCACTTGTCAATTATTTGGCCTGGGGGCAGCTTACCTATGCTTAAGTTCAATAATTTCATGTGTAAAATGAGGGCACAATCCATGGGTCCCTGTGAGAACCAGGTGGGTCACTGTAAAGCATGTGAAAAGATGGGGCTGTAGAAGACATCCAATAAGCATCATTTTTATCTCTCCCCTTAAAGAGTTTAAGAATACAGATCTCTGTTCTAACCCTTTGTTGATAATGCATGCCTTTACTTCGATCAAACTCTAAGTACATTCTTCTTTGGCATTCTGAAATTTAACAGAAATCATAAAATCTCTAGCCCTTGTCTGGAGATGATTATGGCTCTCTGTTCTTTCTTTTTTAAGATTTTATTTAATTATTTATTTGATAGAGAAAGAAAGATCACAATTAGGCAGAGAGGCAGGCAGGGGAGGGGTGGGGCAGGGTGGGGGGCGGGAAGCAGGCTCCCTGCTAAGTAGAAAGCCCAACACAGACTTGATCTCAGGACCCTGAGATCATGACCTGAGCCGAAGGCAGACGCTTAACCGGCTAAGCCACCCAGGCGCCCTAGCTCTCTGTTCTTACAACTTGAAATGAAATGCGGTTTGCAGTTCCCTTTCTGGATAGTCTAATTTAGAATGTGTCAGGCCGGTAAATAACTCATGTGTGAAAGAGTAGTTAACAAGGAGAATATTACGTATTGGATATTGGAAAGAGAGCTACGGTTTTCCACATAGGCATGGATTCTCCCATGTCCTTCCCAAAGAGTTCTGGTTCCCAAATGCCCTTACGAGCCAGCCACCCCATCAAAGAAATACAGCTTTATCCCCTCAGTGCACAGCTTCTGGTGCTTCTGGTGCTCTCACAGACGAATAGAAGAAAGGCAAACCCAGAGAATCCACAAGGCCTATAAGCTGGAGGTTATCGTGCACACACAGTGTGACGGCGAAGATGTGTGCAACTCGCCTGTGTTCCAGTCCTCGCTGACTGCGTCAATTGTGGTAAAATTGAACAGACCTCTCTGTGCTTGACAGGAGTCTCTTTGTTTTCTTGTCTTTTCTTTTTAATGTAAAACTGTGATTCTAAGGGTACCGTTGCCGAGTGCCCGGCTCGTATACAGACGTTCAGTCCATTTTTTTAAAAGATTTTTATCTATTTATTTGACAGACAGAGATCACAAGTAGGCAGAGAGACAGGCAGAGAGAGAGGAGGAAGCAGACTCCCCGTCAAGCAGAAAGCCCAATGTGGGGCTCGATCCCAGGACCCTGAGATTATGACCTGAGCCGAATCCACTGAGCCCCCCAGGTGCCCCTCGATCCATTTTTAAATGCTACTTTTGGCAGTTCTCTAAAAGAAGCCATTCCTGTTTACGTCCCATTCCAACCACTGCGACGTTGGGAAATGAAAACCAAAAAATGTAACAACAAAACAAAACCAGATTAATGTAGGCTTTTCACATCAATTTGCTCCCTCTGTTCTAACTTTTCTTAGAGTTAACTGATCTTTATTGGATCTCTTTGTGAAGCACTCCTTTTCCCCGAAGCCGTGGGATCTCTGTCGGCATGAGAAGGCTGTGTGTGCCAAGTGGATTAAGACTGTGGGGTGCCTGGGTGGCTCAGTGGGTTAAGCCTCTGCCTTTGGCTCAAGTCATGATCTCAGGGCCCTAGGATGGAGTCCCACATCCGACTGTCTGCTCAGCAGGAATCCTGCTTCCCCTACCTCTCTCTCTGCCTGCCTCTCTGCCTACGTGCGATCTCTCTTTCTCTGTCAAATAAATAAATAACATCTTTAAAAAAAAAAAAAAAACTGTGGCTGAGTTTGAATCTCCCATTCTCAACTCTTACTGACTCTGGTGCCTTGGGCAAATTTACTCGACCACTAGGAAGCTATAAAAAGGGGGAAAACCATAGTGCTTGTCTCCTAGAGCTCTGTGATAACTTAGTTAATACCAGTAGGCACCCCGAGCAGGGCTGGGCCAGGAATACGTGATCTGGGAGCTCCAGCTATGAGCGAATGGGAGCGATCAGGAGTCACAAAAGGCATATCTTGTTTTCTCTTCCTCTTTCTCTCTTGCTGTGTATTCGGGAGGCCTGACTTTCTCTCGTGAGGGCTGTTTTCCCTTGACCTCCTCTTTGCCTTTCTTCTCAGAGTTGAAAGAATGAGGGCAAAGTGTTATCAACACACAACCCACAACCCCCAGATTTGTCGCTGAAGTTGTCTTGTGTTGCAGTATTGAAGACAGGAGTGACGAAGAGTCCCTTCCTGACTTCCACACTGGCCTTCCTCATCCTTCCCAGGAGCCCGGTTCATTGAAACGGGGTGTTAGTGGACTACCAAAGGTGCTCCAATGTTTTCCTTAAAGATTTATTTATTTCCTTGAGAGTGAAAGAGAGAGAGAGCAGGGGAGGGGCAGAGGGAGCGTCTCAAGCAGACTCCCCACCAAGCACAGAGCCCAGCATGGGGCTCAGTCTCACCACCTCAAGATCACGACCTGAACCAAAACCAAGAGCCAGACACTTAACCAAGGGAGCCACCCAGGCGCCCGGAAAGTGGCTGCAGTGTTGACATGGCTGACTCCCATCCTTTGTTGGAATTCACATGTATTACTCCATATTTCCCATTAGACTGTCATCTTCTTGAGGGCAGAGGACCCCATCCTAACTTCTTGGAGCCACAGCCCCTTGTCCCTCCATCGCCAGTGGAGGGACACCTGACCGAGTCACATTCAAAGTATAGTACTCGAACCCTCTGTTTGGCAACAGGGGAAACTTCCGAGTTAGTTTTGGGATGATCCTGGAACTTTTCAGTCTTCAGGGCTATCTCACATGGCCTATTTTTGGTCTTCCTCCCTTCCTAGCTTCATCATGCCCGCCATGATTCGCTGTCCCCCCTCATGTGTAACGTGTATTTTTCAGTCTCTGTGTTTTACTGTCACACTTGGAATGCCTTTCCCACCGTCTCCACTTAGCCGAGCCTCAGCTCATACCTCCCACAAAGGTCTCCTTCTCCACTCCAAGCATTTCTCCTTTCTCTGGCCTCCTGTGTCAGCTCTTGTCTCAACCAATCAGCTTGTCCCTTCAGTACCGTTGTGTGGTTTTCGTTATCGTTTTACAAGACAAACCCTTTACCAGATTGTGTGGTTTTGTTATCATTTTATAAGACAAACCCTTTACCGGATTTCCAGTCCCTGGGAGCGGTGGGCATATCTTACACGTCTATACCCCTGCATCGCCGCGCATACTCGGTGTGCTCACAGCTCTATAGTTGTTGCTGGGGTCATTGGTCTAAACCGCCTCCAACAGGCTGCAATGAAAATACAAGTGCGTGTCGCACGATGACACATTAATTTGTGGGTCAACAGGAGGATCGGATGTGTGAAATGCATCGGGACGGAAATCTAAGTTGCAGGTGGGATTGGAGCTTCACGGGTCCCTTCTTACTCTGGTGCTTTTTGTTTGGTTTGCCGCGACTTTTTATTTTTGTCCAGCTTGGGCTTGGGGGCGAGGGCACTCCATTTGTAAGTGCCGTCGCATGCCCCAACCAATAAAAACCCTCCTGCAGGATTGTTTATTTTACAAAGAAATGTTTCAAAACAAAACATGAGACAACTGATGCCTCGTTGCCATCTGTTCTGAAGAACTGCGGGGAAGGCGTCGACGGGGGTGAAGTGTTAGAGGCACAGTTCCCTCCTCCTCTTCAAACCTTTCAGGAACATGGTGCTAATGGCTGTGGTGTGGATACCACCCAGATTTACAGCGCGCGGCAATGTATTTGAGCATCTTTTTTTTTTTTTATTAAGATTTTATTTATTTATTTATTTATTTAACAGACATCACAAGTAGGCAGAGAGGCAGGCATGAGAGAAAGGGGGGAAGCAGGCTCCCCGCTGAGCAGAGAGCCTGCTGCGGGGCTCGATCCCAGGACCCTGAGACCATGACCCGAGCCAAAGGCAGAGGCTTTTACCCACTGAGCCACCCAGGCGCCCCTGTATTTGAGCATCTTGATCATGACAGTATACAGAGCGACCAGATCCAAAGCCGCATAGAGAAGGGTCAGTGCGTAGGAGGCTGGAAGGTCCTGGAAATTCTTGCTACCAAGCTTAAATCCCAGCAAGTGCATGATTATGCTGAGTGAAATCAGTCAAGCAGAGAGAGTCAATTATCATATGATTTCACTTATTTGTGGAGCATAACAAATATCACGGAGGACAAGGGGTGTTAGAGAGGAGAAGGGAGTTGGGGTAAATTAGAAGGGGAGGTGAACCATGAGAGACTATGGACTCTGAAAAACAATCTGAGGGCTTTGAAGTGGCAGGGGTGTGGGAGGTTGGGGTACCAGGTGGTGGGTATTATAGAGGGCACGGATTGCATGGAGCACTGGGTGTGGTGAAAAAATAATGAATACTGTTTTTCTGAAAATAAAACTGAAAAAATTAAAAAAAAAAAAAGTGCAGGGGAAGGGAAACGCATTTCCAACCATCACTCCAAATCTCAGAGCAGCCACGATGGCAGAGGTCTTTGTGCCCAGGACCAGGGCTGTCTCTGACGCTGTTCACGAGCACCAGGTCCGGTGCATTCCCCCTACTCTGTCTTCATGCGTTCACATTTGTGTCTCTCTTTATTGCGTGACTGTCAGCACCTGGTAATGCACCAGCTCATGTACAGTTCGATCAGCAGCCTCCTTCACGGTTAACATCTGCCTTCGATTGTGTATCCGTTTGTTTTAGGCTGTGACAGAACCCTTGCCGATTGGTGTGGGCTGCCTCAAGTCACGAGAGGCAGGGAACTGGGGCCTCCCGTTAGGCGTGGGTTCGTGCTTTGCTCGCCGCCCGTCTCTAAGACCCTTGCCATCCATGAGCGTCCACAAAACCGTTGTCATGCCCCCTCTCCCCGTCTTCTTTCCCCTCACAGTCAAGCTCCCATTTTTCCACTCCCTGATCAGTCGTGTCCCCCATTCCAGTGACAGATGGTCAGTTTTTCTCTGCGTAAGCTGGTCAGCCTTCAGGAGCACCAGCGTCAATGTCTGTGCTCCAGTGGGTGGTCCCGGCGTTCGTCCCTCCAGCATCTTCTGCAGGCTGACCGATGTGCCGGGCACCATTGCATGCATAGGGTAAAGAAGACCAAGTTCCAGCGCTCGCAGACTTTCCACTGCAGGGGAGGGAGTCAGGTTGTGTGTGTTTGGGTGGTGGGGGGGGGGCGTTTACAAACAGACAAGTTCACGCATACCAGGTGGCCAAAGAGCTAGGAAGGAATGTACAATAGGGTAAAGGAGAATGCTGGGTGGTGAGGAGGAGATGGGGTATCATATGACAGAGAAGAACACTGAGGCACAGGAGGGACAAGTAATTGGCCCAAGGTGACACACTTACGTGGTGCCTGGCCAAGCCAGGTGAGAAACCAGGCCACCTGACTCAACAGCCCATGCTCTACCATGGTGCCCAGCTGGACTCTTGATCCTAAAACATCCTAAAACAGATATCTAAACGTATTCACCAGGGGAGGTCCACAGGGCTGCAGACAGCACTGCACGAAGTCCCACAGTATAAGAACCCAAGGAATCAACGAGAACGTGCCAAGCCAATACCCAATCCTATTGACTGAAAACAGATGGACCCACAAGCAGGGTTTAACAGACAAATACGAGATTGCCAGGACGGTTCCCTAAGTAGACTGCAAGCCCTGACATAAAATTCTCCATTTGAAATCATGGCTTCTGATGTAAATCTACTACAGTTAGAAGCAGGGCCGGCTTCGGGAGGCTTAAACCCATAAGCTCAGCATCATACGCCTTGTTCCATAAAGCAGCTCAGTCGCCATTCCTAGATGTGGCCAATGCTAAGTAATGAACCTTAACAAAGTCAGCCTTTGTCCATGCTGGCGCGATGTGTTTCTAAAGAAGTGTTAAGGGCACGGGTTCCACCACGGCATCTATTAATAATAGTCCTGGGAGCAGAAAAATAGAGCGTGCCCTCACAGGGTAAGGGAGACGCTGACAGGCTGTGCGTCAGCGTGTGTGTAGGGCAAACGCAAACCCAGGGCAGGCGAACCAGTCTGTCTTTTTTACAATGCAAGGCCTTTAGCAGCACTATTAGGGAAAATAGGAATTATCTTCATGTAAAATGGCCTGGAAGCATGAAGACAAAGCGTACCTTACCTTAAAACAGCATCAGTAAAAAAAAAAAAAAAAAAAAAAAGCATCAGTATTCGCTGATTTTGGATTCATCACCAGCCCCCCTGGCACTTTGGAAAGTGTTCCCTTTATAAAAAGCAACTAATTGGAAAACTGGCAATAACTATATGAAAGCAAAAAAGAGAAGGAAAGTGATTACTTCCACTGTCTTTTTTTTTTTTTTTATCATATCTTTTATGGGATTTCTATGCCACTTACAAGGAAAGCTGAATCATGGCTTAGGAGCATGGCTATTACAGAACAGCAATACGTTCTAGGGTTTACTCACAACTAGGAAACAGGATACCCCGATGAAGTTTAATCAGTTAATCCTCAGAATTTCTGGGCATCTGGAAGAAAGCATGAGGAAGCCACTCATGTTGCATTCGAGGCAATCTGGGCCATCATAAAATTCCATTTCCGGTTCCTGGAAAGAAACGCTGAAAAGACCAACTGTATGTTCAGTGATTCGCTACATGCCATGGATGGGCTCTGAGGCAGCAACTGTCTGAGGTAAAATTATATCCCGACTGGAAACCATGAAATACGAGGCTGTGGGACCTTGTGGAAGGAGCAGTAAAGAAGACATGGATGTGTGGGGCTTGAGAGGTCTTCCTCAAGGAGCAGGAGTGGAAGATAGAGCACGTTCTAGGCGAAAGAGTGGCCAGCAGCAAAGGTCGGAGAAAACATGGCAGAGACACCACACGGCCACACTGGCTGGAGCAGGACAAAGGCAGGAGCAATAGGTTCTGACGGAATCCGATGGAGCCTTGAATGCCACACTCAGAAATCGGAATTTCCATCGCTTGGCAATAGGACAGTCATTAGAGGGTCTCAGTCTTGTGTGGAATGGGGCAAAGGCCTACATGTGCCGTGAGACACAGGTGGAAAAGAGGGTGTTTTGAGATGGGAGACGGGATTAGGAAGCCATGTCACAGCTCCACCTGTGTGGCAGTGCCGTAGGGAACATGGCGGCAATAATGGGCCCATGCAAGCAACTTTCTGAAGACATGGGGACATCTGGAGAGTGACTGCTTGAGAGACAAGAATGACTTCTTTTTGGAGTTTGAGGAACCAGAGATATGTTGGGTCCTTGATTGTTAATGTTTTCTCCTTTGATTAAAGGTATTTTTTTTTCTTCTAGAGGTGAACAAAGAGCAGCTTCTTTTCGTTCCAAGTGAATAAGACTTTGCAGAGAAAGGACAGAGCCCACAGAATCATAAGATAGGGGTGAAATGTCATCAGCAGAATCAACAATGCTCCTGCCCACCTGAAGCCAGTGAGGGATTGAAGGGGAAATCCTTAGAGAAGCGGTTTGGTCACGTCTCCAGGTGGTTGCTGTGCTGGAGAGGGGGGTGGGCTTATGCCTTCAGCCCCTGGTTCCCAAGAAACCAGCACCTTCCTCATCCAGGGAGATAGGAGGAGCCCATGGTTCATGCTGTTACCGGATGCTGCAGGGACAGCCTGGACCACACGCTGGGCCTGGCCTCAGCCTACACAGCAGGTTCCTCTCTCTTTTGGGGTTGCTGGTAGAGACCTGATGTGATTAAGAGTAACCTGGCATTCAGGAGGTGTTCTGCTCCGACACAAGCCCCTCCCCACTCCGTAGCAAACCACAGCCAAACCTAGAAA
Source organism: Mustela nivalis (assembly GCF_964662115.1). NCBI lineage: Eukaryota > Metazoa > Chordata > Mammalia > Carnivora > Mustelidae > Mustela > Mustela nivalis. The sequence goes on from NC_139021.1 coordinate 113,219,600, forward strand.
CTAAGATAGCGATTTTAAAAATCGGTTCACCTCAGCCAGCTTTAGAGTTCATGGTCTATAAGGCTTAACGATTTAGAGGACTCGGTAGTGACCCACAAGACAGGTGTGGGCTAGGCATACTATTAGATATGATAATAATCATACTGGTTTATGAAAGAAGTGCCTACTGTATACTAGGCACTCCATCAGGGTCTAACTGAGACATTACCTCACTTAATTCTCTCCAAAAACCAGTGAGATCGGTTTAACCCATCATTTTATGAATGATGAAAGAGTTAACCAAATGACACTAAAACCACACATCTAGCTAGGGCCGAGGTTGGACCTTCAGGCTCAGTCTAATGTCCTTCCTATTATGTGACCCGTGTGCAGGAACAGGAGCTCAAGGAAAACACTTCTCAAAATTAGAAAGGAGAGCAATTAACTTAAATGGATTTTTTTTTTTCCAAAAGGCATCTGAATGTTTGAATAGTTTTTTTTTTTTTTCCTGCTTGTCCCCCCCCCCTCCCCCATTGCTACCTCTTTAGAAAAGCAAAAGAATAAGAAGCAACAGGAATTGAGCCTGGAAAATAAAGACAATGACTTGGAGGAAAAGAAAAAGTGGGGCCAGCCTGGTTTTGCTCTGCTCCCCTCCCCTCCAGCTCTCCAGGGAGAGGGTAGAGAAAGTTCTGGATGGACAGGAGTCTCAGGTCCTGACAGAGTGAGTGTGCCCCACCCCCACACAGAACCATTGCCCCTCAATTCTGGCGGTGGCCACATGAATGACCTCAGGCAGAATTCTTGCATTCTGTTCCCTAGTGGCTGGCCTCGGTCTGGCATGCGAGGGCTGCTGAAGCCCCATTTTGATCTACATTTACCCTTCAGTAGCCCTTAGCAAACACTCTGAGAAACATTCAGAACTACAGGGAGCCCTAAGGAATCTGGGGGCTCTCTAACCCCAGTGCTCTTCCGCCAGCCCAGCCAATGGAGCATTTAAGCAACTCTACTGAAGTTGGGGTTTAGCCATCAGGGGTGGTACAGCAGGACAGAAGATGCTAGCCTCTCAGAGTAAAGTCACTTAAGAAACTTCTTTTCAGGGGGGTACCCCTAATATGCTTAAGGACACAGTCCTTTCTAGGAAGGCTGCTTCAAGGGGTCTGAGAGATTATTTGCCTCAATCCGTCAGTCCTAAAGTTCTTCAGAACATCTGCAAAGCCTTTAGCCCAGTCACGTAAATGCAATGTGTACTTTGTGCTTCAGTGTGTACACACCTACCCCAGGAGTCCTCGGCAAGAGTGCTACATGGAGATGTCACCAACTTAACCTCCTGGCCATTTTCTCTCCTTGCACAGTTCTGTGAGAATCTTGCTAATGGAGCCAGATGAGAAACAGTGTCTGTCTGATCTTTATCTTAAATGAGAACCTTTTTAGCCACTCATTCAGGAGATGCCTTAAATCAGATTTTGTAAGCCTTTGGTGGAAACTCTACCATTTTAAATGGAGGAAGTTGAGGACACAATGCCATGTTTTCAGGAACGGCAGAACGAAATCAGTGTGCACAGGGATAGCACCCTATGGTGGACGACACAAGACACGCTTTCTCCAGCTCCCCAAAATAACCCGCTAACGTACTCTGTTTTGGTTCCATGCTGTGTTATAGCAAGCAGAACCCAGTTTTAGGGTTGGACTCTGTTCCTGAACATGCCACACACCAGCTGACTGACCTGGGGAAAGTCATTTTATCTCTGACTCTTTTTATTTCTTCCACTGTAAAACAGGATTAATTATCCTTACTTCCCAAGGTTGTTGCAAGAAGCAAAGGAGATAACGTGTGAGGCATCTCGCACGTCGAGGTGGACAATAAAAAATTTCTTTTGAATCATTAGCGTCACCAAGGCAAAACCATGGCTGCTGATTTCTGCACCTTCAACAAGGAGTTAAAAACAAAACAAAACGACAAAAGAAGACCAAATTTATAGTTGCCCTGAATCTACTGGATGATTACTGAACCTTAGCTTCATTTTATGTGGATCTTTTTGCGGATCTTCTTATGTATCTTAAAAATCCATGGATATTCATTTCCAATCACTAACTCCGAAGGGAATGTGGGTAATTACACAATACGTGAAAGTACAGTGAGGCAAGGATGTCAGCACGTCACAGAAAACTGTATTCCTATCTGCACCTTAAAAAGAAAGTATAATCTATAAAATCATGTGGGCAACAAAAAAGCCAAAAATCCTGAGAGATTCCAGAGACCATAACCAGTTGAGGTCCTGCACTTGAAATTTCATGAAGTGAAAATGAAGATCTTTTTTCTTTCTTTTTTTTTTTTTTTTTTTTTGAGAGAGAGGGAGAAAGCAGAGGGAGGGCAGATGGAGAGGGAGAGAGAAAATCCCAAGCATGTTCCACACCCAGCCTGGGGCCCAGCGCAGAGCTTGATCTCGCAATCCTGTGATCCCAAGTCGAGTTGAAATCAAGAATTGAACGCTCAACCAATTGAGCCACTCAGTGCCCCGAAAATGAAGAACATTCTTAACGCATTTTCTTTGTCTCCCTTTTCCAGGGTAGAAAGTGATGTTATGGCTGGGCATTGTCGCAATAACATAGATATTTAAATATGCAACTCCTACTTTGAGATCTGGCTTCCAAGTGGTCTCAAGAAACAAGAGTCCCCTTTTATTCAGCACTGTTGGCACTTTGACCTTTTTGGAAAACATGTATTATCTCCCACACCATAGTGTGTTTGCCTGTCAAATTAATATAGTTGACTATTTACAGCTGTTCTATGTAAAGCTTTACTGATAATAATGGTCCCATAAATGTGGATTCTTGTCATTGATAAAAGAACTACTTCAATATTCACAGGCTTTTAAGTCCAAATTCCAAATTGAATATGGTGCTTTATACCGAGATTTGCTATAGGAAACACATAAGAAGAAATGTCGGTTTGAAAGGTTGGGGAAATATCTCCTCAAACCACATTGTACAAATCCAAGCTTTCGGCTACCAAACAGCAACTACATTCTTTAGACCCTGCTGTTCAAAAGCCTTTGGAAATCTTGAAACATATAAGATCTTGATTCAAAGAGTACAACTTCCCGCAGAAGAATTCAGCAGAAAATAAAAATAACCTAACAGAGCTCCCACTCCTCTCTCCAGACATAATGTCTAGGAAGGCCAGATTCTCATCCTATGCAATTCTGTGAGAATTCCCACAGGGAAATCCACGAAAGAATTCACAAACCTCCCTCGCGGAAATTCTCATGGAGCTATGTAGGATGAGAGTCTGGTTTATAAACAATAAACATAAAATTCTTTAAGATATGATCTTTGCCCTCAATGAAGCCCCAGATGTTAACTGGGGAAAGATAATCTTGGGGCCCCAGTAAACTGTCTCCTGGGTTCTAGAAAATTTGGTGGGTTATTCAGCAATTCTATTACCATAAAGGGACATGTGGGTATTTATAAAATTGTCCCCATTCTTTTTTTTTTAATCCAATTTTCAGTCAGGACACATAAGACAAATCAAATTTTAGGCAGAAGGGTAACATATTTGCATATGTTGTGGTTTTTTATTGCAAAATGACATAGCTTTGTTGTAAAACATTTGAAAAATAGAAATGCATATAAAGGGGGGGGGGGAAGCCCTGGGGAAAAAAAATCTAACAGACTTTGCCAATTAATATCATTCTCATATTTTTCTTCGCAGAGCTAGAGGAAAAATGAGGTCAGGTTATCGGGTGGCGATTGAATAATTTTGAAACCTTCACCTACTTAGAATTCGCTGTAGCATTTTCTCTAAGGAAAAGAGAGTGGGAGTTTTTAATGTGCATCAACTCATAAGGTAGAGTTGCTGTGATGTAAATACAGAAATAGGAATCAGGGTCAGGGTCACACCAGGGCACAGACAGGCTTTGTCATGCTAACCGTGTGGTCAGAGCACTGAAGGTCTAATGAGAGCAAGGCAGGAGGAGCCTCACAGGTCAGACCCACAGAAGAACTCAGAAGTCAGGTCAGTCACAGAGAGAAGACCTGGAGGACCAGAACTGCTGCCCTGAAGCCTTAATGATGTGTCCTCTTCTACTCGTCCTTGACTTTCAGATTAACCAGTTCATCTGCATTCTGGTCTGAGAGCAGGAACAAATTGTCTTTACAGAATGTAGTGGCTGACACTGACTACTTGCTATATACCAGGCGCTCTTCTAAGGGTCGTGGTGCACATTTCATTGAATCCTAATGAGACTCAGCAACCAACGAGACAGGAACGTTATTATCCCCATTTTAGAGAGAGCAAAACTGAGGCTTAGAAATATCAAGTCAAGGGGCGCCTGGGTGGCTCAGTGGGTTAAAGCCTCTGCCTTCAGCTCAGGTCGTGATCTCAGGGTCCTGGGATCGAGCCCCGTATCAGGCTCTCTGCTCAGCAGGGAGCCTGCTTCTTCCTCTCTCTCTCTCTGCCTGCTTCTCTGCCTACTTGTAATCTCTGTCTGTCAAATAGATAAATAAAATCTTTAAAAAAAAAAAAGAAAGAAACATCAAGCCATTGGCTCAATCATATAACTAATAAATGTGTCTGAAGTCAACTTTTGTTCTTTGAGTGTTTCTCTAGGCACTCAGACCAGTGTCATTACAGTCACCTTACTGATAGAGGGGGTGGGGAAGAAAGCCATTCAAAAAAAGCACAGATCAACTCCACTTCATAAATGGCATGGCATTGTTAAAATTTTGATTATTAAATCATCAATCCTGCCAGTCAAGGCAAAATTAGTAATCTTTTGTTTGAATGTGAACAAAACTTCAATGCACTATTGAATTCCAGTTCTTTCAAATGCTATACACCTTTCCCAAGCTTCGGAATGAGCTTGTGTTATTTCCATCATGGGTTCTTTATCTGGGGAGAAGTAGGAGCCGACGTCATTAACAGGCAAAAAGAAATAAATATTTTCCATCACACAAAACCATCTCTTATAGGTTCATTGGCCCATATGCTCATGAACTTTCCCCTGACCCTCTAGTGCCGCTCCAGTACCCTGGAGTGTCTGTGTTCAAGTGAGACCTTCTTACCATGCCCAGAGCATGGCCTGCCTGACAAACACACACTTTACAGCATCTGTGTGCTCTCCATCTGGGTACATCTGTGTGCTTCCATTGGGAGCAGCATTGGAAACCAGGGAGGAGGGCGTCAGGGTGGCGCAGTCAGTTAAGTGTCTGACTCTTGGGTTTGGCTCAGGTCATGGTCTCAGGATGGTGAGATTGAGCCCCACATCAGGCTCCATGCTCAGTGTGGAGTCAGCATGGGTTTCCTCTCTTCCTCTCCCTCTCACCCCTCCCCCCACTTCATTTTCTCCACCTCCTCCCCATGTCTCTCTAAAATAAATAAATAAATAGATTTTGAAGGAGGAAAAAAAAAAGAAAACTAGAAAGGATTTTTAATACTTCTACAGTCTCCGTTCTACTTGTCTCCAGAGTTGTAGCCACCCACAGCCTGATTTCTCAAAAGTAGTCTTCCCTGCCCAAAATCCAACTTCAGTGTCCTCATTGCAGTGGATCTGAGAGGCACAGAAGCAATCTCCTGAGCTAATTTCCATCAATTTCAAGGGCAAGTTTGGTTAACTAATGAGCAGGTTGACTGGAGGGGTCATTTCTGAGCAAGATAGCCTTCTTACACTTACAACCCCTAACCCCCACCCCATATGCCATTAGAGTAAAGTTAACAAGGTCCACAAGGTTGCCAGTGGATGCATTGGGCTCAATACATCAAAAGAGCCTTTTTGCTTTGGTGATTTTATCATACAAGCAGTAAACAAAATAGGCACATATACTTTAGGATTTCACACTAAGAAGACATCACTGTCAAAGCCACGCCTCTGAAATCAACAGCAGTCTTCATCACCAGCATGGATGGGATAAGTGGTGTATACACGAACACATGTGGATACCGCCTTGAGATCCCCTGCTGTAAGCAGCTGCAGAGCAAACAAAGGAAATGAGAACTATTCCCTGAACCAGTCTTGGAAGAATAACCTCATCCTTCCCAGCTTTCCTTCCAAAATCATGTGATTTGAATTTCCCAATCTCTTAATGTCCGGTCAGCTCTAAGACTTTCTGACCATCCTTTTTCTTATGCTCGCAAAAGGCTAGCTTTCATGGCTCTGCTGCAGGGGTAATGATGCAATCTCACAAGACATACTCAGGTTGATGGAAAACCAAATTAGGAGCCTTCTCTGTATTCCTCTGGGTGGATTCAGACGACTTGCTTCTTGGTAACCAGGTGCCAAGAACAAACTAACAAAACAAACACACCAAGCTCCTTACAGTTTCCTTAAAGTGGAAGGCATGTGGGGCACCTGGATGGCTCAGTCAGTTGAGCCCCTGACTCTTGATTTCCACTCTGGTCATGATCTCAGGGTCTTGAAGTCAAGCCCTGCATCAGGCTCCATCCTCAGCCCTGAGTCTTCTTGAGATTTTCTCTCTCTCTCCCTTTCCACCTGCCCCTCCCTCCTCTCTAAAATAAACAATAAAGTGAAAGGCATGGATATAGAGAACCAGCTTAAATAAGCAAATGACATGTAATTTGTACTAATTTCTTCAGATAGAAAGTTTTTTTGCATATCTTTAACATTGGTACAGATGTGACGTGGAGACTGTTTTCTTTTGGTTCAAAATATAAAACGAGAGGACCGAAATAAGGTCAGGATTCTCAGTGGCTTACCTATTAAATGCAAACAATGCGTGGAAGATACTGACATGAGGAAATTTTATCTGCACCTGCAAGAGGAGCAGAAAACAGAATGGGTCAGATCCACTCAGATAAATTGTCTGAAACATATCCAAACATGAGAATTGGCGACAAAGAGTCTGATTTTCCCACCAAGAAAACCACTGATACACAGAAAGGGAGACATCTGAAAAAGGAAGGAAGAGGCCCTTCAACCTAAATGGAAAACGTGATTCACCCCCACACCTGTTTTACCTTAGTGATGCTTAATTAATAGTTTGGGCCAAGCTGCAAATAGAGTGGTGAGCGTTTGGTTGGCTACTAGAAGGAAGGTCATAAGTATGAAGCAAGGATGGTGTAAGATCAAGTCAGTGTAAGACCAAGTAGATGAGAAATTCTTACAAGGAGACTCATCTCTCTAAGGCAGGGGAACACACTGCCACTCACTGCTGTTTTCCCACTCCCAAAAACAGTGCTTGACTGCTATTCATCAAATGAATGAATGAATGAATGTCATGTCATGTTGGGAATGGAGTTCCAGTTTGCTCATGAGAAGAATGCTAGAAACTACAGGACAGCAAAAGCTATTAACAGAAGTGGAACATAAGATCTAGATTGGTGAAGGGGGTGGTGCAGAAACAAAGATCAAGAAGAAGACATTTACAGAAGGATGTGGGATTTGAGTGGGATTTGAGGGGGGAACCAGATCTTTATCTTCAACTTCTGCCTTCGTGTATTATCATGTGACCTCAGGAAGATACTTTGACTTCATATTTTCCTCTTAATGATAGGAGCTCACAGTTTCTCCCAACTTTAAGGGGAATAAGAGATTCCTAAAACAGTAGTGAGTAAATATTTCTCTTTTGGGGCTGGGATGTCCATCAACAGATCTGTGCCCCAAAACTTAGATGTTAAATATTTCTAATCTTCTCTTCAGAATCAGAGCTAAAGATGAACATTTATTCATTCAACAAATATTTAGAGAATGCCCACTATCTGACAGATTCTATTCTAAGTATGGCTTACATGTTCTCTATCCATGTTGAATAGTTCAGTAGTTTGAGGCAAATTCTACACAGAGTAATTGAGAAACCACGGAATGTTTAGAATCCCTTCCTTTTCATCATTGCTGAGTGTCTTGAAAGAGTGGCTGGGATAAGTGTGTAACCCCCTCGGCCCTTCCCGGGTTCTCTTCCCCACGCCATCTGATCTCAAGCCTTGTCTAAGGTCATCTGTAATTGTCCAGATCTTTGCACACTGTTCAGGTCTTTCTTTTTTTCAACTCAGCTTTTGATATTGATGATCATTCCCTCTTGCTTAAAACGTCTGCCTTGCCTGGTTTTCCTATCAATGTTGTAGTATGTTCTAAATATTTATAAAGTGGGCTTGGAACACAGAAGTGTGAGTACAGATCTTCCCTTCGTCATCTTAGGAACCTGAACAAATTATTTAAACCCAGGGTAGTTCCTGCATCTGTAAAAGGAGGGGCTTGTAGCTTCATTCATTGCCTTCCTTATGTTGTTGTGAGGACTTCATGAAGGTTAAAACATGGCGCCAGGCACGAGATCAACCTTTGTGTTCTCTTTGGATTTCCCTTTGCTCTACCCGCCCTGCTCCTTATCTCATTTCAGGTCCTCCTCATCTCCTCTCCGAGTTACATCAGTGGCCTCCTCACCAGTCCCCTTCAGTCACTCCTAGCTCCATTCTGTTCTTCACCAGTGGATTTTCTCAAATGCAAATCTGATCTTATCACATCCTACTTAAAATTCATCAGCAGAACCCAGTGACCTGTAGGATAAGCAAAGTCCAGATTCCTAAGCGTGATGGGACCCAAGCTCATCTCTGCAGCCTCATTAACAGCCGCAAGAGTCTCCCACATCCTTCACGTTGGCCATCCTGAGCTACCTATAGTTCCCAGAGTGTTCTGTGTGCCCACACACCTTCCTACCTTTGCATGAGACTCTTGCTCTACTTTGAGAGCCTTTGCCCCCTCTCCTGGCTGGATTGATTCTGTATGTTCTTCAAGATCCCGCTTACCATTCTATCTTCTTAAATTCTTCTGAAAGCAAACAGAGTTGACTCTACCTGTACAGTGCTTCAGTATTATCTAATGCACACATCATGTTTTCACCATTAATCTGGCTTATCTGTCTTCCCAATTAGGTGTATGCTCTGAGGGACTGTATCTCTGTCCTGTTCATAGGGCCTGGCACCTGGTATGCTCAATACATGTTTGTTGACCTAATTACATAAACAATGAATTAGTGTTTTTGGCAGGGATGGAGTGAAAAGAACAACAACAACAAAACCAGCACGGAGTTCAAACCAGTGTGAACATGAGAGGGAGTCCACCAGGGGCCAGTGGACAGATGTGTGGAATCAATGATGAAGGCACAAAATTAGGGTCTGCATAACAGCAAACGTGTATAACACGGCCCAGTGAGGAAACGGACTCAACATTTTCGAAAGCAAGGGAATGTATACGAGTATGTGCATTCTAGAACATGGGACGGTGATCAAATGCTCACATGTAAACGATTTGGAGCAAACAGAATAAGGCCACAGGGATTCCTGCAGGGTTGACCAGAAGGATGTGTGGTAACCAGCTCCTACAGAACTCATTGACTTAGGTGAGAAATAGCAGAGGGAATTGCAGGAAATCTTGGGTCTTGGAATTATGAGAAGTTAGCCAACTTGGAGGAAGGAAGCTGAGTTCAGCCACATGAGCGCTCCAATAGAAGAATGATGTTGGAATCTTGTGGTTCTCTGAGTGTTGGCATGTCTTTCACTTCGAGTCTAAAGATTCCCTTAAGCCACCTCAATACATTACAAAGAGCTAGTGATACTGTGTTGTTAAATATCTCAAACTGATAAATTTTAGCTCTGACCACTGAGCTTATGTCCTAGACCTCATCATATTTTTGTGAGGCCTAGTTTAGCTTGTGACTTCCCGGAAGCAAAGGTTATAATTTAACCTCAGTCCTCAGAACACCTTTCTTGTTTGAACTTAGTAGAAAAATGTCAAGAAAGGACAACAGGTGACTGTAAATTTAACCCTTTGGAGCTTTTAGACTGATATGGTCCAAATTCAAGTTTTCTTTTCTGAAGTTGCAATGGAATAAAAAAAGAAATGAGATATAAGAAATAGAATAATTATAGAGTAAAATAATTAACTGTAATATTAAATCATGAGCAAAATTTCAAGTTCTCTAGTTTAGTTTTTTTGAATAAAATTATTAATGTTTTTACTAACTTATTGAAAGATCTTTGTGATCTCACTTCTAAGTGGAATCTTGAAAAACCAAACTCAAAGATACAGAGCCCAGATCGGTGATTGTCAGAGTCAGGGTTAGGGGTTGGGTGAAATAGATGAAGGTCATCAAAAGACCTTCCAATTATAACAGAATTATAATTATAACAGAAATGGTGACTACAGTTAACAATACTGTGTCGTATATTTGAAAGTTGCTCAGAGAATCTTAAAAGTTTTCATCACAAGAAAAAAATTCACCGCTCTGCCAGGTGATGGATGTTAACTAAATTTGTTATGGTGATCATTTCACAATATTCAACACTGTAAATATCAACATGGTATATACACAGTATATCAGTCATTAGATTATACACGTAACACTAATACAATGTTATACATCACTTACATCACAATAAAACTGAAAAAAAAAATACATTTTAGGAGAGGCTTTGGATTTTTATCAAACTTGGCAGAGAAAGTTTCCTGTATTCTCCACTGTTTTATGAATATCGCCATCATATGGACCCAAAGTTGGCAAACCACGGCCATGGGCCAAATCTGGCTTAACCCCTGCTTTTATAAATCAAGTTTTATTGGAATACAGGCACACTTACTCACTTATGTATTGTCTGTGACTGCTGTTGTGCTATAATGTAACAAAATCTATATGACACACAAAACCCTGTTTTAGAAGAATGATGCTGGCCTTTGACATGACAATGCTTATTAGGTCAAATCAATAAAGCCTGTTCTTCAAAGTGTAGAACCCAGAACTACTGAGCCCACAGACTCCAGGGCAGTGTATCTTGAAAAGTGAAAAAGAAAAAGATCTGGAAAAGCTAACAGCTATCAAAATGAATTTCAGCCCCACCAGCACTGTTTTCATACACCTCTGTGTAGAATTTCTTGACTACCACCAACTGTGTTTAGAAGCTTAACGTAAGGGACATCTTACATTCATAGTGAGTTATTTGGCTCTGTTACTTAATCCTTTGAAAACCATGAGTGGCATTCATTTTAAGATATAGGAGTGATGGTCTGCAATCTAGAACTGATTTTTTATAAGGAAGTGGAGAAGATGAGATGTAAAATCGCTCTGTACGTCAGGGGCCCTGATGACTCATAAAATCTTTCTGGGCTCTATTTAAATCATTTGAAACTGAAATTAATGATTCATATATGCGATGGCTGTCGCAGAAGCAAGAAAGGAGTCGTGATTCATCTAATGTTGGTGCATGGGCTTTGTTCTTACGGCACAGGGTGGAGAAGTGCATCTCTAATGGCTTGAGATGTGTGCTTTCACACGTGTTCTTCTTCCTGATTTTTGGATACCAGATGGAAATAAGGCCAATTAAACTACCTTCCCAATCACATTACTGTGGAAAAGTTCACCGGTATTACCTGAAAATGAGAAGTCATTCCTGATCTCTCTGATGGACATGATGGCCTCGGTGCACCAAATGGACATTGTGTATAGATCTTTATTTGTTCTTACCCACACCAGAAGTGTGAAAAAAAAAAATGGACACAGCAGATAGTTTCCTGAACAGTTGAACTGTTTGATATAAAGTAACTTTTTAATAATTTGGATTATATTTTCCTACTAATTTAAATTGTATTCCAGAAATGGGTCTTCAAATAAGGTTTCTTTTCTCAATATAATAGCTTTAAAAAACCACTCATAGCCACAATTAAAACAAACCACGCTTTTCATGGAGAAACATAATTTATTAATAAGCCAACTCAAATCCTGTCAGATTCCAGGAGACTTATGAAAAATAAGCAGTAAGCAAAAAAAGTATTTCAAAATTTACAAAAAGTTATGTAAAATGGATCATTGGAAAAAGGATCATTCATTGTCTAACATGAGGAAAGGGAGAAGTCTCATTTCCCTGCGTTATCCTCACAGATTACACAAGAAGAAAAAAGAAAAGGAGAAGAAAAGCCCTGCCATCTAATTCAACGACTCTTCTCCCCATAAAACCACTGTGATTATCTTTTTAAGATATATTCTGGCCACTATCTAGACATCCTTAGCTGAGGTATTAAACACACTTAGCAGGTGCATCTCTGGTTTATGTGTCCGGTCTCTTTAAGAACTTGCCTTCTTCACTTTTCATCCTTAGAGGGCTGGGATGGAAACGGGGAATGGAAGTAAGGCAAGAGACACAAAAATCCAGCCAATCAGTAGAGAGGCGAGCAAAGCCCAAGTTCATCCTAATAATGATTTTCTGAGATGGAAGCATTTTTATGCTCCCTGTTAACCCATGTTGCCAGGCACATCACCAGTGTCACCCATGCACAGAAACGGATTTCCACATAGTACAGAGTTAATGCTAATACTGAAACCCAAGGGCTCTCATAATGGCTTTCAGAGCAGGGACCTGGCTGTCCTCCTTAGCCCCAATCATTATGATCCCATCCCTTAGGCCTGCAGCTGTAGAATGACAGTGGTAGGCACCACGAGGGCTGGGAATATGCCATTCTGTTTGCATTTTGCTCCTGGCACTTAGTAAATATTTGTTGACCTACTAAAGGATGTAGCGTTGGCCTTGCTTCATTTATTTGCACTGACTCCTGCTGCTTTCCCTCCATTTTCCTCTTATGATGATTGCTCCTGTTGCCTTCACTGATGGTCACGCTGCTCTCCTCCTCTGGACTGGTATTAATTCTCGCCTAACACATCAGTTATATATAGCGTGGTCATCTCTCTTTTTCTCACTCTCAACCGTAAAGGGACCCAAGACACAGTAGCCACGGGAGAGGAGAATCACAGACCAGACCAAACCAGCAACAGGAACTGTAAGCCATCCCTTCCATGCTGTGTTTCTTCATGGGGAGAGGGACTAGGGTAGTGGAGAGGTTGTGTCCTTCCATTGGTAGTGGGCTGGCACCTTCCATGTGCACTTAGAACTTAATAAGAACTTTCTGATGTGGACAATGATGATAGTTCAAGGGAGCAGGAAATTGAAAGAATCAGAGGAGGAAATGAGGCCTGATCTATGTCTGCCAGATTTGTATCTGCAGTCCACAGCAAAGCAATTATTTCTTACCCATGTCTTTGAGATTTGAACATAAGTCACTAGATATGCATCTTTTAGTTATCCACACCATTTCAAGGAGAGGCTACACTAGAATCGTCCCAAGATTGTCATCTTCCCTGTGTTCAGAGATCCTCAGTGAAGGAACATTTCCAATTTCCTGGGTACCAGGGAGTTTTCCCTAAGCCTAACAAAAATTCTTTCTTCTGTAGTGCAAACCCCAACTCTACCCAGCTCATGAACACAGCACCGTATCTTCATCCAGATAATATTTCTTTGCCTATTTGAAGGTGGTTATTACAGCTTTCCTGCACTCCAGCACTCTTTCCCCTGAGCCAACTGATCCTGGTTCCCTTAGCTTTGCCTGTTTTGTGACCCTTTCTGCACACTTCTGTCTGTCCTTTGGATAATCCTCAAGTATCCTGCACTTCACTAGAATTACCTAAGAATAAGCGAGATGCACTCTGAGCAAAGGCGAGTTGAGTCTCTGCACTGTTGCGTGGCTTTTTGGCTGTGGTTACTCATGCATCTTGCATTGTCAACCTTGAATTGTCTCCTGTAGTACCTTCTTACTACTTCCCGGTAACTACGGGATCCACTAGCATCTTCTGATCTTTCCTGTATACCTGAGTCATGTTTCCCCTTTTTCTAACTCAAACCAGAGGTTTCCTCCTCTGGGTAAATTACTCTTTTATTTTGAATGACTTGGCCCATGACATAAGGGTTTAGAAGTAGTTCTAAACTCCTACCTTTCTATTTTTTTTTTTTTTTTTGGAAAATCCTTTCATATTTTATCACAGAATACAATGTCCCCCAAAATGCCACATATAAGAGATAGTAGAGGCCTGAAAGGTAGAGAAGGGAAGTCCAACTCCTAAGGATGACACCAGGACTTACAGGAATTAAACAGTTTGTCCCAGAGCTCAGAGAGTGCCAGGAGCAGAAGCACGGTTGAAGGCAACATCATCAGAGTCCCCCTTCCATGCTCTTCGCTAACACACGGAAGCCTTGCAGCCATCCCTTATGTTTCGCTGCCCAATGAGAAAGGTATGGAGATTACAAATCGGAAAGAATTACATAGGAAACTGTTTTATTGTAAATAATACCATCTTTCCAATGACTAGTCTGTACATTATAAATTAGACTTTCATGATATATTATCATGGAAAATTTTATGTATTCAGTTGGCCCGATCCCCGCCCCAAATCTGCGAAACCCTTCAGTGGATCAAAATAGGTTCCCCATCATTGAATTGGATACAAATATGTACAAAAATGTGTGTAAGGAGAGAGCACAGAACAGTGAATCCAGGTTCAGTAATTGTCAGTGTGTGGTCAAGCTTATTTTAGCTCTAGTCCCGATCTCCCCCATACTTATTTCATGGAAATCTCAGGTCGTCTTCCTATTATCTCATCTAGTCCAGTGTGGACTTCTAAAAGGTGAGGGTGTTCTTGCAAAAGCATAACCATAGTAGCTGTCACAACCACAAATATTAAACAAGAATTTTCTAAATGTTGAGTATGCAGTCCCTTGATTGCTTAATATCATCAAATAGCTACCAGTGTCCATATTTCCCCAGTAAATGATTCTTTCTTCTGCCTGCTCACATCTTCTTTGAGCCCCTCTAGTGAAATTTTCACCTCTGTTATTTTCCTTCTCAACTCCAAAATTTCCACTTGGTTCTGTTTTATAATTTCTATCTCTCCATTGGTCTTCTTTGTTTGGTGAGAAATTGTTCTGTTTCTTTTTTAGAGAAAGAGAGAGTGCTAGAGAACACAAGTAGCGGTAAGGGGCAGAGAACAAGAAGGGAGAGAGAAAGTCTCCAGCGGACTCCCCGCTGAGTGAGGAGCCTGACTCGGGGCTCTATCTCACAACTCTGAGATCATGACCTCACCTGAAATTGAGAGTCGGATGCTTAACCGACTGAGCCCCCAGGCTCCCCTCCTTTATTTCTTAAGATATAATTTTCTTTAGTTCTTTGAATACAAGTAAAATAGCTCATTTAAATCTTTCTCTAGGGGCACCTGGGTGGCTCAGTCATTTAATTATCTGACTCTTGGTTTTAGCTCACGTCATGATCTCAGGGTCCTGAGATTAAGCCCCATTTCGGGCTCTATGCTCAGCATGAGTCTGCTTGAGATTCTTTCTCTCCCTCTCCCTCTCCCCCTGCTTGTGCTCCCTCTAAATAAAGGAATAAAATTTTTAAAAATAAATAAATAAAACAATAAATCTTCGTCTAATAATTATAATGTCTGGATTTTGTAAAGGGCACCTAACTGCTTCCATCCTATGTGTGGGCCGCAATTTTTGTTTCTTTGCATGTCTAATTTTTTGTTGAAAACCTGCATTTTAAATACTACAGCGTGGCAATTCTTGAAGTCAGATTCTCCCATCTCACAATGGTTTGGGGTCGTTGCTGTTCGTTGTTGGTTGGTTTGATTTTTCTGAACGAATTCTTTATGGTCTGATTCCTTTGTCATGGGTGGCTCCTGGAGTCTTTGGTTGGCCAGTGTTTGTCTCAGGACTGAACAAAGATTTCCTTAAATGCCCGGGGCCAATAAGCCCCTCAGGGACTGCCAAGGGACCCTGTATGGGTTTGGGGCCCATCGTCAGCACCCTAACAGGGACTATGCAAGTCTGCCTTCGCTTTTACCTTCTGGTTGTGCTGAGCCTCGAGGTGCGACAGGAGTGAGAGTTGAGGTTCTTTTCAAGTCTTTCCTGGACATGTATAAGCTCACATCCTTGTACATGCACTTGGCCTTCTAGATTCCCATTAATAAGCCTTTGCTTTTCAACTACCCCCATGGACATATCTTTGCGTAGCTTTTCATTTTAAGCTTCTGGTAAGCCTGTTATTTGCCTGTTATCTACTGCCTCTTATAACTGTAATGTGAAACAATGGCCCCTGACTTTTTTCCTACAGACAATTGAAAATTGTTTCTAATAAGAGAGAAGCTGTTTACAATGCTTGGATGAGCTCTGAGTCAAGTCACATATAGATGGTGTTCTGAGCAGTATATCCCTGGAAACCACCAGAGAGGTCAAATAAGGTAGTTCCCCAGGAATGAGGCATGGAAGGAGCTCTCCCTACCTTGCTCTGCCGCTCTTCTGGCTTCCAGGCTGCTGGTTTTTAAGATGATTGCAGGTTGATGGTTTTCCAGGTTATTGCAGAGCTGGGGAGGAGAGTGATGGGAATGGAGCAAGGTAAAAATCAAGCAAGTATCACTGTTTTTACTGATATTCAGCCATTTTTCTGGACTAAGAGTTCCCCTGATTGCTGTAAGTCTGTGGTTAATTTCAAGAGTTCTGCAAAGTACATGTTGACAATCTTTGCCAGGGTTTTCATTGCTTTTATGGAGGACAAGCTTCTTAGAGTTCCTTACGCTGGTGTTTTTCACTATCACCCCAATGTCCTCTTTTAATGACAAATAATTTTAATGATATCCTTTGCTATCCTAAAATGAAATCCATAGGTTATATAACTTACCGATACACATGGCTTCAAAACTATCCATATAGGGACGCATGGGTGGCTCAGTTGGTTAAGCAGCTGCCTTCGGCTCAGGTCATGATCCCGGCATCCTGGGATCGAGTCCCACATCGGGCTCCTTGCTCCACGGGGAGCCTGCTTCTCCCTCTGACTCTGCCTGCCACTCTGTCTGCCTGTGCTCGCTCTCGCTCTCTCTCTCTGACTAAATTAAAAAAAAAAAAAAATCTTAAAAATAAAATTAAAAAAAAACTATCCATATAATTACCTAACTACAATATAAAGAAGCAAAGAATATATTAGTAATAATTGAAAATGCCTGGGTACAACTATGCGAGAAGACACAATGGAAGACTCAGACATTTACACCTATTTGTAGAATCTTTCTGAGTCGGGCTGTCCACATCAGAATGGGGCTTACACGGGTGCTCTTGGAGTACTCAAATACCGTGTGTGGCCACAGTTTTACAAAAATGCTGAGCCGTTCTCGGTCAAGTTCCAAACAAAACAAAATTTAATCGTCTCTCGATTTACATGGGATTTGCACTTGTGAAAAATTAAAACCTTGCAAAAATATTACTGTTTTTATATAAAACTGAACTTGGTCCTGAGGTTAGAGAATTACCTATGGTTTTTTTTTTTTTTAATCTACATGAATGCTTGGTGGGAAAATCTAGCGTGATGCCTAACCGCTCCTTGTATCCAAGGCTGCAGCGTGCTGCATGTCAGAAATAGCCCCATAATTATTTAGACACTTTGAGACACCCTCCACACAGAAAGTGGTCCCCAAACACCCCCTAGGGGGCAGTACCACTCCTTTCAGACCTTCTGCTTTAGCTGAGCCTGTAGTTGCTTTTGGTTTTGTTTTAATCAGAGGTATGCCAAGTATCAGAGAAGGGCCCCCAGTAAGAAAAGCAACACACTTGATGAAATGTAAGTGTGTTGCACACACAACTCACTATTACTCTGCCCCTCACCCTGTTTTCCAGGATATATATTTGAATAGAAAATAATCACTAAATGATTTGCAGATTCGATGGATTGATTAGCTGTTCAAACAATTTGGTGGGTTTTTTTTTTTTTCCCTTTTCAATTTTTATTTTGAATGGTAGTTTTATTTAGGGCATTCGGATGAACAAATAGAGAATCTGATTGACATGGAATAACACTGCTTCTCTATGTGTTAAACCGTAAGTCCTCAGAGAAGGGCTTTGTTTCTAAATGCCATGGACATCTTTCTGTAGTTGGCTGGTCCAGTGATCTAAATTCCTTGAGTAGGATCCCTGTGTTATGTAATCCAGATTGCATCCTAGCGACCATCCCTTTATCCCCTTGTGGAGATTAAGCGAGAGCTGCTTTATGAAGGAGTCACTAAATTTTATGGTCACCACTGTTTCAAGTGGCAAACGCTGTGACCCTGGGCATTCTGACGGACTCATTGTGGTTGTGTCGACTGTTAAGGAATCTAAGGACAATGGTCCCAGGGCTAGTTCTTAGTCAACTGCAACAAAATTCTACTTTCCTCTTGAGTTCATGACTATTTATGAATACGCCTGCAAATCCTTTCAGAGCTATAACCTTCTTTTGACCTTCTGAATATAATACCTAATTAGTCAGCTTGCATGGAACCTGGTGATTTGAAATGCGGTGGCTCCTGGCCTTCATTCTAATGGATATGGAATTCCGTGCATTTTTATGATGGCCCTTCCTCTGCAGCTCCTGCAAGCTTCACCTGGGAACTGGCCAGCAAGCAGGTGTCCCAGGCACATAATTCTTGCGGACCCCTCCACCCCCGCTCCAAGAACAAGAGATCGCTTCTTAGAGTTTATGTTATGTTCTTATTTCAAGTTGCTCCTTCCATTTCTGTAACGGAGAGTGATGCATTCTCCCTAGATAAGGCTTGTTTTAAAAGTGGCCACATTTGATGCCACCAGAGGGCACCATGGTAAACTTCGTTTCCGAAGGTACTCAGAACAGGTCAGCTAAGAGCCCCCAAACTAGAAGACCGGAGTGGACGTAATTAAAGCAGGAAGGCCTTGATCAAGATATCGATGCCATCCTGATTTGATAAAGTCTCTACAGAGTGGCGTCCTTGGCTGAGGTGTGTTCATCATTAACAGGCACGACTTTGGCAAATCGAAAATAGGCACAGGTCTTATTATGACCAGTGTGCAAGCTCCCCAGACTGTAAAGAGAGCAACGCGGTTTTCTTGGCCCTCCGGGAGTGGGGACCTCTACTTTTCTGGCTCTAAAAAAGAATGACTGCCTTTCAGTACGTGCCTCCTGGGAAACCTACCAAAATCAGGACTTCCTGTGTGCTACACGGTAGCTATCTGGTACAGCTCTGATTTAGGATGTAGTTCAATCACTTACTACCAAGAGACCTTGAGAGTGAATTTATACCATCCCCCGAGTCCCACTCCAAACAAGATTCTAGTCCCTTCTCCAGAAATCATGCTGTTGAGATCCCACAAAACTGCCCTCACGATGACAGCTGCATCGGTACCCCCAACGGCAACAGGAATTAACCAATGCCACGGCACAAACAGGACACAGAGTGTCCCAGCGCCCAGGTGAAATGCCCTGCCAGCTATGGTAAGGCCCTGGTAGGCACACACTACCTCCCACCCTCCCACAGACCACTGTTGGGGGCTCTCGGGATGCAGAGGTGAGGGGAAAAAAAAATGTGCTCTTTGCCTTGGTGGAGCCTGATGACAACCAGGAGATTAGACCCATAAAAAGAGGATAGACAAGGAACCAGTTATAAATGTATGCAATTCCAGAGTGACAATCAGAGGAAGCCAAGCAGCAGGTGCTGTTAAGTGAGAACCCAGGGAAGGTGCTCCTTGTCCTGGGAAGCAGGAGAAAGAGGGGCCCTTGAGGATGGCAGGACTGAGAGGGGCAGCGCAGCAGTCTTTTGGGCTGGGGAGATGGCCGTGTTTTCTCCACTAAAACAAGGACTCCGTGCCTAGGGTGGGCAATTCCAGGCAGAGCGTCACAAAGTAAATAGGGGACGGATCCCAGGAAGGCTTTTCAGTGTTATTCTCAGCAGAGGATCTTTGAAGCTGGGAGCTGGCAGGGTGCGGGGAAGGGATTGGAAGGGATGGGGAGGGGCAGGAGGTGGAGAGGATCGGGAGCCTCTGGGAAGGGGAGACATCCTCCTGGGGGCTGTGGCCGGGGAGGTGGTAGTTCAAATGGACAGGAGGAGCCTGGTTCGAGGGACGATTTGGAGATGGCATCTTTGTAATTGCTGGGGAAGGAGGCGTGGGGAGAAAGTCGAGACAAAGATGACTTTCCGATTCCCAGCTTGCGCAGCGAGGTGGAGAGTGATGGAGTGCGCTCGGCCTCAGGAAGGACTGGCTTTCAAGGGAAGGTGGGGGAGAATGACTAGGGGACGGCGTCCCAGTGACCAGCGCGAGAAGCCCCTGCTACACCCCGTGACATGTGTTCAGAGCTGCCCTCGAGCTCCCACGAACGCGGGGCACTGCCACTCTGTCCCCTTCCAAATAAATACCCACAGAGCTCTTCCCTACGTCTGTGTTGTCAAGGTCTGCGGCGGCCAAGGGCAGAGAGCCCTTCACCCCCTTTGCATCTCCTGTAAACTACAGACCGATGTGGCTTCTGATTCTCTTTTCTGCCATCAGAGCAGTTGCAGCCCGACCATGAAGGCAACTTCACCTGCCACCCATCTCCACCTCCCCTGTCCCCTCCCGTGGCATTCGAAGTGTTGCATTTATGGCCAGAAAACCTCGGCTGCTTTTCTTGGTGCCTGAGTGACCTGGAGCACGCGATGTAACTTCTGGGAGCCCTACGGGTCTTGGGAAAGACAATGTCAGTGATTGCACGTAAAAGCACTTGGTGAGCTGGACCCGGTTCCATCTAGAGGCAAGGTTACTCTTTTTCTCCTTTAAATCACAGTCATCACTGCCGTTACAAATAATCTGCCATTTATTTTGCCCTGTTCTCTCCCCTTTTTTTCTTGCCTGCTTCTTCTGTCTCCTGTCCCTTCTGCCACATAAATTTGCTTTCCTGAAAAAGGCTGGTTATTTGGAGACATCATCACCAGCCAATCAGAGCGCAGCATTCCTCCTGGCCGGTAAGCCAATCAGATGTAACCTCCAGGTCTCCTTTCTGTGTTGCTAAGGCTTCACGTCTACTTCTAAAAGCTGACTTGCTTGCTTTCTGCTGGTCCTCATCCTCTCTCTCCCTTCACAATCCCCCCCCCCCCCAGCTCCCCCAACCTCTCTCCCCGCTTTGCCTCCCTCTCCATCCCTCTCCTTCCTCCCCCTTCAGTTTTTGGAGCAATTCCAAATACTTAAGCCTTCCGGAAGTTTGGGTTAGGGATAAGCAAGGTCTGACTATTTTTTTTCCCCCTTGAGAAATAGAGAACAACTATTCCATGTTCAATATTGGAACAAGTGTTTTAGCAGCTTAATGTCCCTTGGCTACATAACATTTAGTTTTGTTTACCGGAGGTTTTGTTTTGTTTTGTATTTTGGTGTACAAATCAACTTTAATTCAGACAGACCAGAGCATAAGCTGGCATTAAATTTGGGAATGAAACGTCCTATCACTTAAACCTCATTGGGCTTCACCTTTCATTCAAAATATATGAAAGCTCTTCCAGCTCTTAACTGATGACAGAAGATAATAAATACGTAGTGGCCATTATGCTCCCTTTTCTTGAGCTTTCAGTGCTGGGATCACTGGTGAAAACCACCAGGGATAGCAGCGATTTGGGAACTCATACCTAATCACCACGTGGGTGTCCTCTCCTCACTTCCTGCTTCTTTGGAAGCAAATTAACATGGGAATAATAGTTAGAAGCCCTCCCCCACCGCCACCACCCCCACCTCCCTCAGGACCCTGGGGTCCATCTTTAAAGGCTGTGTATGTAGCTGGGGACCCCAAGAAGATTCCCTTAACACAGAACAGCTCTGCCTTCCAAAACCCTAAAGACATTTGATAAGGAAAAATAACTAACCATTGATGTCTTTCTCATAACCTTTGCTACCTACTTAAAAACTGAAACAGTACAAGAATTTGCAGCTTAAAATGACCAGAAAAGTGGCAGAAAGCCAGCCTTTGGTCAGAGACAGCTTAGAAAAGCTTAATGATTAACGAATGGGTCACTGCCTTCAGGCTCTGACCTTTAGAACTAACCAATTTTAGCCTTTCGGTTAGGTTCCTTCAAATCCTTATGCATCAAAGGAAAACTACTCCCCCCGTGGCTCAGTAGCACCCATCCAAAAGGCATTCTGAGCAGCCCACGTTGTTTGGTGAGTAGCTTTTCTGAGAACACGGAGTGGGTCCTAAACACGGTATTAACTACTGTGAAATCTTTTTTTTTTTTTTTTTTTTTGTTAAGAGTTTAGGGAGGGCCTTAAGCGCTACTGCATATCCTGCAGGTGAAATGTACAAAATTCGGTTAACATGGTAACGGCTCTAAAAATACCTAGGCTACAGTTTAACCACAGAGTTTCCTCCTTAACGTAAAACAACCACCGTCAGGAGCTGTTCGAAAGTGCAGCAAAAGCGATCCCTGTCGGACTCCGTGCAAACAGGCTATTAAATCAGGCCTGCCAGTGACAGTCCGCAGCCACTGGGCAGCCAAGGAATAATTAAAGTTTTGCAGGCCAGAGCGGCAAAGCACACATCAGCTAAGAGGAATGCAAAGTTAAGCCTTTTTTTTTTTCTTTTTGCCTCCTCCAAACCTCTTTCTCCCCTCCACCCCGACCACCAGGTGGACCAAGCAGGGCGTGGCAGGGGAGCAGAGACAGAGAGTCATCACACAGTAACCGCAGGGCCCCACCCAGAGGAAAGCCTGGGGCAGAGGGACCCAGGGGGATCTTGGGCTTCTGTCACTGTGGGCCTGGCAGCCTCTGTCCCCAGATCCCTTGGAGGGGGCCTGGGCTGGTAATTGCTCACCTCTGATCTCTGGATCTAGGCCCACCCTTTCCTTGGCAGAGATGGAGAAGGTGGGAGTCAGGCTGGCTGGCCCCTGTTGCCTTTGCAGTTAGAGAATTACATTAGGCACTTTTGAATTCTGAGCCGTGTTGGCTGTACAGGGTAAGATATCTCTTACTAAATTTTGTCGTGTGTAGGGAGTCCGATTTAGGAAACAAGACTACTGGACAGTGGGTTGCATCTGAGTTTTAGATGAACAGTTAATCACTCATTTTGTATAAATTATGCCCCCATGCAATACTGGTGACATGCTAAAATGAAAAATTCATCCTTCTTCTTGAATTTCACTGGATGCACTGTATTTTAGCCGGCAACTCTAGTAAGGCACTTTCCAGTTTTGCTTTCTTAGAGTCTCCCTGTTCTCCACCACCCAATCAGTAAGCTGAGTGTTGTGTTTGGATGTTTGTTTGTTTTTAACCTTGGTTCGTTTTATGGTTGTTTAGTATAGCTGTACTTTGCTTTTTAATCTGTGGATCAGTGTACAAGGGCTACGGCCCAGGGAAAATGAGCTAGCATTTACTGAACTCACTCTTTTTTTTTTTTTTTTTTTAAGATATTTTTTATTTATTTGACAGAGAGAGAGAGAGAGAGAGAGATCACAAGTAGGCAGAGAGAGAGGAGGAAGCAGGCTCCCTGCTGAGCAGAAAGCCCAATGCGGGGCTCAATCCCAGGACCCTGGGATCATGACCTGAGCCAAAGAAGACAGAGGCTTTAACCCACTGAGCCACCCAGGTGCCCCTACTGAACTCACTCTTAAACCAACCTTATATTAGGTACTTTTGATACATTTAAAAAAAAAATCATTATGTTTCTTTGTGGTGGACTATTTATAATCCGCATTTTCAAAGGAAGATACTGAGGATCAGAGAGGTTAAGTGACTTGGCCAAGATCATACAGCTGACAAGTAGCAAAGCTGGGAATAAGCTGGGTGAGTATGAATCCAGCAGGCTTTCTTAACTACTTCAGTGGCTCTGCATGGGTCAGATTTAAATGTAGTGCTTAATTTTTGCATGCCTCTAATTTATTGGGCTCTTTTTCAGAGAAAGCCTCAACCAAATAGCACAGATTCAGTAATAGGTGAAAAGCTCCAATTGTCCGCTGAATTGCAAACTATCAATCCTTTCTAAATAGCAAACTATTTTGTTGATCTCTTTCCTATGATTGACCTCCAGCCCAGGTCACGACTGCTCCCCTGAATCTTTTCCATGTATCAGTTAATTTAATGCTTAAATAAACCTTATGCATGATCTAGGTGGTACTAGAGTTATAATCCCCATTTTATAGATGAAGTAACAGGTTTAGAGGTTAAGTACCTTTCCCAAGGTCACACAGCCTAGGCTTTGCAGCCTGGAAGACCAGATTTAAAATTGTGGTTCATGGGACAACTCAGTGGTTCAGTTAGTTAAGTGTCTGACTCTTGATGTGGACTCGGGTCGTGATCGCAGGGTCTGCATAGGACTCCCTACTCAGTCCAGAGTCTGCCTGTCTTCCTTTCCTTCTCCCTCTCCCTGCTTCTTGCATGCATCCTTAGGAAAGGTCCTGAATTTCAAGCTCTCCACACCAGGAACTGGAAACAGTGGTGCCTCTCCCACAAAGAAAAAGCTCTGCACATAGTAAGCATGCAGCAAACATGTGCTTTTGAAATGATTTTGAGAAGTGTCTCTACTCAGCACCTGTGACAATAAGAGCCACGAGAGAATATTCTAGGTCAAGGATTGACGACATTTTTCTGCAAAGAGCCAAAATTGTGAATAAAGTAGGCTTTGCAGGCCAAGAGGCAAAATCAAGGATATTGCGGAGACAGTTACATAACGAGAGAGAACAAATTTCCACAATTTTTGTGGGCGACATTGAAAATGTAAGCCTAATAATGATGGAGTAGAGTTTTCTGTAACGTAAGTCTACTAATAGGTGAATGGGAGTCTTCGATTGTGAAGGAGGGATCTCATGTCACTTCACTGGGGCTCAAAGTTCGTGCTTCCGGTCAGCAGCACACGTCCAGCTGATTCCTAAGGAGGCGTCACATATTTCATCTTTGAAAATGCCTTTTCATACTGAGAGGCACTGCCACATACCGGTGTCCATCCACGAGCCTATGACTGTAATTGAACACATTCATTCCGAGGGAGGCACTTAAAGAATTCTTCTCAATTCCTGCCTTGGTATTTGCTTTTTTTAGCATGTCATGAAATAAATTAATTACCACTGGAGGGTGGGTGGAAGCTCTTCAATGGCACCGTTATATGGATTTTGAAATGCGGAAATTTGCACTTGCATCAGGGTCCAAAAAACACCCCTGGAGCTCCAAAGATATACCCGGTACACGTTTGCATGGAAATGGAGGATTTGCTTCTCCTTCTCACTTGTAACAGCACAGGAAATGGATAAAGCAGCTTGACATTTCACGTGATTCAAACATTAGTTGTCATTGAAATGACTTTTCAGCAGTGTAAGTTTCACACTTCTGTGCTATTTTGCCTTGTAATTTGAGGTCCTATTCATTAAGAAACTATCAATTCGGCAACAAAAGCTCATTTCCAAAACCTTACAGTAGTTCACGGTACCTCATGTCATTCACAAAAATTTCAACCTTGGCCCTCAAAAAAAAAAAAAAAAAAAAAAATCACCATCAGGTTTTAGCCATCAGTCTGCAATGTGATAGAGAAATAAGATATTCAGATTCTAGTGTGACAAGAACTGATGATACTTAAGTCCACAAAAGTAAACGAAGAAAACAAAGCTCACCATGAACACTGTTTCAACTGCACGTGATAGATTTGAATATTTTCCACAAAGCACCTGCTGGTGAATAATACAGTGAGTATCCATAGGCTTCAAATGCTTTTATAAATTTTAGCTAAATCTTTTTTTTTTCTCTGCTTAAAAAGAAATACTTTTACTGCCATGAACTGGAACACATCTTAGAAGATTCCCCTTCAGATGGAACTCAATTCGGGACCTCTCAGTTTCTTTGAAGATATTCCTGCCTCTTGTTTTACAACGCACTCTGCTTGGAGAGGCCAATTCCTTAGTAACTGCAAAGGCAGAACTGAGTTGTCCAATAATCACAACTGAGCAGTATCAGCGACGATGGTTCATGCATCGAGAGTCAAGGAAAACCACTCGAGAGCCTTTGCCTTCTTGGTCTGTTGACTAACGGTGTTGCTTCTGACACTGTGACCTCTTCAAGCAGCCATTCTCCCTGAAAAGCCAATAGTCTCAAATAGGCTTATTTTCCCAGGACATTTTCTTTGACCACTACAGCCAAACCAGATTTAATTTACTCCCCACCGACAAACCGTCTCTCCTTGCTTGGAGAATGAGTGAACCACCTAGAAACTCACTTTCATTGAAGCCTCATTTTGCAGTTTTGGTCTTCGTTTAAAAATAAATCACAACGCTATGTTGAGATAGTCTTCTTATTTTATTTTTATGACTGTTGCTTCCCTGTGAGCTGTGCTGAGTGTTTAGGCCCACTGATTCCTATGAAGACAGTATTTCTTGAGCTATGGTGTCATTCCATAATAAATGCAGGGCTTGGCCAACTAATCTGATAACAGAGTCATACACACCCCACCATCCGTGCCGTGGGAAGTCTGCTTTTCTCTTCTTGTTCTGACATGATGAGGATGCAGCACTACTTAAAAAAGAATGTTAAAAGATTTCTCAGGGCAGCATGGCACATGAACCACAGTGCAATTATAACTGCATCAGTGGGTTCGCGGTGCTCCTTCTCCCCTGCACAGGACCTGGGTCAGAGAGCCTATAGTCTATCCTTCAACTACCCTGCTTTGCTCAGGCAGTAGGAAGGCAACACAGAGACCAGTAAAGAACACATGAACATGGCTGGTTCCAGTGAACCTTTATGTATGGATACTATGCTTGAATGTCATTTTCCTGTGGCACCGGGTACGGTTCTTCCTTTGATGTTTTGGAATCATTTAAAAATTTAAAACCCATTGTCAGGTGGAGGGCCATAGAACAACGGGCAGGAATCAGATAAACTATGGGATGTAGTTAACCAAACCCTATTCTCAGTAACTAAATATTAAAGCCCATATATATATATATATATATATATATATATAATATTAAAATGAATATATAACTAATATGTAAAATGTTTGATGAAGGTTTTTCTAAAATAGGTGAACACGTGATCTACATTGTAAAACAGGCTCTGGTAGATGGACGTTAACCTTTGTTTTAACACAGAGAGATAGTGTAGAGTAAATATTAAGAACAAGGGCTTTGAAATTATTCGTGTGAGGCCAAGTCTTGCTCCGCCATTTGCTACTTGGTTGGGCGACAATGTATTTAAATTTGTTTCTTCATCCTTATCAGTCAGTGGGGTGAGTAATTAGAATTCTTACTGAGGTCATGAATAAGACAAGGAGACTAGTATCGTCACTGCTACTTACCGTAGGAGAGATCTGCCTATTCAAAATGTGGTCTGCGTCATCCAGCAGCTTGGTGGACTCAGAGTCAGCCCTCAAACAAGATCCTTAGGTAATCTGCAGGCACGTTAAAGTCTGAGATGGGTTGTTATAAGGAGATGCGAGTAACGCAAGCATGCAAAGAAAAGAAAATTGAAGTTATACATTTCAGAAAGGAAAGGGTTGATCATATGTAGGGATGGAAAGGTACTGGAAGAAAATAGAAGCTTCTTCTTCTTTTTTTTTTTTTTTAATTTTATAACCTTCAATTGGGAAAACTTTTCTTTCAAAGAGACACAAAATACCAAAATTTGAAAAGAATTGAAGAATTTGACTACCTGAGGTTCAAACTGCTCCATAACCTAACAAGCAACCGGTCGACTATATTTACAATATGTGTGACAAGTGTAGGATTATATGTAGAATAAATGAGCAAAATGAAACATCTCTCTCTCTCTCAGATCCAAATGGGAAAGTTTATGAATAGGCAACATGCAGAAGAAATTCAAAGGGTTGGTAAACATATGAAAAGATGATTGACCTCTCTGGTTGTTACTGTTTTCTGTTGCAGTATGACAAGTCACCCCCAAATTTAGTGACAAAACAACCATTATATCACATCAAGAAAA
Organism: Mustela nivalis; assembly: GCF_964662115.1. Classification (NCBI taxonomy): domain Eukaryota; kingdom Metazoa; phylum Chordata; class Mammalia; order Carnivora; family Mustelidae; genus Mustela; species Mustela nivalis. Next base: position 113,247,111 of record NC_139021.1, read on the forward strand.
CTGCAGTTTAAAAATTTGGACACAGGGGCACCTGGGTGACTCAGTGGGTTAAGCATTTGCCTTTGGCTCAGGTCATTATCTCAGGGTCCTGGGATTGAGCCCCACATTGGGCTCTCTCCTCAGCGGGGAGCTTGTTTTCCCACCCCCCAGCCCAGGCCGCTGCCTCTATGCCTACTTGTTATCTCTGTCTGTCAAATAAATAAAATCTTTAAAAAAAAGTTGGGGGGCGTGCCTAGGTGGCTCAGTTGGTTAAACAACTGCCTTCAGCTCAGGTCATGATCCTGGAGTCTTGGGATCGAGCCCTGCATCGGGCTCCCTGGTCAGCAGGGAGTCTGCTTCTCCTTCTGACCCTCTTCCCTCTCATGTTCTCTCTCTCACTCCTTCTCTCTCAAGTAAATAAATAAAATCTCTAAAAATAAAAAATAAAATAAAATAAAAATTTGGACATGTTACAATGGGGACAACTTACCTCTGCTCCACAATGTCTAGAGTCTCAGCTGGAAAGACTCAAGAGCTGGGTTATAGTAGCTTCTTTACTCACATGTCTGTGGGGTGATGCTGGTAGAAGCTGGAGCAGGCGACTGGAAACCTATGCATCCCCTCAGGTGGCCGGGATTCTTCCTAACATGGCGGCTGGGTTCCAAGATTGACTGTCCAGGAGAACCAAGCATAAATCGTTTCCTTTTTTTTATTGACTTCGCTCAAAAGTCACATAGTGTCAGTTCTGCCTTAGGTCCAAACCCTCTCAGATTCAAAAGAAGGGGATAGAGCCCTTACCTCTTGATAGAAAGGATGTAAGAAGAGAGTGGCGGGTGAGGAGTATTGTTACAGCTAAGTGGGAAAAATCTACCTGCCACACTGGTTGTCAAGAAAGTGCAGGTCAAATACCTTGAGACCATTTGTCCCAGGTCAGACTGAAAGTTCTTCCAATGTCATTCGTTCTCTGGAAGAAAGAGCAGCAGAAGAGTTAAAAAGGAAGATGAGAAAAACAAAGACATTGGACTACATTTTATCACACTGTTTTTCCCTAGTGCAAAAAAACAAAACAGGGGCAACCGGGTAGCTCAGTCAGTTAAGAGTCTGCCTTTGGCTCGGGTCATAATCCTGGGGTCCTGGGATCGAGCCCCCTCATGTGCTCCCTGCTTCTCCCTCTCGTCCCCACTCATACACTCTCTTGCTATCTGTGTGTCTCTCTCTCAGATAAATAAATAAAATATTTTTTAAAAATTTAAAAAAATATATAAAAAAGCAAAACTTTGGCCAGGAAAATTGCCAGGAATTTTTCCTCAAAATGCTATTAGAAACTGACCATTTTATTAGAATGTGAAAAAATTATTTATTGTGAAAAATTATTCTGCTTAAGTAGCAATATATTTTCACATTTAAATAAACAAAAACCAAAAAATTCCCTTTCTTTAATTTATCTCGCTCTTGAACATTAAAGCAGGCACTGTACCGAACATAAAATTTCATTTCTTCCCCCTGTAGTAGTTACTATTTAGTTGTCTTCTACTGGGGGTTGAATGAGTAAGTTTAGAAGAAATAAAAAATTCGTTTCTGTGTGTGTGTGTGTGTGTGTATGTGTGTATGTATGTGTGAGAGTGTATGAGAGAGAGAGATGTGGAGAATACATCTTGTGTTGTATTTGAGCTTTTTAAAGAATATATATATTTTTAAAGATTTTATTTATTTATTTGACAGAGAGAGATCACAAGTAGGCAGAGAGTCAGGCAGAGATAGAGGGGGAAGCAGGCTCCCTGCTGAGCAGAGAGCCCGATGCGGGACTCAATTCCAGGACCCTGAGATCATCACCTGAGCCGAAGGCAGAGGCTTAACCCACTGAGCCACCCAGGCGCCCCATTAAAGAATATTTTTTGAATTATATTCAAGAAAGTAAGAAGCTCAAGTATAGCTAATTTTGTCTGATTTTAATGAGCCATACAGATATTATTTTGTTCCAAGAGAATTTTCTGGTATAAAAGAATTCATTAAGTTTAATAAATGATTTATAATTAATGGGTTGGTATCTCTGGCAAAGTGGAAGGTATTAATATTGTTTTTTTATGTGCTAAGCGCATTAGCCTGTAGGGTAGCATTTTTACCAAGACTATTAAAACAGAGAAAAATTTTTCCAACAAGAGCACAAGTTTTGGGGCACCTGGATGGTCTGTAGGTAACGCCTCTGCCTTAGGCTCAGGTCATGATCTCAGGATCCCAGGATCTACAGAACTCTGCCTTGGGCTCCCTGCTCAGCGGGGAAGCTGCTTCTCCCTCTCCTTCTGCCCTTCCCCCTGCTCCTGCTCTCTCCCTTGCTCATACTCTCTCAAATAAATAAATAAAATCCTGAAAGAAAGAAGAAAGAAAGAAAGAAAGAAAGAAAGAAAGAAAGAAAGAAAGAAAGGGAAAAAGTTTTATGTTCTTTACCAAAGCCATCTGGGTTCTTTTCATATTACTAATGTAAATGTATGATTTTATGTTTGTTTATTCTACCTGTGATATTTACCAATGTTAATTGTGGGGTTAACTGACTCCAAGTCTGCAGCAGAAGATTCTGCATTTCACACCACTGAATTGCTATACGCACTGTTATGCAAACTCAGAAACCCACCCCATCTGGGTATCTACCACCACAGGGATAGTGGCCTAGATTCAGGGACTGGCAAGGAACAGTAAAGACTACATGCTCTTCCCAGCCCTGCTGGAGTAATAGATGGAGCCGCTCTCCCGGCAACGTCATCTTTTTGACACTTGCAAGAGAATAATAGATTATTCTTTTGCGATTGCTAATAAAATACAAACACCGAGTTAGCAAATTAAAAAGTTAAATTTCTCAGAATGACATTGACTCATCTATATTGCATCTGAGAAATAAATATTTTATCCGCTGCATCATTCAATTCAATTTCTCACTATGCATTCTTTGAGATAGAGGGGAATTAATTTTTTTATGGGCTGCCTATTCTGATTTTCTCGTTTTGCACATGTCCCTGAATCTTGAGGCAAGGGGACAAACCAGCACAGTGACCTTGGTGCTGAGGGAGAAACTCGAGCCTAAATGCGTTCCCACTCCCGCAGCTCTCAGGTGACCGCTCTGCTGGTAATCCGTTGTTTCAAATTAGGAATGGGTCTTCCCACAGAACCAGCAATCTCATCTGCGATCTCAGTCTTGCCCACAAAAACTCACTTATCGTGAGTGAAATAGACATACTTCCTTTTGCCCAAATAAAATAGAGAACATTGTTAAAGGGCTAGTGGACCCCGGTTATTGAGGAAATGCCAGACGAGGAAGTCGATGGGTTCTTCCGTGAGATCCCAAAGGGGACGTCAGGACCCTCTCACAAGAAGGGTCCTTTCTTCCTTCGTGTTTCAATACCAACTGTGTGGCTTTGCTTATTCCTACATCACTTACTAGTAAAGCCACTTTCAGTTTATTAGGGGGCAAAGATTTAGTCCATCCTGCTACGCTGATAGGGGCCCGTGTCTCGTTCCTATGTAGAAAGAAAGGGAGAAGGGAGAGAAGGCAATGGGTGAGCTCACCAGGGATCTTCCTGTGATGGGACAGCAGGGCAGTTTAGTGAGAAGGTGGGCACGTGGCAAGGAGATGACTGAGCCTCGCAGCGGAGGAAAGCAGGTGGCCAGGGGAAGCCCTTGGGATGCATCTGAGCCAAACAGCCTGTCTGCTGCCAAAGCTGGAAACGGGGGCAGTGTGGGTGCAGTGCGAGCTTGGGAAGAGGATCTACATTTGAATTCTCATGCACTTGGGATCCCCAAGACCTATCGGGAAACCAGAGATGTCCGGAAAGATCTCAGAGGGTGATCCGGTCATTTTACTCTAAATTTCGATGTCATGCATGAGACTAGCTCCATTTCAGTGTCCCTAAGCAGACACCGGTGTGGAGAAAGGTCTGCTCTTTGGAATTTGCTCTTTAAATACTGCGGTGACAAGATTCTGTTTGTCATCCTGTGGTGGCGATCACACCCTAGCAGGTGGACATGTTTACCTGCAAGGTAGGAGGAACAGGTGTGTGAGGTAGGAGTATTAGGGCAGGAGAGCCAAGGAGGAATTGATGTTTCGATTCTACTACAAATGACAGAACCATGGATCATGACAAGGAAGGAGGACAGTTACTGTGTTTCAGGGTATCGAGGTACTTTGGTTAATGGCATTAGTGTTCAATTAGATACTAACTCCGACCAATAACAGAGGCCTAGTAAAAACAGATATCGGAAAGGAAAGGAAAATTTTTGGTAGAGTAAACTTTCTTTTTTTTAAGATTTTATTTATTTGAGAGAGAGGATGAGAGAGAGCATGAGCCGTGGGTAGGGGCTAAGGGAGAGGGAGAAGCAGGCTCCCCACTGAGCAGAGAGCCCGACACAGGGCTCCATGCCAGGACCCTGAGATCATGACCTGAGCTGAAGGCAGATGCTTCACCGACTGAGCCACCCAAGTGCCCCTAGCGTAGACTTTGTGATAAAATGGTATTTAACTAAAGTTACATCATAGATCAGAAGCAAATACCTTGAGGCTATAAAAACATGTCCTCCTAGAGATGAGACAGGAAAAATTCTTTGTATTCTTCCTTTCTGGCTCCCACTTGTGAACCTCCTGATTTAAGAGTTCTACCTTCCTATACCAGTTAAGTCTGTCTTATTCGTCCCTTTCCTTGGGATGGCAACCGAAGTAATCATTGTTGATTTTTTTTTTTTAATTAGTCCCTACTCTGTGCTGGGTATTTCATATACCCGTAATTTTCATAATAGGTCCAGTACAAAATTTTCAGTCCAATCCTCGTGACCACCCTATAAGTGAAGTCACACCCTTTACTACTGAACAGAAAGGGAAAGTAAAGCTCAGTGAGGAGAAATGCGTATGTCACATTATATCGAGATACACTTATTTCCACACATCAAGTTTTTTGCCAAGGCTCAGATATGCGAACCTGCGGCTCAGGATGACCTCTTGTCCAATCACTGATGTTAAGCATTCGCGGTGACGTACAAGTTAGAGGAGAAATAGGGAGAAACAACAGAAACCCGGTGGCAAACACATTCAGCTTAGCAGCGTGCATAAAATGGAAACAAAACAGAGAAAACAAAGCAAAAAGGGCAATATTTTACTAAAGTACAGAGCAGTGTATGGGTGTAAGAAATTTTAAAAGTATTGCCAGGAAAAGGTAAATGGATATGAAGATCAAAAGTAATCATGTTTTCATCAGATGGCAGCTTGCGTTGGTAATGGGAATGTACTGATTTAAAAAAAAAAAAAATTATGATTTTATTTGACAGAGAGAGAACACAAGCAGGGGGAGCCTCAGGGTGAGAGGGAGAAGCAGGCTTCCTTCCGGACAAGCAGGGAGCTGGATGTGGGACTCGATCCTATAACCCTGGGATCATGACCTGAGCCCCTGGGATCATGACCTGAGCCTGAGGCAGATGCTTAACAGACTGAGCCACCCAGGTGCCCCGGGAGTGTGCTGATTTTAAGGCAAGGAGAATGTCATGAGCTCCCACTAAATGAAGGCTGGTGCCACTTACACATTTTTTCCCCCATGTCCAGTTTATTTGCTTTGGCTTTAGCGAAGCATTGTGGGGAGTCATTATTATGTAAACAGAAAAGAAGCCAGTGGATTTGCCAAGTACAAGACAAACATATTTCGCAGTGTCCTAGAGCTTACACCACCAGATTCTGACATTTTGCCTCAATACCCCAGATTCCAGGCCCTTGGAACATTGCTTTCTGATTTCTAAAAGCGATACAAGTTCTGAGCTGGAGTATTAATTCTCCAAGTCATTGCCTCGGTGTTAAGTCACTCTGGCCATAAATATAAAAAATAGGTATCTAATAAAAATACGAGGTGACGTGTAATACAGTTTTTATTATCATGAATTTTAGAATGACCGTATTGCTCATGGATGGCACGGACGTAAAGCCATAAATGGATAGTCTGGGAAGAGTGGTTGTAAAAATATGCCTGATATTCTGTGATATTTTTCATGTTCTCTCTCATCGGAAACTCAGCGCCTTTCCTACAAGAAGAATGACGGTATAGTAGTATAAAAGCTGAGAACACGTGGAGATAAGGGTAGGCTTTCCAGCCTTATTCTTGTGGTTTTTAGACTTACTGCATACATTGTGCAAAGACAACACGAAAGCCAGCTACCTTTCTGTTTTGAAATCCCAAAAGAAGCCTCCCGAGGATGAAACAATTACTAATCAGGGTAAAATTATCTTCCTGTCCCCAGACTCTACAACGTTGTTAAGAGGTGTTTCACAGTCACTGGCATAGGGGTGGGCACACAGTAGGCCTATAGTAAACCACACCAGAGGGAAACGACCCCTCATTCTTTCAGAAAACAGCTCCAGCGCAGGGGGGAGAAATGTTTATTTTTCTAATCCCACTGTTAGAACTCGTTGCCATAGAAACAATGGACTCTTATTTTGGTTTCACAGGCCCTCCATCCAGATAAGGGAAGGGTGGGCTTCGAGTTTGGAAAGCAGCAGAGCCGGTGCGCTTGTGGGAAAGGCAGAGGCTTCATGGAAAGCCAACTACAGGCCTGTCTAGACAGCGGAATAGTCTCTTTGAAAGGCCACAGGGATGGGGCTTGCAGAAAGGTAGGAGAAGCAGAGAGCAGGCAAAAAACGTTGTCTCTTTTCCCGGACGGATCATCTTTCTATGATTTCAGAGATGGGGAGGGCGCAGGGAGCGGAAATCTGCCCAGGATTGTCTGTTTAATCGCGGGCGCCTGAGAACTTGCTCCTAAAAACCTTTTTGTTTGTTGTTATCCTTACTGGAAACAAACTAATATCCAGTCAGGATCAATTAAGTATGATTAGACTCTAGAAATTTCTGGTATCTTTATGTTCTTTTCTTCCCTCTTCGATTCCACTTAATGCCTTGATTGTTAGGGTCCCCCAAAGCTGGGGAAACATGAAGACAAACTTCTCTTAGATATGAACCTAATTGTCCTAACATGCTTGTGCTTTTGAATGCATTTTGAGGAGTCCAAAAATTAGCTCTGCCTAACTAGATGAAGTGTGCCCACTGAAGTTTGCATTTGTGTAATGATTAGCAGTCTCCTGAGCACATGGGTGTAAAACCAGCTCCATCCTAAATTTTTGTCCAAATATTTCTATCAGGGGTGCCCAGGTGGCTCAGTCGGGTAAGTGTCTGTCTTCAGCTCAGCTCATGATCCAGAGAGTCTGGGGATCATGAGCGGGCGAGGGGGAGTCTGCTTCTCTCTCTGCGCCTCCCCCTGCTCGTGCTCGCTCGCGCTCTCTCTCTCTTTCTCAAATAAATGATTAAAATCTTAAAAAAAGAAACAACATTCTTAAAAATTTTTTTTTCTGCCAAATAGCAAAAGGACAATACAGAGAAACCTATCTCTTTGGCACCTCTTGCTTTTATACAATTGTGAGATAGGATTAGGACTTAAAAACTCTAACACAGGCAGGTGGACTACAGGAAGGACCCCCCGGAGTGTGGGCTTTCACTCTTCTCAAAAGATAAATGTGGGGCACCTGGGTGGCTCAGTGGGTTAAGCCTCTGCCTTCAGCTCAGGCCATGATCTCGGGGTCCTGGGATGGAGCCCCACATCAGGTTCTCTGATCAGCAGGGAGCCTGCTTCCTCCTCTCTCTCTGCCTGCCTCTCTGCTTACTTGTGATTTCTCTCTCTGTCAAATAAATAAATAAAATCTTTTAAAAAAAGAGATAAATGTTGCTGGAGGAGAGGAGGATGGAAGGGATGGGGTGTCAGGGCAATGGACACTGTGGGGAGGCTATGTGCTGTGGTGAGTGCTGTGACATGTGTAAGGCTGGTGATTCACAGACCTGTACCCCTGAAGCAAATAATACATTATATGTGTATAAAAAGAGATAAATATTTAAACATTCAGCACCCTGAATTTGCTAGCTAAAGAATTTCCAAAATTTTTTTTTTTTTGGTCTGAAATGCTTTTGGCATCTTTACAACTTACTTTTCACAGAAAAATTTTGGTTTGTGACCCTCCACTCTGATGGGCGAAGCATATGGACTGTATTTTACTAGCCAAATCCAAAAGCAAAATGGAAATGCTGAATTACTGTATTGTACACCTTGAATTAAATTAAATTATTTTTGAAACTGGGCTTCCAGGCTTCATGGCTTCTCCACCTGTAGAGTCCAAGGGAACATTCAGTTTATTTCAGGTGGTGTGAACTTAGTAATATCTTGAGATGCTTGAACTATTAAGATGTTACCTCTAAAGTCTTTTAATTTTTTTTAATTTTTTTTTGAAGATTTTATTTATTTATTTGAGAGAGAGAAAGTGAGAGAGAGCATGAGCGAGGAGAAGGTCAGAGGGAGAAGCAGACTCCCCGTGGAGCTGGGATCCTGATGCGGGACTTGATCCCAGGACTCCGGGATCATGACCTGAGCCGAAGGCAGTTGTCCAACCAACTGAGCCACCCAGGCATCCCTCTAAAGGCTTTTTAAAAACGATTTTCTAAAGTCTAATACACACATAGGCACCTCTTGAGGCTTTTCAAGTCTAGAATGATGGTGTGGGGTTTTTCCAGTACAATGATTACATGGCTGGCACTTTGCTGAGCACTTACTATCACCTAATTTAATTTTCTTAACAATCCTTTCAAGCAGGCAGTATTATTATTCTCCCTTCACCAGGCAACAGGAGCTTGGAGGGATTAGCTCACTTGACCAAGGTCACATGGATAAATGTCAGAACCAGAATTCAAATCCCAATTTTTCTGATTCCAGAGGTGCTCTCCCGATAAGAGGAATATTTCCCCAGGGAAATCCCGCATTGTTATACACCTGCTGAAGTCTGTCACCAATAAACCCGAGATTTATTACTTGCCAAAACTATTTTTGAAACTGGGCTTCCAGGCTTCATGGCTTCTCCACCTGTAGAGTCCAAGGGAACATTCAGTTTATTTCAGGTGGTGTGAAACGAGAGCCGAGTCGGTGATGCTCTTCATCAAAAGGCAGGACTCGTGAATGGTGAAAGTTCAAACTCTGTCTTGGGCTGCTAGAAGAACCATTTACAGAAAACGGGTCTTTCGGCCCTGTTTCTATAGCCACTTTGAATAAAGAGGAACCAGCTTCTCTGGCAAAAATGCTATTGGCTTCAGGTACCCACAGGACTAGCCAGCCTAATGTTAGGAGTTGAGCTGGCACATAAAATTTACCTTTCTTGGAATTCAACATAAAAGATAAGAAAAGCAAAATGGAAATGCTGAATTACTGTATTGTACACCTTGAATTAAAATGAAAACTTAAGGGCGCCCGAGTGGCTCAGTTGGTTAAGTGACTGTGTTTGGCTTAGGTCATGAGCTCGGGGTCCTGAGATCAAGTTCCACACTGGGCTCCCTGCTCAGCAGGAAGTCTGCTTCTCCCTCTCCCTGCCACACCCCCACTTGCGCTGCCTCTCTCTCTCTGTGTCAAATAAATAAATAAAATCTTTTAAAAAAATTAAATTAAGGGGCGCCTGGGTGGCTCAGTGGATTAAGCCGCTGCCTTCGGCTCAGGTCATGATCTTGGTGTCCTGGGATCGAGCCCCGCATCGGGCTCTTTGCTCAGCGGGAGCCTGTTTCTCTCTCTCTCTCTGCCTGACTCTCCGGCTACTTGTGATTTCTCTCTCTGTAAAATAAATAAATAAAATCTTTAAAAAATAAAAATAAAAAATTAAATTAAAAAAAGCAATAATAAATAAACCAGGAGCAGCTAGTGTCCTCCATGCAGCCCTTAAATACTCAGAATACAATTCTGATTTCTTGATTTCAACTGTCCCTGAGCTGAAATTCTTTATATTGAGTGGCAAATCAGGAAATTAGCAATCCTCCATAATTGGCTATAAACCCCAAAACTTCTAGGGGGTTAAGGCTTTGAACACCAGCCATCAAATTGAGCAGGATTTTAGCATGAACTACAATATTGATAATGAATTGATAATGAATGCCAAGGGAGAGCTAAAAGATGTCTGTTCTGCTATTAACATTGAAATATTTGTTGTCATGCCCAAAAGTCAGCATTAGTTTACGAGAAAGAGAGTGGAAAGCAGTCCTTTGTTTGCCTATGAAAACACAGACCTTCTTGACCACAAGATATTCTCACTCAATATGCTCCTGAGCCCAAGGATTTGGCTTTAAGAGGTGGATGTCTACCATCCACAAGAAGAGAATGTAGTATGCTTTGCTTTTAGAGTGCTTTGCTAGAAGAAACTAGAAGAAAGCATGCTTTAATAGTGTTTCAGTCATGGTCCCAGCAAGAAATATGAAGTGAAAAGGTTTTTGCTGAAGGAGTTTAAGGAAAGGGCATTTAGAATGGTGTTTAAGGGTAAGGCCACCAGCAAAGAATATTGTGGCATCTCAGGACAGTGGCAATAGGGAGCCATCGCTACTCCGAAGCTGGAAGAAAACATGTGGGATGGAACCACAGAAGGAGAGCTGCCTGAAAGGAACGTTAGCCGTAGAGGAGCTCAGCCTCTGCCAGCACCTGGCAGGGCAGGAAGGAGAGAAGCAGTCAATGGTACAACCTGTCTCCTTCCCCCCTGTAGTCCGCCTCCTGTCTATACCTCTCATTGGCCACAGCCTTCCAGAAACCAGAGCTCAAGGGAATTCAGCAGTAACCCTGGGCCCATAGCAGAGCAGAGAAGGGCAGGGGTGGGTGTGGGGAAGCAGGAATAACCAGTGCGAACCCGGTTCTGGTCTCTCCATGTTTAAACATGCAAGTGAGCGAGCGAGGAGAGAAAACAACTGACAGATTATCTACATTCATATGATTAGATCATAGTATATGATACTAAGAAAGTAAACAGCACTGAGGCAAACTTTTATAATGTACAGTAAATGGAGAACCTCTGTAATATCTCACCCATTAGTAAGAATCCACTTATTAGCATGAAGAAGCTAGTAGACCAGTTAGCAAAACAACATGAACCAATTATTTGCAAAAGAGAAAATACATAGATGAAGACTGTTTAGTCTCATCAGTATGTCAGAAATACATGTTAAAACCAAAGTAAGATCTGGTTTTCCTGTTGAATTATGAAGAAAATAGATCATACCTAACAGGGGCAAGGACACGGGGAAATGGGTCTTTCATACTCTGCGAGCCAAAATATGAGCTGGTACAGTCTTTCTGAAAATCAGTGTAAGAGTAATTCCACTTCCAATATTCCGTCTTAAGGAAATGATCAAAAACACAGATAAAAATCAATGCACAAAGATACACATGACGGCTTTAATTATAATAGACCAAAAAAAAAAAAAAAAAAAGAGGAAACAAATATCCAACCTTAGTAGAAGTGTTAAGTCAATTACACGAAGTCCATTCCATCACATTTTGTGGGGGCTTTAAAAATCATGTTTACGATGACATTTTTTGTCCTAAGGTAAGCAAAAATGCAGTATTGCAAAATAGTATATATACTATCAGCACGACCATGTTTAAAGAAAAAAGCCAGGAAAATATTGAAGAAAAAAATAACCAACATGTTAATAATAGTTGCTTTTTCTCCAGACAGGGAGGATTATGGTGATTATTTCCCCTTTCACCTATTTATGCCTTGTGTACTATCCAAATATTCTAAGATAAGGATGACGAGCCTTCATTTAATAATTTATTGAATATATCAGTCATCGTTGGGAGGGCCTGGACACACAAAGTTACTGAGGCATGGCCCTTGCCTGAATTTGCTTACAATCTAGTGAGTTTTTAAAAATAATTACTTGTTTGGGGCCCCTGGGGGGTTCCGTCAGTTAAGCATCTGCCTTTGGCTCTGGCCATGATCCCAGGGTCCTGGGTTCGAGCCCCGCTTCCGGCTCCCTGCTCTGTGGGGAGACTGCTTCTCCCTCTCTCACTCCCCTGCTTGTGTTCCCTCCCTCGTTGTCTCTCTCTCTCTCTCTCTCTGTCAAATAAATAAATACAATCTTTTAAAAAAATTTTATTTATGAATGAGAGAGAACAAGGAAAGGAGCAGAGGGAGAAGGACAAGTAGACTCTGTCGAATGAGAACCCAATGCGAGGCTCCATCTTAAGACTCTGGTATATCTAAGCTGAAACTAAAAGTCAGACACTTAACTGACTGAGCCACACAGGCGCCCCTCTAGTGATTTATTTATACATCGTAACTTTAAAAATTAGAGCATAAGAAAGCTGTTGTTTGTTTAGCTAGAGGAGGTGAGAAGTAGGGTCCCTTCTATTCCCCATTTGATCTCTTTTCCTCACACCACCTTTGCCAGCCCACAGGGATCACGGCTGCTTTATCTTCCAAATATGTCTAAAACCCTATGCATGGTAAACGCATAAAGCTTTCAGAAAGAGTAAATAAATAAAATACCTTCAAGGCTTTGGAGTAGGTCGAGAGTTCTTCAGTAGGACACAAGTGTGCTCACTACAGATGGGGAAAATGGTAAATTGTATTAAAATTAAAACTCTGGGGACGTCTGGGTGGCTCAGTCAGTTGGGCCACTGCCTTTGGCTTGGGTCATGGTCCCGGGGTCCTGGGATCGAGTCCCGCATCGGGCTCCTCGGTGGGGAGCCTGCTTCTCTCTCCGCCTCTGCCTGCTTGTGCACTCTTTCTCTCTGACAAATAAAGAAATAAATAAAATATTTTAAAAATTAAATTAAATTAAAACTCTGTTCATCAAATCACACGATTAAGACAGTAAAAATTCAGGCCATGGAGAAGAAAGCCTATAACTCACATAGAAGACTCCTGCCCAGAATATGTAAAGAACTCCTATATAGCAGTAAGAAAACGGCAGCCAACCCAAGAACAATGAGCAAAGATTTGAACAGGTGATTGCAAAGGATATCCAAATAAACAAGGCAGGTTTTCCAAACATGAGTCATTAGCAATGCAAATAAATGCCTGCACAGTGTGATGTCATTACACCCCCAAATTAAGAAGGCAGATAGGTAGTAGCAACTAGGGAGGAAGGCGGGGAGCCACTGAACTTCTGTCCACGGTGGGGGCAGGGGGGTGGTGAGGGCGGGTAGTGCAGATGGGCACAATTGCTTCAGAAAATATCTGGCAGGATCTGGGAAAGCTGAGTGGAAAGGAACCCCGTGTTTAGGAGTCCCAGCACTAGGTACAGACCCGAGAGAAACACATACTATGTTCCTCACGTGACGCTTGTCGTTGCCGAATAGTGCAAGCAGTCCCCATGGCCATCCACAGCAGAGGGGGTCAAGAAAGGGCAGCAGAACTATCCCGGCAGTGGGGAATGAACTACAGCTACATCCGACAGTATCTGTAAATATCACAAACTTGGTATTGAGGGACTCCTTTCTGGGGGTCTCGTAATGTTCTGTTTCTTCATCTAGCCGGGGGTTATACTGGTCTGTTTGTAGGAACATTCATCAAGGCGTACTTTTCTGCATGAAAATTAAAAATTGCATGATACGTATTGATAAATGTATATGTGTATATGTGGCATATACGTATATACATATACACATGTATAAAATAGATAAGGTAAATGCACTTATACACACCCAGATAGACACACACACACACACACACATACATACACACACACACGTATATCCCATCCAAGATGGAACGACTTCTGACCCGCCTCTCTGTTATCTCCATTCTAATGTGACTCCAATAGCTGTCCCCACTTCCTCTCTTGGAGTCTTTATCTGTAGCCAGAATGATAGTCTCTGAAACAGAGGCTGGGTCCTTACCTGTCTTTGGCTCATACCCAGCAGTAACTACCCGTGTCAATCAGAATAAAATCCTCCAAGGAGACATAGATCCCTGACAGCCTGACCACCCAGACCTGTCACGTTTCTCCATTTATCCTGCTTCATTTTTCTTTATAGTTCTTCTCACCAGCTGACATGCCACTGACTTGCTTCTCAGATTATAACTGGCCTCTTCCCCACTAGAATGTGAGCTATATGAGAGCACAGACTTCAACTTCTGATATCTAGAACAGTGCCTGGCATAAAGTTGGCGATGAATGAATGAATGAATACCAAAAAAATAGAGGAAATAGGGACGCCTGGGTAGCTCAGTTGGTTAAGCATCTGCCTTCAGCTCAGGTCATGATGTCAGGGTCCTGGGATCAAATCCAGTGTTGGGATCCCTGCTCAATGGGGAGTCTGCTTCTCCCTCTGCTTCTCCCCTCCCCACCCCCGGCTCATTCTCATTCTCTCTCTCTTTCTCAAATCAATAAATAAAATCTTAAAAAAAAATATATATATATATATATATATATACACACACATATATATATGAAATAGGCAGAATATGTATGTTTAGCTTTCTTTTATAAGCTAAGAAACAAGAGAATGGGGGCACCTGGGTGGCTCAGTGGGTTAAGCCTCTGCCTTTGGCTCAGGTCATGATCCCGGGGTCCTGGGATCGAGCCCCGCATCGGGCTCTCTGCTCAGCAGGGAGCCTGCTTTCTCCTGTCTCTCTACCTGCTTCTCTGCCTCCTTGTGATCTCTATCTGTCAAATAAATAAATAAAATCTTAAAAAAAAAAAAGAAATGAAACAAGAAAATGCAAAGACTTGATGTTATTCAAGAGTATAGCTCAGGCCTTTCTCTCTCTCTCTCCCTGTCCTCTGTCTCCCCATGTATCCACACATCACACATCCATGCAGTAGTATAATTAGATAACACTGCTGGTTCAGAATTCAATGATGGTGAATCCAGGTAAAGACTGATCATACTGAAATTTGACATTTTTATCTAAGCTTTGTTTGGGGGATATATGGCCCTTTCGAATATGTAACAGTAGAAAGCCTATCATTGTTCCTGCCAAAAACCTGTATTTGGGATCTAATGATGCTCCCCTCAGCATTCTGCAGAAGAATATTTTTCAAACAAAATGACACCGTTTTGTTAGGCTCCACAACAATTGTAAAACTTTCCAGGCCCTGACAATGAACTATTTCATAAGCGCGCATGTCCAGAAACAGAGGTTTTTCCTGTCAGAAGTCCTACCCCCCTGTCCTGGGAGTGAACCGTGGGGGTCCCGGAGCAGGCAAGGGTGTTTACAGTTAATTTCTGGGCCTGGCTAGAGACTGACCAGTTACCTCTTCACAGGGCCCCCAGTGGGGTATGCCACTTGGCAAGCTTGTCTAAAATCTGGTGAAATGAGCCCATCTTGGTTGTCAACCTGGTTGGCCCTTCAATTGGGGTTAGAGAGAAGAGCGAGAGAAAGAGAGAGAGAGAGAGAGGAGATTTAGGCCCTTTCAGTGACCAGGCAGCTGGGGACACGGTTTTGTTGCTTGGTTTTTAATTGAAAAAAAGAGAAAGAGCCATAAGCCTGCAGTACACAGTGCGTACTCAACTGCCATAAAGAATCTCACCCTTCCCCTCCTCCTTCTCGGAAAGCAATGAGCGTAACATCAAGCCGTAACTGTAGCAGCAAATTAAATAATAAAATGAACCCCAAGAGACGCGGAGTATAACAAGGCCAGTGTCAGATCATTTGCTCATCAAGTAGTTCAGGCTTTTAATAAGGCAAACAGTGATGGTTAGAGGGCACCATGATGCCATTACTTCTAAGTGAGTACAAAATAATCGTTCATGTCAGAGGACAAAGAAATGCCAAAGTTCATTTTTTAAAAAATTTATTTATTTAATGATGTTTCGTTCACCAACACATAGGACATCGTAAGTTTTTGTGTAGTGTTCAACAATTCGTTAGTTGCATAGAACACATTTTGGGAGCTCAGATTACAGCTCAGGAGGGGAGAGCGCAGAATAAAGAGGATATATATGTGACTCCAGTGCGGGGATTCTGGTTTCATTGGCCACACCACTTGGAAGCTGTGTGACTCAGGGTCAGTTCATTAACCTCTCTGAATATCGGCTTCCTAGGGATGGAAAATAAGGTTGGTAAATACACCTTATTTGCAAGGCTTTTGTGAAGATCCTGTGAGGTCCTAGTTCCAAAAATATTCTGGAACCAAGAATATGCTATAGTAATGTTTAGGTTTATTAGCGTGCTTAAATAATTCATTGAATAACCTTCTTACCTTCTCCCTACTTCTTCAAGCCACTTCCCTAAGGTTTAGCTAAAATACTGCCCATCCCTTAGGTCTGCCTATCCCTCCCGTTATAGATTAGGACAGTTTTCTATATTTACACAAAAAATTTGTATATGTTTCATATACAAATATATGTATATGTTTGTATATGTTTCATATACTGAATCAGCCTAAGTCTTCAGAATAGAATTGTGGCCTTCTGTGAAACCCAGATTCTTAATGCTGTGCATATATGAACAAGCAATTCCATGACAAGTAGGAAGACAGATGGAGACTGAGAAGGGAGGGAAATCACCTCCTTCCCCATCCCAGTTGGAACAAATATTTTCTTCTCTATAATAGAAAAAGTGGCTATTTGGTGAACATGTGTCCTATGCCAACCACTGTGCTACCCATTATTTGATGGGATCCTCAAGATATACTGTTACTGCTGCCTATAGACAAGAAGACTATAGACTACTTTAGAACAAGTAATTTTTTAAAAGATTTTATTTATTTATTTGACAGACAGATCACATGTAGGCAGAGAGGCAGGCAGAGAGAGAGAGAGGAGGAAGCAGGCTCCCTGCTGAGCAGAGAGCTCAATCCCAGGACCCTGGGATCATGGCCTGAGCTGAAGGCAGAGGCTTTAACCCACTGAGCCACCCAGGTGCCCCTAGAACAAGTAATTTGACCAGTGTCACATAGTGGAATCAGAATTGGAACCCAGACCTGCCTAATTCCTTTCCTGGTCTTTTTCCATTTGGGGATTGATGATTTACCTCTTGATTTTTAACTAACTTTGCGTGTCTGTGTTTGCCTTTCTGTTCATTCCCTTATCCTTTTATTTTTGGGGATGCGTGTAACAGAGTAGGGTAGAGGCTTATGATAGCGATGTCTACGGTGTGGTCACCGTGCTTAAGGAATTGTTATAATCCACTGCGAGAAAGATGACCGACAAACAAATCCCTATATGACATGGAAGAATTTAAGAGGTCATCATGGATGGTGCATTAGCCTCCCGGCGTGGAAGTTGCGAGAAATGCTTGACTTTATTCAACTGTTGTTAGAACAGACTGAAATGCCTTTATCAAGTGTGTGGCAAGGACTTGGACACCTAGTAAGTGCCCAGAATCTGGGCCGTATAATGACGCCAGGCAGTCCCAGGGTACTAACTGGGATCCAAAGCTGGAAAAGCAACTTGGTGTCAGAGTTGGAGAGCCTCGAATGCCATTCTAAAGAGTTTGGACCTTCAGCTTGGTTAAAAGCAATTGTGCCAAGGTCAGTAATCATTGCCAAAAGAAATTAGAGCTGATGCTGTTTGGCGCTACCTTTAAAAACCCATCGCGAGTGAGACAGAGTTAAGGGGCCCTGTTGGAACTGGTTTAGAGAACTTTTATATTCGATGCACTCAAAGGAAAGATGATATTTTCAAGTTTAATGCCCTGTACTGTTTCTTCCACAGTAATTAGTGAATGCCAAAGGCGGCAACTGGAGTCTGTGAGCTACTCCTCTCGCTACGCTCTGGGCCTCTTTTATGAAGCTGGCACGAAGATTGATGTCCCTTGGGCTGGGCAGTACATCACCAGTAATCCTTGCATACGCTTCATCTCCATTGATAATAAGAAACGCAATATAGGTCAGTACCCCCATTATTTCCCTTAAATACAGTAACAATGGTGGGTGTAGATCATGAAAAATGCTGTTTAATTGAGTGTTGCCATTCTGAACAGAGCAAGCATTTAACTCCAAGCCACAGGGGATAAAATTTAATGTCACATTTGGCCAATAATAAAATACACAGTGAAACCAGCAAAGTTTTTCAGAAAAATCATTCACCACATGGTTTGTATTACCGAGTCCGTGAACATAGTGTCAGAAGTTTTAAGATTTTAAAGTGGCCCTACTTCTGTTGCTTTAATGTGGGTCCATCTATATGCAGAAGTATCTCTCCTCCTTTGTGGCTTGGTGGAGTTTGTTTTCTGTTTGTTTGGCCTTGTTTTTGTTTTTGTTTTGTTTTGTTTTTAATTTGCTAAGTGCTGCTCTTTCCACTTCCCAGGCTAGAAATAAAAAGTGAATTTTACTATGTTATGAAAATCCTTCACTTCACTATAATGTTATTTATTTAATTTTCCTCCGGAAGACTGCATAAAATTACTGTGTGTACAATAGGATGAAAATAACAGCTAAAACGTTTCATAAACTCTTCCCTAGAATGGGCTAAAATCTACACTTCGCCCTTCTAGCTGAAGGTCATTATTAAAATTAGATTCAAATTGCAAAAATAAACATAACGCTCATCTCAGGAATAAAGGAGAAAGTGTCTCCTCCTTCACAGGATGAGAGCGAGCCCTAAGATAACTGCCTTTTCAAGAATACGCCGTGATGATTGGAAACAATGACTTCCTTGCAGGGGCTCGTCATTTCAATTCGTTGTTGTGTTATACGGTGCAGTGATGGTTTCACCGAGCCGTTAGTTAGAAGTCTTGCTTGATAAAATCACCAACTAACGTCTCCTGGCCTGCCAGAACTTTAGAGTGATAGAACCGGCTTGGGGTATGGTTTTTGTATCAGAGCACATGATCTTAGAAAAATATTTCTTTTATAACTTAAAACTCCCCCAGGGCTAGACTGTTTATGTTAACATGATCTCACATATATGTACAATCAGCAGTTCACGAAATGTCCTGTAACAGCAACGGATTAACCATTTTAAACTCTAAAACCGCTTTGTTCTGAGAAAAAAAATAGCCCTTGACCTGCTCGTGTTATAGGTCATGAATTCGACATTATCCTTCGTGTACGGCTTCGTAAGATATGAAATATTTGTTAGGGAGTATTCAGTAATACGCAACAAAAACCAATTTAAACTCGTTTAGACAACATGAGGTCATTTGTTACATTATGTACTATGGACTGAACTGTATCCCTCCAAAATTCATGTGTTGAAGCCCTCATCTCCAGTGGGATTACATTTGGGAAATAGGGCTTTGAGGATGTAATGAAGGTTAAATGAGGTCATAAGGGTGGGATCCTGATCCGGGGTGATTGGCAGCCTTACAGAATGAGGATGAGAGTTCTGTCTCCTTGCGCACATACCAAGGGTAGGTGGTATGAGCACGGTGAGAAGGTGGGGGAGAGCAGGCTCTGTGCAACCAGGAAGGGAGGCTTTACCAGAAACCCAACTGCCGGGCACCTTCATCTTGAATTTCCCAGACTCTTGGAGGGAAGAGAGATACATTTCTATTGTTGAAACCATGCGGTCTATGGCATTCTGTTATGCCAGTCCAAGCTTACCGAAACGTGATCTAAGAGGAAGACGTCGGACAGGAGACAGCAGGAAGGATCGGTTCAAGACCTGAGCCATAGCTTCAAGGATCTAGAATTCTCCTTCTCTGCTCTCTTCACTCTTCCTCAGAGGGTTGATGGCAAGATGCACTAACTGTTGGAATCGCGTCCAAACCCACCAACGTGCTCAGGGAGAAGAGGGACCATTCTGTTTCTGTCTCTTTCTAAGAATCAAGGAATTCTTTCGCAAGCCCTCTCCACTGACTTTACCTTGTATGTCATAGGTCAGAATTAGGTTACCTGACCAGTCTGAAACCCATCATCATTCACTGGCCGGAGGGGCTGGGACTGCCGCGATGAACCAGACGGATCAAGATTCATTCCTGGAACTGCTGTTAGGATCATCTTCCTTAGGTCATGTGAGGGGTAGATACCTAAATAAAGTAGGGTTTTGTGTGGAGGAGAGAAGGGTGTAGCAGATGCTAGGTTGGTGGTACATAGAGCCCATCATTTTCAAGTAACGTCATGTGGTGGACGGGAGGTAAAGTTCTAACATCCACACATAAAGAGAAGTTAGACACATAAAGAAGTGTAGATTCAAAGTTATCTTTGAAAATCCCCTAAATCTAGGTGACATTTTGGAGAGTAAAATACCTTTCACTAAATTCAGGCTAGCCATGGTTCCAACATCCCATAGATTCCGGTTCCTTTGGGTGAGGCCAGATGAAATAGTTGGCTTCCATTTGTAGGACAGACTGATAATTTCTACCGTGAGAGGCGCATGGAAAGCAAGAGCAGTCCTATGTCCTAACAGATTAAATCGCCATGCGGATGGAGGGGGACGGTGAGTGATGCCCCCTGAGTACACCCCGGTCACGGTGTGTTAAAGAGCTGTGCAGATTTCAGAGAGTACACACGAGCATATTCATAAATCCTCCCATGATGGGCAGCATCTGAAATAAGAGAAATAACATTTTTTTTTTGGTATTAACAACCACAGAGGTCTTTAGACCTCTTTAGACCTCTTCCTGCTTCAGCGGGAAGGCTGCGGGGATTGGAAACCACGCTTTCGCTCCAGCCGGGCCTCTTCAGACGGCCAAGAAATGTCTGCCTTTCTTCGCCAGTTTTATGGAAAATTAATCTTGGATTATGCGAGTTTTAAATTGTGGGAGGCCTCCAGTAATGGCATCCCCTAACATAAAATCTAACTGCCTTGCCTTTCAATTAGTTTTTTTTTTTTTTTCCTCCCTATCTGGGGCCAGGGTGCTAAGAGTGTCTAGCGGACTTGACACGATATAAATGTCCACATAGCATAACTCTGCTGTGTTTTATTGGCGCTATATTTAGATAGACCAGTAAGAGTTGTGTCTTTATGTTACTAACACTACCCCGCACCCACCCTGCAATCGAATCTAGAAAGAACTGGAGCGTGCGATCAAATCTAGAAAGAACACTGTACGCATACGTGCTCCCCTAATGACTGGGAGAATCTTTGTGCTGTGGAGGTAAGGCGGCAACAAGATAAAAAGTGGCAGGGTTGAGTCCACAAAACAAGGTCTGTTGTTAGGTCTTGAAAAGAGCCAGAGGATGAAGGATTTGTGGCCCAGACAGGACAAAGGTCAAGGAGTAGTCATTTGTCAGATGTCAGGGATAGGCAGTACACACAGAAAGCCACAGACAGAAGCCAGGTCTCCTTAGGCAGAAAGGCTAAATTCCAAGACATGTTAGGCCCGGGTTCAGGTACCAATAGTGAGGGGCAGGAACCACTGTCCTTTGGTTTGTGTTTCCCAGAAAGTGCTCAATGGAACACCAGTTCCTTGATAAGCTCTTTGAGAAGGGGTTCTGTCTTCACATCAGTTTGCAAAATGCTCCCAGCTTTACCTAGAATTTAAAGAGTTTCCAGTCATAATTGACCTATTAAAAGACATTTCTATTAAAAAAAAAAAAAAAGCCACCTTCTCATTTCATTTAATCTAGAATTTTCCAAAGGTATTTGACCAGGGGTATTTTATCTGAGCACCATACTTACTAATATCTGACAGAAATTATGCCCCCTTGACCCTGATGTGGTATCACCGTGTGTGCCTCAGACCTGGAAGGGAATTGCAGGCCAGGGAAGAGGAGTCGAAGCCTGGTCGGGAAGCCATCGATAGAAAAATACTGATTTTTTTTTAGAAATGGAAGAAGTTTGAAGCCAGCCTGGAACCCCCAAGTGTTGCCTCATTAGAACAAATCATCCTGCTGTCCCACAAGAAATTCCAAGGGATTTAAGAGCTCTGTGTTAGGAACTAGGATCAAAGAGCAAAGATTAGAATAAAAGACATTTTAAGTGCTCTTATCACTTGGGAAATTACAAAGATTTTAAGAGTTCTGTGCCAGGAACCAAGGGGAGAGATAGATAGATAGATAGATGATAGATAGATATTATTTCATATTTCCCAAAACGATCTCAGAGGGCCCTCTTAAGATCTTATATTTGGAATTAGCCTGGCCAAGAGTAACTTCTTAGATTCAACTCAGTTCTATCATTTAATAGCTGTGTGATTTTGGGCAAGGTACTTAAACTATCTGTTTTCTGGTCAATATGATGAGGAAAACAATACCAACCCCAAAGATTTGGGGATGAAATGGCTTGAACATGGAAAGAGCTCCATACAGCACTTAGCAAGTTATAAGACAGTATCTCTGGCCCCTGTTATTATGACTAAGACTACCACTCTTGCACGTGGATATTATATTTTCCAAAGCAAAGGGCATAGATAAGAAGGCCTCCCTTTGGCGAAGCAGCCCTCTGATACCAGTGCAGATAGGAGGATCTGTGGCCTTAATAAGTAAGATATCTGTTACCCTGAAAATGGTTGGTCACAGTTTTAGCCTCCTTCCATGATCACCATGTGGAGGAGTGTTAATGAGAGTCAAATAGCCAATAGACAGCAACCCAAGGAGATTAACACAATCCGCAATTCTAGAAATGTGGATGGCCAAGGACTATGATTACATGGCTTTCAATAACTCATCAAAGCAATCAGTTCAGTTCATCCCCAAAGGAAACAAATACAGGAAGAAAACTTCTTCATCACATGGAATGTACACCTGCCAAGACTATATGTTTAGGGACCCTCGAGTACCGACACGAGTATAACGTGTGTTGTCTCCAACAGCTGTTTTACAAGAGATGCAGAAATGTTCTTCACAGAGCTGTTTGTTCCATCAATTCTTTGTAAAACAAAAACAAAAACAAAACAAAACAAAAAACCAGGAGCATGCTATGAAGTCCTGTAAATAATTCGGATGAGCCTGGAATCTCGAATCCAGTCATCTTGGGTTGGCTTAAGGGAGTCGTGATCCTTCCAGTTAAGCAGAGAGCCATGCAGTTGACGCCATGAAGTGGTTTGCTTGAGGATGCAAATAAGTGTGGAATTATTTGCTCTTAAACTTGCAAAAAATGTAATCAAGAAAGGTAGCACTTTTAAAAAATATATTTATTTATTTATTTATTTGAAAGAGAGAGTGTGCATGCCAGCGTAGGGGGGAGAGGGAGAGGGAGAAAGAGAACCTTCAGGTGGACTCCCCCACTCATCGAGGAGCCTGACCCGGGACTTGATCTCATGAGTCACGAGATCATGACCAGAGCCAAAATTAAGAGTCAGTCGCTCACCCAAATGAGCCACCCAGGCCCCCCAACAGAGGTAGTACTTCATAAGTAGAATAAAAAAAGAAGGGGGAGAAGAAGGAAAGGGGACTGTAGTGGGGGTGGGGGTTGGTAAGGAAAGGGGGAAAAGGGCTGAAATCCTCAAAAATGGTTGGGTTTTCTGTTCAGGCTTTTGTTTCAAAATGCCAATTCCAGAAGCAGGGCTTGCAGGTAAAATAGCAATCATTGTCTTAAAATAACCAGAAATAACCAGTTACAAGATGCGTGCTATGCTGTCTGTTGTACAACAGACGTAGTCATTTGTGACTCAATTAGGGAGCCACTGCTGTCCAGGTCAACCTGTTAAGACGATTTACTTAACCGCCAATACTAATTACAAATATCCACCTCATTATTACGGTGATGCCACAGAATGTCACATGATCATCGTATCAAAATCTTAGGGTGATCCCCCAGGAAGGAAAAACTACACGTGGGGCACTTGGGTGGCACAATGGGTTAAACCTCTGCCTTCCGCCCAGGTCATGATCTCGGGGTCCTGGGATCAAGCCCTGCATTGGGCTCTCTGGTCGGCGGGGAGCCTGTTTCCCCCTCTCTTTCTGCCTGCCTCTCTGCTTACTTGTGATCTCTCTCTCTGTCAAATAAAAAAATAAAATCTTAAAGATTTTATTTTATTTTATCTCCCTGCCAAGCAGAGAGCCCAATGTGGGGCTCAATCCCAGAACACTGAGATCATGACCCAGGCCGAAGGCAGAGGCTTAACCTACTGAGCCACCCAGGCACCCCAATAAATAAAATTAAAAAAAGAAAAAAAAAGAAAAACTACATGTGTGCTTCTACGTGTGTATACACATACACATAAAACTAAATGTCTTTTGTTGTTACTTAAATCAATAGGGAAAAATCATAAAAGACACTGATCTCATCACATAATATTTGCCAATTCTCAAAACAAAAAGGATTTTCTTCAGAGAGTGAAATTACCGAACCCATCTTGTAAGGAGAACACTTGCACACACAAAGTAAAAACAAACAGCAGATCCCTTTCAGCCTCTGGTTTCCCTATCAAGCTCTCCTCAAGGGGAACGATTTACATCCAACTTAGCACGTGCCCTCCCACTTGCCAAGCAAATTAACTCATAGGAAAATCAATGCCAGAGATGGAGGGAAACTGGAAAAGCAGCAAAATATAGAACATCAAAAGCAAACTTTAAAAAATATCCTGTGGAGAGTATTACTGGGAAAAATATTTTATGGACGTTTCTTGCAGAATACTGAACTCACACATATTTGATTTGTATGTTTCCATTCCCAATTTCTTGAGCAATTACTTATAAATGTGTATTGACTGCCTCTGTGTGCCAGGCACTGTGCTAAGGGCTAGGGGCTCTTAGTCCCCACCCTCCCAAAGTGAAGGTCCGTGGTCCGCTCTAATGAGGAAGGAGAGACAGAGACTCTGTTGGGACTGGTGACTTGGAGTCAAGAAGAGTCTTCCTAAGTTTAAATGGATGGACGCAAGACAGAGACCATTAACTCCCATCTGTAATCAGAGAGTCGTGTTACCTTGTGACAACATCATAAGCTTCTACAAGAACACTTAAGACCTTTGGTCAACGTGAAGCCATACTCTTCTTTCTTTAGGGGAAGAAAGGAGAGGTGGGAGCCATCCAACGTTTAAATCCATGAATAAATCAGAAACTTTAGCCCAGCCTATTATTTAACTTTCTCCTGGAACTGCTAAAAGGTTCCATACAAGTAAGTCATGAAATGTCCAGGAGCCAGTGAGCAGAAGGGTAAAGAAAGTCTGGAGCCCATAGCTTCCTGGCATTTCCGTAACTGCAAACAATGACAAATCATAAATTTACGGAGCAGCCACACTAAGAAGTGAGTCTCAAACATCGACTATCCTCAGTCCCCCTTTTTTTTTTTCAACCTTCTACTTCCATGGTCTGCCTGCCTTGCCCTCTGCCTTTTCACCTGGGCTGTTGGCCTAAAGTTGTGGCTGTCTCGCGGAGACTCACCAAAGACCCTCACGTTGGGCAAGATGGGGTCTCAAACACAAGAACCAGATGTGATGGTGACTGAATGTGGTTTTACCCACGATTTATGGGGTGGGAGGCAGGAATAAGAATCCTGCCATGGTGTACGGATCTGAAATTGACACGTCGTAGACGGAAGCAACTGAGAAACTAACAGAGGCTGCCATCACTACTGCGGGTTTCAAAAAGAAAAGCAGAGGAGAGCCCTGCATTGGCTGCGTAAGGAGGTGAGGAAGAAGGCCAGTGTACAGCAGAGGGGGAAAGATCTGCAGAGGCGCGCAGGCGGGACTTGCCATGGTCTTTCTGTCCTCTCTGCTAACAAAGGTCATGGAACTAGGTGGGTAGCTATTGTCTGATGGAAAAACTGCTATATTAAATGTAATGACACCTAATTTTGGCTATTTGTGATTCCACTCCTTTTAAGGGATGGTTCTTTTGTCTGCTGAGCACCCAAAAGAGAGGAGATGCCAATTGGGAGTGGAAACAGGGAGGGCTAAATTGCTTTGCCTAATTGAGGAGAAAATTTCAGATGTCCTGAGACAACGGGGAGGGCGAGGAGCAGAGAAGGGGAAGAGGAAAAAGCCAGCTGGATGATGGAAATCCTCTGGCTTGACCTGAGGGATCACGGCGTGGATTTGTAACGTCTTTGCTGGATGATTTACTCTGTGACAGCTCCCACAGCTCCCTACAACCCAACACAGCTCTGAATTGAGCAACGGCTTAAAATCCATGCTGGCTTTTTATTGGGGACTTGTTGTTGAGTAAAGTCAACATAGTCCAGGCGCTTTGGGGAAAAAGCTTGAAATTTTAGCTTGAAATTAGATAGGAACTGTGAGATTTCTTCAGGTTAGTTTCCGAGCCAGCCCTTGGAGGGTGGCAAGCCCACATTTTGCATCGAGAACCGTATTTGGAATCAAGACAGAATTTCTCATCCTCTGGACTTCGAACAAAGCCAAGTCCAACTTGCTGCTTTTGTTATACCTGTGACCAGGTCAGCCCGCCGAGGGGAAGGGGAATTGGTAAAAGGCTGTCTCTGTGAGACTGAACTGTTTTGAAGGATCCTGAGGTTAATCCTTACTATGGTCTGAAATGAGGCTGTCAACACCGTGCATTGGAAGCCGAGGCTCGGGATGATATACTCTGCTCTGCTTCCCAAACCAGTGCATGGTTTGCATCACCCTGGAGGCATCTCAGAACCTCTGCAAGTTGAGAATAGTCTTGGAAAGCCATGGGGCACTCCGACAGCTCGTGAGCCTCGGGTCCTGGGAGGCCGTGTAGACGCTGAGCTGGGAGAGCGCTCGACAGGTCTTAATTCTGGCCCATTTTTATCTGGGCCTGTGATGTCATCCACCCAGAGATGTGGGACCTTGCCTTTGCCTAGAGATCCCTCAGAAGAGATTTCACCATTTTCCTGCCTGTCAAGAATTCCACCCAAGGTCAATCTAAACGCCTTGGGGGCTGAAGAATTGTTATGCCCTGTTTGCAGAACCTGTGTGCTTTCTCCAGAATTAGAGCTTCTCCGCCGTAGCAGGGTATAGGCCACGATCCGTCATGCACGCTGTTCATCAGCCAGTCCCTCCTGTCTGAATCCAGACTGAAAATAAGACATAGACACTAACATCGTGGCGTAGTGGGAGCGTGGACCTGGAGCTTGGTAACTTGCTGAGCCTGTCATCCTCAGTGTAGCTCTGAGATGCCTTTTCCTGGTCCTGAGAGCTAATGTTTCACTGACACTGAGAATTAAGCCCTCATCCCTGGTCACCCTCTTAGCAGGCAAGGGAAAGTAATAGCTAGTCAGCCGATAGTTGACCCCCTAAGACCATCTAGGGATCTGTTAGCACTGCCCTTTGGATCATGTGAAATGAATGAGCTAGCTTTGTAATTTCTGAATCTGGAAGCCTTTGAAAAACACATATGAGTTCTTGGCAATCAGAATGATCTGAAGCCTCCTTGGGAGGCTCTCTGGACCACGCCTCAAACACTAGGACTAGGTGACTGGACTGTATCAGAGGGATTGCCGGTAAGACGTGGAGCCCTCTCCCCAGAGAGCTACAAGCATTTTCAGCAACAGATTTACCATGGTCTCTAGAGAATGTACATCTGTTTTGAATGATGCCCTGTGACACAGACCTTGATTTCCAAGGTTACGCTTCAAAGGATCCCACTGTTCTCTTTGTGAAAGATACTTCTTTTTCATACTCGGATGGAGAACAACTGGGCTCCAGCTGAAATATTGAACTAAGAAAATATGCCATAAGCTTCTGCAAATGTGTCATTTCCCTGCCACAGTTTAGCAATTATGTCTCTGTTTTGTATCCTGATGGCATTCAGTGAAATGCTGTCTTGCATCGGAACCTCGCCATAAATGATGAGTTTGTATGAACCCAAGCTCGGGGAGTGATGAATTCTTTATTGTATAATTCATGACTTGGCTTTTATTCTCACGGTTGGTCAAAAACAACCGGTACCAGCCAGCGTGATGCAGTAGTCTTTGCATTCACGGAGACCTAGCTCCGAATTATAAGTCAACACTTGTGGTTAGTTTGAGTCATTTGTGTGGCTTTAATCTTTGTGGATTAAAAATGGTAGAATCGCAGCCTTTCCATGTGATTCAACCTTAGAGCTCTGACCATGAGCAAGTTTCGTAATCTGAGTTTTGCTTAACTGCACCATAGGTATAAGGTTAATAATGCCTCCCAGGAGTGTTTCCGGGGCTGAGTGCAATGGTATGTCTGAAAATCCTAGTACCAAGCCTGGCACAAAGTAGAGCAGTAAATGCTATTTTTACAGTTGCTGTCACAGCTAAATGATTTTACGGTCTATTGGTCTATCCATTACATAAACTTCTTTGATTCTGAGAAAGAGATGAGACGGAAATGGCCAACAGTACAAGTTTAATGAAGTTATATTTTCTTTCGTTAAAAATAATAACGCACGTCATTAGGGCCGGTAAACAATCTCTCTTTACCTGAAGAAGGTGTTAGGCTGGGAGAACATTAAGTCAGAAGCACTCTTCCATCTTTTTATGGACTCTCAAATGATTTTTTGCATACAAATTATTCACAAAAAATATTTGCACTCTAGCATATCCTAGAAGGGTAAGACACCGAAGTTAGCTGTCGGCAGATCAAAGGGCTAAGAAGAACATAAGAGCGGGTTTTCGAGTCAGACTGCAGGGTCCTACCCCAGGAAATCGCCGCATTGTGTTTAATAAATGCTTTATATCAGTTAGCATTTTTAACTCTGTCCAGAAGCACCAATCCATCATGGTGCTCAGATGTGACGTGATTCAGTCAATTTTGCCTAAAAAGCCCTTTGGTTTATTACTAGTGACTTTCTTGCTATTGAGTGTGCAGAGAAGGCTTTGATATGCCCTCTAAAGACCATATGTGGGCCCTGCCAGTTTTAATGACCATTGCCCCTACAGACTTCATATATGTGCTCATTTAGATAACGAGAAGAATCCGTGTACAGGACAGGTCATTGAATTCCCTGCCTAATATGAATGAATATTAAACATTGGGATCTGAAAAGAATATTTTGAAATTCCATTAATATTTATAACCGATCTATGGGACTAAGGGAATTCTTCAGTATAAAATATTCCAAATTCATGTTTGTAAGAATGAAGCATCCTTGAATTTAAAATACAGTTTTCCTCACTGAAATAGATTTCTATTATACGTATGCCTGGTGAAATCTTTGTTGGTGATGTTATATATCCTTACATTATTTAATAGGGATGGGAAGGGCATTTTAGAACCTTGAGCTCAACTGAACCTAATTCACTTTTTTTTATCAAAAATAAAAAGTCTGTTTCCTTTTCCACTGTCTGTATTCATAACAATGGCTTCTCAAGAGGAGCTAACAATATCATAAAGATTATAGTCCCTTTGATATAAGAACTTTTTCCAAACCCTAGATTTGATCTCTCTCTCTCTCTCTCTCTTTTTTGTCAAAATATAACAGAAAGAATAATTCCACTGGTCTTATTAGTAAAGGAGATAAGAGTGTCCACAGTAAACCAATAAATTTCCTCTGTGGAAAGGGCCAGAAATATTCTGACACAATCATAAATAAAATCTTCCCCATCCGATTAACGTTGGTTATTCAAATGCAACATTCCATAATGTCAGGACTGAAACTTCCCTTTAATGCACCAGATGAACCCGAGCAAAGCTTTAGGTCAAATCCTGGGGCCCAGAGATCTATTGCATCTACTCGTGGAATCCTTTTGAACAAGTTGGAAATCTGAAGCTGACCCCGGCTTCCCAGCTATGTGATGAAGTGATATTCTTAGAGGCAGACCAGTCTGCTGGTTGGGGGGAAACCTTGCCCAATTTGGGAAAAGGGTCCAATCATGATGCCACTTCACACACCAAATTCCACAGAGGGCACGAGGATGAGTAGGCTGAAATAACAATGCGTGGCAGGGGAGAGCTGCTCATTGCTGGTGAGTAGTGGCCTTGGGCGGGTGCGGCGGGGGGCAGGGGTTGTCATTAGAGGAAAATGGGGCTTTCAGACTGCAGAAGAACTCCAGCGAGGGCCTGGACATCCGAGGGATGGTTAGGACAAATCCCCTGATCTAGGGACCTGCATAGGCCCAATTAATGGACTATCGAAATCCTTCTGTGCTTCCTTTTGGCCATGCCCATAAAAGCTGCAACAGGCTGCAGATCTCAGGATAAATAGATAGTTTTTGTTTGTTTGTTTGTTTGTTTGTTTTAATTTGGGAGGTCTCAGCCAAAGAAAAAGCTCCTTCCAAGCAGATCCTGAAATGAATGCTGTCCCACTAAACACGGCTCCTTTCTTGAAATGGGCAGAATCTATGGAATTTATGGCATTTTTTTTTTTTTTACAGAATTAATACAAGGAACATAGAGGAAAGATTATTCCAGCCCTAGACAGGAAATAGAATTCAGAATATGCTTGTTAGCCTAGCATTACTCCCTTAAAAAAAAAAAAAAGCTATATATGTTATAATCAAACTTAATATGTGCAACACTGGCTCTTGATTGCCTGCCTTCAAAATTCAGAACTTGTCCCTTCTCAAATCCTCTGTGTTTCAGAAAACAGAGCCACCCTTCTCCTAGCTCCTCAGTCAAAAATCAGGAATCGTCCTTGGTTTCTTTGGCTTCTCTACCCCGGTATCTGATCTATGACCAAATCCTACTGATCTTGCTTCCAAAACAGACATCGAACTCCATTCTCATCATCGCCGTCACAGCCAAGACACCAGCTTATTTTATAACTGGTCTCTCTGTGTTGCCCCTTTCTAGTTCATTCTTCACAGAGCCAGCACGGTCCTCTTAAAACATACGTCTGTTCACAACACTCCCTTTCCAAGTCAGAGCCCTCTGCTGCTTTCCCTGTGCACACAGGATTCAATCTCAAATCCTTATCATGACCTGCAAGGTCCTGAGTGATTTAGGACAGGGGTCACAGACTTTTTCTGTCAAGGCCAAAGAGTGACTAGTTTGGAATTTGTGAACTATACAGTCTCTGCTACAGCTACTCAGCTCTGCTAGTGTAGTGAAAGCTACAGATGTTATAAAAAGGATTGGACACAGCTATGTTCCAATAAAACTTTATTTACCAACACAAGTGACCGGCCCAAGGACCGTAGCTGGCCAACCCCTGACCCAGCACTTGCTAATTTCCACTCCAGACCATTGTGCACTCTGTTCTCTCTGTGCATGTAAATGTGTAAATGTCACTCCTACATTTCATTCGGTTTTCCAATTGCCTTTTTATAGCTCCCTGTATTTTAATTGTCAGTCACTGTACATTGCATTGGTTTAAAGTCTGTTTTTCCTTCAAGTTGGGAGGTCTGTGAATGCAAAGACTGGATTTGCTTTGCTCATCTTTGTATCTCCGGCACCTGGCACGCTGCTTAACACAGCGCCACTTCTCAATTAAAGGTTTGGTACATTAAGAATGAATTAATGAGATCTAATCAAAACATGAAAAACAGCAAAAGACAAAAATCTGGGTTCAAAAGACAAAAATCTGAAGTATGAGATGCTTTAAATCCGTTCATTTCCAAGGTATTTTATTTTAAAAGTTCCGCACTCAAAATAGGCAATAGGTGGGAGTTGGGGTAATTAACAGGCGTGTCTCCAGATCTTAAAGCTACAGAGGCAGTGTGTTTGACACATTGTAGCTTACACATGCAGTTCAGGCAGCTCTCCTTCATCTTGTAGTTCTGCTGTCTGGAGCATGAGCCCCCACGGTCAGTGTGGAGGACAGAAGGAAGTGGAAGGAGGCCCGTGGCTTTTCACAGCCGTGCACTGGATGTGACACATTTCACCGGCATATTACCAATGATGTATCTTACTGACTTAAAAAAGCTTTTTGTACATGTTAATTTACCTAGTTTATGATAAGATCTCATTTTGGTGGTAATTATTAGTGTCTTACTCACCTGTCTCCCCCAGACACTTTTCTACAAAGACTTTTAATGGTTAGTAGAGGAAAATGCTCATTTTGTAATAATTTCGTGTTATGATCATGACTTTTCTATATACTTTATAAGTTTGGGTCATTTTAAAGTAATTCTTTGGCGTATTTCTTTTTAATATATATATTTTTAGAGGTTTATTTATTTATTTGAGAGAGAGAGAGAGAGTGTGTGTGAGTAGCGGTAGGGAGGGGCAGAGGCAGAGAGACAGAATCCTCAAGCAGACTCCCCACTGAGCACAGAGCTCGACCGGGGCTCGATCCCAGGACCCTGAGATCATGACCTGAGCCAAGGTCAGATGCTAAACGTACTGAGAAACCCATGCGCCCCATTAAAATGTATCCTGACATGATAATAAGTTAGAATTCCTTGAAAGTAAAATTTCAACAGTGTTTTTAATCTGATATTCTCTTTTCCCCTTGTTTTAGTTTTGCAAAATTTTGGAGGCTATGTATTTTGAAGTCTACGTAATGTTGGTGGAGCTGAACTATCCGTGGCTCTATGACACGTGGTCTCATCTGACCAGTAATCCTAGTTGGGTATTTGGCCATCCTTGAGTGACACTGACAGGAATATAAAAATGTACCTTGTTTTAAAGGGACAATACTAAACATATGTGCTCCCTCAAAGAAGGCAGAAACAATTCTGTAATTTAAAATCAGCCTCCTGAGGTTTAGCCTCCTTATTTCCATAGCTTGCCTGAAGGAACGCCTCTGGAGAGACCGGTCTCCGGCTCAAAACCAGATCTGCTTTTCCAACACGGAAATAAACGCAGCCATGTGAGGAAGGATGGCGAGCGCCGGACTCAAACAGGGGTCGTCGGCCAAGTGGCAAACTTCCCTCATACAGAACCTCCCGAGGACCCTGTAACAGGGATTCTGTGGACCTGCAAGGATCTGTTTCTGCCGTGGAATCTGGAAGTCTTGCCTCCTTGGTTTGCCACACTGGGAAGCTTTAAGAAATTGCTTCCTCTGAAAGGGTCAGAATTATTTTAAAGATCATCAGAATTTCCAATTCCATAGTAACTGTGATTGGGAAAGTCAAAGTCCCAAGTCCTGAGAAGGAGGAGTAGGGGAAACATTACCTCAGACCCTCCTGAGGCAGAAATATGTATGAGTTTTGAGTTCCGATGTACACAACGTGTATCAGGTTTGAGGATACCATGGGTCTCCCCTGTCCCTCTTGCTGTGTGAGCGCATGCACACACAGCAGCTTGGGTATGTGCTGATTAGGTCTTAAATTACAAAGAAGAACATACACTTTTCCCCCATCACAATTCATTTCTATTTAAAAAAAAAAATGCAAAGAGGAGTTTTCTATAGCCTGAATTTAGAACAACTGGGTCAGGAGTTTGAAAAGGACAAAGAAATAAAATGAGAACCAGAATGATGTTTGTTCGACCTTTGAAGACTCCATCCCCATAATCTTTATTAAGCTGCGCTAAGTGCTTTCCAGGCTTTATCACATCTCATCTTTACGACGACTCTATGAGGTAAACACTTCCCCCCACTTTATGGATGAGGAAGCTACAGCTCTAAGCTCTAAGTAGAATCACGACTTCACCCTGAACTTCCTTTGTCTCTAAATCTCCCTTTTTGGATAAAAGCATCTCTGTCCTGGAGATCCTAATGACAGCTCCCCACGGAGACTTCTTTGGTTCCACCACCCACCCTTCCGCATACCGAGATTCAGCCATACCTGGAAACGAGGCCCTTCTTTTGTATATTCTTCCCCAACCTATACTTTCTGTCATATTGAAAATAACTGGCTTTTCAAATTCATTTCCTACAGATGAGATTATAACCCCAAACATGTTATTCCTCCACACCCAGCCTCTGGGGCCCTCCTCCACTCCTGTGTAAGTCAGCTCTTTCCACTGACGGCCTTATCTCCTAGAAAGCCTTGTTGACTTTGAAGATTTGCCTCAAACTTGTGTTCTCCCATCTCCTCTCCTCTCTCAGGACTTGGGGATGCCTCCTTAATACTTAGTGGTCCAGCCCAGCCCCTGTTCCCACCCCCGACTACATCTTGCTTCCAGCAGGGTATGGTGGAATATGGTGGACTATATAGGCAATGTATTGTTTATTTTTCAAGCAGCTTGGATTACCGGCGAATGTTGTCATTTACTTTCTCAGCCAGCTGGAGAAGGCAGAACACACTCTTCTGTGAACAATTTTCCATTGTTTACTGGGAGGTTATTTCCTGAATTTGTATACATTTCCTTATACTGGAGCTCTGGGGAAACATCTTCTAAAATTGGAAGTATGAACTTGAGGGAAATTCTCATTTTATGTTCATTTCATCGTGTGGGGTTTTACACACTTGTTTATACTTAACTAAACGCCTATCAGTATGGTCCTCTTATATGGGATTGTTTAGAGGATGTCTGTGTATCTTGCTAAACAGAAGACATCCAAACATATGTAGCCTAGGCTAACAAGGATTACAAACATACATATGTGTTGGTTTTTAACATTTCCCTTCTGCCCTTTATTTAAATAAAGGCAAATGCATGCCTCCATACATACATATGCTGCAAAAGACACTCACGGCAAATACGCTGTCGTTTTGTCTCAGAGAGCTGACCCCATCCTGTTTGCCCGCTCCATGCCTCCTGGGTGCGGACGGACAGACAACGTAACTGTTCCTCCAACCATCTGATCATTCAGGTAGTCCAACAAATGTGGATTGCCCACCCTGAGCCCGATCCCAAGGGAGGGTCCGTAAGTTCAAGTAGCTCTCAGTCCAGAGGGAAGACAAGCTAGGAAATAAACAATTAAATACAGTCCCGTTAATACTCTGATTCCTCCCATGATGCATCGTTCTCTGAGATTGAGGCTTCCCGTCAGCGAGGTGGGAGGCACGAGCCACGGCTCCGAGGAAATTCAGGAGCCCGAGCCCTCAGAGATGGAGCGAGTCGGCCTCCACGGGTGGGTTTTCCAAATGAACCACGAGGCGCGTTTCCTGCACACCAGCTTCTGAATTCACCATTTGACAGGGTCTTCATCTGTGCAGGGACCCTGAGCTTGGCACCGCGTTTACCAGAAGGGCAAGACAAAGGCACGTCAGTGGAAAAGAATATACAAATTGGGTTTATATGCAAAAATGCCACATTCACGTGTAATTCACTAACGGTAAGCCAGATACATTGCACCCTGGCCGATTAGCACAACTGACTTGGTGTTGGTAAGAGTATGGAGACGCGAGACCTCTCTGATGCTACTGGGGAGAGTGTCCCTTTTGGAGGACGCTTTGGCTGTATCTGAAATAATTTCAAATGTGCTTACTCTTTGACTCAGCAGTCCTATTTCTAGCAGTTTATCCTAGAGATGGTCTCACGTAAGTGCACCAAAGGTACATGAATAAATGTGCTCATTAGGGCCTTTCATTGCTTGTCACAGAAACTGGAAAAAAGGAAAAGGAATATCCAGCTGAGGATGACCGGTAACAAACCGGGGTAATTCCATACTATTAAATTAAGCAGACCCCCATGAACTGGTAAAAAGCCATACAGATAGGTCAAATGAATAAAAGCAAGTTCAAGAACCATAGTGGTGATTCACAGACCTGTACCCCTGGGGATAAAAATATATGTTTGTAAAAAATAAAAAATTAAAAAAAAAAAAAAAGAACCATAGGCATAGTAAGAACGCATTTCCATTTTGAAGAGGAGAAGTAGATATGCAGTCTCATGTGTAGAAAATTCTGGAAGGATACATGGGAAACTGTTGACAGCCATTACCTTGGGGAGTGAGACTGCCAGGGCTAAGTTAGAAGCAATACATTTACTTATTTTTCTCTTTATACCCTTTCACCATGTTTGAGTAACCTTTTTGTTTTTTATGTTTTCTGAATTTAAATAAAAGTTTTAAACCACCAAAAAGAATTTCCTGCTATTTTTCCTTTAAAGGATCAGATTGGGAGTAACCCTATTAGGGACTCTAAGAAGTCTTATTTAATTTTATTTAAAACTGGCACTTCAAAAATATTTGACCAAAGAATTTCATTGTTTTTGCTTTTCCTAATAACTATGAATATGTCACATGAGTCATCCCGTGGCAACACTGACCTGAGGAATCACAGGGACAGTATGACCGGCCTTCAGTCACATAGCTGGGTGGTGAGAGACAAATTTCTGAGTCAAGATCCAAAGTTCAATTGATGTCCTTCAGAAACAGTGTGTTGTCAGGATGGAGCAGGTGATCTGATTCATCTATACTAAATAAAACTGAACTGGTTCCTTAGGTGGGGACATAGCACCAGAATTTTCTGTAAATCTTAGATGATAGATGATAGTTTCCTAGGAAGAGTGAGGTAACTACCTTCAGTAGGAATGAGGGGAAAAAATCCACAATTATACTTGAATTACATTTCCTGCCATTTATGTATTCCAGATAAAGCTGTTCATTCAGACCTCTTCAGTGCTTTTCCTTGGGTATTTAAAGCAATCGCTATTACCCATTATTCCGGTCCCCCCTTCCAGGGAAAGAGGAAGGAAGAAAATAAAACAACTCTCTTTCTTCAAAGGTGATAGCATAAAAATGAAATAAGTAGAGGTAGAACTGTGAGTAAACCCGTTTTTCCCCCTTGCCTGGCCCATTGTCATTTCAGCCATCTCTAATTCCAGAACCTTCCTCTTCAGTTAAAACCAGAAAACCATGTCAGATGAATAGAAATACTCCCTACACATTCACAGCTGTGGTTACAGTTGGAGGTAATGAAGGTGCCCACGAGCCGGGCTCCTAGGTAGAGGTGATGAAATGGCCTGTGACACGGGTAGGTGCTCAGAAGAATCTGGGTCTCTGTCGTCTGCCCATAAGAAACAGACCGGGCTTATTAAAGAGCAAATGAAACCTGCAGGTGGCCCCTTGGGATAGTGAGGCCTCTGGGGACCTCAAAGAGCTGGAATTCTGGCAGCTGAGTGCTCTGTTCCTGTTTGGGTTGGCTTTGCTGGGAAGGTGGAGAAGGGGAGAAGACCTCAGAAGGGCACATCTTCCCATCTCAGCCCCCTTCCCCTCCCCGCCCCTCAGCATCCTTCCTTTTCCCTGCTGATCTTTCCTCCTCAGGGTGAGCTGGGGCTGGATTGATTTGTTGGACTTGGGGATGTGCTCGTTTTACTGTCCATGACATTTGCTGCTGGGCTTGGCGCTGTAGGAAAAGGCTAACTTGTAATCAGAGCGTTTATGGCTCCGGGGCAAGGGTTGTCGAGCCACTGCCGCTTGGAGCGGGGAGAAGGACACTTGCCACCAGTTTCTACTGCCAGGAGGGTGCAGGGAAGAGAGCCGCACACGGCCACCTGCGTGCCTTGTCTAGTCCGCTGTCCATCATGTTCATCCATCCTTCTGCTGAATTTCACCACCAGGCCACACCTGTTAGCAGGTTCACCAGCGGGTCAGACGGTGGGTCAATCCTGGAAGCCCCCCATGCACGTCCTTCCCACAGCACTGAACACCACACTAGACGCCCACTCGCGCGCTCTTTGCATCAGGAACTAAAGACAGGTTTTCACGGTTGCCTCACTGCCCTTGGCCGGCAGCTACGGTATGTGCCACTCCTTCCTTCCCTGAGGGAGGTGGGACCTAGGACTGACCTGACCCTTCTGTCCATCATGATCCCACCTCTCTCCCTTGATCGATCCTGCCCAAAAGGGAAGTTTGTCAGGTAGAAGAGGTCTCTAAGATCTTGCATGTGAATAAAGGTGTCCCGGGGAGCTTCAGCTTGCCACCTAACGGAAGAATGTCCATTCTTCCTGTGGTTACATAGGTAAGAAAGCAGAAACTGTCCCAAATTTGGATCAGAAGTGATAGAGGAATATTCTAAGTTATTTTTTCTGCATATCTGATTTTTTAGCACGATATAGAAAATGCGTCTTTCTCCATTGTTTTAAGTTTGTTATCCACTATTTTGGATATCCTAAATCTATTTTAGAATATGTTTCCAGAGATATCTATTTTGATTCACTGACTATCCTTACCCATCAGTATTGGACATTTTTAATTGCTGTGGCTTTAGAGCATATTTAAATATATGGCAAAACAAGTCTTGACTCATTGATTTCTCAAAAAAAAAAAAAAGGAAATATTTTCATTGCTTTATTTTTCCCTTTAGGGTCATTTTTATTCAAATTCCAAAAAACTCTTGTGTAATTAATTAATATTTTTTTCTTACTAATTCTTGTGTATATATAGGGAAATCAATTTAACATCAAAATCTTTAAATTTGGGCACCTGGGTGGCTCAATGGGTTAAAGCCTCTGCCTTCGGCTCAGGTCACGGTCCCAGGGTCCTTGGATCGAGCCCCACATAGGGCTCTCCGCTCAGTGGAGAGCCTGCTTCCTCCTCTCTCTCTGCTTGCCTCTCTGCTTACTTGTGATTTCTGTTTGTCAAATAAATAAATAAATCTTTTAAAAAAATCTTTAAATTTATTTGAAGGCTTTCATGTTGGGTCACTGTTGTTTTCAATTATATGAATTTTCTTTCTTTCTAGTATTACAAATTTTATTTCTATTTTTTATCTTAATGCACTGACCAGAGCAGTGTTATTTACCACCAGTCTTTCTAAGCATCCTTGGTTTATGCTGATTTAACTCTGATAAATATCTGTATCATTTCATTGTAAAGTATGATATAAATCATCAGCTTAAGAAAGATATTCTATCAGGTTTTGAGAAAGTAACTTTTCTCATGTATTTTTCCAATAAATTGATATTAAATGTTAGTGAATGACTTATATATACATATTGAGATTATCATGTTTTTCTTAATTATGCCTCCTAATAGGAAAAAATGTGCCTGTTAATATTAACAGAGAAATAACTTGCAGTATTGTGTATATATTTATATGTATAAATATGATGTGTATGTCTATAATAAACATTATGCTAGCTTGACAATTTCAAACAAACCACAAGTAAAGCAACCAGATCTTGGAACCATTTTTAAAAAATTAATGTATTGACTGTGTTTTCAATTTCTTTTATATATTCTGGTTTATACTGATTTTCTTTATGTTGAGATAACTTTGATAACTTCTGTCTTCCAAGAAAAATCACTCTGTTTCTTCAAAATTTAAAAGTTTCTCAGCACTGGGGACACCTGAGTGGTTTAGTGGGTTATGTGTCCAACTCTTCTTCTTCTTCTTCTTCTTCTTCTTTTTTAAAATAAACCTCAGGGTATTTTTTTTAAAGATTTTATTTATTTACTTGATAGAGAGAGAGAGCACAAGCAGCGGGAGCAACAGGCTGAGGGAGAGGGAGAAGCAGGCTCCCCGCTGAGCAGGGAGCCCAATGTGGGGCTTGATCTCAGGACCAGATTGGCTGAGATCAGGACCTGAGCCAAAGGCAGATGCTCAACCGTCTGAGCCACCCAGGTGCCCCTAAACATCTGATTCTTGATTTTAGCCCAGGTCATGACCTCAGGTCCATGAGATAGAGCCCGGGTCAGGCTCTGCACCTGCTTGAGATGTTCTTTCTCTCTGTTTCTCTGCCCCTCCCCCTGCTGGTGCTCCCTGTCGCTCCCTATTTCTCTAAAAATAAAAATAAACAACTTCTCTGTATCTGATATATCCTATCTGGCAGAAGAAGGCAATGGAGATGCTTGCCTGTCCTTGAGGGGGGGTGGAAAAAACAAGAAAAGAAATGAAATGTCTCCCCTGAGATGCCAGACCACATAACCACCGTCAGGCAGATTTGATGCAAGAATTCATTCTGTCAGTATATTCCAAAAATCTAGTTAAAGCAGTCAGGGGCAGTATTGCCCCCAAGGCATCTGTCAGAAGCTAAAGTAAATCTCCAAAGGAACACTCTTTAAGCTGAGGCCTCAGAGAATTTCTCAGATGCAGTTGCTAGGAACTTTAGGCTCACAGTAGGAAAAAAAAAAAAGAAATCACAAAATGCACAAGGAAGACACCATCATGAGCATGCAGTGAAAGCCACCCCTCACAACGGAAAGGGGACTCAGACTCATAAAGACCACAGATTGGGGAATAACCAAACACACAGTATAACACATTGACCCCGTTGAGAGAAATAAAAGAGAAAGAAACAATCCAGATGGATCATGTAGATCTGAAAAACACAACTTTTACAGATGAAGAATCATTTAACCTTTAAGTTAAATAGTTACTATTTAATATTTAATTATTTAAATAATTTAATATTTAAATTTGAAATTCAAGGGAATATCATAAAAAACATAGATGAAGGGAGAAGAGTAAACCGAGAGGTAAATCAGAGGAAATCACAGAGAATCTAGCATGGAGAGTTAGAAATGGAAAATATTAAAAAGAAACCCAAGACACATGAAGACAGAGTCAGAGCGTCTGCTCTATTTCTAATCCAAGTCCCACGAAGATAGAATAGAAAGAACAGGGAGAATTGTTTCCAAAATTCATGACAAAACTGAGTCTCCAGATTGAGAAAACTCAAGGAAGTCAAAGAACGGAAGCAAAAAGAAACATCTCAAGATAGCCAAGTCAAACTGCAGAACCCCAAAGGCAAAGAGAAAACAATAGAAACATCCAGATATAAAAGGAAAATTACCTTCAGAGGATCTGCTGTCCAATGGAGTTGACTTCTTAACAGCATCAGTACAAGCTAACCTATATGAACAGTATCTTTAAAGTGCTGAGAGCAAATATTTTCAATGTATTATATTACATGCCAAGGAAAACTATCTTTCGCAAATGTCAGTGAAATAAAGACATTTTTAGAAAATCAAAAGCCTTCAACAGAATCTCATTAAGGAATTTCAACATGAGATACTTTGGGAGAAGGAAAATAACCCTAGAGACACGCTGTGAGATCCATGAAGGAAGCTGTGGAGAGATAAATACAAACACTGAATTTATTTTTAAAAAAGCTGAATTCGTGAATCCTGGACAAAAACAAACAAACAGACAAAAAACTTGATAAAACATAAAATCAGAATTTAAGTAGTCAAAAGTTCTTATATGAATCTGGAGAAGGATAAACATATTAACTTTTGACTTTAATTTGGATGCTGAAGTCTGAGGGTAATCCCTAAAAACAGAAACCAAGTATATAATGTCCAAACTAGAAAAGAGTAAAAATGAAATAAGGGGTAAAAGTGGTTTAAACAAAAAGAAGGCAATTTTTAAAAAAAATTTTAAAAAGAAACAAATGTTGGAAGAGTGGAACAAATAAAAAATAGAAAATAAACTTCAAGGCATTTCTAAATGTAAAGATGTTCACAGTGTATTGTTCAAAGGCATCAGGAAATAGCCGGAAACTGGTAACAGCTTCAGTATGAACCAAACATTGTCAGGATTAAAAGGAGAAACTGGGAATTTTACCATATTCAGGACAGATGTTTAATATATCTCTTTCAGTAATTGATTAGGCAGACAATTCATAAGAACTTAGTTGATTAGAACCACACAGTTGATAAGATGGTCCCAGCGGACTTAACTAAAATTTAATCCAATGACTAAAAAGCACTCAAGCACACAGGCAACACTTAGGAAAACTGACGATGTTTGAAGCCATTCCAGAGATCTTAAAGTATCATCCAGATCACATTCTTTGACTCAACACAATTGAGTCAGGATTTGTTTTAAAAATGGTTTTATTGGGGCATCTGGGTGGCTCAGTCGGTTAAGCGTCCGACTCTTGATTTCAGCTCAGGTCACGGTCTCAGGGTCATGGGGTCGAGCGTCAGGCTCTGCGCTGTGTGTGGAGCCTGGTTGAGGCGCTCTCTCCCTCTGCTCCTGCCCCTCTCCGTCCCTCACGCTTTTGCTCTCTAAAGAGATAAAGTCTTTAAACAAATGTATTTTGTTGTAAGGAGCATTGGGTCTTTCAGTGTGTTTAACCTATTAGTGGTTCTTTTTATGATTGATCTGACCGTGGCTCTGAGGCACTAATGTCCTTATTTTAAGATAAATTTCAGTTTTTGTTTGGGGGACAGGGGACAGCTTTGCAAATATCTCCCTGGAGGGCCTTCTTGAGCTTGGTGTTCCGTCAGCTGTAGACAGAAATTCTGCCCCACTGCTAACCCTGGGGCTCATGCTGTTGTTATCAACTCTTAGCTCTTTGACCCCATTCAAAACTGTAGACTAATTGCTATCATAACAAATAAAACAAAATAACAGGTGTTGACGAGGATGCAGAGAAATTGGTCGCTTTGTACCTTGCTGGTGGGAATGAGGAAATGGGGCCGCTGCTGTGGGAAATCGATACGGTGGTTCCTCAGACATTTAAACATAGCATTACCATATGGTCCAGCCATCCCACACCTGGGCACACACCCAAAAGAAGGGAAAGCAGGGCCTCAAATACATATGGGTGCCCCATGTTCGTATCAGCCTCATTCAAAATAGCCAGAAGGCGGAAGAACGCATAAATGGATGGACAGATGACTGAGTACGCAAAACGTGGTCCATCCGTACCCTGGAATATTATTTGGTCTTAAAGAGGAAGGGGGTTCAGACACCTGCTGCAACACAGGTGAGCCTTACAGACATCATGCTAGATGAAATAAACCCATCCTGAAAGGATGTCATATTATTCCGTGTCTATGAGGCACGTCAAGTAGTGGGAATCCGAGAGAGGAACAGAATGGTGGTTGACAGGGGCTGGGGGAACGGGGATGGAGGGGCTCCGTGTTTCCTGGGTGTAGACTTGACGCCGAGAGATTAAAAAGCTCTGGGTACCCACATCCATGATGGTTGTTGGGCGATGTGGGTTAAGTGTACCTAATGCGAGACTACTGCATACTTAAAACAGGTTAAAGTGGTGAATTTTAGATTATGTCTATTTTACCACAATAAACAAATATATAAAAACAGCTGTGTCTATATCCAGGAATAGTCTGCCACGGTTCCTGGGGTGTTGATACGATCATCAGTCTTCAAGCTTTGAGAGAAGCCAACATGGTTTCCCCTTCTGAAGCGACTCCTGCTATGGCATAGAGCCGAAACAAGAGTATGATCTGGGGGTCTGTTGCATTTGGGTAGCACTTCTTGTCTGAAGAAAGGTTTTATGTGTTCTCATCCATTTAAACCTTGTGACAGCCTTATAAGGTACGTAGTAATGTTCCCTTTCAATTGATGTGCGAAGGTGAGGCCCGAGAGATTAAGTTGTCCGGGACCACTGGGCCGTTGGGGTGCTCAGGTTCAAGTACTTACCTTCCCACTAAAGCCCCTGATCTCCCAGTGGACAGAAACAGTTGTCCCCTTAACGTGAACTTAACATTTCGTATGCCAAAGTGAAGTGCTGTGCTTATTAAACTGAATAGAGAGAAGGAGAGAAAAGGTAACATTATTACCACCTTCCCAGTGACCCAAGAATGCGGACTATAATGACTCGATGCTCTGAACCCTACTCACTTATTCGTGGCTCTTCCCCGTGCTCTCTTTCCAAACCCGAGACACGTTTAAACTCCGGTTGGCTGTTTGTATTTTGGGGCTCTAGCTTCTAAAGATGCCCTTTCATTTGGGGAGGGCGTGGAGAGAGGGGGCAGAGGGAGCGTTCCCTTCAAACTCATTGTTTCAGGTTGCATCGATTCAATTTTTAATCTAAATTCTGGAAAATTTTCGTCTGATTCCAATAAAAACAAGAGCCAGGTTTTCTCTCATTGTCATGCAAGAACAGTTTCATTTTGGGTCTTAAATTTCCTTTTTTACTGTTTTTCTTAGAGTGGATGGCTGATGTAAATGGGAGAAACCTGGCAAGACACCATCACGGCCCTCAGTCATTTTACAAGTCTCTCCCACTCCCAACCCTCCCCCCAGCCCCCATCAAAATGGCTGGGTCAGTGCAACCTTCAGATTCCCAGCACGCGGCTAGCATTCACTTTCCTTGGAAGCCTGCCATCCATAAGCCAGCTCTGAACCCCGACTCTCGTGCTTCCGAAGGTTGACCCAGTAGCTTTCTCTGTCTTTGGGAAGATTTGGTCCCTAATAGAAGGGGGATGGGGCTGACACCCCCTTGCTGGGAGGAAGCCTCCCTGAATCTATTACTTGGGAACCAAAATAACACTCCCTGGGGAGAGATGGGTGACCAGATTTTTTTTTTAAAGATTTTATTTTGAAGTAATTACTACACCTAACATGGGGCTTGAATTCAAGGCCCCTAGGCCAAGAGTTGTACGCTGTGTGGACTGAGCCTGTCCTGTGCCCCATGGGTGACAAGGTTGAAGGGCTTGAACTCCTGGGTCCTCCCCTGTGCGAGGTACCACTAACATCTAGCCTGGCGGGTTTAACACGGAATGTTCAGAGGTGGTCCCTCCGTGTCCTCCTCCACGTTGTTCCAGCCCCTGTGGGGACAGGCTCCTTACACCGTATTTACCGCACGGATTCCAAAGTCAGCTCTCCCACCTCGTGCATATAAAAATATTTGGAAGCCCTCACTTGACTTTAAAATGCTCACAGGATTTTGGGACTCCCCCTTCCCCTGCGTTCTGTAAAATTCACAATCCAGGATTCTCTGGGCAGAGAGCAGTGGAAAAAATGAAGCACTAAAAAAAAAAAAAAAAAAAAAGGCACTATCATTCAGGCAAGAGCGCGGGACCTTTTCTTTTGTCTATATCGGGAGTATTGCTTCTGTTCTCGTGGCTCCCATAGATGAAGCCCCTGCTCGGTGCCAGAAATTGTGCCGAGCTCTCCCCGGCTGTTCATCCCTTAATCCCCACCACAGAACTGTGGGATCGGTACAAAGATTCTGATTTTACAGAAAATGAAACAAAACAAAAACTCTGAAATGGAAAGAAGGTAAGCGGGCCTGTAGCAAGTAAGTGGCTTAATGTTGTGCCACGGAGTACTTTTAGTGTGTAAAATTGTTCAAACACACTTGGCACACCTAGATCGTTGTCTTATCCTCGACGGTCCAAAGTGAGAATTTTCAGAATCAGGCTTGCCAGCCCCTGTCAGACCTTACACACTTCAATATTCTCTTCTTTCAGCGAGGGGTGGGGGAGAACCAACTGTCTTATTATGTCATGCATTTTATGTTTTTAAAGATTTATTTATTTATTTGAAAGAGAGAGAGAGATCA
The DNA here is from genome assembly GCF_964662115.1 of Mustela nivalis. NCBI lineage: Eukaryota > Metazoa > Chordata > Mammalia > Carnivora > Mustelidae > Mustela > Mustela nivalis. The sequence goes on from NC_139021.1 coordinate 113,291,551, forward strand.
CAAGTGGGGGGTGGGTAGAGGGAGAAGCACAAGGAGCCTGATAACGGGGCTCGATCCCAGGACCCTGGGATCATGACCTGAGCCGAAGGCAGACACTTCACCTGCGGAGCCACCCAAGTGCCCCTATTTCATGCATTTTTAGATCTATGATTGCCTCCCCTCAACTTTCTCTTCTACCTGATTTAAAATCATAATAACAGGCAGACTCTTAATGTCCCTGTCAAGACTGTGTTTTGTAATGCCTCAGCCACTTTGCTCTCATCTAAAACTTCATTCAATTTTCTGTATTCCACCAAAGAGTGAAAGAGACGAAGGTGACGTGCATTATTTGAATTCGTGGAAATGCTGCAAAACAAACACATAAACTTCATAGCAAGCAAAAACAGAAAGTAGTTCGTGGGATGAATGAGGACGGTTTTACTCTTAGTGCTGCTTCAAAGATAAAGAATATTCGGAAGTCAAGCCCATTTTTAGAGAGAAGCTTGATTTTTTTTTTTTTTTGAACACGGTAAAGATATTTTATTCTGTCACTTATATAATTTCAACAAACTATTTTGCAATTCATTTAAGAGACAACGAAGAAGCGTTTACTGAACATCTACGTTGTTCTCCGAATTCAAGGAGAGTATAAGCGATACCTGAGAAACAGCTCCTGCCCTAGAGAACTTATAATTTAGTGGAGGAGAGATGGTGATTTTACCTGAGGCAGAAATGACTAGATGTTCCTTTTCCCCTTCCTTCTGGTTCTTTAGTAGGATCTGAAAATTTGTTCTCTAATATACATCGTGACTCTGTCCTCCTCTTCAGAGAAGCTTGATTTTGAATTTCAGAGATAGTCTAATTTGGTGGTCAGGGATTAGAATCGGTTTCCCCCTATTTGTGGTCTATTTATGTACTATTTACGGTCTGCTTATTGTGATTCGTTCTTAACCCTGGTTTGAAAGGCTGACAGACATTTCCCTCTGACCTGCTTCAAGCCGTGTCTTTGTGTTCCTCTTACACTAGAGTCCTCCGAAGTCGGGCCTTCCCTTGTGGTTCACACCACTGTCCCCTTTGGAGTCACCCACTTGGAGCATGGCACCGAGGACGTGCAGGGGCTCATCTTCCAGCAGCTGGAAGGCGTCTTGCCAGGGCTGCCTCTGCCAGTTGCGACTCAATGCCAGAAGTGGAGACATTCGCAGGTAAGAGAACATGCGTGCGAGGACACAATCATCTTCATCAGTACTCCCTTTTTGTCCTCTCTGTCATTCCGTAGTCCAAGAACGGAACCGTGGGATCCCTGGAGCCATTACTTGTTTGCCCCATGTGTAACCGTAAACTTAACTTCTATGGGTCTTATTAGCCCAGTTATTTCTCAATGAGAGCTGCATACAGTTTTCCCCCAAGGTCATGTTCAAAATCCAGCATCGCAAGACTCACACACCCTGAAAAGCTGGGGTTTCGTATGCAGGCAAGGCAAGTTGTAGATCAAAATGCAGCTGTTTCTCTGGGGTTTTTCTATGTCAGGACTGTGGTTACATAGAAACCACTTTAACCTCCCAAATTTTCTACAAGAGGTCACATTAACCTTGTAAGTGTATTTTGCTACCACAATTTTCATTTTTATTAAGTTCCCACTTTGGTTTTGACTGCCGCCAGCCAAGCTCCTTAGGGGGACCAAGATGAATACCTGTGTAGTTCAGCTGCTCAAGTTGTTTTTCTGGGTTAGATAAACCTGCTGATCCCTCCACCAGCTCAGATCCAAGCTCTTCACACTAAGTAAATGTTGACTTTTCCGGAAATCTCTGCATATACCAACAGAAGTTTGTGAGTATTTGTAGAAAAAGTCTTTTGATCTGTAAACTCAATTGTAAAGCCGTTTGGGGGACAGTGGAGTGCAAGGCAGAGGAGAAAAGCAGCAGTGATTTTTCTCCCCTTAAGAGCTCTGAGCCCGTTGGTTAGCTGATTGATCAGGGCTGTTGGGCACCCAACTTGGGAAACCTTTAGGAAAAAGGGTGTTGTGAGAAATTGCAGCAGATTCTGTATATTTTACATGTAGGGCTTTCCAAAACCAGAGGAATTGGTAAATTACTTTCTAAAACACTACGGTGTGCCTGTGTGTTTACCTGTGTCTTCTCAAGTTCAATTATACAGGGAAATTTTGGGGAAAATATTTACTTAAATATATCATGGTCACTTTAGAAGATTTTACTCTTTCCTTTTAAAAGTATTGAAAACCATCTCGATAACAAATGTCTTTAAGTGCTAGTAACTCAATTGTAGGTCAGCTTGAAAAAGAAGACAGGGACATCATCCTGTTGCTATAGTTTAAAGGTGGATGTATTACACAGCAAGTCCTTTTGCAATTTATAAATATTCTTGTGACTTCCACAAAATAATGAGCTGAAAAGATGGGTTAAAATCAATTTATCTCTTCAAACATTATGTGTTAATAGAAATAGATAGGCCCTAACCACAAAATGACCCATCCGAAGTTGTGTAATATTACAAAATTTAATAAAAAATATCGGAACACAAACCGCATCCAAACCCTAGCCATGATTTTTATTACAATTTGGATGTTCTGTCTTGAAATGAGCCCAGTGCATTTATAATTCTGTTGTCACAAAATCTGCATTGGCTGCAAAGTCTAAAAGGGAGTAAGTTGTTTCATTGGAACTTAGAAGTTTGCATTTTCTGATATTCCTACCCTGCCCATAGTACATTGCGCATCATTCTACAGAGCGTAACGTTATTCTTTATGGCAGAGATCTTGCCTACATGGTGAAATAGAAGAAGGTGATGCTAGATAGATAATAGATAGGTCGGTAGATAGGTAGGTAGGTGATAGGTAGATGGACAGTAGGTAGGTAAGTAGATAGATGATAGAGGATAGATAGACAGATGATCTCCTCTATCACCTTAAAGAAAGGAATAAGGAATGACAGGTCCAAAGACGTAATAGGATTTAGCTACTTTTCAGTTATTAATCCCAAGAGAACATCTCGCCAGTGCTTTTCAAAGCCCCATTGTAACCTTTGAAATTTGACATAAATGTGTGCCCCCCTCTTTCCTGGCTGTCCCAGAACACGTGCATAGTCTATCTTCAGCAAGCACACAGATGCACGTGCATGAGTATGGTCTCCTACATGTGTAGACTGAAGGGGAAGATTGTGTAGGAACAGGAACAGAAAAGAAAGAGGAACAACCCTTTGGTTTTGAACTTCCATTCACCTCTGAGCAGAGGTGCAGTCCCCATACTGGGAAAATCCCATCCGTGTCTTCTTCCAGTCTGGATCCTACCCTGTGTTCCTTTTCTTTTCCTCCTCCCCCTCTCCTGTTCCACCCCAAAAGGCTCTAATTCTTCACACTCCCACCCCTGTCATTCCCCTCCCCCCACCCCTCTTTCTGATGAACAAATAATAGAGCTCTTCAAACCCTTATTTTATGACATCCTCAAGAGACCACAGAACTGGCGTCCTCCGCCCCAGGCAGCAGTAGGTGGCGTGGATTCCCCATCCTTTGTCTCCATTCATTTTATTTTTTCTCTTCTTTTGTGATCTCTGCACTGTGCAGGGTAGGGGGGAGGAGGGAGAGAGAGAGAGGGAGCATGGGTGCCCATAGTTGCAGACCAGGAGCTGGGTCCTTCAAACACGGGATCTCATTTAACATTGAAAGTAGCCTGACAAGGTTGCCAGTTTTAACCCAGTCTAGCGATGAGAAAACTGAGCCCTCAAAGCCATGAAATAAATTCCCAAAGGTCCCTTGGCTCAGAGGGACAGAGCCAGTCTTCCCACCCGCTGAGTCCTTCATTCTCCCTTAGGCCCGCCACATCATCTTCGCAGGTCCTGGGGATTAGAATGAAAGTTTCAGAACCACAGTGACGGGAGGGAGGAAAGAGGTCTGTAGTTTACTCATTTAGCTACTCATTGACCCAATAAGCATTTAACGAATGCCGGTGGCATGCCTGGGACTCGGCTCCCCCAACCCCAGAGACTATGACTGATTGGCTGACGGCCTTCTCCTGAGACCCTGAGCTGAATTTTTGGTCTTGAGTAAGATAATGGTGTGTTCTTGTGGGCGCTGCTCTGCCAGGAGGAATGAGGCAAATGAAGGAGGAAGGCGTGTGTGAAAGACTCGGGAGCTGCTCTGTGCCTCCTGTTTGGTTTGCCTAAAACACTTGAGTAGGTGGTTTGAACAAACTTAGCCAAGCAATGGCAGGTTTTCATGGTTCTCGGTCCTCCCATGGGTGCTCTTTGCCCTCCAGAATTTAGATGTCCATCCAGTTAGTAGAATGGGATGTCTAAGCCATGATGCGTTGCATGAAGGCTTCTGTGACTGGCGTGATGGGCTAATGCTTTCAGTAAGAGAGTCATCACTGGAGATGTCTTTCCATCTACCTCAACGCCACAGGTGATCAGTCCAATGACCCTAATACTCACTGATATTTGCTATGCTTTGCCCGCTGATTTCCGGGCTTCTCGTGATGCCTTGTTCCAACTACTGTGAATGACGAGCTTGTGAGTTTAACTCTGATTTCCCTTCACCTTTCTTGAGTCCCCCAAAATGCCAGTGGTTTTTTCCCCTGCTTTATTTAGCACATTCATGGAGTACTTTCTTTAAAAACGAACCAACCAACAAAAAAACCTCTCACCACTGAATGTTATTTTCAGATACCAAGGAAATCAGGAGAGGAATTTACGGGGAGGGAAGGAATACGTTGGTGTCTCGGGCAAAATAAATGGATCTGGACTAACTTCTGAAGCTTTTGTAGTACGATTAGAAATCAGGTTTCTTCTGTGGTTACTTTTTTTTTTTTTTTAACTTGGTCTTTTGCCCTGAGAGGGTATCTTCTCTCTCCCTAGTGGCTGTCTGTTCATATTTTGTAAGAAGAATCACAATCTCTTTAAGGATCTGATAAAAGCTGGGGAGCCCCGGGTGGCGCAGTTAAACCTCGGACCCGTGATTTCCGCTCAGGTCGTGATCTCTGGGTCGTGAGATGGAGCCTCCAGTCGGCCTCCACACTCAGCCAGGAGTCGGCTCCACAGTCTCTCTGCCCCTCCCCCACCCCCACGTGCACGCTTGCTCTCTTTCAAATAAATAAATCTTTAAAAAAAGGAATCTGATAAAAGTTATGAGCATGAAGGTTCTCATCACTTCAAAGTATACATGTATCCGTGACCACAGAAATTTCATACAATTATGAGGATTTATAATCAACCTAAAGTCCTCCCCTGAGTCCTCCTTCTACAGTACTTGCTATAAAGGTTATTCTACTATATCCTGCATAAATCAGGAACTACTCATGGCCCGGTCTTGTGTTGCAGTCAGGGAAACACAATTCCACAACCAAAAGAAATTTAAAATACAGGCATATCATATTTTATTGCACTTGGCTTTATTGCATGTCATAGATGCTGTGTTTTTTTTTTTTGGTTGTTGTTGTTTTTTTTACAAATTTAAGATTTCTGGAAACCCTGGGTCAAGCAAATCTACCAGCATCATTTTTTTCCTCCAACAGAATGTGCTCACTTCCTGTCTCCGTGTCACCTTCTGATAATTCTCACAATATTTCAAACTTTTTCCTTATTATGATATTTATGATGGTGACCTGTGCTCAGTGATTATGTCTCACTGAAAGCTCAGACGATGGCGAGCGTTTTGTAACAATAATATATTTCTAAATCGAGGTATGTACATTTTTGAAGACATAGTGCTCCTGCACACTTAATTGACTACAGTATAGTGAAAACATAACTTTTATATGCACGGGAAACCAGAAGAATTTCATTTGACTGGCTTTATTACAATCCTCGCTGTGGTGGTCTGGAACCGAACCCTCGGTATCTCCAAGGTGGGCCTGTAACTCCAATCTTTACAAGCACGTTTTTTGAAACTTTAAAGAATAGCCAACATTTGTCATCCTTGCCAGCACTTCTGGAAGTCTCTCTTCTCATTCTCTGTGTCTCCCGCTTCTGGAAGCTTCCCCACACCTTCCCTGTTCAGCTTCACCTCTTAATTCCCCGCCACAGTCTCTCTGACCAGCAGCCCTGTTTACATTCTTCACTCTTGACTCGATCCTCTTTCTTTTCTTTTTTTTTTTTTTCCTCTTAAACAAGTAACTCTTTGCCCTTTTTAGTGCAATTCCCCATTCTGGCTTCCTCATTACCTCAGGTGGCATAGTCCTCACCAGGAATAGAAAGAATAAAAGAGAAAAGAAGAAACGTACAACAGCGCACAACCAGAATTTTCCTTAGTTGTTTGGGTTCTGTGGGGGACAGGTATGCACCCAGAAGAGCCCGAGATCCCCCAGTACTTACATTCTTGCCCCGTTAGATTGATCTTGGGGGTGTCGTGTTGTTTAAGTCATCCCTGGAAGGTCAAATGGCAGTTCATATTTTCATTTTTTTTTCTTTCTTATATGTATTTTTTCCATTATATTGCCCTTGATATCTTGTGTTGTGTGGGTTGGAAATAGAAGGCAGTGACTGATTGTATGAAAATGCCAAAACTAAACCCCAAGGATTGTCCTCTTGAAAGCGGTCAGTCACCTTATAAACTACACTCTTATTCCAACACGATGGAGCCCGTCTTTCAGAGCCTGGCGTGCATTCTTTGTCCTGTCATTGGTTGGATCAGGTCTTTCGAATTTGAGCTTGAATTTGATGTTTTAGGAACAAAGCCATTTGGACTTAAATCTTTTGAATAAAATGGATGGTCAGTTTTGACACTTTTCTTAAATGTGACAGATTCAAGCATATGGCCTCCCGGGATAAGTACTCTAAAAAAAAATAAATAAATAACTATTGTATTTATCAGTTCAAGTACGTTCCCTGTGTTTCTTGCTAGTTCATGTACATGGTAAAATCATACTGCCACTGGTCCTGTGATTTTTCTCCCATATTTGTGCTTTATAATTTCTGGATTTTTAATGATTTGATTATGTGTGATCTTGGACTCTGGCGTCAGACAGATTTCAGTTCAAAGCCCAGCTCATGGTGGGACTCTGAGCAGGGTAGACGGTGCTCCCAGCTCCAGGGCCCACCTGTAACCAGTAATGACTGAACCTGCCTCCCAGGGTCGTGGTTGGAATGAAATGGGGCAACACGGTGGAAAGCATTTACCACAGACGCCAGGACGAAGCAAGTTCTCAGGATGTATTACTAAATGGGTAATGAGAGGAAGAAGAGAGGACGTGGGGTCATTTCCTTGGTGCTTAGCTCGAGTGTCCCCATTACTTCCTTTCTTTTCTTGACTACCTCTCTCTCTCTCTTTCTCTTTCTTTTAAGATTTTATTTATTTATTTGACACACAGAGAGAGGGAGCACAAGCAGGAGGAGGGAAAGTGGGAGAGACAGAAGCAGACTCCCCGCTGAGCAGGGAGCCCAATGTAGGACTCAATCCCAGTACCCTGAGGTCATGACCTGAGCTGAAGACAGATGCTTAATGACTGAGCCACCCAGGTGCCCCTTGACTACCTCTCTTCATGGCCACTTGCTCTCCTACTTTTTTGTTTTTCTTATTCTCCTTTTAGAGTTGCTCTCTCTCCTCTGTGTTCTCTTCTTCACTTATGCCAATAGCCTTGGACAAGGTATGTTTCTAAGGACTGATTCAGTGCCAGGTGCTATGACCCTTAGTCACACCATTGGGACTGTTGAATAACAGAGCAAGGTGAGACCAAAGAGGTGTATTTCTGTGGATGCAAGGAACTCTTGTCAGTTTTTTTTTTTTTTTTAAGCTTATACATTTTTCAGCTTCTTGCTGTTTATTCCCTGATCTGCACATTCTTTAGTGTTAGTGTTTGGTACTTAAACACACTTCTGCCATTTGTGCCATGAGTCAACATTTCCTGGCATGACACTATGGCCATAAAAGCGCTCTTGCCTATGGGTCATGAGTTTCTGGTAAAGTATGGTGGGACAAAGAGGCCCTTTGGGATCGGTGCACTCTGGCATGACCCAGTCCCTCAAGAGCAAGGCACATAACAGGTGTCAGCCTGAACCATTCCATTGTTTCATCTCCTACCTCTTTGTCACCAGCTCGTTACTGACGATTGCTTCAGTTTATTATGAGGTGGCCGCACGTGTGTGAGGTCATTGGCTGAGATGTTCTGATCATGGAATTAGGGAGGTACAGTCACAGTTTAATGGAAGTTTCTATGAGCCACTATTTCCTCTTTTCACAAAATTCCGTATTATGCAAACTGTTAAATGTTTCAACACATGGGCATTTAATTAAATCCTTTTTTCTTAAGTACTACTGAGACCGACCTTGCTGTTTATTCCGTATCATGGTTTTTCAGAAGAACTAATTATTTTGAGCGGCATTCGTTGATGGAAAACTTTTTAAGGCAGGCTGTGTCATTTCTCCTGGACAAATGCTCTATCTGTTCATCTGTCGTCCGTGTTATTACTTCAAACTTGGTGACAGGTGTTACTGTACGGGTGTGGACACTCCAAGAGAAGTAGGCCCTCTTCCAGAACTGTTCCATAAAGGGTAAGTCTACTAGATCTATTGAGGGTCGACATTACTATTATGCTATAAAACTAACAAGAAAGTTAAGCTGCCAAAATCTATCTTTGTCCACATTAGAAATTAATAATATATATGCAAGTTTCCATTTCACATGCCTATATTGAGCTCTTACCCTATGCCAGACATTATGTGGGATTTGACAGGCTCAAAGACAGCTCCCTTCCTACAAGGAGCTGACTGTATAATCAACAAAGCTGACTAAAGAGCAGATAATCATGAGATAGTGTGGTTTGCTGTAAAAAAGTATGTATAATACACTCTGTGAACAGAATTTTTTTAAGGATTTTATTTGTTTATTTATTTACTTGAGATAGAGAGAGAGACAGAGAGAGATCATGAGCAGGGGAGAAGGACAGAGGGAGAAGCAAACTTCCCAGTGAGCAGGGATCCCAATGAAGGACTCAGTCTCAGGATCCTGGGATCATGACCTGAGCCGAAGGCAGACGCTTAATCAACTGAGCCACCCAGGTGCCTGAACAGACAGTGTGAGGAGAGTGGTAACACATCACTTCCTAAGAGAAGATGCCGCTAGAAATAAATCCTAAAAAATGAAGCCAGATAAGCAAAGGGAATGATGTTGGAATGATGTTCCAAGAGCAGGTGTACTTTCCCAGAGGTGGGAGAGTGCAAGGTGCATTCTTTCTTTTCACCTTCATCTTTGCACCTTGGTCTAAAGCACCTGTATAAACATGATAGCCCACATGATCATTTTATTATACTATGTGTGTGTATATATATTCATTATATAGTCTCTCTATATAGTCATTCTCTCGCAAAAATGCCATTTATTGGGCACCTGGGTGGCTCAGTGGGTTAAGCCGCTGCCTTCGGCTCAGGTCATGATCTCAGGGTCCTGGGATCGAGTCCCGCATCGGGCTCTCTGCTCAGCGGGAAGCCTGCTTCCCTCTCTCTCTCTCTCTCTGCCTGCCTCTCCGACTACTTGTGATTTCTCTCTGTCAAATAAATAAATAAAATCTTTTTAAAAAATGCCATTTATTTTTTATTTATTTTAAAAAATATATTTATTCATTTTAGAGAGAGAGCATGCAGTCCCAGTTGGGGAAGGAGGAGAGGGAGAGGGAGAGAATCTTAAGCAGACTCTTGGCTGTGTGCAGAGCCCAGCACAGGGCTCAGTCTCATGACCTGGAGATCATGATCTGAGCTAAAATCAAGAGTCAGATGCTCAACCAACTGAGCCACCTAGGCGCCCTACAAAAAATGCCATTTACTAATCCCCTAGTCTGTGTAGCTCACTGGGCTTTGTACTTAACTCCCCTTCAGCCTGCAAGCACCCTGTGGAGTGTCCACTCCTTCCCCATTACACAGATGTGGAAGTTGGAAAGTAAAGGCTTAGTACTTTCTGTGAGGTTCTTCCCCCAAGAGGTGGCAAAACCGGAATTCAGCCACAGGTCTGTTGAAAAGCCAGTGCTTTCAAACACCTCACTCTACTGCCAGTAATTGTTTGAATTCTGGCTTTCCCCCAATTATGACACATTCTTCTATCATCGTTCTTTTGCTGCTGTCAGCTAGAAATAACAGTTAACATTTATGCTCTGATTTTAGAAAGCACTTTTCTACTTCTTTTCATTTGCTCCTCACAACAATTCTGACAGATCAGGAAGTAAACATGACTATCTTTGCTTCAAATGAAGAAACTGGGATTAACGTTACAGGTTTTGTCTAATATGACGCAACTAGTAAGTAACAAAATAGAAATTGAAATGTTTCATTTTAGATTCAAAAGTCCACATTTCACATTCTATGCAAAAATTAACTAAATGTGGATCATAGACCATAAAACCTTAGAACTATACAATTTCTATGTGACAACAGGAGAAGATTTTATGATCTTGGGTTTGGCAAACATTTCTTAGATAAGGCACAAAAAGCACAAACAGTAAGAAAATAAATAGATAAACTGGGCTTGATCAAAATTAAAAACATTGTCTTTCAAAGACACTGTTAAGAAAATGAAAGGCTAAGACACAGAATTGGAGAAACCATTTGTAAAAACATATATCTGATGAGACTAGCATCCAGACTATATAAAGACCTGTCACAAATTTGGAAATAAGAAAACAAATGGCCCAATTATTTAAAAATGGACAAAAAATTTGGAAGAACAATGTACTAGAGGAGAGGTATGAACTTAACCATGAAGATGTAAGAGATCTACAATGAAAACTATAAAACATTGCTGAAAGAAATTAAAGAAGACTTAAATACAGGAAAATATACTGTATGCTCATAGATTGGGAGACTTAATTATTGTTTCTTAAGTAAAGTCTGTGCCCAATGTGGGGCTTGAACTCATGACCCTGAAATAAAGAGTCCCGTGCTCTACTAACTGAGCCAGCCATGTCCCCTGGGAGACTTAATTTTAAAATAGCAGTATCACCCAAGTGACAGACTTATTGTAATCACTATTAAATTCCCAATGGCCTTTGCAGAAATGCTGAAATTTATATAGAGTTGCAAGGGACCCCAAATAGCCAAATCAATCTCAAAAAAAGAAAAAAGCTGGAGGACTCACACTTCCTGATTTCCAAACTTACTACAAAGCTACCCTACTCCAAATAATGTGGTAATGGCATAAGAATAGACATACAGATTAATGGACTAGAACCAAGATAAATCCACACTTATTGCCAATTGATTTCAAATAAGGTTCCCAAAAACATTCAATGGGAAACAAGGGTCTTCAACACAAAGTGCTGGGACAACTGGACATCCACACACAAAAGAATGAAGTTGAAACCTTAAGTCACACCCCATGTAAAAATTTACCCCAAATGGATTAAGAACCTAACTCTGCAAGCAAAATCATAAAATCTTAGAAGAAAACATAAGGGAGAATCTTCACAACCTTGTATTTAACAGTGGTTTCTTATATATTACACTGAAAGCATAAATAACAAAAGAAAAAACCACTAATTTGGACTTCATCAAAATTCACAACTTGGGTACATCAAAGGATTATCAAGAAAGTAAAAAGACAGCCCATAGGATAGGAGAAGATATTTGAGAATCGCTTATCTAATGAGAGTCTACAATCCAGAATATGTAAAGAACTCTTACAACTCAACAGCAAAAAATCGAACAGTATAATTTTAAAATGGGTCAAGGACTTGAATAGACATTTCTCCAAAGAAGAGATATGAATGGTCAAGAAACATAGGAAAAGATGCCCAGTGTCCTTAGTCATTAGGGAAATGCAGATGAAAACCACAATGAGAGAACATCTTATAACCACTAAGGTGAATGTAATTTAAAGAAAAAAAAAGAAAGAAAGAAAGAAAGAAAGAAAGAAAGAAAGAAAGAAAGGAAGAAAAGGAAAAGAACAAATGCTGGTAAGCATGTGGAGAAATTAGGATGTTCCTACCTTGCTGGTGGGCATATAAAATGGTTTGGACATTGTGGAAAACAGTTTGACAGTTCCTCAATAAGTTATACAGAGAATTGCAAGATAACCAAAATATCCCCCTCCTATATAACCGAAAGAGTTTAAAATGTTCAAACAAAACTGCGTCCACAAATGTTCATAGGAGCCCTATTCACAATAACTAAAGGTGGAGATAGGTCAAATGTCCATCATGGACATGAATGGATAAACAAAATATTGTATATCCATAAGATGGATTATCATTGAAGCATAAAAAATATCAATTATGCCTCAATTAAAAAATCAGTCATTCAGATGCTGGCAAGGATGCAGAGATAGGGGAACCCTCCTACACTTTTGGTGGGAATGCAAGCTGGTGCAACCACTCTGGAAAACAGCATAGAGGTTCCTCAAAAAGTTGAAAATAGAGCTACCCTACGACCCAGCAATTGCACTACTGGGTATTTACCCTAAAGATACAAATGTAGTGATCCGAAGGGGCACTTGCACCCCAATGTTTACAGCAGCAATGTCCACAATAGTCAAACTATGGAAAGATCCTAGATGTCCATTCACAGATGAACGGATAAAGAAGATGTGGTATATATAAATATATACAATGGAATACTATGCAGCCATCAAAAGAAATGAAATTTTGCCATTTGCGACAACATGGATGGAACTAGAGGGTACTATGCTTAGCGAAATAAGTCAATTGGAGAAAGACAACTATCATATGATCTCCCTGATCATATGAGGAAATGAGATGCAATGTGGGGGGTTTGGAAGGTAGGAAAAGAATAAATGAAACAAGATGGGATCGAGAGGGAGACAAACCATAAGAGACTCTTAATCTTACAAAACAAACTGAGGGTTACTGGGGGGAGGGAGGTATGGAGAGGGTGGTTGGGTTATGGACATTGGGGAGGGTATGTGCTATGGTGAGAGCTGTGAAGTACATAACCCTAATGATTCACAGACTGTACCCCTGGGGCAAATAATACATTATACATTAATAAAAAAATTAAAAATTAAAAAAAAACAGTCATTAAGGGGGCACCTGGGTAGTCAATTAAGCGTTGACTCTTGGTTTCAACTCAGGTGATGATCTCGGGGTCCTGGGATTGAGCCCCACATTGGGTCTGCCCCTCCCCCTGCTCTCTCGCTCTCTAAAATAAATAAATAAAATCTTTAAAAAAAAAAAAACAGTCGTTAGGTGGGAAATATGTCTTCAACATATTTTTAATCAGAGGACCCAGGGGAAATTATGTAGAAATACACGTATTAAACATTTGAAGGACAAAAAAAGAAAAGGCAATGATGTATTGATAAATGCTACAATGTGGATAAACCTTGAAGACACTGTCCTCGGGGCACCTGGGTGGCTCAGCAGGTTAAGCTTCTGCCTTCAGTTCTGGTCATGATCTCAGGGTCCTGAGATTGAGCCCCACACTGGGCTCTCTGCTCAGCAGGGAGCCTGCTTCCCCCTTCTCTCTTTCTGCCTGCCTCTCTGCCTACTTGTGATCCCTCTCTGTGTCAAATAAATAAATTTAAAAAAAAAAGAATAAAGAAAACATTGTCCTGAGTGAAAGAAATCAGACACAAAGGCTACATGGTGAATGATTCCACTTACATGAAATCGCTTGGATAGGCCAATCCATAGAGACAGAAACCTGGTAAGTGTTTGCCAGGGGCTACTACTAATGTCTTGTGTATTTTACCACACACACACACACACACACACACACACACACACACACAGAGATTAGGTGGCAAGTAAGCACACACAAAAATGCTGACCATCATTGGTCATTAAGGAAATGTAAAGTAAAACTGAAATGAGATTCTATGAGCAACCTACTGGAATGGCTCAGCTCCAAAACTCTGAAGGTACCAAGTGCTGGTGAGGATGTAAATGGAATCCTCCCCTCTCGCTGTGGGAATGCAGAATGGCAGCAACCCCTTTGGAAAACACTTTCACAGTTTCCTACAAAATGAAATACACACTTGCCATCTGACCCAAGGACCCCACTCTTAGGGATTTACAGGAGAGAAATGAAGACATACATCCATATAAAAACTTATTTGCAAGGGTTAACAGCAACTTTATCAAGAATTGCCCCAAACCCAGAAATAGCCCAAATATTCGTCGCCTGGTACGTGGGCAAAAGGTTTTAACTCCATACATGAAAAGATAGTCTGTAATAAAATGAAACATTCTGCTACTATTTGCAATACATGAGTGAATCTCAGAAGCTTTATCCGAATGAAAGCAGCCATACACAAAGGCTATCTATCGTTATCAGTCTACCTGTGTAGCTTCCTGAAACAGGTAAAACTGTAGGGACAGAAAATTGATCAATGGTCACCAGGGGCCGTGACTTGGAGAAAGAGATGAACTACAAAGGGGCAGAAGGGAAATTTTAAGGGGGAAACAGAAATGTTCTCTATATCATTGTTGTGGTAGTTGACATGACTGTGTACATTGTTAAAATTTATAGAACAGTACACATAAAGGGTGAATTTCACCATATATAATGTATACCTCAATTAAGTTGACTTTTCAACCCACTCATTTTTTTGTCTTCCATTATTGTTTCTCTGAGGAGCACAAGCATTGACTCTTTTAATCTCACAGCAGTGGAAGTGGAAGGGAGGTAGTTTCTGGAGCTGAATATCAAAATGGCGGCACTCTTTCCACCAAAATCTCACAGCACAAACAAAAAGCCCGTAGGTTCATTCAGCACAAGTGAGGACCAGAAAGAAATAAGGGTCACGCTTCTGGGTCATCAAGAAAAGGAAGGGAAACAGAGTCTGGGGAGGATGAAGAAGGAATCGAATGGTGGGGAACTGGGCTGCTGTTAAATGGGGGAGAAGTAGTGATTAAGCCCCCTTGAGTAGGTTGGATGACTTTAGCATCATGACTAGACTCACAGATCAAAAGCATTTTTGTCCTTTGTATCCTAGGATCCCGAGTAACTGGATTCTTTGAGAGGCTGTGGCACAACATTTATATTTAAATGAAATGAAAAGGATCCCAGTCTTTAGATCACCTTTTGCCTAAAAATGGTGCCTCCCCCCACCACCAGCACCCTCCACAGGCTCGCCAACTGCACATATTTGAAGAGTTAATGCATCAATATACTAAACCTGGCTGAAAGGCAGGACAGTCTCCCATTAAATTAAAAACTTTAAAGGGGACTGTAATACAACCATTGTTTTGTCTGTTATTACTGCAAGAGCACTAGAGAAAACAGTATCTCATTCTTGATTGTGTGCTTGTGAACAACTCTTCGTCGAAATAGACGGCTCCAGTGTTTTCAGGACTCTGAAGGGTAGAATAGATCTGAACAGATTCAATGTAGACCTCAGGAATTGAATATACAATTTCGGTGAAGTACGTCCTTTGCCATTCAAGCCCCACTAAAGCTGCTACATGGCTCATATAATTGATTTGCGGCTCCTTCTCCCTGCATCTACCCCTTGGTTTATTAAAATAGAATAGACAAATAGCAATAAAGAGAAAAGCTCCACTGAGAATTGACCAAACCACATCACTTTCTTCACACCTAGGGTATTCCGACCAATAGTAATTTTACAGTGGCATTGCACAGTCCCAGACCCAGAGCCCTGCGGCCAGGAACCTACCACACGAGCAGACCTTTCCCTGAAGCACAACAAAGCAATGGTTTCGTGAAATCACCATTAAGTATCATCGAACACCGGAGAGACGAATCGGACAGAGGCAGGAGGACATGATGAACCTAACGCCTAAAAACCCATTAGCAATGCACCGGTCTCCACAGGAGAGCACACGGTTGTTGATATGCTCCTGATGAACACGAAGGACTAAGGCATAGACCGATACAGACGGAAAGCCTCCAACACCAGGGGCCACAAGAAGTGCGATTTTTTTTTAAAGATTTTATTTATTTATTTGATAGGGAGAGAGATCACAAATAGGCAGAGAGACAGGCAGAGAGAGACGGAGAAGCAGGCTCTCCACTGCGCAGAGAGCCCGATGTGGGGCTCAATCCCAGGACCCTAGAATCATGACCTGAGCCGATGGCAGAGGCTTAACCCACTGAGCCACCCAGGTGCCCTGAAGTGCGACTTTTTTGTAAAGAAAATATACCTAAAAACAGACTAAGTGGAATCATCAGCCCCCCCCCCCCATTTATCATTATTATCCCAGTTCTCAGCGTCGCTTCTTCTCAGTAATACACAACGCATGGTTAAGAAATAACCGGTATCATCACGTGTCTTAATCATGCAAGTATATTCCATATGTGTAGGACCTTGGGTGGTGCCACAACATCTGAGCACAGAGAGTTGACTGTTCAATGAGAATATTTTTAAAAGTTACAGACAGAACTTGGCTAAGTCAGCCGGAAGACTTGGTTTCTTTCCTCCCTGACACCTAGAGCTTTCTCGAATGCTTTCTCTGGGTCCCAGGAAAGGAAGGTATTTAAAGGAATATTTAGACTTTATGTCTGTGCGGGCTCACTGCCGCTTTGACAAGAACCGGAAGCATCGTGGGCTGTGTCTAACGAAAATTAAAGAAACTAAAAACTAAAGAAAATTATTATCATAGAGGGGGGAAAAATGTACCTCCACGTTTAAAGGCCATTTGAACACAGAATTTAAAACTTTGAAAAGTTTGAATTAGTTTTTGGTGGCCTCATGTGCACACATCCTTTCAGCAAATACTCAATCAACACCAGCCACGTAACATGGAGAAGGAGATGCAGGGAAGATGAAAATGAAAAAAAAAAAAAAAAATTCCTCAACAAAACAACCCTCGTCGCTCACTGTTTCTGAGAACTTACAAGGCCTTTAAATAACAATTATTTCTTACCAAATTGCAATTTGGTGAGTTAAGTGTAGAGGATGCAGCAACATTTTACGGCATTTTCATTAGCACCCAAAGGGACTTTTAAAGAAATAAAAGAAAGAGAGAGAAACATTACATTTTTCGTTTGGCCCATAGAATTTTTTCTTAAGGAAGAATCTGCTAAGGGGTTGATAATATTTTTCACCACTGACCCATGAGTGAGGTCTCATCCTTTCAGAGTGCCTGGGCTCGATCCCTGTCTATAAAGATGTAAACAGACATTTCCACTAACATACGCACAAGCCGTGGTCTCTCCTTCATTTGTTTACATTTCTGCCTGGTTTTGTAAACAGGCATGTGATACATGCTTCAACCCAGGGCCTTGGGAACATGGTAGGAATGGGGAAATGTATACACAGAATCAACACAGGCCACATTTTCTCTCCAGCCTCATACAGTGTGAAGGTTGGTATTTATTCCGCATTTGATGAAGCCTTTTCCCCCAACCCCAATTTTTCTCTAAAGCCTTAAGTTTACTACCTGAGTACTTAGCCACAGGTGAGCGGATGAAGGATGAATTATCCCAGATTCCAGTCCTAGCTAGATGAAGATGTGGCAAGACGAGGATTGCACAAGTTTCTGGGAAATGAGTTGTACACAAGATTTTATTCCATTTTTAAAAGTTACTCATCCACTCACTGAGTCCAAACCAAGGTTATGTGGTATTACCTGAGATTACTGGTGGTTTCTCCAAGCTGACCTTGGCTCCCCCGGCCCTCCCACCCCCTTTACAGAAAACATTCCTTGGGCTGAGCATCTCTGTTCTCGGAGTCCCATCAAGTGCCTCGTCCCACAGCTGTGGTTCCAAGCATTGTTATTTCATGGACCAGCAAAATCCCTCTGAATGTTTTGGGAACCACTATAATATTGCCATCTTTGCATTCTGCCATTAAGAATTTAAACAGTGAAAAAAAAAAAAAAAAGAAAGAAAGAAAGAAAGAAAGAAAGAAAGAGAAAAAAGAAAGAAATAGTAAAGATATGACCTCATAACCAATTTATAAATAGAATACATTTCACTCCATGAAAAAGCTCATAATTCTTATTTTTTCTCTTCTTGCCATCGATTGACTTTTGGGAACCACTACCTTTGAGCTTTGCATCAGGGCCATAAAAGAATGAGTTAACCAAATATTCAATTTCTGCTGTTTATGTACCATGGCATGGGTTCAAGTTCATCCTGGCAGCAGAGTAGAGGAAGTGAGGAAATGTAAGAGTCAAGCCCATGCCATCTCAGTCCTCTGCGTGGTGCATACTGCCAGTGTGGGCCATACCTCCGAAGGGCAGTTACTCAGGGTTTGCCCCAGTCCTTAGTGTGCGACTAGGAGTCAGTAAGCTCTCCCTGCACGCCAGGAACAATCGGAGGCAAGAGCTACCCTCCAACCCTGGAATTCTTAGAATCACTTTAAAACTTTCAATGTGATTATCAAAAGCACAAGGGAGGGCTCAGACATCTCCGTTTGTGCAGATGCAGGCATACTCAAGTCCAATTAACGTGACCCTCAGGAGTGTAAGGCAACGTAAGAAAGCCAAAAAATTACTCAGTCTTTTATAGCACCTTGTTGGTTTTTTTTTTAATATGAATTATTTCAAATGCAGTTGAGAACTAGGAAATCAGTGTCCTTGGGAATAGTATTGGACATGTGTATGTTTTCAAGCAATCTGGGTGAATTTCCTCACCAGCCAAGAGGAAGCCTTAGCAAATAGGGAGATCTGAAGAAAAAAAAAGCCTGAAAGCCTCCAGAGGTGCCTTCCTCTAGGGCAAACTGTGTTTGTCACGGAGGCCTTAGCAACTGCTGGGTTTTCCACCATTGTAAGGGCTTCAGCAAAGCTGTTGCTGCTGATGAAGAGATCATAAAGACCTTCCCCCCTCAGTGAAATGAGGAAGAAGGCTGCATCCTGGATATTTTAAATAATTCAAAATTAGATCAAAGTGCTGTCTTTCAGGGGTGCCTGGGTGGCTTAGTTGGTTGGGTGGCTGCCTTCGGCTCAGGTCATGATCTCAGGGTCCTGGGATGGAGCCCTGCATCGGGCTCCCTGATCAGCAGGAAACCTGTATCTACCTCTCCCTTCTTTCTCTCTCTCAAAATAAAATCTTAAAAAAAAAAAAAAAAAAGTCTTTTAGGAGCAACTGCTGCCCAGGACCTATATCTTAGAGGAGGAAGCCTGAGCCCCAGAATTCAGGATACAGAGATGTCCCTAGATGCAGAGACTGGGAGAACATCCACTGTGCTGGTCACTTCACTGTGATATGTACTGTCTGTGTTAGCACTCCAGTCCGAGCTTGGTAGATTTTAAACCGTCTGTTCCAACCCTACTTTTCCCATGAGCCCTGATAGTTACGATGCGCAGTTTTGCAGTACTGTGGGAGGAACCAAAGCACCTGTTTTATTTTCACACAGCAGTCAAAGTCCCAGTGTGATCCACGGAGGGACAGGGATGTGGAAGGACGTTAGGAATTCAGGGCTGGGGATGGTTATTAGGTTATTAGAAGAAACGAGAAGCAGGCGTCTGGCATCATCTAGAGGAAATCGCTCCTGATGGGCTCCTAATTCTTAGCTCTGAAACATATCTGGTCTGGACAAAGGCAATGCTTCAGATTATCCTGGCTTCATGAGAAAAGAGAAAAAAACAAACAGTGAAGAACATTTAATTCGCTTATTTGTAATTACGTAGTTGCTCTGCCGTCTTCGAAGCCAGAATAGCTTTATAAGATTCCTCTCAAGTGCCAACTCCAGCTGATCGGCCTGAAGCCATCGGGTAAGAAGGATGCTGCGGCCACATCTAGGCTCGGTGGGGAAGAATGCCACCATCGATCAGTGATGCCTGTCAGGACACGAGCCACAGGGGTCACGAGGAAGAAGGCTGCATCCTGGATATTTTACATAATTCAAAATTAGATCAAAGTGGTGTCTTTCAGGGGTGCCTGGGTGGCTTAGTCGGTTGGGTGGCTGAAAGCCTCCAGAGGTGCCTTCCTCTAGGGCAAACTGTATTTGTCACGGAGGCCTTAGCAACTGCTGGGTTTTCCACCGATTGCAGAAAGTGAGGAGATGAATGGGCTGGGAAGACAACCCCACAGGGTCCTGGAATACGTACGGTTACACTTTGAAAAGGAACACATCGATCCTCGGATAGCCAGTCTGTCTCTGTCGGTTCCCCTGAGGCTGGTCCTTTGGGTAAACTGAGAATGTGGAGGGTTTAAACTAGCAGCGCTGAAGAGAGTCGCACTGGGACCCCGGGACCCTGTGACCAGAAAGGGCCCCACTTCAAGGATCCTGCTGCTCATTACCTTTGGACTTGTAATGCATTTACTCAGCCTAAGTACTTGCCATGCTTCTCCCCTTCCCCCATTTTTAAAAAAAATTAGTTTCAGGGGTAGAATTTAGTGATTCATCAGTTGCATACAACACCCAGGACTCATTCCATTAAGTGCTTTTTTTAATGCCCATCACCCGACCCCCTTACCCCATTTTATGTTTCAGTATTTCATTGCTTGTGAGATGCCATGGTGTTGGTATACACCAGGACACCGTCAGGAGGTTGTTTTCACGCATGTGAACTTGACTGTTTGGGGTGGTTTAACAGTGGGACCGCCAAGGCAACCCCTTGATATTTTAATTAACAAATTATTAGAGGACCATTCGAGAAGAGGGTATGAGTCCTGGTTGCTGTCTGGAAAATTTTCTTTCCCACCACAGAGAAAGTACATGACCGGAACTTGCAAGACAGGTATCAGTGGCTCAGAGAAAAAGCCAGAAAGTACAATTCAGGGGAGCACTCATGTAAGAAATACTCTAGGAGGCACAGAGGACAGACTATGACATGGGGAAAAGCATGGATGTGGACAAGTCTGAGTTAGAGTGGAGAAGTCATGCTCTATGTGTGAAGACCTTTTTGGAAAGGCTTAACCATATCCCTCTTGTATGTCCTTTCGAGTTTTGCAGAAGAGCTACTTGTAGATAAGTACAAGAGCTTCCTGTCATGCTGCCGCCATTTTTCTTCCTCATTGGTGCCCAAATTATTGGTGCCTCTTCAGGCTGACTGTGCCTTAGATCCAGTGAAATGCGGCATAATTTACATCCGTGACAAGTGAGGAAATGCAGTAGTAAGGGGCTAATTGTTGAAATATTGTCCATATCTTCTTAATGGGTTGGTTGCGCATCTAGGACTACAATGGGTGACAGTTTCGTTCTTGCCACACCACATGGATGTCACTTAATGTCATATTTCAGAAAGGCTGGTTTTGAGGAACCCAATCATGGGCTGTGGACAGCCAACTAGAATGGATCAACCCAAAGTAGAGCCGTGTTTGAGGCCACACAGCAAGATTGTTCTGTTTGGGTAGATGCCTGACAGTCTGAGCTGTCAGCTTAGGTATGGAAGGAAGAATGCATGTCGCCAAGTGTGTCACTGGATTATTTCTTGCTAATTATCACCTTCAACTTCGTTGATAATCCCCACTTTTAAGTCGCCATTAGCCTTCTGGTCTGCTCCTCTCTCTTGTCATCTTTAATTTCATTCTTACACCAAAGGGACTTCTTGGATGTGTTTTTACTGCTAATAATCACAATACAAAGAAATCGTTAGGTTAAACGGTGGGAGGGGGGAATGAGATGCTTGTCCAAATCACCCATTACACAGGTGCGTCTAAATTCCTACTTTGGATAGTTCACAGTCCGAGGTGAGGGGACAGCCCTGTATGTGTCACTATTGAGAACATTCTAATCACAGTCTCTTCCATTTGAGCTTCTGCCCCCTTAGTGGGAGTCTCTGAACAACACTTCCCATGTAGATGGTTCCCTGTGAAGACTTTCATTTGATCAGTGGTGTGTACAATATTGTCTTTTCTTGTTTAACTCCATAAACATCCACTGCACACGTCATAGAGGCTAGACGCTGCCATCCCCAGCCTTAGACACAAGGATTGATGCAGCCCAGCCCCTGCTCTTTGAAGCACGTAGTCTAGGAAGGGAGACAAATCTGGACATAATGACAGTGCAAAATAACACGGAACGTCATAAAATAACATGTTGTAAAGGCCCTTAACCCAGTGGAGCAAGAAGACCTCAGCGCAGATGACTTCTGGGCTCTTCTAGAAGAGCAACCATTTCCTCAGCAGTGAAGAGGGGGAGTGGTACAACATCACCCCGCAGGACGGCTGGTGCAAAGTCACAGACACAGGACAAAGAAGGGTGTGTGTGAAGTAGCTCAGTGTGAATGTAGACAGGATATGTGGCAAAGGTGAGCAAAAAGATGAGACAGCAGGCTTGTGTAAGACTTGGTCATGGAGGTCGTCCACAGGGAGGGAGGAGGTTTCATTCTGCGGGTGACGCCGGATGAAACGCTTGGAAAGAAAACCGCATTTTCTGCTTCGATGTGTATGTCCAGTACGCAGAGAGAAACATTGCCTTAGCGACCCCAGAGCATCAGTGTCGGTGGCGAGAGGTTTTTCTGACCAGCCTTGGTGCACATGGTGGGCCGTGGGCCGAGGCATCTGGATTTCCGAAGGGGGTCTCAGCTCTGACAGCTCTCCCGACACAGTCATTGCGGTCTGGTCCCTCCCTGCAGCGGGAGGCAGAGCCAAAGGCTGCGTTACTGCGAGAGACTGTGGCTTTGGCCTTCGTGGGCTCCCCCCACTGCCTCGCTCTCTCCTTCCCTTGGGGGAAGGAGCTTGCCAACACACACTTCGTGTTTCAAAGTTTCCTCCTTGGGTCGTTGCAGAAGAGGCGATTCTACTTGAAAGCAATGAGATTGATTTCCTCCCCAAACTGTAGGCTGCCCAATCAGCGGCCGGGTCGTTCAGCCACGTGACCTAGCATCTGACATTTACCACTCCTGGAATGGAATTACACCGCACTGCTACACTGTGCGCTCCCCCTGGGCAGGGCTTTCTCCCTTTGGCTCCCTCCTGCTTAATACCGGTTAATGTGCAGTAGTGCTGGTTATCTGGACAGGGATATCAACTGGAATGTATCAAAGCTTTACCACAAATGGAGATTTATGTGTGTGTGTGTGTGTGTGTGTGTGTGTGTAAATTATACATAGACACACACATATGTATGTATATAGGAATACTATGAATGAGTTATCCCATTTATGTGATTTTCTTGATGCATTAAGCTGAGACCATCAAACGTTTTTGCTTTATTTTAAAAATTATACATATATGTGCATGTGCATTACTTTGTATGACACCTATGTGCATACATGTATCAGTGTATGTATGAATGAGTTATCCTGTTTATATGAATTTTTCAGATGTGTAAAACTATCAGTGACTATCAAACATTTTTGTTTGTTTTATTTAAATCAAGTCTTCACGGAAATGTTTCTGAATGTGTCGCAAGGGTGAGTTCTGGAGTCCACTTGCTCTGTTCGAATCTGTTTCTTCACGTCATCAATGTCTGTCCTCAGGCAGGTGATAATCTCTGAGTCTCAGAGTTCTCCTCTATAAAATGAGAACAGTAGTAACTGACAGTGAGGCCGTGTTTATTAAATGGGCACACGTGTAATGCACTGGCATGTGGCACACTTTCAAGAAATGCTAACAAGGAATACTTTATGCATATTAGAACTTGTTCTTGAATATTGGGGCCATCATCAGGATCGCTGGTGATTGTGGGAAAACAAAGCCAACACCCTCATGGTCTAATAGGGGTGAGAACATTATTTGCACCTCTATTCAGTGGTCCCAGACTGCCAAGCTTCCCACCAGTCTTATCTGGTTTCTGAATGTTTAAATGGCATCCCTTGTTTTCAGATTATCAGCTATTGCACTCTGAAATCATCAATATGTTTGAGTACCTAATGGTCTTCTTCTTCGCATAGTGTTTCACTGGCAAATCAAATAATCCAACCTGTTTAAATTCTATCCAAAGTAGGAATTTAGACGCACCTGTGTGGCTGACTTAGTTAAGCATCTGACTCTTGATTTCAGCTCAGGTCATGATCTCAGGGTCATGAGGTCGAGCCCTGTATCCAGGTCCACACTGAGCACAGAGCCTGCTTGTCCCTCTCCCTCCCCCTCTGCTCCTCCCCTTGCTCGCACAAGTGCCCTCTCGGTCTCTTTCTCTCAGACAAATAAGTAAATAAAATCTTTACAAAATTAAAATAAAACAAAGTAGGAATTTGAAGGCTCTGACGGAAAACTGAAGTCTATGTTTCAGTATCTATACTCTGTGTTGTCTGTTTTAGCCACTTAAAGGTCTTTTCAGCCGATTTCAAGATTATTAGCTATGGAAAGACAAATGCTTCATGAGCTCACTTCTATGCAGAATCTAAACTAGTCAGACTCATAGAAGCAGAGGGTAGAACAGTGAAGGCCAGGAGCCGGTGGGAGGGGGGAATGAGATGCTTGTCCAAATCACCCATTACACAGGGTGAGTCCATTCTGGGGATCTAATATGCAGCAACATGACTTACTTACCAATACTGTACTGTGTACCTGAAATTCACTAAGACAGTAGATCCTAAAGTGATTCACCAGAAAGAAGGGAGGGAGGAAGGAAGGATAAATGGTAACTATGTGAGCTGAAGGATATATTAGCTTGATTCTGGATGACTTTACAATGTATACATAAGTATATCAAAACATCAAGTTGTACACATTAAATATATACAATTTTTATTTGTCAATTTTACTTCAATAAAGCTGGGGAAAAATCAAATTGCAATTGATCATAATAAAATGAGGGCATAATTCACTTCAAGTGAAGTGACTCATCCCCTCCCCTTTGAAAGCTTCTCTATCCAGAGAGACTCCTGGTGTCACAGGTGTTCCCATAGCGCGTTCTTACTCACCCTATCTTAGCCCTTAGATGCTGTCCGATGCCGGCATTCTGGGCTGAACTGGAAACTCCCTAAGGACACCGTCCTCTCTTTTTGGTTTCCCTTGTCTGGCATGTTGCAGAGACTCTATCATTAGTAAATGATTTCATGAATATCATTTCCCCCTTATTAAAAAAAAAAAAAACTGTACTTCCAACTAATTAAGCCTCTCATGACCTACTAATTTTCCGGTTCAACAGACTTCTGATAAGTTTGTCAACTAAGTGAAAATGTCAACGTTTGAGAAGGTCAGCATGAATCCTTGGGTGAGGGGAGGGGCTTAGGGGGGTCTCAGTTTTGTGAGACATGGTGATTTCCCCAGGTGGGTGCTAACATCGAAGCACAAGAGGGCAGAGAACATCAACCATAATCCTTTCGTGTTGTTGTTGTTTTTTAACCTCTTCAGGTTACAAACGCTGCTGCCAACTTCCATGGCCAGTTGACTCTTCATCTCAAACCTTTCCTTGTGTGTGGAGGGGACGCATTCACCCAGTCCAACTTCGATGGCTGCGTCACTTCTGCCCGGTGTGTTTTAGAAGCTTTAAAGAACCACATTTAGTACCTGTATCTTTGTTCTCTACATGAGCTTCGGGTTTTTGTCTTCACAAGTTTCTGTTATCGATCATTTTGGTTTCTATTTTGTTGAGAGAAATTACTGGAAAATGTCTCATATGGAGTATTAAATTGATTTTATGATTTTGACAGTTACAACCCACGCTAGAATGAAAATTCCTTGTACCGTGCACCTTTCACAGTGTTTCTGAATTGCCATGACTCTCCCTTGTTAGAGAAAAACAGTGGTTAAGAATAACAAATGACCCTTGCAAAGAAGCAGGTCCAATCAAAATAATAGTTCATGTTCCAAAACCTTTATTCTTTTGAAAAATTTCCATTCTAGATAAAGAATAATTATCATCCAATCCTCGTTTTTAATCTTCAAGTTGGTCCTTGATTCAGTGTTTTTGCCAATTGCTGAACTATAAGATTTTCCCAAACTGTGGCTAACAGAGAGTAATTTCTGTCTTCTCTGGTTATTAAATGATCCTGAATCATAGGTCATAGATGTCGTCGTTTCTGGGACTGTGGTTTGGAGGACAATTCGCTGATAAAGAAATCCCTCTTCACGTTTTCACATAATAACCAGATCCAAGTAGACTCTCCAAGTCGTGTCATAGTTTTTCACCTTAAAAAAAAAAAATATTCAGCCCTAACATGAAAAGTAAAAATTAAATAGAACCTGAGAGAATATAGATCGATCTTTACCTCTTGCTCTGCTGGCTGGCTGATGCCACTGCCTTCCTATGGTCCCCGGGATGTGCTGTGGCATTTAGACTGGGTTGAGTTTAATGAGTTTAATACAACAAGAAAATTTACTGAACTGGAAAACAGATGCACTTAAAATAGTTCAATATTTGCCAACTTAGTGGTTCAGTGTATCACATACATGGTTCAGTGACCCACCTGTTTCCCGTCACTAGCTGGCTGGACAGAAATTGATTCCCGCCTTCTACACCAGCTACCTGTCACTAAAGGAACGGGGAGCTGCATTTGATTTCTGGGTTGATAAGATGACCGATATTGAGATTTCTTTCATCACTTTGGCCCATATTTGATTAACATTTGTCTTCCTGTGGGTTTTATCCTCGAAGCATGACAGAAAAGACATTCAGATGTGTTAACTATCTTGTGTTTAACTGATGCCATCCTGGAGCCATTGGATTAAAAGCCTCCTGAAGCCTTAAGAACAATTGTTACATTCGTCCCACAAGCCCACATCCTCCAAAGGAAAGAGCAAGAAAGGACCTATGAAGGCAGAGGCAGTTACTTAGGGAAAAGATTCGTCTAAGTCATTACTGATGACTTTTAATATATACTCCCTCTAATTCCCTGATAATTCCGCATCTGTTTTGAGAAAACCATGGCACTTACAGGAAAAGGCTCAAGCCTGCTTCGTATGTAGATGATCGTTGCTTTGCTATTCTGAGTTGTTTTAAAAACTCATTTTACATGTAGATCCGTCTCTGAGAGGAAGAGGCCAATTTCCTGCTGCTCAAATAAGGAAATAAAACATATCCACTGCTTGTGTTCTTTATTTTCCTTCACCTCTTTCCTTTCAGAAATTGAAATGGGTAGAAAAATATCTTGTGCTGGAAGCTATCCCGGGAGGCCACAAAATTCAGATGGCCAGGGGGCCCTGGAAGACCCCGGGGCAAACCCCGGGGAAGTCGGGGTCGGCAGCATGTGGAGCCGTTGTCAGCCCACAGGACCACACAGCACTGTGGCGTTTCCAAACAAGAACTTTTATTAAATCAAGCCAGCCAAGGAAAGCTGCTCTGTTTTGAAAGGAGCATATTTAAGTGAGAAACGGCTGGAGCAGTGGGGTGATTTAACACTTGTTAGCTGATAAATATAGCCTTCACCAGAATAAAACTTTATGATGCCATGTTGAAAAGCTTAATTACTAAACCATCTATGCAGATCTTTCTTGCTCAGGCAGCCAGGGTGACAAATTATAGCAGCGGAATAGTATTTTTCACCTCTGGCATTTCTGAAGGGGAGAAGTATGTCTAGAAACATCGCGAAAGCAGTAATAATCCCAGACCAGATATTACCGAGGGAAAAAAAAGACGTTTCCTTGAGTCACCAAGCCTCTGTGCAAAATGCCATCATCTCCACCCCCCGCCTACCCACTACCTTGTTAAGTAAAAAGAACAAGGTCAATTTTACATTTATCTGGTATTTTATACTTATCCAAGTACATATACATATATACATATATATGTACTTTATATATAAGATAGATGCCAGAAGAGGAGCCCACGCCTCCAAAACCCATTTCTATTTACGGGGCACCACACTGCTGCCCGATGAACATGGTCACCAAAGCTGAACCAAAATGCCAGTTGGCGATCTGGTCCTCACCACGTGGCTTCATTTCAGAGAGCTGACACCAACCCTGATGTGATAGGTACCAGCATCTGATATGGAATAAAGTCTTCACAAGTCCTGGCTAAATGATGGATCCTCCCGTGATTTTCATTTGCTGGCTTATTTCCTTCCTCGGGGGTCGCTCGCTCTGACACACAGCCGCATTCCGGAGATGCGGAGCTCCAGCGCAGGCGCAGTTGGCCGAGCGTGCAGACCACCGCGCACCTGTCCTTCCCTCTGTGGACCTGTCAGGCTCGTCATTCGGGGTGTCCTTCTCTTGCTCTCTGACCTGTCTTTCTCCCCTTCTGCTTTTTCTCCTGCTTTTTCCTCTGGGCTCAGTCTTCCATTCTCAGAATCCAGGGATCCAAGTGGACTCACTTTGTGATTCATAGTATTTGTGATTCCCTGTTTTAATATATCTTTTTCTTTTTCACCCCTTAAAATTTAAAGCTGTCAATCGGGTTTGTTATTTGAGGTGACTGGACCATCGTCATTTTGATTTTCAGAAGTAATGCGAGAATTTAAAACTGGCTAGAGTGTTGGGGGAATCTCAGTGCTAATAACCTAAAAAATATACATAAAACATGGTACCAGGCTCTGTGGCTGACATAATGGAGCATCACCCGCAATGTCCAGTTGGGAGCAGACAAGTCCCATGGAGTGGGAGGCAGGGTAAGCTCCGTGTTTGTGTCATCAAAGGTGGTAGATAATATGCTCTAGAAGCTGGGGAATCTGAAGAGAAAGAATTAGGTGTTCTTGGGAGGGTGTCCCTGAACAGATGCAGAGATGTGTCAGTTTAACTCATCCAAGGCATCATCTGGGCTGACCCGGCTGACTCCACGAGTCCAAACTGCGTATCATGGTGGTCAAGACAAGTGAGGGCTTTTGGCGGAGAAGGGTCAGGAGAAGGTAGAATGTGATCTCTGGGAAGAAGAAGATGCCCCAGCAAACCTCACACCAGGCTGGGGCAGGACTGAGCTGCTATAGTCCAGGCAGGAATCTGTTTGTGTTCCCGTGGGTACCATCTGGCCAGGTAAGACAGGGAAGGTGAGAATGTGGTAGGTTCTTCGTTTTCTTCTCCACGGAGGGTGATTATAATCCACTTAAGACCTGCGAGGGAGAAAGAGTCTTTAAGAGAGTGTTGATTTAAAACACATGTAGAATCACAGAATCTGGGAATGTCTGAGCTTAGAAGGGCTTGGAGATCATTTAGACCAGTTCATAGCCATCTTGGATTTTCAGTCTTCATGAGAAGCTGTAGAAAGGTATGGCTCTTCTAATAACAACGAAAATGCACAGAGACACATAGAATTCGCACACCATTGTAGAGCCTGCTGGCCCCCTGCCTATTTTTGTAAATAAAGTTTTATTGACACACAGCCTTGC
This sequence comes from Mustela nivalis, assembly GCF_964662115.1. NCBI lineage: Eukaryota > Metazoa > Chordata > Mammalia > Carnivora > Mustelidae > Mustela > Mustela nivalis. The sequence continues at coordinate 113,320,479 of NC_139021.1, forward strand.
TCATTCATTTGTATTGTCTGTGGCCATTTTTGCATTACAGCGGTAGAGATGCATGATTGCAACAGAGACCATAGGGCCTGCAAAGCTTATCTGGTCCATTAAGAAAAAAATTGCTGACTCCTGTCCTAGAGAGTTACAGGCCTCTGCAATCTATTTTTGGACACTCAGAGGTCTGTGAACCCCAGATTAAGAACCTCTAAATCTCAGCCCTATCACTTTATGTAAATACAGGCTTATCTTAGATCCACACATCTGGCCCATTGTTCCTTGATCCTATGCCTTATTGTAAATCCTTTAAGGCCAGTGGTGTAGCTTTGCAGTTAAGAGTGAGTCCTCTGGAGTTCAACAGATCCGTGTTTTAATCCAGGCGTTGCTCTTCATTGTGTGACCTTGAGGCAGTTAAAAAACCCCTCAGTCTGCTTCATCGTCTGAGAAGTGAGTTCAAGCATTGTATCTCATACCTCCCATACGATTGTAGGGAAGCAGGAATGTGCCCACAACTATAGCAGAGTGCTGGGCACACAGTAAATGCTTAATAAATGCTTAATAGCAATGATGAATGGGAGTAGAAGGAAGAGGAACAGATCCTCCTGGTGCCTCCAGACTCTTGTTAAGACCAGGTTCCTCTGCATTTACACAGAACACTTGGGAGAGTTGATAGTTAGGCTAGCATGTGTGTTGATCGCAGATACGATGAAACACAGAAGATTAAAAACTCTAGGTTTCTGCAAACCTTCATGTAACAGAATGGTACTGTTCACCTGAGACCAACCATGGACCACTTTCTCTTGTCCTGCTCCAGGTGGTAAGCAGATACCTGTTGCATGGGAGGTGAGGTGGTTTGTTCAGATGCGGTCCTTGAAAAGAAACCAGGATAGGTCATTACCAGGAGTAGGGCAGGTGGAAAATATAAGAGTGTTCTCTGCACTGAGCACTGTCTTCTCTTTTGCAAGCGTGTGGGCAAAAAGTTGCATGCTTGGACAGGCTCCTTGAGATTATTTACTCTGAAACACTGTAGAAACTGGGAGTGAGTTATTTTCACATTCTTAACATGTTTGGCTAAGTATGCAGATTCATTTCCTGTCCCTAGCCTTCGTTTAAAAATGAAACCTAACTCCTGGTAAGTTCCATGACATGGTGGTGGGTTCTGTGACCTCTCAAATCCACCACCTACTAGATGTTGATCTTGGACCAGTTTCTTCATCTCTAAGTCTCAGTGTGTTCATCTGTAAAATGGAGATATTAATTTTACCTACCTTAGGGTTATTCTGAGGGCTATAGGATATCCATTTAGCATGTGCTCTAAAACTAGAGTGTGCTCAATAAATTTTAGCTGGTCCTATTACTATTATCATACTGAACTATGACTTATGAAAATAATCCTCTTTCCAGAGGCCTGGGTGGCCCAGTCAGTCAAGCATCTGCCTTCAGTTCAGGTCATGATCCCAGGGTCCTGGGACCAAGTCCAACATTGGGCTCTCTGCTCAGTGGCAAGTCTGTTTCTCCCTCTGCCTCTGTGGTCTCTCTCACTTTCACTCACTCTCAAATAAATAAATAAAAATCTTAAAAAAAAAAAAAAAAGGAAGAGAAAATAATCCTCTCTCATTACTACTACTGCATTGGTGGTTAATCTAAATTAACCTAACCCTCAGTTAGATGGGGTGCCTGGGAGGCTCAGTCGGTTAGACCCCAGCTAGGAAACCGGGTCAATGTTTGTCAAATTCTCCAGGGACTGTCTTCAGGTGCCACCGTAAGTCTGGGCGCAGAGTCATTTGTGATCAGAAATTCTTGTTGACTCTTGAGTGAATGAATGAAAAAATGCTCTTGCAGCTTATTGCCATGCTCATTAACATACCCGGCACCCCATGTCCCGTGAGCAGATCGAATCTTCCCCGTCTTGTGATACCAGTCCCATGTGTACTTCCTCACTCGTCATCGACTTGCCACCCAAACCACAAGACCCACAAAAGCAGGGCCTGACATATAGGAAGTACACAGCAAAAATCTGTTGATCCAGCAAATAAATGAAATCAACTAATTAACATTTCTTATTCTAGTTTTAGTAAGTACCAAAGGGAAATGTTGCTGATACAGAATGATCCCACAGAACAAAAATGCACCAGCCTTCTCCACAATAGAGGAGATAATCACAACAGTACCTTCTCTGCACTCCCTCTCCTTCATTCCTCTTCAGAGGTGAGAGGCTATCTCAGAAAGTTCCTCCTCCATGCTGCCTGCTAGTTTTGGCAAGTCCTGATTTGGAGGGTGGGAAGATGTGGGAGCGCTGCTCTGCCATTGGAAACTGCCTAATAAACACTTGGGCTTCACTTCTCATCATTTTGCTGACTATTTAAAGGTTTCTGCCTACGAAGCCAAAAATTCAAGCAAAGTAATATGCCAGACTACAGGAGCCTGCTGTGTCTGTTTTGTGCTCTCCTACCTGAAAAGCTGAAGATATATATATATATCATATATATATATATATGATTTTATTAGAACTATAGATAATTGGATTACCTGGAGAGGGAGGTTATGTGAATTCCAATTTAAATAATTATGAACCAGAAATTCCTTTTCTGCACCAACTTCTGCATTGCTGCCTTTTCAGAATGCTTGCTTCATTTTTTCTTTTCTTTTCTTTTCTGTTTTTTTTTTTTTTTTAGTGCCTATACATAGCATGTTGTGGCGTATGGTATACATAGCATATTGAAGTTGAATAAATCTTGCAAAGCTTTGGAATTGGGGTTTCACTATAATATAGCAAGCTCCATGGGGCAGAGATTTTTGTCTTTCTCCTTCACTATGGAATCCCCAGTATCCAGGATTTTGCCTGGCACATACTGAATACTAATTCGAGAACATTCAGACCACCAGCCCTTAGAAAGCCAGATTATGCACCTAAAACATGTAGCAAGAGAAATGGGAAACAATTACTAAATTCTGACAAGTTACAAAAAATGAGAATGAAAAAACCTTGAGTCTTATGGCTGTGTAAGCAAGTTCTATAAAGACAGGGATCCTGTCTAAATTATCTAAAGTGCTAGATCCAAAATCTAAGCACACAACAGGTCATAGAGTAGAACTTAAATAAATTTTTGTTGAATAATTCAATGATTAAAAGAAGGAACCATCTAAGTGACAATGAATACTACATTCTAAAAAATCCAGGTGAAGCTTCTAGAAAGACAGCATGCACCAGGGTCCATTTCTTTGTAGTTGGTGTGTTTGTGTGAGCACACTGCGTGCCAGAGTGGGGGAGGCGATGTTTTTCCCCATGCAAACAGCACAGCTCGCATGGCTGCGAATTCTGCTCAATGGTTTATGTCCTACCAACAACAGGCAATGAAGGCTTATTGGCTTACATTTTCATTTTCTTGGTCTTCTTTTATTAGAATTGATTTAAAGCTGACAAGAGTTAGACCTAGTATAGCACTCACTTCTATCAGACAGTCACAACCTCAAACTCAAACACTGTTTTAATCATTACAATAGGCTGTGTTTATTTACCCTTTGGAAAACAGACTATTTGCTGCAAACCAGAAGGTTGTCAGAAAACAAAATGTCAGTGGTGCCAAGACCAGGGTGGAGAAAAAAAATCAGCAAGGGTCACTCATTTGAGAAAAGTAAGTTCTAAGAAAGATCTAAGAGAATGTGCTTATAATTAGGAAATCCATTCGTTCGATAATCTGTGTTAATAGTTGAAATAATAAAAACAAAAAATAATAAAATAAGTAATAATAATAAATAAATAAAATGAAAAAATAATACAAAATTAAAAAAATCCGTGTTCATAGTTGCAAAAACAAAAATAAAGATTATTTCAATAAATGCTGAAAATTATGTCATAAAATGAACATGGATTGGGCGCCTGGGTGGCTCAGTGGGTTAAGCCACTGCCTTCGACTCAGGTCATGATCTCAGGGTCCTGGGATCGAGTCCCGCATTGGGCTCACTGCTCAGCGGGGAGCCTGCTTCCTCCTCTCTCTCTCTCTGCCTGCCTCTCTGCCTACTTGTGATCTCTCTCTGTCAAATAAATAAATAAAATCTTTAAAAAAAAAATGAACATGGATTACTGGTAAAGGCTTATAGTAAACTCAGAAAAGGGGGCCCCCTTAGAGGGATAGGTTATTCTAAAACCATAACAAACATCGCAATTAAGAACAAATCACTGCCTGCTGGTGGGTATTGTGGAGGGATATATTGCATGGAGCACTGAGTGTGGTGCGCAAACAATGAAATCTGAAACACTGAAAAGAAAAAAGTTTTTTTAAATGCAAAAAAAAAAGGTATACACCTCATAGAATAAAAAGAACAAATCGCTGGAACCATCCACATTAAATTGGGAAGAAGTCCCCACGTCAGTGTTTTGAAATTTCTAAGGAATGCCTTAAGACATGGAACGTTATTTTAAACAATGTGAACACGGGGAAAGAGAGACAAAATGAGGGGTGGTGGTGGCTCAGTGTGTTAAGCTTCTGACTCTTGGTTTTGCCTCAGGTCTTGATCTCAGGGTCCTGAGATGGAGCCCCACTTTGGGCTCAGTGCCCAGCATAGAGTCTGCTTGTCCCTCTCCTTCTGCTCCTCCCCCTGTTTGCATACTTTCTCTCTGTCTCATAAATAAATAAAATCTTTGAAAAAAAAGACAAAATAGTTACGATTGCCATTAATATGAACACTCAGGTGAGCTAATTTCTGGAATTAATGAGAAGTAGCTCGAAAGGCTGAATTACAAATATTCAAAGACCAATAGTTTTCCTGGATGGTATAATATTCAATGTAAATATATCTTTATATATTTTTATTAACAAAAAACATAAAATACAAAGGAATATATCTAAGAAGATACATTCAGAATTTATACAAGGAAATGTTTTTGAAATTTTGCTGAATGATATTTTTTAAACATTTGAATAAGGAGGAAGATATACCATGTCCATAAAGGGGAATCGTAAATATTATTAGTTTTTTCATTTTCCTCTAATTAATTTGTGAATTAAACATAATCACAATGGACATTGTTAACACAAAAATAAACTCTAAAGTTCATCAAGAAATTAACAGATAAAAATAGCCAATAGTTTATGAGCAAGAAGGTCATAAACATGGGACCTATCAGCTATTATGACATATTATAAAATTAGATAAATAAAGAAGTTTACCATTTATTCTAGAATTAACACAAATCAATGAAAATAATGGCTGTAAAAGCACTCAGTGTGATAAAAGCCGCATTCAAAAGCAAGGAGAAAGAACAGATTATTGAACAAACGATTTAGGAAATTTGGCTAGCTCTTTGGTAGGTAGGCAGGGAGGGAGGGAGGGAAAAAAGAAATCAGATAGGATTCTATTTTATACCACGCATTATGAGAATTTCCAGATGGATTAAACGGGTAAATATAAACAATACGTACTCCCCCTTAAAAAAATAGAGGAAAATGTAGATAAATATTTAAACCTCTCAGAAAGAAAAAGCTAAGTTTACAGATCGATTATTAAAACACGACTTTACAATGATTTATAGTAAAAGTGTATTATCTGCTCAATGGGGAGCTTCCTTCTCCCTCTCCCTCTGCCCCTCTCTCCTACTCATGCTCTCTCTCTCTGTCTCAAAGGAATAAATAAAAAGTCTTTGAAAAAAAAAAGTTTAAAATTTTGACATTTTTATTTTTTTTAAGCATTATAAATTATACAGCTAAAAGTCCTATCTGTTCCCTCTTTGTCTCTCCCTTCCCTCACAAGGAGACTACTCCCATATTTTAAAATTTTTATTAATTTATTTTTTGTTACTTATATGGTTTTTAAAATTGTTTATTACTCCCATATATTTATACTTCGACTTTATGTTTTCATAAAAATATGATCGTGTTCTCTTAGCTTTTTAATTACAGTATATTGTTTATGTTATTTAGAACTTCCCCTGTTCTGTATTTAATATTTTTCCATGTTAATATGCTTAGCTCTAGTTCATCCATATTAATTAATGCACACTCTTCCATTTAATGAATCTATGACTTTATTTGTCCATTTCCCCACTGATGGACATTGAGTTGTTTTAAATTTTTACTATTGCAACCACTGTAATAAATATGTTTGCACATGTCTCTTTTGTGCTTACCTAAACGTTTTTACAAGGCATTATGTTAACACGTATTAAAACTGAGTTGTGAGTTCAAGGGAATATGCTGCATTTTTTCTGTCCTCTCCCTGTTTTAAATAATCAATAATTTGAAAATTAATAAAAGAGAAATATTATGCAGAGTACCTTAAAGCCAGTTCATTGAAGGGTTCTCATGAGTAAAGAAAGTGGGTCCATGTTGGGACAGGGATGAGACTGGAAAACCTACTTAGTGGCAGACCCTTAAGGAGGTGGCCAGACCATCTGTAGAGCCAGAACCCGACCACTCGGTCTACACAGTTTCCCAGGAAGCAAGAACCCCTGGGTGTAGACAGATTGCTGTCAGGTCATTGTGGTGGTGTTGGGTTAGAGACCATTCCTCTAATTTCCTAGCACCGAGGGCTGGTGTGATTCTAGAAAGTGCGGAGAGCAGTGTCTGCTAACCCCCTCCCACCCCCACCAAATGACAGATGGACTTTCCCCTCCAGCTGCTGGAAATCAGGGCAAGCTGTCATATTTTATTTGATTGAAAAAGCAAATAACCACCATGAAATACCACCTGACATCCACTAGATGGCTACTAGCAACAAACAAACAAACAAACAAACAAAGGCAAAACATACCAGAACGTAACACATACTGGCGAGGATGCGGAGAAATTGGAACTCTCGTGCACCGCCGGTGGGAGCGTCGGTAGTATGGGACAGCCAAGGTGGGACATGGCATAGTGGGTCCTCAAAAGCTGAAACGTAGAATTACCACACGGCCCACCAATCCTTCTTCTGGGCATATACCCTGAAGGAGAGAAAGTGGGGACTGAAATAAGTGTGTGTACACCCAAGTTCATGGTTACCTGATTCACAAGAGTCAAAAGGCAGAAGAACCTTCCTTCCATGATGGATGAAGGCATAAACACACCCTGTCTGCAAACCATGGAAAATCATGGCGCCTCAGCAAGAAAGGAAATGCTGACCCAAGTTACCTCCAGATGAAAACGTGAAGACCTTATACTGAGTGAAAGAAGCCAATCATGAAGTACGTCGGATATCGCTTAGAAGAGGTATCTAGAGGAGTCCAGTTCACAGATACAGAGAGACAGTGGTTGCTGGGCGCTGGCGGGGAGGAAGGAATGGGGGGGCTAGGGTTTAGACTGAGGGAGGATGAAAAATCACAGAAGGTCAGTGCTGTGATGGTTATAGGACATCATCAGTGTACTTAATGCCACAGAAGTGTACACTTAAACATGGTAACTTGTATGTTGTGCATATTTTATCACGATTTTTTTAAAAAGGAAAGAAGAAGAAATTTGTTATTTCTTGCAAAAGGGGGAGAAGGCCATTTACAAATATATGAGAGTGAGGCCCCCTGTCTCACTATATTTCTTTCCTACTTAACATCCGATTTAACAGAAACGGCCAAAAAAGAGGAACAAAATACCCACACAAAGCAGTATATATAAACATGTTTTGCCTAAGTAATCAGAATATATACACATGGGTATGGATGTGTGTATACATGCGTACGTGAGTGTAAATATATACTTTATAGACGGGTATGTATAAATAGTGCACACTTACCTATATATACAATCTCGTTCTGCTTCATGAGTAAACAAAAGCATGCAGGTTAAAGACCATGGTGAAATGCAAAGTGGCATCTTTTAAAAAATTACTAAATTCTAAAAAGCGATCAAAAGGGACAGGAGTTAAAATGTTCACAGCCTCTTTGCGTCGTAAGCTGACAGTGTGTATCCAATGTGGTTTCTTAAGCATGTTTTTTGACTCAATCATCACACTTCTAAGAATCCGGCTCAAAGGAATCATCAAGGATGCAGACAATGACTTATTTGCAATATGTGCATTTCCGGTATTAGTTTTTATAGCGGAAAAACTGGAAACAACCTAAGTCAACACAAACATATGTTTGAATAAATTCCAACAGATCAAAACAGAGACGTGAAATGTAGTCACTTGAAAAGTTTGCCTATCTGGAATAATTCTTATGATGTATAGTTAAGAGAAGAAACCCAAAATACATAACATTCAGACCAACATATTATGATCTCGATTCTCTTAAAACACACCGTGTGTAGAATGTGCCTTTACGTGTAGACATGTACGAAGACCAAAGGAACTATACTGAAATCTTAACAAGGTGTTCGTGGCGGTGGGATTTTTAGTGATTTTTTTATACTTTTGCTGTTTATTCTCTATTTTATATTTTTTCCATGGCTTTACATGATGAACCAGCCAAGCAGCCAGTTGACCTTGCTATAAGGTGCTTCGAAGGGCAGAACCAGGACCAGGAGCAGCGGGAGAGCAAGTGAAGGGAGGAGTATCAGGAAAGCACTTGCAACAAGCAGAAATTCCCAGCATGGAGCAGGTGTCTAGGGGCTTCTGTCTACCCCCCCAGGAACTGCCCCCGCAGAGGCTGGGTGACTACCAGCTGGGACCATGAGAACTGTGCTTGCCAGCCCTGGCTGACGGGGGCCATTTAGGGGAGGGGGAGGTGGTAGAACGCACATTCCTGGACACAGATCTCCATCTATGTGAACTGAAACTCTGGGCCTGAGGTCTGGACATTTGCATTTGATTTGAATTTCCCCAGCATCTTCAGAGGCAGCAGGCAGATAATTTCGGCCCTTGGGAATCCCCGGATTAGAAGATTTAAGCTTGCTTCCATATGGGATCTCAAGACAAATGCTGAAACTAGAGACCATCTGATTATTTGCATTATAAAATCGGAGACAGTAATACAGATCCAAGGGGAAGTGTGCTGGATGGGGCTGGGAGAGAGGACAGAGTAACTCGGAGATTAGCCTTGCCCACTGTTTAGTTAGCTGGCAGTTAGCCTCTGGTCTGGGGGGCCTCATGCTGTAACTTGCAGGAGGGAATGTTTGCATTCTTAGAAAATACACACCGAGTATTTGTTTTTTACTAACATCTAATGTATTATTTGCTTCAGGGGTACAGGTCTATGTTCAGCAGTCTTACACAATTCATAGAACTCACCATAGCACATATCCTCCCCAGCGTCCATCACCCAGCCACCCTATCCCTTCCACCCCCACCCCTCCAGCAACCCTCAGTTTGTTTCCTGAGATGAAGAGTCTTCCATGATTTGTCTCCCTCTCTGGTTTCATCTTGTTTTATTTTTCCCTCCCTTCCCCCTAGATCCTCTGTCTTGTTTCTCAAATTCCTCCCATCAGTGAGATCATACGATCATTGTCTTTCTCTAATGGACTTATTTCGCTTAGCCTAATAGCCTCCAGTTCCATCCATGTCTTTGCAAATGGCAAGATCTCGTTTCTTGAGCAGTAAAGGGTCATTTTGTCTACAATGAACACTTAGATGGTTCAAAAGAAAAAAAAAATGTTAGTTAAGGCTGATAGATAGGGGATAGACACATAGATAAATAGATGATAGATTATTAATAGACAGATGATAGATCATTGATAGATGATAGACAGGTAAACGGATGGATGGAAAGGAGATCGAGAATATGCAAAAGGGACTAAACTAGAAATTTAGGTGAAAGATAAATAAATGGGGGTCTTTGTTTCTATAAGCTTGGAACTATATTCAAGTAAAATGTGACCTCACCAAAAAAAAAAAAAAAGAATTAAAAACATGCCAAACACAGCAGTAATCTCTGGGGTACGAGTCTAAATCACCAGGCCTGTTTTTCTAATGGTTCCTTTATTACCAACATCAACCAAAGGGGCCTCCATTCAAAACACGTGGGGGTAGATCAGGGATCAAAATGTCCTGCCCTCAGCGTGGTCCAATTCGAGTGAGGCGAGCATAAAATGCAGCGCTGGGGCCCTGAGGCTGAACTAGAATTCTCCGGAGAGGGGCCCCGGGACCTAGATCGCCTAAGTTTCCTGGGTGCTGCTTTATGTACCAATACCGTGTTGCTTTTCAAAATATGGGCTGTGACTCAAACATGGTTTGTAATCTCAATTTAGCAAGCCAAGAAGTCTTTTTTTGTTTTTTTTTTGGTGGTGTTGTTGTTTTTTGTTTTTTGTTTTTTTTATAAATACCAGAAAGAAAAGATCGAGAATGCTGACACGCGGTGAAGAGTGGCCATAATTTCGTAATACATTGGCTTCGGCGCCCGGGGTCACTATGCGAGCTGGGTTTCATCTAGAAAAACAGAGCCATGAAATACGGCCTGTGAAATACACCCCTGCTCTCTTGTCCTGTTTAGCCCAACGGTTCTGCCCGCGTCCAGACTTGGAGGGATGGGGTGGCCGGGCAGTTCGACTGCCGTGAGAAGGGACAAGCTGTTCTGGGGACTTGCCTTACTGGGTGCCTCCCTGTCCTTATGCACTCGCCCTTCTGGCAGTGCCCAGAGCTGTCCCCTCTCCCACAGATGGCAGCAGCGGCAGCACGTAGCCCATTCCTTCCTCAGATAGACAGGGCACAGCCCAGCACACCATCTCTGTCCGCACTCGGTGGCAGAGGGGGGCACGTCTCAGAGAAGGGGCGCGGATGTCTCTGTTTGAGGGAACAAGAACCGAGGCAACCCATTTTCAGGGCCAAAGTGCCGGGCATTTGATTCAGGCCCCTCGCATCAGATCGAAATCCCATGCAAGCCCTGCTTTTCTGCCCCAGATGGGAGAGGACAGGTGTCTGAAATCAGCATGGAACAGGACAGGGCGCACTCCAGGACACATGACAGGATCTGAGAAAATCCTCCCGGGGCTCTGGGGACCCGAGAGGCTGCTGAGCTTTCCAGAGCAGGGATGTCCCCGTGGCTGGCTTGTGAGCCACCCAGAAGTTCTGCTGACGCTGAGAAGAGAAATCCAGAACCCAGGTGGCATCAGTGGCCAGGCTGGGGAGTCTCGAACTGTCCAGAGGACAGAGATGCGCCCTGCAGGCCTGAGAAAGGCTCTCCTCTCCCTCTCACAGCGAAAGAAGTGTCTCCCAAGGAACTGAGAATGAAATTACTCAAACGAAAAACTGCCAACTTCACCAAGACGCTTCCTCTCTTGAGCCGGGCCTGGGAAACGTCGCCGGTGAAGCCCCAGAAATGAAGTTGCTCGCCAGAGGAGGACAGAATGAGACACTCTCAGATTTACTCAGTGACACTTTACGGCGCTAGAAGCCAACCCCTCACCTCAAACCAAAGCCCTGAAATGCTTGATTCACTGCCGTTGTGGTAGAAAGGCCTTCTATCAAAGGCAGGCTCCAATACCACAGCCAGAGATAAATAACAGAGGAAATCATGGAGACCATGACCTCTTGGTGACCTCTTCGAGCTAAATCTTTGCCAGACCTCAGACTATCAAACAGGCTTCCAGCCTGCCCAGAGCAGCTCGTGTATGAACAGCTTGGAAGCCCCCTCAGCATGCAGAAACCTGGCTTTCTAGAAGTTTGAGGAGAGACACTCCAAAGGCATTTCTCGCTTTATTCCCCACAAACAAGGAGTTGCTATTTAGGTAAAGAAACCCTTCTGGGAAATGAACTCATTCCTGTGGGCTCCCTGGGGTTATTTGGAAAGGGGTTTGCCTGGGAGTTGGGATGGCACCTACCTTCTGTCCAGTGGTGAGACATTAATTAGTATTTGAAAACTGTGGTCACTCACTCACTAGCAGAAAATGACCTGACAGGACGTCCCAAGGACTTCCTCATCCTGTAGAATAAGACAGATGGTTGGGGGAACATGGACCAGGTCAATGCCTGGGTTCCACTCTCAAGATAGTGTCACAGTTCACAAAGGAGACTCGTGCTCCCCCACATCCAACTTCCTCAGAACCCCTGAGGCACAAGACAGCAAAAGAGGCTGAAGGAAACCAGTGTCTGACAAGCGAGGCTTGACCTCTAAATTGTCCTTGGGGTGTCTGACCTGAAAACATGCAAAGCCAGCTAAGACCTTAGAGCAAAGGTGTGGAGACAAGCCAGAGGGCAAGATCTGACCCTCAGTTGGATAGAAAGGAGATAAGGCGATCCTGACAACCGGTGGCGGGGGGGGGGGGGGGGGGGGGGGGGCGGAGGTCAGACATGTCTAATTGGCATCTCTTAGTGGAAAACTCACCGACGAGTACAAAGGCCAATTGATAGAGATTGTGTTTGTAGAAACAGACGTCACTGTCCTTTGGACTCGTCTCTCCTCTTGTCAAAGATGTCATCTCCGTCCCAGAATCTAAAAATGGCCTCAGAGTTTGGAAGGGTTTCTGTCCTCAGCTGGCTTAGGGGCCTCTTCTCAGTCCTTCACCAGAAATAGGAAGGATTCTAATGAGGATTTCAATGTCTGCCTTAGTCATAGGACCTTACTCAATTTCTGCTGGCGTGTAAATAAGTTAACCAGTTACAGGAGAAGCAGCTCTTTAGGGAGAAACCAGCCTCCCTTGGGTTCCTCCCAGGGCCCCTCACGGCGCAGTTTAAATCGAGAATTCTCGGGTCCTCCCAGCCTGGTTCTGGAAATGTGTGACCTGTGCGAACGTTGCACAGACATTTGTACCTTCCGTCATTGGTCCATCATGGGGCAGTCGTCCACATAGTGCATCCGACCCAGCAAACCCTGAGGCCCCTGTTTCGGCACACACACCCTCCAGGAGCGAGCTAGGCCAGGCCCTGGTTTGATGGTGAGTGAGAACAACAACCCAGACCTGGCCAATGTCACCATGGCTTTGGTTTTCTGCCACAGCATCCAATAAGCAGTGAAAAAAAAAAATGGAAAATGGAGGAAGGGGGGAAAAAAAAAAAAAACCAACAACAACGAATAAAACGCTTTCATGCACAGAACCTTAGTCCCGTACCCTAATCCTAGGTACGTATACAGAATCCCGTCTTGGGGGTCCCGATGTGAATACTCTTTTATTCAGAGAACTGTCAATTCATACCCATCCCTTGTGAAGGCCAAACTAGGATCTTGTGCATGAAACATTTTATTCAATGTCACAGTTACCAAGTATTTTTTCCAAGGGGCCCAACAAGACTGAGGTATTTGATTTACCCGGAGTTGGCATTATATTGCTTTCTCTCCAAAGAGGCTATGCCTTCCTGAATTTCACTAAATTTCACTAATCACAGACTCCAACGACTCTTTGAGTCTAGTGGACATCTGTCAGTTACCTCCCTGACATCCACCGTCTCTCCTTCCAAAGACTTCGCTCGGGTGCCCTTGCTTTTCCAATCCTGAATCTGCGTCGTCCAGTATGGGCCATGTGCTCCTAGACTGGAACGAAGAGGGGCTTCCCCTGGGCGTGGCCACTCACGTGGCCGAGTTAGGGGTTGAATACCCATGAAATGAACGAATTCTATCAGATTGAGGCTCAGGGCCTTGCAGGAGTTTCCCAGCAGACTTCAACTGGAGAAGATTGGCCCCCTGGGGCTGCCATGTAGGACAAGTGTAGAGCTGGCTGGACCCCCGCGGGAAGGGGGAGAATGAAGCCAGCACAGTGGAAGGTGGAGCCAGGACGAGGAGATCAGTTCTGACCCGGAGCCTGCATTTGCACTCTGAATCCTGCCCTGGCCTTTTAAATTATGTGAATCTATAAATTCTTGCTTGGCTTATGCCAGCCCAACTCGGTATATTTAAGTCACTTGTAACAGAACGAGTTCCAACTTATGCAATGATAGTGGAGCTCTTCCTGGAAAGAAAATGTTTGCTGCTTCTGATTTCTATAGGTTGAGGCTACTAACAACACTGTAGTAATAGCACTAGTGGTAGAAGTAGTAAATCCTATTCATCAAAGACTTTTCCCCCCAGGACTATACCTATAGCTTTACACACATCATTTCATTGATAGTTTTTTTTTTAGATTTTTAAATTTATTTATTTTAAGAGAGCAAGTGAGTCTGCATAAACAGGGGAGGGGCAGAGGGAGAGAGAATCTGAAGCAGACTCCCTGCTGAGAGTAGAGCTGGACCTGGGGCTCGATCCCATGACGGCGAGATCACCACCTGAGCCAACACTTAACCAACCAAGTCACCCAGGCGCCCCTCATTGGTGCTGTCCTCTCCATTTTACAGAGAAGAAAATGGAAGTGACTAAAGTCACAATAGCTTTCGAGTGTCCGAGACGGAATTTAAACCCCAGTGTGCCTCGTCCCATAGCCACGACCGGCCATTAGTTGGTAGGCACCATGAGAGCACGAGGGACAAAAGTGACATATTGTCGTCCTTGTCCTTCAGGAACTTTTATTCCAGTGAGAGAGAGAGAGAGAACATGTAGGAACCATGGAGTCAACCCTCTCCCCACCCCAGGACCCACTATGACTTTATCTGCTTAGTGGCAATTGCTTTTTTTCCTCAACCAGACATGGTACCCCATTCCTGAACCAGTGGAGGGCATTTGGAAATACAAGGAATATTTTCCAGTTGTCACAATGACTAGTTGGAGGGGCGCACCTGGAATTTAGTGGATACTGACCAGGGACATTAGATGGCCGGGAAGGTGCAGGACGGTCCTGCCCGACAAAGGATGGTCCCATCAGGTGCCAAACAAAAGTCTACCATGAGAGACCCTTAAGGCTAAAGTTAGCTATTGAAATAATCCACCCAGAACTGGTGGCAGATATGCAAAGCAATATCATTAGTGTTGCTTTACTAGAAAAATGAAAATAAAATTCCAAAGTCTATGAAAAGCACTTAATAGGGGTACCTGGGTGGCTTAGTCCAGAGTCTTGGGATCAAGCCCCGCATAGGGCTCTCTGCTCAGCAGGGAGTCTGCTTCCTCCTCTCTCTCTCTGCCTACCTCTCTGCATACTTGTGATCTCTGTCTGTCAAATAAATAAATAAAATCTTTTTTAAAAAAATTTTAAAAAAAAAGAAAAGAAAAGCACTTAATGAAACATGGTGCTATCCCCAGAGCATCCCACTGCTACCCATTCATGGTATGAGAAATCTTACACCAGGAGTTTCTCCCTATGGTTATAAGCCCCTAGAATTTCATTTCCTTCCCAAGGTATTTAAGATCCAAGTTTCTCTTGGAGCCCCTGGGTTGCTCAGTCGGTTGAGCAACTGTCTTCAGCTCAGATCATGACCCCATGGGATCAAGCCCCATGTGGGGCTCCCTACTCAGTGGATAGTCCACTTCTCCCTATCCCTTAGCCCCTCCCCCTTCTTGTGCTCTCACTCTTTCTAAAATAAACAAATAAAAATATTTTAAGAACTTAAAAACAAAAATCTAAGTTTCTCTGAGAATGCTCAGCCTGTGTCCAGCTCTCATCTTTTCCAAGTGGGACCTTGAGCCCCTTGCAAGGATACTGGACCATGTCTACCCTTCCCAGTCTCCATATCCAGATTCTCTACTTCCCTTCTCTTCCCCCTGTCCTCTCATGCCCCCCTTTCCATCACTGGTCATCTTTTTCAAAAGGTACTCAAACCCTAAATGTGAAGGTCTGGCCACATTGGGCACATTCCTTCAGTTTGTGGGTTCCCTTCCCAGTAAGGTTTAGAGTGGATATTACCAGTGTTTCCTCCAGGAACCCAACCACTTCACCCAACATAGCATTGCTTCTATGGGGCTTCTTGGGTTTGCAGCCACATATCCTCAAATATCAGCCTAACCGCCAGGGTCTTCGCTCTGAGATTTGTAAGTCATTAAAAATAGAATTTGTGGTGCATCAGTGTGGCGTTCCGGAAAGCAGACACTGAGATGAGATTAGATGCAGAAGGGAAATGCCTGTGAATGATAAAGTGCGGGGAGCAGATGTAGGCATGGAGAGCCGGTCCAACATCTGTGAAAGGAGAGGAGAATGGGACAGGAAGAGCCAGAGAGCACAACCTTGAGATGATGTCAGGCTGGCTGAGCGCCGGGGCAAAGATCACCCGTGGGAGGAAGAAATGGCTTGGGCAGAAGTGGTCCAGCTCTCGGGGCCCCGGTCTGCTCTGCTCAGCACCTGGCCACTAGCCAGCTACCTTCCCCAAGCAGCTTCTAGTGGCCACACATGGTGTTGTATTTTTAAAGTGGAAGTCATTTGTCATACAGTGTGTGTGTGTGTGTGTGTGTGTGTGTGTGTGTGTGTGTTTGTGTTTAAAAGAAAGAAGATTGCCTTGGAAATTAGGGTCTGAAATGTGACATGATAAAATCATAAAACCAGAATCTAATCTTTCTGTCTGGGAGACCAAGCCTCAGTCCCAGCTTTGGGGCTCTTGGCCTGGCCGACCATTTTTTAAAGGAATGGACCTGGAAATGCCAAGAGTGCAAAGTATTCTGGGATGGCTGGGCACCCAACATGCTGCATTAATCGTAGACGGAGAAAAGTCCTCTGTTTTGGCCCCAAATCAGGGGAGTTATTTTGGGAGCAGCCCTCCTCGATGACCCAGACATTACCATCTGAGGTCCAGAGCCCTGAAGAACACAAGCTTGGAGAGAGCTTTTCTATGCCCTGAGGTTCTTTCTTCCTAGGGCTTTCTGCACAGATCTGCTACAGATCCAGTGTTCACCTTCTCATGGGCTCTTGTGGAGAAGCAGGTCATTGTCATCAGGGGGCGGGGAGCTGTCCTGGGAGGGGACTCTGCCTGCCTCTCCGGGGGTCTTCCTGACTCACAGTCAACAAGCATTCAGAGTTTGCCTACCCAGACCAAATTTTACCAGCCCGTCTTCTGCCAGGAGCCATAGCCATAGCCATAGCCATGACCACCGTGTCTACCATCTTCATGATGTTTGCTAGGTGAAAGTCTCTACCACAAGCTGCCGGATGCTGGGGAGAGGACAGAAAAGCGATTCAAAGGAAAGTGATGCACCATGCTAGTCCAACAGGGAGGGCTGACAAATCCTACTCCGATCACCAGTGATTACACCCAGACCCTCCACACACTCCACAGGGAATGATAAGCCAGTTATAATGACTGATACTTACTGTGCTGCTCTACATGATCTCATCTTCAAAGAGGAACAGCCCTATCTAGAAGGCACTTTCATAATCCTCCTTGGAAAAACGAGGACACCCAGTTCTCAGGTGATAAAGTAATTTGCTTAAACGTACCCAGGCAGCAACCACTGTTCTGACCTCCAAGCGGGTGTCCTACCCACACCGTCCTGTTGCCCAATCTCTGTGATCAAGACAGATCCAGTTTTGGGGGGCCAGAAGCTTATATATTGGGAGGGGCAGCCCTCATTAAAATGAAAATAAATCTAGAAGGGGTCCTCACAAGTGAGGAAGCCTGAAGGTTAAGTTTCGTTAAGTTAGCTAGTTAAGGTTAAGTTAGCTCATCACTAAATCCATTTCTGACTGTGACACTATTATTGCCAACAGTATTGATAGGAAGGAGAATAACCCTTCTTCAAATCCAAATATAGAAAAACCAGGCTTTTACGATTTTCGAATTGTCTTTGATGAATAACATTGTTCTGGGCACTCAGAGAACCCCCCCTTCCCACCTCCACATGATTTTTCTGCCTCTGACTCATCCCACTGCCTGCTCCAACTCCAATTCTCTTTGTGTCATCTCTGCATCTCTGCTGGTGCCTCTCACTACCAACTTCTTGATAATTATTATATCGATAGGTAACAATCCTACGTGTGCCCGGCACTGCTCTGAGCTTTGCTCTCATTGCCTCATAAAAAAACTTGTACTGTTGCCCCTTCTCAGCTGAGGGTCCTGGGCCCTGGGAGATTAAACAGTTTGTCTCTGTAATGTGCAGTCTTAACCACCACACCACAGGGCTTCGAGCAGCCCAGGTAAATCAAACTTTAACTTGAGGAAACCTCATGTAGTCCAGAATAAAGTATAATAATTACAATGCCTTTTTAAAAAGATTTTATTTATTTATTTATTTATTTATTTATTTATTTATTTGAAAGAGAGCAAGAGAGAGAGAGAGAGCCCAAGCAGGGGCAGGGGCAAAGGGAGAGAGAGAATTTCAAACACACTCCCGGCTGAGTGCGGAGGTCGATGCGGGGCTCGATCCCATGACCTCGAGATCATGACCTGAACCGAAATCAAGAGTTGCACTTCACAGACCGAGTCCCCCCCCACCCCCAGGGATGACCCCACAATATCAGCTAGCCTGGTAAAACATCAAGTATCAAGGCTAGACCTTCTGCAAGTCACAGATAGCTCGTAGCTCAGAATCCCTTCTTGGTACCTGTGAATAGTGTAAGAGCAAAAACGTATTTCAAGTCAAATCATCAATTCTGAGACGTAAAAGACCTGGACAATGGGTGATTTGAAGATAGAAAATACATTTTTCTCCCTGGACTGCAAATTTTGAAGCCGAAAGGATAAGCTGGAGAATGCCTCGATTCAAATACTTTGCATAGGTATTATGCTTTTGTAGTTATTATCGAATTGTGGGTGCCAGGAAAGGTATTTGAGGAAACAGTGCAGGGGGTTGGGGTGTGTGTGTGTGTGTATGTGTGTGTGTGTGTGTATTAAATGAGCTGGTCAAACTAGCTTGGCAATCTTTTTCCTCAGGCTGAGGCATCCTGGAGAGTGTGTCTCTGAGTCAATTCAATGAAACATTGAATTCAATGTTTGAAAGAATTTCAAAATTTACCTGGTTCAACCCTTCATTTACCCATGACAGTAGTGGCACCCTCATACCAAAGGTCACAGACCTAACGAGCTTCATTCATTTAACAAACTAATCGAGCACAGATGGATAGGGAACTTTCTACCGCACCATGCTGTTCTGTGGCTAAGATAGGCCATGTGCACAGCATCAGGAATCCTTCCATAAGAAAACAAATCCCGTCTATGACATTGACGGGGAAGGTTTTCATTAGTCTGGGCTCTGCCTACCTATCCACCATCATCTCCCACAGATCATCAGTATGGACCCAAGGTCTTTGTATTTCCCAGAAAATACTCACTATGCACTCTTGTCTTAGCTCGTGCTGCTCTAACTGAAACCCATAACCCAGTGTCTTCTAAACAAACAAAACAACATTGATTTCTCACAGTTCCTGAGGCTGGCAGTCCGAGATCTGGGTGTTCGCATGGTTGGGGTATGGTGAGACCCTCTTTTAGGTTGCAAACTGCCTGCTCCTTGTTGTATCTTCACATCCTGGAAAAAGGAGGAGCTAGCTCTCTGGGCTCTTCTTATCAGGGCACTAATCCCACTCATGAGGGCTCCCTCCACCTCCATGACCCCATTACCCTGCAAAGACCCCCACCTTCAAACATCATCCCACTCGGGATTTGATGTCAACATACGAATGTTGGGCGGGAGAAAGAAACACTCAGTCCATAGCAACTCTCATGGCTCCGAGCCTTTATCCAAGCTCTCATATCCATCTGGATTGCTTCCTTCCTGTCCTCCAGCAGGTGAGCTCCTACATTTGTCACGACCCAGAAGCATGACCTTCACAGGGAAGCTTCCGGTGAAGACCCCTCTTCATCCAGGAAGAATTGGTGTGATCCGTCTTCTCTTTGCTCAGCGCACAGCTGCTGAGTCTTGGGCACTTACCCTGTTGTGTTTCAGTTCATGGTTTAACAATATTCCTTCCATCAACTCTGAGTTGCCGAACGCTGGAGAACCGATGCTGCTCGTTTTTATGAGCATCTAATGCCTAGCCTCTAAGAGTATGGGAAACAAGGGTAACAGTAAAAATGAACATCTAATGCCTCCAATCATCCTGAAGGGAAAGTGTGGCAGGAGTAGACATAAATTACCAGTGTTCACCAAGATTTCTTGCTCTTCGGGGTGGCTACATGTCTTGCTTTGAATAATGACATTTAAGCAGAAGCAATCTCTACCACCTGCGTGTGTAATCATCTAAGCGGTCCTGCAATGGCGGACTTGTCTTGGGCAGGCAAGGTCATAAGGGGGTGAAGGCTCAGCCACCCTCGGCTGCCACGTGTTAGACATAGAGGATGGGCGAGAGAGAAATCTCTGTTGTTTTAAGTCACTGGTATCTTATGTTTGCTACAGCAGCATAGGGAGGCAAGTTCTCCTCTAACTCCTTCCCACATCCTCTGACCTCTCCATTTCCTAATCCTACCTCAGCTGTTGGAGTTTGCTTCAGCAGCAGCCCAGTAAGGTTATGACCCATTAAGTATTTGTCTTTTCCTAAAAGCAGTAAGAGTGTGTTATCGGTGTGTTCGTTTTGCGATAAGCTTTTTTAAAGCCACGAAAAGAGCTCTTTTTGACTTTCTGCTAAGCGAATGTAGTATCTTTCCCTCAATGTGCAACTAGTGTTTTTGGCTGTGGTGGTTCCCTTTTTTATATATTTTATTCATTTTCTATTGAATCTTATTTATTTTTATTTGATATAACATTGTACAACATGCTGGCTTGACACATTTATATATTGCAATACGATTACCCTTGCAGTGTTAGCTAACATTTCTAGCATATCACAATTGTCAGTTTTTTGCTTGGTAGCCATAATTAAGATTCAGTCTCTTAGCGAGGTGGATGTCTATAATATAGTACTGTTGTCTACAATTGCTACATCATGCATTAGATCTTCAGGTCTTATGTACCTGCTAGTTGCAAGTTTATAACCTCAAATAACATTTTCCTTATTCTCCGCTCCCCCACCCCAGCCCCTGGTAACCACCCTTCTACTCCGTTTTTATGCATTTTAGATTTCATATAATTGATATCATACAGTATTTGTCTTTCTTTGTCTGACTTATCTCACTTAGCACCATGTCCTTAAGGCCTTAAAGAAATTTTTACTTGAAAAAGAAAAAACAAAGTCAACTCTCTTTTCCATCGGTATCAATGAGTTGGTAAAGCAGTGAAACTGGGTCCGATGAAGGGAATAGAAATTTAAGGCTTGGGCACCTGGGTGGCTCAGTCAATTAAACGTCTGCCTTCAACTCAGGTCATGACCTCAGGGTCCTGGGATTGAGCCTCGTTTTGGGCTCCCTGCACAGTGGGGAGTCTGCTTCTCCCTCTGGCCCTCCCCCGGCTTGCTTAGTTAATTAGAAATTTTTAAAAAGAAAAGAAATTTAAGGCTAAAGAAAGCACTGTTGTTTGTCTAATTCAGCCCAAGGACCCTTCTGTGGAGATGTGAAACGTACAGTGTTCTCCAGAAGTCAGGTTAGTAGGAGCTAGTGTTTAAGAGCACAGTTTCAAAGCCAAATGAGTTTCAATCCAAACTCTGCCTTGTTCTATGACTGTGGCCACATCATTTAACTTCTTGGCATCTTAGTTTTATCATCTGCAAAATGGGAAAATAATAGCTACCTTTAATTGGTTGTTATATGAATTACAACCTTCCATGAGTTTTTGTTGTTAAAGTCCTTGGCACAGTTGCATTTGGCGAAGAGAAATTTTAAACTTCTGGCTCATGTCAGGACCCTGGGATCATCCTATTTCTTTATCATTTGTGGAACTACCCATTTTTCTGGCTTTGATTAAAATTAAAATTAATGTCCTATAAATATTGAGGTGATGGCTTCTGCCAAGTGGGAAATGGGGATTATTGTCCTCCCTCCACGAGACGTGGGAATCTTTGGAAACTCCTTTTTCCTTTGTTCTGGTAACTTCACTTTATGGACCGGTCCCAAGGTGAGACCCACAGATGGGATTCCCAGCCCGTTGTTCTCAGCCAACTCCTTGGTACTTTTCCAAATCAGTCCTTTCATAGATGGTGATTAAAATCCTTTGGTATGTTCCACCCCATACTTTATTGCTAAGTAGGAAGAAACCATTATGTGAGGGTATTGTTGACTGTTACCTTTGTATTTAGAATTGAACCAAATGTATTTGTATGTAGAATGAACCCAAACTAGAGGATGGTTGTCCAGGAGACCGTGGGGCATCCAGAATGTTCTTTAGCTTGAGGGATATGAGCTCACTAGTAGTCAAACACTAGAGACTCCACTTTCTTTCCTCATTTCCTCCTAATCCCTGTGCCAAGGATCCCTAGGTCCCTGGTGAGAAAACGTGCCTGTATTTTCAGACATCCAGACATTGTAAGCCCCAAATACTCCTAAGGTAAGAGTTACAGCTATGGAATTTCATTCAATGGTTTCTATCATGACCTAAGGGCCAGATCTTGGGCCTGGGATTTGTTCCTAACTATCACCTTAATTCACTTGGCAGCTTTGAGTAAGTCATTTCCCCATTACTTCAGTTTGTTCATTGGTACAAAGAATAAAATTTATTTGTGATCATTAAATTAATAATTACCCTTCATTTAGAGATCGCCCAGTGAAGTGAGTGGCCATGATTCCCATACATACTAGAGTTACACAGTGAATATTGATCATATTATATATTTCTCACTATAGCCCTAGGAGGAAGGCATTACATTCTCTGCCGACAGCCAAGGACACTGAGGCTCAGAGAAATTAACTAATTTTCCCACAGGCATCAGAATAAGTGAGTTTTGGAGTGAGGGTTCAAATTGGACTTTAAAGACTATGCTTTCCCAAAGTCAAATTAGATTTTGTTAAATAGAATCCTCAGTGCATAGTCCTAAACATTTATCTTCAGTGTCCAAAGTCTTCTGAAAATGTGTGCACAAAAGACTCTCTTCCAGGAATTACCATTAATATCACAGTCAGTCAACAAGATTTATAAACTACCATTTATGTCTTACCTAGAATAAAGGCAGTAACATTTTGCATTCCAGACTTCCTTTCAACTTCTCAAAGTGCTACCTGTATCTATTGATGCATTTTATTCTCTCAGAAATACTATGATTTCTCAGACACGAGGTGAAAGAATTTGTCTATCAATTACAGTTTCCTGACTGACCCTTCAACCATTGAAATTTCTTTTGGGAGGAGGACTGTGTTTATGCACAAGCAATTCAATTACGTTATTGAATTTTTTCAGGTAAAAGAATAATAAGTGTTTGCTGAAACAAACTAAATGTTCTAGATTTCTGTCTTTGAGGTTAATCACTTGCCCCTTTCCAATCCTTCTGAGGTTTTCCATGGCCATGGATTAGTAAATAACCTTCCATCCAGACTATGGGAATCCATACATTGGATTTCTATCTACAATCCATGGCTGAGTCATGTAGTAAAAGGTACTTCCTCCAGGAATTCAGGAAGTATGAGCTTTACAAATTTCGACACTGCAACCCATCGGCATTTCTCCCACAGGCCCTAGAGTCTAGTCCTGCCTTTCTTATTCATCCTATGTCTGAATTCTCCAAGAGAGAGGCCTCCCAACCTGACCATCTACAAAGTAGGCTCCCAGGATTAATTGGCATTGGCTGAACCTGCTCTGCTTCCGGTTTGTCACCCACTTGAGAGAGCATCTGTTGAACAGAGTACATGAGAATTATAAGCCAAACCCACTCTGTCACCCCAGCCAATTGTCCATCAATTTCCACCAATGATGCTTTATGGTCAGTAGGGATGACTTTAGAAGAACCTGAAACTGGGAGCGAAATTCTTGGGCAGATAGTACTCCCTGATACCAATAGAGCCCATCTTCTGTTCTTCTCTTTCTGCTATTCCCCTGACAGCATGAGGGTGTCTCTTGGGCTTCGTCCTAAAGTTATTTTACAATCATTTAACTTAAATTCACATCGCCTCAGTTTTGACATCATAATGTGATCTGCACTGATTTGAGGCTGCCATCAGGATGAGTTCATAACTATGACAGAACCTCTGTTGAATAAAGAAAGAACCGATTTTGAATGTGGGGAATGATGTAGGATGGAAAGATCACGGAAGGACACCAGGAACAATACAAGCTCAGTAGGGAAATTTTAGACATCAAACATTTTTTTTTTTTTAAACACAAAATACCAAAGGTCACTAGTCTCCCACATCAAATGCACAGACAATTTTTTTTAAAACAAATCCGTTTCAGTCTGGGTCTTGAAACACATCTAAAATATGTGATTTTGTTAAGAAGTTTCTAGGATAATTTTAAATTTGTTGTTTTTAAGAAAGGAAGGCGGAATTGTTTTGGAGGGAGGGGAAGGAGAATGGCACCATTTCGTCTCTGTCCCTCATTCGGTGCCTGAATGTCAACCCTCTCCGAGTAACCGATCTCAGAGTACAGAATTCCAAAATCATTCTCGTTGGCAGGCTTAAGGTGCCACCAGAGGGGCAAAGTGGGATCCAAAATGCGGCTTTGGGACACTTTTTAGAGGGTTGACAGTCCCCCTTTGTACTCAACGAAGGCTGCCTGGGGCACCCATAATTCGCCCAACATGCACCATCTGCATTTATCTTGGCAGCGGTTCAAGGAGAGGCTGAGGTCTGGCCCAAGGTGGGTGGCATCAGCACGCCAGTGTTCCTTCCCCCATCTCAACCCCTCTGAAGAAGGCGATGGAGACGGAAGGTTCGCAGGCTGAGTTCCCGCCGACCTTAACTGGAAATAACTTGCTCTCTTTCACATCTGCAGCTGTGTCCTCCTCAGGGAGTTGTCCAACTCAATGTGATTTTAAACATCTGTCAGCTAAATCAGGGCTCCAAATTTAGCCCTCGGGAACATGATGTGGATTTGCGATGCTCGCTGGAGAACACTGGGTCCATAAACCAGGCTCACAGGAGACAGCCGGGTGGTACTCTGGTTGGCAGTTTTCATCTATGACACATTTAATTTGCCTGCACATTTATGAACATGATGTAAAGGGAAAGAGTGACCGCTTCCCTGAAAACAGCTTTCCGGATCACCACAAGATCAATACCGGAATGGAAAGTCTTTACACTGGGAACGTGGACTGTTTTCCTATCCGATCACTTGCCTGGAATTAAAAAATATTCCCAAGGGAGTCGTTTTGTCTGAATTTCCTGAAACTCTCTTCTCTACCCTGAGCTGCCTCTCTGGCCCAGCTACAGCTTGGCTCTACGGTGCCCATCCTGAAGGGAGATGGGTTTTGCATGTAGTTGTGCTTCGTAGCCGCCATCTTCAAAGACGTCTAGCACGTGGAAAGTCATCCTTTTCCTCCACCGGACTGAAGTTTCTGAAGCCTGGTGCTGTTGTTTGGAGAACCATGAGGCAAGGCCTTTGCTCAAAGACTCTTTTTTGGCTGAGGGCTACACCCCCTGAATGATTGCCTGGGAATCTTTAGTGCTTATGGGTTGTTGCTGTTTTTTTTTTTTTAACCCATCCGATCTGTTGCTGAGATGGTGGCGCCCCTTGAGGGGGAATTGAGCCTTGCAATTCAGTGTGCGTTCCCAGCAGATGATTTACCACAGTAGACTAAAGCTTGTGAGTTCGCTTTTCTTAGGTTGGCACCAGATCTCAGCTTCCAGAGTCCAGTTCCGCAGATGGAGTTAGTTTCCCCTTCCTCTGCGCGCCCCAGACAGCTGGTGTGTCTCTCATCTGGTACCGACATGTGGTATCGTTAGGGAGTAGCCTCAGATGCCACTGAGCTCTCTCAAGGAGCAGAGATGGCGATTGATTTGTCCTGCATGGCCGAGATTAGGACAGGCTGTAGACAACGACCAGCTGATGTTTTATAGACGGGCCAGCACTGGTTTGCAGAGCTTCTGGAGATACTGCCTAGAAACGAGGAAAGATGGTCCAGGCATGGGTGGGTGGCAAGAGGAGAGCCCTCAAAAAGATGCCCTTTTTGAGGAGGATCCGTGAGGGGAACTGGCTTCACACTCGCTTCCCTTGCTGTTGGAGAGAGGGTGGTCCCCTCAAGGACCTGCCAGGCCCAGGCGTGGGGGCCGGGGGCTAAGACCCGAAGAGGTGCCCCATCAACATGGGGTTATTTGAAGGGGCTGAGCAGCTGGTGGCTTTCACTTCATCATGTCTTCTTTCTGCCCCCTTGAAATTAGACTGGTTGGAGTTTACTCCTGAAAGGCCTGAATTCTTCCCTCTACTTGTCCATTCCTGGGACGACCCGCTCACCCACATAAGGTAATCAATAGTTAAGACCAAAGACTGTAGCATCAGACAGATTGGGGTTCAAATCCCAGTGCCAAAGTCATTAAGGTGGATTATCCTAGGAAAATTACCCGACATCTCTGAGCTAATCCATTAGGTAACCAAAGGGATTGAATGAGTCAGTGTGAGTGAAGTCTCCCACAGATGTTCAGCGGGGCCTCACTATTGCCGTCATGACTGTAAGTAGTTTGGACTCTTGCTTGAGAGTGATAAGAATGAGCCCAGCCTGGCTTAACTGAAAGATCCAGGTGTGAGTCTCGGAAACCAGGGCCTCAGAGAGGCACCGTCGTCTCTGCCCTTCTCAGCTCCTGAACGAACAAGTCATGGGTTCAGCTACCCAAAAAGAGCCCAAGACAAGGAAAGACTCAGGTGGACTCACCTTGACTCTGGGGCTCGTCCTGCTCATTCAGCTGGGACAGGGGCTAGGCACAGGTGGAGGCAAGGTCACAGCCAAGCAAAGGCCCCCTTCCCTGGGGCCCACTTCACTGGCAGGGAGGCAGACAGAGAGGGAGGACTGTCGGCTCTGTGTGTTGGGAGTGGGGGATCGTCGTGAGACCAGCAGATGCTGCAAAAGTTACCCTCAGATTCTTAGGAGGATGAAAATGGGACGTTTAGTAATGTGTGAAATGTACTTCTATGTGGAAAAAAAAAAAACACCCCAATATCCTATATAGGTTGTAATCGTAACAACATTCTTTTCTAAAGGTAAAGATTTATAGGGAGCATAAAGAAATGGTTTTTATGTTATGGTGATGATTTTTTAATGCCCTTTGATTTAATAACAAAGTTTTGTTTCATGTGGGAAGCTCCTGCAAGGATTAATAACACTTGCATCTTTCCCACCTAACACCTTAGCAAGGATTAGCTGACGACTGGCTGAGAGCCAGGCCCCAGGGGACAGATCCAGGCGAGGAAGAGAGGAGGCAAGGAGCAGCAAAGGGCCAAGGGCACTGGAGGCAAGCTTCCTGTTCTTCTGGGTATGGATACTAAGGCCCCCTCTTCCTGGAAAGGCAGAAACCTGGCTTCGAATTCTGAAGCCTCCGTCATGTTTTTATGGAATGCCAGTGAATTCCAGGCCAGAGAAAGGGCAGTGAGCTCTCCGATAACTCCTTTGGTAATAAGAGAGCATCAGAGACATTAAGAAAGGGAGCCACATGGTTTTCAGGACAAGGATCGTGCTAGTTTCCAAAGGCCCTCCGGAATCCCCTAGAAACAGGTCTGTCGACACAGGTACTGCTGTGCCCAGCACAGCCGAGCCCATCAGGATCTCTGTCCCCGGCTCCCACCTCTGCCTGCCGTGAGGGCAATCTGGGGAAAGTCTTCCCATGGGGCCTTTGGCGCCCCACTTCCTCCAGTCTGAATGTCAGTGTGCTGCTGTTTCTAACTCTCCCTTCAGGGCTAGGGCAGGACAGATGGTCACTGTCATGTTCAAGCCAAACCCTGATGAAGCAGCTTGGAGAGCTTTCTGGGTTAGCCCCGACCCCAGGGATGGCCCCGCGCCCCCAGCCTGTCCGGTGCCCAGGACTCCAAAGCACAGCGGGGGCCTCATCCATGGTCTGGTCGGCAGAGAAGAAGCACTTTTTTTGAGATGGTTCAGGTTGGCCCCCCCAAGACGTAGCCCAAATATTTCCTTCCAGGCTGCTTTTCTCTTCCCCCAGGTTGTATAAGGCCAAAGCTCCAGAAAAATTCAGGGCAGCCTGAGGGTTTTGGGTGAGCCCTCCCCCAGGCGTGAGAAGACCCTGAGTTCTCATGCTAGAAACCCTTCCTTTCTGCTCCCACCATGACTCTGGTCTGAACCGAAGGCCGTCATGCTGCGAACCTGGGTGATCTGAGCAGCATTTTCTCATAGGCACGGACCTCTGTGTATGTGTAGACCTACAGAGTACACAAAAGCAGTGCATTAGCCAAGCACCGACTGGGTGCCCAGGCTAGGGGCTAAGTACCAAATGGTGAGTCAGACTCAGTCTTGCCTTAAGATGTCTGCAGTCCAGATGGGGGGAATAGATGCCTTGAGAAACAATGGCAGTGCAGGGAGATGAATGCTCACAGGGGTAAATGTTCCCAGGGTGCAGGATGCGGTTGACAGGCAGTCACCAACCTCGTAAAGGGCCCAAGATGGTGTCTTCCAGCAAAGGCAGGTGGCAGAGAGGACATGGGCAGGTGAAGCCGCCAGGTCCATCTTTTCTCCCAGCAGGTCTGGGCGTCTCCATGGAAGGCTGGGCGGTACGGGGAGCTGGATGCGGAGAAGTGAAAACAAAGGCTTTCCTCCCAGGAATCTTTCCAAAATCTGACTTTCAGATCGGGAGCGTAGAGGGGGTCTGAGTAGGGGACTCCGATCCATCAGAAGAACGCGTCAGACACGAGGGGCCTACTGTGTGCTGCGAGGAGGGGCCGAGAAAGAGAGAAGGTCCAGTAGGACAGAGTGAGGAGAGAGAGCAGAGCTGGAACAGGGTCTGGGGAGGGGGCTGAGAGGAAGAGGAAAATTATGGCAGCCAGAGGCGACCCACAGCGCTGACCAGGGGATGCCTCCCTGCAGGTGGTCATCTGGCCACTGGTCACTCTTGACTTCCTCTCTGCTGACATGGGTGGGGATGGGCGGGCTTGGAAGAAGACGTTCAGTGCAGCTAAATAAAGCGTTTCCCGCCCGTTGTCGCCAGCAGGCTTCAAAGTTGGGGTGAAAAGCTCTGCGGGATGGCAGAGAGTTGCAAGACAGAGAGAGGGTCCTTGGCTCATGCAAGAGATCAGACAAAGCTTCCCTGAAAGAGGGAGTGAAGGGATCTTCGAAAAGGGCGTCCAGACATTTCAGTGCCAATAGCATCTGCCCTAAGCACACCGAGGTAAGTCACAAGAAGATGTCACATCCCAAATGTGCTACTCCAGCTTCACAACGGCCATGCGCACGGGCATGTGTGTGCAGGCTGAGACTGCTGACGGATTTTCAGATTTCTGTCCGTTCCCCGCTGATGCAAAAATAGAGGACAGAGATGTCCCTCAGGTAGTTGCATAACCAGCCAATGTGTTCTCCACAATGTGGAACCCCTTGTTTCTAGAATTTTAGAGCGGGGCCGGAGGAATGGAAGGAGAATCTGTCTCCTATGATGTGGAGCGTGTGCTGGGCAGACGCACCAGGAGAGGCCAAGTAAAGTGACTGTTTCAAATGTCTCATGTTGCACGTAAGTTAACTGGGGGACACAAAGAGGTCGGAGGAGTTGTGCAAAGGCTCACAGCTGTCTTCTCATTCTTTCATGGGTGATTCTTGAGTGCCTACCATACACCATGCATTGCGTGGAGGACACCGGCAAAGCCAAACTCAGGAAGGCAGGTGTTTGGACTTCTGGCCCAGTGCCGTCCTTTTCTATTCTTTTAGGTAGGGAAGTGAAAGGCATCAACCTGCCCATCGTCTTTAGAGGGGCTGGAGGAGTGACCTAAGCAGAGTGATAACAATCTGCTTCTTTTCCTTGACTATGCAAGGGTTTAATCAACTGCAAAATAGGGAGGAAATAGTTTGTCCTCAAAAGAAAAAGCTCTGAGGGCCCCTGAGTGGCTCAGTAGGTTAAAGCCTCTGCCTTCTGCTTGGGTCATGATCCTGGGGTCCGGGGATCGAGCCCCGCATTGGGCTCTCTGCTCTGCTCTGCAGAGAGCCTGCTTCCCTTCCTCTCTCTCTGCCTGCCTCTCTGCCTACTTGTGATCTCTGTCTGTCAAACAAATAAATAAACTCTTTAAGAAGAAAAAACAAACAAACAAAGAGAAAGCTTTGGTGAATGTTAGGGTTACAGGTTTTAAAGCAATCAAGGCTGGCAGAATGAAGCCAATTGAACAAGTTCACGGGTAGTATACTGTATTATTCTATTAGAATTTTGCCTCTTTTGTTAGACTCGTTAGAGTCTAACTAATTAACAAGCTTATATGCCTCTCTCATAAATCACATTTTTAGGATGATGATCTTGGGTTATTAAAGTTCAGGTTAATGAAGCTATCTGAGGATTATTCCCAAGGAACTCCAAATCAGAACACAAATGAATGGTCCTAGATGAATCCTGTCTTTGTTATGTTTGTCTTGGCTTGCAGAACGCTGGCCCACACAAGAGTTTTAAAAGTTTTGTTTTTAAGACTTTATCTATTTGACAGAGAGAGAAAGAGAGAGCACAAGCTGGGGGAGCTGCAGAGGGAGAAGGAGAAGCAGGGAGCCCCATGCAGCACTCGATCCCAGGACCCTGGGATCATGACCTGAGCCAAAGGCAGACGCTTAACCGACTGAACCACTCAGGTCAACCAAGTGAATTACTTCACAACACTTAAAAACTCAGGAGATTACATAAAAATCAAGATTCTACTTAGCATAATATTTTCTAGGTCCCAGGTGAAATAAATCAGAGAAAGACAAATACCATATTATTTATTTTCCTTATATGTGGAATGGAAAAAACAAATGGATAAACAAAGAAACAAACAACAAAACAAAACCAAAAACAGACTCATAAATACAGAGAACAAACTCATGGTCGTGAGAGAGGAGGGGCTCAGGGGGACAGGCAACACAGGTGAAGGGGACTAGATGTACAAACTTCAGGTTATAAAATAAGTAAGTCACAAGGATCAAAAGCACAGCATGGTGGGGAGGCGCCTGGGTAGCTCAGTGGGTTAAAGCCTCTACCTTTGGCTCAGGTCATGATTCCAGGGTTCTGGGATCGAGCCCCTCATCGGGCTCTCTGCTCCGTAGGGAGCCTGCTTCCCTCTCTCTCTCTCTGCCTGCCTCTCTGCCTACTTGTGATCTCTGTCTGTCAAATAAATAAAAAAAATCTTTAAAAAAAAAAAAACAGCATGAGGAATATAGTCAATAACATGTAATAATTTTGCATGGTGACAGTAACTACACTTAAAGTGGTATGCATCTCATAATGTATATTATTGTTGAATCATTGTGTTCTATACTAGAAACTAATATAATATATAGTGTATATTATATATTACATAATATATTAATATATTGTGTATATATTATATTATGTATTAGTATAATATAATATAATAATATAACAACGAATATAATATTGCATGTCAACTATACTTCAGTTAAAAGTTTTTTAAGACTCCCGTGTGTGCATAAAAAATTAAATTAAATTCCTATACTTTCCTCCTTTAAAAAAAAAAAATGAAGATTTTAGCTTCTCCTATAAAATCAGAAGTTCTCGAAACCCTGCGTCGCAGTCTCCCTCACAGGCAGCATGAACTGGCCAGGGCTGGGTACAGGGTGGCCTTTCCAGACGGGGCGAACACTCACCACCAGCCCACCTCATCCCTGCTACCCTCGGTTTCCACCTGCTTCTCTTATTTACATGTGAAGCCTTGGAGGCATTTGAGTTCACGGCCTTTGCTCCTTATCGGGGATCAAAATCTTTGCAAAGCTGGGGATACTGCCAAGCGATTTTCTCCAGGGGTTGAGTCCAGCAGGTTTCTGCTGATCCGTGAGGTTCGAGTAAAACGTGTTCATTCACGGAGTATATGTCATTGCCCACCATGCTCCAGGTGTGTGCTAGCAAGGGAAGACACTGAGTTACATCAGTCTGGGCCCCTCTAGGAACCCACGGTCCCAGTGAGGGCCAGAAACATGTAAGTGATTAGAATGGCTTATCCAAATGTTATGGTGAATCATGGTAGCACGAAGGTAGGAGCCACCAATTCCAAAGAGAGGAATTTCAGGAATTTTAATAGAGCAAATAATTACTGAGCTGCATGTTCAGGGCCCAGCTAGGGAAACAGAAGACATTCTAAGTCAGGAGAACAGAGCAGTTTTATGCTATAAATTGGTAACCTAGATATGGTGGTTTTAAAACATGACCCCGAACTTCTTTGACATCTTCTCATTGAGGACTGTGGTCTGTGCCCTCAACTTCTCCACACCCCTTGAATCTGGGTAGATGGGTAACTCCTTCAGCTAATCAGAGAAGGGGGAAAGTGATGGTGGACTGGTGAACAAGTCAGGACATAAAAGGCGACTTCCATTTGTCACTGACCACTCCCAGGCTGTCATGCTGTCAGGAAGTCCCGCCCCCTGGGGAGCCCTGTGTGGGTGCTCTGGCCGGCAGTCCTAGCCTTTGAGTCATCCCAGCCCCGGGACCAGACATGTGCGTCAATAACCTTCTGACCATTCCAGCCCCCAGGTGTCACATTCCCCCCAGTGTTGGTCTTCCCTGCTGAGGCCCAGACAGAGGGGACAAGAGATAAACCATCTTGGCTGTGCCTTTCCAAACTCCTAACCCTAGAGTGGCTGTTTTAAGCCCCTGAATTTAGGGATAATTTGTGACATAGAAACAAGAGCAAGAACTGTGAGTTATGGAATTGCTAAGAAGCCAAACAAGACAGGGAAACAAGCCACAGATTAGCGGCGGCAGGGAGCAAGCACAGTGCTACCTTCTCTAGGCCAGAGGGACAAAGACAATAGTTGGTATTGATGAAGCTCGGGGTTCAGGGTTGCCTGGCAGAAGTTAGAACCGAGGCAGGCCCTCCAGAAAGAAGAAACACAGCTGGGACCGAAGATACTGTCCAAGGAACAAGGGATATAATATGTTTCTTCTTCTGCCCTAACATCTTCTGCTACTGCCTCCTATTGGCCTAACCCAGCCAGAAGTCTCGAAAACGCAACCTGCCAGGGTTAGTCCCTCCCAGTACAGATCAGAGCAGAGAAAGACAAAAAATGGAAGAGGGGAACAGGCCCAGAACTAGCACACTAGGTGCTGAAGACTGAGTAGAAGGTCACAAGACACATCCAGAAGGATGACATTTCAGACAGAAGGAACAGCAGAGGTATGAAGGGGCACGCTCCTGCTCGGGAAACTTCTAGTAGCTTCCCACAGCTGAAGCATTACCTGCATTTGGGATGGAACTGAATCCCTAGAAATGCTTCTCTGCATCGTATGGACAAGTGAATGGAAGCTCAGTGCTGTGGA
Organism: Mustela nivalis; assembly: GCF_964662115.1. Classification (NCBI taxonomy): domain Eukaryota; kingdom Metazoa; phylum Chordata; class Mammalia; order Carnivora; family Mustelidae; genus Mustela; species Mustela nivalis. The sequence goes on from NC_139021.1 coordinate 113,353,260, forward strand.
CGGAATGTTTGTGTCCTCCACCCCACCCTACCATGTGCTGAGACCCAATCCCCAGTACGATGGCATTTGGAGATGGGGCTTTGGGGAGACAACTAGGTCATAAATGTGGAACCCCCATAAATGCATTCATTGCCCTTATAAAAGAGACCCTGGAGAGTTCCTCTGCCCCTCCTGCCACATGAAAACAGTGAAAAGGTGGCCATTGACGACAGAGAAAGCGGGTCCTCACCAGACACTGGATCTGCCAGCACCTTGATCTTGGACTTTCTGGTCTTCTGAACTGTGAGAAATACATTTCTGTTGTTTAGAAGCCCCCAGACCGTGGTGCTCTGTTATGGCCCCCTGAATGGACTAAGCGTAGTAGATATTTGTCATCTGGGGAGTCCTGTGGGCCCCAGTATCTTCTTTCTTAGGAGAACCCTCGCTGTCTGTGTCTTGGTGGCACGTAGAGCCCTGCTAGCCACCGTAAAAGCCAAATGGGCCCCACCTCTGTCTGAGCTGCAGAAGCTCAGCTGGACGTTTCTGCCCAGAATTTGCACGGAGGGACACAAAGATAGAGAGTTCAATAATGATTCACAGAGGCAGCGGTGGCACTGGGGAGTCTGGAAGCACTGGAACTGAGTGCCCCTGGGCAGCCTCTGAACCCTGCCATGACTCTCTTGCCTGCTTCCCACAAACTTAGTGGCTCAAAACAACAAAAATGTATTATCTTACAGTTCTGAAGGTCAGAAATCCAAAATGGGTCCCACGGGACTGCCATTAACATGCCGTTAAGACTGGATTCCTTTCTTGAGGCTCTGTCAGAGCCCATTGTCTTGCCTTTTGCTGCTGCTGGAGGTTCCTGCATCCCATGGCTTGCAGCCCCTTCCTTCTGCAGACCCAGCAACAGCAGGCTGAGCCTTCGTCCATCAGTCACCTGGAGAATAACTCTTCTGCCTCCCTCTTCCACATTTAAAAGAGCCTGGGATTATATTGGGCCCATCTAGGTAATCAAGATAATGTTCTTCTTTTAAGGGTAGCTGAGTAGCAAACTTAATTCCTCCTTGTCATGGAGCCTAGAATATTCTCAGAATCTGGGATTAGGACATGGTCACCTTGAGAGGCTAAAGATTCTACCTACCACATATACTTATTTTGATGGTTAATTTTAATGGGTCAGTCTGACTGGGCTAGGGGATGCCCCGACTGCTGGCATTATTTCTGGGTGTGTCCATGAAGACGGTTCAGGAAGAGGTTAACCTCTGAACCAGTCCACTAACTAAAGATCAGCCTCACTAATACAGGGGGGCATCATCCAATCCGTTGAAGGCCTGACTGAACAAAAAAGTGGATGAAGGGCAAATTTTCTCCCTCTGCTTGAACTGAGACATCTGTCTCTGGCCCTCAGATGCCAGTGCCCGTAGTTGTCAGACTTTCAGACTCAGACTGGGCTTGACACCCCCCGCCCTTCCTTAATTCTCAGGACTTTGGACTCGAACTGAATTATATCACTGGCTTTCTGGATTCCCTGGCTTACAGATGATAGATGGTGGGACTTTCTGGGGTTCTCCATAACCATGTGGTTCCCCATAACCATAATTATGTCCTATCATAAATGTATATATTTATATTCCTAATGGTTCTGTTTCCCGAATACTCCTGATATTCTTATTATACACCAAGCCTTAACATACTTCACTTTATAATTTTTCCTGTGATGCTTCTTGGGCCATGCGAAGGGCTTTAATGTCCACAGCCGTAGGTATTAATGAAAAGTTCTTGTTCGTATCATTGTGCATATATTACCCTGTGTGGCTGCGGGGGTGGGGAAGGAGGCCAGTTGAGACTAGGATTCAGGTGTTCCCCTGTCCCTGCCCACAAACCATCGTAATCTCATCCCGATTTGCAGTAACACGGTACCAATGACGATTATTTGGGTTGACTGTCTATCATGTCTGCCTAATTACCATAGAGTGAAAAAAAGTTAGTCACAACACATGTCCGATTAGCTCGTGTGAGCTTTATTTGATTACAGCAGTCACCTCGTTCTGTATGCTAACCTTCATGGCTAGTTACACGTGTAAAACGGTTGTCTGCTCATGACTTAACAGCCTTAGAGGGAACAACAGATCTCAGAAGCATGGTTAAGTTATCCAGGGCCTGGATTTCCTGCCACGAGGAATGGTTAAAGCCGTGATTGCTATTTTAGGGGGTTCGTCTATATTCTTACTCTTGGCTCCCCACATCCTAACCATGCGAGGGGGCGGGAGGAGAGGGGACGGAAGAGGAAGAGAAAAAAACGGGATTTCTATAAATGTGATAAATCTGTTATATTACCTACATCACACACTGGACATGTTTAAAAAAAAAAAAAAAGCATCCTCAATTCAGAGCAATTGCCGCAAATCGTATATCCCTGATTATATGGCAGTATTCCTAGCGGGAAAGCCCCACAGAGTGCAGGGTGGATTTTTAGTATGTCCTGTGCTTTTCTGTATGGTGCAGCACATCATCAAACAACACTCCACAGGCTCCAAGCTGGCACACCGGAGGGCTTTGAAGAGAAATAATGAGCTGAGAGGTTCATGACATGCTATTAAAAAGTTTGTGATTGGATTTGGAAAATCAGATGGGTCTCCAAGGCAAGGGACCATTTCTGAGCTGTTGTACTTAGAATATTTTTGAGCCCCAGAGCAGATATTTATGGGAAGGAAGAGTTGTTTTTGTCTCAAGTCCAGGTTCTGACTGCTCTGCGGCAGGGAAGTCACTTGCGCTGCGGACCCAAAGTCCTGGAATAGCCATGATGTCACCTCGTTGTCCTGACCAGCCACCACTGCACGGAGGCAGACCGCTAGCCCTGTGATGTTTCTGCTTGATTCTCCCGTATATGGGTTGCAATTCCAGCCAAAACAAAGTCAGCAGGGGAGTTTACAGCCACTGAATCGCTCAAGGTGGTGCAGGCTCAGTGGGATATGGAGGAGATGGGGTCAGAATGCATGCATTATGAACAAAAGGACAAGAGAAAGAAAAGGCATCGGGATGCGGGATCTGGGGCCGCCTGGGGTGTGCTTTCCAAATCAAGCCCTCTGGTCTTCCAATCCGTGCTTTGATGCTCTCTGTGTTTCCACCTTTGAGATTTTCAGTGCTTTTCTGGCCTGGGTGATGGAAGAAAGCACCCTCTTCTGGGTGGGGAACCATGGAATCCCTCTCGCTGAATTAGAAAGGAGAAATTTTAGGAGATGAGCTCATGAAAGAGAATAGTATTTGAAAAGGGGAAAAAAATTACGCACACACAGTGACACATAACTAGGCCAACACTGGAAGAATCTGTGGTTAAGCCATTTTTCCCATTGCAGATGAAACTTTAACGCTTTGAGTCCCAGAGCCCTCCGGCACACACAGCATGAGCACAGCGCTCCGCAGCCACCACCACCCGCAAAGCCTGGCGCCACCGGAGACTGAAGCCGGAAGGTCTAGAGACCCTGGGTCAGTGCCCAACTCCCACACCCACACTGTGCGATCACTGGACTCTTCACTCGCCATCCTTCCCTTCCCCCCACCAGCGACATCGTCCTGTAGACCCTCAACCCTCGTTCCAGAATCCTCTTTCAAATGGAGCGAACAAGAGGGCAAAGCGATCACACCGTGAAAGGTTATTTATGATCATTAGGGAAGGGGGGGGATGGGCAACACTTTATGCTAATCAAGAGTAATAACCGTTATTCGTTCAGCTTTCTTCCCAGAAGTCACATGGATGACGGTCCATGTTCAAGCCTGCTCCAGCCGAACTCCAAGATGGGCAAGCGCTTTTTTCATATGGGCTGGGCTGTGCTTGTTGTTGTTGTTGTTTTTTTTTTCCTTTTCTCTTCCACTGTGGGAAAATGAACTTATTTTCAGTCACCCCTGACATCTGACCACTCGACTGATCACGAGGACACTGTGGTAAACCACAGCTCGACTTGAAATTATCTCTTTTAGACACGGTTCCTGTACTCTGGATGGCACGGACCCTGGTTGCCCGGCGTCCGCTCTTCTCTCCGGGAGTCCCGTTTTCGCTTTTGGCCCTTTACTCGAAGCGACTGGTCTTGCCCTGATGTCTTTCAGTTGGGCTTGTCCTCAAAATAAGCTGGATGCAAAAAGAATGACACTAGTTTCCCCCCCACCCGCCTAAGCCCTTAAATTGGCCTATTTACATATCATCCTTCTTTCTAAAAGGGGAGTGTGGGGGGGAGGGGTGGGAAAGCTCGCAAACTTCAAAGATCCTGGAAAAGAAACAAAAAAACAAAACGCCCCTTCTCCCGCTTCCTATCAGGATGGTCCAGCAGGGGTTATACATATTCCTTCTGTTTGAATCATCTTGGTTTTTGTAGCTGTTTTACACCTCCAGCATCCTGCCATCTGCTTACTCTAAAGAAATGCAGCAAAGCCTTCCAAAAACAAAGGCTGGAAGGGAATGATTTTGAACAAACCCAGGGGATGGACTTCTCTGGGCCCTTCCGGGTACTGCTGGGCTCCTGGAGGGCAGGCAGCATGGGGAGGGCCTGAGGCGTGGGCCGTGGGCACTGACCCCGCAGTAGCCCCCGTGGCACCCCATTGTGCCAGTAGGCTGATGAGGGAGAACCGCATGTGCAGGTCTGGCTGCCTTCCTGGCAGAGGAAGGAGGAGAAGGAGGGGGCAGTTGTGTCCTCCTCGGAGCTGGTATGTGTCACTGGAACATAGGTCAGAGTTTTCTGGACAACTCGAGGCAGACTGGAAGCGTGCAGACCCTGGCCCAGGCCCAGCTCCCCTCCCTCTCTTCCTGCCCCAAACAAGTCCACCCAGGCCCAAAGAACATGGAGAGGCCATCAGGACTGACAAGGGCAGTCTTTCCGTTTTGCTCACAAATGCTGGGGAAATGTAGAGTGAGTGGAGGTTCTGTCAGTCCTGGGGTGGGGCCAAGGCACAGGCCAGAGCTCAGCCGAGGAGGCCAAAGGCAGCTGCAGGCTCTCCAAGCTTCCCCTCGGGACTCCTCCTCACCCCCGATTTAGATAGCAGAGTGAATGGGCAATGCTCGGAGAGCTGAGGGTGATGACAAAACCAAATGACTTTACGTTCCTGAGCAGTTCAGGTGGAGGCAGAGAAAGTGCAGAAAAGGTTTCCTTCCCAATGGCAGGATGAGACCATTACTTTAAAGGGAATTTGGCAAATGCTTACTGCTGAACATGTAGGCTTGGTTACTCTCCTTCCCCCGCCGCCCCACAGTTAGCAGAGGGGTGAAGATACCACAAGAACTGAATATGTCTTGTGAGTAGAAACATCGATGGCCTGATTTGGGGAAGAAGTATTGCCAGTTAGTGCTGAGCGGGCAGAAAGGAGAAACAGGGCTGAATGCTGTGACACCTCAGGGTGCTGCAAAGCTAGTCACAAAAGAACATCAGGGGGCCGATTGTCCCAACTGGCCAGTGTGAGCCTGCTCCAAGCAGAACTCAAAACGGCCAGATCCCAGGTCTGATTCGTTGTCCTTGGATTAAAACACGGAAATTGAATGCATTGGCAAAGGGTATTGATTGCTCCAGGCCCAAAAGTTGGGAAAGCAAATGGAACCTCCCCCACACCTGGAAAGTGAGATTTCCTTTAATTAGGCTAACACTGGATGCCCAGATCATAAGGTTGTCAATGAGAAATGATCGTCTGCATGGTTACAAGGCATGCAGTGAGTCTCACAATATTCTGAGCCCTGGGCAAGGCATTTTGCCATCAACTCCATGATTTAGCCTCATGAGAATCTGGGGGGTCACGTGTCATTATTTCACTGGTTGAAATGCTGGCCAGTGTGTGAAGCGGTAGAGCTGGGTTCTTATAAGTTCCTAGAGGAGAAAAGCTATGCGCTCAAATGGAGGTTTCTTTGAATTCCCTACTCATACAATGTCACCTAAATAAGAAGATAGTGGGGTTGCTTGTGAAATATTATCACCCCTTTTCATTAAATAGCACATTTAGAAATAAACTCTCAATGAGAAGTCATTAGATAGCCTGACTCAAATCTGGTCTAGTATTTGAAGTGCATTGAAATGGCCAGACATAAAGTAGTTTGGAACTTATAAGAGGAAAATATTGGCTTTAAAAAATTGGAAGGTTAAAGATGTGAGTGGATAGGTGAGCCAATGCTAAGTGCATGTTGACATGCACTCCATCTCAGTTGGAGTGGTTGGATACTGACCTCTCTTAAAGTAGAGGAGAAAGATGTAGTATAACCTTGTCTGTCCCTTTTAGGCCTCTTGTTTGAAAAAGGAGTGACCTGGGGTAAGAGAAACAAGCTAAAAGTACCAGTAATGAAGAGGAAGACTAGATTGCTCCTACCCTCAAGGATTTCAGGGTCCAGAAGTGGAGACAAAAAGATAAGACTGCATACAAGGCACAAAAGCAGAGCAAAGGAGGAAAGCCTGAGTTGGAATTTAAAAACTTTGACCAAATGAGTAATTCGGGAGGGCAGGGAGAGGAAGAAGAGAAAAGTCTGCGCAAAAGCACAGAGCATGAAATGAGCCGACATTTGGGGGCCCCAAAGGAACCTGACGTTGCTGGAGGGGACAGCAGAAGGGCTCAGTGTGGAGAGGGGAGCTGGCGAAGTAGCTGGGATGCCAGAGCCTGGGTGTGGGTTGGCCAGTCACGGATGGGTCCTCAACGTGGATCTGAGTTCCCTACAAATGACTCGTGTGCTGGTGTCAAGAGTGAGCGGTTGGTCATCTGATCAACCAAATGAAAAGCTGGTTGTTTCAAAAAAGTAACTAAATAGACAAACTCCTGGCATGATTGATTTTTTTTTTTAAGAGGCAGAAACAAACAGTACTAGATATGAAAAGAGACATTGAAATGGGAAGAGTAAATATTTAAAAAATCATGAGATAATCACATGAACAACTTTAGGTCAATATATTTGAAACTTTAGATACACTGTACAATTTTTAGAAAGCATAAATTATGGAAACTACCTCATGAAGAAATTGACACTGAATAAACCTATAACCAATAAGGGGGAAAAAATTAACTCACCGGTCAAAAATATACCACAGGCAGTCCTAGCTCCAGAAGATTTTGCAAACAATTTTTTTCCAGAAATTCAAGAGAGAAATAACAAGCCCTTATAAGCAACCATTCTAAGGTATAGGAAAGGAGGGAAAACTCCCCAACATATATTTTTAAAGATTTTTAAGTTTATTTTAAAGAGGGAGAGAGAGTGAGCATGAGCAGGAGGAGCAGAGTGGGAGGGAGAGAGAACCCCAAGCAGACTCTGTGCTGAGCGTGGAACCCCACACGGGGCTCGATCCCACCACACCAAGATCACGACCTGAGCTGAAACCAACAGTCAGGTGCCCAACCCCCTGCACCACCCAGGTGTTCCCCTCAACATATTTTATAAAACCGTTATAATCCTGATGTCAAAGCCAGACGAGGGCAGAATATGACTCAATCTCACATATAAACAGAGATCCAAAAATACTAAATAAATATAAAAAAGAAATCCAAAGCGAGCGTGTGTGTAAAGAGTATATAAAATATATTTTATTTGGCAGGCAGGGATTGTTTAACATAAAAAAATCAACCATATAACTCATGTCATTGACGTATCACAGGAGATAATGGAAAACATTCAGTAAAATCCAACACCTAATTTGAAAAAAAAAAATCTTTGCCAATGGGTTTGAATCATAACTCCATGACGTCTTAGTTACTGCGTTTTAATCCCAGCACAAACAATCTGAGCTCTGCTCAAGAAAGGACGAGAACGGAAGAGGAAAGGAAAGAGGACACAGGCAGAGAGAACCATCAGAAGGTCATTTAGAGGCAGATCCAGGTAAGAGGTACAGATGTGGAAGGTTGGAGAAGAGCCCACGGCCGAGCCAGGCGGGAGGGTGGACTTCTGCACTGAGCAGGACAGAAGATCGACAGAACCTCGTGATTGACTGCAGGTGGGAAGACGGTTGTCAAGAGGAGCTTCTCTAGCTTACTGACAAGGTGGCTGTGTGGATGGTGATTCAGTTAATCAGAACAGGAAATACAATCTGAAGGCTTGTCTGAAATTAGCAAGGCTCTCTTGCGTGAGGGGAAAGTAACTGTTTAAAAGAACCAAGTGCCAGCAGCCTGAAAACGAGCTTTGGCCATCCCTGGATTTCAATTAAATATCAGGAGAGGCAGAGAGAGAACATGCAAAAGAAACATTATCTGCTTTTAAAGGCCAGGCCCGGCAGAGTCTCCACTTGATAAATGTTTACTGCACTGAGCCAAAGCTACCAGCGGTTTATAGAGTGTATGGGGAATACACTGTTGTTGCTTTCCAATACCCGGATCACAGCCGGCAAGAGAAAATAAAGTTTATCTTGGAAGTATATAGTAAATCTAGGGTTAAGAGGTACCTAATAATGGTATTATTAGCGATGAAAAAATATTCAAAACAGAGCAAAGAGGAAAAGATATTTTTATTTTCTTTCATCGTACTCTATTGTACATTTGGTTATGTTTTTATAAATAGTTATGACATTTTTTGGATTAAAAGTTCAACTTTGGGGACGCCTGGGTGGCTCCGTTGGTTAAGTATCCATCTTTTGATTTCAGCTCAGGTCATGATCTCAGGGTTGTGAGATCAAGACCCGTGTTGGGCTCCAAGCTCGGCTGGGAGCCTGCTTGGGAGTCTCTCTCTCCCTCTCGCTCTGCCTCTCCCCCTACTCACTCTCTCTGTCTGTCTTTCTCTCTCTAATAAAATAAATAAATCTTTTTTTTAAGTAGTTCAGTTTTTTGCTAAACCTTTGATCACCAAAGGTTTAGGTTTTTATAGAAAATGACAAAATATAGTATCTTGGTCCTCAACCATTCCTCTGTCCCCAGTGTGCGGTATCCACATGGGGGCAGTGACCACAACTGCCTTTTTCTTCCCCCTTTGTTTCTCTAATACGGCCTCACAACTCTATAATATCTATGTATGTCCACTCATTACACTGTGATCCAAATATGTATAAAAATCTGTAGAAATAAACCAAGCCAAGTCACCCTTTAACTATGTGTGTGCCAAGTGTCAGGAAAGGTATCATGCAAACATTTCTGCCCAGCCTGGGAAAAAAACAGACGAGAGCATAGAACATGGAAGGCCTTAAAACATAGTAATATCCCACTGAAGGCAGCATCAGGCAGCTGCCCAGAGGTTACATTAGAAGCAAGACCAGTCCTCCCACAAGACGGTTGAGAATGACGATGATTTCATTTGGCTTTAAGCAAATTCATTCAGGCATGAGTTGGGTGGACAGTGCTGCAAACCGAGTGGCCCACCTAGAGCTTGGTAATTGTTTGCTAACTGCCTGGTGCTTACAGTTCAACCTTCGGGACTCCAAATTACAGATGGCATTATGCAGGGACCCAACCCAGATCAGAGCGAGAATGTACTAGAACCCTTTGCCGGGAGCAGTCTCCTGCTGATCTGATCCAAGTGGCAAGATCCACAGCAGGACAAAGGAACTTTTGAAAAGGACTTGAAAAGAGCTCCCTTGCTCTGCGGTTAACCCATCAAAGGCATCTTCCTGTAACCCGGAGGACAGCAGGCCTCGACATGTGCTGGCCATTTGGAAAACAGATTCATATGGAGTAGATCAAACATTTCAGGAGAGCCCCTTGCCTTGAAAATATGGGCCTTATGAAAATCATTAAGCAATTCATTGATATTTATTTGCTTACACTGTGCTTCAGCAGAACAAGCTGGAAGATGAGGATGAGAACCATTGACCCAGTTTCAGAGGCCCTAGTTCAAGAAAGAAGGATTCCCTTACATGCCTGATTTTAAAGAGCCTTTTAAGAAGACAGCCTACCACACAGTTGGCATGGAAAGACAGCCTTGGCTCCCTTCAACTGTGTATTAGGTTAACAACCACCTCAAGCTTCTTAGAAACCTAGAAATCCCCAGGCAGTTAGAGGAATTCCACAGGGCTAAGAAAACCCTTGCAATCTTGGGGTTTTAAGTGGGAAAAGATTTCCAAACATCTTCCTTACTCACTGTGTGCACTTTGTGTTGGCCGCACCTAGCCTCAGCAAACATGGCGGCTCCATGGCACGTCCCAACATCTGTCCTTCCTTGGTGAGCCAACCCCTTCGTTCTGGCTTGGGTCCAGCAGACGTGGAAATGCACAAGGAGCAAGTCCGTATTTTCCCTTTGGGAATTACCGGGTTATTCTGCATGAGTTCCTTCTAAACCAAAGCCATTCCACTGTCTGATGCTGGGAACTTTGCTTCTTTAAAGTTGAAGGAAATGGCCCTTCAAGATTCATCAGCTTCCCAGCCTCAACTTCCCTTTTACTCAGATGCCAAGTTCCCATGAGTGTGGAAAGGCTCAGCGGGATGCCATCATTCTTACGCTTTGGGCTTCCAAATGATCTCTCCTATGGGGGTTGCCAAATACAGAACCTCTGAGGCTCTGGGAAGAGAGGGGGAGGTTGGCTCTAGGGAGTGAGGCTCAGCTTCTCCCAGAACATTACAGAGGTTGGAAGTCTGTCCTCAAATATTCAACACATATGTTTTGAAAGTCATTAAGTTCCAAAATTAAAAAACAAATGTAAAAGATCCAGCATTGGTCCTTGCACAAAGCAGATACTCAAGGAATGCTTGTTGATGGATAAATTTGTTAGCTGATAAATATGAGAAATACAGTCTGTTTTGTACCACATGGCAGCTGAAACTGCTAGGAAGACATTTGTCCCTGGTGTGTCCCTACACGAGTTATAGAAAATGAGTCACCTCAAACCTACCTGTGTTTGAAAACCAACTTTCTTCACAAAGTCCTCGCTGCGCTCCTGTCATGTTCGAAAGAAACAAAGTTACGTGGTTTTGGATTGCCAACTAACTTCTTGTGATCTCCCCAAAGTCATGGACCCCAAAGAGAAAAACTCCGTCTTATAATTTGTTTACTTAAATCTGGAGGGTAACTGCCTCAGGATCCAATATGCATTCCTGAGCAAAGCACATTCTCACGTACTTCATAACTGTTTGTTGACTGATTGATTTGTTCGTTGATGTACATTAGAAATACGGTCTAGTTGGTACCATATGACAGTTAAAACTCCAGTACACAAAAAGTGTCATTCTCTGCTCCTTTTTCATAGTCTGGACTTCGAAGAAATGTCATCTTGGAAGATCTTTTCTGTGGTCTCAAGTTAACCTTGGACGTCGATATTTAAGGGGGAATAATGTTTTTTTATGCAGGAAGGTAAAATAGCAAGTATATAAATATTGTCACCACAAATATGTTAACACTGCAGTGACATTTTCTCTTGGTTGACAGAGTCAAGGGTTCATTTCTAAGAAGACTATGACCACCATTTCTTTCCTTTCCTTTTCTTTTTTTTTTTTAAAGATTTTATTGTATTCTCTTGAGACAGAGAGAGAGAGAGCACAAGCAGGGGGAGAGGCAGAGGGAGAGAGAGAGAAGCAGACTCCCTGGAGAGGGAAAGTGAAATATGGAGAGTAAGTATTGCTCCTAGGATGTTGGGCGAGCCCTCACTCGCGCTCCCGTCACTCGGACCGGCCTCAGCACGGGGCCATCCTGGGAGAAGGCAGCCAGTACCTATAACCAAGTACCTTGTTATATTCAGGAGATTACTTTTAAGGGGATTGTTTCTTTTTGTTGATAGTTTAAAAAAAAAAACACACACACACACACACAACTCATTGGATCCCTTGAAGATGAGCTAAAACGAGAGCTCAGCCGCTGAGGCCTGTGTGACAGTGTTTCTAAATCAGGAAACGCTTACTTGGGCCTGTTCAGAGATCTACCTCTTCCTCCTTTCTAGAGGCTTCCTTGACAGGGAATGTGGGTTCCACACCAAGGAAGTGCCAGTGGTTTTCAGGGACTGCCACAGCCCACCACCGCTTTCTGAAAGGAGCCGTGGCCTTTTCTTCTTCACAAGTTTATAACAAAATGCAGCCGTTTTCCAGCAATCTCTAATTAAGTAAATTGACAGAATACAGGTGCTCAACAGCAATCATCACATCAATACTCTACTTGAAGATCAAAAATACCTAAAAAGATGGATCAGAAGCCACCAAAAACAGTCTGTGTGACTTCTGGACTGAGGAACTGTGTGATACTTACACAAGAGCCCACTGTGATAACAAGAGTTCAAAACAGCGCCAGGACTCACAAACCCACCACCCATGTTACGGGGAAATTCACTGCAACAGGATTCCACTCGGGCAAGACTTTGACAGCATAAAGGAGGAGCGAAAGCAGGAATTGGTTATACATGAGTCTTATTGGTTATTTTTACTGAATCTACACATAGACAAAAACTGTATGTCCAAAAAAAGGGGGCTCGCCTGGGTGGCTTAGTCAGGTAAGCATCTACCTTTGGCTCAGATCATGATCTCAGGGTCCTGGGATCGAGCCCCATGTCGGGCTCCCTGCTCAGTGGGGATTCTGCTTCTCCCTCCAACTCTCCCTTCCCCTCACTTGTGTTCTCTCTCCTCTCTCTCTAATAAATAAATAAAACCTTAAAAAAAAAAAAAAAGCTCAGAGAAAAGAAACGAGTAGATGAATTACGTTATAACAGTGCAGAAGAAGGCCTAAATGTAGGTGGGTGGGTGGACGAGGGGGGCTTGTATGTTCTGACTTGACCATATTCTGAATCTGGTGATCGAGATGACGCTGTTGCCCAGGAATAGTACTCACTCAGAGTAGGAAACTATTTGTCAATCACCTACAGCGATGGCTGACATGTGGGCATGGCGTTGCAGTCTGGCTGTCCATGCCAGGCGCCCTTATCAGCTGATACCATGGATACCACACTAGTCAAGCCTACCTCAGGGTGAGCAAGCATGAGAGTGAAATTGCTCGTGCTGGTCTGCCTTGAGTCCTACCCCTGGTATGACCATGCTCACCAGGAGTGATTCATTCTGGATCTATGTTAGGAATGGAAGCATTCCCACGTGAAACCCAACAAAACACTCAGCGGCCGTTATATCCTCCCCTCCAAGCCCCACCTGAGGGCACCTCATCGACCCGACAAATCCCTTCTCAAATCTCTTCTCAACCCCTCGGTCATGGTTCTCTGGACTCTTCTCCCAGTAAATGTTTTCAGTCTCTCTTGAACATCTTAAAAGCTCTGGCTTTTCCCCTTCTGAGGCTACTTATCCTGCTTTGCATGTTACAGCTGCTGTCTCTTGGCCTTATCCCCTATTTAAGTCCCTTGAAAGCAGAGATCAGTCTTATCTCCACATTTCTTACAGGCCGAGTGCAGGGCGTCTGGCTTAGAAGCTCAATGAAAACGCGTTGAGTTGCCCTGAATCCAGACCCACCCTGGCTCCCGGGCCCTCCGCCAGCCTCAGAGTCCAGAACACAGTGGGTCCTTGGACTCCCCACTGGGCACACCCACAAACATATACTAAACACCTGGAAACACGGGAATACTAAGCTGGTTGGCAAATCCTCTCCCTCCCAGGGTGTCTTCTCTTTGGAAGAGGCTGCTCTAACAGCTGGCTTGTTGCTGGTTAGATGGGGCTCTCCCTGAAAGGGCCCATCCCTGCAGAGAATGGCCAAGTTCACTGTGCCAGGAACCAAGAAAAGAGAAGGGTCCAAGTAGGAGAGTCTCAATGCCAAGAATGTGCTCTCCGATTCAGAGTGGAGAGGGAAGCCGGGAGCTCTGCGGTGGCGGGAGGCTTCCTCCCTCCCCTGCCCTCTTTCCCTTCTGCTGCACCTGATCCTCCATGGGCAGAGGTCTTGGGGAGGGGCCCTCCCGTCCAGGGGTCCAGAGAGGCCGGCGCTGCTCCCGTTTGAAATGCCAAGGCAGTGACCCTGGCCACTCTTTATTAAATACGAATGGCACTGTGCAGTTTCCAGAAACTTCAGTGGAAAGCTGATTCCCCCCAAACCCTCAGGACATCTCCCAGTTCCTGAAAGGATTATTATCATTATTAGGACCTACAAAGCCTGCATCATTTTTAAAAAGTCTCCTTAAAGGAGAACTGTAGAGTAAGCAGAGGCATGCAGCTTTCTAAAACGTGTCCCTACATTCTATTTCCTTCACAAGAATGACATACCCTGTTGGACTCTGGTTGAGCACAAGGCAGAAGAGATCAGGCTTCTCCTCTAAGCCCAGGCGGGGTTGCCAGATTCAGCAAATAAAAAATTTGAATTTCAGATAAGCGATGAATACTGTTTTTGTATGAGTACATCCCAAATATTGCATGGGACATACTTATACTAAAACATTCATTGTTGGTCTCAAATTCAAGTTGAACGGATTATCCTGTATTTTATCAGGCAACCCTTGAGCCCAGGGAGAGTCAGGACAGTGAAGAGATTTTTACCAACAAAAGCCTCTTTTTAAAGCCCCAGCTGAATGGCTTTGGACATTTCAAATTCAGGCCTTGCATTTTCCCTGGAGTGTGAGCTCAATGTCACCGACAAACAATTGGGAGAATGAGTGTTCAGTGAATATTCCGCCCCTTCCTTGCCCTTAGCAGCCTGTGGCAAAGTGCTCCCCCTCAGCCAGCTGGGGAGGAAAAAAGCTTTCTCTTTTAAGATGGCTCTCCCCTCCCCTTCTACAGATTGGATTGTTTCTTGGGTTTGCTGGAGAGCTGCTGGGGCTAATTGCTTGCAGACCACGGTCCAACCAGGCCTGCCAACTGTGGAGGTGGCGTGTTGGGGCTGGGAGGTGAAGAGGAAGGGGTCTGGAGTCAGGCAGACCTGGTTGGCAATTCTGCTTCTGGCGTTTCCTGCCTGTGCCACATTGGCCAAGTTGCTTAACTTCTCTGGGCTCCAGTTTCCCCACCGATGAAATGAGGGTGCGTATGGGGAGTTGAAGTAGGAGAGACCTAAGACGGGAGGGAGCACATAGGGCACTCATCACAGTGCCCGAGTCCTTGTTACTATCGTTGCTAGTCTTTGCTATGTCATACCTGGCAGGTGTCACCTGGAATTGAGTCTCCTCGAGCCCAGACCTTGGAAACGTGGAGCACAGACACCAGAAGGTCATCAAGCCCTGTATACCAGGAGGTGTGACTTGGGGGAAAGATGGCTCCATTGAGGTCCCTGTGGCCCCACTTCCTTCAGTCCTGCAGCACCTGTCAAGTCAGGGATCACATCACCACGGAGATGAGCATTCAGTTGCCACAAACATGTGCTGAGAGTCTGAACTCTACTTTAAGAAATGGGAGAAGGAGGGCACCTGGGTGGCTCAGTCGTTAAGCGTCTGCCTTCTGCTCAGGTCATGGTCCCAGGGGACTGGGATTGAGCCCTCCATCGGGCTCCCTGTTCGTTGGGAAGCCTGCTTCTCCCTCTCCCACTCCCCCTGCTTGTGTTCCCTCTCTCTCTGTCAAACAAATAAATAAAATCTTTAAAAAAGAAAAAAATAATAAAGGGGAGAAAGAGAAAGAGTGAGAGAGTGGGGAGGGGGATGGGAGACAGGATGTGGGAGAGGGAGCTCACAGATTTCTTACTTTGGAATCAATGAAATAATCTCAGTAAGTATTAGAACAAGGCAGGCAAATATAACAACTTAATCGATATTAGCTATTGTTATTATTACTTGGGATGCCTCAAAGAACAGGCCAGATTTTCATAAAGAGAGAAAGGAATTTGTAACACAGAAGAAAAAATATTTGAAGTTACAATGAAGGCAACTTTAAATGTGTGAATGATGAAAGAACCTCGTTTTCCAGGCAGTGTTGCTGTGGAAGACTTTTGAACAGGGATTGTGATATTTCTAGTAGATGTATGCTGTGAAAAGCTTGTGCTCACCAAGATGTGTAAGGTAGACACAACAGAAAGACTGAGGTAATAAGCAGCTCAGAAAGAAAGCAAATGGTCAGTAACATGAAAATGGGCTTGGGGAGGGAGCAGTAGATGTGGGAAGGAAGGGGAGAGAGAAGGAGGCGCTGCAGAGATCAAATATACAGGACCGTGGCTGCCTGGGTGGCTCAGTTGGTTAAGCGTCCGACTCTTGATTTCAGCTCAGGTCATGATCTCAGGGTCATGGGATCAAGGCCTGCATGGGGCTCTGTGAGCAACACAAAGTCTATTTGGGATTCTCTCTGTCTCTCCCTCTCCATCTGCCCCTCTCCCTGCTCATCCTTTCTCTCTATCAAAGAAAGAAATCTAAAAAAAAAAAAAAAAAAAACAGGCCTGGCTAATTATTGGATATCACTGGTCAGAAAAAAGAAAGAGCCAAAGTCGCAGGGTTAAAAAAGTGTTGGCTGTTTCCCCTTGCAGACCCTCATTTTTTGTTTGTTTTGTTTTGTTTTGCTTTCCTACCCCACATTCCCCATCAGCCCCCCTTCCAACATTTTGTTCAAATATTCACCTTCTTCTAAGTGACTCCTGTTTCAGAGAAGACGCACCTACTATCGGCCCCAGGGGGTGGGGGTGAGTATTGGATTGTTCAGGACACTCAGGTGGCTCCATTTTCTGGCCAGGAAGCAGACTGGGAGTGAGCCTATGGCAAAACTCTTGGCAAAAAGAAGCAAATGAGTGAAAACAACCCAAATAGGGAATGGATAAACAGAATTTGGTATATCCATACAATGGAACATTATGTGACAATAAAAAGAGAATGAAATGCTGATTCATGGAACAACATTCTACTAAGTGAGAGAACTCACACACAGAAGACCACTTATTGTATGACTCCATTTAAATGAGATGTTCAGAATTGGCAGATCCATATAAAGACAGAAAGTAGGTTAGTAGTTGTCAGAGTCTGGGGGAGAGGGGCATAGGAAGTAATTATTAATGGATACAGGATTTCTTCAAGGGCAATATAAATCTTCTAAAATTGATTGTGGCAATGGCTGCCAATGCTGTGACTAAAAAAACCATTGAATTGTACATTTTAGGTTGATTTTTTGATCCCATTATATCTCAGGAAAGGTGTTATTAATTTTTTCCTTAGAGAACCAAAAGGAAAACTTCTAGGGAGATTTCTGGAAAATGTTTTATCACTCTTAAAAAGAAGCTCAGAGAAGAGTTGGCTTCTCTTTCTGGAGGCTGGCATATGTGCGTGTATTCCCAGGAGCTGCTGTGGATGTCTACTACCCACCATGGCAGGAGCCAACACAAGTCTGGACAGACCCGCAGGGCAGGCTAGAGCCCAGAGGAGCACCTACCTAGACTTCTCATTACTTAGAATAATAAGTTTCCTTATATTTTAGGCTAGTTGAGTTGTTCTGTCACTTGTAGCTGTAGCATAACATAACGTTCTAACTGATACGGTTCCACTCACAGAAATTTTTGGGTCAGGGGAAAGGTTGGTTTTGGGAGAAACTATGCATTTACATTAATTTTTTTTAAGGTTTTACTTATTTATTTGACAAACAGCTCACAAGTAGGCAGAGAGGCAGGCAGAGAGAGAAGAGAAAGCAGGCTCCCTGCTGAGCAGAGAACCTGATGTGGGGCTTGATCCCAGGACCCGGGGATCATGACCTGAGCCAAAGGCAGAGGTTTTAACCCACTGAGCCACCCAGGTGCCCCTGCATTTTCATTACTTTAGAAGTGTAACTGTAAGGCAGGTGAAAATTTGAAGTGTAGCCCAAGCTCAGAAGAAAGGGATGGATAGATGGACGGATGGAAAGAGGGAGGGACGGATTGATGGAAAGATGGATGAACAGATGGAGAGATGGGTAGGTGGATGGATGGGTGGGTGGATGGATGCATGGACAGACGGACGGTCTGGGGAGTTACTTAGAGCAGGAGGCTAAAGCCCAAGGGAGTGCAAAGACAGAGTGCAGACTCTGGACTTCCTACATGGAATGGAAGGGAGAGCAAGAGAAATGAGTGAAGGATTCTGCAAGCAAAGGGGGTTGAAAAGGACATGGGGAAACTGGAAAATGCTGTAAATGCTGTCATGTAAGCCATAAGGGGGATTCAGGAAGAAAGAGATTGAAGTTTGGGTCAAATTCTGTAGAAACCAAGGAAGAAGTAACCCAAAAAATACGTTCAGATATACAACTAAGGGGCCAGTATGAGAAAAGGTTGTTTCTGAACTTGAGTGGAGTGATGGTGACACAGGCCAGATTTCAGAAGATATGGGCCAGGGGGCAGTGAGTGAACACTGAGGAAGTTATGACACCGGGCACGCACCTCCTTACAGAAGTCTGGTCTCCACGGAAACCATCACTGAATTCACCAGTACCTGATTCTGCTCTCGTTCCCAGCATGTGGAAAATGGTTTCTCAGTGCACCTGCTCTTCTGTGGGCAGGAAGAAGCAACACATTCTTGTGAGGCCACCCAGAGGGAGAGGCTGTTTGCCATCATAACCTAGCCTTCTCCTTGTTTACAGAGAGACAACAGGAAGACAAGTAGAAAAGAGAACAGCAAAGTCGAGGAAGGGATGTATTCTGGGCTTTGATTTTTCATTTTTTTAAAAGATTTTATTTATTTATTTGACAGACAAGAGATCACAAGTAGGCAGAGAGGCAGTCAGAGAGAGGGGGAAGCAGGCTCCCTGCTGAGCAGAGAGCCCGATGTGGGGCTCGATCCCAGGACCCGGCGATCATGACCTAAGCAGAAAGCAGAAGCTTTAACCCACTGAACCACCCAGGTGCCCCTGATTTTTCATTTGAAAAAAAAAAACAAAACTTTCTATTTATTTATTTGAGAGTGAGAGAGAGGGCACAAGTGTCGGGCGAGGAGCAGAAGGAGAGGGAGAGGCAGACTCCACACTGAGCAGGGAGCCCAACCCTGGGATGGTGATCTGAGCCCAAGGCAGACACTTAACCAACTAAGCCACCCAGACACCCCCTGATTTTTCATATTTTCAGTACAGGTGAGACCCAAGCATGTTAGGAAGATGAAAAGAGTCTATTGGAAGGGAGGACCTGAAGAAGCAAAGCCGCGTCCTCTAGAAAGCAGGGAAATACGGCTACACACAAGCCCAGCTGCAGGTCTGTGCCCTTGTTCTTCCAGGAAGGAAGTACAAATCCAGGCCCGAGATGAGAACCCGGCTAGCTGGGTTGGAGAGGGAAGCCGAGGGAGTCTCTGCACGTCACCTCTGAGACAGGGGCATGGAGGTTGGAGTTTGGAACCCCGGGCCCCTGAAGGATGACTGGCAAAGATAGTCAAGGAATGCGTTTCATTCTTGTGCTTAAATTTCTACAGGCATGTCTTACACAGAATCGTCATTATTTAAAAAGTAACTGAAGTCCATAAAGGGTTAAAACTGTTTTGTTCTAAGTTCTTGCCTGGGCCCCACCTCCATTGTTTGCCAGAGTCCTTTACCCATGGACAGGCCAGTGCTGGTCCCCCCCAAAACAACACACGCTGTGCTCTCCCTGCGAGTGCACTTGTGATGAACTTTGAGCCACACATCTGCTGCGGAGAAGGAACTCGTATTCCCAAATGGCTGACATTCGCTGAGGATCCTGGGTTCATCTCTACCCTAGCGTATTTTTATTAGATTGGCTGCCGGAGAATCAGAGGGATAAATTTAGCGGCTGTGTCTAGACCTCATTACAATGCATGCCCAACTAGTGTTCTTTTCATCAGCTTGGTGTTATTCTGGCTTTGATTCTGCGAAGTGAATATTTGGATTGAAACCGGTGTCCATCCTCATTTACCCTCCAAGCCATTGTTGGATCTGGGCTAAGGACGGTATTTTCACGATGTCACTACTCCAAGCCTCTCTCTTTGATTTAAAGCAGGGGTTGGCAAACATCGTGTGTAAAGGCCCAGAAAGTAAATATTTTAGGCTATGTGGGACTAACAGTCTTTGTTGCAACTACTCAGCACTGTCATTGCCACATGAAAGCAGTCAGAGAAGATGCTTACATGAATAAGCCTGGTTGTGTTCCAATAAAACTTTATTTACAAAGAAAGTGGGTCGAACTTAGCCCGTGGGCTATACTTTGCCCACCCTGGTTGAAAGTATGGATTGGCAAGAAGACAGCAGGTGAATGGACAGATAAAAACCAGTATCTTTTTTGTGTGTTTGTCTCCAAAGGGGGGGGGGGGAGTAACTAGAACATTTTGTTGGACATTTTATTTCTTCTCTCACCAAAAAAAAAAAAAAAAATGTTGAAGGAAGCAGTAGAATTTAATTCAGGGAAGAGGGGGTTAAGTGGCTAAAAATTGTAGGATGAATGTGTCACTTATCCGCAAACACAGCCTCTTCTTCAGAGACTGCTTTACCCGGACATTGAGTTGATTATAAGAGATGTAAAGTAAAAACAAATTTGCTGACCTTCATTTCAGAGATCAAAGGTTAAATTCATACCCCGTAGGATGGTTCTGTTAAATAACTCCCAAGCTGCCTGGTGACATATTTTCAGAAAATATTTCTCTCCAGCTTTATCAAGTGTTCTTTGTGTTCTGGAAACACGATTTGAAGTCCCAGCTGGAGCCAGGATGTCATGCATCTTAACTGAAATTCTCCAGCTACATTAAATAATACGGTTATTCTTTAATAATAACCATATTATTGGCATATGGTTAGTTGGGATAGACATTTGCTGCCAGGGGTTAATACCTCTGAGTCTAGATATTCATCAAAGATTGAAATTATCATTTTACACTGAATAACCAAGGATGATATACAACATGAAGAGATAAAGAGCGAAAATTGTCCTCTAGGATGTCCTGGAAATGGGGCTGAATAACCCGTCTTAGCTTGGAATGCTCATCAGGGACTGTTCCTGATATCTTCACCTCAGAACAGAGCCCCAACAGTTTAAAAATTAGGGAAACTGTGTGCACAAGTTGTTAAAAACAAAGCAAACTTCCTGTCTCTTTAATTGTAAACTCACACAAAACCTTTCAACAGCAGTGGCTCACAAAATTCGTTTTGTGACAAAGTTCTGTCAGTCCAGAGTGAAGTGAAGAATCAGGACACTGGCTTGAGTGTTTTATAGAGCTTCACGCATTTCGCTTAAAGGGCCTTCCTCCAGGCTATTCCCATGTTAATTAATCAAATTTAATTAACTTTAATTAAATAATTATTTACTTAGTAAAATAATGTCAACAGCCCCATGTTGGTCCCCTGTTGTTTTAAGCCTCAATTGCTATGGACTGGGTTGGGTCCCCTCTAAGCATTTGTGTGATGGTTCTTAGAGATATTAGGTCTTTGTCTTTTTTTTTTTTTAAGATTTTTTTTTAAATCTATTTAGAGACAGAGGGTGTGTGCCAGAAGAGGGGCATAGTAAGATAAAGAGAGAGAGAGAAAATCCTCAAGCAGACTCCACACTGAACATGGAGTTCAACATGGGTTTCAATCTCGTGACTCTGAGATCACAACATAAATTAGAATTTAGAACTGGCCACTTAATGGAGTGAGCCACCCAGATGCTCCCAGATATTAAGTCTTTGGGAGGCAACTGGAGTTAAATGGGTTCATGGCAGGTGGGACCTCATGATGGCATCCATGGCTTTATACGAAGAGGAGGAATGAGAAAGCACAGAGCAAGAAGGTGGCATCGGTAAGCCAAGAAGAATGCCCTTATCGGGAACCAGACCAGCCAGGATCTTGATCTTGGATTTCCCAGGATGGCAAGAAATTAATGTGTGTTGTCTCAACCTCCCAGCCCATGCTACTTTTTTATGGCAACCCAAGCTGACTAATATAACAATTCTATTATTTAATGAGTAGGGGAGTGAGAAGATAGAGGGTGTTACTGAAACTGAAATTTCTAGCACTTGCTGGCTCAATAGAGAGTAACAAACCTGGATTTTCTTCGCCACAGAGTTCAGAAGGTAGGTCATCACTGGCTGACCTCTAAAAATCTAGAATGTATGAATTAAGCTGAGTAACTGTTTGTCTTTTGGGAGCGTGTGTGTCCACTCAGGAAGACGTCGCCTCCTTGATGTAGTGGGAGGCGGCTATCAGGATATGTGCTTTGTTGGGAGAAAATACTAAGAACTGATTTTTCCTAATGGGGGAGAGGTGAAATTTAAACCCAAGTGTCTTTCTTTACTGATGGCGGCCCACATCCATACCACACACTTCCTACTGTCCGGTGAGGCAAGTCAGTGACAATTGAGCAATTGAAGTTTCCAGTAAGACACCCATCAGATGACTTTGGATAGGTTCTTTCTCCTCTCCAAGGTTTCTTAATCTATGAATAGGAATAATAGCATGTCCAGTCTCATGAGGGTGCTTGGGGGAATAATAATAATGTATGTAACAAACTAACTTAGTTGCGAGCTTAAAGTAAGTGCTCAATAAATATTTCATGCTATTATTTGGATTGTATGTTAAAAAGAGACAAAAAAAATTATGATTTTCTTCATGAAATTCCTTTTCCAAATTTTGAAGCTAAAATAGGAAATAAAATTGCCTAGATCTTTATCAGTTAAAGCCAGTCAAATGGTTGGAAGCCTTCCATCTGAGACTTTGCTCCTGGGTGTGTGTGGAGTTTGCTCCTGTGTGTGTGTGTGTGTGTGTGTGTGTGTGTGTGTGTGTGTCTAATCACAAAGGATGGTTAAAAAAAAAAAAAGTTAAATTATTCTATTGAGAGGCAGAGAGATATCAGGAGGAATCTCGATCTCCAAATTATCTCCTGCTTTTAAGTCACCACCAGTGAGATGATAAGGATGAGGAAATCCGGCAAAGAAAGATAATCACACCCTAGATTTGGGCCCCCATGCCCCGACCAATGAGGCTCAGAACCGTGTACCAAGGGTGTGCTTGCCTGGGACAGGGAGACCTAAAAGGCCCACTTCTCCTCCAGTGTCTCCCCAGGAGGAGGTGGCCCCATGTCAACAGTTTGAGCCACACAGATCACCAAGGGAGAGAAACGACACAGGCCACAGCCCAGGGGGCGGGGTGGCCTGGGCAGAAGTCAGGCCTTTCTCTTCTTTACTGATCTCTTCTTTACTGATCACGTGAAATCTCCACCTGGCTCACAACTTGGCAAAACTCTTCCTTCTCGGGACTGAGCGAGAGGTGAGTTCAGGTAAGGGAGAATCTTAAGTTTCCTTTAAAGTATATATTTTTTGCTTTGGGTGGGGGTGTGGGTGGTTAGGCAGCATGGACTGGTGTGAAAACTGCTGGAAGCAAACACTTTCTCCCTGTCCCACCCCAAAATGGACATTGATACATATGTAAAACGTTGTGTGTAATTCGGGGGAGTAATCAGATCTCCTGGAGCCCATCTATGAACCCCAATTAAGAATCCTTGCCTTGGGGCACCTGGGTGGCTCAGTGAGTTAAGCCTCTGCCTTCGGCTCAGGTCATGATCTCAGGCTCCTGGGATCAAGCCCCACATCAGGATCTCTGCTCAGCAGAGAACCTGCTTTCCCCCCTCTCTCTGTCTGCCTACTGTGATCTCTCTCTCTCTGTCAAATAAATAAATAAAATCTTTAAAAAAAAAAAAAAAAAAGAACCCTTGCCTTACAAAAAAAAAGAAAGAAAGAAAAGAAAAGAAAAGGAATCCTTGCCTTACTGTCATTTTAAACAAATATTTAACAAGGACTGAGTGCCAGGCCCCATGTTAGGCACTTTTTATGTGTGTGTCCTTGGGTCTGAAAACATTTCTTCTTTGCAGATACTATTGTCTCATTTCGCAGTTAGGAAACCAAAGCTAAGAAACATTAATCCATGTGCCCCGTTCTAGGTTCTGATAGCAGCTCTGGCAAGGACTGCTTGTGTGAACTTGGGTCAGATCACCTGTTACAACTCTCATTCTTAGTTTCTACTCTGTTAGCTTGGGTTCCAATGGTATTCATTGCT
Organism: Mustela nivalis; assembly: GCF_964662115.1. Taxonomy (NCBI): domain Eukaryota; kingdom Metazoa; phylum Chordata; class Mammalia; order Carnivora; family Mustelidae; genus Mustela; species Mustela nivalis. Next base: position 113,376,909 of record NC_139021.1, read on the forward strand.
GACTGTGGCGGCTAAATTCCTAGGTATTGACCCAAATGGTTGTGCGGCTTCAGTGAGCTCTGGCAGTAACAATTTTGTGCCGATTCTGGAACACGTTAAGCACACAGTAAATCACCATGTTAAACATTAAAATAAAGAACATTTTCCTGGCCGTCGGAATGAGCCGCTGACCTGTGTGTTCGTTAGAGAAAGCTGGACCATGCCAATCAAAACTTCTTTGGATATAAGGAGCAAACATCAACTCAAAGCAGCTTGGAGTAGGAGGGATTTTTAGTCAATAATTTATCTAACAAACGGTGTGCCTACATGGGGGCCAAGACATGGGGGCTTCTGGTGACTCAGAACTTCTCATCGCAAGTCATGGTGACTTGGTACAGCTTTGCAAAATGGGTTTCCTGCATGTCCTGGTCTCCAGGAGGAATGAGGGATGAATTGATAACGGTCCCTTGCAATTGCATCCCCAGCCTGGAAAAGAAAACTGAAAGTCCTATCTGCTTAGAAGGCACATATCTCTGTATTCTTTTGTAAAAGGGCAACTTGCAAACTCCTGGTTTCACATTGTGTCCAAGTCTTTTGGGAAACACGCCCAACAGTGGTTTGTGCCTGGTTCATACTTGTTTTATTTTGTTTGGCAGCAACATGAAGATCGTGTTTCGAATAAAAGCCCAGTTCTGTCCCTTAATATGTTTCATTAGGCATTATATGCTGTTCCTGTCCTCCTCTTTTTCCACGATCACGCCTGGGCACGCATTGCAGACTCCTTTGGTGGGACTAGTTTGGCTCATTTCTACATTTATGGTTTCTTGTAGCCACAAAATAAAGCTGACATTTGACGTGGGTTGAAGAATTTGAGGAAGATTGACACACTGTTTATGTTAAATTGATAAAATTGCTTTTTTCTTGATGCCATTGAGAAAAAAAAAAAAAAAAAAAACACACTGGGAAACCCACAGCTGAAATACATTCCTGGAGAGAACAGGAAGCAGGGCCTGGAGTCAGAGCCCAGGCACTGTCCTTCCTGAGCTGTGTGTCCTTGGGCAAGTTGCATAACTGGGCCTCAACCTCCCCTCAGTAATCATACAGGGGTAAAACTGCCTTGAGCTTGAGCTCACAAGTGTGTTTTGAGGACCCGATGAGATCAAGGTGCCGTGTCCCCACAGAAGCGTTTTCTGGATTTGTGAATAGGCTTTAACAAATGGATGACTCTAATTATAAATGCTAAAACTTAGGAAGCGCAAAAACGGAGACGAGTTTCCTCCCTTGTCACATGATTCCCCTCAGCCATTTCTGGTGGCCTCAGAGGCAGATGGCCTCCAGACCCTTTGTTCTGACTCTGCCCCCTTCGGTTCCCCACCATCCCGTGGACAGAGTCGGTCCTATTCGTCTTCCCGACGGTTCTTGGGTCTGTCTTCAAAGGCAGATGCTCACTTCTGGTGGTCATTGAAAAATGAAATTCATTCCCATATGTTAGCGCCCTATGCGTCCGGCACTATGCTAGGCTGTGATTTTACTAGAAAGAAAACAAAGTGATAATAGGCAGTTTTGTAAGTACTTGGGTCCATGATTTCACCTAATTGCTGGACGAACCCCTAACCTATAGACTGTTGTTATTTTCCTGTTTAAGGAATGAAGAACTGAGGTAGAAAGTGGTCAAGTAGCTCATCAGAGCTCAAACAATCTATGAGTGGTGGAATCAGGCTGGGAATCCAAAAGGGAACTAGCACCCACCCCACCCTGATTCCCAGCAGGCTTCGAATCTGCTAAGGAGGGTCCTATTTCAAATCCCACTCACAGTAACAGAATGGCACGTCCCAGCCTAGTGCTGTGAGCCAGAGGGATTCGGGTGTGGGCTTGCCAGTTTCTGCCTATTTCCACGAGGAACGAGGGCTTGAGAGAGAAGCCGAAATCTTAGGCATAGAGCCTTGCTGACCAGACCACCCTTGTCACCCTTCACGTGGGCCTACCCACCCACGACTGTAGACATGTTCCTACCATAGATTGTAACAGCCACGTCGTCCTGGGTGATCAGTGAACTGAAGGAGAAGAATGAGAAAGAAAGAAAAAACCTCAGTTGAGCGGTCAGATGCTCAGTGCTTGATAATACCAACAAACTGCACCATCCGGCTTCCTATCCAGCATGATTCGCTCCAGGCCACTCATGAGAGCCGAGGCGCCGGAGGTCATCTAGCAAGTAGATTTTCATTCCCTTGCCAACTCCAATCTATGGAGGGCCACCGCTGGAGTATTGGGTTTAGAAGGATCCCGAGCCGTCAGAGATCAAAGGAAAGAGTACCACAATTGATTAGTGATGTCTGCTATGGGCCCAGGAGCAGAGAGCGATGGCAGGCATGCAACATGTGTTAATCGACCAAATCTAATTCAGCGTGTTTGTTTTACAGAAGAGGAAATGGAACTCTGAAGTGAAAGGCTGAATGCCTCAAACTCACTGATCTGGTTAGTGGCAGGATCCCCTGGCTTCCTGGACTTTTCTGTAGCACCTCAACTCCTATCGGAGTATTAATTGGTGACCACAGGACCAACAGCAAAAAAACCAGCAAGGAAATTACATTATGATTAGTACAATATTGGTGGTAAGCATACTTCTTCTAATTCCCTGAAAGCTGATGACCCACAAAATGTAAGTCCAGTCATTGCAATATCTGATTATTCCATCTCCCTGACACAGTCACTGGATTAGCCAATAACCACCCCATCCCACGCAAGTAGCAATTTATTCCAAGCTAGAGGAAAAAAGACAGGTGAAGGTCTTCCTTCTTTACCTGAAGGGCCAGTGACACACGTTTGTTCACAATGTGATACTGTCTTCTAGTCTGACCCGGGCTTGTCAGTTGAGCCTGAAGAAAGAAAATGCATCAGAAGGAAGGAATGATGTCTCCCTGAATAGCCAGCTTGGCCCACAGATCGGTGGCCAGATTGCATCAACCCTAAGCAGTCCCAACATCTGAGCTAATCAAGATGGGAGTTCTAAGTGACAAGTGAGAACACACAGGTACGGAGGGAAAAAAGAGGGCCCACCAAGTGGGGGGTCTTCATTTGCCAAGGTGTGGTGGTAAAAAGCAGAGCAGCTCTTGGTGGGGAGGGTGGAGTCTGGGGACAAGCAAGGGGACCAGCCCAGGACAGTCCAATGGACCTCCGGCTCAGCTCAACTCCTCCCCTTTCTAGCTGTGGGATCCCACCTGCTGTGCAACCTCCCTGGGCTTCAGAGACCTCATGCCCCCTATATCCATCAGGATGGTATAATTACACCCAATAGCTGCGCACAGTGCCTAGAATCAGGTAGGTGTGGGGCACATGGTCAAGTCAAGTAATTAATGAACACACAGCCTTGTTTTATTGTGTCAGGGACACGGTACCACCAGAAATGAGAGCCTCCGAGTTCCTAGCTCCACTTCCAACCAGCACGCATCCATGTATCCCCTGCCTCACACCTAGCAAGCCTTAGAGAAACATTTGCGGACGGCATGAATGAGTGAATGAGAAACTCCAAGAACAATTCTACAGGCAGCATTGGGCCCCTGTTTTCTTATCTATCTAAGGAAGATGTACATCTCCGATCCCTTTCACGAGAATGTTCTCTTGGCCTCTGCCTTTCTCACAGATGCTCAAGGCCACCATGAGCAGGGCCGTGCCCTGCCTGTGACCCTGAAGCCCCAGGGAAGTATAGAACAGGCAGTGCTCCTTCTCTTTCAAGGCTGTCAACCCCCTCACCTGTGATTCAGGGGCCACCAAGTGGGGGGAGGCACATGCTCCTGGATGTCCCAGCCACCCTAGACCCTCTAATCTGCAGCCTGTAGGCGGGGCACCAGCTCCTTCAGCAGGAAGGAAATGGGCATATGGGTTTGCTGAGCCATTGAGAAGGGGGATCACTTGGCTCAGGGACAGCTGTGCTTTCCCAGGTTCCCGTCCTGTAGCAGAGTTTCCCCTCAAAGGGTGGGCTCAGACCCCAGAAGGGGGCAAAGGCACTCAGGAGTGGGGAGACAACAACATTCACAAGATGAGAGTTCAAAAGAAAAGAGCACAAGCTGGAAGTCATTGATGTGTCTTTAATGCTTCAAATATGCCTGCTTTTGTTTATTTTTTTTAATCTCGACAATTCACAGACCATGAATGGTGAATCAGATTTCTGCCCCCTCCCCTGTCCCTTTGGTCCTCCAGCCAGAAGAGGACCTTTTACTCGGCTTTTTAAAGATAAAACTTCAGAAGGCCCCGGCTCTGTGCCCAGGAGGTAGGGGAGGCAGCCTGGTGCCTCAGGGAGGGATGTGGCAAAGGCTGGCTCATCAGCCCTCCCCTCACATGAGGTCAGAACTGGGAAGTCGAATAAGGTAGGAAGCAGGCAGGTTAAGCTTGCTGGGAGCTGATAAAAGCAAGGAGCCATGAGACCTCCAAGAAGTTGAGGTGTGGGTTTGCTCTTTACCTTGTACCAATAAGAAAGCACTATAGATCTGTAAGCCGAGGATGGATAGCGGGAATGTTCTTTTTTTTTTTTTTTAAATATTTTATTTATTTATTTGACAGAGACCACAAGTAGGCAGAGAGGCAGGCAGAGAGAGAGAGAGAGAGAGAGAGAGAGAGAGGGAAGCAGGGTCCCTGCTGAGCAGAGAGCCTGATGCAGGGCTCAATCCCAGGACCCTGGGATCATGACCCGAGCTGAAGGCAGAGGCTTTAACCCACTGAGCCACCCAGGCGCCCCAGCGGGAATGTTCTTTCTTTCTTTTTTTTTTTTTAGTATTTTTTTTTAAAGATTTTATTTATTTATTTGACAGAGAGAGATCACAAGTAGACAGAGAGGCAGGCAGAGAGAGAGAGAGGGAAGCAGGCTCCCTGCTGAGCAGAGAGCCCGATGCTGGCCTCAATCCCAGGACCCTGAGATCATGACCTGAGCCGAAGGCAGCGGCTTAACCCACTGAGCCACCCAGGCGCCCATGGGAATGTTCTGATGGTACATACTTCTAGTACCTTCTCCTGAGGTGGATTAGAACAAGACAGGTCAGGGGCAGGCACCCTGACCTACCAGCCAATCAAGTTTAGATCCGGAAATAGCCAAAATGGGGGTAGTTTATAGTTTTTCTAACCTCTATTTTACTCAAATAACAAGAATGTGTTTAGTCATTTCTGACACCCTTTGGTTTACCTGTTCACTTACTCAATAAATAATTGTAAACATCTGTTATGTATTGACCCTTCCGACAGATACGAGAGGAAGAAATTGATGGTCTCACCAACTTAAGCATATAAAAATGTGCTAAAAAGAAAGAGAAAGCAGGATGCAGTTGATGTCCCAAGGAGCAGGGGAGATTCTGCACGACCCAAGCAATCTGTCTAAGGGCAATCCCTGAGAGCTGGGGCCATCTGAATAGGGCAGGTGACAGGCGGGTTGGCTGGTGCAGATGCAATGTTCAGGCCCAGGGAAGGGAGAGGCGAAGACTTGAAGAAAGGCACAAGCAAAATGTTTGAAGGCTAGCCCGGACAGGGGACTTGGACCTGTCTGAGAGAAAGGCATTCCAGGACTCTCCTGGAAAGAAAGGGACGTCCTTGTCCACTTGCGAGACAGAGGGCATCGTTCTAAGACTGTGAATCAGGCAGCAATATTCGAAGTGGGTCGGGAAGTTGAGAGTCAAGGAGGGACAGGTCAGCAGAGGCCTCCTCTAGCAAGCCAGAGGCAGAAAGATGGGACAGTGGGTTCCCACTGGCCCTTTCAAGTGTTCCAGGGTCCAGCCAGCTGTGCAAGCAATGCAGAGAGTGAATAGAGCCCCGTGCTCCAAATCTTCGCTGGTGCCAGGAAATGGATCCTTTGGGTGCTTAAGAGGAGCCCAGAGAACAGAAAAAAACCTCAGGAAAGCGTGCTTCCCATCTGCAGCCTGCATCCCCGGCAGCCTGCCCACCATTGTGGAAAGGATGGGTGGTTAATGATTGGCAGATCGTCCAAGGCCTGGGCTTTGATTACTCATTTTTCTTGGAAATGTCTGAGGTTCCATGATCCCTCTCTAATCCCATATGCCATACTGAGCTTATATCTTTGACAGGCATGGGCCTGGCTGCTTTGGCCAAAATCCACTTGAAGAGAGAGGTGCTACCCCCAGTCCACGTTGAAGGTCACCCATTCCCGCCGGGTGGCATCAGTTAGCCCCCAAAGCCCAGCCCTCTGGCACTAATCGCAGCGCAGGAAAGCAAAACATAGGGTGTCTTATTGTTTCTCTTTCTTGTTTTGTTCTTTTTTTTTTTTTTTTAATTTGAAATCAGTAAGAATTTTTCTCTACCATCAAACTGAATTAAGTTTCTGAGTTTAGAAAAGTCCTAAGAATTTTCATTTTGCTACAAGTTATAAGAATTTTCTACGGAGTGTCTCCACAACATGGGTTTCCCCTCGGGGCCAAGGTTGTCTGTTTTATTTTTCTGGATGGCCTGTAATTTATTCTATTATCCTGGACCCAGGATTCCCTGCTCTGAACTGAAGGTTTCTTGGCTTTCTCTACCAAAAAACACTCCTGCGGTAAGGATCGCTTTTCGGCTACTGGAACACAGGATGTTTCTTTGGGTTTTGTGATATTTCTTTTTTATTAAGCAGGTTGAAACATAAATCACAAATCTTTCTAATATTTTTACCCGACTGATGAAAAAGTGATTTCAGTAAAGTGTAGGAACGCGAGTCCTTCCAGAAGACCTCTAATTCACTCAGTGCCACCCACGTCACTCCTGTTCCTGACTGTCCTTAGCGCTGCTGCAATTTGTCATTTCATCCTCATTTGCTAGTCATGATGATGGTGGGTGTGACCTCTCAATGTCACACATTGAGAACGCAGCCCAGCGGGGGCACAGCACAGTGCTGGCCTTTCAAGTGTTCCACAAAGCTTACTTAATAACCACCCCAAATGGATGTCTGAGAATCAGTCTGGTTTTCCTCAGGACTGATCTTGCTCTCTCCCATCCATCTCCCTAATTAGGAACCACTCTCATCTCTGTTACAGGATCCCCCAAGCCTACTGGACCCCCAGTGTGCCCAGAGCACTCTTCTGTCCCCTTAACCCGCCCTCGGAAGCGGCCCACATGCCACACCTTCTCTGCCTTCTTTGTCACCTCATTGGATACCTGGGAGCACAGCATTCGGAGGTGGATTTACTTCCAGATGGAGAAATTGAGTTCTAGGAGACGTGTGGTGGACATTCGGGTTTGTTTGCTTGCTGGTCTCTTCTTTTGATCCTTCTTCTCCCTGACTTTCTTTCGGAAAACCACCTTTCTATACATTTCCAGCATTTCCATGGAGGGGTTCATCCCACTCCTTGCTCCAGAGGACAGCAAATGATCTAGGCCTGGCCAGTTCTCTTTCCCTCTTTCAGTTATGGATTCAGGAGGTGCACGTGTGACTCAAACTGAAGTATCATTTTCGGGATTTGTGCTAGAAGTCTAAAGAAAGAGATACTGTTTTTCTCCTGGACTTGAAAGCTGATAGATTGGAAGTATGAAGCGTCTGGTGGCCATTCTGTTGCTGGAAGAAGAGAACCTTCTGGAGTATGAAGCCAAGAAAGAACAGCAGAGATGAAAAGTGGAAAGACATGGATGTCTGATGACTTCATTTAACCCTACAACCTAGCTGTGCCTGGAGCTTTTCAATGATCTTAGCCAACAGATTCCCTGTCTTGCTCAAGCTGGTTTGAGCGAGGCTACAGCCTTTCCTGCTGATACCTTGGAACTTTGAGCCTGTTCTTAATGGAGAGCCTCCTGTTCTTCTCGAGATGCTAAGGTCCAGGAATGGATTGATTCCTGCTTCTTTTTCCAGTGATTAAGACATGGCATAGATTTTATTGGACTGTACTCACCCTTCCTCTTGTAATGATGTGAGACAATAAAACACCAACATGATGAGATGAAGTGAGAGCAAGGACGTAGGTGTTGTTATGCAGCCATTGACTACTAGTGACCTTATGACAGTATTTCAGAAGAAGGATCATCTACTTCCAGACTGTGGTTGACCACAGGTAAATGAAGCCTGGGAAAGCAAAGCTTCAGATGAAGGGGGGGGCGTGTCTACTGTAGGTTTGTTGGGGGATGAAGATAATATTAGCCATGAAGCTGGATCACCTGAGTGGCTCAGTTGGTTAAGCGGTCAATTTTTGATTTAAGCTCAGATCATGATCTCAGGTCATGAGATGGAGCCCCCCATTGGGCTCTGTGGTGGGCATAGAACCTGCTTAAGATTCTCTCTTTCCCTCTGCCTCTCCCCCTTTCTAAAAATAAATAAATAAGCCATCAGGCTTTCAAAATGAAAAAAAAAAGACATGGCATAGAAGAAATATAGCTTTTATCAATAGTGCTATCATTTCCAACCCATCTTCATCAATATCCTCAAGTTCTTCTTTCCCAAATATGACAAGGGAAGGAGCAAGTAGCAGCATTTACCAATGGCTTACTTGTGCGAGGACTGATAGGGAACGAAGGTCCCAATTGTAGAGGAGCAGCAACATGGGACCTCACTGTTGCACAAAACTGTACCTGGTCCCCAAAGGTTGACGGTGACACATTGCACACCAGCCAAGTGAGGACCGCCCCAGAACAGGTCAGTGATAAGTCTAAGTACGTCCTCTAGTCAGTACACATAGTAAGCACTCAATAATTGGGCGCCATCTTTAATACACTTCTTAGTAATAGTAATTGTAAAACTAATAATCACAGAGGCAGTAGGAGTTCGCTGACTTCTCTTTAAATTTCATGTGTGGAATTCAGGCCTATCAAGTAGCACTAAGAACAATAACCACAGATAGGCTTTGGTGTCCTCTTTGTCTGGCATGTGAGGTTTAAGGGAATGAGGAGATGGAAGAAGGACATTGTGGTGAATTTTTTTGAGGGTAATACAAAGTATTTTATATAGTAAATTTGTACTAAGCCAAATATCTCAGAAAGTCACAGGATTTCATACACTAATCTCTGCTTCCTTTCAATTCCATCTCATTTCAGATAATGCTAACAGATCTCTTCTAACAGTTGAATTACATAAACTTTATAAAAGTGACCACTTCCCATTTGTTTATTCAGCCTCTACAAATGGCATCCAAAGCGACGTATTAACTTTTTAAAGTAAGAAATTTGAAAATGTACTTTAGAATGCCCCATTTTAAAACATAGCACAAAAGGGAAAGAAAAAAGAAAACTGAAGACAAAAACCGGAGGGAAAAGGTCACAATAACCACCACACAGAAACTGAAGTCATGTCAAGCAATGTCATATAACATACACATGTGTATGATTATGGTTCCTGCAGACCCCACTACTGAGCATGGAATGGTTTTACAGTGTGAGCTCTTCTTCAAACCCAACCCTGGATCCTCGGGCAGGCAACAAGGAAAGAGAAAGGGAGTCCTGGTTCCCACCTGACTTAGGAGCTGAGGTGGGTATCTCTTCTTTCTGTTGTGTTTAGGGTTCTCTGCCTGGACTCTAGTCCAATCTCCTCCCCTCAGGGATGTCCTATGCTCATCAGCCTACCCCTACTGAGAGTGACTGGTTCAGGGTGGTATGGGTCAACAAGAGTCAGGTTCAGGATTCTATTGAACATCTAGGGCAGAGAAACCCACCTTTCCCCATGGCGTCTGGAAAAGAAGTTGGGCTCGCTATTGCTGGGAAGGCCTACCACTCCTGCTCATGAAATATAAGACTGATGTCAATGCTCACAGACAGCAGAGCCAAGAAATGGGGAGAAACTGAGTCCCAAAAATCCCTCTCAGAACCCTGAATCTTGCTGTGCCTGAACATGTCCCCTAAATGTTCCAGTTTATGTGTTCCAGTTATATAAGCCAAGGTGCATTTTTGTGTGCAAGCCAGTTTAGACTAGGATTTTGTTACTGGCAAATTAACATGAGCCAGTGATATAGAGAGTCAGTGTCAAAAGCAAACAAATAAAATCAAATATCTAAGTTTAAATGAGGCTTATGCAAATTGGGAAAATTTTTACGATCACAGCTGAGATTAAGACCCAGGACCACAGTCAAACTTCTGATCCATAGATTCAAAATTCACCTTGAGATAAAATAATTACATAAAACATCTGATGTCGGCTGGACGGCCATATCTGCTCAGCTGGAGAGTTTCAAGAGAGAAACTCAGGGAAGTATCAGAATCGAAGATGGAGTCTTTGGACAGAAAATGGATCAGGGCTGGGAAGTCTCTCCAGGAAATGAACAGAGGATTCAGACATTTTCCAACATCTGGCCTGGTCAAGAAAAGTGGTAGGGTAGCTTGTAAGTGCTGAGCTGGGATGCTTGCAAGAATTGCATTATTTAGGGCTTCTGTGACTTCAAATGAGAGGCTCTCCCAAACTTGGGAAGGTGCCTCTGGGGCCAGAAATAAAGGGGTGTGACCCTTGCAATGCACAAGCAGAAAGAACTCAGACAAATGAGGAATTGTAGTTTTATGAAATGGGGACTGTACAAAGCAGATGCATTAGGAATTTGGAACCAGCTTCAGACAGTACATTGTTTGTTCAATTCCTGGTAGAGATCCTGCCCCCCAAATTATTTTTAATCGTATATGGCAACCTCTTTGCCAAAAACAGAGCTTTGATGCAACAGTACAGTGAAAATCACTTAAAGCAAGTGAAGTTCAGAAGAATCTGGGAACTCAGAAGCTTCCCTCCCAAACCACAGTGAGTCTAGTGCCCATTCTTGGGAGGGCGGAGGGCAGGGAAATGGCAGGCTCAGAGCTGGGACAGTGACAGGGGCAAAAGCCAAGAGTTTTCTTGACATGAAGAACTTTGCATTAGGACTCCCACATTCTTCAGGGAGTAGCTGGTGCTCTTTGATTCTCTTTCAACTGGGTAAACATCAGCAACTATTTAAAAAAACAGGACGGGATTAACTCAGCTCAGTACACATTCAAATACTAAGGTCTGAGTACCGTGGGCAGGACATTAGCCAACCACAGGAAGGCTAGTGCTCCACCTGGGAAGCCAAAGGAGTCTTTCCACACCTTAGCCCCCTCCTGTGCTGTGACTCATTTGGGTACCACGTGTTAAGTGGTGCTTAGAGCGCAAAAACATTTCCAGTATATTCAGTCCTCATTTACTGTGGCCAACAGGAGAGGGGGCCTGCCTCTGTGCTGAGAAACTCAGTTTCCAAGAAAAAATGGAGAATTTGGTCAAAGGCAAAGAATCAGTTCTAGAATGGTGCCTGGGACATAGCAGACACCTAGTAAGGACGTGTTAAGTGAACGAAGAATAGCGTAGCCAACGAATGAATGAATGGACGGATGGGTGGGTGGATGGACGGATGGGTGCAAGAATCACTAGATTGACCCACTAAATGAGCTCTTCAAAATGAGACCTGCATGAGAACAACCTGCAAATGCTTGGAAGCAAAGCAAGGTCACAGGTGGTCAGCAGGACAGATTGTGATGGTTCATCTAAGTTGCATGAGATAAGGTTGGAATTACTAAGGAGGAGGGAATAGAAAGATGTACCATGGTCATGGTTTCTGTTCCCAATGCTTGCCATCGCCTGGAGAAAAGAAATACATGATGGAAACAAGGACTGGCTTTGTAAATTAGGTCTCTCCACGAAATAAGGTGCATGGGGGGAAAGCTTACAAGTATGTATATGGATTCTGGGGGCTGAAGGTCAGAGAAGGCTTCATGTAGAGAGAGCTTTGGTGTGGGTAGGATTTGTATCCGTGGAGAGGAGCAAGGGTGACCTGGCAGGGGAGTATATGACATGGATGCCCTCAAGTGATGTATTCGGAACCAACCTGACCCCATATATCTCTAGTTTGCTCACAGTTCTTGTACTCTCCGTGTTCCTACTTCATCTCGTTTCTGAATTACAGCCTCCTGTTGGGCTTCCAGTCTGTTTATCCTGCTGTCTTCTGATCTACCATCCTCAAGGAAGGAAGAATGATCTTTTTAAAAGCTCAGTTTTAACAGTCTCCCTGCCCCCCCCCCACACCCTCTCCAGCCTCCTAAAACCTACAGTGGTTCCTCACTGACCTTAGAACAAAGTCTAATGCACCAGACTTTCAAGTCCAACAGGAGCTGGTCCCTGCTTTCTGACTTTGGTCCTTGCCTTCCCAGCTCCAGGCCGACCCACTCTGCCTTCTAGCTATGCCACACTGACTTCAGCTCCTGAGTGTGCTATGCTGTCTCCCCTTTGGGCTTTGCACATGGCATTCCACCCACCAAGAACACCTTTCCCTGTCTTTCACCTGGGTAACTCCGATTCACAGTCAGGTTTTAACACAGACATCACTTCCTCTGCAGAGTGTCTCTTAGCCTCAGAGTCTAGGTCACACATCCTGCCTACATTCTCTCCCAATGAACCTCTCAAACTGAGCATCTCATAGCATCAGTGAACGTCACACAAACTGGGAAGGGTTTGAGGAGTAGGTGGGCCTTGAATGACAGGCCCAGGATTCTGAAGTCTACCTTGAAAGCACTTGCCTATTAACAAATTTTGAACACAAAGTGTGACAAAACAAGAGATGATGGAATTGATACTCAACAGAAAAAATAGATACAACTGGCTTTATAGAAAAGGAAGGTTGAAAAATGAAACAAATCAAAAAATTTTATTTCACAGAAAAGGTTTTGAAGAAGGAGGCATAAAATCAAGAGTATGGTCTGGAAATGCTTCTTACAGAATAGACTACCAGGCAGGGACTTTTTAGATTGGGTTCAAGCCAAAGCTGGTCCTCAGAACCAAACCCAGGCCATCCTCCCTTAGTGCCACATTGTAAACCCTAGTATATGCCTCCCCTAGACACTGCAGGTAGAGAAAGGGCCTTGCAATGTCTCAAGGACAGTTTGTAAATCACCATACACACCCAAGGGACATGCTGTTTCTTCGAGTGGGGGCCGAGAATGATAAAGAGTCATGGTTGAGTAGAGCTCAAGTCCACTGGAAGTGGAATGTCAGCCCACACACAAGGTGATCTTCTCTCCACCTCAACTGCAAGGCTGAACGGGTCCTTCTTCACAAGATATTAAGAAGAAGAGAAAGGAAAATGACACCATTATTCTATTACCATGTGTGTGGTGAGTGCATGTAGGTAGTGGAGGGACAAAAGTCCCACCAGTCTGCACACACAGGAAAGGTCAAAACAGCCCGACCAGCTACCATGAGTCATCTAAGAATACATTGGCCTGTGTGGTTCCTGAGCCTCATTCTGCATTCAGAGTCAAATATTGTTTGGATTATAATATTAAACTAGGACTAACACAACCCACACTGTCAAGATTATTAAAAGAGTGGAAAATTGCACAACTGAACATTTTTCTTAGTCTTCAGAGCCTGAGGGTCATAATTTGTAGGGATCACTGTGCTGGCTTAGATACTGATTATTTACGAAGTGCTGACAGCTTCTTCAGCTCTGTATAAGCTGGAAGAGAAGTCCCAGCCTCTCCTAAAGGAGTGGTGATATAAGTTAGACAGGCAGAGAATCCAACGTCACATAGACGAGGTGTGGCTGCAAAGTAGTAACAGAGAATTTTTAAACAAACCAACACAAACCAGAGCTTACTGTGCAAGAGAACTTTTACGCACATATGTCACCTTGCTGCATGGTACAATGAGTTCCAAGATTGGTCCTTTGCTCCAACATTTTTGGAAGTCATCCGCAGACATGGAGACGTAGTGTGGTGTAGGGAAGGAGGAATAAACTTTGAATTCTGACCATTACCAGCTGCAAAATCACAGATGAATTTCTTAATCCATTAACTCCCCAGATTCTTTCTTTCGTGCAATGGAGATAAGATACCATAGCACAGTTCCCTGAGAACCAGTGAGGTAATGCTGAAGATACTAGTCTTGGAGACCTCACCACCAGAGGCAGCCATTACCTGTTAAGTTCAGTGTCAGATCTACAAGATAAAATCGGTGGTGTCTGGTTAATGATAGCATGTTTGTTTATTTGTTTGCTTGTTTTTTAGCGGGGGAAAGGAGCAGAAGGAGAGGGAGAGAGAGAATCTGAAGCAAGCTTCATGCCCACCACAGAGCCCAGGGCAGGGCTCAATCTCAAGACCATGGGATCAAGACCTTAGCCAAAACTAAGAGTCGGGCACTTAACCGACTGAGCCCCTACCACACACATGCAATCATGGCGTTTTTTGATCAGCAGTAGAACTACTAAGCTTGATTACTCCTTCAGTCACCCAGCTCAGCTCCTGTATTACCTTCCTAGGGCTGCCAAACCATGTATCACACACTGAGTAGTTTAAACAACAGAATTGTTTTCTCTTATAGTTATGGGGGGCTCTAGGGAAGGCTCTTTCCTTGCTTCTTCCTAGCTCTGGTAGTCCCTAGCAATGCTTGTCATTCCTTAGTTTGTATACACAGCACTCTGGTCTCTGCCTTCATCATCACGTGTCATTCTCCCTGTATGCCTCTGTCTGTGTCTCTTCCTTCGCTCCTTCTTATAAGGATACCAGTTATATTGGATGTAGGGAGCACCTAAGCCAGCATGACTTCATCTCAGTATGTCTGCAAAGATTCCTTCTGCATTAGGCCATATTCTCAGGCTCCAGAGGGATGTGAATTTTGGGGGTTCACTATTCAACCTAGAGCAGTCCCCCAAATCAAAATACAAAAAACAAAGTAATCTGATATAGGCTTTAGAAAAGGTACCAAAAGAGGGTGCCTGAGTGGCTCAGTCTCTTGAGAGTCCAACTCTTGGTTTCAGCTCAGGTCACAATCTCAAGGTCATGGGATTGAGCCCCGTCAGGCTCCATGCTGAGTGTGGAGTCAGCTTGAGATTCTCTATCCCTCTGCCCCTCCTGCTCATGCTCTCCCTTCACTCTCTCTCAATCCCTCCTTCTCTTTCTCTCTCTCTCTTTCTAAAATAAATAAATCTTAATGGAAAAAAAAAAGATAACAAAAGAGGAGTTCTAGATACATTACAGACAGTGGCATCTGGCAGCTTTGTGGGAAAACATGGCTTGGCCACAACTGTAATTAATTTGAAGTCATCATCTCTGATTTTGTGTGTGCATCCTTAGGATTTTAAAACTTTCTTAAAGTTTGTCCACCCTTTTGTCCACCCATAAATGTAGAATGGAGAGTGTGATTGTGCACACTTACGCTGGCAACGTTACACTCCTCTCAAGACACTAACGGTGACTCCCTCAAAAAGGAAGCATCGTCACAATAATAATGAAAGTGGCATTCTTTCTCTAAATTTGATCTGGCCAAAAGTAGATTCAAGCTGAGTTACTCCCTTCCCATCCCCAGTCTCCAAGCTCTGTAGAGTCATACAGTTTGCATTTGTAGAAATAGCATAAATTTCTTTTTTTTTTTTTAAGATTTTTTATTTATCTATTTGATAGAGAGAGATCACAAGGAGGCAGAGAGGCAGGGGGAAGCAGGCTCCCTGCTGAGCAGAGAGCCCGACGCGGGGCTCGATCCCAGGACCCTGAGATCATGACCCGAGCCGAAGGCAGAGGCCTAAACCACTGAGCCACCCAGGCGCCCCAAAATAGCATAAATTTCTATAGAGAAGCAGCACTTAGCTTCTTTTGAAGCTTTCACTTTCAACAGAAAGTTGAAGATGTTCTCCAGCCTCAAGTGAAGCTCTTCCATTGAAGAAAGCAGATTCTGGAGGAAGACAAGTTCTGGAAGACTGAGATGACTATGGAGCTTTGACTTTCAAAGTGGTGTGGCGTTTCCCAGTAGCCAACACAGCCTGATCAGCTCTTAAAAGCAAAAATTAAGGACTTAGGGACTTGAAGGCAAAGATGCCTGAAGATAGCAGGGGCTTGGGACTCTTCTACAAAAGAAAACCAACAGCAAATTAGCACCAGAGTAAATAGAGAGTGATCCCTTGAGGAAGAGCCATAGAATTCCCCTGTAGATCCACAGGAGGGTTGGAGAGTTTTCAAAAACTTGATATGGTGCTAACCTATGGTGTAGACAGAGCTCTGAGCTTCAAAGGGCTGGGCTGTGTCAAGGTGAGCAGACACAATGACCCCATGCTAGGGTCTCCACATCTGTTGTTTATGGCCATGCCTCCATGCCATAATCAGAAGGCATAGATCTCAAAAGAAGGAAAGTCCTAATCTGCCCCTGGGTAGTAGGAAGTGTTCTAATTATTACCTACCTCAGCACAGGGATTCCTGGCCTCCCCCTGCCAAGGAGGAGAGTCCAAGGAGACTTTGTCAGAGACCCTGGGGAAGCAGATAGGGATTCTCAAAGCAGCCACAGGGGACTGGGGACAGAATCAGGCCAGCCAAGCCTCAGCTTGTAGAAAATGTTCAACCAAGGACAGGCTGATTTTCAGGTGGGGGAATGCCCTGCTCAACTTTTGAGCCTTGTGATTTTAGATCACATAGATCACATAGAAGATTATAGAAGCTTTATCAACTTTTCTCTTTCTATAAAGCATTCTTTTGGTTCATGCTAGCCAGGGTCATTGCTGGACGTTGAAGTGTTGAAATCAGCCTCCTGAGCAGGCAAGGTAACGTTGTGGGAGCCCAGAGAAGTGTGTCACACTCATGAAGTTTTTGAGTCTCTTCTGTCATGCGATCTTTGGTCCCAGGCTCACTCTAGAGAAATCTAAGGGGAACTTCATGTGGGAAGCAAAGGCAACGTTTAAAGACTGAAGTGCCTGCAAGAGGCATGGCAAGGCTGAGGAGTCTTAATTCAGGGCCTGTGAAGGCCCAGCAGGCAGCTTCATTCAAGAGGAGAAGCCAAGCTAGTTTAAGAGAGTGTGGTACCCACGGAGGGACGCCATGTTGAATGTGAGCAGGACTCCCAGCTGTGTCCTACAGGATACAGGCCCATAGCCATGAAATTTTGGGGAGAAATGTAACATCCAAAAATTTCATATGGAATCTACTCATTTTTAACAATTGTGTTGCAATATAATTGACATACAATAAATTGTACCTATTTAAAATGTACAACTTAGTAAGCACATTCACTTGGGAATCAGAACCATACTGGAGATGGTGAACATATCCAGCACTCCTGAGAGTTATTTTGTGAGCCTTTATAATCAGTCCTTCTCACCCTCATCCCCATTCCCGGACAAGCACAGATCCGTTTTCTGCTCCCACAGGTTCGTTTGCATTCTCTAGAATTTTATATAATTGGAATCATAGAGTATGTACTTTTGGGGGTCTTTTTTTTTTTTTTTGCATTCAGCATTATTATCTACGACTCATTCATGATGTGTGTATTAGTAGTTCATTCCTTCTTTAAACGGCTGAGTAGTATTCTGTTATATGTGTATGCCTCAATTTGTTTATTCACTCATCTGTTAAACGTTTGGGTTGCTTCTAGCTTGGCAGGGGGGGCTAGAATAAAGTAAGTCTTTGGACATGTGCTTTTGTTTCTCTTGCATAAACACCTAGGAGCAGAACAGCTGGGTCCAGCAATAGCTACATATTGAAGAAACTAGCAAACTCTCCAGAATGGCTATACCACCTGACATTCCCCGCCCCCCCTTGCTCTCCCTCCACCACCCTCTCCCCCCCCCCCCCCGCCCAACTGCCCCAGCAAAGTGTGAGAGCTCCTTTGCTCTGCATGCCTGCTAACACTTGGTATGATGAGTCTTTTTCATTTTAGTCATTTTCATAGATCTGCAGTGGTGTCAGACTCTGGTTTTTATCATGCATTCCCCTAACAACTAATTCAGTTAGGCATCTTTCTGTGTATTTATTTGCTGTCCATACATCTTTGGTGAAGTGTCTATTTACATTTTCTGCCTCTTTTTATGGGGTTATTTATTTATTTACTTTTTAAATTGTTGAGTGTTGAGGTTTCCTTATTAATCTGAATATACAGCCTTTATCGGATATGTGATTTTCAAGTACTTCTCCCACTCTGTGTCTGGTCTTTCATTGCTCTAAGAGTGCCTCTCAAAAACATACGTTTTTAATTTTGCAAAAGTGCAGCTTTTCTATTTTTTTTTTCCTTTCATGGATCATAATCTTGGTGTTTTGTTTAAGGACGTTGTGTCTAACGCAAGATCGTAAAGATGTTCTCCTGGATTTTCTTGCCTCCCTACTTTCAGAAGCTGGAGATAATTTTAAATGCTAGTTCTGTGTAGGTCAAGCAAGACATATTTAGGGATCCTTGTAGCCCGGGAGTCACCTGTTTATAGCAGTGTTTATAGCACACTTTTACTTGCAGCGTGACCCTCGTATCCCTAATTTGGTATCACGTAAGGCAAATAAAGCTCTGGCTTAACGCTTCCACAGTGTAGTGTCTTTCACAAGAAACTGTGATAAGTGTTGTTCAGAGTCATCTTTTCCTTACACGGAAGATCAATTTTTTTTTAAGACATATTAGGATGACTCAGTGTTTTTATTGAGTACTAAGGAGAAGGAGAAATGATGACTTAGCTCTCCTGAGCTTGAACTTGCTTGGATGAACTTGCTTGGATAACTCTCTGATGAGAGTTAACTTTCACTGGTCCGTTGAACTGGCAGCCTACCACCTCGGCCAACTACTCCTGAGTTTCAGCGAATGAAAAAATAGTGGACAGAGTGGGACGAAGAGGATGGGTAGAGGGAAACCCGACTTCTCTGTTTAAATATCGCTTTCAGGTAAGTAGGGTTGGTGCCGGCTGGGGACTTTTACTCTTTGGCGGTATCTCAGAACTCAAAAATATGATTTCAAAAGCACTGGACTAATTAAATATCCTTCCTTTAACACTGACTCTCCAGCATAGGATTTTTAATACAGTGGGAGAGATAAAACTCTGGCCCTGGGCAGATGTTAAAAACATTTTTTGTAGTCAACAGAGAAACCGTATTCTTAGCCCCTCTGGCATTGTTCTGAAAATCCACACATGACACAGGAAATTAACTGTCTCACGTCCAAACACTGTCCACAAGGACAGTATTTAAAAATGTAATCGGACCCCAGTAAAATGCAGGGTGCGGTTCAGAGTATGAATTGTGTGCAAAGAGTGGAGACGCTTGAGAACGTTACCGGGCAGACGAGCAGTCCGCAAGCGAGGGACGGCGGAAGTTTAACAGAGACTTTTACTGGGGAAAGCTTTCCTGGACCCTCTGCCACCACTACAGTAGCTCAAGAGGCACAAAGACAGCTCCGTAAACCCATGTAGCTGCTATGATGGTGGAGAAGCTGGTTCAGATCAAGGAGCACAGACTTACGTTGGGGACTGTGCTGCTCTGTTGATGATCTTGTCCAAGGTTCAGAAGTGCGGATGGACTCCCGTGAAATACATTTTCAGAATAGTGGAAGTTTTCCATGACCCTTGGAGAATCCTGCTTCTGAACCACCTTCATCTCCTCTTCCAGGGCATACGTAATAATCTCAGAGCAGCAGGACCATTGACCCTTCTTCTGAAACCAATCCATACCATTGTGTTTATTTTACAAAAAATAAAATTCAAAGGACCAGCAAGACGTTAGATGTCCCAAGACTTGAAGTGAGTCAACAGCGATGGTCTGAAGACCCAGGAACTGCAGTCAAGTACTGACAACAACCCCTTGGTGTTTCTGCATCGAGCACTAGTCTTTGATCAGTTCATCATAGCCCAAAATGAAGCTGGTTCTTGGCTATTAATCCAACACGGGCCGGCTTGAAATCTAGATGAATATGAACCAAAGAACAACTAGCCTAGTGAACTCCATTAGAGTAGAACTTGAAATAACTATCAGGGGATTATCTTAAAGTTTCCTCGATGGCCCTCACAGAAAGAATCATCAAAACATAGGACCTGGGGACTTTTTTTCTCCTCTAAAATGTGTAGAGGGATGAGGTTTCCTTAGGAAAAATTTGAATCCATTTTATTTAGTAGAAAATGCATTGTCTACCATAGGAAAAGGCAGCCATTCCATTTTAATTACTTTCTATCAGCCCCTGGTGACTTGGTCTACTAAGGAAAACACTAGCCTTGGGTATTACAGATGGGGCTTGGAAGAGCGGCCCTGCCACTTGCTGTCTGTGTGGTCCTGAGCCAGGGCTCTGATCTCTCTGAAATGAAGCATCGTCCTACACAGTGGGGCTGCTGACAAGGAGCCCAGAGGGTAGCCAAGAAGATTTACCTGCACTTCGAGACCTAAGCGTGGTACCCGGGCATCGTGGCTGGCCCACCTCTGTTCTCAGTCTACACTGCAGGCTCTATCATAGCCTTCCCCAAGGAGTTCCATAATTGCTTCTTTTATCTCCTGACTCTGCCCCATATCTTGTCGGGGCAAGGACCATGTCTTGCTTGCTCACTTTTGCATCATTCAACGGACACACCTCATACAGAGGAAGCATTCAATTAAGTGTTCTTGGAAAGAAAGCAAGGAGGAAGGAAAGGCAAAATCAGTTGGCTAGAAGAGTGATTAATTGATGAAAAGCACAGACTTGGGAGTCAAACTGGATTTCAAATCCAAACTCTGTGACTCACTGGCTGCACGACTTTGGGCAAGTTCTTCGACTTTCCTCAATAGGGAAAAGATAATAATCTGCTTCAGAGAGCTGTGGAAGGGGTATGAGATGATTTCACAAAGGGTTTAGCAGAACACTCAGCACATGATAGGTGCTCGCTGTACATTTTTCTATATCATATCATAGTATCATATAGCTTAATAGGACTGATCATAAATTTGATTGACACTTTGCAAGTGTTCGGGTGATAACCGAACCTTGGTCCTTGCAGAAGGAACTGGCATGGAAATTCTGTAGGGATTCCCTTCTGCCATCACTAGGAATAAGTTGTAAATAATCAGCTCCATCCTGGACCTGAATGCAGAAGTGGCTGGGTGGCCACTGCCGTCCGCAAGCCTGACCCTGCTGGAGTGTGGAATTTTAACCAGACATTTCCATAGCAGGGGGCTAAGGTTCTAGGAGGCAAACCATATTCTGCCCTCCAGGCACTGGCAACTCCTGTATCATGATAATGAAAGGGAGAAAGTCAAGTGCTTGCACCAAAGTGGGGACAGAGGAGGGTCTGGCGCCAAGGGAGTGAGGAAGGAGGAGGGGCTGTGGGTGCAACCTGTGGTCTGGTCATTCAGTGGCTGACAGAAGCTTTGTCTCATTTTTCAGGGAGAGCACCTTCAGGGCCCCCTTACGGAACGCTAGGAAGCGTTCAGTGGTGCTTACGGCAGGCTAGACAGCACACCCAGGAAGGGCTTGGTATTTGTCAGCCATTACTGTAGGGCTAGTTACTTTTTTTTTTTTTAAAGATTTTATTTATTTATTTGAGAGTGGGTCAACATGAGTGGGAGAGAGTGGCAGATGGAGAGGAAGGAGCCGACTTCCTGATGAGCAGGGAGCCCGATGTGGGGCTCGATTCCAATACCTAGAGATCATGACCTGAGCCGAAGGCAGACGCTTAACCAATTGAGCCACCCAGGCTTCCCTGTGAGTGTTACTCTTCTTCAGCTCATACTGTTCTAACTGGATAGCAGTAGTATTATTATAGGTATTAATAAATAGTGTAGTAACAAGGATAGCATTTCAAACTGGTATATTATACATATTTCTATGTTGCTGGAGGTAATATGATAACATTAATCAGGATAAACCTAAGACTATAATAATACTATTTGTAACACAGTCAGTGCTTCATGGAGAATTTGGCATTTGAGCTAAATCTTGAAGAGTGGGTAGCGTTTAAACAGCACTGGGCTGTTTGGTGTCTAAGGAATGAAAACAGACGTTTTTAACCTGATGCTTTTCCCAGCTTCTGATCGGTTCTCAGTTTTACCTCCTCCGGTGGGTAAGACCACTTGCAGAAGGCTCTGTGACCGAAGGGTTAATGAGGACGAAGCCTGGAACCAAAAGCTGTCAGGGTAGAAGGAGACAAAGGAATCCGCGTTCAGCACAAATTCCCCAGGTCCCCACTTTCCCCATACTTGGCCTGACTTACCCACCCTGACAACCCCCCAAGAGAACCAGGGCCACGCTGATCAGAGCACTCAACACACTGTAAATATTCACGGCACAATTACTGTATTATTAGTATTTGGGTTGAAAACAAATTCCCCTTTGGGACTCCAGCTTGAATCAATCGAATCTCTTGGCACCTGGACCCTTTAATGTTTCAGTTCCTCCATCTTCAAAGATTCACATCAGAGTCTTTCCTGAGCCTGAGGACTGAGTGTTCTTGCACCTGGGAATTTCCCTTGTGGCCAGAAAACCTGAAAGTGGTGGGGGAGGGGAGGATGCTTCATGCATAAAAGAAATGCTAAAGGGAAGAAGATAAGCCAGTGTGGAGGGCGGGTGGGTCTTGAAGTCTAAAAACCACACATGAAGATTTCAATTAGCTCAATTCCATCCTCTTCCTCCCATTCCCACTAGAAGCTTATAAACCCGTGTGTGAGAGTGTATGTGTGTGTGTGTGCATGTGTGTACACAGGCCTGTGTGTGCATGCAGGCGTTAGGAAGGAGGCAATAAATCAAAGCTGAAATTTGCATTGACTTCCCAGAAAATGTTTCATGAAATTTGTTTGTAAAACAAATCTAAGGCAACCATTCTCAGACTTCAACGAGAGCAAGAACCACCTGGAGAGCTGCTGAAAATTTCTCTTTCCACCCCCACGGAGCCTGATTCGGTAGGTCCAGAATGGAGCTCTGGAACCTTTATTTTTAACAAGCGTCCTATGTAATTCTGATGCAAATGGCCCTTGAACCGCTCTGTAAAGTGCTGGTCTGAGGCTGATGTTTTTCTCTCTTTCCATTTTTCTCCGTCCTCAGATTCTTTGAGGGATGACTTTTAACTACTCTCCCCAGTTTTCTCACTAAGCCTAAAATTCCCATCATTTGCACAGGGAAAGTTCCCCTCTCGCCCCCCCCCCCCCACACACACACACACTCCATTTTTGGAAACTATTTACTCTCTGAAAGCTAAAGTGACTTTTTAAGGAGTAGGGCGGGGTCTTTGTGGTAGAGAATACTTGGTCCTGGACCTCACCTGGACACCACAGAACGTCAGAGAGGTTTCCCCACCAGGAACTTTTAAAGCTGAGGGAAGGCAGTGGAGCCGGGTCTTTTCTCCCCTTTTACCTGGAGAGTGATGCGGTCAACTTCTGCGTGGACCACACCGGTGCGGAAACAGCGGTGCGTGTCCGTAGGTAGTAGCTGGAAAGTCGGTTCTCTTTTACTGTGTAACAGACTACCCCGAACCTGGGGGCTTAAGGCAACCACTTTTTTGCTCGCCATTTTTGTGGGTGAAGAAATGGGGAAGAGCTCAGCGGGATGACTCATCTCGGACTCCAGCTGGGGCTGAGGCTCCATTTCCAGGATTCTGGGATGGGCTCTTCCCTCAGCTGTCTGGGTGTCTGCCTCCCTCCCTGCCTCCCTCTTCCTCTCTCCACCCCCTCTCTCTGTCTCCACACTTGGCACCTCACCCTCCAGGGCCCCCCACATGGCTCCTGTTTCTCACAGCATGGCAGCTTCAGGGCTGTCAGACTCCCCACGGGGATCCTCAGCGGAGTTTTGATGGGCCAAGGGAGAAGCTGCTAGAACTCTTAAGGGCGAGGCCCAGAGCTGGCCCAACATCACTTTCCCTGGATCCTATTGGTCAAACATCACAAGCCAACCCAGATGTGGGTGGAGACCTAGAACCCACCGCTCCATGGGGGGAGTGCTGGGAAACTTCCAGCCGTCTTTAAGCTACCACAGCCCACATTTAAATAGAAAATAAAAATTGATTTCCAGCATCATTAAAGCTACCCGACACCAATGATTCAAAAGAAATCTTTTTTCACAAAACTCTAAAGACTTAGCCTTCCTGAAAGGAGAAGACCGTGGCGGATATCCAATGATTGTCCTACGGAATTTTCAAACCCAGACAAGGAGCTGATGGCTAAGGAAGGTCCCTTTTATGGTGACCATGTAGATGATAGCTGTTATAAACAAAAAGACCCATTTTCATGTAATTAACATTTGTCTTTGAAAATGTGTAGTCCTCCGCTGTTGTAGAAGAACGGCAGGGGACGCGCTAAGAAGTATCCAGTAACTTTAGCTGGGGGCCACTTCTTAGGGCCAGGGGTTAACCTCGATGGCGCTCTGCTTATGGTACTCAGTATGACTCAGTGTGACACACACCCGTGTGGCCTATACACAAATGGACCTTTGTTCCTCTGGGTGCAGCAAATTCTTCGCCACAAGTAATCTAGTGCAACAAACGCTCCCTTAGTTCCTTCTCCATCTTGAGAGTGTGTGAGCTACTGAGAGACAAGCAATCAGTGCTCAACAGGAATCAAATCCTAGAAATGCTCTCTTAAAGCCTAGCTGTGGGAAAGAAGCGGAAAGGCACCACTCATCCTACAGCTAGGAAATAGGAACGGATGAATGAACTTGGGCCATCGATATAAACACCGTGGCAATAAGGCAGCAGCATGGCAGAGCAGAGGGGCACGTGGGCGCCAGAGTCCCCTGGTCTGGGTTTGGAGCCATGCTCCAGCAATGGCTTTGTAGCCACAATGCCTCGGACCAAGAGATGAGCTCAGAGGCACCTCTTCTTCTTCTAAGGGAAGGAAAAGGCCACAGTAGAAACATCTACCTCCTAGACCTGCTCGTCAGGAGCTCAATGAGTTGACTCTTGCAAGGTGCTCAGCATGCAGTAGGCACTTAATATATGCTCGTGTGGTTCTTATTCCTATTATTACCCCACCATGGACTCACGCACCCTCACACTGCTCTGCAGGAGTTCACAGAAAATGTAGTGTTTGGGGTTGTTTTGTTTTGCTTTGCTTTGTTTGGTTTGGTTTTTAAGTAGAATCCATGCCCAGTGTGGAACTCAACATGGGACTTGAACTCACAACGCTGAGATCAAGAGTCAGGGGCTTCACCCACTGAGCCACCCAAGCACCCCAGAAAATACAGCTTTTTAATTATTTATTTACTGATCTAAAATTCCTGAGGAGTTCCCACTGCACTGGGCAGTTAGGGAGGGATTTTTGAATTTGTTAGTTAATGGTACCTCACCTTCTCTGGTTGGAATACTTGGGGCAGTGGGGGGATGGCTCAATCACCTTGATGGCATCTAGAGTGCCTCCCCTTGCCAGTGCCTCGCACTAAAAAGGGTGTCATTATAAATGGACAGTGAAGGCTTGGGACCCACAGCCCTGCTTCGGTCCTGGCTGTCTCAGCAGTGAGGTCCCAAGACTGCTACACTGCACGCCGCAACCCAGCCGTCACTTCCAGCTCTCTGCATCCCCTGCCCTTCCTGGTCCCTCTGGGTCCCCTTGTCAGGGCCATCTGCAATTTCTGGGTTTCCTGCTTACCATGTGCATGCATCAGGAGCCCCCCTCAATTCACCTACCCATGATCTCCTCCCTGTTAAGCCACAGCATCACTGTCATCAAAGCTTGGAGTCAGATGCTGGATGTCCCAGGACAGCGGTCCCTATGGGGAGCGGGCACAATTTGGCCCCAGGGACACACTGGATAATAGTTGTGGTAATAATAGACAGTTCTGGTTGTCACCATTGGAAAAACACTATCGGCTTCTGATAGGTAGAGACCCGAGATACTGCTAGCCATCTCACAACGCATTGGACAGACCCCTGTGACAAAATAACACAGTCCAAAACGTTCACTGTGCTGAGGCTGAGAAAAATCTGTCACCGAGGCTCAGAGAACCCCGCTCCATGTTGGGGAAAGCAGGCCACTGGATACAAGAGTCTCTGTCACCATCAGCCTTCTAGATGTTTCTACCACACAGCACCACCTCCCTCTCCTGCCTGCTAGCCCAGGGTGTTATCTGGGAGTGGAGTGAGCAGGAAGGTAGGGCCCTGGGCACCTCCCCACCCGGCTCTGCCTTCTCTCCTGTCTCCACATCTCACTGGGGGCAAAACGGCGAACCCAGCCTCTCTGTGGGACAGAAATTTCCCCCGACATCTCCCACTCTTCCTTTGCAAGAAGCTTTTTGCCCTGGCGCTTCCTCTGGGACCTCCATGGTGAAAACCGTGCGGGAAGAGAAACCAACTTATCACTGAGGGAAGATAAACTGAGAGGTATGGTAGAAATAATATTCTGTTGTACTTCTATTAATATTTATAAATATTATATAATCAGCTACTTTTCTGATGGTTGGCAGAGACTTGATAAAATATGCATTGAATGGAATTACTTATACTATAAAGAATTTATTACTACCAAAAAATAAAAAAATTCTTGGAGGCGTCTTCTTTTCTAGGTGGATTCCCGTCTGGTATTGCTGGACTGTTCTGGAAGTCCCACTCCAGCCAAAAGCTCATTCTTCCTTCTCTCCACCTCTGAAAGTGGGGCCAAGGGCTGGGGCTCTGCCCCCGTGGCATCAGGCCTTCCAAGGGCGGCTGGCTGAAGGTTCCCTGCCCCGGGTCCAAGCATGGCCCATGGCAGCAGAGGTGCTGAGAGCCCGTGGGAGCCAGAACCACAGAGTGTCCCCGCACAAGCTCTGGAGAGAGGCCGCTAAAGGGAACACAGCTCTCACTGTGCGGGAGGTAGAAGCAGGCAAATCATAGTATCTTGCTGAACCTCAGAATCTTTCACTGCAAAATGCATCGGGGACAGTATCAGCCACACAGGGAGCGTTAGTCCACCCAGGCTCCCATAACAAAACACCGCAGACTGGGTGGTGGAAACAACAGAAGTTCATTTGCTCGCATCCCTGGGAGCTGGACGCCTGAATCAGGGGCCAGCATGCCTGGTTTCTGATGAGAACCTGTTCCCGGGCTTGCAGACAGAGAACCTCCTTCCTGCTGTGGCCTCACTCAGGCTCTCCTCTGGGCACATGCAGACAGAGCACGAGAGTGAATAGGAGAGAGAATGAGTTTGTGTCTCCTCCTCCCATTAGAAGGACACCAACACCTGGGATCCAGGCTCCACCCTTATGACCTCGTGAGCCTTACATACCTCCTAAAAGCCCGATCTCTAAATATCCTCACATGAGAGGTGAAGACTTCAATGTAAAAACTGGCTGGGGAGGAGGGAGTACAGAGAGAAGACAGAACTCAGATTTATCTTTAGAGATCATCCACATAACAGTCTGCACCCTCTGCAGCCACGGCGTGGGACAGCCATGCACAGAGGAGTTTACTGAGTAGGTACTAGGGAAAGAAGACAGTACAGATCTACCAGGCACTGGAAAGAGCCCAGGGCAGGTGCCGAATGTGGCAGGAAGGAATGGGTAGGGGGGGAACCAGGTCCCCAGCATGGCTAGAAATCTGCACACATCGATTTATTTTGCACACAGGACAGCTGCCATTTCTTTACCACCGAATATGTACTGGGCACTTTCTGAACACTCTCTCCACTAACTCTCCCAACGACCTCACCAGATGGGGAAAAGGAGATTCAGAGGCGTTAAGTGGCCTCGCCAAAGCTACAACATTGTTAAGTGACAAAAGCTTCACTTAATTCCAAGATTGTTGGATCCCAAAGCCAAGCCCTTTCCTCCTGGGCTCTACTGTCTTGTGCGCAAGCTTCGTGCTCTGGACACAGAGATCAGAAGACATCATCCCTCCCCCAGAGACCATTTTTAATTAGAAAGAAGAGCTGGTCTCTGGCAGAGTGGGTCACCGAAGCTGAGGTGTAGAATCAGGTCTTGCAGCATTGCAGCATTTTGAAGGGGCTAGAAAATTTATCTTTGCTTCTAAACCTATCAAGCTGGTAATTGATGTATGAACTTGGAAATTAGAAGGATTAAGGACATTGCATTGGTTGGCTATAATTTGTTACTGATTAAGATAATGATCATTTATCCTTGCTCACAGGTCCACGGGGATAGCTCATGGAGGCTGGGCTCAGCTGAACAGCTCTGCCCAGAGTTGTAGGTCTAGGTCAATGTAATAGATTCCCTGTCCCCAGGCAGACAGGATGCAGCTACATAGGAGAAAGCTCTTCTAGAGATGGGAGAAGTGATACCTCTTAAGGCCCAAGTACAGAACCGATGTGTGGTCACACCGCATTGGCCAAAGCAGGTCACAAGGTCATGGGAAAATTTATTCTGCCTTTGTGGGGGGGGGGGGGGCGGCCAAGCCACACGGCAAAGAGTGTGGGCAAAGGATTGAGGCCCACCATTCTGTCTCCCGAGGACACTTTCTGATTTGGGGACAAGGCTAACATAGAGGAAATGGAGTGGTAGAGAAGATCTATAAAATCCTACCAGCTTTCAAAAGATTTGCTGGAAGAATTTGCCTATGAATAAAACACCATCTCCCTGTTTCTCCAACCAAAACACTGAAAGACAAACCACCCTCCCCAACCCCACCCTACCATTTTCCTTTCCCTTTTCCTGAAGAAATGTACACTATTGTAGGATGCCCGAATGCTAGGCGAGCCTAGCTAACAAGAGCGATCCCTGTAGTCTCTAGTCTCAAGCAACAGCACAAGGAAGGAGCATTTGGCAAATGTCTGTGAAAACTTCGTCCCTCTGCAGTTGGGTCTCTAGGTCCCCATGTGGTCTTTTATCTACGACCCTATAAGCTGCAAACACACAGACACCAGCCTAACTGCTCAGCAAATAGGAACAAGTGTGCTAATATAGCAAGAAAGGAAGGCTCTAGAAACATAAATCTGAGAGACTGTGGCCAGAAAGTCAGGGAAGGCCTCCGGTGGTGTCACATTCCTGAATATAGCTGTGTTTACATTTCGACCTGTCTGGCTCAGCAGTGGCGACGATGGAGCTGTTTTTGAGCCAGAGACACGGTTCTACTGCAACACTAGGTCAGTCTTCTATTTTTTTTATTTTTTAAGATTTTATTTATGTATTTGACTGACAGAGATCACAAGTAGGCAGAGAGGCAGGCAGAGAAAGGAAGGGAAGCAGGTTCCCTGCTGAGCAGAGAGCCCGATGTGGGGCTCGATCCCAGGACCCTGGGATCATGACCTGAGCCGAAGGTGGAGGCTTAACCCACTGAGCCACCCAGGCACCCTCAGTCCATCTTTTCAATAAAGATCTCCCCTGGCATCATTGTCTGTTTTCCCTGTTAGGCACACAGGCTCCGGGGTACTAAGTATCTTGATTCTAGGAAGCAGGGACACTGAATGAGCTCTTTCTAGGGGTCTGTGCCTTGTCCGGATACCTTCCTGCTCCCAATCTGTCATGAACCCTAGGAAAACCCTCCATGTAGCTTAGTGCACAGATCGATAGCCAAATGCCTTTTGGTGCCAAACTGTAGGGTCCACGACATGGTACAGCCCTAAATTGCAATCAGCAAGACGTTACAGATCTCCTGATGTCCGAGCCCTGTTGCCGGGTGGGGGAAGGTATTGAAGGCCGCCAACAGCACGTAGTCTCGGCACCGAAATGAATGTGTTCATTAGCTTCCGAGCTGCAGTGACTTTAATTTCAGTATACCCAGGGGGGCTGGGGGTGAAGAGTTTAGGGCTTTACTTATAAAAACACTGCTCTGAATCAGATAAGGTAACTCATTTAGTAACAATTACAGTGCATTTTATCCTATTCTTTTGCCAAAAAGCAACTTATCTGAGCTTGCCTTCCTTTTTTATGTCTCCTTCTAAGTTTCCAAAATACCTCCTCCTGGTTGGGAAGAAACAGCACAGACCGAGCAGAGCGGAAAACGGGGCGATGCGTGTTCTGGGTACCCCCACGGCCCTGAAAAAGCAATGTGGACCAAATCCCCCCTCACCCCAGGGGGGGGGTGTTGTTTTTTTTCCCCACAAACATATGGATTGTGTTAGGGTTTAGGAGGCAGTTAAGTTTCAAGTGGAAAAAAGAAAACAAAGGTAAGGTACACTACTTTCTATTATATCAAAGCCCAGGGTTGTGTGTGTGTGTGTGTGTGTGTGCGCACACGCACGTGTGTGCTATTAATACACCATGTCTATTTATTTAAAAATAATGAATGTCTTAAAAGATAAAGAAAGAAATAAGCAGCATTGTCTAATGCAGTCATTCTTAAATTGAGGGTACCTAAGAATCCCATTGGAAATTGTTAACAATCTAAATTTCATTATAGCGAATCCAGAGAAAGGCCCAGGAAACTCCATGTTCTACCCTTTCTCTGAAGGATGTGGTTCAGGGACAGCTTTGAACAGCACCGATCTAACTACCTCTTGGTTTTCTTTGATTTACACCGACATCCCCCGTGCTGTGATCTATTTCTGACTCCACCAGTGAGAACTAGACCGCGCACTGCTTACTCTTGCTTTTTGAGAAAGCATTTGCCTAACTCTGGCCACGTTCATATGTTGTGGATTCCAGATGAGGGAGATACCTCCTAAGTTCCTAGAAAAACCTCTAGATCACCGGTTCTCAACCAGGAGTGATTGTGTCCTCCACAGCTCACAATGTCCCCAGACGACCCGGGTTACTGTTCTCTCCGGGGCGGGGATGGGGAGCGTGGTTCTACTGACTCCGCCCGGTAGAGACGGGGAGGGTCCTAAAATCCCGCATAGGACAGCTAGCCACAGCAAAGAACGACCCAGCGCGGAATGTGAACCTCGTGGAGGGCCAGAAACCTCACTTTACTTCCAGTCATTTGTCAAAGAGAATTTGGAGAGTTTACACCCCGTCTCTCCATGAGCTTGAAGGTATAATGAGCCCAGACGTGGAGGGACTTGGATGCCATTCTTATGCTGTACACACTGTTTCACAGCTAGTGAGCTTAGGAGACGAAGAAAAATCACCTCTGCCCACAAACGCTTAGAGAAGACTAAGTCCCAATCAACACAGATTCAGTAGCGCTCAGCAGACATATGTCTATTGCCTGCGACACAATGAGGAAACCACATAACAGACACTAGTTGACTTAGCAAAAAAATTTTTTTGGAACAAACCTGTTAAGATGTGTCTGGGGAGATGGATAAAAACAGCACAGTCCCTGCCCTCAAATATGCTATTCTCTGTGAGCGGAGATCACGTCTTCCCCAAGAGCCAGGATGGAGCACAGACAGAAGGAGGGGTGGACTGAACAGAGAGCATATGAGACTTGTGTCAACAGAAGAGGGGGTCCCAGATCTCCTGATGGGCAGAGAAGAGATAGGCAGTGGGGAAGCATGTGGCATCCTCTTGAGTCTGGGCTCAAGATCCTGTGATTTTTGACAGAACTCATGAAAACCAGGTTATTCAAGCAAAGATTCAGAGGCAAAACAGCTCAAGGTGGCGCTGGGGAGGGTGTCCCAGAGAGTGAGCCGGAAGGTATCACCGACAGGTGAGAGAAAGAGGTGACTTGGTCTGGCTTGGGAAGGGTCTGTGTCCTGGGGCCCCAAGGTCCTGGTCCCAGGAGGCTCTAATTCCTAACCCAATCCCTGTGGTTCTCATTGTCCTCAGGCAGAGTCTGCACACACATGGGCACATTCTTTCCCGGGAGATGTAGCCCCCTGCTTTCAGCTGCTCACTGGGCTCTCTAGAAGACCGTGAAATACTGAGCCACATGGCAGGTAAGAGCATTTTGCTGTTTAGAGGTCATATCATATGGAGTTTAAGGAGTATAAGGAGAAGGATTTCCAGGCTGTACAAAAACAACACAAACCTAAACACCATGGATACAGCTGCATGGGTCTCAATGACCCCAGCAGCTCAGAGAACGCATCTCCTTCTTACCAGAGCCAGCAGCCGGCTACCAGGTCAGGGACAGGCAGAGACAGGTGAGCTGGGCCATGACCTTGGGCTGGGGCTGCTATTGCTAACTCAGTGTCAGTAGACATCAATCTTTGGCTGCTTCTTTATTTTTTTAAAATTTTTATTTATTTATTTTTTTAAAGATTTTTATTTATTTATTTGACACAGAGAGAGAGATTACAAGTAGGCAGAAAGGCAGGCTGAGAGAGAGGGGGAAGTAGGCTCCCTGCCGAGCAGGAAGTCCGACATGGGGCTCGATCCCAAAACCCTGAGACCACGACCAGAGCCGAAGGCAGAGGTTCAACCCACTGAGCCACCCAGGTGCCCCTGGTTGCTTCTTTAAACAGAGGGATTCCGTCTAAGCTATCCTCAATCTTTCAAATTAGGAAGTAATTGCTCAAGTGAGGATATAAATACGAAAGGCATGTATATTCACATACAAACGTGAACAGTATAAATAGAAGACGGTATAATGAGCGGAATGATGGTACAGGAGAGCGTGAGGACCAAGCCAGCAGAAGAGACCTTAGATGAAAGTTGCGTGTGCTGGGGAGCAGGGTCTATGTACCCAGAGCTGCATTTCTCAAACTGTGTTCCAGGAGACACACCTGTGCTCCCTGCAGCAGTATTATATATTCCATTAAAACAACTCCACGGTTAAGGCAATTTGGGAAGTGTCAAGAAAAATTCCACAGGCTCCAATGAAGTTACAAAATTCCCCTGCTGAGCATCGCACTAAGTATTTTGAGTATGAAAGGGGGAAAAATGTATTTGACTTTGATCAACCCAGATTTTCCAAATAGCTTATTTTATTTGGGGACCTGTTCATTGATTTTTTTTAAATAGCACACCTGCTATGTTTCATGGCTCCATGGGTATTTTACAAGTACTCACCACATAGTAGGTCTTATTCTAAACCCGTCACAAAATATTTGCCCATGGGATCCTCATCCTGTGTGTATGAGGTGGATAGTGTTGGCTTATTTTATAGACAAGAAAACTGAGGTACAAAGCAGGGGCACAGGGGAGAAGCGAGGTTATATTGCCCATGTCATCCAGGCCCCAAGGCTTCATAGTTGAAGTTTTTAAACTGATGACTGGAAGGTGGTACCGAAAATAGAGTGTCCTGGGGGATCGGTCAAGAACACGGGGCAATCTGGCTGTTCCATTGAGGAGTTCCCTTATCTACTTGGGATACCTCCAGAGACCCTGTTGGTATCTATGCTCTGGTTGAACAAAAAAGCTCTCTGTCATGATGGGCCAGAGGCAAAGGTAGAGAAGGGGCATATCAGCCAACCCAGGCTGAAAGGGCGAGGGGCCAGCTGCCAGCAGGGTGTACAAAGCAAGGGACAGTGTGGTCTCAGAGGTACACTGAAGCCAGAGACCGTGTCATAAATCCCAGGCTGATCCCACAGACAGGACTTTGGGAACATCGTCCATGGCTCTCATTTTACAGCCAAGTGAGGAACCTGGACCTGGTTCACAGTTACAGCTGGGCTCCTGTTTCCTGGTCTCAGACTTTCTCCTACACGTAACTCCATCGCTGCTAATTTTAAAGATGGAGAGTAGCTTTGACTGAGTCACTCTGCTGTCAGAAGCCATCCAAAGTCGGTCTCTACTGACACCGAACAAACCCAGGATGCCTAGCCCAAGGGCTCAGCCCATCTCACTTACCTCCCAGCTCCCAACCTCTGCATCTGGTTTCCTAAATGAGGGGGGTGGGAATCAAAAGATTTAGCATGCTTTTCTTTCTTTTTTTTTTTTAAGATTTTATTTATTTATTTGACAGAGAGAGAGAGAGAGAGAGATCACAAGTAGGCAGAGAGGCAGGCAGAGAGAGGGGAAGCAGGCTCACTGCTGAGCAGAAAGCCAGATGTGGGGTTCGATCCCAGGACCCTGAGATCATGACCCGAGCCGAAGGCAGAGGCTTAACCCACTGAGCCACCCAGGTGCCCCCTAGCATGCTTTTCTTAAGAGCAAAGTACTTTTCACCCTATAGAGTTCTCTGTGACTAAGATTCCAAAGCTCCGGACAGGATGCAGGGTCTTAATTTCTCTAAAAATCTCCTTCTTGCTACACCGGGTAGACACACTATGCAAAGCTCATTGGGAGAAGGGAGCTGCTGGGTCCGGGAGAGGTAAGAGAGGAGCCCCAAGTGAAGCTAGCATGAATGGAAAGACTCGGGAGTCACCCCCACAACTGTAGCAGCTGCCAAAGTCCCCGGTAAAGGAGCACATATCCTGCCCCCCACACATGTCGCTGTCACTGAGCCAGGCCTGCCAGGTCTAAGAACAGGAGCTCTTAGAGAAAGCTCCTGGCACAGTTCTCTGCCTCCCCTTCCAAGGCCTGAATCAGACCAGGCAGAGCCAGGACAGGCTTGCCACTTGGCCCTGGAAACCTTCCTGTGCTCTGGACCAGACCCACCCTGGACCTCACTGTTCGGTATGTAACGTGGACGGTTGCACACAATATGGCAGACACGGCCGAATGGGTTACTCTAACTCTGAGATGAGCTTTCTGGGCCACAAACTATGACCTGAAAAGATGGAAAATAAGCAAGCACAGATGTGCATAAGCAAGTGAGGGCGACGGAAGGGGAGAACACACGGACAGAATCCTATGCCCAACTCAAAGCACAAGAAGTTGATAACAGAAAAATCCTGTAATAGGCAGAAACTAGAAAGATTGGTGGGAATTCAAAGAGCCTCAATATTACAGCATACTGAAGAAATTCCTTTTGACTGCACGTGGGCTCATGCAACATTTCTACCAATGAGAAGAGGGAAGGCGGAGTTAATCCACCCTTTAAGTCCCACCCCCCCTGCAAAATCTCCCCTCATTTCTATAATCCACACAGACCTCCCCTTTCTGTGCCACAGTCTCCAGTTGCATCGCCTATGTTTGTCTTGTC
Source organism: Mustela nivalis (assembly GCF_964662115.1). NCBI lineage: Eukaryota > Metazoa > Chordata > Mammalia > Carnivora > Mustelidae > Mustela > Mustela nivalis. The sequence goes on from NC_139021.1 coordinate 113,411,285, forward strand.
TCCATGGGTCAGGTCAGGGTGTAGACAGCAGAAGAGTGTACAGCCAAGGATTCAGACCTGGCTCTGAGTCTCAGTCGAGTCGCCAAGATCAGAACAGATGGTGGATGAGAAGTCCAGGTCCGAGAAAGAGAAAGAATAAGCCTTGCGTCTATGTCAGAGCAGATGATCGCCTGAAAGTCTAGTGAGACAAATACATCCTGAGATGTTAAACAGGGATCTAAGATGAAGACAGCAGGTCAGAGAAATTAAAGGAAAAACATCAAAGCCCAGAGGTCAGAGAAGTTAAAGGAAAAACATCAAAGAGCGGGAACACCAAACTTAGGGCTGACCCCCAGCAAATGCCCTCATCCCGCAGCCCTTGTTTGAGAACACACTTCATGTCACCAATTAGTCATCCCTGGCCCAGAAGGAGACCAACACAGGGGTGGTTATGATATTTTGAAGGGGGGTTGGGCAGTGTTGAAGGAGCAGGGAGTCAGGGTTTCAAATCTACCCACCACTCTCTACTGGGACACTTGTAAAGATACAACAAAAGGACAAAAACATTTCTTATACCCAAGGACAACATCAGTGCCATGAACTTCTGTCCCCTAGTGCTTTGCTGCATTGTGTGCCAATCAAAGATTTGTTAAGAGATGAGTCATTTAAAAAACAGGCACTGTGGAAGGCAGTATGGACTTTCCTAAAAAAATTAAAAATAGAAATACCATACAATCAAGCAATTCTACTACAGGGTATTTACCCACAGGAAATGAAAACGTTGATTCAAGCACTAATTCACCTCTCTGTTTACTGCAGCATTGTTGAAGAGAGCCAAAATATGGAGGCTGCCCCAGTGTCCATCAACAGACGAATGGATAAAGAAAATGTGGCGTATATATACAATGGAATATTACTAAGCCATAAAAAAGAATGAGATCTTGCCATTTGTGACAAAACACATAGATTTAGAAGGTATTGTGTTAAGTGAGGTAAGTCAGTCAGACACAGACAAACAACCTATGATTTCACTTATGTGTGGAATTCAGGAAGCAAAACAAATGAATAAAAAACAGAATCAGATCGAGACATACAGAGAACAAAGTGATGGGTGCCAGAGGGAAGTGGGGTGGGGGGATGGGCAAAATGGGTGAAGGGGAGAGGGAGATACTGGCATCCAGTTATCAAATGTAAGTCAGTCACAGGGAGGAGGGCACAGCAGAGGGAATATCATCAGCACTTCTGTAATAGTGTGTGTGCTGACAGATGGTTCCTGCGCTGTGGTGAGCACAACGTCCAGAATCATTGAACCAGTATGTTGTATATCTATCTGAAACTAACATCACATGTATGTCAATGACATGCAAAAAGAATTTTAAAAAGAAACTCCCAAAGTGTGATAATTTTAATTAGCAAACTAAAGATCAAATGAACAAGAAGTTGTCACATATTCTATCTACTTATATTGTTCAGCTGGCGACCATAGTAGTTAACGGTCACTATTGGGCATTTCCTAGAAATTGAAGCTGGTTTTTTCAAAAGCTAAATATTTCATTTTGAAATAAACCCCAAAAGGCATGCAAATCAGTGTTTGGACAAGGACGATGTGAGAGCTCAGCCACTGGGGCAATGTGTGGACCTTTGACACGGTGCATCCTTGTAGCTCCTCATAGGGGCCATCTTTGTAGCATTCACGGGGTGTGGTCCAAAGAAACAAGCTGTGTAACCACCATCTCTGTTTGATAATCACCTGTGGTTGAATACTCTGCTTGTAAAGCCCGATTTTATAAAATAGCTGTTGTAATGGAATATGTCTGACATCAGAAATGTCATATTAACAGCTTAGTAAAAAAAAAAAATCCCTAATGCTGTTATGGTAAGGAGGGATGTTTTCAAAGGAACAGTAGATGAATAGTTTATCAGAAAGAGAGAATGTCGTCCACTGAATGTCAAGTAGATTAAAGTGCATTTGAGAAAATTTCAAGATAGACAGCTGAGAATTTATTTTCAAGTAAAGAACAAGGCATATGTCCAGTAGAGACAGACAAATATTTCAGAGCCAATATTTGTTTTTATGTAAATTTAATACCAAATGTAGGGTTTTATTGTCCATGTGAAAGGATTGTCTGAGATTTTACAATTATGTCCCTGTGCCCTTAGAGTGAGAAAGACACGAGTTGAATCCTAAGAAACTGAGATGTTAATGATAATTACTCAAGTTCCTTGAGGACAACAGTGATTTCAATCCTCTGTGTATTGGTCTGAATAAGATAGGTTGTGCTGTAGAAACAAACACTTCCCTAAATCTCACTGGCTTACCTATTTCTCTGCCCCACAAAATCTCTGCCCTTGCCAAGGTCCTTCCAGGCAGCTCAGGACTCAATCTGCTTGCATGAAATAGTTATGAAATCATAGTTTCAAGGTCACCATGGCATCGGAAGAGATGTGCCCAAGGTAGCACATTGGCTTTTTAAAAATATATTTATTTTATTTTATTTAAGTAATCTCTATGCCCAAAGGGAGGCTTAAACCCACCACCCTGAGATCAAGAGTTGCATGTTCTCCTGACTGAGCCAGTCCTGCATTCCAGCACCTCAACTTTTAAATGCTTTGACCCATTGACCATCTACCTACAAGGGAGCTGAGAGATGTGGAAATAAAAGATAGTCCGTGAGAACTAAGTGCCTGTCCCACCGTGTGACCTTAACCTGTTGGGAGATGTTGAAGGTTAATCGCATTGGTTCTCCTTAAGATTTTCTCCAGCCATTTCTCAATGGTTAGATTGATTCTTGCCTATACAAATGCTAGAAATGGATTAGTTTATACCTACAACAGATTACTCAGGAACCTTTTCACCTTCCCCAAATGCTTGAGTCCTATTGCATTTCTGAAAAGCCTTTTTAGCAGACATCAGTGTTTCTCAACCTGCCAAAGGATTGGGTTCCTAGGTCAGCTCCTGTGGTTCCTACACATCTCCCAGCGCTGGGGTTAGGCATTTATGAGACCTGAATGCACAGTGTTGTCAAGGGTTTTTGTTTCTTTCCAAGGAGAATGTGCTTTGTTACATTACTTTCTACTTCGGGACATGGTTTTGCTTACATTTGATGATTCTCTCTAGAAAGAATACCGGAACTGTGCAATTCTACCTTCCTACTTAAAGTCTTGGTAAAATGAGGTTGCTAGGGCCATTGCCATTCCTGGAAAAATGGGGGTGGGAATATTCTGGGCTTCTGAGCTTAGTCTTTTTTGTTTAAACTTTGCTCGAAAAAAAAAAATTCTTTTGCCATGGAGAGATCTTCATATAATATTTTCCAACAGACTTAGCCAAGAACATATCTTCAGTGGGAAGCACTACATGTGTTACCATTTAACACTGATCTATGATTTAAACATGCATGCAATTGCAATGCGCCTTACCCAGCCGTGTGAACTCGTGCGGGTGGCACTGTTTGGATGTCTTTGGGTTCTCTTCCAGCTCCCCAGCACTTTCATCACACTGTGACCTTGACTGGGTCCCTCAACATTGCTCTGCTGGGTTTCCACAGAGAGGTGAGAGATGAGCAGAGATGACATGTGTAAATACATGATCCTGGAGGAAAGGGAGGGTGTTATGTGATTTTAATAGCGAGGCATGAGGAGTTGGATATGCATGTACGTGATATATATCATTTATGGAAGATGTTCACTCTATCCTCGTGGTTTAAAAAAAAAAAAAAAAGATGGGATTAGCAGATTTTACTGCGGAGATCTATGTAATACGAGTAGTCTTCTAAGATAACTTCTTTCCTTGCCCTCAACCCCCAGAATCCCTTGTTCCACTTCCCAGTTGCTGTCTAGCAAAAAGTGATGGGCTTGTTTCAAGCCTACTTAAATCCTCTGTCTTTGTGTCTGCTAACCAAGCTGGAAAATCTCTCTCTCTCTCTCTCTTTTTAATTTTAACAGCTGATTTGATTTTATTTATTTACTTTGGGATTGTTCAGACTATGGCTTTCCTTATCTCTGCTGGTCTTCACTTGTAATCTCTGGGCTCGTTACATTAGAAACGCACAGTTGAGCAATACTTTCCAGGAAAGAAGAGTTTGGGGACCTGATTCCTGGAAATATTAACAGACCCTTGGTGAGAAAAGACTTTTCCATTAAAATTGATTAGTAAAATCAAGACCAGAAGATGCTTTTGGCAATGTTTTCAATGTGCTTGGTAACATTGTATTTCAAAGGATATTGATGAAATTTGCATTGTTTTTGTAGCCCAGTGATGCAGATTTAATAGCGTATTTTTAAGAATTACATTTCTTTGTTAGATTAAGCCTGATGTTTCTTTTTCTCTAACACTTCATCACATAACAGTTCTCGAAAAATCTAGGATAGCACTGACATCAAAATATTTCATTGATTCATAGGACTTAGTCACAAATGTGTCTACTGAGTAAAGAAAACAATGCTCAACCTACACCATGTCCTTACACGACAAAAGTAACCAAATAAAATGTGAAAGTTAGCTTGGAACCACATCATGGAAAATACCAAGGACCATGACCAGAAGTTTGGAATGTGTTAAATAAAAGATAAAGAACCTTTAGAAGGTTTGAGGCCATATATCATCTCATTGTTCTAACAAAATAAACTTGTCAGTATGAAGAAAGAATTGAAAAAAGAACACGAAGGAAAGAAGACCGGTTAAGGGGACAGTAGTTTAAATGAGACCAAAGCTAGTCCAGTGACAATGAGAATGAGGACAGAGGGACAGAGGAGTGATGTCTCAAAGACAACATGATCAGGTTTTAATAACCAATGGGGTGGCAGGTGGGAGGGATTGAAAAGTGACAATTGTAGAAGCAAATGACTAATGAATGAATCTGTGTCATATTGATGGTAACAAGCAAAACCAATACTTTTAAACCCCTTCTGCTCCCATATTCTTTTTGATGACACACCCAGTTGGAATTTACTGGATCACTGACTGTCTCTGTCTGTATTACTGATGATGATCTCCAAGGCTGTTTTTTTTGTTTTTGTTTTTGTTTTTGATCAACTGATGCTAAAGGAAAGGCAAAGCACCTGGAGATTTTAGAAAAACAAAAAACAAAAACAAATCTAGTTCTTCTCTTATCTCAATAGTCTGCACAATGAAAGGCATCCATATACCCCCAAAATGGGGTTACTACAAATTTTGCTCCTTCTCCATAGGTTCTGGGCACCGGTACTTTGGTGACCAAGAGCTATCTGACCATTTCAGACCTGCAGTGCCTCAGGACCACAGAGAGGCTCCTCGGGACAGAAGCATGGTTGCAACAGAACGTTCTAGAGAGCTGAACTTTAGGGATAAAATGGAACATATTATGTAAAATATAATAATATATTGATTTATATTTGGGTCCATGTATCACTAGATTGTCTTGGCATGACATTCAGAAATAATAAGAGCTTTTTGTTTGTCCTCAACTAATTGCAGTGTCTGGACAATTTTCTTGGCCTCCTGCTCAGGTGACCTATTGACCCAAAAAGATGGGTAATTCCTCAAGCCAGGATTTAAGAAAAGATGCATACTGGTGATTCCATTCCACTGTCATCTTAATCAACACTCACTGAAAAACATGCAAGATACTGGAATGCTCAGGAAACAGAATGTACTCTCGAAGAGCTGAATGACTGTCCAAGGAGATATGTGCTAATTCTCAACTGGTTACAAGAGAGTGTCCCTGGGTCGTTAGCTAAGGCATCATGATCAAGGAGCTGGAACTTAAATGAAGACTTCAAAGAAGGTAGTTCCTTAGCAAGTAAAGAAGTTGAGAGAGAGAGGATCTTGGAAGTGAGAACCATGGTTTGCAGCAAGAAAGCATTTGTGTTGATCAGAATATCTAACTCAGATTGGCTCAGGATGGAGAGGGAATTCCTTGGCTCATGTCACTGAAAAATACAGGGGTCCATCTTTAGGGACTCCCCTGCCACCACCAGAACAGTATTTCTCTCCGTCTGTCAGTTCTGCTTTTCCCTGTTTTGACTTTGTATTCAGGAAGGGCTCTGAAATGTTGCAAATTAAAAAAAAAATAATAACAACAACTAACATTGGCTGTAGGCTCGCATTCTCTCTCTCCTCCATGGCCCTGGAAGGCATCTCAAGATTGCCTCTGATTGGACCATCTTGGTTATTTGCCCAAGTGCCATGCCTGAACCAATCCCTGGGGTCAGGAGGATAAGACACACTGATCAGTCACATCTGGGCTACATGCTTACCATAGATTTAGGCAACTAGGCCATATAACTGGCTATTGTTGGACATTATTGAAAAGACAAAATAAGAGTGGTTCACTAGAACATTAATGCATTTGGATGTTGTATAGACCAACTTGAGATCAACAAAAGATAACTTATAGCTTATTGGCATTATAAAAAAAATATATGGTAAGAGTTAAGTACTGAGGAAAAGTCAGGAAAAAATGGTATAGATTTAGGCTACAAAACATGAGAGATCAATGAAGACTTTTGAACAGGACAATACTGTTTGGATTCAAATGACACTCTAATTTCAAATATCCAATTAAAAATGCTCTTTCATGGAAAAGAAAGTTTATTAGATGCATTAAGATTGTATATTTATGGGAAAGTTGTGTGTTTAATTGAGAATGTTCATAAATAAACAAGGAAACAAATAAGGGTTTTTTAAAGATTTTTTTTAAGAGAGAGAATGCATGTGGGGGGAAGGGCTGAGGGAGAGAGAATTTCAAGCAGGCTTTGCACAGAGCATGGAGCCCAGCATGGGGCTCACTCTCATGATCCTGAGATCATGACCTGAGCTGTAGCCAAGAGTGCAACACTTACCAACTGAGCCACCCAGGTGCCCCCCAGCAACTATTTATGAAGTTATATAAAAGTATGAAAGAAGGCTTGATCTATCTAATAAACTTCCATTAGAGTAACTTCACATGCTGGCTGACAAGAATGTAGGATGAAGTAAAGAGAAACCCCACATTTCTCTTATTAATTCATCTGTTCATTTATTATATTCTTCCTTCTACATGTAAGCCATTCCAGCCATCATGGCTTGGATCCAAAAAGAAATACAGATTTGGCCCCCTGCACCTGAATATTACTATGAAATAATAGAAAACTAACATGTCCTTCTTCACTGAACCCCAAATCTGTACCAAGCATTGAGCTAAGTAATAAACTTTCTGCAAGATGAATACTGTCTCCATTTTAGAAAGCAGTAAACTGAGGCTCAGAGAGTTTAAAGAAAATACCCCTAAGAAACACATCTGTTATATGTCAGGGAAGTAGAATTCAAAACCGTTCCATTCTACTGGACTGCCTTTCTACATCTCAACTTGCTAATGGTACTGTCTCCACAGTCACTGACTAGAGTCCCAATTTTAAGAAAGGAGAGAGATTCACCGTTGATGGAGTTTCTGATTTGCAAAAAGCAATAATTGGTCTACATCATGCAAACTGAAAAATCACATACACACACACACACACACACACACACACACACATACACCTGTCCTTGCGTGGGCACGCACACAGAAAGACAGAGAGAGAAAAAGAGAGATGTACCCCTACCATACATTACTGATGTATACTTCTGAGTTCTGCAAACTAAGTGTGATGTTAGATACCCAGAGACTTTTAGTATTTAAAAGAACACTGAGGGGCGCCTGGGTGGCTCAGTCGGTTAAGTGTCTGCCTTTGGCTCCTATCATGATCTCAGGGTCCTGGGATGGAGCCCTGCATCAGACTCTCTGCTCAGTGGGGAGCCTGCTCTCCTTCTCCCTCTGCCTACCACTCACCCTGCTTGTATTCCTTCTCTCTGACAAATAAATAAATAAGATCTTCTTAAAAAAAAAATAAATAAAGACACTGAATTGGGTCCTTTTGTAAAGTGAAATTTCTTAATGTGGCTACTTATTTATCGTTCATTATTTCACACATGAATATCACTGAGTAGGCCTCAGGGTTTATCCCCATGTGTTTTGAATAAAAAACAAAAAAACAAACAAACAAAAAAAACTGTGATCGGTGCTTAGCTCCAGAGAAGAATAAACAGCCAAAATGTGAACTACATTATCTGAAACCTGACGTTGTTTCAAACTGTAAGCCATCCTAAGCATGAAAGATGGGGACTTGCATAGAGCTGGGGACACAGCTAAAGTGACACCCAGTCAGCCAGGGTAACACTTTTTCTTAAATGATTTGCCTCTATCAGCAGCCTCCCAAGCAACAATTCTTTCCTTTTTTTAAAAAAAATTTTATTTATTTATTTATTTGAGGGGGAGAGAGAGAGAAGCAGGCTCCCCATTGAGCAAGGAGACGGATACAGGACTTAATCCCAAGACCCCGGGATCATGACCCGAGCAGAAGGCAGATGCTTAACTGACTGAGCCACCCAGGTGCCCCTCAAGCAACAATTCTCAGTTCTGATGTGTTATGTGTATTTGAGCACAGACACCCTTGAGGCTCGTAAAAGAGGTAGTTAGCCTCTGACCAACTCTGACTAATATATATGGAAAGAACCCATAAAACAAACACACTTCTGGTTGTTTGCCCAGTAATAGGTATTCGACCTACCCCCCCCTTCCCTAATGCCAGCACAAGTGGTATTTGAAGAGCACAGCAAATTTCATTTTGATTCGAAGAGTCATCTGATGCACTTAGACTAATGTTCCAAATTTTAGGAAGCAGTTTCACTATAGAGAGCTTGTCAAACAGCTCTTAAGCTGGCAATGATTCCACTAACATAGGAATATTTCAATCAATGTAGAAAACACAAAGGCACTGTACCCAGCTTCAAGGAAGATAGTTACCTTGTACACACTATGGAAACCAATGACCAAAACCCATAGTTGAAAGAAAGGTATGGTGGCCCTCCTTAGTCCTTTGTCCCAATCTGAAGATCATGCTCTTTAAATCTGACAATGGACCACACATCAAAAGCCTGAAATTTTCATATACGGCTGACCCAGGGGCTCCCCTTAAATAAACTTATCTTAGAGAAATAGCCAAAGAGACACACCAAGTTGTAGCTACAAAGATGTTCATTATGGCATTATTTCCTCAAGGAAACATTGAAAATGTCATAGAAACCCAACAACAGGTGCATTAGCTTTCTATTGATCTTATAATTAACATATTACAACCGGCTCTGGGGCTACAACAACCCAAGTTCATTATCTCAGTTGTGTATATCCAGCGGACTGGGCAGGATCTCCATCCACTTGGAGTCTCACTGAGCTAAGGTCAAGGTATCAATGGGGTTGTACTCTCTCCTAGTGGTCGTAGGGGAGCATCGGTCCCAGTTTCCTTGCCATAGCAAAACTGAGCTCCTCATTTTCTTGCTGGATCTCAACTACGGGCACTCGCAGATTCTAGAAACCACTCACATCTGCGGGTCCATGGTTCCCGTCCTCCATGTTCTGAGCCACAGAACCACTCCTCGCCACGCCCACCCCATCCACCCCCCACCGCAAACCCCCTCCTCCCTCAATCTCTGTGACCTGGGCCACTGCCTTCCTCTTGGGCCAGGAACTACCCATATGATTACATTGGGCCAGCTGACAACCCAGGATAATCCCCCTCCCTGAAAACTGGCAACCTTCATTCCATCTGTAAAATTCCTTTTGTGGAGTCGTGTCACAGTCACAGATCCCAAGGATTAGGGCACGCTGATCTTCAGGGGACCTCTACCACGACAGGTCTGGGTTGAGTAAAGCGCAGGACATGTGTGAACTGAAATGGGATACAAATAAAAGTAATGGAGCTGAGAGATACTCAATGGCATGGAAAAATGCTCCGTGAAATATCACATTGGAAAGCATCAAAATAGAAGAAAGGCAGGCTCCCCAGTTGTATGGATGGTTTCAGCTCATTTTTTTATAGAATAAAAATAATCTACAGATGGATATGTCTACATAACAATCTGTATCTCGAATCTATTCATCTAGTCAATATTTATAGATCTATCGAGGTAGAAAGGTCTACCCCAAAATGTGGAGTGGTTATTTGAGGAGGGGATGAATTTCTTTAGATTAAGATTTTTTTGAATTTACATAAGTGATTAAGTATCATATCTGTCACACACATACACATGCACACACATAAAATTTTTAAAAAATTAAACCTTTTACAAGGATAGAGTCCTTTGGCCACACAACGGACCCACCCACAACACCAAAAATTCTTTCTCCGACTGATATTCTCATTCTCATGGGACTGAACTGGGTTCCCACATGACAACTCCAATCCCTGGCAGCCTGCCCGAATTCTGAGAAACCCAGTATCTTTAGCCCAGTGGCCCCGTAGCTATTAAACCGGTTACAAGAAAAGAACCTCTACAGCTGCAATCAGACATTGTCTCGTGTCATCTCTGAGAAATCTTCTGACATTTTGCCGCCTGAAACATCCATATGTCAACGTTGGGTTTGGTTTAAATTTCAGATAGCTAAAAATAAGTCTTTCTCCTCCTTTTGGTTTTAAAGTGTAAGCAGATCTAGTTTTTGATGTACAAAGCTTATAAACGAAGCAATTTGCTGTCCCCACCCAGAGACAGCTAACGCAGCCCCAGAAAGAAGGGTCTATCTTTAACAGTTTACTCTGCGTTCCCATGCGGTTTCCGTAAGAACATACTGTATACAAACTTTGTTCCTAAGGTTATTTCTGCTGGTGCCAAATTGACTTCAATTCACAAAAATCATGTGGTGCTTTCCCATGTAACTTGGAGGTTCTTGTTCTAAAGAAAACAGAGAGTTTTTTTCAATCCCCTTCAGCAACCATTCCTGTTTATGGAAGATTCCCAAACCCTGGGGATCATACTTAGAATCAGCTTCTAAATGTGGGGTCCATTCTTAGAAGACCTGGCGAAGACTTTGACCCCCACCCGAGATGAGACTGCAGACAGTGTCCCAGCAGATCACTGTCCCAGCGGTGTAGAGCGTGGTGGTTCAAAGTGTGGGCTCTCCCTCCAACCAAATCTTGAGGCAACCACCTCCTTGGGTCTGAATCTTGTCCCTGGCCTTTACTAGCTGTGTTACCAGGGTTCAGTTAGTTAGTCAACCTCTGCATGCCCCGATTTATACAACAAGGGGTGGGTATATGAAGACGTTGTGGGAGCCTCCCCCTGACAGGTCCCCAATGCAGGTTCTCAAGACAGCACGGGACATGGGACAGCAGGTGGGAGCGCTGGAAGCTGCCCTCCAGCCCCATGGCCACCCCTGCCTGGGAGATTGGTTCAATCATTCCTGAACCTAAAGGGATCCCAGCGATTGGTCCAGACTCCTTTGGATGTAAAACGTCCATATTTTCATGAGGGGGTTGGGGAAATAAGCGATTGGCTCAGCATTTGTTTAATGTCCGTCTGCTTAGTTGCCCTTCATCAAAGCTTCTGGAAGCCTGGCTAGAGGCTACAGAGCAAGTTCTATTGTCCATTTACTCCTGGCCACAGCACCCGGGGCACTTACACAGGAAGATGGCGCCCGAGCAATCTTGAAGAATCTTGGGACTCTTGCAGAATCCCGGGCAATGTTAATGATTGGCTTGCCTAATCTCTCTCAAGAAACCCATAACAGAACTTTCCCAGTTTAGTCTACTGACTGACAAATTTAGAAAGAAGTTTCTTTTGCATTTTCTTGGTTTAAAAGTGATCGGATTCATTTTCCTGTTTGGAGGGAAAAAATAAAAGTGTTTTGGTCTCTCTTCTTTGCCCTGACAGAAGTAAAATATTGGCTTAGAGGCAACAGTGTGTCAAAGAGGGACCATATAAAAATTACCCACATCTTTGGGCAGAGAGAGAGCTGGCGTTTGGCTGCTGGGGAAATATTAGCATTTCCACTTCCTCTCTAGGTTTTCTGGCCTGTTCTGGGAAGTGGACGGCCCACAGATCTGGATCTTATCTTCTCTCCTGCCCCTTGAGATGTAGATAAGTTTGACTGGGATCCCTAATTCAGAAGCCTTCCATGAGATCTCTTGAGTTCATGGGTTAGGCACGCTTGGGTTACTGCTTTTATGACTTAAAGTTCAACAAAATCAGAGGCTACTCTCTCTCCGTAATGGTGCGGAGGCTGGCAGACCAGAAAACTGGTCCAGCTCCAGCCACACCTGTCCCCCGGACTTCAGGGAGAGGAGAGGGGAACAGAACGCATGCCCACACCTCACCAAGGCACACGCCAGGAGTGGCACACATCTTGTCTGCCCACATCTCGTGGCCTGGAACTTATCACGCTGCACAACGTAAAAGACACTTGGCATTGGAGTCATGAGCTGGGCCACCACAGCTCTAACCACGAGACGGAAATTCTATCCATAAAGCTGGGGCAAAGACAGATGCTGGAGAGTTCCCGTAGTCTCCACCACTGCCCCCTCTCCAGCAGCTCAAAGATCCACTCACACCTTCTTCCCACAGTGGCATGAAACAGACTTGCCTCATCCCTGAAGGGTTCGAGCCCACGTCCCGTTGGGGCCCTGTATCCAGCTCCAAGCCTGGACTCCCCCGAGAGGAGCAGTGTTCTCCATAGTCTGGGGCCTAGTGGAGCGCTCTCTGCCCCCGCCCACATACACGCCTGCTGCACAAGGGTGGGGACCAAAATGGCAGAGGAACTGCAGGGTAAAACTCCCAGTAGGAAAAGGGAAGATGGGAAAAGACAGCGCTCACGTGCCTATAGCAGTGACCAAAATTCCTCTCCTCTGACTGAACGAATCTCCTTGATTCAATCCTGCCTCTGTCCATGGAGACCTTCTTCCTTCTCCATTCTTCTCACTTGGCACATCTGAAGTAAGTGTTGGAGAGAAGACCTTCCTTGGGACCCATACAGCTTTTGGGGGGGCGCTACTTGCTTGGGACATATTTGGGGGTTTTAGGAATGGAAGAATTACAGGCTTCTATTTGGTTCCAGTTGATTACATGTGGGTGTAGCTACAGCCAAAGAGCTTATCCAAATAGAGTTGTTTTTTTTTAACTAATCTTATATTTATTCCTCTTTATTTTCCCCCTCCCTCTTTCCCTCCCTCTCTCTCTTCCCATCCTTCTGATTCACTGTAGTTCCCTTGGGATTATCTGAAACAATAGCTTTGAGTAGGAAGACAACATTCTTCATCAATTTTTTGCTTCCAACTTAGCTTCCACTCTCTGGACCAGAAGTGTTAGTGGGAAGTAACTGGAAAGGTCTTGGGTCTCTAACATTATTGAAGTACCCCCTTTAGAATAGGAATCTCTTCTTGTCATTAGCCTGAAGTCATCAATCTGAAAGTGTCAAGGAGCTTCTAGAACACATGAATGTTCCAGCTTTCTCAACCAGTTTCCCAAAAGTTTCTGGATCTAGCACCATAGATTTTGCCTTCCAAGACTTCTTTTCAGACAGTTTTTCCAAATATTTTGCCATGGTACAACAAGACTCACCAGATTTCCAGTTTGCAGTGGTTTTCTTTGCTTCCTGCTACCCAGCACTTATTTTGTGGTTTTGTTATGGTAACACTCCAGGACTGATCGCAAATTCCTTGTTAAGTAGGATACGGTATAAGCTACTGTCACAAGAAAACCTGCAGCGCAGTGGCTTGAACAAGACATATATACTACATGTTAATGGTTTTAAAATACTTTTTTTTTTTTTTTTACTTTTGAACAATTCTAAAATGGGACTGTGTCTTGTAATCAATAGCATCTTAACACCTTGTCGTAGCTTAATTGATCATGTGTTTTCTTTTTAAGACTCTGTAAAGTAATAGTGCTTTGCAATTTATGACATCTCAGATAAGATTCTTCTCAAGGACGACAATCCAGACATTGGCAAACCAGGACAGGTATGACAGCTTCACCGTCCTCAACATGGGACTGCCCCATCTGGGTCCAAGGTGGCTGCTCCCTCACTTACCAGCCAGCAAAAAAAATGGAGAAAGAATCAGGGAAGTTCACATTTGTTCCTTCCAAAGACACAACCTGGAAGTCAACCATACGTCTCTACCACATCGGCTGGCTCCCTTATGTCACGCATGTGTGCAATGTCAAGAAAAGGCTTAGAAATGTGTTCTCTACAAGGATGAGGATGTTCCCAACTAAAACTCAGCAGGCTGTTTTTTGGGGGTTTTTGTTTTGTTTTGTTTTAAGATAGGAAAAAGAAGGAGAGGAGATCAGAATTCACCGAAAGGCCTTTACTGTATCTCTGCCTCCGCATTCCTGCTTCCTCAGCTGATGCGGTGTCTTCCCACTCATCATTTCTGCACATCGCATCAGTTCCTTGATCCCCCAAATTCACGCACCCGAGTAATTTACATTTGTGCAGGTCCGCTTACTGAAGCCATGGCTTTGGGAAGCAAGATTTCCATTCCCGCGGTACACTCAACCTCCAGCCGAATGGCAGGTGTCTCTGTTCTTGTCTCCCTCCGCCACGACAGTCACAGTGCTGGGACCTCGTCCAGGCTCCACTCGCTGTCTTCGCTCACTCGCCCCCTCTCCACCCGCCTTCTCCCTCTCACTCACTTATTTGTCAGCCCATATCTGGTGTAACAATTTATTTATTTTAGAGAGGGAAAGAACGTGAGGGGAGGGGGAGGGGAGGGAGAGAAGCTCAAGGAGAAGCCAAGCTGAGGACCGCGCCGGACGCGGGGCTCCATCTTATGACCCTGAGATCAGGACCTGAGCTGAAACCAGGAGTAGGATGCTTAATGACTGAACCACTCAGGCTCCCCAGCCCATACCCCATGTAAAGCAGGCTTCCTCTCTCTTCCCTGCCCTTCAGCAGTGTGAAACCATGCCTCAGAGTCTCACTTTTGTCACAAACAAGAACCTTTCCTCAATCGAGTTCGATACCCTCCTTAGAAGGAACTCTGACAGAGCCAACCGTCAAGGCAGTAATACTGCTCTGCTGCTTCAGGAGGCTGTCAGGCGACCCAGGAAAGGATGGAGACATCAAGGCCAAATGCCTACAACCCTGCCAGATGTCCCCTGAGACCAACTGAATGCGGAGAAGGTGGGGTGCAGCTAATCCATGGAGCTGAGCATCATCTTAACACTCCCATGAGTCGTTTCGAGAACAAGTCCATAAAGTGGTATTTCATTGCTGCCTTGTTAGCCCTCTGACAACATCATCTTCTATAGTTGCCTACTGGTGTCCTCATGAAGTCATTACCAGTATTACCACCATCTACACAGCAGTGAAGGTATCTGCTTCATTGTGAAATGTGTGTGGTTCTCCCTCTGATGCCAGTAAGGAGGTATTGGGGAGACCCAGCCTCCCTGGGAAAGGCGTGTATTTCCCTTCCCCTGGTGCCGACACCATCTCTTCAGAAAGTCTCTTCCCCAGTGCCCAGGGATCTGATGCTCATATTCCCTTCCTCCACACTTAATTAGAACTGAAACCACGCCGGTCAGAGCTGGCGTTAATGTGCACAAGATCCCTCCAGCATAGGGCCTGATGCTATCAATGGTTTCCATCCAGCTTTCCCGGCATCTGCTGGTCACTTCCATGCTTGGAAGTGGGACAACTCTCAGACCACGCAGGCAGCCTGGCCCAGACACAGCATGTTCTAGAGTTCTCCAACAGTCAAGTAATGCGGGGAATCAGAGGGTTGCTGAGAGGCTGGTGGCCACGTGCCCCTCAGGGTCAATCTTCAGGTCTGGGTCAGTTCCTGTAAGTTTGGGTCAGTTCCCGTCATGGTTGAATCACGCTAGCGACAGCCCCTTTTTAGAGGAAGTAGACTTTCAGGTTTTGCTTTCATGGAATTGTATGGGAATGCCTCATATGGTCAAGAGAAGGAAGCTCTGCCTATATTTCAATGATGCGAGTAATTCCCGCTCAGTCTAACTCTGTCCAGATGTGGATACTCTGTGCCCATGTAAATTAGATGGCTTTCTTTCTTTTTGGCCTTGTCGAGAATCTGCACTCTGACTCACACAGAAAAAAAAAAAAAAACGGAAAGAATGTGCGGGAACTACACACAAGACATGCTATTTTAATAGTCGGAACTCTGTTGAAGGGAAAATCAGAACGTTTGTGCTACAGACAACAGCATCTGCATTGCGAGGGTCTAGACGCTCTTGCTCAGTTAGAACCGAGGATGGCCTTTTTGTCTCCTGTATGTCAACTCTTCCCGTAGTCGGCTTTCTGGTTTGGGTTCTAAGTACTCTTGACTAGAAGCCACATCTGTTCTCTGCCCCCAGCCTTGCTGCGGTGACTTTCTAAAAGGGAAGGATTATTTTGAGATAATGGGCCCTCTGTAGTGCCTACAGCATTTTCCATTCTCTTCCTCTCTCTCAAGTAGTGAACTACAGTCAGGCGAATGTGGGCACTAGAAACGCCAAGCACAAAATGTCACTCCCATTCCCGATCGTGTTTTGTGCTCCACAGAGTGTCTCATTTAAAACGCATCCCACTAAAAGGCCCATTTTACTAAATTGGGCTCTTACAAAATGGGAAAAAAATAAGGAAGGGAAGGAAAAAAGACAACGCGATGCAACCCCTTTCTGCCACTCTCGAAAGTCATTTACTGAATGCCCTTGGGAGAAGCTTGTCCTGCGACAGCCAGAATTGAATTAATCGTCATCCGTCCTCACTCTGAACTCATCCTCTCTCCTTCAAGACTGCAGTGGGGAGAAGACCACAGGTGGGGGAGGTGTCTGGGGGCCCCAAACAAACACGCAGCCTTGTCCCCAGGATGGCCTCCCAGCAGTTCCTTGAGGCTGCTTCCTGCTTGGCTAGAAACCCGTCTCCTGGTCCCCAGCGTGGATTCTGCCCCAGTCACAGAGTACAGCATCGGAAGTGTGTGCCTATTTACCCTGATCCAAAGGTGAGGCCGAGAAATGGAATTCGGAATAAATACAATAAGTCACCACCGAAACTCATGTGTCATTGACCATCGATGCCTTAGAACAATAAAACCACGTTCGGCTGGCCCAGCTCTTTACCTTTACAAAGGTCTTTCTCTGGAAATGTCACATCTGATCCTTGTAGCCATTCTGGGCAGTAGGCAGGGCAAATTCATACCCCAGCTTTGCCAGATGAGAAAAATGGAACACGGGGAGGAAGGTTAGCTCCCCAAGATCTCCAGGCTGAGCTCATCTCAAGAGGAACAGAGGACCTCAACCCTGGGCCTCCAGTTTTCAGCCCCTAGTTATTTCAACTGCCCTGTAATCAGACCCCCCCGGAGAAAGCATCCCCAACCTCTGCTTGCCTAACCGGTTGGTGTCCCAAAGGAGGGGATTTTCAGCACAACACTTATGTAGGAACAGGGACACCAGCTGTCCCCGTTTGCCTGAGATGCTCAGTGCCACAGCCGCAGGTGGTCACCCTGGCAGGCAGGATTTCCGGGCAGCGGGTGGAAAGGTGCTGCTTCATCCCTCCCCTCCCCCACAGTCAGCAAACATCATCCTCAGGTGCTGGGCCTTATTGCCAAAGAATATCACTAGAAGATGTTTTTCAGAAAATGAAGGAATCCCTTGGGGCACCTGGGTGGCTCAGTGGGTTAAGCCTCTGCCTTCGGCTCATGTTATGATCTCAGGGTCCTGGGATTGAGCCCCATCTGGTTCCCTGCCCAGCAGGGAGTCTACTTCTCCCTCTGCTCCCTCCCTACCCACTTGTGCTCTACCTTCTCTCTCAAATAAATAAACCCAAGAAAGAAGGAAAGGAAGGAAGAGAGAGAGAAGGAAAGAAAGGGGGGAAGGAGGAAAGGAAGGACGGAAGGAAGATGGATGAAGAAACCCAAAGGGCCTGATCTTTTGACGACACACTCAGGAATCCCTCAGCAGCCCAGTCCAGAGAAGGCCCTGGTCCCGGGCTGATTAAGGGAGGCTCTGGAATCATCTCTCTGGGGGGTCAGAGAGCAACCCTCCCACCTGACTGGACAGAAGCCCTGGGAAACTGTGACCATGGGGCAGTCAGGGCGGGGTTAGGGGGTGGTGGTGCTTGAGTAGGAAGGAGAAAATGAGAGACTTGTTTGTGACTTTTGCCCCCAGTGACCTTGGGTTTCGTTTTGATGCTTGTGTCAATCGGCCAAAGAGAGGTCTGATGTGGATGCTTTTACATAAGGTCTGTGCCCCAGACGCCGTCCTGCTCCAAACAGAACGGGGCCTCTATTCCTCCGAGTTTGATGCCAGAGCTGGCCTAGTCCACTCACAGTACCTCAGGCCAAATGCAGCAGCGTGGATCAAAATCCTTAAAAATGGTCACATTCTTGGGATCAGTAATTTTACTTTGGGGAATTTTAGCCTAAGAACCAACCAGGGATGGGGCACCTGGGTGGCTCAGTCAGTTAAGCATCTGCCTTTGGCTCAGGGCATGATCTTAGGGTCAAGGATCAAGCCCCACATCAGGCTCCCTGCTCAGCAGGGAGCCCTCTCATCCCTCTGCCTGCCACTCCCTCCCTGCTTCTGTTCTCTCTCTCTCTCTCTCTCTCGTGCAAATAAATAAACAAACAAATGAGAAAAAAGAAACAATCAGGGATATATAATTACTAACCCTAATAAGTTGATCAGAGCAGGGACAGCATCTTGCCACATCACATTTAATGCTGGGGGTTCAGGGAGGTCTGAGTATATTTGGAGCATTGGTTGGAGGACCTGCAAGAGAACCTGAGCTGAACGGGGGTCACCACTTGGGTGAAGAAGCTGGGCTTGTCAGGGTCACTGGTGGGTGGCACAGGAGTCCACGCCTGGGGTGGGGTGGGGAAGGGGGCTGAAAAGTGTCCTGGGAAGCAGTTCAGCCAGAGGAACCAAACCAGGCCTTGGACCTTAAGCACTAAGGCAGGAGAAGTTTACTCCCTGGCATTGGCAACCCGAGGACTTCGAGGCACATCTGAGCCCTAGGAGGAGGGGGGCTAGGAAGGGCAACCGAGTCATGTCATTGCACGGGGCCACACTCTGGGGCCCAATGGCCACTGCCTTGGAAACTTTCGGGAGAAATTAAGCAGGTGAATGAAAGGGCTGTTCCCCCCCCCCTCTGCCTCAAGAGCCTGCCCAGTTCGGGTAGAAGGAGGGGTAGGCCAAAACTGAGGCACATAAAGGGGCGGTCAAGGCCGCTGAGCCTCAGAAGAGACAGGGAAGGGCACTGTGTGAGCACAGATGAGGTCAGCTTCCAAGGATGAGGAGAAAATCTCAGGCACATTAAGGGGTGGGGCTGGAGTCTGGTCATGGGGATGAAGCATCCTGATTTATAAGATGATTCACGACCGTCCAACATTACAGCTGGGCGGACACAGCCTTTGCAGAAAATATTAAAAATGGTGTGCTGGTACAATATTTAATTACAAAAAACGATGATGATATATGAAGTGCATTAAAAATTTGGCAATGCATATACAGCTGTACATATACCATAGGCAAGTATTACACATGCAGTTGCACACAAATGTCCCAGACCTCAGCAAGTCCAAGTGACCATCTTCGTTACCATTATCATCATTAGATCTGTCTCCCCCTCTCTCCTATTAGAGCCTTGTCTATCTTGCTCACTCTTAGAACCAAAAGGAGTATTTGGCTCATGGTATGTACTTTATCAGGTAAATGGAGGGCCATCCAAACCCAGGCTCCTATCAGAATTCTTTCTAGAAATCGGGCCCTCTCAAAATTTTCACCAGTCATTTCAGGGTGTCTCAGAAGGAACATCTCATGTATTCCCACCATGGGTCAGACTCAACATCTTTCCAGTTCTTTCTGTTGCTGGTCTATCTGGCCACACCCTCTGACCCATGAAACATCGCTGTCATTGTTGCCTACAGGCAAAATGGGTTCTTCTGCACCCAGGGCTCACTTCTAATCCTCGGAGAACCCAAATACTACTGAGTTGGATTCAGAGATTGGCAAAAAGTTCCCCTCTCCAATCTTGTACCACTTTTGGTCATTAGGGCCCAAAGCAGCTCTGCTAGGCCCAAAGACTGGCACTTTCTATTGAACAGTTCTGTAATCTGGACCCTCATCCCTCTGACCACAGAAGTTCAAGCCCCAAAAAATGCTTGAACAAGGGTGAGATAATCACCCTTGAATCAAGGGTGAGTCAAAAGCAGCTTTTCTGCTTTTCTCCATCAATCCAAACTCTCCCCTCCTTCACCAATGATAAAACAAAGCTCTCTCTGTGCCATCATGTGCAAGTAGATTCCCAGGCACAGGAGAGGCGGGGTCTGCTTTTAGCACCAACTGCATCTGGTCCTCCCCTCAACCTGTCCAACACACCTCCAGGTGAGCAAGAGAGTGAGATGTTGGTACTCCAGGGGGACCATAACCAACAACTCTCTCCCCTGCTGAATTCTGCACCGGGTTCCAGAAACCCAGAAGAGGAGGGCAGACTCAAGTTGAGGGAAGACTCAACTCCCATGTTCATGTGAAGGAATTTCCTAGTCCTGAACACCTGGTCAGCCAGATTGAACCATCTGACCTCCCCCAGATCTCCTGCAAACCTACCACTGAGCTTGCTGCATGGTGGGCAGCAACTGAGGCCACATGTCCTTGGCAGGAGCACATTCCAATATGCAAAGAAGAGGAAGTGAGCCCTTCACACCTAGGTGCTCTCCCAAACTTGCCAGTCCAGGAACACCCCACGTACCCCAGGAGTCAAGCCAGGGGTGGGGTCAGAGCCTGCGAATGTCATGACAAGACAATGTTCCTCAACATGGAAAGAAACAGCAGAAAGAGGAAATAAATTCCCTGCTGTTGACAGAGACAGAGCTACATGAAAGACAAAGACCCCAGGTCAATAGTTACTCCTCCTGGGTAAGATTATGGGTGATTTCTACCTTCTTCCATGAATACATGGAAATGCATGCATGTGTGTGTGTGTGTGTGTGCATGCGTGTGTGTGTGTGTGTGTGTGTGTTTTCTCTTATTTTCTATAACTATGTAATATACTTGAAATCAAACTGGAAAAGAAAAGTCATTGCTCAGGGTTGTATTTCAAATAAAAAAAAAAACAAAGGAAAGAAAAGAGAGAAAAGCTCACAGCTATCTCAGCTCCTTCCTGGAAGACATGTGGACTGTAACACATGATGGTGCAGCACCTAGAATCTCGGAGCCCCACCTGGACCATGGACCACACCTGCCCACTCACATCATGGAAATGAACTTCAGGCCTCAATCTCTAGGAAGAGAGAGGCTCAGAAGTTTGCAGGAGGATGACTAGAAATCCAACAAGAACACGTTCAGTCGAGGCTCTCTGAGGACATGATGAGGGTCCGTTGACCTCCTCTAACCAGTTACTGGCCACCCCGGAGAAGAGAAAGGCATTGACCCAACTGTAAAGCCACAGAAGATGATTCTTAGGTGTGAGGACACGGGGGAGGAGGAACCTAGAGCAATATCTCAGAATCACAGAAGACCAGAGCTGGGAGAATCCGTGGGGAAGGGAGGGAATCTGGAGCTCAGTCTCCCACAATCACTGCTGAAGAAAACAGAGGGTTTGGTGAATGGATGAGGACCCCCACAGTTCTGCAGTAACATCAGGACAGCTTCAACTTTCTTTCTCCCCCCACTTTTTTTTTTTTCAGTGAGAAATTACAAATGCCGTTTCTCAGCAGTGAAAGAGTTGAAATTACAAGAATCAACTTGTTAGAATGGGGTCTGGACTTTCAGGAGGAGAACCCCTCTGTCTTCTTAAACATAACCAGAGACTGACATGGTTCTCAGGACCCAAGGAAGAAAAAGTCATGGCTCTTTCCCACTGTGTGATCAGTGGGGCTCTCCTTCCATGGTACAGAAGTAGGAATAATACAGGGAAAGAGGCACAGGGGAATAGCCTTGAAAAAGATTGGATTCTGGCTGCTGATATATTTGTGAATTTGTGTCTTGAATACCTTTGGCCATGGAAACATTACTGACCTACTGTGCTGATTCATTTGATCATTGCTGACAGAGATGGCCACCACCTTAGGTAAAAATCCATTATTTATTCAAAGCAACTGCAACCAAATTATCCACAGCTATGGCCTTCAGTACCGAACCCTGAGTCTTTCCCAAGATAGTTAGAAATTCTACTCAGGTAGGAGCCTGAGCTGTAATCTTCCATTTAGGGATCACATGACGTTGTTTTTTTTTTTTTGTTTTTTTTTTTTTTGTCTTGATCATTTTCTTGCTTCATCATCGGTAATACAGAAATCTTTTTTCTTTTTCTGCATTGTAAGAGATTCAATGAACTATCTTCCAAAAAAATTCAGCATTATTTTGACAGTAAGTTTCTCCTTGGATGGACCCTAGAACTAAGCCAAATAAGGCCAAAAAGAAAATCACTGATGACGGACAGAAGATCTGAGGCAGGAAATACATCAAACAACCTCAATTTGAAGAGTATCTGTTCAATGATTTCAAAATGATAGCACTGTAAGAAAATAGCACAGAGCTATCGATTTTATGGGTTCTGTTGCTTTTATACTTTAAAAGAGAGAGAGAGATTTGTCAGATTGGAGTTTGAAAAGGTATGTGTCACTGGGATAAGCCATGGTGCCTTTAGATAGAGAGAAGTAGGAGGCAAATCAAACGCTATACAGATCTATAATTTTGGGGGTGGATCTGGCCCTGAGGGGCTGTTTTCTTAGCAGTTCCTAAATAACAATAAAGAAATAGACTAAAAATTGATCTAAATTATCGTGAGGATCTTCAGAGCCAACAGCTAACTCTAGATACAAAGGAAAGCTAAGGCCAAGGAGTTAAGACAGATGTAGGACATAGACCCACTTGGTCAAGAATGAAGAGTGAGTGCCTCTCAGGCCTCCTCCTGACAAAGTGCTTTGCTTTTTTCAAACCCATTTCTAGGTATGGGAATCTTCATGATGAAGGTGACCAAAAATATATTTAGAACTGTCTTGCTAAAGTTCTTTAAAGACAATGTCAAATTCAGGACATGTGATCCATCTTTGATATAAGATCCTAAAGTCCCTGTGAGAAAATACCACAATCCTCCGCCCCCAAACTAAATCAACAACCAGTGTCCTAGAGGCAGAACCCAAGGCCAGTGAGCCCAGTGGCTACAGATCGCTTTTGGGCAGGTACATGTGTAAACACACCTGAGATTAAACTCTGGCACATCGGCAGTGGGAACAAGGAACAGACTTGTTCAATGTGTCTCTCTCTCCAAACAGTTCCAAAATTTTTGTGTTGTGCTTCTGAGATTTTTTTGTGTGTTCCTTACATTCTCATCGTCATCTCTCAAGGCCTATTGGCCGTGGTGGTCTGCAAACCTTCTATTTCATAAACAGGAGTCCATCTTAGCAAATGCTTTCTCGAGAGGCCGTAATTAAAGAAATATTTATCCTTGAAAGTAGAAATGTCAAAAGCAGCATAATGAATTAATTTCTTAAATGCCTCTCCCCTGCTGTGAAAATTAGTCTGCATTTGCTTTTTAGAAAGGATTTGATTTTGTCCTGGGGCTGGAACGGAGTCTGCACTGCATAGAGGCATGGAAGAGGGGGATCTTTTAAAAGATAGAGGTTGGGGGGTGCCTGGGGGGCTCATGGGTTAAGCGTCTGCCTGTGGCTCAGGTCCTGGAGTCCTGGGATCGAGCTCTGCATCAGGCTCCTTTATAAATAATAAATAAATAAAAGCTAGAAATAATAGCTGTAAAGTAGGAGAGAACCTGGAAGAGGAAAAGAAGGCATGGGGGGGGGCGATAAAGTCCAAACCATGTTCCCTGTTCTTCTACATCCCCTTCCCCACTCAGATTACATTCTCAGATTCTAGATGTTTCCTGGACTTCAAGTTCTGGTCCCTTTCCATTTACAAGAAAAAAAAAATTTTTTTTTAAATCTACTATAAAGTGACAGTGCTACTTGATAGCAAATATTCACACACCATCCGTGCCTGTGCAGAACTTTGACAGTGGAGCACAGGAAGGGAGAAGAACCAAGAGAGAGGAAGCCGAGCAAGAAAACCTGCCAATACTTAAGAAGAACCTTCTACGTTAAAAAAGAAAATCATAGGTTCGTGAAGGGACTGAAGCTTTATGGCAAAGCTCAGAGTGGGTTGGGGAGGAGGAATGTGGCATGAGCCCCTCAGATCCCAGGGCTCTCAGACAAGGCTTCGGCCACGATGACGCATGCCACGGGAGCCACGCTGGGGAAATGGAGACCAGCAGAGGTTCTGCTCCGTGGGGAACCCTGTAAACTCTCCTGGGAGGGTCCCATGCAGCCTGCTGAGATGTCATCTGTCCAGGGAGGGGCACTGTGACCAAGGTCAAGGGGTAGCAAGTAACCTTGAGCCCCTGTGAGCATGAGGGGACTAAGAGAAGAGCAGGAGAGAGCAGGACAAGCAGCAAATAGGCCATGCGGGAAGGGTGCACTTGCAGGAAAGGAGCCCACGCTGTGCTCACTTCTGGCTCCCCAGACTTTGGAAGCCGGTTAGCCATTCCCCAAATTCCTGATCCTGGTGGCCACCTCCGAAGAAATATAGGACCTGTCCTCATGTGTATGGACAATATTCTCCTTCGCCGGGCATTTTATTTGCTGTGATAGATGCCTTTAGCCTCTGCTTTCCATTAAACTGCAGCGTGAACGTTATGTAAGATCTCAGGGTACTTGCATTCATACAAGGACAAGGCAGAAGGCACAGTTACTGTGTTACGTAACACAGATAGGTTTCAAAACAAAATTTAAGCCATGCCCTTGCATTCAGCAAAAGCAATCCCATCGAAACATAAAGAAGTTTATCGAGCCTTCATAAATCTGCGAGCTGTTTCCATTTTGTTTGGTCCATGTCCCGAACCGTATTTCGTTTTAGACTTCTGTTCATTTTCTTTTGTCTGTAAAGTATGGCGTCAGGCCGGATCTCAATTTCTTCGAACATTCCGGGTCACAGTGAATTACTGATTCGAGGGAAATTCATGCTATCATCTGGATGCCTTGTTTGCTTCCTTGGTTCGTGCTGTGGGCTCTGGGAACACCAACAGCTCTTCCTGATCTTGGTCGGAGGAGCAAGTGTATCAAGGGCAAGGCAGGAGGGAGAGAACTCGGCATGGTGGTCCTGGACGGGGTAGTGAAGGTGGAGAGCTCACGGCGTCCTGTCGGTGACGGTGCTGCAAGAGGAACAGGCCACGGTCAGAAGGATCCTTGCATGTCAGATTTGCATGATGGTGCTGGTGAAGGAGTGACGTCATCGGAGGTTTTGACCAGTGGAAGTCAGAAGACGGTGAATGCAGCGTCGAGCACGTTTCAATGGTCAATGCTATGGCTCCGAGTCTAGAGAGGAAACCATTCTGAGTGTTCGGGATATATATGCAGAGTATAGTATATAAGGTAGTAGGAGAAGACGTAACTTGTGTTTACGGGCTGCATGATCCTGGATAAAACTGAGATACTCTCAGAGCAAGTCACGCAGCCAGGCAAAGATGACTAGACTCGACCAAGGGAGGGAAACTGAGAATCAGCAGAGTGAACACCCAGGGAAACAGCGGTATCTCCTATCACTTCTCCAGTGATAAGAAATCAAGGAGAAGACAGTATGGATGCTTCCTTACCAAAGATTTGGGGGATGCATCTCTCCCTGGTAGGATCAGGCCAATACCGGTGATATGTCAAAATCAGTGATGGCAAAGGCTCAGATCCCAGTGACGACACCCAAGATCCCGTAGTCAGAGAGGCACACTGCCCGGAGCTATCAGAAGCAACGTGAGAGGCTGGTAGGGTCCTAACATCCACTGCGGCCTGGAAAGGGGCCAGCCAGGAAGGTGAGTTAGGAAGGCAGAGGTCAGAGGCAGACTCTAACGTGGTCTTGTCAGATAACCTCAGAGCACTGATCTCATCTATTTCTGAGATCTTTACAGCTTCCAACACTTTGTAGCCATGACCATGTTTAATTTCTGGACTTAGAAGCCCTCCTTCCAAACCTCAGTTTCGGCTACCCTCATACCGTAAAATACCAACTTTCTGAAACCCCCTGGATTGACTCATTGTGGACGGAGCTGAAGACTTATTCCTAAAGCACCCAAAACTTTAAAAAAAAAATTAAAAATTAAAAATTAAAAATTAAAATATATATATATATATATATATTACTATTACCACTGCCATGAAAGTGTGTTAATGGATTACAGGCATCTCTGCCTTTTTAAGCAGAGGACACAGAGTATAACTCGGGGTTTCCCGAGGACATCCTCATGAACATCCATTATTTCCTGGGTTGTATACAGTCATCCTCTTGGGACATTTGGAAGCCTGTTAGAGAGGGGTTTCCCCTGAACTAAACAGTTCCAGATTACTGGGCTTTCTTGGGGCTTCTCTGGGTTTCTTTCAGTATTATTTTTGTCTTGTCTCTCTCCATGAGCCCTATCTTTTCGTTTGCCTGCTGCCCCTCCTGCTTCATGTTCAACTGCCTTTTCTCATCTATCACAGACAGCCGGGCTTTGTAAAGTCGGTTGTAAGATAAGTACAAACAACAGCTTTAAAGGGTAAGTTTTATGACATGTGAATTATATCTCAATAAAGCTATTTTTAAACGAGTAGCAGACGATGAAATTGTACAAAAGGTGAGATGCCACATCATTTCGTTTATGTTGATAATAAACTATTTGACTCTCATTTACAAATATGAAAGCACAAGTAGGCTTTGACGGAGGAGGTAGGATGTCCCCGTGAGTCATATGCCTACGAGTTCATGTAAGGTCTTTAAAACATCTCTTTTTTGTTTACTTAGGTGATTTTCTGCCTCAGTTCTTCATCCTGTCATTGAATTACTTTTAATAAGATGTAAGGTGACTATAGATTCTTTGTCGAGATCCTCCTCCCGATTCCTTTGTTGGTTCATTTGGCATTTGGGGATGGTCTCCAATGCACCAGGCCCTGGAAATAAACATGAGTTTCTGAGTGACTAAGGCCTTCCTGGGGTGGATGTCTGGTGTGCATTTCTAGGAAGCAGGAGTTTGGATGTTTCTCTATTTCTGTTCCCATAATAACCCCACGGTCCCCTGGATCCAGAGTCCCAAGGGAAGGATCGTCACCAGCCAAGTGGGAGGCCAGCCTGTTGTTGACAATCTGGCCCATGGAGTGTCGGTCCTTGATCAGAAGAGGGTGCCATGAACAGAACAGAGAACAGCTTCGGACGCATTCCGACGTGCTTCTCCGCGCCGCCTCTAGAACCACGGGACTCCAGGTATGGCGGTCAGACCAGCAGCCTCCACATCACCTGATAGTTCATCAGAAATACAGACTCTTGGGCTCCATGCAAGATCTATTAAATTAGGGTCAGCCTTTTAAAAAGATGCTCGAGTGACTCATACGCTCATTAAAGTTTGAAAAGCACCGAGCCAGATAACACCATAGAGCAGCATGCCTAAAACACCTGGCACTTTACCCGTTGCAGGAATCATGCTTTTCGGAGCCCTGGGATGAACAATGCCAAACGCCGGAGGCCACCATGTGACACAGAGGCCCATCCCCCCGGCCAGTAGGCAGAGATGGTCCAGGGGCTGCTGTACAGATGCTCAGCACACTCACTGAGCAATCCGAGACCACTGCTGATCTCTTCACCATGCCTGTCAGGTTCTATAACTCTTCCTCGCTGACTCATCTCTTCGTACACATGTGTTGTGATTTTCTTTAAAGACCAGCTTGTCAGCAGCATTCAAAGCCAGTTATTTGTCCTGTGTTGCAAAACTTCATCCATATTCCTGGAAACACACCACCTCCCCACCAACCACCACCCAGACCAAACTCAACTCTAGTTCTTGACGTGACTTAATTCATTCACTCACTCGATTGACAAGTGCTTACTGAGGGTTTACCATGCACCAGACCCTCCGTGCCAGCTTCTCCCGCATTTTCCGTTCAAGGGCCGTCATGTAAGCATTTGTGTCCTTTCTCCAAATAAATAAATAAACGTTAAAGATTACCTTGTACCATCTGATCTCAAAAATCTCTCTTTGTTGGAGCACCTGGGTGGCTCAGTCAGTTAAGCCTCCAACTCCTTTTTTTTAAATGTACCTCTTTAGTTTTGGATGTAGTGTTCCATGATTCATTGTTTGCGTGTAACACCCAGTGCTCATTTTAACATGTGCCCTCCTTAATACCCGTCACCCTCTTACCCCTCCCCGTAACCCCCTCCCCTCTGAAACCCTCCATTTGTTTTCTGGAGTCTGTAACCTCATATGGTTTATCTTCCTCTCTGATTTCTGCCCCTTCGGTTTCCCCCCGCTTCCCCTGTGGGCTTCCATACTATTCCTAATGTTACACACATGAGTGAAACCATATGATAATTGTCTTTCTCTGCTCGGCTTATTTCACTCAGCATAATCTCCTCCAGTCCCATCCATGAATGTAACTGGTGGGTATTCATCCTTTTGATGGCTGAGTAATATTCCCTTGTAGACATGGACCACATCTTCATGAATTCATCTGTTGAAGGGCATCTGGGCTCCTTCCACAGTTTGGCTATTGTGGACATTGCTGCTATGAACACTGGGGTGCATGTGGCCCTTCTTCTCACTACATCTGTATCTTTGGGGTAAATACCCAGTAGCACAATTGCAGGGTCATAGGGAAGCCCTATTTTTAACATCTTGAGGAACCTCCATACTTTTCTCCAGGGTGTAATCTTCCAACTCTTGATTTCAGCACAGGTCATGATTTCAGGGTCATGAGATCAAGCCCCATGTTGGGCTCTGCACTCAGGGAATCTGCTTGAGATTTTCCCTCTCCCTCTGCCGCTCCCCCTGCTCACACACACACTCACTCTCTCTCAAATGAATAAATAAATCTTAAAAAAAAAAACAAAACAAAAAAACCTTTCTTCATCTCTAATAATCCAAGCATCTAAGGATGGATCCCAAACTACATACATAAACACCGAAGGGGTTCAAGATAAGAAGAGTGTGGGATTGATGAGGGAGACTGTGTCTTATCATGATCACGAGCTCAGGTTTTGACATTAGACAAATCTAAGTCCAAGTCCCTGATGTAAGCCTAATGCCCTGAGGCCTGTGACAAATCATTTCATCCCTTCGATCCTTGGTGGTCGCGTGTGTAAAGTGGGGGTAATAATGGTGCGCACCTTGTAGGACGATTCTGAAGATGGGTTCCTGTGACGTCCCCAGCCCAGTGCCTGATGTGAGGATGTGCTACTTGGCAGCTGTGGCAACGACGATGGTTGGCGGTACTTCCAGGAAGGGCTTGTGCACCACACAGGCTTTTCCAGCAAGGATAGACTTCAAGTGTTAGTGGAGGAACTAACAGGATAGATGGTTTCAACCACAAGAAAACTGACCAGCTGGCCGTGGAGAAGCAAGAGAGGGGAGTGCGAGGAGGTAGGGAAGAGAGGAATGGGGAGAGGGTGGTGGGCAACTTTGTGGACCAGAATGGAACGGGGAAGGGAGAGCATGGTTGGACAGAACATGCTGGATGCAATGAAGCAGGTCTTGAGTACAGAGGCTCTGGTACCCGCACAGAAGATGTGTTGAGGTTAAGAGACTAAAGAAAAGGAGGCCAGCCAGGTGCCTCCTGGATGGTCACCGCTGCAGAAAGTACTGAGGGCTGGATGACAGGGAAAGCAGTCAGGAAAAAGAAACGGTCCTCTGGAGCTCCCTGAGCCTCCCCAAGACCCTCCCTGAGACATTCCTCTTGCTCTACTACACACATACGCTTACTATTTCTTTCCACCCCAGTTAAAACTGGAGGAAGCCCACAGCCATGCCCGTGGGCATGAGGATTTGCGAGGGGCTGAGATCACATCCTGTCTGTGAGTTCTGAGTCAGAGGATCCCGTAAGAGGATATTGAGCGTTACTAAGCAGACCATGTCACTTTCAGCCTGGCTGTAGTCAGAGATCTTGTTGGATAAGAAGAGGACCTGAGCCCTCCAGGCATGGCAAGGTCTGCACAGAACCATGTGGTTGCTATTACCAAGGCCAACAATAAACCAAACAGTTGTACATGCCATGTCTACCTGGGCTCCTTCTCGGTCTGCTCCCCCTTGCTGTCCGATGGACCCATGGGAGGCAACCCTTGGGTCCTGGAAACACCCCAGAGGTGGAAGGTGGAAAGAATTTTGGCTGACTGCAGATCAAATTGACTGGAGCTTTGCTCCTGGGCTTGTCACTGGGCATCTCTTGTCATGCTTTGCTTGGGCTGGGTACATTCTGGAGAGCAGGCTTTTCTGCACAGTGTGCTGGATTGTGAACATGGCCTTGGCCATGTATAGAGATATCATTATGTGACATACAGAGAGAAGTCTGGTGAGGCAGGACATCAGCAGGAAGGACAGGTCAGCAATCCTCCAACACACACGCACGGTCTCCCACGCATGGGAGCCAAGCATGACTCCCACCATCCCAGTCCCCATCTGCCAGGAAAGGAGGTTGTAGGAGGGCTCTGGGTGCAAGCTTTCCAAGCAGCACCTGTGGCCATGTCCCCAGGGCCATCGCTTGGTGGAGAGCTGAGCTGTGTGTGCAATAGAGAGCGTGGCTCCCTCCAGGCCATCACAGGAAGGGTGTTCCCAGTCCTTGGCACTGGCTTGGGTATTCCACAAGCAGCTACTGATACTGAGTGCTGCTATTTCAGCAGCTGTCCTAGGCACTCTGATGGATTCCCCCAAAACACTGATGTTCTACTTACTGGCACAGGGAAAATAGAAGCCTTCCCAGAGACACCAATATGTACGCAGGATCCTGGACCCACCAGTCCAGGTGCAGGGGACCACTGGTGCCAAGGCCTAATCTTGGGAGGCCCATTCATTCGAAGATGCAGTGGGGCCCTGTGACTCATGCAGCCCGGCAAATCCAGTATTCTCAGGAAGCAGGGCCCCGTCCTTCCAACTCTGTCTCTGTCTCCCCTCCTCCAGCTGAACTTCTTGCAGGTCTGTCCCGCCTCAGAGAGTCACTGGCTGTCCTCCACGGGGGGGATCTCTTGGCTGGCAAAGGGCTTTCCCTCTCCGTTCCTTGTGGGCCCCACTTCCCCTAAATCACGGGCATGACATGAGCTCTGGCAGCACTCAGTCTTCAGCTCTGACAGCTGACGTGGAGACCTTATTTCCTGCATAGAAACTTGGAGGCTGTGCTCCAAGCCAGCGGTCCACAAAATCATGCTGTGGGAGCCAGAGAGTCTGGGCAGAGCCGGAGGGCCTGCCTCAAGGAGCACAGAGAAGTCCAAGGGGGACACCTGTCTTCCAGAGCAGCTCCCCTCCCAATTCCTTGTTAAGTATATTTCCACGCAAGGATTTGCAAAAGAAGGAGACAGCCAGGAAACCACAGAGACATCCACCCCCTAGGGCGTGTGGGCCAAGAGCCCCGTGCGGGTCAAGTAGGCACAGACACCAAAATGAGTAAGACCCAGACCGTGGCCTCAAAACACACAAAACAAGAAGACACACCATACATCTTCATCATCTTCAGGGGGGCGGATACAGAAGCAAGAGCACTGAGAGCAAGGACTCTGAGCCAGACCAGGCAAGCTCAAACACTCGTGACCATGTGCAAGTTACTTCAACTCGGTGCCTCTGATTCCTCACCTATAAAATGGGCCTGATCATTGCACTTGCCTTCTTGGGCAGTTATGAGGGTTGCGTGAGCCTCTAGAATAGAGTAGAACATGTGCAAGCACAGAGGATCTGTTTACAAAGGGCAGGATCGAGGTGAGCCCATTCATGTCCCAGCACGGCAGGGGCCTCGAATGTGGCGTGACTGATTCTGCCTGGGGAGCCCCTAGAGGCCCAAGAAGGTGACATTCGTTCTGGATCCTGAAGTTTTGGAGACAACAGCCACGAAAGGGGCTTCTAGGCTTAGGAAGGAAAACAGCAGAGTTTTTTACAAAGCCTATTTTTCAGATGGGAGATTGATTCATAGCGGAAGTCTCCGGAAGCTCCGGGCACTGAATGAAACCTAGCAGCACATTTCACAGAATGTCCTGTAGCGAAAAGTACAAATGACAAGGTATGGGGACAGTGATGGGTTGGTGGATGTTTAACCTTCCAGAAGGTAAGAGGGATCTGATTTGGAGCATTTGCCTGCTTGTGATAGAAATCCCCCATCGTTGATTTCTACCAGTAATGTCAGTGGCCTCCAAAACTCCTGAAAATGTTAATAAATGACCAGTGGGCTGTCAGAAGCTACAGCACAATGTCAGGAAGTACTCTGAGAAACAGTGCTCCCATGCCTTTTGCTCAGGCCACAGAACCGTGGAGGGGACCCACCTGGGGCAAAAGCCTTGGAGCGGCCGAGACGTTCTACAGACTGAATGTCACGACTCCTGATCTCGGACGGTTTTTATTTGCCAGACACAGAATTGACCCTGGCTAGTTTAATCAGGAGGGGGCTGTTTTGAGCTTCATTTGATGAAGGCTCCTGGGTTTGTGCAGCTAGAAAAGCCGATCAGGGTTAAGTTTCCAGCAGCCAGTATGAGCAAATGTGAGGGACATTATGACATTGTGGAAAGAGTATGAATTTTGGGAGTCCGACCGACCAAATGATGGATGCCACTTGAGCCCCCATTTTATTGTCCGTAAAATAATACTAATTCTTGCATTATAGAGCTGTTGTGCAAATTAAAAATAATGCACTGTGGTTAACACAATATCTAGCTTATAATACCTGCTCAATAAATGATACCATCAATATTATTACCATTATTTAAGTCACTATACAGCCTGGCCTAAGTGAGAATATGAGCTATCCCCAACTTGTTTGGCCTCTCAGAAACAAATAGGCAACTCAACTAAAAATGTAAAAAAACAGCAAAGATGGGGTTGGCTGGGTGGTTCAGTTGGTTAACCATCTGCCTTTGGCTCAGGTCATGATCTCATGGCCCTGGGACCAAATCCCACATCATGCAAGGAACCTGCCTCTCCCTCTCCCTTAGCCTGCCGCCCCCCTTGCTTACACTCTCTGTCAAATAAATAAATAAAGTTAAAAAAAAAAAAACAGCAAGAGTCCTATATAGTTTTTATAATCATTCTGGTTTACAAAGCATCTCCACAATTTCATTTGCACTCCAACACCAATCTTGTGAGGGGAGCAGAACAACCCTTGGGTATTGTTACTGCTTTGCCTCACCATTGGAAGAGTGTGCCTCAGAGAGGGTAAGTCACTTGTCTAGGTCACACAGCAAGTGAGTGATAGAGCCAAGGCCAAAATGGAGGTCTTCCTACCACCCCCATGCTGTATCTTCATATTTTGTTCTTCCGTTTATCCTACAAACCTTTATTTTTTACCTTTTGTATGTCAGTCACTATGCTATGTAGGTTCTGCTGATCCAAAGATGAATAAAAGGAAGAACTTGTCCTCTAATTAAGTTAATTTAAGAAAAAATCCTCTTCCAACCCCTGACAACCTGAGGGAATTTAAAAGAGAATAGTTTCATCAATTATATGACTCTCCATGTTTTTAAAAGTTGTATTTGTGAATAAGATGATCAAATTTAAAATGGGACAATGACTCTCACTGGATCCATAGCATATAAAATTAATATAATAATATGAAAAATGACATTCAAATCATTACAGTGAATTTTTAAAACTATTACATTTCAGCTACTAAAAGTTGTTTCATTTTTCAAATTAACATCACCACTCACAAGATTGGCCAGTTTGCCAAAAGAAATCTATATATGATACCAGTTCATATTATTGACAAGACACACACACACACACACACACACACATACATACACAGCTCTTAGCCTTTTTTAGGTCTGGGTCTCCTTAGACCAGTTTTCCTCTAGCTTTGCTCTGACCCTGGCCACTGTGAGAAGAAGATATAAAACTTCATGGGTTCCAGAATGTTCTGTCCTTGGAAGATCTCCATTTAGAGTTCTTGGCCAAATATCCAATTAATTCCCCTCTGACTCGGGCACTTTGGGGTCAGCTGAACTTGGGGTCTATGGGGATTACAGAAAAGGGAATGGGTGCAGAGTTCACATCAAGGCTACATGTTTCAGAAATTTGGGGTAAAGCCAGACGCTATAGGGATTTAAGAGGGAGCTAGTTCAGGGAAGCTTTTCCATAAAAAAAATGCTGAAGTTAATATTGTTATTCTTTTATTATCCACAATAAAAATAGCTACCACTTAATGAGAAACAAGTATGTGCCCAGCACTTCTCATACTTTATTTATAATCCCTATAAATAATATTACAAAATATTATAATTCCTGTTTCACAGATGATATGATCAAGGCTCAGAAGGTTAAGTAATTTCTCCAAGGTCATGTAGTAAGTAGCAGAGACAGCCTTTGAAATCAAGATCTCTGTCTTCTCCTCACTATACCTCTGCTACCGCACCCAACATTTTCCCCCAAGAGCAGCAAGACTAGCCCTCAAGTATGTGTGTCTAGGCAGGAAACTGTTTGTCTAAACATATTTACTGATTATCGCCTACACACCCTGCACTATATTAAGCCTGAGGAATTGTGAAGAATTCTTGGTTTGGACTTATTTCTTGACGTGGGACAAATTTTCTTCTTTGTATCCTCTTCCCTCATTAGCCAGTGATCTACTTCTTTTTTTTTTTTTTTAAGATTTTATTTATTTATTTGACAGACAGAGATCACAAGTAGGCAGAGAGACAGAAGGAAGCAGGCTCCCTGCCGAGCAAAGAACCCGATATGGGGCTCGATTGCAGAACTCTGGGAGTCATGACCTGAGCCGAAGGCAGCGGCTTTAACCCACTGAGCCCCCAGTGATCTACTTCTCTAGCCACAGTTCAGGAAACAAAAATCAGAAGTTTCTTTCTAAGGCTTAGGGAGAGCTTAAATAAGAAATCTCATTCATCCAAAACTCATAAGGGTATTAATAGCCAATTGGAATGTCATAGATCCCTTAGAGCATAATTCATGTCCACGTGATGATTTTTATGTGTCTCAAGAAACTTGGACCACGGTATGCACGTTATATTTTTAGAGAAACACCGACCTTCCCCTACTTTACTTCATTAATATTGCAAAGATTGCTGTTAGATTTCCCGTGGAGCATACCCCGAGAACTTTCACCAGAATTGACTGTGAGTTCTGGTGTGATGAGTAGAGCAACTGACCTGTGTTGTTCACTGATCCTCAAGCAGAGGGTGATGGGTAGTAGGGACCAATATTGGGGGGCGGGGGCAAGGAACCCCATTTTTAAAAAGCACATTCAATATCATAATACATTGTAACATTCAGAAAATGAAAGGCACTGTTTTCATAACAAAATTTGGAAAATAATGCTTGACAACCTCTTTGCTGGGGGACACTGGCATCAAACCACCCGGCTGAGAGCTGGGAGTCTGCTGGCTTCCCTTGCAGCCTTAATTCCATAGCCAAGCCCTCCTATCCTTGTTTTGTTGGCAAAACTCTAAGTCGTCTTTTTAGGGACTGGATTTCAGATGTTTGTTTGGTTTTGCTTGTTTCGTTTTTCATCTTCCTCACTGAAAGGAGAAAACAAATCACGGTTTTCTTCTCCCTAAATGGCCTGGGAGGGAGAAATGTATGAATAAATGATGTCCTAATGGTTTGTTAGAGACTCCTACACATAAGTCTGGGTTCCACTTGGCTTGGGAAGCAGGAAGCATAGGGCTTACTCTCTTCATAAGCAAGAATGTCCCCTGAAGTCTAGCTCTGGCTTCATGTCACTGAACAGAGATCCTGGCCATCGAGTACCCTGGATCAGGGTGCCATGTGATGTCCCCCGCCCCCCCATCCTCCTTCATCACGGAGGAAGAGTTTAATTGGTCACCTCATCATCCTTAAAAAATTATATTCACTAGTTCCTCTAGAGCAGAGTCTCAGGGAAAGTCAGATGCTTTAGTGGTTTAAAACTAGTTCATGAGACTAATGGCAAAAACCAATAATTTGCTAGAAGGAAAAGAGGGAGGAAGCATGGGAGGCAGCAAGGGCCACGTGGCTGACCAGGTGTGTGAATCCGTTTTTCTGAAGGCAATGGGCAATGAGCAGGGTTCACAGCAGCCAAAGGGTATTTCAGGTGATCAAAAGAAAAGTATAGGTGGGGAGCATTATGCCCAGGCCTTGTGTTCAGAGAGGGGGAGTCAACATTCCACATTTTCACCAATTTCACCAAACAATCTCAAAAAATCATATTTGTGATTCCCTTTGATGATTCCGTGGTAATATTTTAGCATATCAGGACCTCGTAGGGGTCCTGGTTAAGGCCATTAAGGTAGAAGTTGGAAATATAATGATACCAAACACATGCAGGTCGCTCAGCACCCAAAGAGGAAGTACGAAAGCATTCTTGATCCCAGAAGAAAAATGGATCTTAGGAGACATGGCCCACTGATGCCTGCATGATTTTAAGCTTGGCACGCTCTCTCTCTCTCTCACTCTCCCTCTCTCTCTCTCATATGGAAATGCAAAGGGGAAAGAAGAGCAAAAACATTCTTGAAGAAGAAAAACAACATGAGAGAATTTGCTCTACCAGATGCCATGCCTTATTTTAAAGCTGTAGATCTAAAACAGTGGGATCTTGACCCAAAGATAGAAAAATAAGACAGTAGAACTCAGAAACAGACACATGTACATACAGCGACCAGTGGGGTGACCAGAGAGGGAAAGGATGGTCTGTCCCACTGTAGGGAGACAACGGGGTATTCATGGAGAAAAAAAAATGCCAGTGGATCCCTAACTCACATCATATGTAAAAATCAACTCCATAAGAATTAAAGAGCTAAACGTGAAAGACAAAACTATAAAGCTCTTAGAGTAAAACTAAAGAAATCTTTAGGCAGGGAACGATTTCCTGAACAAGATACAAAAAGTAATATCCATATCACAGATGATGGACAAATGAGCATTTGAATTAAGAATTTGGGTTTAGGGGCACCTGGGTGGCTCAGTGGGTTAAAGCCTCCGCTTTCGGCTCAGGTCATGATCTCAGGGTCCTGGGATTGAGCCCCACATCAGGCTCTCTGCTCAGGAGGGAGCCTGTTTCCTCCTCTCTCTCTCTCTTTCTCTCTCTGCCTGCCTCTCTGCCTACTTGTGGTCTCTGTCTGTTAAATCAATCAATCAATCAATCAATCAATCTTCAAAAAAAATTTTTTGGTTTAGTATAAGACATCATCTTGCAAGTGGAAAAAAACAAGCTATGGGATGAGAGAAATTATTCGAAAAAGACATGCAACTCTATGATAGGAAAGGAATATCTACAAATCAAGTATAAAAAAGACAGAAAAGCCAATGAGCAAAAGAAATTCATAAATAGACACTTCCCAGAGTGAATCCAAGTGGTCAAAAAAATGTGGAAAAGTGTCCAACACCGTTGCTAATCAGAGAAATGAAAACACAAACCACAGTAGACTACCACTACATGCACATCCATCAGATTGGCAAAAGACTAAAAGGTCTGCCAAAGGCAAATGCTGGCCAGAGTGTGATGAGGGTGAGAAGTCTGACCTTATAGACATGTCCCCATGACCCAGCAATCCCAATGCAAGGTATGCACCCTCGACTAGAGAGAGGTGTGCCAGTATGTGTCCACCAGATTGGGTGTAAAGGATATCTATACAGCACCATGGTAGTAACCCAAAATGGGCAATCCATGTGTGGATCATGCATTCATCAATGCTGACATATTACTTCATGGGAGAACTAAAGAGAAATGAAAAGGAGCAAAGCGATGGCTGCACATGATAATACAAATCTTACAAATATACTGACATGAAATGACAGATGTACTATGAGCCTATCTATATAGGAGAATGCTAGAGATAATGTGACCTGATAGTCACATTACACAGAAGATCAGGTGAAATTGAAGGTAGTGCTTCCCTTCAGGAGTGAGGGACAGAGCTGTGACTCTGAAGGAAACCCAGGACACTTGCAGAATGCCGGCGATGTTCTATTTCTTGGCCAGGGTAGAGAAACCTAGGTATTATTTGCTTTATAATCATTTGTATTATTGTATGTCTGCTTTATGCACTTTTCTTGTTAGATTCTACCTTTTTTGAAGGATTGAAGAAAGGAGAAAAAAAGAAAATTGCCAGACCAAATAATTGCCAAGATCTCTTCTGATTGTTGAAAGCATATTTTTTGTTGTGGTGGTGGTGTTGCTGTTTTTTCATCTGGACTTAGAACCAGAAAGCCATCACCAGGTAAAGAAGACAAAATCTGGGGGCGCCTGGGTCACTCAGTCAGTTAAGCAGCCAACTCTTGGTTTTGCCTCAGGTCATGACTTTGAGTCCTTGGGACCAAGCTCTGTGTTGGGTTCTACACTTAGCAGGGAGTCTTCTTGGTATTCTCTCTCCCTCTGCCCCTCCCCCGATTGCTCTCTCTCTCTAAAATAAATAAATCTTGAAGTAGAAGAAGAAGAAGGACGAGGAAGAGGAAGAGGAGGAAAAGGAGGAGGAGAAAGGGAGACTGGGAGGAGGCGGGGCTTTATGTCATCTGTCAGACAATCGACATTTTCAGAGACAATGGGTAGACACCGCCTATTTGCACCAAAAAGATGCCACTCTAAGTCTCAGATTCCCAAGAGAGGCTGAAAATTCTTGAGAACTGGCCTTATCCTGGAGTGCCCCTTGGCTCTGCAGGGAGGGAGAGATAGGTAATCCCCATCTTTAGGGACAAGGTAGGCTTTGGTTCCTTCTGGGAGACATAGAGACCAGAGGCCAGGCCTGGCCCCAACTTGACCCCAGTGTCAGCTGAACAGCCTGTTTTTGAGAAAGAAAACAAAATAGGCTTTTTCAGTAACCGAGACTCTCTGAGCAAAGCTCTGTACAAAGACCCTTCGGGAACAAACCAGCTGGTCAGAGCTGGACACGCTGAGTCTTCAGTTCCTCTTGGGACAGGGAGGTATCATCTTAGGGTAGAGTGAGGAATACACTGAAGGCCTAGGTCCCCCGCTGCGGCCCTCCTGCCCCATGTCGGTAGAATGGCTACCGACATTTTTCTCAGACATGCCTCAGGTCTGAGAAAGTAGAATGGCCAAGGGAGAGCCCTAGAAAGGCACACGTACCACCTTGAAAGACGAGAGGACAGTCATACAACAAGTCATCCACAAACAGTCGGAATATTCCCTTTGGCAGAATTCTGTGTTAAGCACTGGAGTATCGCTAGAGAACAATGAAGTTAAAAAAAAAAAAAAATCTTCACCAAAGAAGCAATATACCCTCAGTGACGCAGGAAGGTTTGAGAATGGTGGGCGGGGCCATCATTTGGATGGAAAGTTATAAACTTCTTTTTCCAGTTTTACTGAGATATAATTGACATAGAACATTGGATTCGTTTTAGGTGCAACATGGTAACTTGATCTACACAGACATTGCAAAATGATTTCCACAATAAGGTAACATCCACCCCTTTACCTCATTGCGAATTTTGTTCTTGTGAAGACTTTGCAGACCTATTCTCTTAGCAACTTTCAAATATACAAGGCATTACCGTTCACTTGAGTGGCCTTGCTCTACCATACGTTCCCTAGGACTGTTCATGTTATAACTAGAAGGTTGTACCTTGTGAGCCCCTTTCCCCTATTTTGCCCAGCCCCAAAACACAGCTGCTCTGGGGCTCTGAGTCTAATATTTGTAGAGTCCACATATAAGTGAGATCTTGTGGCAGTCAACCTTCTCTGACCTAATCCCCATAGCATAATGCCCTCAATGTCCATCCACACAATTGCAAATGGCAGGATTTCATATATATGTGTGTGTGTGTGTGTGTGTGTGTATATATATATATATATTCCTACTTGTGAATCAAGACTTTGGCTATCTGCTTTAATATTGTCACAGCTAACTTAGGCTTCAATAGTGGGCGCCAAGTCACTCAATTTTACTGTGCCTTGATTTCCCTATTTGTAAACCAAAGATAATAGTTTCTAGCAGGAAGTATGTTGTAAAGATTATGTGTTGTCAGATATTAAATGAGTAGTTACATACATACATACTACACATATAAACCTATCTATCTATGCTTAGAACAGTTCCTGGCACTTGGTAAGCACTCAGTAAAATTAGCTGCCATAATAATAAATTTCATCATTGTCATTATTAGGCAGTGACTCATTTCCCCTATGACATGAGATCCAAAAGTATATCAGAAGTTATACAAAGGTTACCACTTTTTTTTTTTTTTTTTTTTTTATAAAGAGAGAGAAAGAGAAAGCATGCTTGCACATGCTCATAAGCAGGAAGCAGGAGGAAAGACAAAGGGGAGGGGAAGGGGGAGAAGGGAGGGGCAGAAGCGGAGGGAGGGAGAGAACCTCAGGCAGGCTTTACACTGAGCACAGAGCCTGACACATGGGGCTCAGTCCCACAACCCTGAGATCATCACCTGGGCTAAAACCAAGAGTCAGATGCTTAACTGACTGAGCCACCTAGGCACCCCAAAGATGATGATTATTATTAATTATTAATTTATTATTATTATTATTATTATTAATTCAACCTTTCATGAGCTTCTAATGACCACAGATACCTAGGCTGAGCCAGATGCCCCAACACACACACACACACACACACACACACTGTAACACAGCATTTTCTAAAACGGCAGGGGCCCATCTTGCCCACAACTGAACCTGTTAACGCACCACTTCTCAAAGGCAGGCAGATAACCCAATGATAACCCTCAAGCACCTTGCCCTGCCGTCGTTCCCTCAGTCTAATGATAAAAACAGGCTCTGGGGAGAAACCCAATCAAGAACAACTGCAACTTGGCAAATGGGCAAAGAGTTTCTGGTGGCATCTTTTAGATCTCTTTACAGGGACAGCCCGGCCTGACCCATAGAAGCACTCTCGAAATATTCTCATCTGGGAGTCAGACACAAGGAGCACTGACCTCCCTTGTAATCCTAGAACATTAGCATCCGATTGGCTAAAAATCCATTTAACATTCTGGAAGTCAAATGGAACCTTTTCCATAGATCCGGTGGGAATGTTCCCTCAAAAGCCTGTCGGGCCTGTTCAAGGCTGGAGCTCCGTGCTCCACGGGCCGCCTTCTGGGCCCTGACTGGAGTGCACTCCTCTGATGAGTGTCCTTCTTAGCCCTGGCAGGCACTCTCTGTTCCGAGGGGGTCTGACGCTTTGTTTTCGGCTTGCTCCGATGAGGCCACTTTCCTGCCTCTCCAAGGAGGTCTGACCAAGATCTGTATTGCCTTCTCCGACAGAAATGACGTCACAGTTTGGTTTTTTAGAATCCCTCGTTTTTTTCAGATTGCAATTACAGGCGACCCTGGACCTTCTCCATTTTAATTCCAACCCCC
Source organism: Mustela nivalis (assembly GCF_964662115.1). Lineage (NCBI taxonomy): Eukaryota > Metazoa > Chordata > Mammalia > Carnivora > Mustelidae > Mustela > Mustela nivalis. The sequence goes on from NC_139021.1 coordinate 113,452,319, forward strand.
ACTTAAAGAAAGGAAACAAAGGGGAGGGATGATATTTAATCCTTCCAATTAACATTTTGAAGAGCAACCCCTTCGTGTCTCCAGTCTGTGTGGAGAGAGGGGAATAATCAAGGGCCCCATTACGTCATACGGTGGCTAAAAAGAACCACTTTGAGCCATGTCAGTGGGGACAGTCCCTGTAAAACCAGAATGTCTAGTCACTTTGACCTACAGCAGAAAGTATCAAATAACTAGGACAAGCGCTAGTGCAAACAACCGATCGAGTCTTTAAACCCCAGCACAGCCACTGGGTAAGCCAGGCCACACTCAATTAAACCGCCCAATTAAAGAAGCAGGCTGGGAAAAGAGAGACGTGGAGGGTTTTTTCCTTTTCTTTCTAGTTTTCTTTCTTTCTTTCTTTTTTTCTCAGAAGGACCTGAGGACAGGGGTGAAGAGAGGGACAGCCCTCTGGCCAATTTGCGGAATTCTGGACTTGCAAAACCAGCAGAATCTTTTCTCCCTGAGTAAGATGAAACCCCTGCTTAGCCTCTTGTGTCACTAAAACAGGGGACAGACTCAGGACAACCCAGTGGGTGAGGCCCGTGTCCCGCCCCTGTTGTTCATCACGATTGGTGCCAGGTAAATGATAGCATTTTAATGGGCAGAAGAAAATCCCTGGTCAGCCACCGGGCAGCCTTCTAACCTTCCATCTGAACAATGGGGCTAAATAAAGAGCAGGGGACAGCTCGGGGCTCACCCAGCTGGTCTGTGTAGATGAGATTATCAGGTAGATCAAGACTGTGATTAAGAAAAATAATAGAATAGCTATTATTTCTGCTGCGGTCACTCTTGGCAACCATCTCGGGAGCCCTACGAAGAGCTTCTCTCCGTATCCCCGCTTTTTCAGATAGAGAATCCAAGGCTTAGGGGTGTTAGAACATTAGTCCAAGTTCGCAAAACTGGAAAGCCTCTGGGTCTGATGATGACACGCTCCTGGTGTCCCTCCCCTGCCACTCTCTGCCCAGCCTTGACTTCTTCATCTGCTCTCAGAATGACCATACCAGGGCACCCTGACTTAGAAGGCACAAGAGTCAAGATCTAATAACATATTGCATGTATCTGACAAATCCATTTCAAAAATTATCACCCCAACAGCCCCCACCACACCTTCTAGGGGAGGTAGGGCAGAATTATTTATTTGCTTTGCAAGTCTCTTAGACATTCTCTTCGTGACTAAGCATTCCCAATGATTAAACGTTCAGAAGCTTCTTTCAAAACCATAATTGTCAGAATCGAGTAAGTGGACAACTTTACCCATTAGCGGGAGGCAAAGCGACACGGTGTTGCCCGGGAGCTGTGCGTGAGCGTGGGCTGGGTGAGGACAAGTGCATTAGGAAACCGTGGGGGAAGAGTCCACACCACCCCAGGCAGCTCGGAGAGCCCAGCGCAGGGAAAGCCTCTGGGTGTTTCCTCTGCCTCTGCCTCATCTCACCAGGCTTTGGAACACCAGGCCCAAATACAATAAGCACTTTAGGAAGATAGAGACATTCGTGAAGCTGACATTTCCCCTACACTCTCACTGTCTCACATTTTATTCCAATTTCTCAGTAATGGCATGAAAATGCAGCTCTGCAATCAGATCCCTGCTGCGCCACTGACTGGCTGTAGCAAGTTGCTTCACCAGTCTGAGCCTCGATATTTCCATCAGATGAATGGGGATATTGATTGAGATAAATAAAATAACGTCTACCAAGTGCTTGGCATAGTTCATGGTACTTCAGCTCTGAAGGGTGGCAAGCCTTATTTCTATCAGTAACTCACTTTAATAATTGATATAAGAATGTGAATAAGACAAAACTGGTAACACAGAATGTTCTGAGACTCTCCAAAATCCTCGATAAAATTCTGTACCTGGGCTCTGAGCGGGTCACGTGCTCTCAGGTTCCGGAACGGGTTTTCAGGTAGGAAACGACAGGCTGGGGATAATCCAGTGCACCTGAGTTCGAATCCTGCCACTTCTTAGATGCATGAGTGGGGCCAGTCATGTGACCGGTCCGTGCTTCCATTTCCTCTCCTGTAACGTAGGAACATTAAGAGTGCCGGCTGGGCAGGTCATAGAAGAATGTCCATGAAGCCTTGGCACATGCCAGGACATAGTAAGTGACCAGTGGATATTAGCTAAGGGTGGCATTGGTGAGAATGGCGAGGACGGGGGCGTAATGATATTGGTGATGGTGGTGGTTGCAATGATGAGGTTGGCCGTGATGATGGTGGTAGCAGGACCATACCTAGAGGGGGCTCATCATGGAAGATGTAAATTATAAAAAGGCTCTAGAGGCACCCAGTTAAGCATCTAACTCTTGATCTCTGCTCAGGCTTTGATCTCAGCCTCATGTGTTCAAGCCCCACTTAGGGGCTGGAAAAAAAGAAAGAGATTATTTTGGGCCAATGTCCGCTCAACATCACCTTTGCAACAAAAAAGAATTTCCCAAGTCATTCACCCACTTGCACAGATTCCACTGCCTTCTCTAAGCAAGATATGGCTTTCAGCTTTATAGAGCCGGGTCACATCTGTCACCGGACTCCATATTCCTAGATTCAGTTAACTATTGGACAACTCCACGTCGATGCCGTGCAGATAGATGCCAAGACACATTTAACTCATCATCTCCCCACCAACACTGGCTTCTTCTCCGGTAGCTTCTAGCTCCGTGAAAGCTCTCAGCCCTGGTGACCTCACCAGTCACCTGCCAGCTGACGGCAGAGTCATCCTACACTACGTCCGCTACGTCCTGCCCCCACACCCTGTAACTCACCACTCAGTCCTTCGGGTTTTATCTCAGTGACACTGACCACTTCTTTCGCTCTCCCCATCCATGAATTCTGCAGGTCTTTGCAGGAAGAGCGCTGAATCTCCGGAGGGCTGCTGCTGACTCTGATTGGCAGTGCACCCCTCCATTCGCTATTCTGAGCCAGACTGACCCTCTAAAACACGGATCTGATAGAGTCAGTCATTGTGAAGGGTGTTCAGTCCTTCCACCTGAACTGCAGAGACTCCTTTAGCATATACAGATGGCTCCCTATGATATAACCCTCGGTGAAACTCTCCAGGCTTGTTAGGGTTTATTTGCCCAAGCCTTCATTTTGGAATGCAAAGAGTTCTCTAAACACCTGTTGTTACAAACACTTCATATGTAAAAGCACTCCTTTAGAACTCATAAAACCCTATGAAGCCGTGGCTATTATTATGCCCATCCTACTTATAAGAAACCTGGGGCTCAGGTCCACGAACTAATGGGCCTCATCACATAGCTGTAATGGCATGGTCAGGGTTTGAACCGGGCTAGACTATCTGTGGTCACCCTCCATACATCTTCAGTGAGTGCTCTCGGCCAGCAGTGCTGTCTTCCTTGACAAACACCTTCTCACCTTTCCCACCCAACTCAAGAAACCCCTTTTCCAGGGCACCTGGGTGGCTGAATGGGTTAAGCCTCTACCTTCGGCTCAGGTCATGATCTCAGGCTCCTGAGATCAAGCCCCACATTGGGCTCTTTCCTCAGCGGGGAGCCTGCTTCCTCCTCTCTCTCTCTCTGCCTGCCTATCTGCCAACTTGTGATCTCTGTCAAATAAATAAATAAAATCTTAAAAAAAAAGAGAAAGAAAGAAACCCCTCTTCTATGAAGCCTCTTCCAGCTTCCAACACAAAGTGGACCACTCCTCATCTTGCTTTTGTTTCTCCTAAAGACCTCATGCTTCTTCTCTTTCTCAGCCTGGTACCTGTAATTCCTTACTGCACTTCCGTATTTGTGTGTCCCTCTCCTCACCAGACTGGAAGTCCTTGAGAGTGGGAACAGATGTTCCTTTTCTTTGTATCCCCAATGCTAGCAGGGTGTCAAGTACATAATAGAATAGGTAGAGAATAACCATTTGGGATATATGTGGTAGATCAAATGAATAAATGAGATCGCAGTCAAACAATGGCCATTACTAGAAGAACAATAATGTGGGAGCTTCCTGCGTCGGCCCTTTAAGAAAAATATAAAACTGGTCCAATATACTACAGGTCCAATATACTACATTTGACCGGAGAGGGCTAAGGATTCAACCTTGCAGCTCATGAAGGACATAAGGCAAGGGAGCAGGTACACATTCACAAAAGAAGAGAACATTAGCATTCAGGACTACGACCTTGAAGCTTAAATATATCGCCAGGGCCATAAAAGCAGGCACAGCTGATTCCTAAGACGGAATGAACTTAGGAATCCATGCGCTACTTTAAGCTCAGAAATCCAAATTGGTTTTCTAACAGTTGAAAATAATTCACTGATGATGGGCCTGAACCCCATTCAAGTTTTTATTTCATTCCATGAATTCTGAAGTAGTACGCACAGTATTCACAGGCTTGGAGCCAAGTACAAACGTAGGGCAGAGAGCTCCTTTCCTGAAGAAGCTTCTAGTCTGGCGGGAAAACAGATGTATGGGACCACTGCTTCCCAAGCCACCAAGGGTAAAGAAGAAATTTTATATTATTTTGTTTCCAATATGTGGCAGATGTTTTGGAAAACATAATAAAAATAAACTACTAGCAAAATGGAATTTTTGAAACCTATACAAAATACAGTCCCCAATTTTGTGTAATGATGAGCATCAACGGATTCGAAAGGACAGTCAAATTGCTGGAACCATTTCTCAACACTTGCCATCAATTTCTGTTCTTATCTCAGCGTGGAATAGCCATAGTGTTTGTAGGCCAGAGGGGTCCACAGGCCACATCTGGACTAGGACTGATATGCAATACAATGTTAGTTGAGTTAACCAAGATGATCATGGGAGAAGAGGATGAGAAGTTTTTAAGGAAAGAAATTATTTTGGACCCAACCCTACCTGCTTGCCATATTTTCCCCAAATCCTACCAACCCCTCAGATAAAAGGACTATTTTTCTCTTTCTCTCCAATTATTCTAATTAAAAAAAAAAAAGTAGCCCACGTTTGCAGCCATATCACCACACCAGAAGTATTTCACAGCCCAGAACAGAAAAGAACCACTGTAGTTTTTCATGCTTCTCCTGCAGTATGAGTGTCCTACAACGTGAGCTCGTGCTTTGTCTTTCCTTCCCCATTAGATTTTAAGCTTTTCAATGGCAAGAATTTTATTGTACGTATGTTCGTGTCTCTGCAGCACCTACTGAAAGCGTTAATCATAGTTAAGTACTCAGTACCTGTGTGTTGAATAAATGAAAAAAACGAATTATGAATAAACAAGTAAACTAGTTAGTACTTAGTGCCACCAAAAACACATGACCAAGATGCGGTATTGTTTAAATTTATGCAATACCAACGGCTAATGTTTCCCTTTGGACTTAAACTGCTGGAATCACTTAGGTTTTCTGTACTTGGTCCACATGTGAATTCCAACCAACATCAAATGAGTGTTGGATTAAACAGCCCGGAACCAGCATATTGGATCGCTGTGTACTCCCCCATGCAGGTGGTTAGCTCTGGAGACCAGAAGACTTGATGTTACAGAGAGCTTGACTTTCTCAAAGAGAGCCTGTCCTGCATGTGGAGAAAATTGGGGTACACTTGGACTCCCACAAAAAAATGACTCAAGTGCGCAGACCCCAAGGTATCTGGATAGATCCCCCAGTTTTGAGCCCGTCCCTCTTCCCCTCGTACTTTGCCCTCCTTTTTTAATTATGGGATTCACTCCCCAGCTTAAGGAGGGGGAAAAAAAAAACAACCAAAAAACGGGAATTCAGTGGTATTGCAAAAATATTCCCAATCTAAGGAGGCAAAAGGACAGAGCAGCGGCAGCTTCCAAGATGCTCATAGCTTCTCAGAAGCTCTTGCCTCCCTTGAAGCTGGGTCCTCGGAGCAGCTAGGACTCCCGGGATTCTGAGAGCAGCCAGTTCTGATCTGGTGAGTGATCAGGAGGCTCCTGGGAGGAGGCCCAGCTGGGATTACTTCCAAACCGTGTCTGCACCACCTGTAACTCTGCAACACATACGCCTGCCAGAAGATTGTCCAGGCCTGGGGGGATGGGGAGAGTTGCCATTCCAGAAAGAACCACCAGCCAGCTTTGGCAGAGAAGGGCGTCCTTGTGCACTGGGAAGGAGTCAGGGCTTCCAGCCGAGGGCACCTCGCCAGCCCTGGTATGCGGATCCAGGATCTGTGCCCACAGAGCCTGCCCCAACTTGCCCATGAGAGAGAAGCCAGGGAAAGATGGGAAAGGTGTTTGCTTCCCACCTCCTTCCAGTTCCAGCCAGCTCCTTTGAAGTCCTGGGCCAGAAGGCATGGCCAGTCCTGATGCAGCATTTTTTTCAGCGAGCCTCTGGGATTCGGGTTCTCTCTGTCTCTCTTTCTCTCTCTCTCTGGAAGGCAGGCCAACATAAATCAAAAAGCATGGGCTTTGGAAGCAGATAAACCTTGATTTAGAGTCCGTCTGGGCCATGCACTGGGTTGATAATCCCCCACCACCACCAAAAAAAGTGATTCGACTTCTCTGAAACTCGGGAGTTCTTTTTCTGAAATAGCATTAACTCAAGGCAGAGTTTCTCAGTCTCCACACTGGGGACATTTTGGACTGATCAGTTTTTGTGGGGGGTGGGGCATGGCAGAACATTTAGCAGCATCCCTGGTCTACGGACTAGAGGCCAGTAGCGTCCCCCTCCCAGCTGGGACAAGCAGAGATGCCAGACACAAGTTGATGCCCCTGGGGGGGGGGGGCGGTTGCTAAATCCTCCACCACTGAGGACCCCGGACCTAACCTAATCTTAGGACTGTTGTGTTGTACATGTTACTGCAAATAGAGTCTGAGGCCTACGAATGAAGGTAAAGTATTCAAGGATTAGGAACTCCCGCAGCAGATGCCACCACTGTGCTACCTGTACCCTCAGCATCCATCCCAGCACACTACTGCCGCTCCCCATGAACACCCACGTGCAGGAGAAGGGGCAGCCTACAAGCGGGGCAAATGGGAAGCGGATACCCGCGTGAGATCGGACCCCATTGGCCACGGTACGGTGCTCCAGGCACACATACCCCCACCGTCACTCGCTTGCTCCCTCGTGGACATGTCCGGGAATCACTTCCCAAGCTCTTTGCATGGCTTCCTTTCGCTTTCATGTGTTTCTGGCTTTTAGTAACGTCATCTACAAAAACTGTGACTTTTATTTCTATAATATATGTCCTAGCTGGCTGATTCATCCGTCTTCTCATTTGTATTTACCCAGGTCCCAGGGTTTCTTTTCTTTTCTTTTTTTTTTTTTTTTTTTTTTGAAGTATTTCAGATAAGCTACTGCCCTGCCCTGCCCTAGGGACTGCTGAAGACAATGAGGGACACATACCAGGCAGGCTTGATACAGGTCAGAGAACAAGGGTCTGGGATTCTCATTTCTCACGTGTCCCCAAACCCAGCCTCTCCCCCACCGCTGCTGCCGTCCAGCTCCTTTGAAGATGCCCATCAGACCACATCTGTCATGACGTGGTCTTCTTTATTGCTGTGACCTCAGCACCTTACACCGCACTGGAACATGGTAGGGACCCGGTAGTATTTGTTGAGTTACCGAGTGGATGCCATTCTCATGCTTAAACCTCTGGAAGCTTCCCTGTGTTATCAGTAGAGGCTGAAGATCAAAGTCCTCCAAACTGTACACAAGGCAGAACCTTCATAACTGGGTCTCTGCTTCCCTCCCCGACTTCAACTCTCACCACTTACCCGCCCCACCTTACGTCAAAATACGCACACACCACCTGTACTGGAACCTTCCCACATGTTCTTTTCAAGGTGCTTCTGCATACATTGCCCCCAAGCTTAGATCACCCATCCCAGCTCTTTCCCTCGCTGATGCTTGCAGGTTCCCAAGGGGCTGCTCAGGTCTGACTGATCCTGGGGGTCTGCCCGGACCCCTTCTCTGCTCCCACTCCACTATCGTATTTTGGGGTTGCTCATGAATCTCCCGCACTGGAGAGAGATTGCCTTGAGGAACGGGGCCATGTCCTTGATGTGGAGGTGTCCCCAGTGACTGACACATTTTTCACGCTCAGAAAAGAACTGCTTGTGTGTTAATGAACATAATAATGCAGTCGTAATTTGAAAATTTTTAGTGTGTGTATCAGTCAGTGCTTTCCAGAGAAATAAAACCAACAGGATATATAGAGATACATAGAAAGATGATTGATTGGAAGTGTTGGCTCACAGGATTATGGAGGCTAAGAAGCCCCACCATGTCCCATCTGCAATCTGGAGGCCCAAGAATGCCAATGTCTAGCTCTAGTCCAAACTTGAAGTCTTATGAACCAGGAGAACCAATGGTGTAAGTCCTAGACTAAACCAGAGCCTGACAACCAGGACCACTGATGTCCAAGGGTGGGAGAGGATGGATTTCCCAGCTCAAGCAAAGAACAAATTCTCCTTTCTTCCACCTTTTTGTTCTCTTCAGGTCGTCAAGGAATGATATGATGCCCAGTCTCATTGGTGGGGGTAATTTCCTTTACTCACTTTATTTTTTCAGATAGGAACTTTTTCCAAAACACCCTCACAGATACACCCAGGAATAATGCTTACCAGCTTATTTGAGCTTCCCATAGTCCAGTCAAGTTGACACATAAAATTATCCATCACAGTATGCAATCCCCATTCCTCTGAATCAGCAACTGAATTCTGCATGGAGGAACTATTTGGTAAATCCCAGGGAATCCCCCCACTGCTAACCACCTTCAGAAACAAAAACCACAGGGACCTGAACCACATTACTGAAGCCTCCTACTACTACAGTTTAGCTAGAGTACTGAAGGGACGAACCTACAGCCTTAGCCAAGGAATAATGTGACTTGTCACCCCCGCTCACAGGGAAGGCTCGATCTGGGAGTACAAACTCCTTCTACATTGCACAACCAGGTGGGTGCTCATCGCGAGAACTTTTGGAAGCCGTGCTCTTCGTTGAACTGAGCTCTTTCAACCTAGAATAACATTTTCAAGATGGAATGTTTGTAAATTCAATACCAGGCCTTAAATCTTAGAGCCTGTGGTTAGCACTGTTGAGCTGGTTTCATCGAAACAAGGAGTAGAAAACAAGTGAAGGTGTACTGGTTCTTCTTTGAAGGGCCAATTAATTTTTTTTTTTTTAAGTAGGCCCCACACCTAGCATGGAGCCAAAGGCAGGGCTTGAACCCAGGAACCTGAGATCAAGACCTGAGCTGAAACTAAGTGTTGGGCACTCAACCGAATGAGCCACCCAGGCACCTCTGAAGGCCCAATTAATTCTCCATTGAAATCTTCTTTCGAGGGAAGGATCTAGGTGCAACAAAATGACCCCACCTCACTTTCCCACCCCTCTTCCACCATCACCCTCCAGAAAGAAACCCCCTGGTTGAAGAGCTCCAAATATTTCCTGAGACCTGAATAAAATCTCATCATATGGAGAAGGAAGTCAGAATGGCAATAAAGAACAGAACAAAAGGAGAGTTTTCATCGTATTGATCTAATCATACACCAGCAAGCACTAAGCAACTACTTTTGTGACCAGCTCGTGCATCAGGAAGGCTTGTTCGGTCCTGAAAAAAATGACAATATTTATAACATGTATGCATCCATCAAGACAGAGTGCAAGAGTGAAATGTAAACATGGTGTCCAAAAGGGAATAGATGTTCACATGAAACTAAATCTCCTGAATCTTGTCAGCCGGAGACACTGATTGAAGTATCTCTTGAGTCTTTCTTGCTGAGCTAAGAATAGATCCAAATTTATTTTCAATGAAATAGTGGACCTGGGTCTTCTACCAGGCCCACCTGAAACATTTCCTTAGTTCCAGCTACCTAGTCTTTGAATACTTACTGCTGCCGTTTATGTCACAAAAAGAGTCATCCACCACTACGTGATCATCCCCCAGATCCCCAAGCCCATGAGTCACTTGCCTGTCTGTATTTCCATATGGAGACTGAAAGAAATATGAATGTTGCCTTTCTCTTCCTCGGCTTTTAAAGCGTTTCCACTTGACGACACATGATATCATAGGCCATCACAATCACACTGCATAGGTGTGATCTAAACAGCATAGGAGAGTCCCCTCAGTTCCACAGGTAGTCACTTGGATGAGACTCAAGGGGCTGGTCCACTGAAGGCTATGAGAACTCCATATGGAAACAGAGGCTGCAGCTGCTACTTCCTTAGAAAGAAATCACAGAATCATAAGATGCCCAAGCCAGAAGTAATTCCCAGATACCACAGAATCAGCTCACCCCCTCAGTGGCTGAGGATGCCTCCCTAAAAGCCAGGGAAGATGTTTGAAATGCTCAATCCCAGTAAAGGGGAAGAGGAGCCATTCCAGGCTCTGATTCCCACACTATGCCCTTCCTGCTGCCCTGCACAACCTCCTCCTGCAGCATTCCCACTCGTGACTCCCCCAGCCTCCTGATCAGGCCAGCCTGGCTTGTGTGGCCCCTGGCACTACCCACATGCCAAGCCAGCGGTTCAGACAACCTTCAGGAAGAATATACCCTCCTTTCCCATGCAAGTACTAAACCACCTCTTGTTCCTTTCCAACAATAAATCCATGTGAACTGTATCAAGGGACTCACAAAGCTGTTTGTCCAGGACACTACAGATACTGAATGAAGCAATGAGGGGCAGAGTAGAGCCTAGACTCTGGTCTCCTGACTCTCCGGATAGGATACTTTGTATTCCTTGAAAGTCTCCCCTGCACCAGTGTTCTTGCCCATCTCTAAGAGGGAACAATGGGTTTCAACATGGAGTATCAAACAACGTTTCAGCCAACATGCTACCTAAGACTCCATCCTACATGAAGAACATTAGCCAGGACAATGTCTTTCAGCCAGAACCTTCCTGGAACCAACTTTTCCTGCTAAAGACAAACCTGAATCCAACAGAAGTAACTGCTATTGCTGGTATAAAAATATATTATTACTTGTAGGGCTCCACAGAATAAGAGGCAATTCTCTTTTTATGTGCTGTAGTAGCAAGAATGCTTAAATGTCATCTTTATTTTGATAGTATTTCAGAGGAAGGCATTAATGCCATATTCCATTTAGATAGTCTTTTATTATACCGAAGACCGGTGCCTTTCCCTGTAGGATTCTCTTGATGGACAAAAGGCTCCAAAATTGGAGAAAGGGAGCTGGGAATATTTGGATCTCATGGGGGAAAAAATTAATTCTGACAGAAAACTATAGAGTAGGGAACTTGGCAAAGTTGCATCAACAATGCTAGTGATTTAAGCTCAGTTTTATCTTGTTGAACTCGTGGTCCTGACACCTTGCTTCTCCAGGGACTCCATCCCTGACTAATAGTCTCAAATTCTTTATGGTTTGGTCACTTTTTTGACATGTCATGCCTAAGCTATGATGACTGGTTTGACCTTTAGGGCGATTAGCCCACAGATGTAGGCAAATGGTATGCACAGAAAGAAAAGCCCCTGCACCAAAAAAGGGAAAGAGAAAAATGAAGAAATGATCCCTCTCTTCTTGTGCTGGTGACAGGTGTCAGCTGACAGCTCGGTTAGCAAGTGCGATGGTGGAACAAGTCAGCGCTGAAAGACTCTTAAGCCCTTTGACAGGTATTCCCAGAAACAACTCATCAAAGAAACAAGTAAAAATGTCCATGGCAATGCTAACCAGAAGGGAGAGCAGGATGGGGGGCTAATGCATAAGAGATGAGGACACCCAGTGCTTTGTTCACTAAGATAAGGGAAGGGTTACGGGGGCAAAATTGGAAATAGAAACTTCCACACCCAACAACTGAGCTGCACTATAGTAAAACAGTGTCAGTCTCAACATAAAAAAATACTTTGAATGAGATATTAGAGACTCAAAAACAGCATCATCTCAGTCTGTTTGGTTGCTGTAACAAAAGAGCCCAGACTTGGGAGCTTGTGTCTTCCCAGGTGCTCAGAATCCCTTTGGAGCCTCTTTTATAAGACCTTTCTTTTTCTTTTTTAGTTTTGTTTCTTTATTTTAGAAACAGAGAGAGCAAAAGTGAGAAGGACAGAGGGAACAAACTCCATGGGAACAGAGAGCCAAACATGGGGCTCGATCTCATGACCCAAGCTGAAACCATGATGCTCAATCAGACGCTCATCAGACTGAGCCACCCAGGTGCCCCCACCTCCTAATACCATCACATCAAGCATTAGGATTTCAACATATGAGTTTGGGGGAGGACAGAAATATTGGGACCATATTAAGTATGGCTATTTCCATTACAATAATTTGAAAATATTCCACTGCCCTACTCTAAAGCCTTCACTGGCTTCCCTTGGGTTTTAACACAGTTTCCTTAACATGACCATTGGGCCCTTCTTTGGTCTCTACCTGCACCTCCAGCCTTAACTCATCCCATTCCCTGACTGCCCCAGCTCTGAGTATTTAGCGACCTTAGAAATTGCCCAACACGTCACCCTTTGGCAATGAGCTGAGACATCACTTTTTCAAGATCACTTCATGATCTTCCTTGCAACAAGTCTCTGTGTCTCAGCATTTTCCCTGCACTGCAATTGCCTGTGCATTTTTGCACTGCCCTAAGCCAACTAAGAGCTCCTTTTGAACCGAGATCTCCGGCTGGAGGAACAAGATGGTAGAGGAGTAGGAGAACTAAATTTCTTCTGGTCCCAGGGATTCAGCTAGATAGTTATCAAACCACTCTGAACACTTACAAACTCAAAAGGAGATCAAACTCAAAAGGAGAACAATTCTAGGAACAGAAAAACAACCACTTTCCTGAAGGTAAGACGTGCAGAGAAGTGAATCCAAGGTGATAGATGGGAAGCTAGACCATAGCTAGCTTCAGGGGCTGGCTCCCGGCAAGCAGTAGAGCCATGAAGCACAAAATCGGAAGTTTTAGAAGTTGGCTCCGTGGAGGGACGTGGCTCCAGAGGCTAAGTAGTGGGTGGAGCCCCCACAGGGATAGTGTGGTCTCAGGTCCCTGGGGGACACAGAAGTATCAGGAGTGTTGGAGGGTAGCAGAGCTCCTAGGCAGTAGAAACAGAACTGAGGAGGGGCTCTCAGCTCGGGATTACCTTAAACCATGATCCAAGGCACAGTCAGACCACCGCTCTTTGAGCCAGGACCCCACAAGTGGCAGATCCGGGGAGACACACCTTCATCCCCCCGGGGGGGGGGGGTGCGGTGGTGGCACAGGAGCGCAGCAGGAATTGGCTAGGTCTGGAGACTCCAAACAGGGCCAAGCACCAGAGACAGATACGTTTCATCACGGGCTGGGTGAGCTTGGAGTGCAGCCGGAGACCAGGGAGATGGGAGGGACTGACTGCTTTTCTTGGAGGGCCGAGCTCTCAGCTCCTCTGGCTAGAGATTGGGAGGCCGCCATTTTCATTCCTGTCCTCCAGAGCTCTACGGAAAGCGTTCAGGGAACAAAGGCTCCCAAGAGCGAAACTGAGCAGATTGCTTAGCAAGGGAGGGACAATTCCACCTCAGGCAAAGACATTTGAGAATCACCTAACAGAAAATCAATAAGAACATCCAGCCAAGACCAAGTTCATTGATCAACAAGAGGCAGAACTCCAGAGTAGGGGAAAGCAACACATAGAATTCATGGTTTTTTTCCCCCATGATTCTTTTCAAAGTTAAATTTTTTAGATTTCATTTTTTCTTACTCTATTTTTTAATTTTCCCTCTTTCCTATTTTAAGGTTTCTAACTATTTTATCTTATCAATACCTCTTTAAAAATATTTTTATTTTCATTTTTATAGTCATATTCAATCCCTTCATTGTATTTAATCTTATTTCTTGTACACATATAAGTTTTTCTTTCTTTAAAATTATGCAGCCAAGAATACTGAATCCAGCTAGGCTGTCAAGGAAAATAGAAGGAGAGATTAAAAAGCTTCCAGGACAAACAAAAACGAAAAGAATTTGCAAACACCAAACCAGCCCTACAGGAAATATTGAAAGGGGTCCTCTAAACAAAGAGAGAGCCTAAAGTCTGTTCCCTAAAGTAACAGACCAGAAAGAAACAAACAATATATAGTAACAGTCTCCTTACAGGCAATACAATGGCACTAAATTCATATCTTTCAATAGTTACCCCGCATGTAAATAGGCTAAAGGCCCCAGTCAAAAGGCACAGGGTATCAGAATGGGTAAAACAACAAGACCCATCGATATGCTGTCTGCAAGAAACTCCTTTTAGACCCAAAGACACCTCCAGATTAATGTGAGGGGGTGGAAAAAAATTTACCATGCTAATGGACAGCAAGCTGGGGTGGCAATCCTTATCTCAGACAAGTTAGATTTTAAGCCAAAAACTATAATAAGAGAGGAGGAAGGATGCTATATCTTATATCTTATGCTTATGCTTAAAGAGTCTGTCCCACAAGAAGATTTGACAATTTTAAATATCTATGCCCCTAACATGGGGAACCATCCTACACTGTTGGAGGGAATGCAAGCTGGTGCAGCCACTCTGGAAAACAGCATGGTGCTTCCTCAAAAAGCTGAGAATAGAGCTACTCTATGACCCAGCAATTGTGCTACTGGGTATTTACCCTAAAGAAACAAATGTAGTGATCCGAGGGGACACGTGCACCTCAATGTTTATAGCAGCAATGTTCACAATAGCCAAACTATGGAAAAAGCTCAGATGTCCATCAATAGATGAATGGATAAAAAGATCTGGTGTACATATACAATGGAATACTATCCAGCCATCAAAAAATGAAATCTTGGGCGCCTGGGTGGCTCAGTGGGTTAAGCCGCTGCCTTCGGCTCGGGTCATGATCTCAGGGTCCTGGGATCGAGTCCCACATCGGGCTCTCTGCTCAGCAGGGAGCCTGTTTCCTCCTCTCTCTCTCTCTGCCTGCCTCTCTGCCTACTTGTGATCTCTGTCAAATAAATAAATAAAATCTTAAAAAAAAAATAAAATCTTGCCATTTGCAACGACATAGATGGAACTAGAAGGTATTATGCTAAGCAAAATAGGTCAATCATAGAAAGGCAATTATCATATGATCTCACTGATTTGAGGAATTTTAGAAACAAGACAGGATCATAGGGGGAGGAAGGGAAGAATGAAGCAGGATGAAACCAGAGAGGGAGACAAACCATAAGAGACTCTTAATTTCAAAAAACAAACTGAGGGTTCTGGAAGGGAGGCGGTGGGAAGGAATAGGGTGACTGGGTGATGGGCATTGGGGAGGTTATGTGCGATGGTGGGAAAAAAATTTAATTAAAAAAAAAGTGATGAACTGAGATCTTGTCTACTCCACTCAAGGCTAAATCCTAGCATAGTGCCAGCATATGGAGGAGCTATATTGGATGTGCGTTGGATGGATGCAGTAAAACAATAATGAGCAATGATTGAATCAGTGAAAGAACCAGCGAAGAAACGGAATTGCTACTAGCCTTCCTGCTCTCGTATTTGAGCAACTATCTGAGTGCATACACACCTGTGTGCAATGCAGGTAGAATGGGAAAGAACATCGCACAGACGAATCATCTCTTTCTCGAAATGTCTTCAATATTGTGGCGAGTCTGTGGCTTCAACAGCTTTACTGAGATATAATTCCATTATTTAAATTGTAAAAAAAAAAAAATGGTTTTTAGTATTTCATGGAACTTTTAGCTGCACCACCATCAATTCTAGAACATTCTCATCAGCACGAAAAAAAAAAAGGTAAACCCATTAGCTATCAGGCAGCCGCAAAACCCCCATGTTGCCCAACCTTAGACAACCCCTAATCTTCTCTTTGTTTTTATAGATTCATCTAATCTGGCCCTTTCATATAAATGAAATGATATAATATTTGTTCCTCGGTGTTCAGTTTCTTTCAGTTAACATCATGATTTCAAGGGTCACCCATTTTGTAGCGGATAATAGTGCTCTATGGCTGAATGATATCACAAAATTGATGGGCATTTGGGTAGTTTTGGCTATTAAGACTAATGCTGCTATGAACATCAATGTACAAGCTTGTGTGCAGAGGCAGTATTTGCATTTCCTCTGGGCACACACCTAGGAGTGGAATTGCTGGGTCATCTGGCAATTCCGTGTTTAACTTCCTGAGGAACTGCAAGGTTGTTTTCCAAAGTGGCTGCCCCACTTCCCACTCCTACCAGTGGTGTAGGAACGTTCCCATTCCTTCACATCCTTG
This sequence comes from Mustela nivalis, assembly GCF_964662115.1. Taxonomy (NCBI): domain Eukaryota; kingdom Metazoa; phylum Chordata; class Mammalia; order Carnivora; family Mustelidae; genus Mustela; species Mustela nivalis. The sequence continues at coordinate 113,468,421 of NC_139021.1, forward strand.
CCAATGTGTACTGTTTGGGGGGCTTTGGGATGATATCCATCCTAGCAGATATGAAATGATATTGAAGTTTTAATTTGTGTTTCCCTGATGACAAATGACATCAAACATCTTTTTTTTTAATGTTTGTTGGCCATTTGTATATTTGATATTGTTTTTAAATCTTCTTTTGTAATTTAGAAGGATATTGATAATGGGAAACAGAAATAGTGTCCTTTTGAAAGATCTTTATTTATTTATTTGAGAGAAAGCATGTGTGCGAACAGGGGGAGGGCCAGAGGAAGAGAGACAAAGGAAAAAACAGATCTCCGGGGAGAGCGGGGCTCCATCCCAGGACCCTGAGATCAAGACCTGAGCTGAAATCAAGAGTTGGCTGCCCAACCAACTGAGCCACCCAGGTGCACCGAAATAGTCTCTTTCTTTTTCTTCTTCTTCTTTTTTTTTTTTTTTAAGATTTAATTTATTTATTTGACAGAGAGAGATCACAAGTAGGCTCAGAGGCAGGCAGAGAGAGAGAAAGGGACGGAGGCTCCCCGCTGAGCAGGGAGCCCCATGTGGGACTCGATCCCAGGATCCTGAGATCATGACCTGAGCCAAAGGCAGAGGCCCCAATCCACTGAGCCACCCAGGCGTCCTCAAAATAGTTTCTTTCTAATAAATATGAAGTACATTGAACCCACTGAGCCTGTGGTAATAACCACCAAAAGGGAAAAGTACAGAAAAGGTGTCTTAATGACCTACAAGAAAAAAAGAGATCGGGAGCCTGCTTTGGAAGATGAGTGTGGGCTTCAGCCCAGGAGACAGGTAACGAGGCTCCAGAGTCAGGTGACAAGGCTTCCGTTCTGATTCTGAGCAGGTTACTTGGATTCTCTAACTCCTGGTTTCCACATATGTAAAATGGGACACTAACAAGGCCTATATTGTAGGGCTGGTGTGATAATTAAATAAAATGCACCTATATAAAGCACACAGCACAGCCCCAATAGACACCCAGTAAATTCTTGGTGCAGGAACTAGGTAAATTAAAATTAATCAGGCTTATTTTTAAACTCTGGGATTTCTGGAAGGCTTGATTATGCAAATGTGCATTATGACTCTCAAAACAGAAAGACTTTGTTTCCCAAATTGACCATGGAACCCCTTTTTTGAGGTTGTTCGGCAGCCACAGGGTCTAGAACACACTTTGAAATCCATCAACCTACCAAGATCTAACCCAGGACATTCAGTTACTCAGTCAAATCCAAAGGAGAAGCCAAGTTCCCCACTCCCCCCTTCTTTAGTGAGCTCTTTCCATGACCTTACCACTATGGGCGCGGGGACTTTAAGGAGAGACCCTACGATCTGCTCTCCCAGCCCTCCACCTATGCAACTCATCAGCCTCTGTCCGCGCCCCAAGGGGCACATGAAATACGGCTAAGCACATAACAGGGATAAGTCCAGCTAACGCACTGCTGAAGGCAATATGTTCTAACTTCCTGCCTTGGCAAATAAACTTTCATAATGACTGGAAGACCAAGCTCACATCTCAAACTCTTCAGAGTCCCTCTGTGAACACGACACATGAGGAAAAGGGGACCCCTTGTGCTAGGTTGCTTCCCATTGCCTCCCAGCCCTGGCTCTGTCCCACACTCTTAGGAGCCTTATTCACAGGTATGGAGACCCCTGTGCCCATGAGTCCAGGCTTCCTCCACGGCCCCCTGCTGTGGTAGCTCCTCTTCATGTCCCCTCAGAGCTCAGAGCACAGGAGTGTGCTAGAGTCAAGGAGTCAGACCCAGAAGAGAGACCTGAGTGTCTGGATAGAACCTGGAGTTTCTGGAGCCTGCTGTGGGGAGGGGCATGGGCTCCGAGTAGACACAGAGCCTCAGCCCTTCCAGAATCATTGCCCCCGCAGGAAGGTGACCTGGGGAGCCTTTTTTTCAGCCCTCCCCCTGGCCCCCATTCAGTAAATTAGAGAAGATCAGCCAAAGCTGGAAGGAGACTCAAGGCTCACATTATCTCTGGATGGTTTGCTACATGTAAATAATAGAACTTTATGGTAGCAAGCAGATTGTACATTATCATTAGTATGATTTCAGCCTGCTTTATGGCTCCTCAGCTAGTTGGAAACATATTTTTAGTTCTAATATCAAAACCTGTCAGAATTTGTTTTGCTAAAGCTAACAGAATGATACAGGTCAGATCAATTATTATGAAAAATTCAATTAAGAAAGGACCATATGTGGCGCTATAAAAAGGACCACAATGGCCCATATGGCTGGAAAGGGATGGCGGTGGCCCTGTGTCCCTGCACAAAGCATGACACCGTCCTGCCCTTCTGTCCTTGTCACCGTGGCCATATTGGAATGGGAAAGCCCCTCCCTCGCCTCCATTCCAGCCCCCTGCTCCCCGATGCCCCCCGGAGCCTCCCGTTCTCCTGTCCCCCCAACCCGGAAGGCTTTGTGTTTGCCTGCAGAGGACTTAGGACGACTTCTGTTATCCCAGCACACGGACGCTATAAACAAAGAGCCAAAGAAACTGGTTAGACGGTGAAACACGCTGACCTGCTGCCTGAGGTGGGAGCATAAAGAAGGCCAGCTCTGGGATCAAACTGACTGGATCCAGGTCCCTACTCTACTGCGAGCAATGCATTCAACCCCTCTAGGCCCTCATTTTCTCATCTGTAAAATGGGGACTATCATATGCTCTCCGTGTACCTGTTGGAAAAAGTAAATGAGATGATGCGTGTTAGTGTATTTCACGTGGTGTCTGGTAACCAGCAAAAACTCGGTCCGTGTTCGTGATTATTTTTGCATTCTTGACAGGCAATGGGTTTAATGGAAAAGCATATAATTTAGGACAGGAAATCTGGATCTGCTGCTCGCCCTAAGACTTGGGGTCAGTCAGTCCATCCATCTGGCAGAGCTGTTCCAGGCTTAGGTGAACTACTGCGTGGGGAAAGTGCTTGCAAACCATTACATGATGTACAAAGCATAATTGACTGTAATCGTCTCCAGCTCTCCCTGAGCCTCTGGAAACGCTGGGCAGATGCCATCTACGTGAGTTCGATCCAAAGACAGACTGTCCGGTCACTTGAATCACACCTAAAACCATCCCGGGGGTCTCGTGATGCATAGCAAAAATGAGGCACGGGAATGTGAGAACCTGAATTGCAAGGGGTCTGAGATGTAGAGCAGAGCCAAGTTCAGAAAAGAATTGCCGGAATAATTGTACTTGCTAGCTTAGCATCTTTCAAACAGATTGGGTATATATGTGTGTGTGTGTGTGTGTGTGTGTGTGTGTGTGTGTATGTGTGTATACATATATATAAATATTTTTTTCTTTTAACTCCTCAAATTGATATGTGATAGCACAGCTTCCTTTCAAGCTCACCATCCACAATGGTGTTGCCCCTTGACACCATAATCCAAGAGATAAACCAGCATGGGGGTGCCAAGATGCACCAAAATGGCGGCCCAGTCTTGGGCTGGCCAGACCCAGCCTTGGTGTTTTGCTGACTAAGGCAGCCAGCCATCTGACCACTTGGCTGGGATCACGGAATGTTTCAACCTTTTGGTCCACAGCTCTTGGCTAACAGTTACGCTCTGCAAGCCCTTCTATCCTGGTCCTTGTCCAAGGCAAAGGGAACTGATTATTTACCACGACTTTTCCTTCTTGGACTCTCGGGCCCAGGGTGTGTTAGGCCTTCTGGTCCCAAATCTCCTGCCTGAGGCAAGCCTCAGGGATCTAGAACCCAGGAGAAGAGGCAGGGAGAAGGAGTTCTGAAGAGAAACGGAAGGCCAGGGGAGGACAGGAGTGCTCTTGCCTGACCCTGCTTTGCCTCTCCAGGTGAACAGGGAGGAAGGGAGGGTCAGGGTTGCACCAGAGCGGTTCTGAGGAGGAAGCAGTTTGGGGAAGCCGTGGCCTGCAAAGCTCAGAGGAAGCTGCCTCCCCCTGGAGGGGGTGGCCTCTGTCAGGAGGGAGCCTGGGCTGCAGGTGGGGACAACTGTGTCTTGCTCCTGCCCTGCCTGGGCTACAGCTAGTGACCCAGGGAGCAGGAGACACAGCCCTGGCTGAGGGGAGCCCAGCAGACCCGGCCCCGGGGGCTGTGGACCCCACCCTCGTCACCTTGCTCTGGTCTATACTCTGGTTTCCTCTCAGTTGTGGTTAAAGAAAAAAAAAATCGTGATTAAAACAAAACAAAACAAAAAAACCCTCACGTGTGTAATTTCAACATGTTGTTCAGTTGGGGGGGGCTGGGGTGGTGAGCTAAGCGAGCACATCGCCTAAGCCTCCTCCTGGGCTCAGGGGTTCTCCCCTCGGGTTCTCCTTCCCACCTGCTCCCGCAGCCGCCGTCCTTGCTCCTTTCCGACCTTGTCTTCCTGCGGCTTGTCCCGCTTCCCCTCTGCGCACCCTGCACTCCAGCCCCGAGAACCCCTCCCTGCTGTTTGCCTACCCCCTGCTTCCTCCTTTCCCCTCCAACCCCTCCCCTCCACTCTTCCTCCCCTCTGCTCTCCCTGCCTCTCCCCTCCCCCACTTCCTCTCCCCCTGTTCTCTCTCCTCCCCTCTCCCCTCCCCTAGCTTTCCCTCCTCTCCCCTCCTCTCTCCCTGGCTCACCCTCCCCTCTGTTCTGCTCTCCTCTGCTCTCCCTCCCACCTAGTCCCCCTGCTCCCTTCCCCCTCCTCATCCTTCCCCACTCTCCCTCCCCCTTGCTTCCTTCCCCCCTGCTTCCTCCCCCCTGCTCCCCTTCCTCTCAGTTCCCGCACCTTCTCTCCTGCTCCTTGAATCTACTTTTCTTGTCCCCAGCCTGTCTTTTCAAGATGTCCTAATGAAGACTTTCCGATTTCTCTTTTTCTGGATTCTAGGACTTCAGAGGCAGTGTAAAATCATATACATGCCTGGGGCACCTGGGTGGTTCAGTGGGTTAAGACTCTGCCTTCGGCTCAGGTCGTAATCTCAAGGTCCTGGAATCAGGATCCAGCCTCCATCAGCCTGCATCAGGCTCTCTGCTCAGCAGGGAGCCTGCTTCCTCCTCTCTCCCTCTGCCTACTTGTGATCTCTCTGTGTCAAATAAATAAATCTTTTTAAAAAATCTGTAAAAATTTTTAAAAATCATATACATGCCTATCAGAAGGCCCTGAAGCTGGTAGGGAAAGAAAAAGAAAGAAGGAATTACAGTTCAAGCTTAAACAAGGGAAAGAAGCATAATGATAGAACAGTTTGATTGTAAATTTTCTGAGAACACAGGCTACTTCTCATGTCTCTTCATAACTTCCATAGAGCCTGGCTTTGAGCCCAAGACATGAAAAATACTAAATAAATACTTGCTGAACAAGGGAATAAATGAATGGATGAATACTGAAGAAATAATGTAGTTTTATTTCATGTGCGCCCACAGCCGCAGCACCAACTGGGTCAGAGAGCAGGGATGCTTGTCTTCGGGGAGCCTCAGGAACCCTCTCTCAGGAAGGAACACGTTCACTTACAATTAACATGAGCATTACCGAAAGGCAAATGCTACTGCTACCGTTTGCCTCCAGGGGGCTAACATTTCCCTTGTTTTCTGGCAGACCCTCTTTTACAAATACAGGTAGAATCCCAACTCACGGGTTCTGCACACAAAGCAGCCCAGGTCTGCAAATGCCCATGGCCACCCTGGGTTATTTTATCCGTCCCCTCTGCCTCCAGTTGCTTCATCGGCTGGATTCCCTGAACTCATCCTTTTCAACAAATATTTGTTTTATCACCTTTTTGTGCCAATCCTTCTGCAGAGTACTTTCCATGTACTTTGTCACTGCCTCCGTGCGACGCTCAGAAGAAGGCACCGTTGTTCTCTGCACCTCGCGGACAAGGAGTCTGAGGCTAACCTTGGTCGAGTAGATTCAATCATCTCCACTTGCCATCTCCGAGGGACTTCCCAGGACATGTGACTTGCAGCTTTCCTACCAGTCTGTCCCAGTTCACTTGGGACTGGGAAGTTTCCCAGGACATGGGATTTTCAGGGCTGAAACTGGAAAAGTCCCAGGCAAACCAGAAGAATGGGTCACCGACCCTAGTCACATAGCTGGTGGATCTTAAAGGTGGGATTCAAAACCACCCCTTGTCTGACACCAAGGGCCCTCTTTTTCCAGCCCTGCTTTGCCCACGCAACCTCTAATCCTATATTTTTGGGTCCTTCCAAGATCTCCTAGTCACCTCATGCTACAAATAGCAGCCCTCAAGACATCTCTTTTCCTACATTTCCTCCGTCTCCACAGAGTGTATCCCAGAAGCGTTCTGAGAGCCACTTCCAAATCTCTAGAAAACTTCTCTTCCTGATGTCCCCTTTAACCACCAGCCTGGTTCCAGGTCCTCAGGCCTGACTTCCTGAAACCAAAGAGTTCTCTTCTTCCAAGTGCTCACCCTGCACGCTGCCCTAAGGTATATCCTCTAGAATGTAGAGAATTCACAGTACAACCTTGCATCTGGCTTGTCACAAAGCTGAGGCAAAGAGATCAAAAAGGCAGAGACCAGTCTAGCACTACATCTCCCTAACCTACAGGCCAGCAGGCTGTCCAGACCATCGTCCCCTGAAAGGACCTGAATGGACATTTCCCCAAAGGAGACACCCAGGTGGCCAACAGACACATGAAAAGATGCTCAACATGACTCATCATCAGGGAAATGCAGCTCAAAACCACCATGAGCTATCACCTTGCACCTGTCAGAAGGTTCAAAAAGCCAAGAAATAACAAGTGTTGGCAAAAATGTAGAGAAAAGGAGCCTTCATGTACTGTTGGTGGGAATGTCAGCTGGTGCAGCCACTGTGGAAAAGAGTATGGAGGTTCTTCAAAAAGGTAAAAATAGGGACGCCTGGGTGGCTCAGTTGGTTGGGCGGCTGCCTTCGGCTCAGGTCATGATCCCAGCGTCCTGGGATCGAGTCCCACATCAGGCTCCTTGCTCGGCAGGGAGCCTGCTTCTCCCTCTGCCTCTGCCTGCCATTCTGTCTGCCTGTGCTCGCTCTCTCCCCCGCTCTCTCTCTGACAAATAAATAAAATCTTTAAAAAAAAAAAAAAAGGTAAAAATAGAATTACCCTATGACTCAGCAATTACACTCCTGGGCATTTACCCTAAAGAAAATAAAAACACTAATTTGAAAAGATATGTGCACCCCTGTATTTATTGGAACATTAATTACAATAGTCGATATGGAAGTGGCCAAAGTGACCATCAACAGGTGAATGGATAAAGAAGATGCGACACAGACACAGATAGAGAGAGAGACAGACAGACAGACAATGGAATATTACTCAACCATTAAAAAGAATGAGCTCTTGCCATTTGCAAGACCATGGATGGACCTGGAGTGTGATGCTAATGGAAACAAGTCAGAGAAAGAGGAAAAACGCATGATATCACTCATATGTGGAATCTGGGGAAAAAAAAAAGAGTGGATAAACAAAAAAAGCAAAAACAGACCCATAAACAGAGAACAAACTGATGGTGGCCAGAGGGGGTGGGGGGAAACGCAAAATGGGGGAAGGGGAACGGGAGGTACAGGCTTCCAGTTATGGAATGAGTAAGTCATGGGGATGAAAGGTGCAGCCCAGGGAGTAAAGCTGATAGAATTAGAATGGTTTGGTGACAGATGGCAGCTGCACTTGTGGCAAACACAGCATAATGCAGAGCTGTCCAATCCCTATCTCATCCACCTGAAACTAACGTAACGTGTGCCAACTACACTTCCATTAAAACAAGAAAACAGGGGGTGCATGGGTGGCTCAGTGGGTTAAGCCTCTGTCTTCGGCTCAGGTCATGATCTCAGGGTTCTGGGATCGAGCCCCACATCGGCTCTCTGCTCGGCGGGGAGCCCGTTTCCCCCTCTCCCTCTCTGTTTGCCTCTCTGCCTTCTTGTGATCTCTCTCTCTCTCTCTCTCTCTGTTAAATAAATAAATTAAAAACAAACAAACAAACAAACAAAAACAAGAAAACAACACCACCCCTTGCCTTTCCTGTGGTTCCCTGGACCTCAGAGGAAGTCCAGACTCTGCCTAGAGACAGTCCAGCCCTCCTGCCCTGCCAGCAGTTTGGCCACAAGCCTTCTCTGCTCTTCCAGGTCTGACTGGTTCTTGGGGGTGTCTGCTCTCCTCCGCATGCGCTCCGCTGTTCCGTCTGCCTTCCTCTCCTCCGTCACTGAGGTCCCTGCAGAGCACCTGCTGTGGCAGAGCCTCAGGAGAGGGTATTCACATGCTTTCACTCGAGCTGAGGTGCCGTGGCCTCGTGGTCCCTTCCCCTAACCCCTCTTCCTCATGCCTTTCCAGAACACATATTGTCTGCACTGCGACAGGTGGCAGTGGAGCTCGTCAGTCTCATGCCCTGTTCTTCGCCACCGAGATGGGTCTCGGCTTCCTCGTAAGATTGTCCGGTGCTGGGTGTAACAGGACTGGAAACACTTTCTCCTGTTCCCTACAACACACCTGGCTTTGCACGCGACACCCCCTGGGTGCCTGAGAACTCCTTGTTGAGCAGAATTGAACTGGCCACGACGGTCTCTGTCACAAACAATCTTATGCACCAATTGTTTCCTCCGATTCCCGTTGACCCAGCAACCGTTCCATGGAAGAAAAAGTCAACTGGATGCCATTGGCACAGCGGTCCAGGCGGGAAGGAGAGGACAGTGGGTTGACCCATCTATGAGTCCCCATTTCACCACTGGGGAGGAACCCACCTCCTGCCCTTGTCCTCCTCCTCCCCACAGATGGCTCAAAGAACCTAATCGCCATCTTCTGGATCCTTCCTGACACCTTCCTCACCAAAAGCGCCTACCACCTCAAGTACTGAACCACCGCTGAGACGTTTCAAGTTTGACAGCTCAAACTTGACTCATTTTTCCTTGCTTCGAAGAGCTGCGAGTTCCCTCCAGCAGCCTCGACATCCCTTAAGTGGGCCTGTCCAAGAGCCAAGGCCACCCAAGGGGACTCCTGCTTCCTCCTCAAACTGAACGGTGGACTATAAATCACATAGCCTTAATGTGTGACCCTGAGGGAGTTCATGGTTTCACCGCTCTGGACTTGGAGTCCCACAGCTACAGAGAAGGGGGTGCGTCTCTGCAGGTTTCCAAAGGCCACCGAGCTCACACACTCTATGCCTCTCTGATCCCCTTCTTATTCCTGGGCTCGCTGCACAGAGCGGTCCTCTCGAGAAACAAGGAACACTCGGCCTCCCGCCCAGCTTGGCCTCTGCCTGGATGGAAAGTGGAAAGATTCTTTCATGTTTCTTTGTATTAAGTCCCAGGCTAAGAAAAGATCGTGAAAACTGCTGGTTCACCCTAGGTGGGGGTGAGGGGGAGCACTCCCAGGAAAAGGGTAAACGGGTCTCAGGGACTCCCGGCTGGCCTGTGGAGATAAAGCTGTTCTAGAAACTTCAACAGTTGGGTTTCAGCCCCTCCTCAGCTTCCTCAAGCCAATTAGCATCTCAGAATCAATCAGGAAGTAGGCAACGAGCCAGCCCCTGAAGAGTACTTTTCGGGGTCATTCTCTGGATGATACCCAGGCCGTCAGATTCCCACTGGCCTTCGCTAGGAGAACTCACTTGCAGAATGGAAAATGTGCCTTCTGAGGAGAAGGGCTCTGAGCAAACAGGAAACCGTCAGGATCTGCTGAACACCTTGACGGGTTGGGATATGGAGAGTGTGGGAAGAGAGGCTGGCGTGGCATTGGACAGCTTGCACAACTCATCCCAAGAACTGGAATTAGTGGGGAGAAACCCAGAAGGAAAGGGTGAGAAAAAGAAATATGGATGAAAGAGGGACCAGGAAAATGGGGAGCCCAACAGGGAGTTGGATCTCAAGACCTTGAGATCATGACCTGAGCTGGAACCAATGGTCAACTGTACCACCCAGGCACCCCACAACCATGATTCTCCACGGACAGCTACATCCCGTTGCACTCACAGGCCCTCCATATTCCTCTGGATTCTGCTCCGAAATCTTCCCTACAAATTCTCATGCATGAATGGGACTGTTTGTTTGCTTGTTTTTGTTTGTGTTGGCGGAACCCAAGGATGGGCTCCATTTCAAGGATGAGTCCAGTGCTGAAGAGAAAAACAGAAAGAGCCGAGCCACAAAAGAAGAAAGCAGGAATTGGGAGCCAGGGGCGATTACAAGAAAATAACCCCCAAAGAATGTGGAGAAGTTGCTGGACATTCACAGTGCGTTGAATTGATGGCTGAAGCTGCTTTTTTCTAGATGTCAGTGGGAACAAAGACTCCATGCATGTATGTGTGTATGTGTGTGTGTGTACAGCCCTGGTACACACACACACATACACACACACACACGGAAGAAACTTAAGCAAGGAATAAGGGAACACGTTTGGCTGAGTCTGGGCCAACGAGCAGGTGCTCCCCGGAATCTGAGGGAGCCTCCTTGAGGAAGCTGGGCAGGGGGAGTCTCGGTGGCTGGCTCCTCAAAGATGGAAGGTGGCTTCCCCTATCCACACAGCCCCGCTCGAGCCATTAAAGCATGTGGGGACAAACTGAACCAAGAAAGAGACAGAGCAACATCAGGAGGTAGACAGAACCAAATTCCTGACAACGAAGATACAGTCCCAGAGGAACACGGCTGCCAGACACAGAAAGAGGCCCTTCGATAGACTTTTCGAGGGAATGAGGAGGAATCCAGCACAGCCTCAGACAGACCAGTCTGGGCTCCAAAGCATCTACCTTTCTGAGTTCTATGCTTTCAGTTCTATCCATGTTTTCCCGCCTATGCCTACTGGACACCGAACACAAGCCAGGTACGGTCTTTGATGCCAGAGAAACAGAGATGGAACAGACAGACAAGGCCTTGCTCTCTGAGACCTAACACAGATGACACACAGGGGTGAAAGGAGGTGAATGAATGAGATCATTTTAGGTGCCATGAAACAGCACATGAGTAAAATGAAACCAAGGAGTGTGGTGCAGAATACCTTGATTTGGGGACTGCTTGAGACGGAGGAGTCCAGATGGGCCTTTCTGAGAGACGTTTATTTGAGCTGACACAGGAGCCATGAGAAGGAGCCAGCCTGGGAAGATCCTGGAGAGAGGAACTCTGAGCCTAGGAAAGGAAGCGCAAAGGCCCTGGGGAGGGCAGCAGGGCTCATGGGACTGGGATGGGGGAGGGGGTGGTCAGGAAGCCCACAGCCAGGACCCATAGGTCCCTGAAAGCCACAGTGAGGTAGACCAAAGTGGGCAGCCGCTTAGGACACTGTGGTGGAGAGGAGACTTACCCTTGCACCAAGGAGCCATTTATTTCCCCCTGCCCAGAACCAGAAGCGAACTCTTCCCCCAGGGAGACAGCTCCAGGAGCCGTGCTTACAGGGAAGGGCCAGCAGGTGGCTCTCTGTGAAGAAGACAGTCCACCCTTTCTCCCACCACTGCTGACGCCTTTCCTGTTCCAAGGTAGTAGCACTTTTCCCCACTGAACAAAAGCTCCTTAAGCAAACCTCCACTTTGCTGTGTTTTTTTTTAAACAATAGGAGCCCATAGCAACCAGTACAATGGGGGCAGTCCAGGTGACTGACCCCTTGCACACTAATGGCTAACAGAGGCAACTCCTCCCAGCTAGGGGCTCCATTCCCAAGCTCCCACTTTTTCAAAGCTCAGTGCTCAACCCAGCTGGCTTGGCCACCCTCCTTTCCAGAAAGACAATCCTAGGAAAAAATAGGTGCCAGGAGCCCAAGCCACAGGCCAAACTCCAGCTCTCCACCGAGGAAGTCATGGCTTCAAGGCGCTTACAATCCTCCAGGGGCACAGGGAAGCAAGACGAGCAGGTAGAAAGAGGCAGGAAGGTGCTGGCTGTTTTCATGAGATTTCCTTGCCATGGTATGTTGGTTTGTTTGTTAAATAAAGGCAAGAATTGCTGTAGACTGTCTCACAAGCCCTGGCCACAAAGAAGGGGTTTCCAGGACTGACGTGCAGGTGGCACCAGGAAGCCGAGAGCTACAGGACTTGTCAGTGAGTCAGCTGAATTCGTCATGGAGCGACAGGCCCCAAGCACATCTCTGCAGCTCTGATGTGGGAAGGGGAGTTTTCCCCTTGAAGAAGCTTGTAAGTCGGTGTGGACCTGTTCTTCTCCTTTCCATCAGTTGGAACTAGCCTTTCCCTCCCTTGAGTCGCCATAGCCCTCACGTCATGTCATAACAGCATCCAAACGTGTCCCTCAGTAGAGGGGGCACGTACCGAGCCCAGGCCCACCTGTGAGCTGCATCTGTGTCCCTCAGAACTTCCCAGAGCCTGGCCCCTGGCCGGCCCTTGGCCAATGCTTGCCAAACTAAATTTTGGTCCAGAAGCAGGAGGCAAAGCCACAGAAACCAAGGGCGTCTGTGAAGTGAGTTAGGCTTCAAATTCACATGGACATGGAGGCCCAGCCACGGCCCCAAGCAGTCATGGTGTTCTTCCTTCATTTCTTCCTACGGGGTAGGAGTGAAGATGCTCAGAAACAAAATTTTAAAGTCTCCTTTGCCCTCAAATCCCTCCCCCTTCGTTGTCTCTAATCTCTAAGTCACATGAGTGAGATAAGGCAGTGAAAGGCCTATATTCAATGTTCAGGTAAACAGTGTCATACGCCATTTAAAAGCCTTTCCTCAATGGCTCCGAGAGGCTGAGTAACCCTCGCCTTGTGTCCCACAGTTTGTAAGTTGCTAACCCAGGATCTGAGTCCAGACCCAACCCCAAGGTCAGGCTCACCCAGTGGTGGGGAACCGGGGCAGGGTTTCCTGAAGTGGGCGTCTCCACCCCAAGTGTGTAGCTCTGATTGAGGCTGGTGTGGAGCTCCAGGGTAACCTGTCCCCCGAAGTGTCTGAAGGATACAACTCAGGTGTCTGGCAAGATCCGCACTGCCAAGAGCCTTGGGTGTTGAGGAGACCACTGGCTAAGTCTTCCTACGGCCCTTCACCCTCCAGGCCAACCCTTTAAATGGCTCCCAGCTGCCCTCACAGTCAGCCCCAAGCCACTGGCCTTGGACCGCCTCTTTCCCCAGAATGCTTCCCTGGACCCCTTCACAGCAGGGATCCCCCCATCCCCTGTTTCCCAAGCTCCCGAGATTGCGGTCCTTCACTCGATAACTGGTTAACTGAGTTTGAATTAAGTATTTGTTTAATGCCACCAGAGCTAGACTGCTGGGCAGTGCATGGGGAGAGGCAGATCTTTTTGTTCAAATGCTCAAAGTAGTGTTTTTAAATACACACACACACACACACACACACACACACGACTTACTCAATGACTGACTGGCTTGACATTCTGATCCCAACTGATCTTTTCAGCCTCATCCCCTGATTGCTCTGTACACACACCTGTGTGCCATCCACATCTAGCCCTCCCTGACACCTGTCTGTCCCATCTCTGTGACTTTGTTCATGTGATTCCTTCTTCTTGGAATATGTATAGTGTTTCCACCCCGTTGAAGGACAATCAGAACTAGAGAAGGCAGAAGAATATCTCTTTGACATACAATTTTACATATTGTAAAACTCATCAGTAATATTTGGTATATTCACAAGGCTATGCAACTGTCTCCACTATCGAATTTCAGAACATTTCCATCACCCCCGAGTAAACCCCCTACCCATTAGCCGTCATTCCCCATTCCTCTCCTCCTCCAACCCCTGGCAATCACTGGTCCACTTGTTTGTTTCCATGAATTTGCCTATTCCAGATATTTCATTTATTTATTTATTTAGAGAGATAGAAAGTGTGTACACATGAGTGTGGGGGGAGGGGGAGAGGGAGAAGGAGAGAGAGAGAGAATCCCAAGCAGACCTCCCTGCTACTGGGAGCAGAGCCTGGGTGCAGGGCTTGATCTCACAACCCCAGGATCATGACCTAAGTCAAAATCAAGAGTCAGACGCTTAACTGACGGCACCACCAGACACCCCGCTATATTTTATTTAAATGGACTCATACATGTGGCCTCTAGTGTCTGGCATCTTTTACTTAACAATGTTGTCAAGGGTCATTGACATGGGAGCAGGTATCAATACTCCATTCCTCTTGACGGCGGAATAAATACTTCACGGTATGGATATCGCACTTTTCATTTCTTCATTCATCAGTTGATGGCCATTTGGCTTGTTCCTACTTTTTGGCTGTTATGAATAATGCTGCTACGAATGTTTGTGTTCAAGCTTTGGGGTGATCGTCTGTTTTCAATTCTCCTGTGTATATACATAGAAGTAGAAAGGTTGGGTCATGTGCTAACTCCATATTTCACCTTCTCAGTAACTGCCAAATTGGTTTTCCAAAATGGCCGTACCATTCAAGGTGCCCGCCTGCCACGTATGAGGATTCCAATTTCGTTACGTCCTTGCCAACGCATGCATGCTATTGTCTGTCGTTATTATTATTGTTGTTATTGCCATCCTAGTGAATATAAAGTGTATCTCATGGTGCTTTTATTTGCAATCTCCTGATGACTAATCATACTGAGCAGTTTTTTTCATGTGCTTCTTGGCTACTTTTGTATTTCGTTTGGAGATATGTTTATTCAAGTCTTCTGCCATTTTTATTTGGGTTGTCTTTCTCTTGTTGAGTTGTAAGAATTCTTTACATATATTCTAGACAGTAGGTCCTTTTTAGATATATGGTTTGCAAATATCTTCTACCATCCCATGGGTTGTCTTTTTGCTTTCTTAAAGATTTTCATTTACCTATTTATTTGAGAGACAGTGAGTAAAAAGAGAAAGAGAGCACAAGTGGGGAGGGGAGGGAGGCAAAAGGAGGAGCAGGCTCCCCTCTGAGCCTGGAACCTGATGCGGGCTCAATCCCAGGACCTTGGGTTCGTGACCTGAGCCGAGGGCAGACGCTTAACCAACTGAGCCGCCCAGGCGCCCCTCTTTTTGCTTGCTTGATAGTGTCCTTAAAGCATGAAACTTAAAGTTTGATGAAATCCAATTCACTCTTTGGTTCTTGTGCTTTAATGGGCCACATCTAGGAAATCATTGCCTAATCCAAAGTCACAAAGATCTACATGCTAAAAGTGTTTGAGAGTGTAATCATTTTAATGTTATATTTATATCTTTAACCAATTTTTTAAAAGATTTTATTTATTTGTTTGTTTGTTTGTTAGCAGTGGTTCTTAATCTTGTTTAGCGTAAATAAGCCAATGAAATTGTGGACTCTTTCCTAGGCATAATGTTCTGCTCAAAATGCTGAGGGGTTTACAGGCATCTCTCCATGCAAGAAGCCCGTCCATGGACCCTAGGCTAAGAGTCCTTGCTCTACTCTCCCTCCCTCGGAGTTCTCCTACTGAGGAGACTCCAGGCAACACCCCACAGTGTTGTTTTGTTTATTTGCTTTTGTGTAGCTCCAGTCTCTCCTTTGACTTGCATGTTTCCACCAAACTCCCAAATATGTGTACGTACTTCCTGGACATTCAAACTCAGCACATCAACTCGTCATATTACCACCCCCAACCCAGCTCATACCCCAACTTCCCTTTCTCTGGTCACTGCACGGCTCTTCCCATCACCCAGGCTCAAATCTCAAAATCATCTTCACTTCTTCTTCCCCTCACCACCCCTCCCCCACCAAACCATGAGTCTCCGGGTTGTGTAATTGTCCCTTCACCCTGACAGGCCGTGGGTATCCTTCCAGACCTAGCAGGTGCAGGGCAGGAGTCGGCTCTGGTCTTGTGTGCTTCTTGCCTGCACGTTCTGATTTGTTAGTGCACCAGATCTGTCTGCCGAGGGAAGATTCTGAGCATTTGGCTCTCTGGCTTGGAAACACTCAGTGGTTGGTCCTGCTTCTCCAATCAGAGGACAGACCCTCTTGGTCAGGAATTCAAGCCCATCTGCCCTCTGACTCCAACCAACCAACTGGACTCACCTCCCAAGTACCCCCAGAACAGACCTTACCTAAGTGTAAGGTCACAAGTGTCACCACCGACACCCTCTGTCCCTTGTCTCTATCACCACCCTGATACCAATCTTAGAGCTAACCCTGCAAAGCCTTGAGCCCAGACCTGTCATGGCCATCTCCACGAAGCCTTCCTGACTGCCCCTGCCTCTCAGCTCCTATAGGAATGTGCTCATTTCACATGACCTTTGCTTTCAGGAGGCATGTTAGCACATAGCCTGGCATCATGAACGAAATTTAATGATATTGGGACCACACTCAACAGTGATTGTCGTGCGGGAACATGAATCAGAATCACTTGGGGAACTTTTTCAAAATACCCCGCTCGAGACCTAGACTTCTACGTTGTGAAAAGGAACCATCCACTGATGATTGTGATATACATCACAAATGAAGAACTACTCATCCAATTAACAAAACTGGCAGTACTAATGACGGTTGAGATGCACCGAACATTCACTGTGCACCAGGCATGGCGTACGCACTCACCTCATTGCATCCTCCCAGAAACCCTAGGAGGTAGACGCCGTTATTTTCCCTTTCTTCAGATGGGGAAACCAAGAATTGAAGATGCTAAATCATTTGCCTACAGTGGGCCATTTAAGAATCAGTGAATCAGCTGAAATAAAGTTCCCTAAAGGACACTTAACAATCCGTTTGTGGGACTTCACAGTGATTTTCCTGGAAAAAAAAAAAAATCTATGTTCTGATTTAGTAACTCTGGGCCAGTTTCTGCTTTTCCCTAGCTTTGTGACCTTGGGAAAATCACTCACCCTCTCTGAGCTTCTGTTTCTTCTACAATACCCGCTACTGCAGGGAGATTAAAAGAACAAAGTCGTGGAGAAAACAAAGGGCCTGCACAGAGTGCGTGCTCAGGTTACCTGTAATACCACGGTAACTACCTTTGTTCAAATATGTGCCTCAAACAAGGGCAGTCCTTCTTTGCTCCAGGCACCCGTGGGGGCTGAGCAGCACATCTGGGACATAGACATACAGGAGGACACACGGGAGACTGGCCCTAGGTCTTAGGGGCTAGAATTAATAAATAGATCTTTGCTCAGGCGCCTCCAGGTGTGAGGCCCTGGAATGCAGAGGTAAACAGATACGGATCCTGGCCTCAGTGTTCATGTGATTTACTATTTTGATTACTGAGTTCTGGACCATTCCATCCACGGGCAGGGGGTTGTCCACTGGCCTGGAGGCCCGTGAGTTTTTGAGGAACTGCCTGCATTAGGATTTTCCAGCCTGAGTTTAGCGGTGGCCCGTTTTCGCAACACGAGGTCTCCCTCCCAGACAGCGAAGGCCTGGAGGGTGACAGCCTGGATGGCTCCCAGCGCCGGCCAGAATCTCGCCATTCCCGAACTTCCCTTTGACACGAACCTTACAGGGTCCAGTTCCGCTTTCCGTGCCTCCCAGCAGCACTTCAGGACGAGGAAAGGGGGTGGTTCTGCATTCTCGGGCCACGATCTTCTGCAGCAGGAGCACTGAGCTCGTGCGGCCCGCACCCGACTGCAAGCGCGATTTTCACACAACCCAGCCGGGGCTGGATCTGCGCGTTCTTTCCCACACACGCGGGGAGGCGGGAGCTGCTACTGTCAGCCTACAGATGAGGAAATGAGCCTCAGAGAGTCTGTCTAATTTGCCCAAGGTCACACAGCCGAGGAGCTCTGACACTGAACTTCTGGGGAGGCTCTTTAAAAGGGAATAGACAGGAGCCCCTGCCTGGGTGGCTCAGCCCACCTGCTTTCCGCTCAGAGCATGATCTTGGGGTCCTGGGATGGAGTCCCATGTCAGCCTCCCTACTCACTGGGGAGTCTGCTTCACTTTCTGCCTGTCTGCCCCTCCCCTGCTTGTGTGGGCTCGCTCTCTCTCTCCAATAAATAAAATCTTTAAAAAAAAAAAAAAAAGAAAGAAAAGAAACAAAACAGAACAGACAGCAGAAGTGGGGAAGTGCCTTGCTCTCTTCTTCCCACTTCTCACCTGGAATGCAGACCCTGGGGCCTCAGTGTACCAGGCATCTTGTAACCTTGAACTTGGAAGCAAGGCGGGAAGGATGGCAAAGCAGAAAAACAAGAACAGCCCAGGCCACTGATGTCTTCATGCGACAACAGACCAGCTCTGAGCAGCCCACCTTTGGCTTCGTTTTGTTCTTTTCATGTGCTGAAGATACTAGACTTAGGTCTCTGTGTCTGGTAAGCTGTTCTTAGCTGCTTGCCAGCACCACCTAGAATTGCACAAAACTGGCAATACTCACCAACAGGGACATGGGTTAGCACATGATGTCACGTCACTGTCATTGTGCCCAGGAGTCACTCTCTTCATTCCCAAGAGGAGCCTATGCTCCCCTCTCCCACGAAAGCCATTAAAGTGACAATTACAAAGAACACGGCTGCAAAATCTAGGCCCCAGACACACCTGGTTTCCCCCACACTATGCTTCTGCTCGTGCAGAATGTCTGCAGTTGGGGGAGAAGGTTAAAATCTAATGCACGCAAATAATCGTAGAAATTGAAGCTGGCCGAATCGTGGCTGATTTTTTAAGCTTATTCTCAAAATTGTCTTTAATACTGTAGCTTTGTCCTTTAGATGAAAGGATGAAAAAGCATGTTTTCAATGCTGGGCATTCCACAGCAGCACCTTTGTTTTTCCGTTAAACATACTCATGTTGGCCCAGGGGACAGAACGATCTATGCATAGAGCATACCAGGCCATCTCCGCCTATGATGTAGTTTTAGTAACAGGAAGAATTATGACCTAGAGTCATTTCTCAAAACAAAAGCGGAGAAGCGAGAACATCTGGTTGAGTTTGGTAAATTCCTCAGGTTTTCTGGGGAGGTCTCTGGGTAGACGGGCAGTGGGCAGGCCTGGACTCCCTGGGCGGTGAGCCCACACCACAGGGGCGGCCTCCCCAGCCCGCAGGCCTCCTCCCAATCAATCAACATGTGAGAAATGGGGCTGGTGTTCCATGCCCATCCCATCAACTCCATTTCTCACTTCCCCGTGGTGCAAATGCTCATGGGGGACAATTCAGGGTTCCGAAGACTGACACACACACACACACTCTCTCTCTCTCTCTCACTCTCTCTCTCTCTCTCAGATGGCGTTTCTAATTTCCCACGAGAAAGCACGCCATTTGACACATTTGACACTCACACCCTTTCTGAATGTATCACTCCATGCCATGGACCTCTCGGGGGATGCGCCCTTGCCCTCTTCCAGCAAAGGAGCAGGTGGTTGGAGTCAGGAGAAAACACCAAGCCTACGTGAGTGTTTCAGTAGAAGAAAGGAGAAGGGTGGAAGAGGGGACGAAGGGAGGCAAACGGGCATGCATCTGTTGACCCCAGAGAGGGGGCCCTAGGCCGTCCTGAGCCAGAGCTCACACTCTCAGCCAGACTCCTTGGTAGGACATCCCAGCATTCTCTCAATCACACAGATGAGTTGGTCGAGGCTGTCTCCGCTCACCGACCAGTCAAGGTCACACCGCTAGGAAATGTCTGCAGAAACAAGGGAGTACAGCTGTTTGACTCCAGAGCCCGTGGTCTTTCCTGGACATTTGCAATGGTCTCCCCAGCGAAATTCCAGTGTCTTATATAGCTTAGGTGACTGACTTCACTTAGGTAAAGAAATACACTGTATGTAGGTAAAAGAAGGAAAGCTACAGAATCAGAGGGGGCAGCACAGCACAGAGGACTCGGAGCCAGATTGACGTACAGACCCCAGCCCTGTGTGACCTTGAGTGAGTGTCTTAACGTCTCTGTGCCTTGGGCTTTCCATCTGTAAAGTGGGGATGAGAACATGGTTACCTATAGAGGAGAAGGGAATGAGAAGACCCATGAAACACCACCTTCTAGAGAAGACTAATTCTTCTCAGGAGATCCCGAAGGCAGCAGGAAAAAGCGGCAAGGGGAGCAGGGTGGATTCTGGTTGGAAAAGTTGGGGGAAGGCTGCTTTAGGGGAGGGGCAGCTGGCACTCAGCGACTTGACATTGCTCTGATCCTGCCGTGTCTTTTTGCTCAGGGTTTCCAGAAAGTCGAGTGGATTTTTCCACTGGTAACTTGCACATTGTTCCCACGATTACAGCTTAAAGTTGATGAGTAATATTTAGAAGTAGAAGGCTCTCCACTTCCAGTTCCTCTCACTGGAATGGGATGTGGGCAAGTTAATTAACCTGTCTGGGTTGAGCCTTGCTTTTCACCAGATGGAGAATCAGGCAGAAAATGAGTACTTGTTACAGCCCTTCAAATATAGCCCATAACAGTTTGCTAGAAACATCAGTTCCAACCTCCTCCCCCCACCCCCCACCCCGAAAAATCACAATAATTAGCAAATCCAACAGTTAGACGTATTTACTCACCATTAGAAACCAGAGGATCGAACAAGTCATTTCTGCCTGCGTGGTGAGCCCGCCAGTCTGTGAATCCCCGAAATGCAGCAGAAAACCGGGAGGCCAGCTACCAAAATTGCACGGGACACCTGCAGGTGGGAAAAAATGGCCAGATCTGTAAGAAGGTATCTTGCTTTACCCAGGATGAGGTGCTCAGGGGAAAACAGCAACGTGATTAATCAGAAAGGCTGGAAGCCAGCCTGACCCCGCTCAGGCAGATTTCAGGGAATAGCAAAAACAAAAAGAAAGAGAGAGAGAGAGTTTACCAACATCACAATAAGAGGTACTTGATTTTAGAATGAAAGACAGTTCTTCAAATGGAATAAGTTTAGTGATGTGAAAACCTCACTACCTTGCCCTTCCTGGTCTCATTTCCTCCTGCCTCTGTGGAAACACGGTCCTGTCCAGGCACCAGTCCAAGGGACAGGATTTGGGAAAGGCTTCTTCTGGCTTTCCCATGTGACCCAGAGCCGATCACTCCACCTCCTCGAGGTGCAGTTACTGTCCCTGGAAGGGGAAGAGCGTGCACTCTCTGGGCCCAGCCCACGGGACCGTGGTCGGAGACGCGGTAACACACACACACACACACACTCCAGTGCAGGAAAAGGGGAAGAATAATAGATATGTTCAGGATTGTTATTCTTTCTCAACATAGTCCCAAACTCCCACGATGACATGATTTCACTATAAAATCATTCATTTCAGAGACACGGCCAATGCCAGCTGCTCACACATTCTCTCCTTTAAGAAAATCAAACCCGAACTGATGGGGCAGCGTGGAGACTAGGAAGCTGCATCCCCAGTGGAGGCACATCCCCCGAAATTCCTCAGGAACGGAGGCATGTCTGTTTCCGTCTGTCCTTTGATTCTGGGCTGGTTGCATCTGAACCAGTGCACATGGCTGGACGTGCCTTCACGACCACGGGTAAGGATTCCCGCAGAAGTCCCGCAGACTCGAGGGCCAACACCGCAGGGACCCCGTATTTGACTCCTCTGTGGACCCTCATTGGGAACCACGCCGGGGATGGAACGGGGGCTCGGGGAAAGCCAACTACATACATAAACCCCACACTGGGGGCCCTGGGGAAGCATCTGTCAGCTCACAGCCTTAGCGCCCTCACCGGGAAACTGGGAGGAAAACTAATTCCTGGGATGGTTAGGGAACATCCAAGTGAATCCACTTCGGGAAAATGGTCTGGCAGTTCCTTTAAAAGGGAAACAGGATCCCCACAGAACCCAACAGTGCCCTCCTAGATATAGACCCAAAAGAGTTGAAACGTCCATTCACGCAAAAAGCTGTGCACAAATGTTCATAGCAGCCATTGTAGATAATAACCAGAAGGTGTAGGTAGGGGCACCGGGGGCTCATTCGGTTAAGCGTCTGCCTTTGGCTTGGATCCCAGGGTCCTGGAATCGAGCCCCACATTGGGCTCCCTGCTCAGTGGGGAGCCTGCTTCTCCCTCTCCCTCTGCTGCTCCCCCTGCTTGTGATCACTCACGCTCTCTCTCTCAAATAAATAAATAAAATCTTTTAAAATTGTAACAAAAAGTGTAAATAACCCAAATGCCCATCAGATGGTGAGTGGATGAGGAAGACGTGGTCAGTCCATGCACCAGAACGTCACTCAGCAGTGTAAGGAGATGAAGCCTGATTCACACCACGACGTGGATGGATGGACCATGCGAAAGCAGCCAGACACAACAGGTCACATACAGTCTGATTTTGTTACATGAAATGTCCAGACTAAGCAAACCTATAAAGAAAATAAGTAGACTAGTGGTTGGGGGGGGGGGGGTAAGAGAACAGGAATCAGAACTGACTGTTAATGGATATGGGGTTTTTTGGGTTTTGTTTTTGTTTTTGTTTTTTTTTTAGGGTGGCGGAATGTTCTGGAATAAGACAGCAGTGACGATTGCATAGCCCACTGAATATATGAAAAACTGCTAATGTGCCTACATTAAAAATCATGAATTTTATTTTACGTGAATTATATATCAATGTAAAAAAATAACTTAAGTATAAAAGGCTGTAAGAAACAGGAAAGTTAGGACTGATAAGTGGCATTGCATTTTATTGAATCAACCTTTAAAAAAATGAATTCCCAGTTTGCCTCCTCATCTTCAAAAAGAGCTTTTGCCTGCCAGAGCCACTTACGTAAATGTGTGTCAGTACATTTCTTCCACAGCACCTGGTGGATAATACGCACTTAACAAACGGAGAATGAATGAGTATATATGAGAACCTCACAATCAAATTCCCAATAGATGAGGTTTTTAAAAATACTTGATTTTAGGACATAACAGAAAAGCCTAGTGCACATTGCTCCCCAAACCATAAAGTATCAGGATAGTGGCCCAGCTAAAAACTAAATAAACACCAGCATCCTTGACAGGACCTTCTACAGTCCTAATATCACAGGGTCTTAATGAACTGCTTGAATCCGTAATTTCTAAACGTGGAGATGCCTACAGTTCTACCAAGGGATGTCTTAAAACCTAAAAGTTCTCAAAATAAAATCAACCAGATTTCCTTGCTGGTAAAGCCAATCTGTCCCTGCAGCACACTTAGGTAGAGAAGGGCTCAGTGCCAAGCAGGCAAACTATATAGCCAGGAATAGAAACTCCTAAAAGATCTGGAATAACGATATTGAAAGGACTGAGCCTCGGGAACAGTTCCAATGGCCCATGCATTGTGTTTCTGATGGATATCTGACTGGGACTTCCCAGGTCCCCCAGCATTGAATAACGCATATAAACCAAATCCTACATTTATAGAGGAGGAAATCAAGACTGAGAGACATAAAGGGACCAGTCCAAGACCACCCTGCTGATGAGGGTCCAAGTCAAGCCGAGAACCCAGGTTTTTGGATTTCTGGTTTTGTCTTTTCCAGATTCTACACATTATGGTCTTCTCAAACCACCTGGGACGGGCTGAAAAAATTGGGGAATTCTAATGTGACTAAGGTGACCATAATGGGTTTCCTCCAGATTCACGAATTTTTTCAATACTGTAAATTAAGGTTTGGCCCAGTGTCAGCAGGAAAAATATCTCCTGCTTGCCTATAGGCTCCTCACCCTTTTGCTAATGCTTGGAACCGTCTACAAAGGTGTGAGTCTTCCCATAAATTTAGCTCTCCCCTTCCAATGGGAAAATTCATCCCTGGACACACACTCTAGTGAATGCCACTCATTCTTCGAGTTGGTGAGGGCGAGGAGAAAAAACCGGCTTTGACTTCCAGCTTTGCCAAGAACAAGTCATATAATTTATAGCAGAACTAAGGAAGGTATAATCTGCAAATTGGCTGTGTATTTATTTTTCTAAGACATAAGTGAAGTGTTCTTGGGAGGTAACACCACATGGCAAAGTGTTCGCTCTACTGGAGGCAGATGGGGGAAAAAAATAACGCCTTAAAGAGAAACTCAGTGTGGAGGACAGCGCTTGGTTTTGCCTTTCCAGTACCCATTTTGCCTTCTTTTGATACCTTTCTTTGCTACCTTTCCTTCGGAGAACACCAGCCCCTCTCAGTCCATGAAATTCGGACAGGACTGAAATCTACCACCCCCTCCCCCACCAACTGTGACTGAGACTTGAGCAACCGGAAATGTCCACCCCCACAACTGTAATTGGGGCCGGGATGGCCACATAAGAAAAATAAGCCAGTGAGATCGTACCACTGAATTTCCACTGGCCATTCTGGAATAGAAAGTTCTATGGGCACGGAAGTCACCCCCTGTGATAGCCACTGGAAGTTGCCATCTGGAGAACCTAACTGCAGGTGATGGCAAGGGAGGCAAGAGGGAACCTTGGTGGACACCTAAATCCTGCCCTACCTGAAGCTTGCAAGATCTGTGTGGGCTTTAGTTATATCCGACCTTTAAGCCTACGTGAACTTCAGTTCATTTTCTGTTATTGGCCGTGCAGACAGACCATACTACCTGGTAGTTAACAAAGACTCACAACTCACAGAAACTAAATGTGACTCCTGGTTCAGCCACTCTCTAGATACGAGACATTAACCAAGGTATGTCAGCTCAGTCTCAGTTTGATCATCTGCAAAATAAGTATCAGTTGCTGGGAGCAATGAGTCAATAATCCACCTGAAGCGTGTGTGAAAGTTGCTGATGTGTGGTTGGGGTCCAGCAGACTGGAGCTCTAATTTTTTAACGACCAAACTATAATAAAAGCAACCTGATGCCCACTCTTGCAAGATTAAAGTTCCTACGGTATTATTTCATTTCTACTAAGCCTCACTGGTATGTGACGGAAACTTGGTCTTTAAATAGCTCGTCAGAAGGAGGCACAGGAATGGATCTGAATGTCACAGTTATCGTACTTGCTCATGTGCCCGAAGACTTTGAAATAACATAGAAGAAAACTCTCAAGGTAGTCTACTAAGAGATAAAGATATCTCTAATAGAACCCATGCTCTACTTGGCGACTATGTTCAAAAGAAAAAGAAGCAAAACCAAATCTTTAAACGTAGGCATGAAAACTCCCAGAAGAAATGGCAATAAAATGAGAGAACAAATAGTGAATATTGCCTGACAGATTTTTCTTCTGTTTTTTTTCTTTCTTTTGAAGGTATGTTTCCATGAGCATTGACGATGCTGTTTGGAAGGCTTTATTGTCTGTAGGTGCTCAGGCCACATCATTAGGCTTTTGAGATGTTGGTTTAAGAACTGCAGATGATGGGGGGATGCCTGGGTGTCTCAGTCCGTGGAGTATACAACCCTTGATCTCAGGGTCATGAGTGTGAGCCCCAGGTTGGGTGTAGAGATTATGTAAAAATAAATAAATAAAAGACTTTTTTTTTACTAAATGGAGAATCACATTAGAGTTATTCGAAGTAGGAGAGCCAAAAGAGATCACTTTATCCAACTCTTTCATCTTACAGAAGAAAAAACTTTCCTAAGACCACCTAGCTGGTAGCCTTGAAATTATAACCTGGCCTTCCTACTGATTCAGAAAATTTCTGGAGGGAGACACTAGTGACTGGACCACCTCCCCCAGCTTGATTCCACTAATCTTTCAAGAACCCATTTGCCTATCACCTCCTCCAAAAAACTTTCCCTGGACAACAGCTAGAAATCCTCCCAACTTTCAATTTCCAGAGCCCCCAACGTTTACTTTTATTTTTGCCATTATTACTCTCCAGGTGTGCTAATGTCTTCTTTATTAGACAGTAAGTTCATTGAAAGGAAATTCCGGTCTTTTTCATATCTGTACCCAGAACACTGGACACCATGCTTTGGAACATAGTAAACACTTGACATAGGGTTGCTGAAAACCAGGCTTTTACTCTGTTTTGGGACCTGTTGAATCCAATTGGCTTCATTTGGAAATAAAACTGAATTGCATAGCCAAATTCATTGCCGTAAGGAAGACGGGCTAGGAAGGGTCTGTACGACTAGTTGTGGCCCAAGGACTGTAGCAGAAGTGACGTGGGTCACTTTCATGAGGGGACCGTGAAAAGCCCTCCTGAGAACCCCCATTTTATCTCTCCTTGCCTCAGCGTCCCAGACGCCACATGCTGAGTGTAGGGGGGCCGTAAAAGGAAGCCGTCATCACACAGACAGGAGGAACACCTCAGAGCCACGGGACTTACATCGGGCTTTGTGCGAGCAAGGGAAATATCTTTGCTACATCAAGTCACCAAAATTTGGGGGTTAATTTGTTGCTGCAACATCATCTAGCCCAACTAGAGAATCACCAGACTAAAACACAAACTTTGTGCTAGGTATTTCTGGTGGTAATCCATTCTTCCTTTCTTTCTTACTACTAAAATCTTGGACATGTGCCTAGGTGAAAAAATGACATGACATATCACCCACAAGTGACCAACAAGATAAAGTAGAACTTAATATATGAATATTTCAAGAAGTCCTCCCTTCTCTTTCCTGATAATAACTCATATTTAATGACTGGCGCTCCAGCAGCCACCTTCGTTGATGAGGCGTCCTTAACCATAGACGTCTCCAACTAACGGAGCAGAAAGATAGAATGAACCTGGTTTCCTGATGACACCGTGGAGTTTCTTACTAAGCAAAGACTGCCCTATCTTTGTGGTTTTAGTTAAGAGAATTAAACACTTACTTGCTTAAGCAGGGTAGCTAGATCTCTACTAGCAAACAGATATAATTCTCGATTGGCACAGACCTCACGCTGGAGATTCCAAAATAGTATCCCCATACTGGACAGTAAACAAAAAAGAAACAAGGGGCCAGGAGAGGAATAGTGTTCCATTCCATTCTGCTTTGATCTTCTGAGAAACTGAAGAAACACATGTGACCTCTGGTGAAATCTTTTCTAAAAAATGCTTTTCTCACATGAGCAAATTCTGAAAGAAACAGAACCTAAGTTACATTTTCCCAACATAATTCTAAGTATCTCAACTGGGGAAACACAAGAGTGATAAGGCTTATTCAATGCTAAAAGGTAAAAAGGGTAAAAGTGATTTGGTATTTCACAGGATTAAGAAAAACTGTAAATGTGAGGCATTCTTCGAGCAGCTGCATTCTGAGAGACTGGGGGAATTAAAACATCGGAGACCTTAAAAGCAGGTTCAATGAAACCTTTTTTATTATTATTCTTAGTGCTCAAGATTCGCTCAGGAACCTGTCCGTCTTTAATGAAGTTTTATTATCAAGGTGTCTGCTATTACTTTAATAAGAACTGACACAAAAAGTACAACTGACTCCAAAGAGAAGTCTCCGTAATATTCAGAATTACTGAGAGCATCTTTCTTGCCTGCCATTCCTTCTGGACCCAAATGTTAGCTCGCTTCATCTCCACTACACTCCTCTCCGAATTGGGATTTTTATAAAACACAACAAAAGTGAATTTTTCAAGGGATGCAACCACTCCCCCATCAAGTTTGCCTCTTCAAATAGACGCTTAAGAACCATGAAAATTGGCACGTGTGGTCATGGGTATGAATTCCACATTTCTAAGCTCCACAGCTCTGTTCTCCATCAGGCTAGGAGATGTTCCCTTCCTTCATTGCCAGTGGGGAACCCCGAGCAGCAGCATCAAGCATTCCAGACCACCTGCAGAAGAGAAAACTACCCGGGACAAGGAGCCCGTGCCCAGAAGAAAAGATTTCATTAGCGGCCTTGAAACAGAACCAACAGGCGTATTCATTTCCAGAGTGAAATGTCCCAGGGAGGCTTTTCATCTCTTGGTTTTCCTAGAAAACATGGTAACTCGTGCACGTGCCCTTTTACCTGCTACCCTCTCGGTCATCCATAGCCGGGCTTACGACCAAGCAGCAATTATTTTAAAATCTTCTCTGACTGAATAGGACACAATGTCTTTTCACCTGGAACCGTGTCATTGCTAAAGTAATCCTCATTTTGATACAGAGTACCGCAGATCACAAAGGCTTTAAGTTCCAGGATCCGTGTAGAAATTGGAAAGACTTGGGGGTCTTCATAGTTTTTAGACCCAACCCCAGATTGCCTAGAAGTGTCACCAGTTAAGAATACAAACAGGCCTGGATTTCCCTGATGGCAGCTCCGATCAGGCTGTCCAAACCCCTGAAGCTCGCTTAGCATGGATTTGTTCACGTGGAAGATGGAGGTGATGGTGATGATCCCAGACTTCTGCGGGGACTCCGAGCGTCAGACAAGGCAGTGCCTGTAAAGCACGTCATGCAATGCTCGGCCCATAGTAAGGCAGTCAATAAACATGAGCCGTCGCTGAAGTATTCCTCATTCCCTTGAGCCGTCAGAGAACTCTGGGAAGAATCACGGGAGGACAAATCCAGAAATTCTTGGAATTATTGCCAGACGCAGATACTAACCGGGGCCTCTTGGGTTTGGGCCATTCTGAGCAGCCACGCTCAGTCCAAGTGGGGAAGCCAGGCACGCAGCCTGCAGATCTGGGCTTGAAAAGGTCCATCCACAGGAATTTAAAACTACAATTGGCAGACTGATGCCTATTTTGTGTCTGTACCCACCATGCCGCCCAGAGTGACTAAATCCTTTACAATAAACTGTTCCAGATTGCAACCTTTTATCCCCTACCAGACATGCATAAAAATGAATCCATATGTGTATGTTAAGTAGCAGTTCCAAAAATAACGGTGACTTTGGATATGGTAAAGACGATGGAAAGAGAGAGATGGTCCTGGAGTGCAAGGTTAAGGAGGCATTCACTGTGGAAAGAAGATGTGACCAGGGTTCTGAGGGATGAATAGGAGTTAGGTAAGTGAATGAGAGAGGAGATGCCTCAGGTCTTGAGGAACGTGACAAAGCCACAGAGTGGGAAATGAGCGAGTGGGGACAGAGCGGAGAGGCTATGTAGAGCAATACAGTATGGGACGAGTTCGGGGGTGGAGCTTGAGCTGGGCACCACGGAGGAAGAACGGGACCTCCTGGGGTCATGCTCATTTTTGTCTCTCCAGCCCTGCACGTCGTGGCACAGTGGAGCGCCCAGTAAGTACCAGTGAATGAATCCCTAGATCCACAAAGGACCCAAAGCGGCATTTGCAGAGATTTCTCTGGCTGGGCGCACCAGAGGGCAAGGATTTGAGGCTGGTAGAACACATAGAAGGTTTCTGCAGAGTCTGCTACCCCCTCTCCCCAGGGTGGGGGTAAAGGTTTGACCTGTAGGAGAGCGGAGATGGCCGGGAAGAGGAGGAGAACAAAAGGAGAAACGTAACAAAAGAAGAATTTTGGCCGCATTCGTGGAAGGAAGGCGAACTCCAGGTGCTTGATGTCTGGGGCCCGGGTGATGCCGAGACAGCAGGGAGGGCAGTGTCCTAAGAAGCAACGGCTGAGGGTGGGAACGGGAAGGCACGAGTTCCGTGTCCAGCATTCGAGGCGACGGGAGACAGCCGAGTGCCAGGGTCCCGCCCTCACCTGGAGATAGGCTAGGAACGGATTCATACGGATGGGATGTCCTTTAGAAGATACTAGTCATCCTCAGGCCCCAAAGCTCTTGCACTTATTTTTTTTCCTTGAGACAACGTCGTGAAATTATGGTAAGCTCTTCACATAGTAGCTCCTGAAAAGCTGAGATTCAGAAAACAACCAAACAACTGTAGGTCTGGTTTCACACCGCTGCTCTCCATGAAAGCTTCCCCGAGGACTGGGGGAGAGCCTCGTGCCCCAAACGCAGCCACAGCACCATGGCCTGGATGTGGGGCCCTGCGATCTGCAAGGTTGCTTTGTTCTTCGTGTCATTCTGACCCTCACTGGAGCTCAGGAGTCACCGGCACGGGGGAAAGGAAGCGTCTGGCTAGCCCACCTGCCCTGCCCTTCCACCTCGCCCCATGGAAAGTGTCCTAGGATAAGCCCTTCCACTGAGCACTCTCGACCCGGGAGCCCAGGGTGCAAATCCCAGCTCTCCCCAGCTAGTGATACTTGAGGAAGACACTTAAATTCCAGAGTGTTTAAGTCCCTCCAGCATGTTCTGATCTAAAACAGGGGAATGGGAACAGCACGACTGCAGGGGGCGCCTTTGGGGATTATGTGCATTAACATATCCACGGAATAAACGTTCTGGACTCTGTCACTATGGACACTTAGCCTAGGTCACTGTCTGCTGTAGGGTTGTCCTGTGCCTTGTCCTCGGACACTTAGCGGCATCCCTGGCCTCTACCCCCGAATTGCTGAGACTACTTCCTCCCCAGAGTGACAGTCAGAATGTCTCCAGAGCATGCCAGATGTCCCCTGAAGGAGAAATTACCCCTGGCTGAGAACCACCTATGCAAAACAGTGCTAGCTCTTGCGAATGTGCCAGAAGTAAGTCTGAACATGACATTCATTGGATCCTTAAGCTCCCAACAACCCAAAGAGATTGGTCTTATCTCCAGCTTTCTACCTCAAGAAGGTGAAGTTCAGAGGACTAGATACCTTGTTTAAAGTCACTCGGCTGGCTGATTACAGAAAGGACCCCCAGTTGGACCCTCAGTCTGAAGCTTTTTGGTGTTGGCACGCTGCCCAGTGGCCACTACCTCGAGAGGCGGCTGTTGGGAAGACTGCCTTTGTCGTACTTTGCTCTCTGGGTGAGAGAGATAATCCCCTAAGTATGGGCCTTGCACCATGGGAATGTACTGCCTCCTACCCTAAATCCTGAAAGCCCGCCATCTGTGGGTTTCACCCTGCACCATGCATGGGGTAACGTTGGGTTCACAGGAAGTAACACCTCCCACTCACCTTGCTGTCTGGGTTAGGGCCCTCCTCTGAACCTCCACCCACCACAGGCAGATCACCGCAGTGGCCTGTGAATGTCTTCTCCAGGGACTACATATTCCCACACTTCTGTCTCCACAACGCAAACACGGCACGCCGGGGTGGCGTGGACTGTTTCTTGAATGAATGAATGAATGAATGAGTGGCCTCCCTGTCCATCGACTCTCTGAGATTTATGCATCAGGGCTGGCCTCAGCCTCACTCTTCTGTTACACAACCTCAGGGAAGGAACTGCAAACTTTGAGGGGGTGAATGCAACTGGTTTTTCCAAATTCCAGCAGCACGTGATGAAGATGGGCAGCCTGACCCCTCCAGCCGAGGTCTCGGCTGAGATTATCCAGAGAACGCCTATCCGAGACGGTGCTGAGACATCAGACAGCAAAAGGACAAACAGCTGGAACCCCCAAGCATGGCTTCCCCTTCTGGGAAACTACATTTCCATGAATGGTGTCATTTACAGCTACAGAGCTCTGGCTCACAGTAATGGTGTGACTTTAGAGCCACACATCTCATTGCTCTAAGCCTCGAGCCCCCCTCTATAAAATGGGGATCAAAATAACTACATCAGGGGTGCCTGGGTAGTTCAGTTGGTGAAGCGGCTGCCTTTGGCTCAGGTCATGTTTCCAGGGTTCCGGGATGGAGTCCCACGTGGGGATACCTGCTCAGTGGAGAGCCTGTTTCTCCCTCTCCCTCTCCCTGCTGCCCAATTTTTCTCTTTCTGGTCAAATAAATAAATAAAAATCTCAGAAATAATAAAATAAATGTTAAAAAGTGACTACCTCATAGGGTTCTTGTGAGTTTCAAGTGCATCAAGACACTAAAATACTTAGAACAGCTCCCAGCATACGGTGAGCAGTATTATTAGTAATAATATGTGTATTGTCTTTTGCAGGAAGAAAAGATTGCTTAATGGTCATAGGATAGTAAAGCAGAAATGCGGCCAGTGCACATTTCAAAGGGACATGCTAGGTAAAGCGCACACAGGAAGAGCTCAAAGCATCATAGTGGTTTTACTCCCTGGACCACTAAGTTCATGACTATCGTAAGAACACAGTAGACATGCTTCTCTGGAAGCAAAGACAATCCACCGGTGACGCTGGACGAGGCAGACGCTGGGTAGAAGGGAGGAGAGGTAGAAGGAAAAGACGACAGACCCAATGTCACACGGAGCCAGGCCCGCCAGTGAGAAAAGGGTGTGAGATGTGATCCGTGACCCAATACTTCCTGCCACAAAGCTGAGAACCCACTTTCAGCACAGCCCGCGGGCACAGCGCCCAAGGGGTCCCCTTCCGCCCTGACATCAGGACTCACAGGTGATGCTGCCCGGGTCCAAAACAGGATCTTGGGGGCATTTCTGCTCTTAGCCCCGGTCTTCCCACAACCCGGGTATCAACTGTCAGGCAGAGCACATCCCCTCGGAAGCTGCGAATTAGAAACTTTCGAAAGATAAAGCTCCTGTGTAACCACACTACGGGTGTCGTTTCATAATTCTACACTTTCATAACCTGTGTTTCCCGGGTGTAGCTGGCGTGACGAAAGTGACATACAACTTGCTCAACACTCCTGAGGAGTCAACAAGAGGCTGGCTTAGGGGCACTGACTCTGTTTTTCAAAAATCTGCCAAGCTGCATTTCGAATCCATTGACGAATCCAGGGGGAGGGGAGCCTGGGTGGCTCAGTCGGTTCAGCCTCTGCCTTTGGCTCAGGTCAGGATCCCGGGGTCCTGGGATCGAGCCCCACATCGGGCTCCCTCTTCCATTCCCCCTACTTGTGTTCCCTCTCCTGATGTCTCTCTTTCTCTCTGTCAAATAAATATATTTAGAAAATCTTAAAAAAAAAGAGAGAGAGAGAGAGAGAGAGAATCCAGGGGTTACCCTTCACTGACTCGAATTTTCTCCTGAATGTCTGCCCTACATCCAACCCCCCACCCCAGGCCACCTCCTCCCAGGCTGCTCCCCATGCTGGCCTTGGAGAACCTCTCCCATTTCCTGCACCTGGCTCCTTCTCTGTGGGGATGCCTGACCATGTCCCATGTCCCACTCTGTCTTATGTCTTCAATCAAACTATTTCTTCCGTGGCCTGGAAAAAGAGCTCAGGCCTCCTCTATTCTAAAAATGAAATTAAAGAAAAAACAAACCACCAAGAGAATGGCCTCAGCCCCTCTCCCTCAAGGACATGCTACTGTTCACCTCTTACCGCCTATCAGGGTTCTCAGACGCTGATCTGGGGACTGGCTCCTGCAGAGCCGCCCGTGAGCAGTCTGTTTCCGGAGCTCACCTGTAGAGATCTGACTCAGAGGTCTCATGTGGGGCCTAGGAAGTCATTATTTCTCAGGTTTCCTCCAGGTGATTAGTACTTTCCACCTCGTTTAAAAACCTCTGGTCTAGGGGCACCTGGGTGGCTCCATTGGTTAAGAGTCCTACTCTTGATCTCAGCTCAGTCTTGATCTCAAGGTGCATAGAGCCTACTTTAAAAAACAAAAACAAAAACACCAACAGCAAAAATTTCCTCCCTCCATTTACGTCATCATCGCCCACTGCAAACACCTGCCAAGCTGACTGGCTCACGGCTGCTTTCTCCAGGCAGCCAATGACTTCCGTCCAAGGGTCATGTTCAGTCTTGACTCTCAAGGCTTTTTCTTGGCTTCTCAGTGGCAGCCAAGAAGGGAACATGCTCCACTTTCTTGACGTTGTCTTCTGCCTTTTCTGCAGAGAGCCTTCTAGCCCCACTGTACCACCGGGGGCTTGCCACTTCCTGCCACCTCCTCGTGGGCAGGTGTAAGCCTGATTCCACTTGACGAGGCTTTGCACCTGCTCCAGCGCTCGAGAACTCATCCCGTCTTATCGTTTTAAGGAGCCTTGGAAGTGACTTCTGAGTGCACCTTTCCAGCTCAGACTGGCCCCGTGAATGAGGCAGCCCCCTTGCTGGGTATCTCATCCTTCATGCTAGCAAGTCCAGAGTCAACATTTCCCCCAAAGTAATCACCCGTCCAGAAAAATCCCCACTTCAGTCAATGGCTCCTTTGTCCAGTAATCTCTCTGGACGACCCCCCTTCCCCATGCTCTCACTCCTTTTGGATCCTTGCTTGGCAATTCAGATTTCTTACACCTCCCCTCCTCCCCCAGAGCCAGACGTGAGCTCTCTCCTCTGCCTGCCCTCCCTCCTAGCCCCATTCTCGTTTAAGCCCCAAACCTTCTACTCGTCTCACGAAGCGTTCCCCGCCCTCCGTCCACTGACCACCATTCGCATGGCGAGCTCACAGAGCCCTCACCACTTGCTGCCTGGTAATATTATTTTTCTCACCTTTGCATGAACTCTTGGGTGAAGAGGTCTTTTGAGGGCAAAGACTGTGTCTCACACCTCTTCAAAACCCCATCTTGTGCTAGTCTTATGCTTAATAACTATTACAGATTGTGTGAATGGAAACGAGAACTTTTGCCACCTAAAGAGCAATAGCAAGCCTAATTATTGGCACCAAAGGCAACGGGCTAAGGGAACGAATTCCACTCAACACCTAGGACAACTCATGGCAGAGCCTACCTGAATGCTTCCCCCTTTAGCACTCAACGAAGCTTTGTGGAATGAATGAAGTTTAAACAAGTCCCCCTGACCTCCATCCTTAACGGTTGGATCAAGCTCATTTCCTTTTGTCGGGATGTGATAGACACCCTCCGGCCCTCAGAGAACCACCTTAGAGATTACTGGACAGAAGAGCCCAGGCATTCTGCATGATTAGCAGTAGTGCCCATAACGATCATATAATCATAGAGTCTTAGCCCTTTCAGAGTCAATTTAAATTTGACCTGGGAAACCCAGGGTTTTGTGTGTTGGGGTTTTTTGTGTCATTCTGTCACACTAGTTCATCCCTTTGGAGCCTGCAGACTACGTCTGTCCTCAGTTTGTCTGGAGCGATTTCTTCCTCAGAGAGCCCGGGAGTCCACAGCTGGCGAACAGGACAATGAGAGGAGGACGCCATATTTTGTTCCGTTTTGTTTTTTCCCCACAGTCATTTCCGGCTGGGGCTGAATGTACCAGGATAATCCCAAGGAACATCTGCATTGCATGGCATCTGCTCAAAGCCAAAAGGGAGATCCAAGCCTGGTCCCATCATTCTTCTTGAAACCTTTCAGTGGCCTTCCAGTTGCTCTCAGGACAAAGACGGAGCTCCTTCCTAAAGCCTTCCAGGCCGTTCAGATCTGGCCACCACTCATCCCTCCATCCTTCCTGGCGCGCCACACCCCAGCCACCCTGACCTTCCGGCACTTTCTGGAGCACACGGTCTCCTCTGCCAAGAACAGGCCCCGGTCTCCCAGTGCTGCACGGTGTAACCCCTTCCAGTCCCAAAGGAAAAATCCTTTTTTTTTTTTTTTTTAAAGGTAGATTTGCTAAACCCCCAGACTGGATTAGGTTCCCTAAGGATCTTGTGGAGACCTCTGCTTTTCTTCATAGATACCGTATTGTGATCAACTCATGATTTGTGAGAATCCACCGAGTGGCTACCGCTTGGAGACACAAAGTTCCATGAGGGCAGTGACCCCGCTGTCCTTTCTCATGGCTGAAGCAGTCCCGGGGCTTAGCGGGCGAGGCACAGAAATTGCTCCATAAATATTTGTTGAATGGATAAGTGGAGTAGGGGGTGGATGCAAGCTGTTTGAGTCTCATGGCGCCCGGTTTGGATCTCTGCAAGGTCCCTCTGGGGAATGCGGCTCATTCTGAGGGACAGATGGACCTCGTACAGCAGCTCTGTGAGCCGCAGAGGACAAATAATGTGTATGGACAGGGGTGCCTGGGTGGCTTAGTGGGTTAAAGCCTCTGCCTTCAGCTCAGGTCACGATCTCAAGGTCCTGAGATAGAGACCCACATAGGGCTCTCTGCTCAGTGGGGAGCCTGCTTCCCTTCCTCTCTCTGCCTCTTTGCCTACTTGTGATCTCTATCTGTCAAATGAATAAATAAAATCTTTTAAAAAAAATGTGTATGGACAGAGGGAAGGCCTTCTGCCCACGCAGGACTCATCAGCTCGCAGGCAAGTCCATCGACGAAGGACAGACATATGCTGCCAGCCATGGGGATGAAGGCAGGACCTCTGGAGCCCCAGCCTGGCCGCCGCCCCCTCCCAAGGGACTAGCCCTGGCCTGTCCGACAGCAGATAGTCCCTGGACACGTGTGGCTCCGGAGCCCTTAAAATGCGGCCGTTGTGAATGAGGAACTGATTTTTTTTAAATGTTATTTTATTCTATAATAGACATTTAAAGTTAAAAAACGATCCTTAATTCAGTTAATAGAAAAAATTAAAGTTTTGGAACAGCTTCGACAGGCGAGACTCCTTTTTCAAGTGTGAGTCTTAGAAAGTTGACACATGTAAGAAAAATTTAACATCCCACTCGAAGCGTGGCATATACCAAATTTCAAAGACAGTGCCCCCCAAAAGACAGAATTTCTCATTAATAATTGTTATATTCTCTACCTATTGAAAAATGAGTTTAGAAACATTGGATCCAATAAAATGCATTCATAAAATTAAGTTAATCTGATTCTTCTTCTCTTTTCGGTGTGGCTGGGAGAAATTTATATATTGCCCCTGTGGCCCACATTGTATTTCTTTTGGACCGGGTTTCGCTAGACTGCCGATTTTAAGAAAGAAACACGGAAGAACATCTTTCTCTCAAATCAGAGCCCATCGGTTTTCTTTTTTTTAAGATTTTTATTATTTATTTATTTGACACACCGAGATCACAAGTAGGCAGCGAGGCAGGTGGTTGGCGGAGGAGGGGGGCAGCAGGCTCTCTGCTGAGCAGAGAGCCCGATGTGGGGCTCAATCCCAGGACCCCGAGATGATGACCTGAGCTGAAGGCAGAGGCCCAACCCACTCAGCCACCCAGGCGCCCCCCCATCAGTTTTAAACAGACATCACTGTCCGCCCTCCCCCGTTTGGAAGGAGGACACCACTGAAAGGAGAATCTTCTTCTTTACATGAAAAAAATATCATCGTATTAAATCCTGAAATCGTAGACACCTGGGTAATATCAAGGGTTGTGAAGAAGGAGCGCATTTTATCTTGGTCCACAGAGAGCCGTAACCCTCCTCAGTGTGGCATTTCCGACCATGAGGGAGCCGTAGATCTTGCCGAGACTTCTCGTAGGCCGTGCTGCCTGGAATATCAGCGAAAGCCATAATGAAATGAGATAGTGACTATAAATTACTCTGTTCTCCTGAAGAACCTTTCCTCCATAGATCTTGCAGGCCTTCGCAAATGCTAATTAAATCTTTCACAATGGCCTCCAAGGTCAAAATCTCCCCTCCTTGAACTGGTGAGAAAGCAGACATGCTGTGTTGTGCCTAAGGCCACAGAGTCGAGCCACGAAGACCAGGCAGGCCAGCTGCACCGTCTCTCTACTGGGCGGCTAACCCAGATTGCTTCTCCGACGATGCCAGGCACTTGTTTGCAGAATTATTCCTGCTTCCCAGACTGCCAGCCCACACTCCCTTGCTCCCTGGACCCCTGTCCAAAAGGAGTGAGTTTCTTTGGTGAGTGAGGAAAACAAAAACTGGTTTTACCAAGTACTTCTTGCACCGAGAGCAGATGACTCCACAACAGACTTCAGGCAGGTGAACTTGGACGGTTTCTGTGGAGGTATGGTTTGGAGCTTTGCTGTTCAAAATGTGATCGGCTGATCAGCAGCACTGATGTCATCTGGGATCTTGTTTTGAAGGCAGAATCTCGGGCCCTGCTACCGACGGACTGAATCAGATCGGGCCTTTGCACAAACTGCCCCGGGACTTAGGTGCACATTAAAGGTTGACAAGTGTCAAGTGTAGGGTTAGGGTTAGATCCCCGCTTCCTCACTATAGGTGACCGAAGGGATTCCACGAACACTCTCCTCTGGACATCTGTCCTGTTCTCTCTCCCTCTCTCTGTCACACACACATACACACACACACACACACACACACGACTATAAAACTTGGGCAGACTTGCTTCTTATTTCTAAGGCTTTCAGTCCCCCTTTCCTGGACACTGGAGTGCCCATACGTAGCACACTCTTGGTGCCTACTTACCTCCAACGTTAGAGGACCTCAGCAACCCCCGCTACTCCACCATCAGACTAGCAGCCTAGTGCAAACCCAGGTGAGTCTGGAGCCCAGGCAGGTAACACGGGGGAGCACAGACAGTCACACGCGAGTCAGAGAACTAAATCTGTGTTCTTCCAACACACACACATTTGGGCTACTTGTCCTATGCCGTTAGATGAAAGCTTGCTTTCCAAAAGCACACCCATTCTCATTTCTCATAAAACATGGTCTTACCATTTGCTTTCCCACTTTTCATAGAAGTGGAAGGGGCAAGAAATATTTCATACTTCCCTGAACACTCCTCCAGAGGCCGACTAACCGCAGAAACACAGCCACGGCGGGGCTTCTCTGGGGAGTGGGAAGAGCAGCACATACAGAAGGGGTGCACTGGTGGGAAGCGGGAGAGAGTCTCAGCTCCAGCCATTGTCTCCAGGGGGGAATCTGGGACCATTTTACCAGATCCTCCCACTTTTCGAAGAGAAGCCGGAAATCTGGATTTTTATGTGAAATCTCCCATTTTTTAATGTTGGCAATTAATTCGATTTCTTTAAACATTATGTGGGCCAAACAAAACATATCTACAAGCCAAAATCTACACCCTCTGGACTGTGGTTTCCATGTGTCTTAGAGCAGAGTCTCAAAAGAGAGCCTGTTACTGGTTTCGTCCACGGTGGATGTCCACCATGATCCTTTCAAGCGAAGGCTCGGAGTGTGGATCACCTGGAAGAAGCAACAGCCTATGCCCGCCTTTTCAGCAGGGGCTGAGCAACAAAGGGTCATTTTCAAAGAAGCAGAATGAATTAGGTAGCCAGACCAATAGGTAGGCCACGTTGTCAGATATAAAAACAGGAGATTCTGGGGGACAATAAACTACACACTTTATTAAAAGTCAGGTTTATTGGGGTATAAACTCACTCTTTTTCAGCTCACGGTTCTGTGAGTTTTGACTTATGTACACAGTCACGCAGTCACGACCGCGATCAACATAGAACAATTCCATCACTCCCCAAATTTCCCACATGGCCCTTTAAAGACAACCCCCTTCCCCTGCTCCTGGCAACCACTGATCTGTTCTCTGTCCCTCTAGGTGTGCCTTTTTTTCAGAATGTCATATAAGTGGCATTCTCCAGTATATAACCTTTTGGGTCTGGATTCTTTCATATAACATAATACATCTGAGATTTAATCACGTCATTACATAGATCAGAAGCTCATTTCTTTTTACTGCCGACTAATTCTCGGTTGCACGGGTGAACCAAAACATGTTTACCGTTTGCCAATTAAAGGACATTTGGTGATTGTGACTTGGGTCCCTGCAAACATTCATGGAGAGGCTTTAGCGAGAAAATAGTTTTAATTTCTCTGGGGTCAGCTACCTAGGAGTGGGAATTTTAGGTCTTACAGTAAGCATACGCTTAACATAATAA
Source organism: Mustela nivalis (assembly GCF_964662115.1). Classification (NCBI taxonomy): domain Eukaryota; kingdom Metazoa; phylum Chordata; class Mammalia; order Carnivora; family Mustelidae; genus Mustela; species Mustela nivalis. Next base: position 113,507,347 of record NC_139021.1, read on the forward strand.
ATCGCACAACTGTTTTCCAAAGTGGCTGAGACATTGGGGTTTCCAAGGAAATCGCGCAACTATTTTCTGAAGTGGATGAACCACTGGGCTTTCCAGGGAGCCGCACCGGAGAGTTCTCGTCGCTGTCCATCCTCTCCAGCGCTTGTCCTTGTCCACGTATCATTTTCGTTCTAGCCCTTCTCAGAGGTGTGGCGTACCACACACGTAGTTCATCCCCTAAATCTGTGGTCTCGGCCCAAACAGCTAAATATCATTTCTGATACGGTGTGTCATCCTCACACAGACTGACCCATCCCTCGTCAGCACCTTCTCGTGTGGAATAGAGTAAGTGGTTTTTAATTGCACCAGACTCAAATCCCCCAGACGTGACTCACGGCCTTGAGAGATGGTGGACCAGCGCCAAGAAAGGCCACTTTGAATCGCTCTTTCCCTTGTTTAAAAATCATACCACAGCCCAATATACACACAGAAGAAGTAGTCCAATTCTGGTTACCTATTAGCGGCGTCTGGTCCGGCCAGAGGGCGGGCACCTTCCCTTATCCCGGTCTACACCCCTCCACACCTGCCCCCCAACTCGACTGCGTTCACAAGAGACCTTTTGGAATGATGCAGAGAAGGCGAGCAGGGCCCATTTCCTGGCAATAAATTTAAAAGGTTGCTGAAGCATCCCAGAGATTTTCGCTCGGCCTTCCTCTGGCCAACACTTCTGCCATCCGCCAATCCTTAAAAATGGGGGTTTTTACATCTTATTCTCACAAACATCTTGGCAAATACCTTCCTCTCTACCACCACGTGGGGCAAACCCAGGCTTTTCCGTGCTCTAGAAGCACAGAAGTGTAACCGGGCTTCACGCGTGCTACACTAAGCTCACTGCACTTAGCGCGCATTTGCAGACACGTTTGCTGGGCTCCAGAGCAAAAACCAACCCATAGAAGCGCACCCTCGAATTAGGAGTTTGACCTGGAGGAGAAGGATGCCAGCTGCTTAATATTTCTGACTCTGCCTGCTTTCCAGAGGCTGGATTGGTAAGAGCAGAAGTGCCGGGGACGTCCCGAGGCCAGGTGGGAGGAACCGCATTGTTGCTCCAGTGGGAGAAGGTGCACACCCCCACCCTTGTTGCTGGAGGGACGGGCACAGGAGCTGCAGCCACCGTCCTGCCACAGGTCCTTCCATCCGCAACCCTTCTCCTGCGGCTTTTCTCGTGTGTTTACGGCACTGGTTCTCAACCAAGGGTGATTTTGCTACACGGGAGACATTGGGCAGTATCTGACAACATTTGGGGTTGTCACAGCGGCAGGGGAGGGAAGCGTTCCTGGCACAGAAGTGAGGAGAAGACTAGGCTGCTGCCAAAGCCCACGGCACACGACTCGGCCCAGCAGCGAAGAATCATCTGGGCCGACATCAGCAGTGCTGAGGCTGAGAAACCCGGTGCTAAGGTTTACACTGAAGTGAGTTCAGTCTTCCCCCTTGTAAGAGTGTGTAAGCTTGAGTCTCAGCAGTTGTGTGGTAAAGATGCATCCAAATACGGAAAAAGTATCCCGTTTTAAATCCAAGCCGATTTTCGGTATAGAACCTGCAAGATACATGAGTATACACTTTCTTCCGAGTATAAATCTCTCTTTCCATCAATCTCCTGAGTAAATAAGAGTCCACTGAAGAAAACCTTCATGTGAAGATTTCTGTACATCTAGAAATAATTACTAGTACCTCAATTGAGCTGTCAAGCAAATCCTACTTCTTTCTAAATATTTTTGGATAAACAAATAAACATATAGGCAACGGCGTGCAGGTCTGATTGGGACCCCCACCCCAAACCGCCCCCACCCCAGTGGCTTTAAGATGTGACAGTTACAACAGTTCTGGATAAGAGGCCATTTGGGTCCAATTGCTGTATTATGACAATATCCTTTAGTGTTTCAGTAACTAAACCCTCTTAATGACATCCTAGGGAGACCAGCTTAATATTGAATTCTAGCCTCAATGTCTTGGGTCCATGCCAAGGAAAATAACCCGCTCCCCAGAATCACTGAGAATTGATGGGGGTCGTCAGGCTAGTGAGTCAACTGTGTTTGAATTATAGGTGTGGGATAGCACATATGTGGCTCTTTCTGATGAAAGCTGTGTTTGGCAAGAATGTCGGACATAACGGAGCTGGCAAAGCAGGGCCTGACCATGAAGACTGAACACGAAGGCTTTTAAGGCATCCGTGTCTTACTATAGGGTCTGGCCTTTTTGAAAATGCAAGGAACTTGAAAATAAGCTGGGAATTCAACAAAATAGGGGACCCAAGATAGTATGCTCAAGCTTTGAGAGGACGAAGAGAAAATAAGTCTATTGGAATGGCATTTTGAATCCAGGACAAATGATACAATTATATGGGAGGAGGCACAAAGCTAAAATTTAGTAGAAGGGGACAGGTGAGGTCAGGGAACCACCATGACCAGGGGCTAGAGGACCTGTGGTTGGCATGGTCGCTCCTCAGTCATATTCTGTGACCTGACCACAGAGCTGGTGGTCAAGATTTGGTTGGTTTGAAGACTCAAGGACACTAGTATAGCCCACTGTAGAATTGAGGCTGAGTACTGTGCTACTATTTTTTAAGAGTCTGATTATCGCTAACCTGTGCCAAGCTGAAGTAATACTGTTTTGCTAACCTGACTTGACTAGGGGACAAGAGGATTTCCCCTATGAAGTGACTACACTCGAAACAGATGGTAGTCGACACTCTGTCCGTGGATTTTAACCACCGCTCCACAAAGCCATGAGATTCCGTACAGACCGTCTGCAGAAGAAAAGATAGACAGGCCAAGCGGGTAGGCATCTGAGGTCCTCACCCTCACTCTTCCCGGGAAAACTTCACTCCATCTCTTTTAAATAGTGATCCCTCTGTCTAACTTCTCACTCTAAAAAAAAAAAATAGATTCAGCTACTGAAAAAGGTTTGGAAAGCAATGTGTCAAGAGGCAGGGGTCCATGGCCTTGGTGCAAAAGATAGACCTATTTTTAAGAATGTCATCGGTGTGAATTGTTGTCACTTCGACTGAAGAACATGGTTCCAATAGGGAAGTTAATTCAGACAGTTGGAGTGACCATACATACCAAGGGTTTTGGGGTATTTGTTGTTATTGGGTGGATCCACTATGTGTGAATGTACTCTTACAGAAAACATGACTAACAGAGAAAAGTCCAAAGAAAATAAAAATCACCTGTCACATCAACATGAATGCCACTCCTTTGGTGAAAGCAGGAAAAAAAAAAAAGAAAGAACCAGAGATTCTAAGGTTGTTTTGCTTTGTTTGGTGGTGGTGGGGCGGGGGGTGGCATTTGTTTCTGGTCCACTGAATGGGAGAAGAGAGAGAAAACCTTCTTCAAGTTTCTATAATATTAATCTCATGACTTTACTATAGTTATAGGCCCTCTCCTCCTCTGACACTAAAAGCAGAGAGAATGGGTTCCTATGGTTACTACGGGAATGTCCAACTAAAGTCACTAAAATGACAGGGAAACTTGGCTTGTGGGCCATTGCTCATGGATAATGCCCAGAAGGAGATTTGGTGACATCATCAACCAACCTTCAAAGGCCACAGATGCTGCTCTGACTGTGGACCTGCACATTCGTGTCCCTTCTCTTGATCGCCATTGGTCAACTCCATCCCCCCCAGCCCCAAAGCCATTCAGACTCTGTCTGGGTGATAGTTAACACATCTAACCACTTCACCGAAAGACCAACAAGAGGAAACCACGAGTGAGAGAGAACGTTAGCTTATTACAGGGTCCGGCCACCTCACACCTCGTGTTTGTTCACTGAGTTTGCCAGAAAGTTCCCTTCTGACAGCCTAATTTACAACTTTCCTGGAGCTGCCAAATCATCACCCAGCAGACTTCTCCTGTTACTCCTGCTCTGCTACGCGGCTCTGGCCTCCTCATGGAGCTTTAACAAAAGCACTCAGACCAAGCACAAGGGTGACCCACATCAGGCACAAATAAGCTACCTGTCACTCACGGCCACACTTGGCAATTGGCAACAATGATGTGGGCGGCCAAGTAATGACAGCAGGGAGGTTGGAAGAAGAAATTTATGGGTTTCAGTCTAGATGCTTGGCATGCTGTCTGGCTGGAGGACTGAGCTCCCCACAGTTCAACAGAGAACTGTAAAAGGGTGTAGGTTAAGGGCTCCGAGGTGCCTATCAAGGGTCTCATCCGTGTCAAAAAAAAAAAAAAAAACGCTTTATTTAGTAGGCATTCGTAGTCCCTTGCCCTCAGCCAGTTCCTGGACCTCTCCCTGAGGGATACGCAAACAGAGGAGGAATCAAAAAACCAGCAAGTGACCAGCATCAGAACCAAACCCGTGGGTCTCGTTGCTAGCAGGCCCCCTCCAGGTGCTGGAATTGGGGTTCGTCTTTATTTACTCCCTGGGGGCTTTCTGAGATTTCTAAATGTTCTATTATAAACTCACATGCCCCTTATAACCAAAAAAATACCAATGTGGATAGAAAAAGCTGTGGAATCAGAACTGAATGCAAGTCTGTCGAATGACAAATCCAGCATCCTTCCCACTACTCCTCATGACTGCCTCTCACCCATGACCACCTTTAACACTCTTATGCGTTGTCTTTTTTTTTTTTTTAAGATTTTATTTATTTACTTGACAGAGAGAAATCACAAGTACACTGAGAGGCAGGCAGAGAGTGAGAGAGAGGGAAGCAGGCTCCCTGCTGAGCAGAGAGCCCGATGTGGGCCTCGATCCCAGGACCCTGAGATCATGACCTGAGCCAAAGGCAGCGGCTTAACCCACTGAGCCACCCAGGCGCCCATGCATTGTCTTTTTATTTAAGAAACAGCTGAAGAGAGTTGAAGGCATGTCAGGTCCCTTTCTAAGCAGCTTCGATGTGTTAACCTGCTTGAGCCTCACGTCACACTGTGGTGTGGGCGCGGTTCCTACTATCACTCTGCAGAGGAGAAAGGTACCTGTGCCAGGCAGCACAGCTGCGAGCAGCACAACGGGGATTTTTCTCCAGGCAGCCCAGCTCTGGAGGCCGAGGCCTTCATGGCTCTCTAAGCCGCCTCGACCTTCTCCTACTTCAGATACATCTGCTCTGAACTGCATATTCTTTTCCAACCCGGCCAGGTCCCCACCAGCTATGCTAGTGTCCGAACGGGGCGGTCAGGCCAAAGGAGCATCTTTATTAAGAGAAGGGCCAATTTGCAGGGCTAGCCTCATCCCCTCTCACCTGGAAGCCTCAGATGAGATCAACTCCAGTCCGTGACCACAATGGAGAGGAAGAAAAGATGTGAAAAGATCTCCTTCCCCACACATCGCCCCCAGGCATGTGCAGTCTGTAAGCTACGACATGTCCACTGCATCGTTTTCTCCTCAATGACCCTGGACAGTATGTAGTAGGTACACTGTCCTCAGTTTCCCAGTGAGGGCACTGATGTTCTCTGTAGCAGAGAGGAAAACCCACATCTATTGGTTCACATCCACAGCTCCTCCGCCTTTGCCCCCAACAAGTCTAAGGGCCCTTTCAAGTTCACGGTCTGTGCTCATGCTCCTGGCTCCGGGGGTCCTGTCCCCAACAGAGCGTGCTCTGTGTGTTGGAGCTTGCTGCTAGAGCATCCCAGTTCCCCAGAGACACTCGGGAGGCTCACTCTGGACCTGCCGAATGCAGAGATGAAGGCCTCTCTTTCATCTTCTCCCCTGCGGGTCTGGAACATCAGAGCCAGCCCAGGAGAGCACGAATCTCGGTCTGGGTTGTCTGCGGGCCGCATCTGTCTGGCCTTTCCCCGGCCTGTCCCTTCCCTCCACAGCTGGTCTTGGCGTGGAGGACTGAAGAATTTTCTGGATCCTGCATCGGCTCGCCCTCTGGCTTTTCATTTTCTTTATGTCCGTCTGACATGTTATTTACATGTGTCCTGTGCCATGGGCCTTTAACCTTCTTTCCAGAAGGCCCTCGCCTGCGAAACAAAGCCGCTGGCTAAAGAGGGAAAATACGGACATGATTCAAGATGTCTGGAAACCAGGTAAGCATGAAGGCTGAAAACTCACACAAGCTTGGGACCAAAATGTGCACCCTGAGTAGAGTAAAGACCCACCTGCTTTCCTGAAACGGTCCTGGTTTACACCTGCTCTCCCGCTGTAATGTTCAATGGCAGGTTCCTTCATTCTCAACCGTTTCCTAGTTGGGACAATAAATGATATGTGTGCCCTACCTGTAATGTGAGACTAGAGTCTACCAAATCATAGGCTCTCCAAGTCAAAGCCCCACGGACTGAGCAGCCCTCCGGTACCTGGGATCCCTTTCTAAACCCCACAACAGGATTTAGGTTCTGTGAAGCAGCCCACTCAGTCCACGGCCTCCTAAAGCTTTCGAGGTCGCTCCCTCTGGGTCCGTTTGTCTCACTGGAAGGCATTCACAGTGTGAACGGGGAGAACACTGGCACAATCCCTCGGTCACAGGGGAGGCAGAGACACTTTGCAACAGGAAGGAGGGGAGCAGAACGTTTGAGCATCCACCATGACCCATGTCTTCCCTCCACTGTATCCGCGTGGGCAGCAGGTTGGAGAAACAGGAACCACCTCCCCTCTTATCAGTGAGAGAGCTGATGCCCAGGAAAGTCCAGTGAACGGCTCAGAATCCCAAGAACTCGCTTCGGCAGGGCCGGGATTTGAACTCTGGGCTCTCAGAACCAGCGTGCTGCTTCTGCTGGGGCCTATGGCCTGCGGCTTGCATGCCTTCCTCACAGCCTTTCTCCCCTGGTGCTCGAGGTGGACAGCCCTCACCTCTCCTGCCGGGCAGCCTCTCCTGCTGGGCAGCCTCTCCTGCCATGTGGCAATTCCAGAACGGAGCCTTCTGTCACGGAGGGGCTAAGGAGACTCCAGGATCTTCCTCCAAAGAAAGAGAAGGATCTATTTTCGTCTCCACCCGGATCTGATATGAGATGGGCCCACAGGGTGTACATGACCATTCAGTCGTCCGAGCATCCTGGTGCCTCGTGAGGAAAAGGCAGGGGTTGAGAGAAAAGAGGGAACGTGAAGCTGCTCCGGTGTCCCCGAACTGTCACCACCGAGGCTCCACGTCCTGCCCAAGATACGGCCTCCGAGCCGTGTCTTCTGGAAGGTACCTGATGGAGCCTCAGGCACAAGCTCTTGTGCCAAGTCCCAAAAGGCCCAGGGGGGTGGCAAAGCCTCTGTCATGTCCTGTATCCTGAGAGGTGCTTCCAGGCGGGGGCAGGTGGGAGCGGGCCAAGCAGCGGAGAGCTGCCCCAGAGCTGGGGGGGGGGGGGGGCAGCCAGCGGATCCCAGCTGCAGCCACGGGCCGGAGGGAAGCCGGACCGACCTCACCCATTTAACTAATGTCTGAGGACACAGGAGAGTCAGGACTGAACCAAAAGGCAACTTCTAATGCACATGTGGGTTTTTTCAGGGATGCTATGGCTTAAGACAAGGCCAGGTAAGAAGAACGGGTCAGGTTTTTTTCCAAAAGCAAACCAGCCACAGCGGAGTTGGCACAAAAAACCAGCAAACCCTGTGAAAGATCCATCAAAGAAGTGAGGTTTTTAAACCACTGAGGGAACAGGAGTGACAATAAAAATGCGTGTGGTCCATAGAGAAAGAAGAGGTTCTAATCTCGCCTCGGTGGGCGTTTGCTCCCTCGTGCACCCGAATAATGCCTCATGGAGCAACGGCCTCACAAAGTGCCCTGAGCACACGTGGCCTGGCGGCGGTCGCTCAGAAGGCTCCGGGCGTGGGTGTGATGAGGCCACAGGGAGCTTGGCCAAGAGTCGACCCTGAGGCTGATCTAAAGACAGGATCAGTGAAGGGGAAAGAGAAGACTCGCACGCAAATCACTGTAAAATGGGGTAAGCCCCCAAGAGGAGGTACAAAGTCCCCGTAGACAGTGCTTGAAGGATGGATAAGTCATGCCCGCTGGGGGAGGTCAAGAGAGACTTCATGGAGATTGGAGGCGGCATTTGGGATAAGCCCGGGAGAGTCTGATGGAATTTCAGTGACCAAAAGGCAGAGATGGAGGTGGGGGAGGCGGTGGGGGGAGACATTCCAAAGAGGGAGAAATACTCCCACATTGGCACAGAGCAGGAAGTGGGATAAGGGTAGAAAGTCCCTTCTCTGTAGCTGAGAAGTAGAAGGGAAGTCAGGCAGAGGATTAGGCTCAGCCTCCAAGAGAGACTACAGACGTTATACTTCCTGTAGTAGGAACAGGGGTGTGGGGGAGGCCACTGGGCAGTTTTAAACATGATCCTACCTGCACTGGAGGAAACCGAGCCTGGAAGCGGGCTGTAAGGAGAGGTTCTGGTCGCCCCAGCCCTGGGTTACTGTGATCTCCTAGAAGTGGTGTAATAAGTGTGTGGATTTGAGGGATCAAAACGCTGGCTTTACGGAGAATCTCTCTAGGACCTGGAAAGTGATTCAAGGGGAGACAGGAAAGGGGAAGATCAAGGACCCCCGGGTAACTAGATCTCTCCTGTTCCTCTGATAGACAGTAGTGATGCGTTAATTATATTGTATTATATCTTGCATGTTATAATACAACTATATTCTATATTAGTCCATTATATTATAATTAATATTATCATATATATTTATTATAGTATGATATGTGATTATGTAATATAATATGTTATCATATATATTTATATTGCATTAGTATATAACATTATATTCGTGCATTATGTGCATGTGTAATGTATAAAAATGTTATATAATATAATACATACATATATTACATAGAATGAACCATTACCATTTGACCTATTTCATCTCAATTTTTTGCTCCACATAGATTTGCATGTATAAATCTGCAGATAGAAGGTCACTCACTTTCCCTTCCAAAAGAAGGCTCATCTGCTTTGTCCTCTGTTCTTTTCACTCCCCTTGGTCTTTTCTCCTGACTGCTGTCCTGTAGTGTGGCTAGAGGCTACTGTGGGGCCCTAAGGCATTTCTATTTATATTCCATCACTTCCAAATGCCTGACCTGGCCAAGGACATCAACGTTTGTGTATGTATGTGTGTGTGTGTGTGTGTATACACCACAGATACAGATATATAAAGATATATCTACATAAAATATCTGTTGTAAAAATACATAAATATTTTTTGTATTTATGTAAAATAAGTAGGCATCCAGGTGGCTCAGTTGGTCAGGACCTCAAGGTTGTGAGCTCGAGCCCTGCATAAGGCTCTGAGTTGTGCATGGAGCCTGCCTGAGACCCTCCCTCTGCTCTCTGCCCCTCCCCACCCCTCACATGCTCTCTCTCTAAATAAATAAATACATAAATACAAATAAAATATCTATAAATATACATGATATATGACTACATGAATTACCTATTTACGTATTTTTTAAAGATTTTATTTAGTTATTTGACAGAGAGAGATGACAAGTAGGCAGAGAAGCAGGCAGAGAGAGAGGAGAAGCAGGCTCCCTGCCGAAGCAGAGAGCCCGATGCAGGGCTCGATCCCAGGACCCTGGGATCATGACCTGAGCTGAAGGCAGAAGTCTTAACCCACTGAGCCACCCAGGCACCCCTGTTTACATATTTTTAATATATATACTTCAAACAAACTTTGTGGGTGTGATTAAAGGGACAGACCACGAGAAGAGAAGATTATCCTGGCTCAGTCAGGTGACCCCACCATGACCACATGACTCCTTGGAAGTGGAGAGACAGCTGTTTTTTTCCAGCTGGGGTCAGAGAGAGAGATTGAGGTCAGAGGTCGTAAGGATGTGACATTGCTGACTTTGGAGATGGAGGAGAGAGATGCAAGCCGAAGAACATGGGCAGCGTCTGAACCAGAAAAGGCCAGGGACCAATTTCTCCCGAAGAGCCTCGAGAAGGAACACAGCCAGAAGTCACTCCGAGACTACATGCCCTGCCTCTCCTACCTCATCAGCTTCCTGGCTGTATGGCCCAAGAATGTCACTCCAGCTATCTGAGTCTCCTTGGCCTCCACTTCAGTGGGAGCGATGGCTTATCAGGGAGTCAGGAGGCTCCCTCAGCTTTCAGATCCCTGACCCCTGGCTCCTCACGCTCAGGCCAGTCAGTAGGAAGTGGCAGTGCTTCTGCAAAAGGAGCGAATTCAACATTACTTCATCAGACCATGTCCCTTTTCTGCTCAGAACCTTCCAGATGCTCCCCTTCTTACTAACAGAAAACCTAAAGACTTCCCCTGTTCTCAAGGCCCTTCTGACACCATCTGACCCCATTTCCTCTCTGACTGTATGTCCTTCTACTCTTCCCTTTGCTGATACTGCTCCCATCACTCCAGCACCCATGCTGTGTCCGGGGCACACCAGGCGGCTTCCAGCCTCAGGGCATTTGCACGTGCCGCTTGCTGTGTCTGGAAGCCTCTGGCTTCATATCCATGTGGCTCTCTCCCACAACTCAAATACTACCTTCTCCTTGAGCCTTCCCTTATAACCCAACTTACAATGGCAATAACCCCCAACCAAACACTCTCACGCCCTCCTCCAGGTTTCTCCGTAGTTAGTTCAGCCTTCTAACATAACACGTACTTCCTTCCTTTGGTTGCCTTTGTTTCCTCCCTTGGAACATAGCTCTTGGAAGGATTTTCATGAAGGACATCTGATAGGTAATTGAGAAGTAGGTTTGAATGAATAAATCAGCAGTACACAACCCTATAATGAGGAAATCCTATTGGCAGTGTCTCCATTGAAGACCCATCCTTCTACTTACAAATGGAAAATGAAGCCAAAACAAAGAGTAACCTCCCTGTCAGTGCACAAAGAAAGAGCAGCTATGAGCAAGTCTTTGACCAATCTCACTGAGCCCAGCCAGCCCAAAGGAGAAACATGGTCAAGGCTCTTGAGACCCAGCCCTTGTGTCCGGGACAGAGACAGCAGCCTTCCAACTTCCCGGTCTTCCTGGTTTCGGTCAGCCTCTAAAAACTATAAGAACAGTCTGTCTCAGTGTTTCAGTACTTCCGCTTCCAGGCCCAGGAAAGAACAGGAAGTGTGGGGGTGTGTGAAGAGGGAGAGAACAGAAGACCTAAACTCACTACATGTGAAGGGCTGAAAGACTTCCTCTGTGGCCTGTCACAGCACATGGGTCTCCCTGTGTCTTCACCGCAAGCAGAAGCCCAACGCCAAAATACAACCATCGATACTCACTTAACCAACTCAGGGACAATGAGGTGCCTAGCAGAAGATGGACATGGTCCGTGCCCAGGGGAGCTAGCCCTTCACAGCACCGTTAGAGGGACAAATATAGTTCACGTTTCACCTGGCCAATATCCACCCTGACCAGGTGGCATTTCCAAGAGGTTCCCCAAGGCATGTGGTAGACTCTGAGTACTTGTGTGCTAGGTACTTGTGGCAAGCTCTTGAAACAGGCCAACAAAGACTGTAATCTTGGCCTGCCACCCTCGGACCAGCATAAACCACCTAAAGGAAGGACTGTGTTCACGTCACCTACTGCCATGTCCCAAGCACTCAGCACAGTGCCCCATCCTCTCAACAAATACTCTTTTCCTAAAATAACCAAATCCTCAGCCTCGCCATCATGACACCCACGCCGTGAAGCTGTGTGACGATAGCATGAAATCAGCTGTCGAAGTCCCTACCCAGTGCCTGGAACGTGACCAGGGTTCATCTCAATGAACCGCTCCATTGGTCAGAGGAGGTCTGGTCAGCTCTGGATGGATTCGGGTCTATCCCTGTCTCCCTAACGCTTTGTTCAGTCTGGAATTTTGGACTACGCAGAGGCTTCATGGGTTGACTATCAGCGAGATGCGTTTCTCTGAGCAGAGTCCTGGTTAACTCAAGCCAAAGCTCTGGAAAGGGGAAGAAGGTGCTTCTGTATCCCAGCCTCTGGGGTGCCTCGCAGCAGAACCGAAACACCATGACTCAGCACAGCCCAAGTCGTCCCATTACGCGCGTCCAAGGTCCCTCCCTCTCTGCGGCTGGCCTGCGGTGGGCTCCTGCTTCCACTGTACCTGACAAATGGATTTATCAGAGCAAAGGGGGGCGACTGGAACATCTCTCCAGCCTTTTCTCTGTTAGGTTTCCAAAGTTGGACAGAGAGAAATGCCCAAAGTCCTTTCCCTTACTGTAAATGTTCATGCAAGCCCCAGCGGAGCCTCACTTGAAGTTCACGTTCCCTCCTCCTCAGCAAGTCCAAGGGCCCCCTCTTGGGGGTGAAATGTAGACCAAAGGCCTTTCTAGAGGTGAAATACTGTAGGATTCACGCAAAGCTTCGGAGGTTCGGCAGCGAATCTCCCTGGTGAAGAGATGTGGGTCTCACACCTACAGGCTGAACCATGTTTTTGGGGAACCCTATGCTCTCTCTAATACTTCTCTCTGCAATAATAACGTAAAGGAGATCTCTTGCAGAAATAAAAGCAAAGAGCCTTGCTCAGGGTCAAAGGTGTTTTCTGAAGAGGTCTGTGAGCATAAGATATGAACAAGACAGGCAACCTTGTGCACAATAACCATTTCAATAGAAGTACTTATGGCTATAAGCGGGTTTTCTTCGGCAATCCTGGTGGAAATGGGGAATGTCTCTCAAACAAACAGAAAATACAATGACTCCAATAATTTCAAGCAGCCATCCCCATCACTGGGTTTAGGCCTGTGTGCTACCTTTTTCTTGTTTTGGACACTTAGCTTCCAGTTAAACACCCTGATCAACAGTAGCAACGTGACGAGGAATGGGTAGTAGGATCTTTTGATTTTTTTTTTTTTGGTTATGTTTTTTCAGGACATGCATTGGAGAAGTTTCCTGGATTCTTCAGGAACAGCTCAAAGTACCGGTGTAAAACCTTCCCACGAGGCAGGCAGCACCCTTCAGGCTCCGTCTTCCTCCTGAGCACCTCCTGTTGTGTTGCTCCGGGTGTAGGAATGCGGCAGTGAATGAGGGAGGGATCCCTCACCCCGAGGAGGTGGTGCCCTGGAAGAAACTGTGTAAGAGGGCTGGACGTAAGCAACAAAATACAATAAGCGTGATAAGCAAAGCATGTGAAGAGTGTGAGGCCAGGGAGTGTAGGCCCACTTCCTGGAGGGTAACATTCAGCCCTCCTCTTACAGGACAACTAGGAACCTACGAGAGAAATGACAGAATGGTAGGCCAGATCCACAGGCCCGGCTTTCTCTGGGCATTGCTTGATTAAGAAAAGCTGCATGAGGGGTGCCTGGGTGGCTCAGTCAGTTGGGCATCTGCCTTCGGCTCAGGTCATGATCCCAGGGTCCTGGGATCAAGTCCCATATTGGGCTCCCTGTTCAGCAGGGAGCCTTCTTCTCCCACTGCCTCCACTACTTTCTCTGATCTCTCTCTCTCCCTCTCAAATAAATAAATAAAATCTTTTAAGAAAGGAAGAAAGAAAGAGAGAAAAGCAGCAATGTCCATAATAGCCAAACTATGGGAAGAGCCTAGATGCCCATCAACAGATGAATGGCTAAAGAAGATGTGGTGTATATATACAAAGGAATACTATGCAGCCATCAAAAGAAATGAAATCTTACCATTTGTAATGACTTGGATGGAACTAGAGGGTATTATGCTGAGTGAAATAAGTCAATCAGAGAAAGACAATCATCATATGATCTCCCTGATATGAGGAATTTGAGAGGCAGGGTTGGGGTGGGGAAAGGCAGGGAAAAAATGAAACAAGATGGGACCAGGGAGGGAGAAAAACTATAAGAGAATCTTAATCTCAGGAAACAAACTGAGGGTTGCCTCGGGGGTGGGGGGACCGGGATAGGGTGACTGGGTTATGGGCACTCGAGAGGGTGTGTGATATGGTGAGTGCTGTGCATTGAGTTAAGACTGATGATTCACAGACCTGTACCCCTGGGGCAAATAATACATTATTTGTTAATAAATTTAAAAAAAAAAAGAAAAGAAAAGCTGCTTAAAACCCGTAGGAGGACTCAGAGCTGCCTTTGAAATGATGCAGTGATACACCTCGTTCTGAGGTCTTTATACGCTACTTCTAAAGCAAGAGATAAATTTTCTTGGTTGTCTCTTAGGTAAGCCTTCCAGTCAGTGACATCCAAGGCCATTGGTGCTACGATTGGATGAGAAGAAAGGTGCGTGTGAACACGGCAAGAGCCTTACGGTATGCAAGGTGACTTCACCCCCTGCCCCCCACCTTAGGCTTAAAATTGAGAAACTCAGAGATGGCCACAGCCCCGGGTCACTGTGTGCAGAAATGGGAAATGTCACTCACCGGTCCTCCCCCAGTGTATGACCAGAATCATCAGCCTATAGATTTGGGAACTAAGTGGCTTGGCCATTTTGCACGTAAGCTGTACACACTGGTCCAAAGGAGACCAGTGAGCAACAATTCAATTGAGAGTTCACTGAACCCTCTGGTTAGGGAAGGAAATTGCTGGTAATCAATTGCAGCAAGCACACAGGCTCAGGGCCAGGAAGAGAAAAATCACTTTAATGGGCAAAGCAGATGTTGCTAAATTCATTGCAAAAGTGAGGTGGGCAATGAGCCAGGCCTTGCATGAGAGATGCTGATCTGTTCTCCTGAATGAAGAAAACAGAGACACTTCAAACAGGGTTTTCTACAAGGGAAGCCAGAGGTCTGTGTCCCTGTTAGATTGAATAAAAGAAAACGCACCAGGGTGTTCAGGTCTTCTGTACCATTACAGGACTTCAAGCTGTTAACATCTCGTAAGGACTTTAAACAAATCCAGGATACCGGCTAAAAACTGTCTGGGGAGTCTTTATTCAGTTCCAAGGAGACCACTTGTTTTGGGGGGAGGACCGGCATCTCAGCATCAGACCTGTTTCTTCCGTCGGAAAGTTGGCTCCACCATCAAGAGGTTCTATGACCCTGGGCAACATTTTTAATCGCCTTCGGTTTCAGTTTTATCAGCTGTGAAATGGGCCTAATCTCGGGGACACTGTGAGAGCAGGGGTGAGGATTAACAAGAATATCCGTAGAGTAGAGAAGCTCCCTCAAGCAACGGTGTGGTTTCAGAGCCCTGACAAGACCAGAGCCATGAGGATGTGGCAGAGTTGGAATCAGCTCGTTTAGCCACCGCCTCTCCATAATGAATGGCATCACAGGCCCTATGTTTGTTTGTATGTTTAGGTGGGTTAAATATCTCTCGGGCATAAGAGAATTTAGAGAGTGCAGCACAGGCCCTGGGAAGGTCACCAAGTGTCCTAAGAATGTTTACATGAAGTGGCTTCTCATACAAGCCCCCTACAGAAAGAGTCCATTCCAATTTCCCAAATCGGAGATGTTCCTTCCTCACCAAGGGTGAACCAGAGCCCCTCCTCGGAGAATCATCACAGCTTCCCCTGGCACCCCCATTTCCACTTGCGCAGACATTCCCCCCCAGTTTTCAACACTGCCTGAAACCTGTCCTGGAACGAGAGAGATTTACTGTCGAACGTATTCATGGAAACCTGTAACAGCATCCTGCTCGGTTCTGTGGCCCGTCCTCGCAAATGCTCTGAGGTTGGTCTTGCCCTGAATTGTGTGGGTCTCTCCTAAGAGTTTTGTAACTTCCTGCAGTTCAGATACGAATCTTGAACTAGTTAAAAATCTCCAAACCAGACAGCAGAGAAACCAGAATTCTCCCTCACTTACCCCACTGTGTGACCCTGAGCCGTTTCTCACCCTTCGTAAGCCTTGGTTTCCTCGTGGGTGAGTTGCAGACAATGATAGTGTCTTCCTCCTCGGGTGCAGCTTTATAAGATCTGCATATCTAGAAACTACAACGTGCTTGGCACCTCCGCGTTGCCTGTCCTAAAGCTTCTTCAGCCAGACTACCACACTATACTCATGTCCCCTGAGAGTTCCAAACCTCCAGCCATTTCCATAAAGCGGCCACTCTTCGGAAAGTGATGTCCCTCTCAAAGCATGTTTGCAAGTTGCCATCAGCTTCAGAATGTTCCTGATAAGTGAGCAAAGCTGTTGAGGGCCTTTGGCAGTGCACTCCTGGGGGCCGATGGGAGAAGGATGTTTACCAAAGCCTAAAGGCCAGGTCCCGAGCAGAGAACATTTTGGCCCAGAGAGATCCCACACAAGGCATTTTTGCCAAGCGCAGTCTCCATTCTCGGGTCCTGAAGTCAGCGTTAGAAACTAAACAAACCTTCCCGGGTTCACATGTGTTTACTCTTGGCAAAATGCAACTTCCTGTTCAAAAGGAAAGGGGCCGTAAAGCTTTCTATAGCCTTCTCGGACACAGAGTCTCTCCTCAAAACAACTGATGGGCTCAGCATCAATGAATCCCATGTACACAATGAGAATCTCCCTTCCCCTCCGAGGGTTTGCATTTTCATAGGGAACACACTCGACAAAACCAAAACAAATATTTTTTCAACTGCTGGCCCATGAGAATTGCTCAGGCCATTTCTTCTTCTGAGAGCAAGAACAACAGACATCAGGAGGGAGCCAAGTTACATGTCCTGTGTCAGAGAAGTCACTTCTACACACTTGGGGGTTGAGATTTCTGTTACGCAGAAAGTCACGAAGTTTAAGTTCCCACAGCCGCTCCGACCACATTCCCCAGTGCGAATACAGAACAACTGGGTCTTTCATTCTATGACCGTGTCCCCAGCCACACCCCACATGGTCCTGAATTCCCTTGGATGGTCCCATGCCCTGTGCTCAGCTTTGCAAACAGACTGACAGCCCCTCACCTTTTATAAGGACCCTGGAGAACTTCTTCAGTGTATATGGGTGGGAAGGGGGCTTTCCGTGATTTTTATGGCAACAAGAAGAGTTAGTATAGACTCTGGGCTTATTTCTAATCCGAGGGCTCTCGATGTTCCTTGGATCTTTAAATCATGAAACATTAAGTTTGTAAAGGACCTTAAAAACCATCTGGCCAACCCCTCGCTGTGAACTATCGCACTTAGCCTAGCAATCTCTGACACGGTACCATGAACAGAGTAAGGATTCGGGAACAAGCAGGTTAAGAGCTGTACTAAGTCTACAAAATCAGGATTCCTGACTCTGGGTTCTGCCTGATCCCCACAGTGCTAACTCTTGTGTAAGCTCCTTGCGGGCTGCGAGGAAGTGCTTTCCAGTTTTTGATTCCCCTGGGCTAGGCATTGGACTTTGCAAGCTCCCAATACAAATATTTTGAATGAGTAAAAGAATACATGGAAGCAGTTACACGGATAAGCTCAATGCACAGGGTCGCTCCGGCTTATAATGGTTCGATTTAGGGTTTGGGGACTTTATGATGGTGGGAAGGCAATATGCATTCGGTAGAAATCGCCCTTTGAATTTCGAATTTTAATCTGTTCCGGAGCTACCCAGACAATGCAATGTGATCCTCTCCCGGAACGCCGGGCAACAGCCTCAAGGCAGCCCCCCCATCACAAGGGTCAGCAACCTGCATGCTTCCCACCAATCTGCCCCCCGACACACGTCCTGTTTCTCACCTCGGCACAGGGCTCCGTCGATCACATGGGAGAGTCAGCACTTGGTTATCAGATGGACTCTGTGTCAGACCCTCTATCCCACTTGCAGGCAGCGTGAGTGTTCTGAGCACCGTGAAGGCTGGCTTAGCTGAGCTGGGAGGTTCAGCGGGTTAGTGCATTAAATGCAATTCAATGTTTAATATTATCAACTTGCAATGCGCTTATCAGGACGTTGCCCCCTCGTGAGTCAACAAAGGTCTATAAATATCATTATTTTATCTTATCTTATTTCATTTTTTGTTTTTAAGATCTTATTTATATATTTGTCCGAGAAGGAGAGGGAGGGCAGCAGCAGGCACAGGGAGAAGCAGGCTCCCCACTGTGCAGGGAGCCTGATGAGGGACCTGATCCCAGGACCCTGGGATCATGACCTGAGCTGCAGGCAGATGCTTAACCCACTGAGCCACCCAGACACCCCGATTTTATTTCATCTTAAGTAAGCTTTATGCCCAACATGGGCGTTGAGTTCTCAACCCTGAGATCAAGAGTCGCGTGTTCTTCTCACTGAACCTGCCAGGCACCTGGTAAATATCATTCTT
The DNA here is from genome assembly GCF_964662115.1 of Mustela nivalis. Lineage (NCBI taxonomy): Eukaryota > Metazoa > Chordata > Mammalia > Carnivora > Mustelidae > Mustela > Mustela nivalis. Next base: position 113,525,315 of record NC_139021.1, read on the forward strand.
GAGTGATTTCAATATCATCCGGCCTGAAAAGGAAAATTCTTTCCTTCTCTAGGACTCTGGATTTAAGAAGTGGATGTGTGCATAGTCCATACATGCCTTTGACCCTTCCCTTTCAGAGTCCTTCTGGACAATTACAAACTGAGAGAGGCAGTGAGGACAGGAGGTATCCCCGCCCCCCGCCCCACCAACGCCGCCAGTTCTCGTCCCACAAACCAAGGCTACCCAAGTCTATCACTGACTCACACCTTTAATGAAAATGGCTTTTTACCTACCTACCCATCTCATCGGCAGCATCCCTACCGGGGGGACCTCTCCCAGTTTTTGGACTCAGTGAGATCTTTCGTTAGTTCCTGCTCATGGGCATATGCTGTGATCTCGGTGTGAAAACTGCCAAGCCATCAGTGTGATTGCCATGACCACCACCATCACCAAAACCAGCAAACCCCACCGCCATTTCCACTGAAAACCAACATCACTACCACCACCAGCACGGGCCATACACAACTTCCACCACCCAGGGCCTGCCGCCTCACCAGTCCCCCTTTATACCTGAAGAAAAAAGAAATTCTTCCTCACTTAGGAGCCAGCTCAAACAGAACTTCCTCAGTCCTTCCAGAATCTGGAGCTAAGCCCCTCTCTGAGCTCCAGTGGCTGCTTGTTCTCAGAGATGTGACTACGTCTAGCACATAGCATTTCAGTTTACTCTACAGCGTATCCTTTCTAGCAGCTCATATCCTCTGCCGGACCCTCAACCCTGACTGAGAGGAAATATTTAGGGAGAGTCTGAACACGAATTGCAGAGCAATAAGGGTCAAGAGGAAGGAAACGTAGCGGGACTGTGGCCCAGAGAGCGGAGTGGGGATTCATCTGCCCAAGCAAAGACCAGAGCATTTCAAGGCTTACAGACCTCGCCCCTCAGCAAAGCCTCGGTATGACTGCTTTTATAGCCTGCCTCTTCCATCTGTCTGGGTTTCTCACTTTCATTCAACTATTCATTGAACAAAATCATAAGGTTCCTGTTCAGGGACGGCTGGCTTCCTCCGTTGGTGAAGCATGTGACTCTTGATCTCTGGTTTGTGGGTTTGAGCCCCACATCGGGTGTCAAGATTACTTAAAAATTAGAAATAAATAGGGGCAAAAAAATAAAAATAAAAAATAGGGGTGCCTGGGTGGCTCCTGGGTCATGATCTCAGGGTCCTGGGAACGAGCCCCAGGGCTCCCGGTTCAGAGGCAAATCTGTGTCTCTCTCTCCCTCTGCCCTACCCCTCGTGCTCTCTTTCTCTTTCATATAAATAAATTAAATGCTTTAAAAATTTAAAAACAATAAATAAAACTTTAAAAAAAATAAAAGTAAAGCCCCCATTCAGTACCAAGATGGCAGGTACGTTGGGGAGATAAGCAATTGGACCGCTCTGACACAGGACTAGAACAGGGTACGGATGGGACTCATGGGAAGCCTCCAGAAGGAAGTGAGGTTCAGACTGATATCTGACGGCTGGGTAAGGGCTAGTCAGGTAAGGAGAGAAGAGAAGAGTTCATGATGTGGAAACAGATCTTCTTTTTGGAACACACTAAGCTGATTACCATCCAGCCCCCCGAGATTTCCATCCTCACCATCTGGAATGCTGTGCTTTATGTGGATCTCTAACTGGACGGCTTCTCTTCACTCGGGCTTTATCTGGGATGTCACTTCCACAGACAGACTTTCTATAACAACCCCACATGAAAGATCCCCTTTCCAAACACTCACTAGTGTTCCCAAACACGAACATGGGTTGGAATCGTGGGGAGTTTGAGGGGGACGTTGTTAAAATGCGGGGTCTGATTCAGGGGTCTCCTGAGATTCTGCATTTTAACAAGGTCATTGCCAAGGGTATGCCGACACCACGATGCCGTTGACCCAGGCACCACGCGCTGTAGCCCTAGCTACAACACAGCCTCACGACTGGTCTTCCTTCACCACTCTTAATAGCACAAAACCACCTTGTTCATTCATTTTTTCTATATATTGTCCTTCCATTCCGCGCTACCCCCGCCACCAGAACCTCGACCCAGTGGAATTCGTGTGCTCCGTACCATCTTTCCTTTCGTCCGCCTGGTTTTTACAAGGCCCTGTGAGCACTTAGAACATTTTGAAACTGGACAGATGCATAGACGGCATGTGAATTCCTGAGCTTACCTCTTAAGATCGGTCTCTGTCCCCGAGAGTTCACATCTGTCATCGCAGACATGTGTCGACTTTGCTCTCAGTTCCAGGCCCAGGGCTTAGAACAGTCAACGCCAGACATACGGAAGCACTTAATAAATTTTTGCTGATGGATGAGCAAATCAACGGACGAGTGACGTGGATGGATATGGGCCTTTGGAAAGTAATGTCAGGAACAGACCAGCAGAGAGAGGGAAAAGGCTTTCATAAGCAGAGGGAACCACGTGGGCAAAAGCAGAAGGGGCAGGAATGACTTGGTTTGCTCGGCAGTTGGCAAGCTGGGACCAGAGTTCCTGCGAAGAGGTGAGGAGAGCATTGGAGGAGGTTGAGGGAAGGCTTACCAAGCTGGGCCTCACTTGGGGTAGCAATAAAAATAAACAAATGGAAAGCACACACACCTTCACGGACCGGCCCCACAGCTCTTTGGAATAACTTGCCTGGCTACCCCAAAGTGCGATCGAAAGGCAAGAAAAGTCCACTTCCTTGGGATTACTCCATGTTAGTCTAACCGATAGCCTCTTTCTTTCCACAGACAGTATTTTTTAAAGAAATTTTTAATTGTAAAAGTAATATATGCTTACTGTAGAAAATTCCCAAAAGTCACAGAAAATGAAGTATCCATCCTGTGAACATGAATACAGCCTTTCCCCAAGAGGGGAGCCCCCTTCCTCAGAGAGCGGCCATGCCCGTGATGAAGACTTTGGCACAAGCACAGGAGCAATGGTTAACCTCAGTCCCAGTGAGCTCCTGGCTTGGGACCCTGGAGAGCGATTTTATCCCTCCACCCTTCGTTCCTTATCAGTCACAGAAGGAATTCTCCAATGAGTGGTTTTCCAAGTATGTTCCTTAGAGCTTTGTGGAGATTTCCAGGAAAGGTGTGGGCTCAGCTGCAGCTTTTTTGACTTTAGACAAAGCATTTCACCTCCCCAGGCTTTGGTCTCCTCATGCATAAGACAAGCCTTGTGTCACCTACCGTACTGGATGCAAGGAAAACACCGTTATCTCACACACATAAAATGCCGAGCACACCGCAAAGGCCAGAGCAGGAGCTCACTTTTCCTGACTCCCTCCTGCAGTGCACATTCCAACATTCAATCTGCTCACCAGCCTTGGAGATCGGCACTTTGTAGTAAGTATCTATCATTGTCCCCATTTTGCAAATGGGAAACTGAGGCTGACAGATCAAGTAATTCTTTTTTTTTTTTCCAGTTTTACACAGATCTTGGATTTGATCCCATGAATCTGGTTTCATGAAACTAACTGCAGCTCACCTATTTTGAGTGCCTACTTGATGGTGGACACCGTTAGAGAAGCTTGGGTTCATTTAATCCTTACGTCAATCCAAGGGAGCCTGCACTACTTTTACAGATTGGGAAACCGAGTCGCGGGGATATTAAGTACTATGATAGCACTGCTCTTTTTTAAGTCGACTGTTGAGGGGGTGCCTGGGTGGCTCAGTAGGTTAAGCCTCTACCTTCAGCTCAGGTCATGATCCCAGGGTCATGGGATCGAGCCCCTCATTGGGCTCCCTGCTCAGCAGGGAGCCTGCTTCCCCTCCCCCACCCCGCGCCTATCTCTCTGCCTGCTTGTGATCTCTCTCTCTCTCTCTCTGTCAAATAAATAAATAAATAAATCTTAAAAAAAAAAAAAAGATTTAAGTCGACTGCTCAAAATTGGCTATAGTTTCTCTACTGGACATTAAAAGTCTGTACAATTAGCTAAGTGATCCTTTCAAAAACATGTAAAAAGAGTTATTCTCTCAAGTGAGAACCCCCAGGGTAGGAAGTGCATTAACTCAAACTTCACAGCAGCAAAGGGTGACAGTCCACCAACCCTTGCCTCCTGCTGCCCATATCCATTCAATGACGAGTCCCACAGTCTCACCTCCTCAATATTTCTCACGTGCATCCCTTCCTCTCCAACTGGCTCAGCTGCTCTGATTGGGGTCATTTTGCCTCTCCACAGTCTCCCACCTTGTCTCCCTGCTCTGGTCCCCAGCCCCCCATGGTCTCCTTAAACCCACCCACCACACTGCAACTCCCCACTGAAACAGCTCCCCCATGACCTACAAGTGAACGTCAAGCTCCACACCCCTAGGATTGTCTCCAGCCTCATTTCCCAGCTTAAAGCCTGGATCTGAGCATCCACAGGTCGCTCCCTGGACCTCTCACCCCCAGCGCTGCTCCCCACCTTTGTGCCTTCTTACACATTCACGCTGCATAGAAACCCTCTCCCATCCTTCTGCTTGGAGCTAACTCATTCTCCTCCTTCCCTACAGAGCCAGGCTGACACATGTACCCCTCCACCAGGCAACTAATGCACCCAGCACTCAGCACATTGAGCTGAAGGTGTCTGCTTATATGACGGTCCCACACCCCGCACCCATACATTTCCCGAGGACATTTATTCTTCCCTGCATCCATGGCCCTCGTGTCACAGAGTGTGTGTGACCCAGAGTCAGCACTCAATAAATCTTTGTTAAAGAATCGAACCAATTGGGAAACTCAAGATTATAATGGGCGCTGTGCCAATCTGTGGCATGTCATCAGGTATATTAACCCTTAAACTCTCCTAAGCTTGAGTCGTTCTATTAAGCAGTTAACACCGACCACTGGCTCTTCTAAGTGCTTTTAATCTTCCCGATCATCCTATGAGGTGCTGCTACTGTCCCCACTTTATAAATGTAAGAACTGAGAGAAATGACTTTTCCAGAGTCACAGACCTCGTATGTTGTAGGGCTGTGATTGGAATCTGACTATAGGGTCACGTTCACAACCGAGAACTATTGAGACCGTAATGTGATGTCTTTTGGACAGTAATATCCAAAAACATGCATGGTAAATTCATGCACCGGAGCAAAAATAAGGGGCAAAATAACCTCTGTCTTGAAAGAGAACCAAGAGAGATCTGGAATCTGCAGACACTGTCAGAGCATGGCTGGTGTCAAGAAGAGAGTGTCCCCGGGCATATGTCTCTACGCGTAGCTCCCGTCCTCCCAAACAAGGAGCTAGTGCCAGGGCCGCCTCATTTAAGCTACTGTTCAGCAGCTGAAGGCAAAGACCTTGGGATCACATGGTCCTAGTTTAAAATTTCAATTCCAGGGGCTGGCTCAGTCGGTGGAGCATGCGACTCTTGGTCTCGGACTTCAAGCCCCATGTTGTGGGTAGAGATTACTCAAGAATAAAATCTTGGGGTGCCTGGAGGGCTCAGCCAGTCAAGTGTCAGACTCTTGATCTTAGCTCAGGTCCGGATCTCAGGGTTGTGAGTTCAAGCCCCGAGCAGGAGTGGAGCCTGCTTACATAAATGAATGAATGAACAAATAAAATCTTCACTAAATAAATAAATAAAGTTTCGATTCCATTCACCTGAGCAGCAAATAAATGACCTTGTCTAAGCCTCGGTATTCTCATCTGTAAACTAGAGACAATGGCACTTGACTGGTTTTGAGGATTGAAGGAAAGAATACGAGTTAAATGGCTGACTTACAGAAGCCACTGAAAACAGCTGCTGTCACTTCTGTGATGTTGATTATTATCACGCAAGCACCAAGTCAGAAATCATTCCAGAAAGGAAGGTTAGAATTGTCCACTCGGGAGGCAACAGGTGTCGGCCAGGATGCAGGAAAAGGGGAATGCTCGTGCACCGTTGGTGGGAATGCAGGTCGGGGCAGCCATGCTGAAAAATGGTGGAGTCTCCTCAGAAAGTCAGAAATGGAAATGCTCTACGACCCAGCAATTGCACTGCTGGGAAGTTACCCAAAGGATACAATAATGCTGCTTGGAAGCGGCACAGCCACCCCAATGTTTATAGCAGCATTAACAACAATGGCCAGGTTGTGGAGGGAGCCCAGATGCCCATCAACAGATGAATGGATAAAGAAGATACGGCGTATGTATATTCAATGGAATATTATGCAGCCATCAAAAGGAATGAAATCTTGCCATTTGCAGCAACAACCTAATACACAACAAGTGTACTATGCTAAGCAAAGTCAGTCAGTCAGAGAAAGACGAATATCATATGATCTCACGCATATGTTTCAGTTTCAGAAGTGGAGCAGATGAACATATGGGAGGGGAAGGAAAAGTAAAACAAGATAAAAACAAAGAGGGAAGCAAGCTGTAAAGGACTTTGAACTATAGGGGAACAGGCTGAGGGCTGGTGGAGGGGAGGTGGGTTGGGGGATGGGCTAGGTAGGTGATGAGTGTTGAGGACAACACATGTTGTGATGGGCACTTGTTGTTGTATGAAGGTGGTGGATCATTAGATTTTACTCCTGAAACTGATACTACATTGTATATTAACTAACTTGAGTCTGAATTTTAAAAAAGAAGAAGAAATCTAGGAAGGGAGAGGTCACTTGGTGTACGTGCGTGCTGGGAAGTCATCCCTCCCTCTGGGAAAAGTGTCCATCAGGAGCTGGGAAGATACTCCCAGAGTTGCCTACAGCCAGGGACAGCTGAGTGCACATGCTTTCATGACCATCAGGAATAACTCCACAGGATTCACGAGGAGAAGGTCCCAGAATCTTCCAGTTTCACATTTCTTACTTCCTTTGTAAAAGTTAACAAATCAGATGGGGCGCCTGGGTGGCTCAACCAGTTAAGTGTCTGCCTTCGGCTCAGGTCACAATCCCAGGGTTGTGGGATCGAGCCCCGCATCAGGATCCCTGCTCAGGGGGAGTCTGCTTCTCCCTTTCCCTCCTGTTTGTGCTCTCTCTCTCTTTCTCTCTCTCTGTGTCAAATAAATAAATAAAATCTTAAAAAAAAAAAAAAAAGTTAATGGATCATAAATGCAAGAATGGATCAGAAAATGACGTCTTTCAAGTCTCCCCACATCTGACACTGGTTGGTCAGAACACCCTTGAAGATTTTTCCCTCTGGACCCTGTGAAAGGTGCTGCTCACACGCCCTGGTATTTATTTGATCAACTGCCGGTGAACTTGGTCCTTGCAGAGACGTCTTCCGCCAGCAAGGCATTAAAGGTGGTGGATTTGAAAGCCCTGTGCATGGGACACTACTCAAGAGTCTCTTTTTTAAAATCTTGTGATTAAACCAAACCAGGATTGGAATCAGTTAAACTGCTAAGAAAGTCCTGAAGAAGCCTGTCCAGCCATCGTCCTCTGGGGATGCTGGGAAGCAGTGCTGGCCACGCACAGCTCACTCCTGTACATCCCACACCCTCTGCACCTCTGGACCACCTCCTCCCTGCTTCCCGTTCTGCCCTACTCCACCTCTCCCGCTGTCCATGTCCAGAAACACTCTGCTGTGGGAACATGGGCCAGGATAATAGAAAATCCCACCCCCTGGGGTAACTGCACTCACTTCACTGCCTTCTATACTATATTTTGTATGAGTACGTTCCTTTTGATCTATTCAAGAATGCAACATTTAAGTATGCCCAGGAGTATTTGTATACCTCCTTGACTCAACTATAATAATAATTAATAATTCTTGAGTGTTTACTGTGTTCCAAGATCTATGTGGAGAGCTTTTAACATATGTGATTTCATTTAACCCTCAAGCTAACCTTCGGAGGTAGGTACAGTCACAATCCTCATATCATAACCAAGGAAACAGAACACAAGAGATAATAAGTAACTCATCCAAAGCCAACAGAGCTAGTAAAAGAAGTGGTGTTTAAACTTAAATGTGCTAAAACCTACAATAATACTCTTAACCTAGAACCTTCTACCATACTCCAATGCAAATTGTTTACTGAGTAACAAAATTACTCAAGGGGCACTGACGTCAGATTACGTGACCAGATCTGAGAGTTCTTCTATCTTTCTGAGACAGGTGCAGAAAAACAAACTCTTCACAAGGGGTCATTTCTCTTACAAAACCTGTAACCATGCCCTGGAAGGTACCTAGAATGGACAGAGCCCTCCGGCAGCCTGGGCTGGGTGAGGGAGTCTGCATCATGCCCTGGTCCTTGACCTCTTCAGCCTGTCCTCTGCCAATGCTTTTGATACAGTGTCTAAGCCCACATCTATGCCTTGAAGCTCTGTCAAGGTAAAGGGTTACCAAACCCAAGGTGCTTTCCTGAAACCATTTTTTTCAGATTTCATATGAGGGCTTCAGTCTAAGCACAGCAACACTATTTTAGAAATGTATGGAGATGGCAGGGGCTCAGAACCCTGAGTAGGTTCGGGCTCCTAGACCACCCAACGGTGAATGGGTGTGCTGGTAAGAAGCCCTCTCCCTGATCCCATGCGCTATTCTCTAGAAGGAAACACACAACAGCAGGATCTCCTTAGTTCACAGCCGACATGGGTCAGAGCCCTGTCACCTGCATTATTATGTTTAATCCTTACATCCACTCTGGGAGGTTCACACACACGAAACCTGAGATCTAGAGAAGCTAAGTGACTTGTTCAGTGTCTGACAGCTAGTGAGTGGCGGGCTTTCGACTCTGGTGGCCTGACACCCTTACCCTTCACTACCTGCTTATTCCATACTCCATGAGAAAAGGAGGTGGCCGAGATGTCAGCCTCCAACAGAGCCCAAGACAGCCATCTTCATCAAAGACCCACAGGCTCCCAGAAGGATGCTGTATGCCAATCTGTTCCAGTTAACAATTGCCCTTGATGGCTGTAGTTTGGCTTTTACGAGACTTACAGCAGTCCTCTGCAGGAGAAAGACCCCACAAACACCACTGTCGTGCATGTCCAAGATCAGCCACTGGAGATATTTTTAGTTGACAGCCTCTCAGTCTCCATGGCGGTGTCCTGGATTACTCCCGAAAGAGGAATCCTTTCCAAGACTGGACATGTAATAAGGAAGCAGAGAGAATACAGAAACTAATGATGGAATACTTTAGTGTTTCCATGGGGGAATTCCCTCCCAGCATATCCCTAGAAATTATAAGATGCTTTTTTTCTGACTCTCAAATTCCAAGAAAAGTTGGTCAAGAAATTGAGCTAATAGGGGAAAGTATTATAATCACTCTGAGAGAACCAGAGCCTATCAATGGGCAGAGAGACATTCCTGTTTAAGGGAATCCACAGACATTAAGCAGGAATTTAGAGAAGAATGACACACACATGCAGCCAAGGGTTAGGCCAGCATCTCGGGGACCTGGGGGATGGGGCATGTAAGGGGGATGCTGACCCCACCCCTCAGTCGATCCTTGTAGCTGTTGCCATATTCTGAGGTCACCATGTTTTGAGTGTGTGTTCATGATCCCGTTTGTCCTCTGCAGTGGATAGTTGGGGGGGTGGGGGAGGTTACATTAATAAATATATGTGCTTACATCCTGATAAAAATGACTAGTACACCAACAAATAAAACATTTCGGTAGTAAAATGAATTCTTACATTGGCAGTTTCAACACGATATCCTGTGTCATGATGTCAACCTTGCTTGGAGATCCAACGTGACGTTATTCAAATACTGCCCAATGTTTGCTGGCATTTTCAAACTTCTGAATATTTACTATAAGTTACGGCTCCTTGCAAATCCTCTAAGTCAAAGGTTTCTTATTTATTCAATACATTTTCTTAGACATCATCATAATAAGAATATGAAGAATGTGGAGATATTTGAAGAAGGGCTTGGGATTGGGGGAATTCCTAAGAATTTCTGGGAGCTCTGATTTCTCATTCCTACATCCTGATGATTAAGATCTGCTGGAAATTTGGAAACACTAGAAGTCTCACATGGAGTGGTTGGAGTGGCTAACACGTCACTGCTGGTGTGAGCTCTGAACTCTGAGGTGCCCACAGCAGTGTCCAGAATTCAGACCACTTTTCTCGATACAGCACCACACTGTCGATACGATCCCTCTAGGTTTGGGGTGGCACTTCCAGGGCCAATAAGCACAGGAGAAAAACCAAACCTAAATCCAAAGGAAAGAACAAGCTCGATTTTCCCGAGATCAGACGTGAACGTTAGAATTTTCCACCCAATTTGTGCAACCACTACCTAGAGAAAAACATGTCTCTGTAGAGAAGATAGAGGAGTGGGGACATGCCACAAGCTCCAAGACCAGAGGAGACGAAGATCCCGGAGAATATCCCAGACGGGGAGTGCCAAAGGCTCCCTGAGAACTAGGTAGGACACCAGTGGGCTCGGGACAGAAGAGAAGCTGACACACCTCTTATTTTTGTATCTCTTGTTTCCTGTTTGGGGCTGACCCTGAGCTCTAGAACACCTCGTCTTTGCCCTGTCCCCTGTAAGGTGAGTGCCTATTCTTTAAGAGAAGACATTACTCCCTTCTACTTGTTTTCTACTTCAACTTTCCTTATGCATCCCATGTAACCTTTCCACCACTGAGCTTGCCAGAGCTCCCCATTCACCTGTGCAACTCTATAGAGAGGTAAATACATAGAGAGATTTTTAAATACATAATATGTAATATACACACATATATATTCATGTACATGTGTATATATATTCATATAGAATATATATTAGATATATATATTATTAGAATATATATTCTATATATATCTATATATATAGATATAGAATATCTATATCGAAATAGATATATATAGAAAATATATATCTATATCTATATATAGATATATAGAATATATATTCTATATGAATATATATGTATAAAGATTATACATATATATGTATATATATGTATGATATATAAAAAGAATATATATGTATAAAGATTATACATATATATGTATATATATGTATGATATATAAAAAGAATATATATGTATAAAGATTATACATATGTATGTATATATATGTATGATATATATATATAAAGAATATATATGTATAAAGATATACACACATATATATATGTATAAAGATTGGCATATACTGCAAAAAAAATTCCAAATTTGAGGGCAGTAATTTATCAAGAAAAGTTGACTATGGTAGAAGACTATTGTCTGTGGGAACGTTTTACCAGGTTTCCTCATGTACCAATGTGATCCCATCAGCAGAACTAACCATCTTCAAGTTCTTCATGTAACTATTCCTCCCAAAAATGAAGCTCTAAAAAAAAAATAGGTTGGGGCACCTGGGTGGCTCAGTGGGTTAAAGCCTCTGCCTTCGGCTCAGGTCAAGATCCCAGGGTCCTAGTATCGAGCCCCACATTGGGCTCTCTGCTCAGCGGGGAGCCTGCTTTCTCCTCTCTCTCTGCCTAGTTCTCTGCCGACTTGTAATCTTTGTCTGTCAAATAAATAAATAAAATCTTTAAAAAAAAAAAATAGGTTATCTTTGTGTCAGGATGTCTGCCAGTCCTTTCTCAATCCATTCAGTGTGAGTGCTTGTGCTGCCAAAATGTGGTCTTGAGCGGCCTTTGGTTTATTGTGTTATTGTGAGAAATTCAACATTCCTCCAGAAAAAATGTGGTGGTGGCACTTTTTTAAAGGAACAAACAACAGTCTTCACAAGACACTCCCCAACCGCAGCACCATGCAAGGGCCCGGTGAGGGCCCAAACCCAAGAGGGACACACAGAGTGACCTGGTGTGTGAGGTCGAGGCAAAGGAATCTGATCTTTATTCTGTGGAGAATGAGCCATCCTTGGAAGATTCACCTAACGTGCCCAAGGCAGTATTTTTGGAAGATAAATTGGTATCTTGAATGGGATGATACAGTCATCTGTCAGCCAGCGGCTGGCCCCTTACCAAAGTACCTCTCTACAAATTGCTAGGAAGTAGGGGATTTGAGAGAAGGCGGGGCTCAGTGACTGCATGGATGAAGGGGTCGTTTTACTCCCTCCGTGAAGTGAGTGTAAGAATCCTACTGCTTGAGCATCGGTGTCGAACGCTCAGCCAGTTGGCTTTCCCCGTGCTCCCTAACGCCCTCCTCCTCGTCTTTACCCCCAGGTTCTTCAACACCAGCACCGTCATCATCACCAGCAGCAGCACCTAGGGCTTCCCAGAATCTCTTGAGACCCTCTCCACAGGCAGCTCCCTTTGCCCTCTAGAGGATTCCTCAATGTTCTCTCTCTCCAGCTTGGAGAAGATCCGATCCAGGGCAGGATCTGAGGAAATAATTAAGAAGGCCCAGGGTGTTGGCCAGGGAAGCAAATTAAGTGTTGATTCAAGCACAATGACAATCCCCAGAAAATGTAAGTGGTCGGACACCCCTTGGGTGTGTGCCCCTTATAGAGGCTGATCCACCCCATAGGGACCCCTTTACAAATGGCCGCTGCCAACACGCATCCTTGGTGAAATACACCTTCAGGGAATTCTCCAGAAATGGACATGTCCTGTGCGCTTCCAAGAACCAAGCTGGGATCATTTGTTCCCTACTCAATTCATCTTTTACCCCCAAACACGTTCTCTTGGAGCAATCTTCCTCTTTAGAAGTTCCTCTCTTGGGTTTTAGAGAACGTTTTGGCTTGAGCTCTTTCTAAAATTAAAGCCAACTGCTCCTGCTCTCCAATGCAGGGATATTTTACTCCGACCAGAGCTGACTATCACAGACGCATCCCAAACCACATAAGTTCTTACTGTTTCAACTGTCCTAAGCAGCTGTTAAAACATACCCTAAGATATCAAAGCCTCTCTAATTAACTTCCTGCTTCTCTGGGACTTCAAAGTCTTTCAGAAAGTTTTAAATAGGGTTTTGATAGAGAATTTGACCTAATATTTAAAGAAAATTTTGCAAGCTTGCCCAAGAGACTCCAACTTCTCCTTCCTTTTTCCACCAACCTCCCCTCCCTACCCTTAGAATTCTAGAACTGGCGGTGAGAATCAAAGAGAAAAAATTTAAACCTACCATAACCAAAAAGGGGAGTCTCTCTGCACATCCCGGGCAGAGAGACTCCCCTTTTTTATTATGGCAGGTTTAAATTATGTATGTGGTCAGTGGCTGACACCCTGCCCGAATGCCTCTCCCTCCTCACACCCCCATCCTTCTCAACCTGCCAGTACGTTCCCACCCTTCAAGCCCAGGCTCAAATGCACCTTCTCTGGGAAGTGCCCCGACCCCCCACCCCAGGCCCTGCACAGCCCCCACGCCTCTCTGCCTGGGCCTGACCAGGATGAAGTGGAACACGGGCATTTGCATGTCTGTCTCCCTGTCTAGACCGTGAGGTCCACGGGGCAGGAGGTCTTCTGTAGGAAGGGTTGTGTTCCCACAGACTTGCACAGACTTCTGCACGTTGGCGGTCAGGGCCCAACAGATGTCTGATAACGTGACTGGATTTAAAGTAATTCTGGGGGAGGTAGGGTTGCTTTTCAACAGACCCACTTCTTACTCATTTTGAGCTCTCTCTCTCCTGGCTTTCTGTGAACTTTGTAACACAGTCACTGTACTAAGCCATCACTGCTCTAAGAAACAGTGTCAGAAAAATCGCCAAAGTTTGGGGCACCTGGACGATTCCATATTGACCATCCAACTCTTGGTTTTGGCTCAGATCATGATCTTGAGGTCCTGGGATCGAGTCCCACATTGAGCTCCATGCTCTGCAAGGAGTCTGCTTGAGATTCTCACCCTCTGCCTCTCCTCCAGCTTGTGCACCCAATCGCTCTCTCTCGAAAATAAATGAATAAATAAAATCTTGAAAAAACGGAATCAGGGGCACCTGGGTGGCTCAGTGGGTTAAAGCCTCTGCCTTCGGCTCAGGTCATATTCCCAGGGTCCTGGGATCGAGGCCCACATCCGGCTCTCTGCTCAGCGGGGAGCCTGCTTCCCTGCCACCCCTACGGTGCCTTTCTGTCTAGTTGTGCTCTCTGTTATATTAATAAATAAAATCTTTAAAATAAAAAAAGAAAGAAAAAAAAACATAACCAAAACTTAGAAATAAAGCGAAAAAAAGGGGGCTTGCAAAACTTCCCAAAGCCACCCAGGACCCCTTTCTTAGGGGAATGCACTTGGCTCACTCATTGTTTTTATTGACTTAAAAGTCCCTGACATAGTGAAGCTACCTATTTTCTTACATATTTCTGTCTATAAGATATGCAGATCATTTCTGCCCAGTGGAAAAGATAACCCCTAAGGTTTATGGCCTTTCGGATATTAACCAGTTTATATATAACTCAGTGATCCTATCCCTACATTTCTGTATTAAATTACCTATAAAGACCCTCACTTCTTAGTTTTTGAGAAAGGCCATAACATGGTCCCTTCATTAATTAATGAGTTCCATAAAACCTTTGGCCAGGTCCCCTTCATGTTTCTCTGAAAGTAAAAATTTCCCCTTTTTGAAATTTTTTTTCTAACACCATGTGTAAGCCAGAGTGACAGTAAAAAATCAAATTTCAATGGAGCAGGTTGCAAGGAGAAGCAGAGAGCCTTGGGCTGGGGAGGCAAGAACCTGGCCCTGCTAGGAAGTTGCTAAACCCTCTGGGAGCTCCGTGTCCGTCAGATGGGGACACGGCCTAAGCTCCCTGGGTCCTTCGCTGGCTTACTGAGATAAGCCATGGTTGACTTTAAAGAACTGGGTAAAAGTCTCCACCAGTTCAGCAGTGGGGAAGGCAAGACATGGAAAGAGACTGGGTTGAATGCAGACAGAAAGAAGGCGCTCTCACTCCCCAGGTGAAGCCTCTTGCATGGACAGAAGCTGGATGTCCCCATCCTTTACCCTCATAGCGGCTGATGTTCTTTCAAAACTGAAGAGAGATCATGTCACACCCCTGCTTCGAGTCCTTCTTGGCATTCCAGCACTTCGAGAATAAAACTAAAGCTCCTTTTCTGGCCTACAAGGTGCTCCATGATCCAGCCCAATGGCTAACTGCCCAAGTTCATCTCAAACCTTTCCCACCCTCACTCACTTTGCTCCAGCTCATCTCAGGTGTTGTGAGCTGCTTCAGACATGCTCAGCCTTCTCACCTCAGGACCTTTGCACTTGCTGTTCCTTCTGCCAGAAAATCTCCTCCATCTCCCCATTTCTTCACATGACTGGCCTCTTTCTTTGACTTTAACTTAAATTTCACCCTCCCACAATGGTCACCTCTACCCATCCTTTGTAATGCATACCATTATTCTGTCTCTCAGCACTCTGTTCTTTTCCTGCCTAGCACTGCCAGAATGGGACTAGGTTTATGTGTTGTTTGTGTCCTCCACCAACTGTAAGCCCCACATCAGCAGAGACTGTCTCTCGCGTACACCCTCCTGCCCGGCACACCCCAGGTGCTCAGTACATCCACGTTGAATAAATGAGCATACAGGCAGGAGAAATCCAGCCGGCTCCCAGTAACAGTGCCTTGCAGCATCCGCACATATTTCTGACACAGTGTGATGCAAGTTCCTCCATGTTGAACCCATATTTCTAAAGACAGCAGCCTTGCAAGCTCACAGGCATGGCCTCGGAGCTGCTGCAGGAACGGGGCTCCCCAGGAGGGCAGGGCTTTAAGATAAGTACAGCAGTTGCCCTCAGCCAGCATTTCATCACTGGAAGGTGGGGACCCCCTTCCTGAGAGGACAGCAACCCTTCCCACCAAGGATCGGACATTACCCAGACACATGGCCCCATCTGTACCTGACAGCTGGGTTTGAGGCAGATGGCAGGAGTTCTTGACGATTTCAACAGCCAGACGGGCTATTGGATGGGGAGAGAAGGTCCCAGGCCCCTTGGCAAAACCCCACCCGTTCGCTCCGGGAGTCGGATCACAGGGCTCCTTCCCACCCAGCCTGGATTTCTCAATCAGAGCCGGCAGAGCCCAGCTCCATCTCCATGCCTGTGAATACCCCTCCCAGGGACCCTGACCATGTCTGCAATACACCCCATCCCCTCCGAGATGCTCCCCTGGGCCACTGGGCCACGCTAGCTGGGCTCTGGCCTCCCAAGAAAAGATGCTTGGATGGGCAATGCTCCCATAGAGTTGCATGCTTGTCTCTTTTTCACAGCAAAGCTATCAGGCAGCAAACAACAAGGTCACGGTGGCACTGAGCTACTTCCTGGAAAGGTGTCTGGTGGAGGGAAGGGCCAAAAAAGGTTACGTTCACCATGTAGCTGGCCCTGCAATTGGCCTTGAGATCAGATGCTGCTGGAAGTCTGCCCCTGGACGTTCTTCCCCTCAAAGGCTGGCGGCCAACTGTAACACGGAGGCCGATATGCCGGTAGGGCCGCCTTGCTTTGGGGCTGGTGGGGGAGATCACCTTATGATCCAAGACAGATTTGGGATGGGCAAAGGATGCCTATCTCAGAGAGGTCTCCCTTGCCATGCAAAGGCCCAGCTGCAACTTCCACGGGCCGGCCCCCTCCCAGCCAGGCCGCCCCTGCCCAGTGCCCTCCCACCGGACCCGGGCAATCCCCAGTGAACGGCCCCTCTTGTCTCCACTCCACAACCCGCGCATCCAAGGGGCCGCCCCTCTTCCCCCAGGCACAGGAGACTGAAAACTTCTTCAGACTCATAAAACGACACCCATGAACTTGTTGTCGTGCTTTGTTTAATTTTTTTTTCTCCCTCAGAAATATTCTTGTGGCCAAAAATAGAACATTTTCCATTCTGAGGAACAAGCAGCATCCATGGGAATTAAAAGTAGTGCTTCATGCCGCTCCAGAAAATTCCTGCCAAACATGCCACTCAGGCACACAGAAGCAGCTCGCGAGTCCTGAAAAGCAGCCTTCTGTAGGTACAGTGCTGATCGGGAGCCAAAGGCCCTCTGTTTATTTTCTATTCAAGAAAGTTACCCAAAAAGAGCACTGGGGCACCTCAAGGACGCTTTATAGGGAAAAGCTAAGTTAATCTTGTGTAATGACTGTGAAAATGGCCCCATTGTCCACCGCCCTGCCCGCCCACCACCATCCCAGAATTCCTCTCCAGGCTCAAGCCTCTGAAATTCCAAAGCTCCCCTCAGTACAAAGTTCACGGCCTTTCCTCCAGCGGGCTGCGGCTGGGTGTTTGCCGCAAGCTGTCTCTCAAGTCATTCCCAGAGTAGAATCCGAAATCACGGGTCTAGGAAACTGTGTTCAAGCTTCAGTCCCGAACAATATGTCCTGGTAAAGTCAGACAAGGGTAAAATGCGGAATAACAGTAATCCAGAAAATTATGCTCCCAGCGCAAGCCCCTGAAGTGTGTTGTACACTCTGTTCTAGAAACTGATCATTCCGAGCACGTCCATAATCCTCTTTAATGGGCTATGCATGGCTATCGCACCTTGCATGGTTTTGGACTTTCACTTGGGATCCGTTTGTCCAGATTAGTGGGGGCTGAGTTTTATGGGCATCTGGTAAGCATTGGGGTACTGCTGAGAAAAATGAGGAGTCCTTTACGTGAGCAGCTACGGCTCACCCCAAAAGTACCCAAGACCAGAAAACCAATGTAGAGAGAGTGAAGGAGGGGCTCAGAGTGTGTGTGTGTTGGGGGGGCAGACATATGAGAATAAGGGAGGAAGGCGAAAGGGGGAGCCGGAGGAGAATCAAAATGGGAGACGGCGATGGATGGAGAGTGGAGGCTCACAGAAGCAGGGTGAAGGGCCCAAGATGGGCCCTAGACAGACACGCGCGGCCAGACAGAGAGGAGGGGAGACAGAGCGGGCTGCCGGGCTGGACTGCGGGGGGGCTGCCGGCCAGTCACTCACCAGCCGGGTTGCGCTGGGCCAGTTCAGGGCTCTGAGCCTCCCCTCTTTCATGGGGCCACGGAGCTCTCAGCATCTCAGGGAGGCCCGTGTAGATTAA
This sequence comes from Mustela nivalis, assembly GCF_964662115.1. Classification (NCBI taxonomy): domain Eukaryota; kingdom Metazoa; phylum Chordata; class Mammalia; order Carnivora; family Mustelidae; genus Mustela; species Mustela nivalis. Next base: position 113,543,069 of record NC_139021.1, read on the forward strand.
AGGCGTTGGGACAGAGATCTTAGAAGCACGTCTGGTGCTGAGTCAACATCCCACAAGCGCCGGCCGCTTTTATTCCTGAGCGATCAGCCCACGGCCTGTTTCCGTCGGAGAACAGTGGTCTGCGAGCGAGACCTCCTGCTCCACCGCCCTTCGGTGCTTCCAGCACACACGGAGGCACGAGGATGAGCGACGGACCCAGCCCACGTCGGTGAGAGGAGGAGTTTCGGGGTAACAGCCCAGACACTAGCGAGCCCTTGGAGCACCAGGCGAGCCCCGCATCCTGGAAGAAGGGGCTCCCAGCAGCCAGTGAGCCACCATCCTTCCCTGCGACTTCATTAACTCCTTCTCTACGGGAACATGGTCCGAAGTTGCACACGGAGAGCACTGCTCCGGCTACTCTTCCCGGCTTCCGCGGGAGCCCCGGCCGCCCAGCTCACCACTGAGTACCTGCCTCAGGATTAGTATACAGCAGGTGCTCCTTCCAGACCTGCCCTTGCTTGTCTGCTCAGGCTCTTGGGCCTGGATTTCTCTTTCCTTCTCCGGTCAGCCAAAACAGGAGTCAGCTTTCCGGCGGAACGCGCTGGGTTTTGTGTGCCCTTTCTCTCTCCCTCTCCCACCGTCCGCAGGGTGACGCTCTCTCACCCTGTGCCCTTGACATACACACAGTAAACACATGCACTTTGTTGTGGTTGAACTGTGGCCTCCAGAGGTGATACGTGGAAGAACTAACCCCCCCCCCCCCATCCCTAGAGGCAGACGTAAACAGGAGGAAGACGGTGTGGGAGATGCAGAGAGGAACGGCATGTGACAGTGGACGGTTGGAAGGACACATCCACAACCAGGAACCACTGAAGAGCACCAGCAAACCACCAGAGGCTACAAGGCAAGGAACAGATTCTCCTCCAGCTCTCCGAAGGAACCAGCCCTGCCAGCACCTTGATTTTGGACTTCTAGCCTCCAAAACGATAAAATAATTAAATTCCCAGTTGATGGGACTTTGTTACGGCAGCCCCAACACACCATGGGAGCTCGGTGAGGTCGGCGACTGAGCCTCACCTGACTTTGGATCCTCAGGCCTTGTACAGCTTCTGGCTGGTGAAAGGATCACTAAACTTTAAATTCCCATGAAGCAACTCTTTAAGAATTCAAAGTCTAGAACACAGGCAGCAAGCTATGGCTCACGGGTCAAATCCAGCCCCCACTGCTTGTTTTGGTAAATAAAGTTTTATTGGAACACAGCCACATATTTTGTCTACAGCCAATTTCACTAACTGCAGCGTTGATTAGTTGTAGCAGAAATCAGATGGTCCACAAAACCTGAAGTATTCACCCTCTGGCCCTTTACCAAAAAAGTTTACTGACTCCTGCCTGGTCCGGAAAAAAAGAAACATAAATGGAGCCCAGCAATAAAATAAAATAAATGCACAGGGAGCGTGAAATAGAGAATGACCGGGGCACCTGGGTGGCTCAGTGTGTTAAGCCTCCGCCTTTGGCTCAGGTCGTGATCTCAGAGTCCTGGGATCGAGCTCCTCGTGGGGCTCTCTCTCCAGTGGGGAGCCTGCTTCCCCCTCTCTCTCTCCCTGCCTATCTGCCTACCTGTGATCCCTTTCTGTCAAATAAATAAAACCTTAAAAAAAAAAAAATAGGGAATGATGGGTTGAATCAACATCTTCATAGGGAAGGTGACATTTGAAAAGTGAGAGAGATTTTACTCAGAAAACACAAAATATTTAATTTATTCACTCTACCGTGTCACCCGGACCAAGCATTTTTGTCTCATTGCTGCATAGTGTGAAGAGTTGGATTTGGAGCTGCTTTGGGGGAGAGGGACGATGGGTTGTGTTCTACACACATTGACCTGGCATGTGTAGAGGCATGTAGAGAGACATACCTGAGAGGCGGTTCCAACCATGGACAGTGCTGAGCCGTCACCGTCAAAGGCACAGACTTAGGATTACGATACAAGAAAGATCGCTCAGGAAAAAAGTGGGAAATGAGTAAAGAAGATAGTTGCACGTGAAACTCAGGGGAACTTCAGAACTTCTGTGGTAGGAGGAGGAAGAGGACGAAACCGTCAGGGATGGGAGGACAGGCAAAACAGGAAGAAAGGAGCAAGTGACGTCCCTGAGGCCCAGGGAAGCAAGGGGTGTACTATAGGCTGCCCCAGGCCACGAGGACCAATCCCTCAGACTTAGCAACTGACAGACCACATGGTGTGGTGACAGTCCTTTCAACTGCTCTTCACAAATCATCCCTCGTGCTGAATCACCAGGAAAAGCGTACTTCAGGTGTCGTGGAGAAAAAAAGAGAAAAGAAGAAGAGTGTGAGAATGGGAAGGAACAAAGAGATGAGGAAAACTCAGGAGTGGAAGATAGCTGGGCTGAGATGAATACCTACCTACTCCCTAAAAATCTAAATATCGTACTCTTTCTATGTTGATTCTGTACAGATTCCATCCTTTGTCTATATGCAGCAGGACTGAAAATTAATAAAATGCACAAGATCTGTAGACCATCCATTTCATTAAATGACCAACACACTGGCCTACTGACATCAGTGGTGAAGTAAGGCATTGAGGTAGCCACAACCACAGATAACGGAGTCTGCTGGGGGCTGTTGTACTAGTTTCTTCACACTCCTCATTTGATCCCCACTAAAACCCTGTGGAGTGAATATATAGTAACACATAATCTGTATTTTTTCAGAAAAGGATCCTGAAGCTCAAGAAGGTCCCACAACTCTACAGCACTTCCGGAACAAGCAAAGGCAGGGGACATGGGGACAGGGAAGGGAGTTGAAGCCAATATTTACTGAGCGCTCTCTCTGTGGAAGTATTTTATGAAGAATTATACATCCTTTGGCTCATTTAAGCCTCACAAAAACCGAGGTGGAAGAGGAGATGGAGGGGAAATGAACTTGGAGAGGTTCGGTACGGTGCCAGAGGTCAAAATGTCAAGGGAAAAAACTTCTGTTTTCTGAAGAAATCCTTCGGAATTCAGACGTAAACTACACAGCAAGGTATTTGAGGTTGAGCTCAGTCAAAGTCGCTGCTAAAATAATGCAAAATAACTCTGGTGACATCTAAGACATTTCTGGAGGGCTCTTCTGACCCTGAATGAAAGATGACAGAACTCCAGCTCCCACAGCCCTACCTCCGGGACAGGGAAATGCCCTCACGGGGCTGGTGTGGGCTCCTCCTCCTTGAAATAATGGGGTGGGGCTAGATGACCCCAAAGTTATTTTCCAGCGCTAAAAGTTGGTATTTCCAAGCACATGATAGAGTCCAGCTGGTAAAGGGTGTTCAGTGTTTTTAAAAGTAGGCAATTCAACCGAGACAAGGAGAGACCCCACTGAAGAATTTTTGGAAAGCCTTTCAATTGTGGAAAACCACTCCGCTGTTGTGGGGAGAACTTGCTTCTCCAAGGTTTTCACTCCCGTGCTCCCTCACACAGCTCCCAACACAGGGTGGCCAGTCCACGCTCACTCCTGCCCTCATTCACACGTTCATCCCACAAGCAAAAAATTCTCCTTTGAAATGTCGGTGGCACAGTTTAGTCAACACTTACAGGAAGATCCTGAGATAATTGTGCTGCTAATAATAAAAAAAAAAAAAAAAAACCAGGAAGAGAGCCTTCTGCTTAAGAACGACACGTGATGTGAAGATAAGAGATAGATGACAAGTTCCCCATCATGGTTCTAAAGACTCGAGCTCTTCGAGCTTGACTCCAGGTACATAAACCCTCATACCCTCTGCCGGTGGAAGTACACAGGGCTTCTGGAAGATCTTCCTGGCACTTCTTCTCATGAGCTTTAAAATAAATCATGCCCTTTGACCTTGGGATTTTCCTTCTAGGGATGTGAGTTTAGGAAAATCACCAAAATAAAGTGGGCTAAGAGCAGTAGTCTGGTAATACTGTTCTACTCTGGATTCACAGTGTCTGCCCTCTCACCAGCTGGGCAACTTTGCAAGAAGTGATCAACCTCTCTGTGCCTTGGCTTCTTCGCCTACAAAATGGAGATGATGACTATCTCCGCATCTCAGACGTGCAATGCAGACTAAGCAAGTTAGTAAATGTAATATATTTATGTACACTGGCTCATATATTTTTCATAAAAAACTTCATGAGGAAAGCAAGAAAAATATTAGCCTGACCTGGTCAGTCAGAAGCAGTCAATTATCCGGAGGCTCTTTTCTCATTACCGTGTACATCACAGAGACACAGACGTGTTCGTCGCAACATGATTCTTCACAGTGAAAATTTGTTCAAAATTAAGTCTTCGACAAGGAGAGAATGGTTAAATAAATAATATTTCCACATGATAAAATAGGCAGTTACTTAAAATGGTTTCAAAAAGAAGTCCAGGAAAGGGGGAAAATTCAGCAAAGAATGTTAAGTGGAAAAATCGACTGTGAGGTTGCATGTCCTGTGTGAATCCCAATGTTGACCCAATGTTGACGTAATGTAGCAGATAAGGCCGGCTTCACCCAAATCCCCTTCTTTGGAGCCCAGATCCCTCCCCAGCTGCTGGGCTATTGATACCTCACAGCTGTACCCCTCACTGGGAATTGTTCTGGGCCCTAGGAAGTAGACTCATCCAAAATCAGCCCCTCCAGGGGGTCAAGGACTTGCTGATGCAGGGATACAAAAGCCTGCCCACTTCCCTTAATTTGGAACCACTGTGAAAGGCCCGCCCTGCTTGGCTCCCCAGACAGATGAACCACATCTCAGTGGAAACCCCATTTGGAGTATCCCTCCCTTCTTACAGGGTGATCTCCCCAGGAAACATTCAGTGTGCAGTTTTTGTCCTTGGCGGGGGGGTGGGGGGGGTGTTGCAGTCTGTGTCCAAGGAACCCAATCTAAGGTATTCTTACCTCAAGATTTTATGAGGGAATATCTCGAAGACACGAAATTCTTGGATTTTCCAAATCCTCTGGGATGAGTCTGTATTATTTTAAATGAGCAAAATGGCCTTATTTTAAAAGAGGCAGGGTCCTCCCTGAGGTGTTAAAATGGATCAAGACCATGCATTTCAATACCTACATTTTATTTTTTCTTCTTGATCTCAGACTTTTAAAAAATATATATGTAAATATTTTCATTGCAAGGATATCACTGTTAAGTAATAAGCTAAGGTTAAACACAAATCCACGCACTTGGGAGTAGAGATCATGCCTCCACCATAATCCCAAGAACGTGGTTTATAATATAATTCTTTTCTCTTGGAGTATTGTCTTCATAAGCCATGCTACTTACTAGCCAACCCTCTCCCCCACCCCCCCCCCAAAAATCAGTCTCGTTGCTTGATAATAGGACATTGGGCGTCTAATTGACCTTGACCATCCTCTCACCTACCCCAGCGTCCACTCGGACTTTACTCCGAATACCACGGAAAGACTCGACAGATCCAATTCTTCCTCAGAGGATTAATCTTTATTTTTTCTTCCTTGAGGCATTCAGAAGACCCCAACAGCAGTTTCAAGAGAGGAGGCCTGAGAACATCGTGAGCGATGTCACATCTCTAGAAAAGTCCTCAACCATCCAGAGCGGCTTCTTGGAGAGAACAACGCTTTTTACGTATCAGCACTGGCGCCTGGTTTAAAACCAAATCCGCTGTGTAACTCTCAGAGTCACTTTTATGTCCCACGTAATCCTCCCGCTCTAAAGCCACAGGTTGTCCACAGCTTCAATCAAGAAACAGTAAAACTTCAGAAGTAGCCGTTTGAGTCAGACTTGTCCTTGTAGGTATGGCCCATCTCCTTGTGTGAATAAATGTTAGATCATTGTAATTATGCCAGAAAAAGCCATCAGGATCCACAGAAGCTAAAGAGGGAGAGGAAAAAAAAAAAAAAAAAACCAGCTTGTAGAAAATTCCTGGACAAACAGTATGTACTACCCACAGATGGGTGTGAGTGGAACAACGGATTCACGGGGAGAGAGGACACTTAGGGAAATCCTTGTTTCTGGATTGTTTCTTACAAGGAATTCCAGCTCTGGGAGTCTATCTCAAGAAAACAGTCACAATTGTGGGGAAACGTCCATGCACAAAAGTGTCATCACTGTGGTGTTGTTTATTTATGTTGATGATGGGGATAGGCTAAGTGCGCAACACTAGGTTTAGATGTTATTGCGTAAACTGCTACATTTAATGTTTCTGAAGACTTCAGGATCGTAAAGGAAAAGACTCAGCCATAGTTGAATGAACTAAGCAGGATCTAGGGTTTTATTCCTGATGGGAGGTCAGCTCCATAAAAACATACACAAGCTACGTAATCACTAAAAACCAACTGGAAGGAGAAACCAAAAAATGTCACCAGGCAGTGAGTGTCTTAGGTCTTAGAACAGTGAGGATCCGCATGACTTTCTTTCCTTCCTTTGAACTCGTCTGCCGTTACCGACTCTCTAGAACGGAACAAAGGTTATAAACCTTATAACAGTTGGAGGAGGATGAGAAGGAAGGGAGTGGCTGTCCCCTCACCCTGCTTTCTGAGGCAGTTTTAGAAACAAGAAATCTGAGGCATCACTGGCTCCTGGGACAGAGGCAGAAAATCAACACTGTGAGAAACAGATCCACATGAACATGTTAAAATAAAGGCAAAAGGGTCCCCACAGCAAGAACAGGAAACCAGGTAATAATGTTTACAGGTTCGCCTGTGTGATTTTCTTGCTTCTTTCCAGGAGATCGTCCTTGTCTTTAGTCTGCTGTGCGTTCTAGAGCCCTTGTTCACACTACAGTGAGAACCACGAGTCTATTCTTGGCTTCGGTTTTAGAACCCAGAGCCTCTGAGGAGCTGCAAAAAAAATGGAGACGTGACTTGGGAGCCAGGTTTGCTGGATTTCCAGATTAGAAGGTGTTGCCCGGACTAGGAGGATGGGGGAGCTGGAAAGGAGGCTGGGAGGGTCTTCAGCAGTCGGTCCTGCTGCCCGCCACCTCCCCTCATCATGTGCGGATGGCAGGGAAAAAGCACAAACCCCACACAGGCCAGAGGGTACATTCACCCCTTCCCCTCCCCGGGATGGAGAGGCTGCAAGACACCAGAGCAGAAGCAGTCAAAGAGCTACTGAGGTTCCCCAAACCCATGGGGTGCAGCCGAGAAGCTGGACTTCCCCATGTCTAAGAGCAGTAGAGAGAAGGACTCCCATCCTGTGCCCAGCCACCCCGCAGGGTGCAAAGGGGGAAAATACACTCGTGCTCCAGAGAGCCCCCTCATGGGGCCCAAGGCTTCCCTGGCTCAGAGTCTCTGTATCCAGGGATGTGGCCCCCAAGCCCTCCAGAACCAGCAGAGAGATCCACCAACCCTGAAAGAGCTCTGAGATGAGAACAGGAAGGACCCAGTAATGACCCGTGTCCTGTCCAGCACCAGACACGGCCATCTCGGTGGCTCCCAGTACAGATGGAAAATCACACTCAGCGAATGCATGGGCTTCAGTCTCAGTGGTAGCCGTGTGCAAGGCCCCAGGAAATGCAGTGTAGTCATGGGGAGGGGGGTTGCTGAACTGACAGAAATTTAATTTCTAATACCCCAGGGAATGGGAACTCAAATGGGAAAGCTGCTATTTCATTGATACTAAGAAGCCATCGATTGTAAAATGCATCATTAATTTATGTACCACTAAGAAAGAAAGATGGCAATTAGTCTATGAAACAATGCTTTCTCATCACTTAGAATTGGTATTTTATGCTTGCTGAAGAAGCTTTTCTAGACTTATGGGGACAAAGGCTTTTATTAGATATCACTTTTGTGTATGCATAAAAAAAGAAAATAAATTAATTAAGAAATTCCAGAAGTTATCTTTGCCTTCAGAATCGAACCATGCCAAACCAATGTTCATATTTTCCTGGTCCAGCACATTTTGTTGGTCTAGGTGTTGATGATAAAACATTTCTTACAAGGGTCCCCACGATTGGCTCTATGCTTCCTTCCCAGGTGCTGTCACCCATTCCAAGAGGCTTAATGTGGATGTGTTCTTGTTGGACGTGTACAAGCAGGCGATGTCTTTTCACATCACTCGGTAATAAAATGTACCCGTGTTTCCAATCCTTGTAGTAATCTACCTCTCAGACCTTGCATGACGTGGTCATTTTTCAGGGACTCCCCAAACACGAATGTTCACTTTACTCATGCCAAGTTTACACCCCACTGTTCTGCTTCCCAACCTTTCTGTCAACTCCAACTTTTCATTTCGATCCTGAAACTCAGGATGATCATTTTGAAAACATTTCAAACAGCGACTAAACTCAACTTGGGTGCTACAGACAATTCGTAGAATCCAACAGAAGGGACAAGAATATAAATGCCAGTGAACAAGTTCAAACATTCACAGGCCATTGCGTTGGCCCTGTCACCTGGCCACTAATCAAGATCGAGAGATGACATGAATAGTGAGATCCAGATTTCAGAGATCTCCACGCATGAAAAGGCATGTATTAGAATGAATGAAGTATGAGCCCTTGAGTTCAAGAAATATTTAATGTGCACCTATGGTGCACAGCTGAGCTGGTAAAATAAAGTTGTGCCCATCACGCAGGTGTAGCGAGGGTAGACTACACTTGCCACTTAAAGGCATCCAGCAAAGGGTACAGTAGCAAGCCGGCCACAGAGGGGTCCAACGTCCTTGCACCAATGTGGCCTCATGGTGTGTGGCCGCAGCAGGAGCAGCAGCCTCGAGGTAGCTGCTGACACAAACAGAGGGAGGTCGCATCGTTTCTCGGAGGAAGGGTCTCAGCTGTCCCTTCCAATAATCCTGTCCCTTCCAATAATCCATTTTCCTCCTGGCCCTCGATCAGAGGAGTGTCCTCCTGACAAAGAACATATTATAACGTTCCTTTCGTGGGATGGCTACAGGACAGGATATAAACAAAACGAAATAAACAACAGCAACAAGGGACTGACGGGTGAGGGGAGGAGGAGAGGGAGTGCGGTCCTGCGGTTAGCAGTGTGCAACTGACACATAGGTGAGTCCCAGATCTGGGTTATTTATTGTATTATGACTCACTTCACCTTTGGGAGGCAGAAACTAGTTACTCAGTAACACCATTTCCTCTTCTTCCTGGTCATATAACCAGACTGTGCATCCCAGCTCCCTTGCATTTAGATGGAGCCGCGGAATTGATTTCGGGGGCCAATGGAATTTGAGCACGGGGCTGGGACATCCCACTTCTAGACTTGGAATCTAAACCCCTCTGCTTGGTCCTCTCTCCTTCCCCTTCTCTACTGCCGCTGGATTCAGGGGACTGTAGGAGGAATCCTCACACCCTACGGGAGGGAGCTAGGAAGGTCCCCAGATAACAGGGTCCAGGGGATCACCTTGACCACCACACTACAGGGATAGTAACAGCAGCAAAACATAAGGCTTTGCATGGTCTATGGTTACTCCACTCCATTTAATACATGCTCTGCCTCAGATTCCTCATGCAGGGGTAAATAGATACCTAGGGGAGTCAGCACGGCATGGGCCCCACGGGAAATACACGGAAATAGTGGCTGTATGTTACCATTGTTCCTGGGCCCGTCCTTGCTCTCGCTGAGGCAAAGAACTCAGAGAGAGAATTCTCACCGGCAAGAGGCTTTCTGCAGCCTAGAGCGGAGGGAGGTAAAACTCCTATAAATATCAGCTGATACCGACTGTCTTTAAAGTGAAATTTGAGCAATCACATTTTCAGAGACTGAGAATATTCTGCACATAGTAATAAAGACCCCGAAACAAGGAAGTAATGGATTCCCAAGCAGGCAGAGTAGGTTAAGGACCCATGTCAGACTCAGAAGGAGGTCAGCAGAGGCTGGGAGAAGAGAAATCTAGATCAAGCCAGAACAGAAACAGCTCCCCAAGCCACACTGGGCAACAGCTCTGTGTAGCCCCTCAGGGAGGAAGGGATGGTGGCTGTCATCAAAATTCTACCCCTGGTTATATAATGATTGTGTTAATATAGAATAAAATATGTGTGGTTCTTTTCTCAATGGCATCTCTGTCACCCTTGTTGGATTCCTTTATTATTTCCACGAGGTCCTCAGTTAGGAGGCCCCTCTAGGAATAGAGATACCCACCCACCTGCCGTTTGGAGTCATTTCTGGGGAGGAAAGTGGCTTATCCTTGTCAAAAGGGGCTTCAACCAGCTTCCTTTCTAGCTGGGTCTGCAACATGTTCTCCTGGCCTAGGAGACTTTCCCCAGCCAAGCTTCTCTTTCCTTGTTCACTCACTCATTCATTTGTTCATCCCTTCAAGAAACATTTATTGAGCACTTATTATGTTTCAGGCACCGTGTTAGCTTCTGGATATAGAGCAACAGCAAAATGAACACAGCCCCCGCCTTATTGTTCTTACATCTCAGCTCTGCACGGGAAGACAGACAAGAAACAGGTAAGCCGATAAATGTACAATTCCATCTGTAGAAAAGGGTCCTGAATGTGGGGGGAGAAAAGAGGAAAATCATGATGTTCTCCAATGGGGAAGAACAAGAGACATTCCACTGAGGAAGATCATCTAGGAGCCTCTGCCTGGGGAGATGGTAATCAAATCATTTTGGTCTGTATGCACCTTGTCTCGTCAATATATCATAAACACCCCGGAGACAGGGATTTCTGCATTTGGCAAAGTTAACACACACAAATAGGTGCTCATTAAATTCACTGATAAGGCGGCTGCCTCTTTGTCTTCCAGAAAGGGTCGGTCTAACTCTGGGTTTTGACCTCGTCTTCTGCTCAACTATTAGGTCCCCAGGGCCTTATGGATGGTGTATGTCTTTGCGGTTCCCAGCAGGCTAGAGGACGCTGAGGAATGATCTTGGGAAAGGCTACCTTCCACATGCTGGCCTTGGCTGTTGACGCAGGCATCCTGGGAGGGTTTGCGGGATTACCTCCTGTCTGGACAGTTGTCTGTAGCTTTAGTGTTGCTCTGTCCACTCTTTTAAAAAAAAAAAAAAAGGCACCACAGTCAGAGTCATTATTAAAAGGGAAAAATCAAACAGTAATAACACTCCAGAGACACCAGAAGTATTATGAAAAGGAAGTGTTTAAGTAGAAAATACTGAGCTTTGGAAACAAAACGGCAGGCATCCGAACTTACTTACGTTGGAAGCCCTGGGAAGGGATTCGAGGGATGGTGGGGAGGTCTTTTGCCACTGAGTCAAGTCCCCAGCATTTGCTCTGGGATTTGAAACTTTCCATGGTCTTACATTTCATCAGCTGCTTTGAGTTACGTTTAAAGAAACACATTTTTAGTGAGAAATTTTTGACAGAGAACGGGGAGCAGATGTAATGCTTTGGAATAATTACTTCCTTTGTTGACAGCTTTTTTTTTTTCCACAGCACCCACTTGCAATTAAATACAACAGTAATTAAAATCTCTAAATTCACTCAGAATGACTGTCCCATCGGTCACCTCCAGAAAGCCTTCAAATGTCATTGTGAAAAGAATGTCTTCTCAGAGATGCCGGGTGCTAAGACAGAGGGTTTGCATTTTTCTAATTTGTAGTCAGAAATTGATAATATGCAGGAAATGTTTCACTGATTTGAAAATTATTGCCGTGAATTAAAAATCCAAGGCTAGAGACCATAGGATAGCTTAAACTCTCTTAGGAAAAAAAAAAAAAAAAAGGGAGACCGGGTTGGTTTTGTTGTTTTTTGGTTTTGGGAGGCGGGGGTGTTTGGGGTTTTTTTGTTTTTGTTTTTGTTTAACATTTTCATATAAATTACAAGCACATCCAAGGATTTAGTGACATACATGTTAGCGACATAGACCATTCCCCCAGTGCAGACATGAAACATTCGGTCTAATTTAGCCATGATCTTGGTGTGTCTTTCTGAGCCTACCCCTAACTGAGACAGAGTATGTTTACATCTGTTGGTAAACCTGTCAGTTGAGTCTCTGCAGGTTTTTAAAGTGATTCAAGAAGGGCCTCTCCTCCCCCATCATGTTCACTCCAGTCCTTACAAAGTCGAGCCCTTCCCCAGGGCCTCTGATACATCCCTCTCCTATTCCTGTAACTCTGATGCCCACTTTGCCCGCCCACAGAGCACGGCAGGATTGAGCCTCAGTTTACCTTCTTGTCCTTAGTTCTCCATCTAGATAGCATGCTGACCCTCCCTGCACCCTCCGCCGTGCTTCTTTCTCCACAGGGAATGCCTTTCTTCTTGGGCGTGCCCCTCTAATTTCTCTCCACCCTTGAGCCCCAATCTGAGAAGAGCTGCTCCGTGAAATGGGTCCTAAGGTCAGCAAGCGGGGGGTGGGGGGAGCCTCTGTGGGTATCCTAGGGCATACGGAAAGTTCTCCATGCTGACTCAAATCACATTCAGGCCCTCTTTTCTCCTCGGAGCCACAATCGGAAATCTCCTGATATGCCCACCCCCTACAATTAATTCTCACCTTTTTTTTAATTAATTTATTTTCAGCATAACAGTATTCATTATTTTTGCACCACACCCAGTGCTCCATGCAATCCATGCTCTCTATAATACCCACCACCTGGTACCCCAACCTCCCACCCCCCGCCCCTTCAAAACCCCCAGATTGTTTTTCAGAGTCCATAGTCTCTCAATGTTCACCTCCCCTTCCAATTTACCCCAACTCCCTTCTCCTCTCTATCTCCCCATGTCCTCCATGCTATTTGTTATGCTCCACAAATAAGTGAAATTGACTCTCTTTGTCAATTGTCAATCTCTCAAGTGATAATTGACTCTCTCTGCTTGACTTATTTCACTCAGCATAATCTCTTCGAGCCCTTCAACAGATGAATGGATAAGGAAAATGTGGTCCATATACACTGTGGAGTATGATGCCTCCATCAGCAAGGATGAATACCCAACTTTTGTAGCAACATGGACAGGACTCAAAGAGATTATGCTGAGTGAAATAATTCTCACTTTTTGTTCTTTTGCTCTTTTGTTTCCAAGGAATGGGACTGAGAATTAGGGGACTGTCCTGGCCAGTTTGGGGGGTACAAGTAGGACGGAAGGAGACTGGCTCCCCAGCACTGTTGGTAGATAATCCTTTGCAACTTGAGAACATTCAATGAGCCCTCCTTGCGGGGATAGAAGATCTCCAGCCTCGTGGACATGAGTGTGAAGAGCGAGCTCTCAGTCCTGCTGGTGACCTTCAAATCCTCAAGCTCCAGACATTCCCAGCCATGCTTTGTCCCTGTGGGATTCCCGTGAGGTGGGAGAATTAGGAAAAACAGGATGAGGGGAAAGACAGAGTTTCGCGGTTCCACCGCCTACAAAAGGAGGTTCTCTTACTCTCAGGGTCTAGGGCTGGGTCTTCTGGCTGGGAGAACACGCAAGCTAACATACACAGGTCAGTCATTCGAGAATCCATAGGACTGTCACAGAAATCCAAGAACAAGAAGGAAAAGCACACCTGGGTGCCTCCCGAGAACCACAGCCTGGAAACTTCTAGAACCTAGGCCATTATTTCCTTAGACTCACCCACATTACTCAGCACACCTGTTCCTTCCTTCTTGTCCTCCGCTGTCTGTCCTGTTCCCTCACAGTCTTTCCTCCCTCATGATGTTCACCTGCCCTTGGCTTTTTAAGTCCTCTCTTGCTTCTCACCTGATCCCCTTGCCCTCCTCTCTTGGTCTCACTTGACCTGGGATCTTCATGTCCATTTCCTGACTGGCTGGACCTCTCAGCCCCCATTCTACCTTGCTGAAAGAGCAATGTGATCTACCCGAAAACCCTGTGCATGGTCCCTGAGCAGCCTAATCAAGGCTCCCAGCCAGCCTGTTCTGTGTTAGTGCGAGGGGGCGGTCTTCGTAGCAATCAGTCACGTGGTAGGTGTGACCACTCACGAGGAGAAGTTTTTCCTTCTAGCTGGGCAGGGATTAGAGCCCACCAGGAGCCCTCCAGGGTCCAATGCGAAAGATGCTGGAGGGGGTGAGGGTGGCACAGCTCCCAGTTCTCCCCTCACCACGTCTGTTTGGGGTAGCGAGCACACTGGGAAGCCTCTTCCACAGTTTGATAACCTAGCCTACTGGGCTCCTCACTAGGACCTTAAAATGTTTTAAGCTGTTGCCTTACTTTACAGTTAAATATTATGACAGGATTTAGGATCACACATTCATGGAAAGATGGCTCAACTTCCATGACTGCTGAATTCTTTCTTTAAAAAAAAAAGAGGGTCGGGTGCCTGGGTGGCTCAGTGGGTTAAGCCGCTGCCTTCGGCTCAGGTCATGATCTCAGGGTCCTGGGATCGAGTCCCACATCGGGCTCTCTGTTCAGCAGGGGCCTGTTTCCCTTCCTCTCTCTCTGCCTGCTTCTCTGCCTACTGTGATCTCTGTCTGTCAAAGAAATAAATAAAATCTTTAAAAAAAAAAAAAAAAGGAGGGTCTCCCTCCCATGTAACTCATTAGGGTCTACTCTGTGGGAAAGGTCCAGGATGTACCTCATGGAAATAATTGTGAACACCTGAGATAATTGGCCGCATTTGCCAACCAGTGCTCACAAGAGGATTTACGCATTCCTGTTGGAACTCCTGAGGCTTAGTCCTAAGGTTTAGGATTAAGGGCAGTTGTCAGATATGAACTAGTGCAGAATCAAGGCCCCTACTCAGAAAAGGGGGAGAAGGCGAGAAGCAACAGTAGAAGGTCCTCATTACCTTGGCCCCTCTTTCCCTTCCGGGCGTGTTGAGCTGACGAGAAGAAAACGTGCCATGTCTACACCTGGTTATGTAGTTGGTGAAGAGCCAGAGAGATAGCTTCTATCCTGTTCCCCAGGTGGCTCTGTCTTGTTCCATGGCTGCAACGGGGCCCTGAGGTCCTGGCCTGGAAGCTGCCTGATCAGACTCCTGTTCTCTGTGGGGCAGGCTTCTGCTCTCAGAGGGTAATGAAAACTTGTTGTGACTGGGAAAAAAACACAACAACGACAACTAGAAAATCAGACCGCAGTCTATCCATCTTGCACTCCTCATGGGTGGGGGATGTCCTGTCACTTGTCACTCAGGGTCTTGTTTTCATCCTACTCTGCGGTGACAGTTGGACACAAAGCAAGAAGACCAGGGTAACAGATGACCTCTCTCCATTAGGATATGTATTTATTTCATTAAGTTAAATGGGGAGAAACTCACTTCTGCATGAAGGTCAAAAGGAATTGGATAAAAATACAACATCAACACTTTTTTTTTTAAATTGTTCAGTAACCTAGAAAGAGAGGGAACAAAGAGATAGAACCCAAACAAGATAAAGAATGCCTACGTACAGCCAACAGCTAATATGATATACATGGTGAAAAAATGAGTCCCACTAACACCAAAAATAAGATAAAGATGTCCTCTCTTACCATGTCTAATGCAATCTGGAATTTCTAGTCAATGAAAAAAGACAATGAAAAGAAAAGCAAGAGGGAGCTTTGGGGAAGGAGCTAAAATTGTGGTCTGTATCTAATATCGCTATTGACCTAAAAAAAAAAAAAAGCAATTAATAAAAATTACCAGTCCAAAAAAGAGACTGGAATAGGACAGAAAGATCTAAAATAGACATAATTTTTTTTTTCGTTAAGTACAGCAGGAGTGGTATTGGAATTGGATCAAGGTGATAGACCGAATGCAGATGACTGCCAGATTTTTAGGACAACAGGGATAAACCCAACAAGCACAAGAAACTAAGAGAAAGAAACATACACCAGAGAAAAACTCTATGAAGAGTAAAAGAGAACGCAAGACAGATTGGAGAAATACGAAAACTGGGAGGGGGGCCTTGGCTCCACCAATACGTGATTATACGTGATTAATAGTTCACAAGCAGTGTTAACATTTCCTTGGCCGTTTTGTATATTCCTGTGTAAGCGTACATACATATACATGAATATTTATTTATTCTATTATTGGGTTATTGGAGTCACGCTCCTACTAAGGTTTAGAGTTTGCAGTCTGGGAAGCTGAGGGGAGACCTTCAAGGTCACCAGGGATAAGGACTTGGTAATATCCACGGGGTTTGGCAAAGAAAGAGTTAAGCTGGTAGGCTTGTGTGGAACAGCTCTGGAGGGCTTGCTGGAGAAGAGACCTGGCTCCCAACACGGGAGGTGAGGGAGAACAGAGCACGCTGTAGCTAGAGGAGGGGCTGCGTGGCACGAGCGACTTGACTTGTAAGCTGGGAAAGGCTTGAATGTGTTATGTAGACGGTGCCCATGCATGTCAACATCTGGAAGAATGAGGAGAGTCACTAAGAGCTCAGTGGTCAGGGACAAGTCGAGGCAGAGCCAGAAAGTTCTTTGAACGTGCGGAAGCGAATGGGGAAGGAGTCCTGGAGGGAATTGCCTTAGACACCACCAAAATGACTTCAGCAACACGTTCTCCTGCCTTCTCACTAACAAGAAACAGTGGCACACACAGCACTTAGTAACTTCCACGAGCGATGGCAGGAGATGGCCTCCAGCTCTTGGATCCGTCTTAGGATCCCTCCTGCTTAAGCCTGGGGCTTCCTTCCAAACCACAGAAAAGACAACTGGAAGTGGTGGGACCATCCTCAAATCTGAAAACCATCATGGCCCTAGCTGAGACCTCCATTTTCTTCACACCAACTGTGTACGCTTAGGGTAGCTAAGCTATGGGAATAGATCCAAACACACAATGACTCAACATAATAAATGTTTATTTCTGACTCGCATAACAGTCCAGGGTGTGATTCTGGAGAGTAGGGAGGCCTGTGTTCATGGCAGCACCAGGATCTTCCAGACTTGGTTCCCAAGGTCTCAACTCTGTTGGCAGGTAGGAGGAAAAGGATAAAGCCTAGCACAGGAGAGGTCTCAAAGACCCTCGCCAGGATGCCGCACAACTCCCTTCTGCACACATGGTGTAGACTGGCATAAGGACACATGGCCACACCTAGCAGCAAGAAAGACAGAGAACTGTTATCTAGCTGTGTATCCCGGCAGAAGACGTACATTTGGGAAAACAGCTGGTGTTCTCTGCTAAACATCTTTTCTTTGCCCCCCCCCTCACTCTGCTGCCAGAGTGGTCCAACATGGAACTTGAGTAACATCTGGTGAGTGCGTGAGTGGGCGAGAGAATGGCATCTGTAATTCTCCTCAAAGCTCCCCAACGTCTCCCCATCAGCTACAAGGCAAAGACTGTAACTTCCTGTCATTGCCTCAAGGCCCTTCCTGCTCTGCCCCTGATTTCCTTCTTAGCTTCATTTCACACTTTCCCTCTGCTCACATGAACCTTCGGCCAGACTGCGCCATTTGCCATCGCCCGACTTTGCCATGTTCTCTCATATGCGATGTCTTTACCCACTTCTCATCTCACTTTTCCACCCACAGAACGCCCACGTGTCCCTCAAGCCTCAGTTCAAGGGCTTCCTCTTGGAAGCCCTCACAAATGCCCAACTTCCATGTCCACCCAGGCAGAGGTAGAGGTGGGCTCCCCCTTTAGCCCCTTGGCATCTGGACCGACCTCCAGTCCACAGCTGCCAGGTGATCTCGTGATTCCGTGCTGGGATACGTGTCTCTCCCCCAGGAACAAAGTTGGCTCACAGGGAAAGCAGTGGCTGTTCTATCTACTCTCTTCCTGTCAGCAATGGGGCAGCAAACAGTCAGCCATCTTTAGCTTTCTCCGTTTCAGATTCCACTAGCAGCCAAAAATAAGCATCAGCGTACAGAGAAAATATCAGAGAAGTAAATAAGAAGTTCCCTGCTCCTGTTGGGTAAAGAGCACCACCGGCATCCAACGGGGCTTGCCTCATCTTCCTTCATCATTTGCACTGAAATCACCAAATCCTATCCATTCCACGTTCTTGATGTCGCTGGGTCCCCCTCCTCTCTATGTGCTCCACCCTGGCAAGTCCTGCCCTTCCCCCTCACTCTCTCCTTCTCCTAACTGACCTCCCTCTCCTCAGGCTCCCCCTTCCACCATATTTGCACTGGTACGGATCCAGGAGGGGACTTCTAGGGGCACTCTCCCCATCCTAGCTGGGGCCAGCTCCTCTCCCTAAGTGCTAGGAGGTCCCAAACTCTTCCCAGCTTCATCCCCTGCACACCTGCCCTCCACCGATGCTCAAACCCCAAATTGCTGTTTATCATTCCTTGACTCTAATAGAAACATTGAGCCCTCCAAGTCTGGCCCTCTCTTTGGAAGCACCCTTCTGCCCCAGTCCCCACCCTGCCCTTTCCTACCACAGAACTCTTCATTAGGAAGTGATGCAGAAAAGATCTTCTTCAGAAGCCATCGCAGCACACAGAGGTCCACACAGAGCTATTGAGCTCTACCCTCAGTTAAGCCATGTAGAGAAAAAGGGGAGCCCTGCCCCTAGAGGTATGGGTGGCTCCCACATGTGGGTGATCCCAGGAAACTTTTCAAGACGGCCAAGAAAGAAACATCTTGAGGAGGCGCCTTGACAGAAACAGGCAGGAAATTCTCCCAAACTGACCCTGACCCCTGGCCTTCTTCACTCAAAATCAACCAGTATTCCATTAAAAAGTTGCAGCCACAGAATAGGGCATTCTTTCCTTGTGATTCACATTACCCAGAAGTCTCTGGTTTCCCGGAATTTGTGTTAAGTAGTAGCTTTCAAAGATGATAATATTTGCCAACAATCCCTGGGGCACCACTTTACATTTTCCTAAAACAAAAAGGGGATTATTTTGTCCATATTTCTCCTTTCTACAGGCTTTGGCCCTATAGTCACTCTTGCCCCCTCTGGCATTAAGTAGCAATGCTGTCCCATTAAATTATGAGAATCACGCTTTGTCCTGAAACATCGGTTGTCAATTAAGGTTGACAAACAAGCTTCCTGACATTCTCAGGAACATCTTGCCCAGCATGTGGTTACTCATTTCTCACTCCTTTTGTGAAACACTGGTCCCGGACAAGCAGGCAGAAATAAACCCAGGAACGTTTGGGGTTTTTACCAGCTTCCCAGCCCCACCTTCTTGATTCTCCGCGCCTGCATTGCCCTCCCCAGTAATGGGCTTGGACGATCGGGAGAAGAAAAATGAGGTTGTGATCATTGTTGATCGAATAAAATTGAATAATTCTCTGTGGACGGTTTGTTATTTTTCTCCTCTGGATTTTCCCAGCCTCCCTCATAATGCGGGAGGGAGGGGTTTGTTAGCTGTCTACCTCCCGCCTGCAGATCCATGATCCAGATTTTGGCTTCCCTGTAAGGTGCCGTGTGTCAGCTCTGTGAAGGTAGACACAAGTACTCTGTGCCCCTCTGCCTGTTGTGTTTCGTGCTCCACATGTACAGACTGAATTAATTCCTCAAGATCCAGCCCCATTTCTTTCCTTTTTTTTTTTTTAAAGATTTTATTTATTTGACAGACGAAGATCACAAGTAGGCAGAGAGGCAGGCAGAGAGAGAGGAGGAAGCAGGCTCCCCATGGAGCAGAGAGCCCGATGCGGGACTCGATCCCAGGACCCTGAGATCATGACCTGAGCCGAAGGCAGCGGCTTAACCCACTGAGCCACCCAGGCGCCCCAGCCCCATTTCTTTCCTAACCAACCCCAGGTTCACTTGTGCCTGATACTATATATATATATATATATATATATATATATATATATATACTTATACATGCATACAGATATGTTTTTCCACATGTGTTCACAGACTTTCTTTGGATAATTCAATATACCAAGTAACCTTATCCCCATTTTATAGATGAGAAAACTGAGCATCAGAGACGTCTCAGTAATCAGGTTATTAGTCTGAGGTAACCTAGTAACCTAGTAACCTCAGTAATCAGGTTACTATGTCTAAGGGGCAGACCCTGCCCTCACATTCAAGAACATCTAATGCTACAGAGATCTTTTTACTATGCCGCCCTGTCTCTTACCACTCCCAGAAGACGGAAGTCTTCTTCACTTCCCCAAACCAGCAGCAGCATCACATAGTCCTTCCAAGGTTATGTTTATTTTAATATCCATCTTCCTTTGAGATTATTTCTGTTTCTGTTCTTTACCTTGTGGGATGCTATGCTTGGGAAAACCTTCTGCCTGCGATGGGCGCTGGCACCCTTGGCAGCCTTTTCCATATAGAACGTTTTGGCTTGGATTTCTCTCAATTCTTACACTTTAGTAAAGCTTCCCAAGCCCCACCGAAGGTTTTGTTGTCTGTACGCACGTCTCCTCTGTCTTCCTGGCTACCCCTCTCGTAGGACGGACCATCTCTTTACTAATAATATTTCATGTGAGTATCAGCTGGCTAGCTTCCCCCCTTTGCTTTTTTAATTATCCAAGTAATACAACTTCACTGTAGAAAGGATAGAAATTTCATATAAGTAAAAGGAAAATGTTTAATAATTAGAAATCTCACCCCCCAGATGGGTCTGAGGGAGGACACGAGTTGTGATGAGCACTGGGTGCAGTAGGTAAGGGATGAACCACTCAATTCTACTCCTGAAACCTGCACTGCACTGTATGTTAACTAACTAGAATTTAAATAAAAATAATTTTAAAAACTGGAATGCCCCCCAAAAAAGAAATCCCACCACCCAGAGAAAATACTTTTCCTACTGCTGTCTCCATCTTGCATTATTTTTACCCAGAAAAATATATTTGTATACATGCATGCAGAATTTTAAAAATAAAATTATATTATGCACATGAGATATTTTTAACTAAAGATTTGTCTTTTAGTGTTCCAAGAACTTTAAAAAAAGAAGACTTTTTTTTATAAAGAATAAAATTTGTTACATATTTTTAAGTATTATTTATATTACTCAATTTATCTATAATCACAGATACTTTTGTCTCTCTGATTAGGTAAAAACTCAAAGGAATTATGCTAAGGTTTCTTTCCACTGTTGTTTTGATTCTTCTGTTCACAGATTACAAATAAAGTTTGTAGTATATATTTTGTTGTCAAGTGCATATAATTTTATTATAGTAATTTTACTGAAGCTTGTGTATGTCAGCAAAAAGACTGCAATCCTTCCTCCCATTGCTGATTTTTACATGAGTATATAACTTTTTATGTTAAAACTGGCATATATGTATTGAGTACCTACTGTGCACAGACCAATGCCCACCCAAAGCTCATCACAAGTAGGACTCTACTAGGCAAAGTGTAAGTAAGTAATTCCGTAAGCCTGAATTCAAGAAAGTCACCAAGCTGTTTCCAGGTGCTGTTAATTTTGTCATGAATTCATGCACGGGCATATCTGGACCTTTCTTGAGTTCAGAAGCAGCCTTGCTCCCTTTCCTCTCTCCCTGTCAGGACCACCATTTATCCAGTTGCACCTTTCTTTTTTGTCTACCCGTTGCAGGTCCGGGATGTTCCTTCCAGTTCTCTGTTCTCGTTGTCCTTTTCCTCTGTGTTCTCAGAGCGCCTTACACTCGCCTTTCACTGAACTGACCTTATTCTTTGCAGCGGCGACATTGCTCCTTGTTGCTTCCAATGCTGTTGCTGTTTCTGCCATGGTCCTACCATCCCCTTGCATTTCCCTTTCTCTCCCATTTTGTTGTCTTACCATAACATCTTTTAGCTCTTCTGTAAGAATTCGTGATTTCTCCCAGTGCCCTGAGAGCATTAAGCGAATGCTCCCTGGGATTTCCCTCTTTCCTGAAATGCTTTCATCCCCTGGTTTCAAAAGCTATGGCGATCCTCTAATTCTCTCTGCGGCAGAGTTTTTTCATCTATCTCATTTCTGTCTTGTTCTATTGATGTTTGCTTATTTTTTAAGTCATTCACTTAATTGAAAAATATATTAGTAGAAGATCTCCACATGTCAGGCACCAGAAGGAAAATGGTGAAAGGGAAAAAAAAAAAAATCCTAGGAGTGGCTTCCAGTCCCATTCCCTGCTGTGAATGAGACTATAAACAAGCAAGAAACCAAATATCCAGTATGAACTGGGGCAAGCTATTAAAGAAAAGGAAGGGAGTCCTTCAAGAGAGAATACCAAAGGGGGAGGAGTCTGCCTTTCGCTGGGTGATGCGCTAGACCTCCTGGGAAGTGACAGTTAAGATGAGACTTGGAAGATGAAAATGAGCAATCCAGATAAAGAAAGGATAGGTGTGAACTAGGCATGTATGAAGCACAGCAGGTGCAAATGCCCTGAGGCTGGGAACGCTCTTACTCTTCTCTGTCCTAATCACTCTACAGGATCTAAAGTGAAAGAGATGGACAAACCAGGTCACTCCCAGGCTTGGATGTTCTCGGAGATGCTATAAGAAGTTACTAAGATGTTCAAGGAAAGGAGTGCATGGTCTGACTGAGACTTTAGATCTACCGTGGCTGCTCCTGGGAAGCACAAGGTGGAAAACAAGTCTGTTAGGATGCAAAGTCAGTGATCCAAATGAGAAGTCACAGTAGTTCAGATATTGGCAAAAGGATTCAAGATGTATTTTTGGAATTGGAATTTTGGATTAAGTGAACTGGATCAAATGTGGCATAGAGGGTTTCATTAAATAAGAGGAAGAAATTGCTAGGCTTTAGGTTCAAGCAATGGAGTGGATCATGCCACGCTCTCAGCAGAGAAACAGGTTTAAGGGTGAGAATCAGGAGTTGGGTTTGGGACACAATTGTGATGCCATTTGAAAAATAGACAAGCTTGGGACTTTGAAGGGAAATCTTGGATAGAAATATAAATTTGGGAGTTTTTGGGTTATGGAAGGTGTCTCACATCACATGAATGGATGAGGGCACCATGGGTAAAAGCACAGAAAGAGAGATGAGTAGATCCAGCTGGAGAGCTGACTTGTGTTCTCAAAACCATTCCAAAAGAAGTCTACAGAAGACTGGAAAGAACTGAGGCCAGAGTCTGCCCCCGGGTCCCATTGCACTGGGCTAATTTGTCTTTGTTGGTTGACTTCCATATTTCATTCTCTGTTGTAGGAAGGCAATACTCCACATCAGTTTGCTGTTGGCTTGGTAACCACTCTTGATAGATCCACTCACATGAAACAGCCCTCCATCCTCTAGAGAAGAAAGTAGATGTTAATACCACTCTATTTGGGAAAGTCCTTATCTGCCTCCATGTGAAACCCTGAGTTACTGAGAAGATGGATCAGAGAAAATCCCCAATTTGCTTTTCATTGCCGTAAGCCATGTGTCATGTTCTTATTTTAGCCACATATCCCATCCTCATTCTCAACTTTGATCACTTTAACTTAAGGGGTGCTGATAGGGCTTTAGGATTTCCTTCTCTCTCTGTCACTTCGTCTGGTCTCACTGCTCTGTACTTAATAGAAATTCTTTGAATTTTGAAATTCTTTGAAATGTGGTTGGCATCATTCCCTGGTTTCAAAACAAATTAGTTGGGGGTATTTTGTTTTTGTTTCTTTAATGTCTCTTGGCCATTTCCAATTCTGAGAAGAGCTTCAGAAATGTATACATAAGTTACCATCTTTGCCAAAAGTTCTGTGGCAGCTGGCATGATTTCGTGATTCCCCTACATGTACTTAATTCATATCTAAATATTCTCAGAAAACGTGTTAAAAATAGACCTTTTCAAATTCACAACCCAACAAGGACTTGTGTTGTAATGTATACTAGATCACACCACCTGGTCCTGTGTTCATTCAATAACATATTGTTAACAAGAGAGTTTAAGATTCTAATGCAAACAAAAAGTGGTATATCCAAACAATGGAATAGTATTCAGCCACAGAAAGGGGTGAGATATCACATGGATGAAACTTGCAAACGTCACACTAAGTGAAAGAAGCCAGTCAAACACACACAAAAAAATGTATTACATGGTTTCGTTAATACGAAATGTCCGCTGTACACATCTATTGAGACCCAGAGTAGATCAGCAGTTACCAGGAGATTTGTGTTGCATTTGCTTGAATTTCAGTGTACCTCTAATACTCTTACATGCTTTTTCCAAGATTCTCCAGCATCTGTGTCACCTACCTCCTGATAACTCCTTGCCTGCACTCCAAAAACACTGGTTCCACTCCTCCTGGAGACCTGAGGCCTCCCTGCGGACTCAACGTTTCTGTTTCAGTCTGGACTAGTTTTCCTCTAGGCCTGCTCTGTCGTTCTATTTTTAGGACTTCCTTTTGCTGTTCTCCGTTCCCTTGCCCAGATCCCATGTCTTCCTCTTTCTTGGTTTACTTCCGCATTTTCCCAGGACACGTTCTCCCATACCTTGCCAGGAAAGGTTGCATAGGTGATAAAAATTCGGAATCCCTAAATATCTGAACATCTGTCTATTCTTACCTTTGACTTGATTGATGATTGCGTGAGGTCCGGAGTAGTTCTAAATCGGTGTATTATTCTACAGGTGATTCTTGAACGTGCCTTTGTAACTGAATTAATATGGTAAGTACTAGAAATAGAAAAGTGAGTGAGTGAGATATGAGGAAGTCAAAACAAGGGTAGATTCTTCTTTTTCAACTTGATTTTTAAAAAGAGAGAAAAGGGGGATGGGGAATGGGCAAAATGGGTGAAGGGAGGTGGGAGACACAGCTTCTAGTCATGGAATGAGTAAGTAATGGGAATATGAGGCAGAGCGTAGGGAATATAGCCAATGATATTGTAATAGCATTCCGTGGTGACAGATGGTAGTGACACGTGTGGTGAGCATAGCATCAGTATAGAGACGTCAAATCACTATGTTGTGTACTTGAAAGTAACGTCACAGTGTGTCAACTCTACGTCAACAAAAAATAGATTTAAAGAAATAAAAAAATTAATACAAAATAAAGAGAGTGCTATGTAAGTAGAATGCAAGATAAAGGTTTTCTTTTTCTCCTTTTACTAAAAAAAAAAAAAAAAAAAAAAAAGAGGGGGAAGAAAAGGATATCTAATAGGCTCTAAGAAATGACCCAAAGGAGATTAAAATGTCAAAAATGAGATGAAAAAGAGATAATTCAAGAAGACATGACCTAGGTCCCAAGAAAGGGAGGACAAGGAGCGCAGTAAAAAAGCTGGCCTTACACAAGAGGAAGAGGGTTTTTCCTTTTGCATCACAGGGAAGCAGATTGAAAGAGGGAGAGTGTGGGCTGATGATAGAAGGGCAGGAAGTTGAGAGTCTTTATTTATTTAGGAAAAGGCCGGGGTAGGGCTGAGGGAGAACGGGGGAAGTGGGAGGGACAGAAAGCGCAGGCAGAGAAGGTTTGTGGAGCAGGAGAGAGCCGGACCCAGGAGGAGGCCGGGTTTGCCAGGGAGCTCTGGATGAGGAGAAGCCCCTCTGCTCATGGCCCAGCCCTCAGTGGCAGACTCCTGTGGGTCAGGGCGGACACACACTTCCCCCTACTCATACTGCGAGGACTCAGATCACCGGGAGGCCTGGACCGAGGGTGACCCGGAAGCTTCTTCAAAATATGGTGGCACACGCAGCTCTCCTGCTTCAGACTGAAGAGCCGGAGGCTCTGCGAGGGGGAGGCAGGTCACAGGGCTGGTGAACGGTGACACCAAGAATCAGCCCGGTGGCCTGAGCCGGTCCAAAGCCTGAACCTTAAACAAAAACGCACACAAATTTCGTATGCTCATTGCTTCATTCAGTCAGTGCACGCTGAACAGTCTGCTGCTTGAATGAAGAAGGGAAGAGAAAGTCCCCTGTGTCCCATAGCAGCTGTCCCTTTGGGGCCTGACCCTCGCCTACTGCGGACAAATCATGGGAGGAGAGCTCGTGGGGCCCTAGCATTCCTCAAAGTGCAGACTGAGAACACAACAGAGACCAGACGGAGTCTTCCGGGAGGCCCTCTGGTCAAAACTGGGACCCACGCTCTGTCTGCAAACCTCAGAAAGAACAGTTAAAAGTAAAGTTAGGTTCTTCTTCAAGTTACTATTCTTTGGTTGGAAACTGTTAGCTCGGACAGCACTGTCCACTTTCTAATCTAAGCCATATCTGTAATTTTAAATTCTCTAGGAATCATATATTTTTTTAAATATAGATGAAATTAATAATATTTTCATATAAACCCATGTATCTAAAACTTATCTTTTTAACCAGTAATTCCTATTAAAAAAAACTACTGATGAGATATTTTACATTCTATTTTTCATACTAAGTCTTCAAAATCTGGTGTGTCACTTACACTTAGAGCACATCTCAGTTTGGACTTGTCCTAGTTCAAGTGCTCAATAGCCACAATGTGACTAGTGGCTTTAGTAAAGGGCAGCACAGAGCTAGGACATCAAACTGTCTTCTCCAAAGTCCCTCTTGGTGATGCTCTGTAAACTGAGAGACCACAACTCCATTCCTTCCAGGGACCTTAACCTCTCATGTTATAGACACAGAACATCGGTCAAGACTTGACGTCACTTGCCCAAGGGCGTCCACTGAGTTGGCAGAAACCAGGATGAGCACATTTTCAAATATTCTAACTCCTCATGCTATGATGTTCCCGTAAGGCCATGCTACTTCCTCTCATTAGGTGGCGTTCACAGATTTTATACTTGATAATACCCTCAGTATTTTCCTTTCTCAAGGCCAATTCTTTTCTCTGTGCCCCTCCCGTCTGCCATTTCCCTACCACGGCATTTTGCATATGGCGGGTACTCTATAAATGGTGTCTAATCAAATGAGCTTGGTTCAGTTTGTACAAGCAGTAGCCATACAAATTATCCTTCAACTGTCTCTTCGTAGTTATTCAAATACTTCAGGGTATACGTATGCCACGTGAAGCACTTGTCAGGTGATTGTGCAGGAAAACAAAACTTAAGATGACCTCCCATGAGTTATTCTGTAGGGTTCTGAAGCTACCTGCTATGGGATATCATATAGTCTTTTTCTGGGAATCAGAGTTGGCCAGAATACATCCCCTGGGAGAGTGAAGGCAATCTTTTCTCATTCCTGCATGTCTGAACTCTCTCCCACTTCTCCTAATTTATCACAGATTACGGCTAGTGATTTTGAGACCATTTTCATGTTTCTTCAGCACCCTGGAAATTAATTTGTTAGGACCTTTAGATAAATGTTCTCTTCTTTACTTCTCCCCAATCAAAGGTCTTCACCAGTGACCCTCAAAGCGTGGCCGATGGCCCCAGTGGGATATCGAGACCCTTTAAGGAGAATGACGAACCGTATTTGCCGTCAGGGATAAAATTCAAGCTTTTAAGTAAACGTTAGTATTTTAAAAAACTTATATCTGCCACTTTGAACTTGACAGCTTCCCAGTATTTAAAGACTTTTCTAATGAGCTCAGGGTGGTGTTAGCAAATGTGATTTTTTTTTTAATGTTAACAGTGAAGTGTGTCAATATTTGGAATACTACACAAATCAGTGAGCCAATATTTTCTAAATAATCCATTCATAATGTTACAGAATTATACATGAGTAAAAGACCATTCAGAGAATAAGATAGGAGTGCCTGGGTCGCTCAGGCAGTTAAGCATCTGCCTTCAGCTCAGGTCATGACCTCAGGGTCCTGGGATCAAGTCCCACATAAAGTCCTGCTTGGGCTCCCTGCTCTGCAGAGAGCCTGCTTCTCCTTCCCTCTCTGCCTGCCTCTCCCTTCACTTGTGCTCACTCACGCTTACTCTGTGTTTCTGTCAAAAAAAATAAATAAAATCTTAAAGAAAAAAAAAAAAAGAAGAACAAGATATACTAACAGGTTCAAATCAAACAAAAGGTTCAGTACAAAAGGTTCACTGAGGGGTCCCAATCCCACACTGCAGTGAACTTTTCAAAAAGTACAACTTGAGTTTGATAGTATCAAGAATACCTACAATCATCTAAAAAGGCTCTTAAAAAACTTCTCCCTTTCTAACCAAGTATCTGGTACAGAGGCCATATTTTCTTCATGTGCTACAACCAAAACAACATCTCACAACTGATTAAATGCAGAAGCATATATAAAATCCAGCTGTTTTCTATTAAGCCAAGTATTAATAGATATAGAATTTTTTAAAAAGCCACCCTTAATTGCTAAAGTTTTGTTTTGGAAAGCATAATTATCTTCACTAAAAATGTTATTTATGTTAAAATGTAATAGGTTTATTGTTATTTTTAATTAGTAAATATTTCTCAGGTAATAATGTCTCAGATTTCATTTCCAATAGGGTAAAATATCTGTAGGTAAAAATAACCCACACACGCAAAGCTTTTCAAGGTCCTCAATAAATTTTAAGAGTCTGAAAGAATCCTGAGACCAAAACATGTGAAAACCACTGCTTACCCGGCTGTCCTACTCATTTCAACTTGACAACTGTGCCCTTTAAAAAAATAATAATAATAAAGATTCTCATTTGGTTGTTATAGGAAGTAACTATGTAACACAGTAGCTAGTGGTCTAGGCTCAGGAACCAGATAGAGGGGAACTCAAATCCTGGTTCCACTACTTACCAGTTTTTCTGTGCTGACCAGTTATCGAATGTCAGCCTCCCTTGATTCCTCACACATAAGATGGATATAATTGTGCTTCCTATCTTTTTTTTTAAGATTTTATTTATTTATTTGACAGACAGAGATCACAAGTAGGCGGAGAGCAGGCAGAGAGAGAGGGGGAAGCAGGCTCCCTGCTGAGCAGAGTCTGATGTGGGACTTGATCCTAGGACCCTGGAATCATGACCTGAGCTGAAGGCAGAGTTTAACCCACTGAGCCACCCAGGCGCCCCTGTGCTTCCTATCTTACAGGAATTAAATGGTAGCACTTGTTAAACTCTTAAATCCAAAATTATCACTATTACAAGAATTCACACTGCTTTTTAAAAATAATATGGCACTAATGTAACGATGAGAGATATTCTAAAGCCTTGAAATTGTCTTCCTTCATCAGGAAGTTATTTTTCCAAACATAATACCAGTCCCATTTCCTCCAGACTCGCCTTAATGATGTCACCTAACAGATTTCTAAGTATTAGCAGCATTAAACATTGCAATTTTTTTTTTCTGTTATGAGATTGGAAAGCATGTATTGGGCCTATGAGACAGGTCGATTTTCATGTGACATCTCTATAATCACATCCACAATTGAGAAAAGGCCCTATTACAAACGCTGATTCAAAGAGTTAACATGAGGGGGCCTGGGTGGCTCAGTTGGTTAAGCAACTGTCTTCAACTCAGGTCATGATCCTGGAGTCCTGGGGTCGAATCCCCACATTGGGCTCCCAGCTCTATGGGGAGTCTGCTTCTCCCTCTGACCTTTTACCCTCTCATGCTCTTGCTCACTGTCTCTCTCTCAAATAAATAAATAAAATCTTTTCAAAAATTAAAAATAAATTAAAAATTTTTTAAAAAAGCAAAGAGTAAACATGAGCAGGCGAGCAAAGCAATTTATCAGGCACTGACTCTGATGATGAGTTTGGCAATTATCTAGTGATGACTCTCTTAGGTTTCGAAATTGCTTTTGCTGCAGGTACACAACTTAATGGACCCAATTAGGGAACATTCTTCGTCAACGCATGCTTTAGCTCAGACATTGTAAGTTGCAGAACATATGTGACATGTTTTTTTGTTTTTTGTTTTTTTTAAATTTTTTATTTATTATAAACATATATTTTTATCCCCAGGGGTACAGGTTTGTGAATCGCCAGGTTTACACACTTCACAGCACTCACCAAAGCACATACCCTCCCCAATGCATATGTGACATGTTTTTACGTATTAAGCCCAAAAAACCCCACTGTCACAGAAAATTTGCATAATCATCACAGTTGGACCTATGATAATGCTAATTCCTTATTCAACGTAATTGACAAACAGCAGGAACTTCTTCATATGTATCTCAAGGAGCCACATGAATGTACTTAGATTAATATCTTATCAAGGCCCCCTGTAGCTAATTACAGTCAGATACAGTTTGCTTTTCAAAGCCTCATCCACCTTAAAGAACTTAGGGTCATCATTAAAATTGGACACTTATTAATTTACTTTCAAGTGTGCTGATTCTTTCCTGTCATTTCCATTTTTCTATTGTCCATCTAGTGGCTTTTATTTCTAATTTCGGATATTGTATCTTTGGCCATAAAATTTCCATTTGGTTCTTTTTATAATTTGGTTCTCTACTGAGAACTTCTATCTTTCTGTTCAAGTTTGTTTATCTTCACCTCATGGAGCATAATTGTAATAGTTGCTTTTATGTCTGATAATTCCAACATCTGGGTTACCTCGTGGCTGGCATTTCTTGATGGACTTTTTCCTTGGAAATGGGTTACATTATCCTGGTTCTTCCTTCTTAAGCTATTTTTGATACTGGGTTGTATCCTTTGGGTAGATTTTCCTGAAAAACATTTTATTTGCCAGTTTCTTTGTTTAAGCAAGTAATCAACACAGTCAGGCTCAGACCACAAATTCTCTATCACTTTCTGTTAGTGGTGGTTCCGATCTCATTTTCATTTTTTTGTAGACTTTGCTATGGTTCTTTCAGTCTGTCTTGAGCACGCCCGCTCCGGACTGAGCTCAGGACTTGGAGAAGTTCGTATACACAATGAGAGGGTCCCCCATCCCAGCTCTCCCCGTTCAGGATTTTCCTCCTTCCCTTAACCCACACTCTCTGGCCAACAGGAGACACTTTTCCTGGTTTCCTCTGGCTAACAGGTGGATTTCTCCTAGAGTTTCAGCCGCTCGTGTCTCCATGCCTGCACAGCCCTCAAGTGGGATGGACCCCTGCCACAAAGCTGTAAGACAAAAGAAATAAAAAAATAAAAGCAAATCATCCTCATATAGGGTGCTTCTCCGAGTCTTAAGCCTCCTTCCTGGTCTGTCTGCTTGTGTTTCCTTCTCAGAGTTCTTAGGTATTTGCTTCTTTGCATTTGGTCCAGTTTTTGACAACCACAGCAGAAATGGCTTTGAGTGGTTCTACTCCACCTTGGTTGGAATCAGAAGTTCCCACATCTACTTCTCCAAATTTTACCTTCCCCTGCTTTCCACTCCACTCACTGTGCTCTAGCCTTTCTCTTCTTATAGTTTCCAAAATGGCTAAGTTTGTTCCCGCAAGCTGTTGTACTCTCTCTTCCTTCTGCTCAACTCTGTTCACTGCTCTAAAAGGTCAGTGACCTTTTCTGAGCTCTACACCACCATCATTCCAAGTGGACATGCTAAGCATGCGGCATACACCTGACAGGCCACTGGTCGACCAGCTTAATGGAGAACAAATTACTTTAAACCACAGGGCATCTCTTAAGTTCAACCACAAGTAAGGTACAAGTTTATTCAACAAATTTAAGGCCAAACTGGCCCATCTTGCTCTCGTTCTGGGTCTTGCTATAAAAACATGTGTCAACCCCTCACCATCGTACCTATCAAGAACTTTGCAAGGATGCGGAGTTCTCTTTCATGGTACGAACACCTGTTAGACATTTCTCTTCTTCATTCATTTTGCAGGACTCAAGGCTTGTAATAAAATGGGCTTTTCTTCTGCCCGCGATAAACGATATTGGCAGGATTCCATTACTGATTGTTTATGCATTCGTTGTTTGTGTTGTAAACTTGATTAGGTGTACGAGGGGGCCTAGTGTCGTAGTGTGGTCAAGAAGCATAGTTCCAGTGGGCTCCAGTTCCGTTCCCTCCATACTAGTTGTGAGGCCTGGGCAATTCGAATACTCTTTCAGGTTTTGTGCATAAACTGAGGTGAAACCACCCACCTTGAAGGGTAGGTAAAGCCCGGCAAGCATCTGCCGCCGCGGGGCTGGCACAGCGTTTCCCTCGCTGCCCTCCAGTACTAAGGGATAGCAGGAGCTCCCCGAGCCCTCTCGTCTTCCCTTTTCCTTCTCTTCCCACTTCAACTTCCTGCCTTTCTGATCTGTGTTTTGGTCTCCAGGTCGGTGACTTATCACAGGACTCCTACGAGTTTCAAATCTGTATCTTCAGGTTTTCTGAGGTAGAACTGTGTAGAAACTTCCTTGGGAAAGATTCGAGCAGCCTAAGATTTTCAAGTACTTGTATAAAAAAAATTCAAAACCAAATACTCAAAATAACTTTCTTTTTAAAGAAAAAAATACTCTCCATAGGAAAACATTTCTGTTTTTATGTCCATCGGTAGCCAAATGGAACATGATATAGACATTTCCAGTGCCCCAACTTTGGTTAAATGCACAGGCCTGAAAGTAATTCATTAATGCACACATCAAGATGCTACTAACAAATTCATTAATATCCAAGAGTCATTCCTCTATGTCAAAGTCATCCAAGGCTGACATTACTTTCATTACAGTGAACTGTGAGATTTCATGGAGAACTATTTGCCTGAATCAAACTATTTGAAACCCTGAAGTTGGACTCCAGCACTCCAAAATTTAAGGCATCCACCCACCCACCCAACGCACATTTATAAAACTTCCCAGTAGGGCAGTTTAGTGAGAGATGCAAGTAAAAACTGAAAGGCATTTGTCAACATAAGATATCATGTGGACAGCTGTATAGAGTGGGGAGAAAAATCCCGAAGGTGCACGTCAACTGATGCCAGTGAATTACAGGCTAATATAGGAAGCCACACAGGAACATTTTCAGAATTTCACTGCGGTGAACAGTTGACAATCTGCAACACTAGAGCCTTGTTCCATTCCAAACAAAACCTCTGACTCTTTCAAGAACAGATGAGAAACCACATGCAACAAGAGACATAAATTATATTTAATTAAAAGAATGAAAAAAAATATAAATCCTTGTTAAACACTTCGTTTAAAAATACACAACTTTATTTTATAACCTGGTAATGCTCAAAGATGGCAGCCGACTTCACTCATTCATGTAAAAATATTCTTTAAATGTCAATCAATACATTTCTAAGTTATGTGTTGCCCTGCCGCCGAATTTTTTTCACGAAAATCCTCAAATAACTACCAAAGAAGAGCTGCATGTTTTGTTAGAAGCCCCCCATTATACTAAACATGGTAAATTCCAGAGTTGAAGGTGAACCACGCATGAAATACTGTCTCTTTGAGATGCAGAAGTCACACAAGCACAGATTTCAAAACAATTGACTGATAAATAAGCAGTTGCTTTCCCTTTTGGGCAGGTGTCAAATCAATTCAGACCAAATTGAACACCTGTTTGGGAACTATAAAAACTGAAAAGCTCATCCTTCTCCTCCAACCTCGCAGGATGTGGAAAGGCAATAGTGAAATGAACTATTGCATGGTGTCTCATAGGTTCTGTTAAACCACTTAACACGCAATCCCAAAATGCACGTTTAAAATGGTTTTTGAGGAGACAGATCTACAATATTCAGCTTGTCTATGCTAAATAAACGTTAACTATCTTACTTACTCACTTATCACCCTGATGCTAACAGGATCTACACATCATGAGGAATCCGGGTTCTTGGACAGGGCTCTGCACACGATCTGCACCTACAGCACTAAAAAGTCACTGATCATTGTCTGATGGGACTCAACGCTTTACAAATACGTGTCGCATATACTAAACTTAAAGGCTATGAGTATGCATAGTACAAACTTCACTTCTTAAAGAATACACATGAATATGCAGAAAAAAAATGATTGCAGAGTCACAGAAAGTATCCACAATGGCCATGTCTCCACATGGTCGAATTATGAGTATTTTATTATTGTTGTTATGGGAAAGGATTCTCAAAAGAGCTAACTGAAGAACCAAAGGGTATTACCACCAATGAAATTATTCGTCCTTTCCTGTTTTCACATGATCTATTTTTAAAGTCACTGGCCAATAGGAATTTGCCAAGAGTGGATAGCAACATTCTAATACACTTGTAAGAAGGAAGCTCCTTGAAGGATGGAGAAAAGAGCAAGATCATGATTACAAGAGAATAGACTTGCTCCAAAACCAAAAACAAAAAACAAAACAAAAAACCGATAAGCAACTTAGTCGTTAGGTTTCCTATGGCTCTACAATTTTACAGAAAAACCGGTCTCTAACATTCCACCTTTAAAAGTTTTAAAATACTGTCCTTATACCTGTTTGGACGGATGCTATCCATCTCCATTCAGAAACTTCTCTCTGTGCTTGTTAACAGCACGGCCCATCAAAACCTAGACTTCAGTCATCAAGATGCATGGCTTGTTATCTGGCAGGAATTAAAGAACAAAAGGAGTTGGACATCAGCAACAAACTCCAGAGATTTAAGGGCTTAATGTTTCATCTGCCTCTGAGAGCCTGCAGGTTAAACACGGGTGGTTTTTACTTCTCAGTAGAAATGGTGGTGGCATTCACTGAATCCCACGAACGCAATAGAGTGTGGACAACACGCAAGAACAATGCTCCTACGTCTCAGACATTGCCAAGATCCTCTTATGAAACCCAGTACTTAAAACTCCAGGATGGTAACCCTCACAATACCAAATGGAAGTGCATACACAACCACACACTTTGCATACTTTTTTAGATGATTATACATTATTCACACTTACTGTTTTTAAAAAGCCACACAACAAAATGTAAACCTGAAAAGGACATGAAGTCTCACTGTTCCATACACGGTCTGCTTTACTTCTCCCAACATCCCTACAAGCTACACCGTCACCTACTAGATCTTACTGTGCTCCGATGAAAGGAGGATACGCCTTAGTCTTTAAACTTTGACTAAGATTAGAAATCACAAGATTAATTCAAGCACACGGAGTCTTTCAGACTACTCAGGACTATCAATATTCAAATGGCACAAGTCACGATGAGTAGATGAGGCTTCCTGTATGTTGATGGCAGTATACAAAGGATGGAAAAGTCACCATGTTTAAATCCGAAGTATCAAATCCATGCGGGGAGATTTTCCTTCAGACATCTGGCTAAGTGGGGGAAAAAAGACAATTTTTCAAGACTCTTAAACTTTTTCAGGACTAGAATGTTATTTCATGTGCCTGAAACAACTTACTAAGTGTTGACTGCGGCCCTAAAAAAAGGCAAGTCTCTTATTAAACATGAGTAGTTGGGACACTCTACCCTCAAGCTGACAAAGGCCCATGTTTTTATAACCGCAGGCTTTGAAGAACACGGGGCGGAGGGGTGGGTGGTGGTGTTACAGAGAACCACATCTGGCTGCCTTTTATTTTAAACCTCAATTCAAATGATTTAAACAATTCAAACGACCAGTACTCTCATTTAATAAAACACCCACACAGTGACAAGAATGAGACTTTAATCAGTTTTAAGTGGAGTTTATAACACTAAGAGATAAAGGGTTGTTAACAAACACAGTAACAAACGGACATCTGATTGGTATGAGGCGTTATCCTGCACACGTCATTATGTGTTTGTGTATCCTCAGTGCATAGCATTTACACACAGAACCACGGCTGCACAGCACGAGAGTATCTGAAGAGGCTGAATCGCAGTAAGGCTGTTTAACAGACTGAAATGTTGAATATATATATGCTCTAGGAAAACAGACTGAACTGCTGAGCCGGCAGGGTGGAAGGCAGCTCTGCCAGACACCGCGGTTAGAGCCCCCACTTCCGTGCACAGCCCCACCCCTTCCGTCTGCATGCATGACCTATGAACAGTATGTAAAGGTACACGAGGCACTTTGTGGCGACCACGGCCATCGTTATGAACATATTGCACACATTTTCTAGAACTAAACATGGAACTTGTACCCTACTTTTTATTTTTTAAAGCTGAAACATTTGATGCTGCCGGTAAACTCCACTTAAGTTTATAACCTGTGCCACAGCAAAGAACGGGGATGCTAGGTATCCAACTGCCCTGTAATAATTATGGCAAAAAAAAAGAAAAAAAAAAAAAGTTTGCGAGGAGCTACAGAGGACTTGGGATGGCACAGGGCCCAACTGTATAAGCTTTCTTAAAAGTGATGCCTTCAAGTAACTTCAGACATGTAAGCGGCTGCACATCCAAAAAGTCTAAGTAAGAAAACATTCCAGAAACTCAAAGAGATTACCTACAGAATGCATTTCAGGCTAATTATGAATACTGTCATAAATAAAGTTTTAATTAGGACTCAAAAACCTTTCAGTCATAGCAATTCTTGTCAAATTCTATGGGGATGGTAACTGAAATAAAGTAGAGTAGTATGTATAATATATATTTATATATATATAATATATATATATAATGCCATTTTTCCATTTCCAATGACTACACCATAAAATGTAAGCAAGGCTTCTCAAAAACATTGAAACATTCAAAATCAAAACCCTCATTCAGACCTTCACATTCCAAAGGAAAAATAATAACAGTGCAAAAGCCCATTATAATGTCATTATTGATGACCTGGCCCTCCATGTTACATATTGGAACAACACAAGTTATGTTTTAATATACTGTGCCCAAAACTGTAACAAATAACAGTATTAATAACTATCATCAAAACATGAAGAGTGGATTTTCATTTTAGTCAATTTTCAGCTTTTATGAAAGATAAGGTGGCATATAAATTTCAATGCTGAGATCTTAGGAATAGCTGTCTTCTAACTTCACCAATTTAATTTGAGCAGTCAGTCAATTCTCTCTATATATCAATGTTTAAATACAAATGTGTAAATCCTAAGAGCTTTGTTAAAAATGTAAAAATTTTATTTGTTGAATGAAACTGATGAGGTATGGAAAACATGTCAACTTTACTAAGAATATTTTAGATGAAGTTCTGCCTTATCTATTTAACCATCAAACTCTATAAATGCTGCTCTAGTAGGTCCTATGCAATCTGTATTTGTAAATTAACTAGGTCAGACCACAGCTAGTGAACAATTTCAGCACCAATAAGTTATTGAAAATGAGATTTTACACCATTAAGAAATAAATTGGCTGGATATTTAAATGTTTCAAGGTTAAGGTACAATTTGAAAGACACCAAATTTCTGGGGAAAAAAACTTCTTTTTAAATAGTATCTTCACATTAGCTTTACAATAGTAGTTGTACTCTGCTTAGAATCATATGCAGTCTGGGCATATCAAATATATGATATTTAAGAAGTGAAATTGAAGCCCTAGTCCTAAGTCTAGCACTATGAAGAAATGATTCAACACTGCACATTTAAAAACAAACAAACAAAAAAAAACAAGAACTATTCTTTCAATAAAAAATCGATAAAAGCGTTATGTGGGACAATTTCTACTGAAAAAGTAAATGCCTTATTATTTGTGCAGTGTTGAAAATTTACTGCAACTCTAATTTCCTTTTTAACACAAATAATGTTCTTTTAAATATAAACATTATATGTATTCAGTATTCAAGTAAAATTCCCTAACAGTTAATGACATTTTAAAAATGTGCAAAACTGCAAAACTCATTGTAATAGAATGTGTAAGGTCAAAAGGGCGGAACGGCTGACAGCTATTGGATTGAATAAGTGCATCATAAATCTTTAAAGAAAAAAACGCTTACTGTAGAATCTCAAATTGAAATTTCCTGTGCAGCATTACAAAATATTTTATATTCAATGAGAAAAAAGAAGCTTGCAGGCAGCACATGAAGCATCCACAGCAGGTATATGATTGAAAACTAATAAAGTAAGTGTACGTGGTTGACTGATGTAGGGACTAATAGCATCTGACTTTTCGCACTGGCCTTGATTACACAGGAGATGGAGCAGTCGTTACAATTCAGAAAATGTATTTTAATAGATCATTGTCGATTTTTATAATGTTTCAAGCCCATTCTTTGTTGATAGCCTCCACATTTATATGGTTAAGTCATTGTTGCTGTGTTTCTTATCTATGACCACATTATTTTTATATCCCTTCATTTGTGGATTCTTAACAAGTTGTGGAAGGTTCATTCCTGTACCCCAATACAGAGTCACTCTCTCTAGCTGCCTTTTCTAGCACCAATATGCTTAAAAAATAAAATAAAATGCACAAAACAACAAGCAGTGACAGCGGCCAGTTCCTCAAACATCCAGATTAATAACTGTAGCATGCTAAAGAAAGGTGTGTGAAGTAGCTGGAGATGGTATATGGTCCAGAGTCCAGCTAACAGATATCCCTTTCTGAGCACTCCCTCCATTCCCCTAACCCGAATACATGCATTAGAATGTAGCAAAACCCTGGAGAAACTCCTCTTAGCCAACTGCAAACTTATCTGTTGCCACAAGTGCAAAGGGGTAGGATGTGAACCTGTGTTATCACAAAACTCTTGAGCCACTTCAGTTGGTGACAGAACACAAAATGAGAAATTCCTACGTATACACATCAGTCTGTCTCCACTTTTTATAAAACTGGAATAAAATGGGAAAGTGCCATCTTTATTTATCCTAATTGAATTTTAAATGTCCTTTTGACACAAAAAGGTATATACATGACACAGCTACACAACCTTTTTTCAACTGGACAACAAGTGTCAAAACCCTGTGGATGTATAGGGTAAAACAAGATTGGTCAGGAAAAGAGAATTGTTCCTATAACTGGTAATCTGACACAATGTCCTATTGCCATTAAAAAAAAAGGTCCAATTTCAGTTTATTCAAGTTTGTTTTCATGGTGTTTTATCCCTCTTGATTAAAAAAAAATTCAGACTTTTGTAATTTGTGTATGCTGATCTTCATCAAAAGGTTCATTCTCTGGATCAGAGTCAGTGGTGTCAGAATATCTATAATGATCAGGTTCATTGTCACTAACATCTGGTGTTACAGAAGTTGAACTGCTAGCCTCGGGATTTGACGGCTCCTCTACTGTTTTCGTGAAGTACAGCTTCACCTAGAGAAAAAAGACAGAGTTTAAGTGGAAAATCCATAAATCTGACTAATCTTAAATGACTTAGTAGAGATACATATTTTAACAGATTTGTTTTTTAAAAGTGCAATGACAAACAGGATCTTGAAAAGGCAGCTATCTTTTAAATGACCGTCTGCTTCATATTTCCAATGTTTTCTTGTTATACACTGAAAAGATACACTGGGATGTACTAACATAATAAGCATAAGCTGTAAGCATTAACTAAATAATTCTACTGAAAAAAAAAAGCACTGAGACTGAAGTTCGTTGGTCATTTAAAAAGTGTCTTTTCAATAAACTTCAATGTACAAATAGCTGAGATCCAAAAGAATGTTGCACTTACTACCACTCTGAGCCTCAGTGTATTTTCTGACACAAATAACACTAAACAAGTACTACATTATAAAAACACTGACTAGCAGCAATGTTTGGGATCCCGTCAGCCCTGAAGGTTAAGAACATCAGACAGTGATCTGACAGTGGACAAAGGGCCATCACAGCAGTGCTGGAGAGCCGTCCAACAACTCAGCGAGGCAGGGATTTCCGTCTCCCCGGAGAGGAAGCAGAGGCCCAGAAGGCAGTGGATCTGAGGCTTCCATCAGATCCGCCAGGAAGACCCTTGCTCTTTCTGCTCTATCTACAACCTACCTCCGACCCACTACCTAAAAGTCATCCTCACTTCTCTTCCTCTTACATCCAACATCCACTCCATCAGCAAACCCTTTTGGGTCCACCCACACAGTGCCATCTCTACCTCCTCTGACAGCTTCTCAGTGTGCCCACTGCTACCACGCTAGTCCCTGTAGCCACCACCTCTCAGCTACATTAAACCTTGGTGGCAGCTTCTCACTTCATCTCCAAGCTCTGTCCTTGCCTCCTCTCCAGTCTACATTTTAAAGACAAAATTCAGATGACATCCTTCCTGTGCTGGAAACACACCAATGTCTTCACAGTCAGACCGATGTGCTTTAGTCAAAATGGCTGCTTGTCTACTGCTCCTCAAACATGGGAGAATCATTCTCTCTCAGGGCTGTTGTATCTGCCCTTCCCTCCCATCCCAGATATTTGTACTGCTCACTCATTCCATGTGGGCCTCTGATAAAAGGTCACCTGCTAGAGAGGTCTTCTCTTAACTATTGGGCTAAAAAACACACCAAGATCGTGCTTTATGCCACCTCTGCTCATTTGTTCATAAACACTTACAGCATTATATCTGTTTACTAATAACTGTTTTAATTTGTAATCACAAATATATATTCTTGTAATATTAAAAAATATTTAATATTAAAACAATAAAACCAGAGGAAGTCACACCATAAAAGCTAATAATTAAGGAAAACACAGACATAGTCGATGGAAACCTGTGAATTCTCAAAGACCCTTCTAATCACTTAAAAGAAGTCTAAGATTTAAAGGCACTTAATATTGGATTTATTTTCACTTAAAATATGTAGCCTCCCATTTATTTTTAGGATTGCTCACAATATTCTTATACTTATCAACTATGGGTAGGCTTGCTGCATATTATAAAAATGGAATGAGGCAAAATAAGTAAGAAAATTTTTTTGAAAGAGAAAGAAGGGTATGGTGAAAGGAAGGAGGAAAATCAGGTAGAAGGAGAAACAGGAAAGTGGAAGGGGAAAAGGGCAAACTACCATTTGGAAATATTGACAAATCAGATTTTTTAACCTGGAAAATTCTTATCAACACACAGGACTAAAAATACGCACACACATCACATATAGATATAAGTAAGGACCCAAATAATTCCACAATATGAGGAAGTAGAGCTTTAGAAAGGGAGTAACACAAGAGCTTGACAAGAGGCCTTTCAGACAAATAAGACTGAAGCAAAGGCTACCACACGGAAGGGTAGCCAAATGTGGGAACAGCAGGGGAAAGATGGAAGGTGGGGAGGTCCTCAGGGAGAGACAAAGAACTGAAAAGACTGGAGGCAGAAGGAGCTTAGCATTTGGAAGAACTGAAGAGAGACCAGATTGGGTGAATCTTGGAGCAGGAGCAGAATGTGGCTAGAGCTCATGTGGGAGGTAAGCCTGGTCTGAATTATGTAGGTCCTTGTAGGTCATATCAAAAAACCACAAGGTCTTTAAAAAGTATAAACAGGAGTGATAACACCATATCAATTATAACAATCTATCTATTTCAAGGTCACTCTGAGGAGTTGAGAATAAACTGGAAGGGGACAAAAGTAGGAACAGTTAAGAACATTCCATACGAAAT
Organism: Mustela nivalis; assembly: GCF_964662115.1. Lineage (NCBI taxonomy): Eukaryota > Metazoa > Chordata > Mammalia > Carnivora > Mustelidae > Mustela > Mustela nivalis. The sequence continues at coordinate 113,583,721 of NC_139021.1, forward strand.
ACTATGCAGCCATCAAAAGAAATGAAATCTTGCCATTTGCGACAACATGGATGGAACTAGAGCGTATCATGCTTAGCGAAATAAGTCAAGCAGAGAAAGACAACTATCATATGATCTCCCTGATATGAGAAAGTGGTGATGCAACATGGGGGCTTAAGTGGGTAGGAGAAGAACCAATGAAACAAGATGGGATTGGGGGGGAGACAAACCATAAGTGACTCTTAATCTCACAAAACAAACTGAGGGTTGCTGGGGGCAGGGGGGTTGGGAGAAGGAGGGTGGGGTTATGGACACTGGGGAGGGTATGTGCTTTGGTGAGTGCTGATTCACAGACCTGTACCCCTGGGGATAAAAATACATGTTTATAAAAAATAAAAAAAATTAAAAAAAAAAGAACATTCGATATGAATCATTCCCAAATGACTGAATTCCCTTTAACTTCTTTCTTCCCTCATTCCTATTTCATGTCCCATAAACTGAATTCCCCTTCCCAACCTCTGCCCCAGATTTCACCAAACAATAACGAAGAAGGGCCGGGGTGGTGGGGGAGGCAGCTTTTTAAAATTTTGTGTGCATCCATGTTAGAAACTCACATTACTGATACCTAAATATTGCTTCTAATTAATACTTAATTTGATTTAAACCTCAGTCACACAAGTCCTTTACCAGCTATATACTTAACACAAACACACACACGCAGAGTCACCCACTAATTCCTCGAAATGTTTTTAACTTACCTTAAAATTTGGAGAAAAGTATCGGTTGGCCTTGTCTTTGTTTGCTTTGTCAAGATCATTTTTTGTTAGAGTGAGTACTAGATATTCCTTGTCATTATCTGCACGTTCTATACTGCAAATACTATCAATTTCTTGATCACAGAGACTTCCATTTTCTACTTTTTCTGAGGTTTCCTCTGGTCCTGGTATGAAGAATGTGTTTACCCAAAAGTGAAACATTTTGTCCTTTAAAAAAAAAAAAAAGACATTAAATTTTTTTAAAGAAAATATATCACCTATATTTAATACTCGTCCCAAGAAGTCAATAAAATAGGTGACACGTCATTTGGTAGTCTGAATAAAGACAAACGTACAGACTAATATTTGGCAAGCTACTGGTTATCTGTTGCTCTAATTCACGTGTTTATTCTTTTTTCAAATTTTAGACAAAAATGTAACTCCACAGGTTCTAAGATAACATACTTTTGTTTTAAAACCTTAGGTAAAGTATTTCCTTTCTTGTCTAATGTTAGCCTTAAAAAATGTTTGAGTTTGTATATATGTGTGTATTAAATAAACAGAAATGGGTTTTATGGTCTATTTCAACAAGCTATCCACTACAGGGTCACCTGGGTGGTTCAGTCAGTTAAGTGTCTGCCTTTGGCTCAGGTCATGATCCTAGGGTCCTGGGCTCAAATCCCGCATCAGGCTCCCTGCTCAGTGGGGTCTGGTTCTCCCTCTACAACTCCCGCCCCAAATCCTTCTTTCTCTCCCAAATAAATACATAAAATCTTAAAAAAAAAAAAAAAAAAGTTATCCATTAGAAAATTTACTTTAACAAAAGTTCTTGAAATGTCCGTACAACTTCCCAAAGAAGCAAGGCAGATACATTTCTACTTCAGAAGCAATGCAAACACTAAGTGGCTCCAGTTTCTTACACTACAATGTGTATGCCTGAAAAACCTCAGAATATGAGGGAAGGAAGACAAGTCATTCTGACTTTTTTAGGTTATAAAATACCTATTTTTAAAAAATTACTTCTTAAAAATAATACAAGGTCCTGTTAATCAAAAAAACATATCAATCATAAGTTCATCACGTCAGCCCTTTCATGACCAACACAGAAAATGTTCTCTCTCTCTCTTCATGACTGGAATTTGGCTGACATGGCCCATGTGACAGTTAATGATGTGCAGCTTTATGACATCTTATCTGGTGCCTTGAATTGGCATCAAATCTCTTATTCTAATTTACCTATTAGAACTATTATTCTAATAGTTTTGCTATTTTCCCACAAAGATGTAAGACCTTCAAGTATCTTTCGTTTAACATTCTTTTTATCTTTTAACAGTACCTAGCAATCTCATATGTAAGTCTTTTTAAAAAAATATTTTATTTATTTATTTGACAGAGATCTTAAGTAGGCAGAGAAGTAGGCAGGGGGGTGGGCAGACACCCTGCTGAGCAGAGAGCCTGATGTGGGACTTGATCCCAGGATCCTGAGATCATGACCTGAGCCGAAGGCAGAGGCTTTAACCCTCTGAGGCACCCAGGCGTCCCTCATATGTTAAGTCTTTAAAAAAAATTTTGTTAATTTCAATTATTTTAGCAAAGTCACTAAGTTAGTAACAGTACATATATTTAACTTAGAGTCAGAAAAACATAAGCTAGTAATATTTAAATCTTAAAAAATGTGGATTCTGTATAGGTAATGATTATATTTTTGTTTAAATCACAGCAACATTTATAATAGGTAAGCAAAATCACATAAAATGCAAATAAATATATGTAAAGTAATCCCAGATATACTACAAATATTAATCTAATCTTCAAATTTGTATGTATTAAAGTAACATACAGACAACTGAAAATAAGGACTTACACATTCCTAAAGGTATAGGGACAGAGTGATGCAGGTGCCTATTTTTAAAAGTAAAATATAAAATTTTAGGGGCACCTGGCTGTCACATTTGGTAGAGCTTGTGACTCTTGATCTCAGGGTCATGAGTTCAAGCCCCATATTGGGCGTGAAGCCCACTTTAAATAAATAATTAAAATAAATAAATAAATAAAATTTTGTGTGTGCCAGTCTTACAATGAGCAGAAGGGAAAAGATAATTTTAAACACCTGCTAATGCTTCCTGGACTACAGAAAAATTATTTCCCAAAGTTATCAAGATATATTTAACTTTCACTTATACAGAATGGGTAGGAAATGGGTTTCTAGTGAAAAAAAAAAAAAAAAACAGTTTAACATTTTGTCATTTCCCAGCTATATGGCTTCTGGGTATAGGAAATTGTATTTCTTTAGATAAATCAAGGTAGAGTTTAAAGTTTTAATAATAAATAAAACTTCCTTTTTTTTTTTTTTTAAGCTAAATATCAAGAAAACTAAATCAGTTCTATTACTGAGAATGTCTAAAGAATGGCAATACACTATGTGGTATGTTTAATGAGGCAGTAACAACATACAAAGCTAGAATCTTTTTTCATTATACCCCAAAATGTTGCACCTTAGGCGCACTCATCTCAAATGTTCACACTTCACATCTTAAACCAATACGGTTTTAAGAATGAGCTCTTGAATTCCCTAACTATGGCTCAGTAAGAAGCAAACCCCACTAACTTTCTGAATCTGTATACTTAATATCACACTTTTTCACTCGTTATTACTTCTTTTGTATACTTATCACTCTAACTAAAATTCGAAATATTCAATAAATTTGAGAAAGCCAAATATAAAATGACATAGTGTCACAAAAAATAAACCAAAATGGGGGGAAAGTGTTTTGTGTCATTACACAAGACCATGGAACAGATCTTATTTATACATATAGAGAATTTTTTTTTATAAACCCATGGCCCCTGGCCCCTTGCTAACTTTTTCTTGGTAATTGATCATCCTGTCTAAAAAGATGGTAACTGATTTAATGGGGTATGCAATCTTTAATATTTTTATAAAATTTCTCTGCATAACCCAACTTAAAGAAAATTCATTTCAAATTACAATGACATAAGGACTTTTCCTCTAGTAAGATTTTTTTTTTACCAATATAATGGCTCATCAGTGCTATAGTAAGCAAACCATGCGTAGATCTAACAGAAAACCAATTATAATTAATTCAATGAATGGTCAGTCACAAAATATTATCCTGTAATCTCTCCTTACAGAATGATTTCTGCCTAACCAAATATTTTAAGCAAAAGATCTGAGGTTACTCTTCAAAGTATGATTTTGGATATTCTTCCCAATAAAAGTAAAGGGCAAACCTTTTTTAGCATCTTGTTCTGCTTGTGGAAGAACTCTACTTTGATGTCACCACACACAGGCAAAGGCTGAGGGAACTCAAAGTACATGAACTTGTCTTCCCGTCGTGTGGGTCCTGAATTGGAGGAATAGATCTTCACCTTTAGCTGGCAGACCACAAACTGAGGATCTGCATGGTTAAATACATGTTAGCATCATTCCACAGGAAATGCCTTCAAATGTCAAACTGTCAAAAACCATTTTAATGGTTAATATTAGCAATACACACAGAATAGTAATTCGGCATCTGTAGCCCAGATCTAAAACACATCAATATTTTTTTAAAAGGTCAGAAAATATAGCCAGTACAAAAGTTTCCCTAATTTTAACCTTCAGCATAAAGTTCTACTTACTGGTTCTAGTTCACAACTACTAAATCCCAACAGTAGACTTCTGGAACTACAATAACAGCAAAACCTTAACATTAAAATGTTAAAAATCTAATATAAATTAGATTTATAATTAAGATGCAAAAATAATCTTCTGGCACATCTATGAACTGCATGAAAAGTAACTTTAAAAACAGATATTTGCTGCAGTATTTTAATGTCTCTACCATGTAATAAAACCCACAAAACACAAATCATTACATGTTCATAAGACGCATGAGAATACAATCTGTAACAAAGTTATAATAAATTCCATAAACACAAGACTCTATTTATAAAAATATTAACTATCATTTATTTTACCTATAGCTCACATTTAATTTCTTAAAGGGATATAAAGCCATCATCATGAGAAACAGGAAGACAGAGATTGGAAATGTCGGCAAAGAAATACAAGACTCAAGCAGGAACTGTAGCAAAATCCCCCTCCCTCCAAAACACACTCCACTTTCATTAACAAGTATTTTGGCTTTGGTCCCTGTCTGTTTTAAAATAAAGGAAAGGATTAAATGTTTTAGTGATTAACCTTACGAGTAAGTGGGTCTTGAAGGAAATATGCCAAGACCATCAAGAAATAAAATCATAAGCTTGCAAAAAGTACATGAAAAATTTCACGTGTATTTCATATATATTTATATATAAAATATGCACATATATAAAAACTGGCATAAAATCCTTAACGCTAAAAGGCATCATCGTTAGAGATGCAGAAAGAAGTATCACGTTGTTTATCAATGTGACCAACAAGTGAGAAAAAGGCAAAAGGCGTATCTAAGCTAGATGCACGTTCCCATCAGTAAACACGTATGGGCTTATTATCCGTGCGTATCTAGAGCAGCACCAGCACTCACATAATAAACAGAAGGTCTGATAACAGCCTGTTGGGTTTTTCTAATATGAATGTGAGCCATTTATCACAAGAAAAAGAGCACTCCAAAAAGGGGAAACATTAGCAACAATCTGTCCATAATTTTCACTTCCTTGACTAAAGGTTCAAAGTACAGCAAGCCATTTTACAAGACTATGTGATTCTGAAAATTTCACTAGAAACTCTAGCTTGAAAAAGCAAACAAAAAGGTATGATTCCAAAGCTATGATAAAAGTCAGCCAGGATGAAATGCCTTGTAATCTTATTAAGACACCACTAGTTCAGAATGTGATAATCCTCTTTTTAGGACTTTAAAAAATGTATTAACAGTAGAAGCCAGATTTCAATTAAACTACATCTAAAATGTGCATCTTCAGGAATTCTAGAACTGTGTAATCCATTCATAAACTAATTACAAATCAGCGTCACTTAGAATCTACCCCAAAACCTAAGTTTAAAAGTTTTCCTTAAATCACTACAGAAAATCAGTTCATTTACAATACGAATCCCCCATCTTAGATCTTCAAGAGCTAACTGATCAGAAGTCCAACATCAGTGCAGTTCTGCTGACTTCTAAGACACAAGTCAAGTATTTTCTCTTTGGTACAACTGACTGTGTTCTAAAGAAATGACAAGTCAATACCTGGTCAACAAAAATCAGGATTAAACTGTTTTGACATATGCCTACTGACAGAAAATCACACTGATCATCTTTTACTAATGTTTTAACCCTTCAGATGTGAAGAGTATAATAACTTTTCCTTTATTTAGGAATATTAGGACAATAATTCAGTAAGAAAACAGCTGCTGACCCCTGAAAACTTTGCAGAAACTACTTCGTTTTCCTCAAGGGTCCCAACCTTTCCCCTGAACCCAAACTCCCAACTCACCAGGTCTCACACTCCTCCCACTCTGTTTCCCTAAGCCTTCCCAACCTCTAGCCCAATACCATATTTACACAGAGGCTAATTAATTACTATGCCTGCTGCCTGATGCTCCCAAAATACCAGATCTAGCGCTCACCTAAGATTCAAACCCACTTTCAAGAACCCACTGAGGATCTTCATATAAACAGCTTACCTTAACCTGACCAAAACATGTTTAAAAACAAATACATTCATGTCTCCCAAGTCTCAGTGAGATTCGTTTTCTTTTCTCCCCTCTTTTGGGAATTATTCATATGGCCAGAATCAAAACTGACAAAATGTTTAAATATAAAAGGGAAAGATTTGACTGCCTTAGCAAAGCACATCTGGCTCACAAGTCCCGTAATTGGATTCCTTTCCACCACTGGTTCCCCATCGTGCAATCACCACTTCCTACCCAGCCAGACTTAAAACAGAGCCTAAGCCTCTTGACCTGTCACTGATGGAACAGCACCTATCAAATCCAGTCTAACATCCCCATTTAGGCTCCTCTGACAGCGGGCCACACATGCCACCCTCCATGCCTCTGGGTCCAGCTCATGTCCTGCTATTGTACTTCAAGTCACACCTGCAGTACTTCCTTCAGTTTTAATGCCAATATAAAAGGTACACTTTCTCTACCATTCAAGGAAGAGCTGGACTTCCTCTGTGAAACCATATGACAACCCCTAAAACTTTTATTTTTCTGAATACACCATTTATAATTTATACGTATAACCTCCCATTCAATTATCTTTACTTTTAATACAGCTTTATTACATAGTATGAAACCACAAGGCATAAATGGAGAAAATTAGTAAAGATGAAAAAGTTTTCAGCAGTCAGTAATTTGAAAGTTTAAATGTAATAGTGGAAACAAAGACAAGAACAAAACAAAAATCCATCAGAACGTTGCAGGCAGAGCAAAACTGTCAGGTTTTTGCTAGAGAAGCCAATGAAAAAAATTACACTAGATAGGTGTAATGAATGTTTTCTTTCTCTTATTCTCTCCCTAAAATTAAACCCTCCTTTTGGCCCTTACACCTGATATTTATCCTACAGGAAGAGCAAGAATGTTTTCTTCCTTTTTCCTTCTCCTCTATGAACGTGTTAAGTTCCTGTGTCAGTCACCTCTGACAGTCTAATGCCTTGCATTTAGAACTTTTTTATCACAGACTCTATTACTTGTGTTGACGCAGAGTTGACACTCAATGTGCCATTAGTTTCAGGTGTACAACACAGAGATTCCACAGGTTTACACACCATGCTGCGCTCCCCACCAGCGGAGCCACCGCCTGTCTCCACGGAGCACTGCTGTGGTGCTTGGCCTTTGCTGTACAGAGATGACAACAGCCATCAGTTAGGGCTCCCATTGTGCTTTGCTAAGGCAATCAAATCAGTGAGCCTATATCACACTCTATTAATAAATCTGTGGCCTATGATAAAGGTGTCCAGCTCTAAGAACACAGGAATGATATGAAGGTGGTAATACCTGAGAAAGACAAACACTATCAAGAAATTAATTTCCTCAGTACAGGTTAATTTAGAGATAGAAATTTTTTAACTACATAAATATTTTCAAGAAGCAAAACTTAAAACTAAAAACTAAAACCACTAACAAATTACAAAACCTCACTGAAATATTATTAGAGGTATTCAAAGAAATACTGTAGTAGTTGCTTATCTACAAACTACAGAACTGCTCTCTAAATAAATGAAACATATTTCTTAAACATGAAAACATGACTGATCACTGCCAAGGCAGTTACAGAAAAAAAGCAGCAACAGTCTGATCTTTTACTGGGCTGGATAATACTTCCACCCACGCATTCTCTCTTGACTAACTGCTTGGGTCTGGGTATTCAGTATTAAGGCTCCTTTCAGTCTAAGAACTCCAGCCAAGACTAGCAGAGAAGCAGACCAGGATCAGGATCACTGAGGGAGGCTCACAGAGGCTGGGGTAAGAGAAATCAATGGGAGGCAGACATCACTGACATGAACTCTGTTTAGTACATACTTAGAAGTTTTCAGATTTCGAAATGTCTTCATTTTATTGACAAGCAAACATAAAGACAGGTAGAGTGTGCCTGAGGTTATACAATCTAGCAATGAGAGAACTAACAAAACTGTCACTGGATCTTGGATTTAATCCCAGGTTGTCTCTAATGCTCCACACACTCTGACTCAACCCTATTCACTCAACGTATTTCAGCAGGTCGCCACGTCTTATAATTTTTTCCTTTCCTTTCTATTGTCCCTGTCACCATTACTACCAATATCTAATCTTCCTAAGATAGGAAGGAACTGGCCCCTGCCCCCACACAGGAAACTAATGAATCCCACTACTACTAGGATGCTGGATCTCTACTGGGATAGGTTTTTTAGTCATCTGGTCACAGTTTAAGCTGCATTTGGTAGATGCAGCAAAGAATGTTTCTTTCATAAATACAATTTGGCTTCTAAGACATTAAAACCCATGGCTGCTGGCCTCCTTAGCCCAATAAGCTGAACAACGGAGCTACTTACTTAGTTTGGATACTTTAAAAATATATACCCCTATGTACATTTTAAGTGTGGTAAATTTCTTTCTAGATTTCTATGTAAACGTCTAGATATGTCCAGAAAAATGTTCCAGTACATGGAGGGATGAGAATTTAGAGCACTTACTGCAAGTTCCGCCACTGAACATTGGAATAGTTTCAAACATCATCTTGTGAAACAACAGTGCCACTGGTCTATAATCCAGATGATTCTTTAACAGGTAGCTATAATAATACACATAGCGCCTCTGACTGGGAATAGTAACTCCCTGGTGGACAGAAAAAAAAAAAAGAAAAGAAAAAGAAAAGCCAAATTCAAAAGAAAAATTCCATTACAGTTATTTTACTAAATTGTTACGATAACTGGGTTGTAACTGGGTTGTATCCACTGAAGACCATATATACATTAGATATTTGACCTTAAATGATTAATATTTAAATCTAGTTCAACAAGAGTAAATCAGAGCAACATCAGTACAAAGGAAATATCAGAATAACCTTTTCCCTTAAAATTATCATAATCCCCTCATTTATTCAATGGTCACCACAATGCTCCAACCCATGAACCCAATAAGATAAGGCCTCAGCAGTTCCAAAATACGTGTCAAAGGCACCTGCACTACAGCTGTACTCCCGAGACGTAGGAAATTTATGGACTTTTATTGAACACACAACTCCTCAAAAGCTTGGTTACTTATTTTTTAGGCAAAAACATATCAGAATCAGCAGAACACATAAAGGCATAGTGCCTTTAAGAGACAAAAATAGCAGCAGAAAAAATGATGCCCTGAGACCCCCAGTAAGAACAGGAATATGTGGCTGGGATAAATGTATGCAAGAATTCTCTAACAGAGGGACTTAGGAAATGTCCTCGAGCCACATGCATCTCTCTGTAGAAGAAACCATGGCTATACATAATGTTTGAGAAAATTTAAGTATTACAAATGCTAAATATATATAATTCATGTTCTATTTTTTTAAAAAGTTATCTAAAGAAAAAAATCTAGTGTGTACAGCCATGCAATTCATTAATGCTGCTGAATAAATGAGGGCTGAGGTCTCCTTTCCTAGGATGTATATAACTTCAGGAAAATTCAGGCATTTAACTTAGAAACAGAAGGCAAATAGTAACAGGAAGACGTCTGACAGTTACAAGTGACTTGCAGAAAACTTAGAAGTATATTCAAGAGAAGAAAGAATTTGTAATATTTTCAGGTTATTACTGGCATCTGAATCTCCCCATTTGTTAAACACTCGGGACATAAATGCTTTTCTTCCCTCTAAATAAAGTATAAAGTACGTTCATATGAATTTAAAGACAGATACACAGAATGGCAGGTAAAAAGGTATCCACTCTAGTATTCTCAGGATTGTTTCAAAAAATTAGCATGATTTCATTACATTAAAAAATATATAGAATGTGAAAAAAATGGATAAAAGCCATTTCAAAGAAGGACAAATGACTTAAGATTCTGGCTGCAGTGCAAAGGCTAGAATTTAAAAGCTAATCGTCAAAATATCAACTCTGATTGGTTTCCTCAGGAAAATGAAGACAATTAATACCTACCCTGTCTTCACGGGATTCTCATGAGGAGTAAATACTAAGTGTAGTTACACTAAGTAACTAAACCTACAAATGTTACACAAATCCTAATTAGCAGTTTTAGAAATCCTATCTACATTTGAAGTATAATTTTGGAAGAACTAGAATTTTGGTTTTCTGTATTAAATAAACAGTAGTAAAATACTATTACTGTGAAAAGCTCCTATAAAAAACTAATGTTAAAAATCATTATTAATAAAAAGTGTTTAAACTTACAGTGGTTTATTGTATTACATTACTTAAATGTTACTTCAGTAAACAACTTATTCATATTTATCAAGATAAGACACAGGATTGCAAAGCAAGGTGGGGGGAATATAGCAGATGGACGATGGCTGGGTAGGAAGGAAGCTTTTTTGAACCATGTGAATTTATGATTTAGTCTAAAAACGAAATAAAATTAAATTCAAAAAATCAAATCAATGGGAGTGTAGAAGAAGACCAAGCTGTCAAGTTATTTGTTGGGATTCAATGCTATGATAGATGATTTCTTCCTCTTTAGCTTCTTGGTATAAGTTTGTATGAATAATTAAAATGTTTTCAAAGATTTAATTTTTTTCAAGTAGCAAGTGATTAGCAGCACATGTATAATGCAGCTTTTAATATAGTGAGTTAATAACTCTTACCAAAGGGCAAGGCAAAAGGATAGAGGAAGAACATATGAATCTACTAGATGTCAAACATGGATGAATAATTTGTGTGTTAAATATGAGCTAAACAAAATTACTGACACAATTCAAAGAAAAACACTGAAAGGCACAATTTAACTTAATTAATTCTTTTACTATCAAATTATGCATAATTCAGCTTCTGTAGCTTAACTTTGCAATTCCTACCTAGCAGCATGCTCAAATTCAATGCAGTCAGATTAGCAGAAATAATTGAGTTGTAAGGCTCAAATATGTACCAACCATGGGCATTAGTGTATCCTTCTATCTAGTAACATCTCTCATGGCCACAATGCACACTTACTCAAATTTAATTAATGGTACAATGAACCATACTGTAATGTAGATTTTGAAATAAAATGAATACAACGTCCATAATAAATTGACAATGCAATTTATAACACCTCAAATATATTATTTCCTGAATGCATATGCTGAAAACAATGGTTTACGTGTATGTTTTACCTATAGCATTTTGACTATAAAGACAAATCTCTTTTAAAATCTAAGAAATGAACATTTTAAAGATCTTCAAAAATTAATTTTACATATATGAAAAGAGGGCTGAACTTCGAAGCTCTTAGAGATTAAAAAAAACTATGTGTTTTTAATATTTCCATTTTCATTTAAATTAACCAAGAACATTTAAGTTAACTGGTTTGTAACTATACCCCCAAAGTATCCGCCCTCTACCACCAACGATTCTTCTTTTCTACTCTAAATGTGAAGAAAATTACTTGTATTCTTGACCTTTTTTTCCCAAAGGTAACTTTTAAACATTCTAATCTCAGCTAAACTTGGCATTCTTCAGGGTTGCCTTTACACCACATTCCTGGCCATCATCGCAAAAGACCACCATTGCTTCTTTGATTCCCTGATGTTCACAGACCTAGAGGAGTGCCTGCAAAGATGTGTCGTGTTCCTCCCAAGGTCTACTGCCTTTACTCAGTCTCACCTATGACTCTGAATCTCTATCATTCCATACGTCATTCTTCTGAAACACACTTCTTAAACTGAGTGATTTCAGCACTCTGTTCAACCCACCTTTCTATCCTGTCCTAGACATCATCCTCAATGAATGTAGCTCCTACTCTACTGGGAACCTTGGGGTCACCCAGTGTGGCACTCTCAGAATTCCCTTGTCCCATCTTAAAATTTTCTCATATTCTCTGATATTTTATAAAACTGACTGCATGTTTCCCTAGGTTCCATTTTGGTAAGTGCTCTATTAATTATTCCCTCTCTGGCATTTGTCTTTGTTTCACCTGTCTCCTCCTAATACACAGCTCAGGTAACCCTTGTCCTTTTATCCAAAGCCATTCATGGGCTAAAAATGCACACTCTCCCCAAATCTTTTATCTTTCTCAAATTGTCACCCTTCTTCTCTATATAACTCTCAAAGGTAAGCCTCTGCCCCTTACCCCATAGGAAACTGTTTTCATAAGGCTGATTTCTTAATGGTCAGTAGTTCTTTTTTTTTTTTTTTAAGATTTTATTTATTTATTTGACAGAGAGAGATCACAAATAGGCAGAGAGACAGAGAGAGAGATGAGGAGAAGCAGGCTCCCTGCTGAGCAGAGAGCCCCATGCGGGACTCGATCCCAGGCCCCTGGGATCATGACCTGAGCTGAAGGCAGAGGCAATGGTCAGTAGTTCTTAAGTGTCACTAACAGTCATTTCCTACTATTTTCTCAGTCCCATCCTATATCATTTTTCATTGCCATTTTGAATATTCTCTGCCTCTATCCTAGAACACACTCTTGAAAGTTTTCTCCTAACCTTACTGGGTAAGAGAAAACTACCTAACCTCTTTCCCTAAGAGTAAGCTTACCTTGAAAATCTGATCTGAGCGAGTCCCTCTTTGTCAATCCTCCCTGTCTTAGTAGTTCAATTAACATTAACTCCAAAACCTGTGTCTCTCAATACCTGATTCCCAATTCCCAGTCCAGAACTTCTAATACTTAGCTGGGCATTTCTACCTGGAAATTTCAGAAGCACTTTAAACACAACATATCCAAAAACTGAAGCTTTCCTGTTTTTGCAGGACCAACCTCTGTTATTTTTATTAATGATATTTACTATTTTCCCCAGTGCTCAAAGCTCAAAACCTCTTCTAATACCACCACTGCTACTATTTATTGAACTGTTACAATGTTCTTTGTATTGTTCTAAGTACATTCATTAAGTATAATTTAGTACTCATGAAGTGGATATTATCAGTAACACCATTTTATAGACGAGGTAAGGTCCCAACTCTTGTAAGTAATGGAACTAAGTTTCACCCTAGTACTCCAGCTCCAGAGTTTACAGCCAATTGCTGATGCTGCCATCTTCTTCCTGCTAGAGTCAAGGAAACAATCTGAGAGGGAGTAGTGATCTACACAGGGCTATAAAAGAGGAATAAGGAAATCCCAGAACTGTAGGCAAAGGCCCAGGCCAACTACCCAGCATCTACACACAGTACATACATACAGAGAGACACAGAAAGACAGACAGACACACACACACATACTGTCCACACAACACAGAAAGCACACCAGTGGTTCAGTTCCTTTAGGATACTCTTAGTAGACTTCTACACATCTATTCAGAGTCAAAATCCAGACTTTGTGACATACCTCTCAAAATACCAGTTCTAGCTTTCTGTGGCCATTCTAGTTCAATCACCTCCTGCAATTCTGTAATAGTCAAATGAATACCAGCCTCTGATTGATCTATTCTTCTATTTTTACACCTACTCTTTAATTAACTTTATGAAAGTGTCAGATGAATCACACTAACAATTTAAAATGCTTAATGGTTTCCCAGTGACTATCCAAGTAAGAAAACTTATCACAGATTATATAAATCCATTAACAACATAAAAATACAGCCCAACCTCTTTTCCGCTCTTACCTCACACAACTCCCCTGAATGTGCTTTTATTTTTGGTCAAACCAAAGTACTTAATTTCTCCCATGCTATACTTGCTGCTTTTTAAAGTATGGTATCTTTACCAGATTAAGGACATTGATCTGCAAGCAGTCATCTGGGAAGTTTTACCTATCTTCTAACACCTAGACCAACTCAAGTAACAGAATTATTCAGTATTTCCAGTTTGATAGCACCACCTTAAACAGAATTCAGATTAGGTACATGTTGAGGGCTTCTACACATTTTCATTTTGGGATGGTCTGTTCAAATTTTGGATTTCACCTTGAAGCAATGATGTTCACTGAAAATTGCTTATTTCCCATTGAAATAGTCAAATTCATTAGCGGGGACCTAAATAATTCTTAGTTACCTCCACAGTGTAGTTCTTCACCTTTCTCAAACTTAACGTATAATTTGTGTTTCCCCTTTCTTTTTCCTCAAAAAGAACTTTAAAAGAGATGTATTGCTTTTATTGGCAATTTCATACAATGTTTGAAATGATTAGTTCAAAAGGTTTACTGTTTGCTAATTCACAACTTATATTTTCATCTTTATTAATTCCTCTCTATTAGTTATTATCTTAGTAATCTCTAAAATATATTTGTATTTCCCAAATATAATTGACCCCAAATTATTTAAGTAACTAGTTTTAAATTTCCAAATAGTTGATTTTACTTGATTAAACATTTTTAAAAAATCTCTAGCTGGAGGTGCCTATGTGGCTCAGTCAGTCAGTTAAAGCAACCAACTCTGGGTTTTGACTCAGGTCATATCTCACGGTCATGAGATCCAGCCCTGCGTGGGGCTCCAAGCTCAGTGCAGAGTCTGCTTGAGATTCCTTCTGCTCCTCCCCCTCTTGCACACTCTCTCTCACACACACAAATAAATAAAATCTTTAAAAACAGGGAAAAAATCAAAATTATACATTTAAGAAAATCTCTCGCTGTACTGAATTATAATCAAGGAATGGGGTTTATATATTTCTACCTGGAGATGAGATTTTCTTTGTAGTTGGCCTAATGAATTATCAATCTTGGTTAACTATTGTGTGGATGACAAAAAAAGAAAAAAGACAGATCTTATGGGCCATTTTTTATTATATTATTCAATCCATCTACACATCTTCTTATTTTGTACTTTCTTGATTTTTAAGTATATTAAAGATTCCTATTATTGCTGTTTTGCCATCAGTTTTTTCTTCATTTCTTTCAGCATTTCTTACTGTATTTGATGTTATGTTTAGCATGTAAGAGTTCATACCTGCTAACTCTTCACTGTGGAGTGCACCCTGTGTTAATATAAAATGACATTCCTGATCTAGTTTTACACATTCTGTTGTAAATGCACTCTGATAATGATATCCTGTCATCTGCTCTTGAAATTTACATTTGCCTGATGTATCTTTAATGAACCGCTTATTTTTCTAACCTGAGCTGTTTTACGTAAGTCTCTTGTATATAATTAATCTCTTAAAGAACAGAAACTTAGAAGTAGAGATTAAACACATCTTTCAAACCTAGGATATTATCATGGTACTTCCAGACCAGAATTCCACCTGGATACCACAACACAAGCTACCTAATGTTTTGCTCATATTCTGTGCATCAGTACCTTCAGATCATCTTCTCTAAGATGAAGTCACAATCTAGATTCCTCAGTCAAAAAAGTAATTTTCTACTTCAGTAAACTTTCCACTGGCACTTTTAAACTCAGAAATAATGTCGTGTTTTAAAATAACAGTGTTTTCTGGAAGCTTGAAAAAGTATGTTTCAGAATCCTCACAAGGTCGTCACAGGAAAGTAACTCAACAAAGGAAGGAATATAGCTCTTTAGGAATGGTTACTATTGCGATTACGGCATGTGGCAGGAGTTTTGTTATGAAGCTAAGTGCTGGGCATTGTACATATGACCCTAATACCACCACACTTTGTAAGACAAACACTGTCACCTCTATTTCAAGGGTGAGAAAACAGTCCTGGGGCACATGATTATCCTGTTCAAAAAACCTGGACCTGAACCTAAATGTGACTCTGAGCCTAGAACTTCATCTTCCGATGTCCTGGGTTTCACTAAGAGCACACAAAGAAGTCGTGACCTGTTTGAGCACTATTTTTCCCAACTATGAAGAGCCTCCACAAAGTTTAGAGTATCACAGAGCCCCAGCTCCATGGAACTACTTTTGAGTAACCTATCAACAACAGTGCTGCACGAATCACAGATCTCTGCGAATAGTATGAAGCAGACAAGGGGCACAGGTCTCTCTGCACAGCACCCCTTCCCCTTTGGGAAAGCTATCACTCCCCCTACAGTCCAATGGAGATGGGATGGGATCTATTCTTCAGCATCAGATACATGTCCCAAGCCTCTCACCAGAATGTTCAGTTCAGGGATGGGTACATGCCCTAATCCAGGTAAATCAGAACCTAATCTAGGAATATTCACTCAAACTGTAGCTCTCTTCCTCCTCTAGTTGCTAAAGTAGCCAGGATGTAACACCAGAGTCGCCAGGAGTCATACCTTGCTATTATTTGCAAGGAGAATGCCTGAAAAGAAAGCACATACAGAGCAAAGGAGAGAGCTGAGAGAAAGATTACCAACACCTATTAAGCATCTAAGTCCAGGCCAGAGCTTTTAAGGTTACGTAAGTCAATATAAAGGTCTCCTTGGGTTTACACTCTTTGAGTTGGGCTTCTGTGAGTAGATATTGAGAGAATTCTAATATGTTATAATATAGCTACTTCTTTTTTTCTTTTTTAAGTTTCTATTTCTACTTTGGGGATCAAAATAATACAGAAGTATAATTTGGACAGAAGAACACAGTACTGTAGAAAGAATACTAGATTTGAGGTTAGGAGACAGTTTTGAATAACATTACACAGACAGATGAAATGACCTAGGAGAGACTGATCTTTACAGATTTATTTGATCATTTATATTAGAACAGGCCTTAACTAATTCATTGCTAAAATCCTTCAAGGTATAAAAACCTTATAATTTTATGAATGTATAGATTGTATGACAGGCTTAAATACCATGTATTAGAGGAACACAGTTTAGCCCAAAAGAATTAATATGTTAAAAAAATAAGAATATTGTATTAGGAGTTCTTTTTGTTTTGTTTTTACTGAAAATGAGAACAATTAGAGTTTAAGTGAAGGGGAAAACTAGAAAATTTTTTAATGTTATCATATGGAGAAATTTAGTAGCTAGAAAAAAGTAAGCTGACTATACAATCAGGACATAAAAATTCACTCCTCAGAGAAACCAGAAAATTTCCTCTTCATGGGATCACTTAGAATAAAGTTAATACTTATTATTTCTAGAAAGTTTAAGTCTTCATTACAGATAAGCTAATGAACTCATGTACAGAGATCATAATATATATGAATTTTGTCTCTAATAATTGCTTTGAAAGCAAAACAAAAAAAGAAATCAAAAGCTCAAATATTTTTCCTAAAAGAGTAATCAAAGAAAATAAAGATTAATGTGTACTTTGCCTGCCACCATTCTAGAAGGGGGAAAGCAACAGAAAGAGAGAGGAGTAGCAGAAATTCTGGATGGGTTTGTCATGTAACTAAAGTTTGCTTCTGAATTCAGAAATTTGGGGACTCTTTCCAAAATACATACTTACCAGTATTAGTAGGATGCTTTAACACTTATTCATAGCTTACAATAAATGCTGTGAGTTTATTCTCATTCCGATACATAAGTGTTAAGTGCAGACAGTGTGAAGCACAGGACTAGACAGGCACTTGCCCTGAGATTTAACCTGCACCAAGCTCTCCTGGGGGGGCAGGACAGGGAGCTGCTGAGAGCCTGTTTCACTCATGAAGAAAAAGGACCAAATCTGCAAAGGAATTACTCTTAGGGAAGTGTAACACAAGTTTCTTCTCAATTATTGAATAAAAGAAGGACTCTTGTTTCCATCAAGCAGTTATCCTGCTCTGGGAAATATGTTTCTTTAGAGGAGGTATCAGTTGTACTTTGAATTCTCGGCAACACTCAAAGCCTCAAGCACCATTTGGGCATCACTAACACAAGAGCACACTGTAGGGTCAGCAGGCACCCACTGCTTTGCCATTTAATTTGCACCAAGTCCACTGAGGGAAGCTGAGGGAATGACAATGCTGCACCAGATTAGTTTGAGGAGAGTCCCTGCCAAGTCCACAAATTCTTCACTAAAACATGCCAACTGGGTCTTCTTTCTCCATAACAAAGAGGGGTGGGGGAGGGAGAGAAGGAGAAAAGGGGGAGGGGGGAGGAAGGAGGGAAGAGAAGAAACCATATCCTCCCATATAAACGTCACCAGAACACAACTTCCTTCTTAATGTTTCCCTACAACTGAAATTAAGGATACAGGCAAAGTCACATTAAAGACAGTTTTAGTAAAATTAATGCTATATAAGCTGAAAAACTGACAAAATATATGTATCTCCCGTAATAATGGTTCACAGTTACAAAAATACGAATCTATACATTCAACCTAAAAGGAAATACTGGCAAGAAGATAAATTTTTAGCAGGTGTTTCAAGAATAAAACTACTCTGGATAATCAATTATATTTACTATAAGATACTTACTTCCCTGGAAGAATTCCACAGTTGAATGACAACAGCTTTACCATGTTCAGCTTAGCTCATTTCTCATGATGAAACTATACTTATTAAAGGCTAAAAACAGATTATTTCCCTAGCACCCTAACCATTAGGTAAACGTCTGATGTGTCTGAAAATTGTTAGACAATTAAATTTCAAAGATTTAAAGGAAACCTTCAGCATTATATTTATAAGACTAACAACTTCAAGCTGCCTTTATCTGTACTTAGGTCAGGGGCCACCAAATTCCTAAGCATCAGTAAAAAAGGGTATAAACTGAGGAGCCTTGTCAAAATAGGCCCATTTGGGGACAGCCTGTCCCCATAGAGATTAATTCTGAACAGCCACAAAATTCTTTTGCAGTTCCAGGATTCAACAACGTTCAGGGTACTCAAATTTTACTCTAAATGCTATCATTAACTGTTTGAATCATCTTAATCAAAGCACTTCACCTTTCTGGGCCTCCGTTTTATCATTTTTAAAGTAAGAAAAATTCCTGCCAAAAAAGGCTCAAAATCTTATGCCCATAATCTTTATCTATTTAATCTAACTTTCTAACACTGTTTCAACATAAAATGCAAATGAAATCGTGCAAATGGAACAGAGCTTCATTAACAGCATCTGCTCCTAAATTTCTTTTTGCCTTTTTAAATATATACAGAAGTAAAGGTAGGAGCACATTTAGGATACTGCTTTAGATGACAGCTTTGACTAATTCATCCAAAAATGGTCTGGGTATATTGATTAATCATGAACTAAGCACGACAGATCTCAATGATTTATTTTGACTCCAAGATGCTAAAAGTGATCAATTTTGGCCAAATTACTTAACTCTGAATCTCGATATAATGTATTAGCTAAGCATAACAATTTTACTGAGGATACCCTTAACAGTACACACAGAACTCCATTCTGTTAGCCTGTTAACTTCCACCTGGGGGAGATTCAAACCCGTAAGAGAAGAGTGCTGTGTGCCTGAAGCATTTCTGCTGATAATGGAGGGATCTTCACATTCTACAGTATACTGTATTTTATTTTTATAAACACTTCTCTTGCTATCTTTTCACTCTGACCCCTATTTCACAACACTATCCCTTGGGCCTTGCCAGTTTACTAAGTCTCTCTTCACCTTTACAGAGCAAGAGAACTGACAATATTTTCAGATTGTAAGGAATACAGTATTTTCCCAATGATAAATTAAAACATGTCTTCACTTTTTCATTATGAAGACTTCTCCTGGATCTAACTTAAACTGTTTAAGCATCCTTGGGTTTTACTTGTTTCCCTGAGTATGGTGTGAAAGACTATCCCAAGTGCTCCTTACATGGTTGGTTCTCATGATCATAAGCATTTAGCCAACTCTCACACAGGGGAGGTATGTGTGTGGGTGAGTGTGCGGAAGAGGGGAAAAGAGAGCACATGTAAAAGCACAGCTTGGTCAGAAAAAGTTAGACTACTACAAGAACCTTTGATTACCCTCTAACTCAAAATCCCGAGTAAAGCACTCTACAAGTCTGCTGGTTGTAATGCCAAACAAAAAAGGTGTAGTTCAATGTGGTGAAGATAAATACTTTAGAAATGGTCAAACATGTTTGTAGTTTGCAAAAGAAAAGTTAAGACTGTTGCAGTATCTCTAGCAAACAAATCTGTCCACTCCCAGAAAAACTGACCTCTTTTCCTAAGACTATGAAGCAGGTCATGAGAGGACTGGAAATACCACTTCCCTTCAGTATAAGATGACGACTTCTCGGGTTAGCCAGCTACCGGTTTTCATCAAGTACACACACATGGTAACACAATCAAAGAATAATACTTATTTTAGAGTACTCTTTGGAAATTTCGGGGGAACATTCACATTTTCAAAATGCCCCCAGAAAACCTTCCCCTCAAGTAATCTCAGTATTTTCTAGGCAGATAGTACACCTTAACACCTGGCAAAACTTCTGGCTTTGTTGCTTGGGGAAAGACAGCGCTCTCCACATCACCGTGGCACTCACTGCTGTGTTCCTCACTGTGCATGGGGTACAAAACTCTAGCTCCATCCTGGGAGAAATTCTAGCCATTGATGGGGAAGTAGCCTGCTCTAGCAGTGCCAAGCCTCGAATCACAGCCTGTACAAGAGGGCGTTTCATGAAAAATCTACTGCTATGAAAATTGCCAAATTCAGGAGAGCCAAGACATTCAATCAAGGGCTTCTCAAGAGGTTTTGTCAAGAAATGGGAGCAATTATGAAATGCTTTTCTACCCATAAGTTCACTAGTTTCAGAAGGCAAAATTCTACAGCCAGGATTTTAAATGCAGTCAACTGGATAAAATACAAACTCGTTTGCACAATTTAATTCTTTAACCTTAAAACTAAAAATGTGAAGTCATAATCCTTCCCTTCCTAACATAGCGTTATGCCAGAATCTTGCCAAATATGATCTCATTAACCAAGGCAAAGAAAATGATGCAACATGAATTTTTCTGGAGAATTTTAGAGAATTTTTAATTTTTTGATACAAGCTTACTTTCATCTGACAAAAGAATCTACAGATTTCATTTGCTCTTTCATTCTTTCATGAGATAGCGTTTTAAGCACTTGTTTTCACCAAAAACATAGTCAAAATTGATTGGATATAAAAGATGACAAAGAATTTGTCAAGTCAAAGACAATGGCATAATTTTAATGTATTATTTATAATCTAAATACTAGCAGCCCTTTCATAAAACTTCCTATTGGCAAAACCAAAGTTTAATCCTGATTAATCTGTAACCACTGAGATTTCGTCATTAACCTCAAAGAGCCACTGCTTTTTCCATTTAAAAAGGGGACACTGGGGCACCTGGGTGGCTCAGTAAGTTAAGCTTCTGCCTCCGGCTCAGGTCATGATCTCAGGGTCCTGGGACTGAGCTCCACATCAGGCTCTCTGCTCAGCAGGAAGCCTGCTTCCCGCTCTCTGCCTACTGTGATCTCTCTGTCAAATAAATAAAATCTTAAAAATAAATGAATAAAAAATAAAAGGGGACATAATTCTTATAAAGACTCCTTTTATTTTCCACATTTAAAAAATCTGTGTAAGGGGCACCTGGGTGGCTCAGTGGGTTAAGCCGCTGCCTTCGGCTCAGGTCATGATCTCAGGGTCTTGGGATCGAGTCCCGCATCCGGCTCTCTGCTCAGCAGGGAGCCTGCTTCCCTTCCTCTCTCTCTGCCCTGCCTCTCCATCTACTTGTGATTTCTCTCTGTCAATCTGTCAAATAAATAAATAAAATCTTTAAAAAAAAATCTGTGTAATTAAAAACTATAAGCAAAATTTTATGTTCATGTATACCATGTACATTTTTAGTGAGAGACTATAGCTTTCATCATATTTCTAGAACATATGACACATAAATCCTTTAAGAGCCATGAGTTTTAGGCGCCTGGGTGGCTCAACGGGTTAAAGCCTCTGCCTTCAGCCCAGGTCATGATCCCAGGGTCCTGGGATTGAGCCCCACATCGGGCTCTCTGCTCAGTGCAGAGCCTGCTTCTCTCTCTCTCTGCCTGCCTCTCTGCCTACTTGTGTTCTCTGTCAAATAAATAAAATCTTCAAAAAAAAAAAAATCCATGAGCTAAATCTAGTGTTCTGGATCCATAATACACAGCTTCTCTACTTTTATTTGAAATTCTTTTGATTTGATTTCTTTCCCACCACTACATACAGTGTCTACTGCTCATCAACCCTGCTTGCTCTAAACTTCTACCACTGCTTCAGCTACTGTACTTTGATTCGACCTGTTTCTCTATTGTTTTCTTTCCATTCAGTCTCTTTCCCCTGTGCTGCCCTGGACTTACTCACTTAAGTGTAGAACAATTTACCTTTTATATTTTTAATCAATAACAGCAACTATTTCCCTCTAGATGATGAAAAAAATGAACCAAAATAAACATCTCAGGCCTTCCACTCAAGAATTCACTCCACTACTATCATCTCAGGACATACACAACTTCTAAAGAAATGTAAGGCAATCTACTATAATGAATATTTACTAAAATCAAGCACTAACATGAGATTCAGTTTTATAAACTATCACCAATACACAACACTCTAGCATCTCTAGGAGTAATTTTTAAAAATCACAAAGATAAATAAAATAAGAAATGAGGAAGGAGAAAAGGAGGCAGGAATCAATGCAATCACCAGCTAAAATAATAGAAGTGATCATGTTTCTGTTTTGAAGTTGAATTAAAAAGAAATCAGCTTAGGGGCGCCTGGATGGCTCAGTCAGTTAAATGTCCAACTCCTGACCTCAGTTCAGATCTTGATCTCAGGGTCACGAGCTCAAAGCCCACACTAAAAATTAAAGGAAGGCAGGCAGGCAAGCAACTTAAACTGGAAGAGAACCTTCCTGATTGTAAATGTTATTAAAACTAGAATAAATTTCTTCATAAAGTTGTAATGTCTCCCTCAAGAGAGTTCTTTGTCTAGGTGAGTTTCTCCCTCTATCTGGAGCGGTTTGGGTTTTTCCTTCTCAGAGACAGAGAAATGTACAAAATCTCTCTGTAAGAAACATAAACATATTTTGTCACATTTACCATCCAAAGAAATGAATCTCTTAGAAATTATTATGAAACTTCTCCTGACTTTATGTTCTCCCCTCAAACATATTACATAGATTAAGTTTGTCAGTGATTTTCAACATCGTCTTTATTAGCCTTCTGAATAACAGAAGAACCTTTGACTAATCTTAATTATAACTATATTTGTGAATATGCATATCAAAGAATAATTTTCATGTACTTATAAAGGATCATACTTTAGTAGGAAATGGCATCCAAGTTATTACCCAAAGACATCTTACTCTCAAGCAAGGTTCAGAAATATCAAGCTTACTTTTGTTCAACGTACTGCTTCTTTAAATGCTCTGCCAGGATTTTATAAGACCAAATATGCCATACAGTTAATGCATAAGATTTACTAGCATGATATGAAAATGCCAGCATGAACAGAAAAATTGAGAGATTTGGTCATTTGCTCATACTACAGTTACGGTAGTAACAGATTTAAATGTTTAGAATAAAGAAATAAGGGTTACCAACCATCTTTTTAAAAAGCTGTTTTCTAATAAATGCTCAGATCAAGGAAGAAGAAAGAAAAAAACATCAAAAATAACTTACCTTTTTGTCTCTGGTCCTTACTTCCCCATAGAAATCTAGGGCCTCTTGTGCCTTTAAAAATTTGCCCCGATGTAATAAATATGCACAAATCATTACACCAGTTCGTCCCTTTCCAGCTTTACAGTGAATTGCTGCAACATGATTGTCATCTTCACTTAGCCATTGGTCAAGATCTTCACAAAAGGGTTTGATAAGTTCTAGCTGTGGTGGATTATGGTCTTCAAAAGGATACTGTGCAACTGTGGTAAAAGGATAACCTCAGAATTAGGGGAAAAAAAGTCTTTCCTGAATTGTTTATTAAAGTAGATTAACTTTAGAAATGTTGCATATAAGCTTAATAGATGTTCAAAGGAAAAAGTGAACTCCAGAGAAAAATAATTTGCTGCCTGATAATTTACCAATATTTGAATAGAAACTAGTGTCTCAATTCTTAAACCTACCCACTAGACAGAGGCTGAGCATTATTTTCCCCACTTAATGAAAGAGGAAACTTTGTAATGGAGAGGTAGCAGAAGGCAACATGTCAGAGAGAGAGGCAAACTCAAAATGAAATGTCATGTAGGCAGGTTTCCTGTCAGGGCTCTCAATGCGTTTTCTGACAAAAGGAGTCGTCGTAATATTTATAATATTACATCACCACAAAACATATATTCCAGAGAAGATATAAATTACCAATCAATCAACAATGGAAAGGACTGATTTTTATATTTCATATAATAAAAATGCTAAGCGTGTTATTTAAAGATGGTCTTGCAAATGTTAGTGTTGTATACTACACGTGATTTTAAAGACATTTACTAAAGAAGCTGAAAAAAGCTACTTATAAAAACGTATACAGTTGTAGTAAAGTGTATCTAATGAAGCTTCAGGTCTTTTCACATGAGTTATAAAAACCCAAAGTTTCTCTTTGCTTATAGTCACAGGGGTTTTGTTGTTGTGTTTTTTAAGTTGCTCAGAAACAGGAGTTCAACTATATCACTATTAAATTTTTTCTTACTGGTCCCTGCCTCAGCAGTTCCATTCTACTAAAACCCTTACAAATCCTGACTGACATCTAATGTACATAATTGTCCTCTGTGTCATCTGAATATGTGAGAAGTATGCCTTCTATCTTCAGTCACATCATCACTAATATGGAACTGGATTCAGTGTGTCAGGTGAGTGGTCCTGGGAGACGACGATGACCATTACAGGAGTCGCTGGGATGCTTTCACCTGGGCCTCAGCATTCCATCTTCATCTCCCCACGGGCACACAAAACAGCCAGGAAACTGTTAAACATCTATTTAAACGTTGACTAAAACACGCTTTGCCTAGTAAGCAGTAGCTTAAATTCACGAAAAAGGAAAAATTCTTAGTGGATCTGTACTGGCTTTCACCACTAGCACTTCTGAATTCTCAAACCAGCTGTTTGAACATCCGATCTAGACTGTCAGAAGGGATCCACCGCAAACACATCAACATGGAGCGCATAGGCTCCACCCTCTCTTTCTATCATGGTAGCATCTGCCAAGCTTCTTCACTCTCCAGGTCTCTCATGGTTCAAGGGGTTCCACAAACAATGAGGGAAGGTTTTTGTGGGACCTCAGAAAAATTCACTACACCTGGAGAAGAACTCATTTAAAGCAGCTCCTGCTCCCACTTGTCAGGCTCCTCTTATCCACATTTGTCATAAACTTTTGCCCCTTTTAGGTCACGACTCCACGGAGTTACTCCATTGTCTGCTTTATTCTTCCTATAATCCTTTACTATTAGACCAAATGCCTCCAACAGTAGATATAACCCTTTCTTTATTTTATGGTTTGTCTAGAAACTTTTCCTAATTCTTACAGTCAACCCTGCATTTTAGTATTCCTACTAGTACTGGCAGGTTTATATGATAACTGTTCCCTAAAACACAAAAGTAAAATTAAATTTTTCCAAATTGTCTAAGACCATCTTTAAGATAAATATTTACATCACTTAATAATTGAGCTTATTCACTACTGCTATGACAAGAAGATTTGGTCTATTGGTTTTAAGTTATATAACAGAAATACATTACGTGGCAGTTAATACCTACCTCTGCAGTTAAATTTGGCGGTATCATAATGTCTTTCAGCACACCTAAAAGAAAAGTTTAAATGTGATCTAAAGTTATCTTTTGCACTGGCAAAAAAAAAAAAAAAAAAAAAGTATAGTAACACACATTTCCTGAACTTTTATACTGTACCAGGCATCATGTTGTTTTGTATTAACTACTTCTTTCAATCCTAACAATTCTATGAAGTAGGTAGTGTCATTATCCCCATTTTACCATTAAGAAAACTGATCTTAGGTGTTATGCACTTAGGGCTTCCATTACTTGCTCACAAAACCTGTGATGCCGCTCAGGCACACACCTCCCACCCAGCTGCACGTGTCCCCTGAAACTTCCTGCATGCTGAGGGAGTATATGTTTGACTTCACCAAGTATGTACAAACACCTAATGAGCCACAGTACTGTCTTTACCCCAGAGTTGAGTATACATCGTTTTCTTGAAGTACTATTTAAAAAGATAAATTTTTAAAATAGTAAAATTATAAGGGCAAAGAAAAAAAATTTTTTTTAAAAAGTGAATGACACTAATCTACTCAAAAACTACACTTACTAAAAAATTGTTAAGGCAGATTTTTCTAACAAAGGTAATCTTTGTCAAAAATCTCTCAGTTACGAGTTTTAATTAAAGTCTCAGAGTAATGAAGGAATAAGAAGTAAAATAAATACAGAGTAGTAAAATGTTAACTCTATATTACTTAGAGCATACTAAAATTGGTCTCTTTAATAGTAGTGACATGTTTGTCATCATGCACTGGTTTACTCATGGTTAATAGGTGTGTTAACAAACATTAAGAAGCTCTGAAAGGGATCCCACACTTGAATTTGTGGTCAGCAAAATCATGGTAACTACAGCTACTAACCAAATGAGATTTTTAAAAATTATTTAAAATAAAAACTTAGCGTTTTAAAACAAGTCAAGGTCATTGTACAATCCCTTCCTCTCCAATTCTGAAATCCCCAAAGTCTGAAATATCTTAACATTTTCTGTTAAACTTATGACAGGCTCAATTGTGGCAGCATCCGATCTGAGTTTATGACAGTGTGCACTCTTTAACTAATACACTTAAGAGTAAAGAGTGAAAATGGTAGGAAGACCATTTTGCCCTAGACCCCAGAGGAGTGTTATGTAATATTAGTAAGTTTATGCTTCCATGTTATCTTTCTGCAAAGGGAAAAATTCTGAATGCAGAGACACACTGGCCCTAAGAGTTTCAATATGTGATTGTGGACATGTATTTCACATTTAAGAAATCCTAAAGATATCTGTATGGTTCCTCTACTTTAAATGGTTTTAAATCCTAATCCACATGAAAGCTGAACTAATTATAAGCAAATCAGAATCCACTATTTTCTAAATGGTCAGACCTGAAATAAATCAACTTTCATACTACTACTTAAAACAAAGCTTTCCCCCTTTTTCACATATAATATATTGAGTTTTCCTCAAAAAATCATTTAGTAATGCCATATGCATATTTATGTACCCTTGCTAAATAATTTCATACTCCTATGCAAAACATGACAGGTAAGAGGAAGACTGATCAAGAAAATAGTCACATTTTACACTATCTTTAACACAGATTAAAGAAGAGGTCTGGTAAATAGTGCAGAATATTTTATAAAGACTCATGTAAAGATAGGACTTAAAAGGTGAGGGACAAGGAGCAGGCTAGGAAACAAAGCTCTAAGATGCTGGTCTCATGGCAGCATAATAGAAAAATCAACATTTTGAGTTTCACACAGCTTTAGTCTTCTAAAATTCTCCTGCTTTTTCAGGAGCTCACACATTTGGTTTGACAAGTACTGCTTAAGACTACATCATAAACTGATTCTCAAATATTACTGTTAAGAGGCAGAAATGGTGGAGAAATGGAACTAATGAGCTTCTACATGTTTACCACATGTACACAACCTTACAAAGGAGTTTCCATGTTTTTTAATTCATAGTCACACCAATATAATAATAGAAAATATAATCTCCATCTTATATATGAGAAAGCTAAGATTTAGAAGAGCCAGGACTCAAACCCAGGTCCTCTGGTTACAAAAGTCAAACTTTTCCCAATACAGCTCCATACTTCTTCCACTTACAATACAAAATAGAGAACAGCTTCAAAAACAAAAGCAATAACAAATTCTACTCAAAATCAGCCTTCCTACTAGAGCAGTATTTGGCATAAAAGATAGAACCACCAAAAAGCGACCATGAAAACATGAAAAGTTTATGAAAATCTCTACAGGTATCAATGAAGTGGATGAAGAGTATGTGAAAACATATACCGGGGCCTGTAGTAATGGAAGTGATCTGGAGGAGGGGTTGCTAGAATAAGAATGATGACTCTCTTCTTTAATTAAGAGCTTCTCCAATAACCGTGCATACATGCACACACACATGCATGTGCACATACCCAATTCCTTATAACTTTTGTGTGGTATGTTAGTTGATAAGTCCCTCAACAAACCAAAACTGAAGATACATAAATGGAAAATGGGATTTGACTGAGACTAGTAGGTAAATCTGACCATTTACACTTCCTTAAAATTAAAATTCAATGTAAAAGATACCTTTTTTAAAATCCTCACCTTATATTGGCTTATATGAGACAAGAGAGATGAAGAAGCATTGCAAGAGTTTCTAATGAAGGGGTTGACAGAAAGTGAAGGAAGAGTAAGACTAACAGGAAAAGCTTCCAGATAAGTGAGACTTCCCAAAGCATTAGGGAAGTATACAGGTCTCTAACTCTCTTCAACATCACTATCTTAAAAAGAAACCTTAACAGATAAAAATTAACAACAGGTAGAGGTTCATCACCAAATGATGGAGAGTTGTGTGTCAAATAGAATACACAATGAAATAGAGTAACCCTCTTAAAAACAAGTATCCAGTGAACAGTTAAGGTCCTCAAAGGCAAGAAGTGTATTATGCCTCTATCCCCATCATCCTCCCTTCTCCTCTTATCCTCACCAGCCTACAGGTATACAGAGGAACATAGAAACATGAAATACACACACCTGCCCAAAACAAATTCACTAAGCATCATCATACCCAAATTTGATTAAGGATATGAAGCTAATTTTGTCCTTTCTTAAGATAATTTATTGAACGCTTGATAATATAGAGACATAAACAGATTCAGTCAATTATTAAAAAGTCCATATTAAGTACTGTTCTTCATCCGCACATCACAATTGCCATAAAAAGTTTAATATACCATTAAATATCTGTATGTCTAGTGTCAATATTTTAAGACCTTTCAGTGTATATATTTGCAAAGATATACATCACATAGAATTAACATCCCAAAAATAAAAGAAAGAAAAGAGAAACAGCTGCTGCTTGCCAGACTCACTTACCCAGAGCCAGAAATACAAATAGGGGTAGAGAGAGGTGAGAATAAAAAGTGACATCAGAAATCAAAACATGCTACAACCTGGTAGTTCTAGAAACTTCTGAAGTAAAATTTGGGGAGGTTAAAACAAATGACAACAAAACCAGAAAGGAAGATTGGCGTCAACGGTGGGTGGTCTGCTACCATATGTACCCATGTGACCTTGTTCAACTCACTTAACTTCTCTAGGCCTCAGATTCCCCATGTGTAAAATGAGAAGGTTGGACTAAATGATCGCTTTCAGACACTTTCCAGTTCTGAAAGTCTATGACTCCATCAAATGAACTGGGGAAGGGGAGCTGAAATATATATACCAAAAGCTACACTCAATTAACAAAGAGACGGTTCATTAACTCTGGGATCCTGTGTTTAGAAACACAAAAGTAAAAGGGCAGCCAAGTTCCCAGACTAGCTCACATGCCACCTATAGCCATAATAATGTTAAGTGAGCCACAGTACTGACAGTGCAAGCCTAGGTCCTAAATTCTGGAAGCAGGAAGCCACTAAATACAGGAATGAAAAGAATTTCCTTCCTTTTCTTTGGATATAATGTTAAACTCGAATAAAATTTTGAAAAAGGCAGAATCTGTCTTTGGTATCTTTCTACCTTCCTTCTGGGACTCTAAATGCCTAATCTTAAGAGTCTAAACCTGAACTGACTCACTTAATAGACTGCAGCTTGACACTTCTTGTTCTGTGCTTTCTTTTCTTTACGTTTTTTTTTTTTTTTTTAAACTCAGCTTCTGAATCTAGTTATTCAGAAGTATAAAGCTTTGTGGTTTTTATTTTCCTCCACTGAAGCATTCTGGCATCTGCAACAAGGCTTGTTGTTACAGGAGGTTAATCAGGACAAGAGGAAGATCTATGCACAGATCATGTGTAAGATCATGTATAGGGCCCACCTACACACCAAGTCTCTGCAGCACCTTTCTTTCACCTTGTCACCTGTCACCCCACACCCTCCATACCCTACCCCCAAATCTGACCATAATGGATTATCTGCCATACTCTAAACCCCACCATGCCAACCACCTTCTTCCATGCCAACCGCCTTCTTCCATGCCAACCTCTACCCGTAATGCCATACACCCCACCTGGAGGTCTCCAGGAGAGTCTCAGCGGATTCCTTCACCCCAGCTCAAAAATGCCCTTCTTTATGAAAACTTGCCTAGAGGGTACAAGTCCTATTTCCACTGTTCTCCACACAGCTCTGTTGTATACAAGTTACCTCTTCTGCAATACTATGTCTACTTATCACCTTAGACTATAAAAACTACCAAAGACTGAAATGGTATCTTATTCACCTCTGTACCGCCAGCAAGTTTTACAAGGTCTAATATGTGGCAAAATCAGCATAAATGTTTGCTTCTTTGTGAATCTGAGGAAATTAATGAAAACTCACTAGAAGAAACAATAATGGTGTCTACTTTACTCGTAAGTCTTCTGAGGTCTTATTGCTCAATTAAAGATAGATCACTAAATTAAAGATAGAAAAGCAACATCCTATAAGCCAACAAAGCACACAGAATCTCTCATCCTTTCTGGTGACGATTTAAATGCCCACCAAAGGCAGAAAAGAATCTTGCTCTTACATTTGAGAAATAAATTCTACAGAAACTATGACAATCAGGAAATGTAACTACAGATTAAAATTTTTTCTGTTGCATAATTTACATACATCACAGAGGAAAAATAAAAACCAAAGAGAAAAATAACACATTTCATATACCATTTTTTAAAAGGTAGAAAATGGGTCAGTATTTTGGGAAGGAATAATAGTCTTCAAGGGCAAAAATGACAAAATATTTTCTTCCCATTTTTCTTTTGTTCTTTTTTCCTTTTCACATCCCTACTGACAAAGT
This sequence comes from Mustela nivalis, assembly GCF_964662115.1. Lineage (NCBI taxonomy): Eukaryota > Metazoa > Chordata > Mammalia > Carnivora > Mustelidae > Mustela > Mustela nivalis. The sequence continues at coordinate 113,614,692 of NC_139021.1, forward strand.
CAAAAAGAAAAACAAAAGGTTAAAGATAAGATAAACCAGCTGTACCAAGCGGGCAAGCCTTACATCCCTGCCCCAAAAAACAGAAACCACCCAACTCAACAATTTTAGGTAACTTATTTATGTTATATACAGTTGGAGAATACCCTAAAAGCTGTTTCAATTGAATGACCTAAAGACCAGAATAAACAGAACCACACCCACTCTGAAGCACACCTCCATGGAAGAGGTTATTAAAGCTTTAACAGAAAAGCTCTGCTGTGATTTACACTTCAAGTCACCACAAGGCTACTGGCTCAAAGATGGGCTAGATGCCAAGTCATTTAAACCAGATCAAGTAAAGTGAATGTGTGCCAACATTGTTTTGACCTCATCGCTATGCTTTCTGAATGACCTAACAATGCTCTTAATCAAACGTCTTGGACTAATTGTTTTAGGAACACAATTCTGTTAAAATATATCATTAACTCTACCTGATTCTAACAAGGAAATAACTTTCACTTAATAGTTATTTTAGAAGATATTTGCAAGCATACAAATAAAAAACATACTTACAGATTGTATATCTTGTAATGGTTTTTATGCTTTGAATCCAAAAACCTTAAAACAAAACAAACAAACAAAAAGCCACCATTAACAAAAATGAGCTAACATTTGAAATTACATTTATACTATTGATAAAACCTAAAAGATTCCATTTTTCCTAATCTCAAGTACCATTTAAGAAAAATAAACAAACAAATTCCAATAAATATTCCCTTCATGGGTTTAAATTAATAATCATGTCATTCTTAAATAATTATTACATTACACAGATTTATACAATCTGAAGTAAAGCCAGAGCTTTTCACAGAATAAATATTTTCATCTCTCTTCAGCCTAACATTATGAGGTTGAGTATTAAGTAAGTTATTTAAAAGGCAGCATTAGCACTTAGCTTAAGCTCATCTAGCTCATTTAGATGTGAGAAAAATAGACATGTGTAATCAAGTAATCTTAAAAATAACATGAAAATTCAGCCATCATTTTCTTTCAAAGAAACTTTCCATATCTGAAAGATGCAAGTAGTAACTATTAACTCCATACAAAGTTTATTAAGTATTTTCATATATATATATTCTCAGTTGATGCTCACAAACATCTGAGATAGAACTTACATTTTACAAACAAGGAAAATAGGAGTCAAAAAAATTGTAAAACTCGCCCAAAGTCATACAGCTAATAAGCCAAAGAATCAAAACCAAAGACCTCTCCCTCCAAACAATTACAAAACTAAACAAGAGCAAAAAACAAACAAACAAACCTAAACAAGAGCAACAATTACAGCCAATAAAAGCACTTGCCATGTGTTTTTACCACATGTATGTACTTCATGTATATACATTTGTTTACCGTTGGAGGTAGATAATAGGCGAGAGAGTTTAGAAAAGTATAAGCTGAGGAAACAGCAGGATAAACAGAATAAAAATAAAAACAAATGGAAAACAAATGAGAAGATTTAAAGTCGAGGAGTTTCAACTTATGAGTTCTAGAGAAAAGAACAGAAAACACAAGAAGAAATCCAAGATAATAATTCGAGAATAATCCCCCAAAATGAAGGACAGGAGTTTCCTAAGTCAAAGGATACAATGAGTATTCAGCAAAAGTGATGAAAATAGACCCAAATACAGCATATATAGCTCAGTGAAATTTCTGAAAACTGAAAAGATGAACGTAGGATCCTATAAGCTGCCCAAGAGGAAAGAGGTTTCATAAAAAGTATCTGGAATCAGAATTACACCACCCTTTTTAATGGCAACACTAGCAGCTAGAAAACAACTTCCAGGAAAAAACCTTCTGACTATTTCCAGCCTAGAATACCATACCAAAAGAGACATTAAATCAAGTGTGAATATACAGTAAAGGCATTTTTTAAACAAGAGAAATCTCAAATAATTTTGCTGTCCACATTTTCTCTCTCAGGAAGCTACTAGAAAATGTGTTCTACCAAAACAAGGTGGGAAACCAAGAAAGAGGACAATTCTCCAACTCATGGGAAGGGGAAAAGGGAATCCTCAGAATGATGGTGAAGAAACATCTGAAGTAGACAGCTATAAGGCAAACCTAGGGAACAACTGACCCAACTCACGGTAGATCAGAAGGCTCCTAAAGAAGATAAAATTGATTTAATGCCCAATGGGCTTGAACATGTTAAGAGATTTATATAGTTTAGGGATAAACTGAAGTTAAAAACATAGAGACTAAAGAAGTTGAGAGAGACAGAGAGAATTTTACCTCCAGGGAAAATAAAATGCTCAGGAAAAAACAGTTATAGTACTTAACTGTAAACTGCATTTATCTAGTCATAATCACATAAAACCCAAAATTGATATAAACAAAATTACAAATTTAGCTACTACAAAGAGGGCTGAAAATGTGTGTGGTTGGGTAGAGAGGAAAGAGAGTTCATACATTTGGATGTGAAATATCATGCCACACAGTAATTACTCATAACTTTGTCACTAATTGAAATGATATATTTGTATTTGTATGTCATACTAAAACAGTTGCAAATGGCAAAATACTACTTATAATCAACACTTAAGAATTAGGTTATTAGGGGCGCCTGGGTGGCTCAGTGGGTTAAGCCGCTGCCTTCGACTCAGGTCATGATCTCAGGGTCCTGGGATCGAGTCCCGCATCAGGCTCTCTGCTTAGCAGGGAGCCTGTTCCCTCTCTCTCTCTCTGCCTGCCGCCTCTCCGTCTACTTGTCATTTCTGTCAAATAAATAAATAAAATCTTTTAAAAAAAAAGAATTAGGTTATTAGACTATAAATTTTATATAATGTGTTAAATTAGTATTCTAGCACATATTTGGTTTCTTAGTATTTTCTGAACTATTATAATCAAAACAAACCTAACAATGACTTTCTCCTATACCAGCAAAACCCTCTCTAATGGACTTAGTATGATAAGATGGGTTCCTCTTAATTTCTGCAGAGTCAGGCCCTCATTCCATAAACCACTCAGCAGTTTCCAGACTAGGCTCTTTCCTTGCATGACCATGTTTCATTAAGGGTTCTGGGTCCCTACTATTTTTTTTTAATGGTATGCTTTCATGTTTTCATTCCTTGATACCCACTCCTATCAAGATTATCTTTTATTTAAATGTATTGAGGGAACGTGAATTAAGTACCTGAAATTGTGCTTATTTCCCTGGGATAAAATTATTTATGAATTATTATCCCTGCCATCAAAAGTAATACTAGAGTAATTGTATCAGTGAGAATAAGGTTTAGCTGTGAGAAATAGAAGAAGGTGGAGGGAGGAGGGGCTCATAAACAAATATGCTACTAATTACACTGAATACACTACTCTCCCACATAAATTCCAGGATTAGTAGTGTACAACTGGTTGGGTAGATTTGTTTCAAACAGGACTGGACCCAGGACCCTTCCATCATATGCTCAGCCAACACGATGGGCAGTGCAAGGTCTACGATGGTGCACCATCATATTTGTATAAGCAGACTGGAGAAGGGAAAGAAGGATAGGCCCCTCCTTTAAGAACTCATCATTTCTATTTAAGAACAACAGATCATAAGTTATCACATTATCAAATCTAGCCACAAGGGAAGCTAGAATTACCATCGGCATTCTGGGAAAACATGTACACAGCAAACAAGTGGTATTCTATTAATGAAGGGAAAAGTAAAGAGGATCATTGATTTTCTCTATGGTTGTTCTAGTCTCTGGTTGCAATTATCTCTAACCATTTTTCTTCTGCAAAACAAAAACAAGAACAAATGACTAATATTAATGTAACAGGTATATTTGTAATCCTAATTTAAAATCACTCTAAGAAGGGCTAAGAAGGGGTCCATAAGCTCCACCAGACTGCCAAAAAGGTACATGGCATAAAAAAAGACTAAGAACTCTTGCCAAGGGGCAAAGGGAAACAAAGGAAAATTACTACTTTGTGGTTCTGGTGGTGGTTGTTAATAAACCACAGAGAACAATTTCATCCTAATGTTTCAGGCGTACTTTTCCTTAAATATTTAAGGTATGGGTCACTTTTTAGGATTCTTCAGTTTAGCCTACTTCTTCAACTAACCAAGGAAGCAGTGATTCTGCTAAGATGACTTCTACTCAAAAATATGATTATACTACAGAAAAAAGTGGTGCTACACACCCTTCTACTCTTGTCTCTCGTACCCTCTTTATCTTCCCAATTCCTAAACATTTCTCAATTTGTACTTTTGGATTTTCAGTTCAAAGTGAGATAAAATTTACATACAGTGGAAGAGATCATAGGTGTACAACCAACTCAATCAAAATACAGAATATTCCACCATTCCAGAAAATTCCTTATGCCTATTTGCAGTCAAACCCCACTAAGCTCCCAGGCAGCTAATATTACCACAGATTTGTCCTTATTCTTGAACTTCATATAAATATGACCATATAAGATGTGGTCTTTTGTAAATGGCTTCTTTCATTTAATCTAATGTTTTACAGATTTACCCATGTTACATGCATCAATAGTTGATTCCTTTTATTCGGAAAATGATTCCACTGCATGACTACACCATCATCTGTTTAAACATCCTCCTTTGATGGATATTTAGGATGTTTACAGTTTGGGTTTATTATGAATAAGTATATATTCTTGTGCAAGAATTTTGGAGACACATACTTTTATTTCCCTTGAGTAAATAAGTAATAACTAAGAAGTAGAGTTGCTGGGTCATAAGGTAGATAGGGCAGGTGAATGTTTAACTTTATAAGAAACTACTAAACAGTTTTCCAAAAACAGTTATACAATTTTACAATCTTATCTGCATTTTAAGAGTTCCATTTGCTCCACAGTCCCATCAACATTTGGTGCTGTCAGTTTTAATCACAGCTTTCCCAACAGGTACAAAGTGGTACCTTACTGTGGTTTTTCAACTTCCTTTTCCTGATGACTAATGATATTAAGCATATTTCCATTTATTTATTAGCTATTTTTATACTTTCTTCTTTGAAAATGTCTGTTCAACTCATTGGCTCATTCCCCAGCCACCAGCACCACCCCGCCCCGTTGAATTAACTGGCTTTTTATTATTGATTTATAGATGTTTTATATATTCTGGGTAAAAGTCTTTTATCACATATATGTATTGACATAAATATTTACTCCTTATCTAGGACTTGCCTTTTCCTTTCCTTAATAATGTGTTTTGATAATCAACAATTTAAAATTCCGATAAAAGGCACCTGGGTGGCTCAGTTGGCTAAGTGTCTGCCTTCATCTCAGGGCATGATTTCCAGGTCCTGGGAGCAAGTCCCATGTTGAGCTCCCTGCTCCACAAGAAGTCTACTTCTCTCTCTGTACCCCCATTCCACTTTTCTTTCAGTCTCTCTCTCAAACAATAAATACATAGAATCTTAAAAAAGGAAAATAAAATTCTGATAAAAATCCAATATATCAAATATTTCTTTTGTTTACAACTTTGTATCCTTTCTGAGAACTCTTTCCCTACCCCTAGAGTTCACAAAGATATTCTCTATGCTTTCTTCCAGAAGCTTTATACTTCTACAGCTTTTTCTCAGTTTGCATTTTAATATGGTCAGAAATTTAGAAATTTAGATATATGCTAAGGATAACTGGGATAACCCAAACAAAAACAAATTATTTGAAGGACAGTGACTATAAAATTCAGAAAACATAACTCATTGCTATCTGCCGTATCTTTTCCTCCAAGGGTTGTTTGTTTGTTTTGTTTTTGAGAGAAAATGAGTAAGCAAAAATGATCTGCAAAATACAATTTTCTCCAAGAAAGCTAAAATTTAAATGTGAGCAGTGAAAAAGGTATTTTGGGGGACTAACAATTCACTTTTAGTACATTTTGGGTCTGGGACTGTTAAGTTTTGAATCCAAATATATAAACCAATACTGTATAAATAAGGAAACACTCATCTTATAGCCCAAATCCAAGGAACATGATTCACATGTGGCTGTCCTGCACACACTTAAGTGGGGCTGAAATACCAAAACAGTCATAGCAGTTATCACAAGTTTTCAGGGAGAGATGGAGGTTTTCACTATTCACTTTCAACACTTCCGCAACTGTTAAAACATAAGCATATACTACTTTCCAATGGAAAAAAAAAAAAAGTGTCCTACTGTATTTTCCAAAAGAGTATAAATTGACAAAGTTATATATTAATTATTTTACCTCCAGAAAGTCAGTCTGATGAGCTTAGAAATCCAACTGTTTTTGAACAGTATATTTTAGTTTACATAAAATAAATATTTTCATATACTATTTTTGGATTCGAAAAAAAATGGAAACCTGGGGTTTTTTTTAACATGACAACAGTCCTCCTTGAGAAACAGTTTGGGTTTTTTGGGATATTTTAAATTTTTATTTATTTATTTGACAGCACAAGCAGAGGAGGAGGAGAGGGAAAAGGAGGGCTCTCCTCTGAGCAGGAAGTCCAATGCAGGGCTCAATCCCAGAAGTCAAAGGCAGATGCTTAACTGACTGAGCCACCCATGTGCCCCCAGATATGGTTTTAATGAGATTCATGCAATTCCTGTTTATAAAGATTCATGACTGGGTGCCTGGGTGGCTCAGTGGGTTAAAGCCTTTGCCTTCAGCTCGGGTCATGATCCCAGAATTCTGGGACTGAGCCCCACATAGGGCTCTCTGCTCTGCGGGAACCTTGCTTCCTCCTCTCTCTCTCTCTCTGCCTGCCTCTCTGCCTACTTGTGATCTCTGTCAAATAAATAAATAAAATCTTGAAAAAAAAAAAAGACTCATGAGGCTTTTTAAAGTGGTATCTTCATTCATACAAAGCCTGTCTCGAGGACATTTTTAAAAAAATTACTAGCAGGGGCACCTGGGTGGCTCAGTGGGTTAATAAGCCTCTGCCTTCAGCCCAGGTCATGATCTCAGGGTCCTGGGCATCGGGCTCTCTGCTCAGTGGGAAGCCTGCTTCCCCCTCTCTCTGCCTGCCTCTCTGCCTACTTGTGGTCTCTCTCTCTCTCTCTGTCCAATAAAAATAATTAAAATCTTTAAAAAAAATTATTAGCATACACTACCACAAAATTGCAAATCTGATCTCAGTGAAAAACAATGATTAACAAAACACAATTTGTCAAAATGCTGGTCACTGACCTTTAAATCCCTCCTAGAGGCACAGCCATAGAAAGCTCAACCTTTAATTTCATCAAGACACTTCCTGTGTTATTTTAGCTGGTGTCTATAACTTATATTCAAAACCAGCTTTTTATTCTCTTTTAAATTTCAAGTATTATTTATCAAAGACACAAGTGCTAAGAATGTCTGCTTCACAAGCTTATATTTTCTTACATTTCACTCAGGAAGTACTGAGAACTTAATAAATAGCCTTAATGATTCCTTTTAACATGATTTTTTTTTTTTTAATCACTTCAGTTCTTCAGTTCTAGAGAAGTAAACAATTTACTAGGGAAGTCTTTCATAAAAACTATATATCCCACAAAATAATACTGATTGGGCTAGTAAAATGGAAATAAACACTAAAATGGTAAATAAGCATCAAGCTGCTGGTGGCTTGCTTACCAGTGTGCAATATTAAGGCTATTAAAACAACATACAGGTTGGAGACTGGGGAAGAATATCATTAATGATTAGCAATGTCTAACATCAGTCGGGAAGAGAGAATAATATTAAAATTTTCACTGCATTTGCTATTTCTGGAAAAAAATCAATACAAATTTATGGGTAAAATTCAATAAAAAGCAAAATTTGAACATTATAAATTATTTTACAATAGTAAGGTTAGTGTAAAAATTTCAGGCCTTAAATAAGTTTGTTCTTAAAATCGTTTTATATTGGTTTTCAATACAAAGGAGTCATCTAGGGGCGCCTGGGTGGCTCAGTGGGTTAAGCCGCTGCCTTCGGCTCAGGTCATGATCTCAGGGTCCTGGGATCGAGTCCCGCATCGGGCTCTCTGCTCAGCAGGGAGCCTGCTTCCCTCTCTCTCTCTCTGCCTGCCTCTCCGACTACTAGTGATTTCTCTCTGTCAAATAAATAAATAAAATCTTTAAAAAAAAAAAAAAAAGTAATCCTTTAAAAAAAAAAAAAAGGAGTCATCTATTGCAAGTTTTCTTACAGTAGCATGTATATTCTTTCAACCATTATAGAGTATCTGGTACAGGAATTATCCTCTGACTAGAAGCAAATCTAAAACTGGGCAACCATTTTGGGCACTAAACAAAAGGCAGCACAGGCTTACAATCCTTCAGAAAAAAGGAACATGAGGTAACTCCCATGACTACCTCACTTTCAGTGTGAAGGCTCTCTTCTGACACAGGGGGGAAACAGAACAAATGCAACAAAGGTCTCACTGAGGTAAAAGGTAGAGATTGAGTTTGGGGGTGCTAAGACAGCTGAAGTTTGTAGAACAAAAAGGCAGAGAAAAGGGATTGAATAGGAGAACCTCAGAAGTCTGTGTGGAAATTCACCTTTGGTCCTTGGCCAAGAGTTGGGCTGCATATGTGCAGGATCTGAAAGCATAATGGAGATGACACCAGAGATAGCACAGCCAGGAGGAGGAGTTCTGGCCCAGCCAGAATGGAGAGACTTCATTGAAGCATACGAGGTATTCAGCTGAGCCCCCAGAAAGGCCACACCTTAGAATTGAGGACCATGCCCTAAGACAAAGGACAAACCGGAAAGAAGCCTGCCTTAACAAAGAAAACCAAGCCTAACCATACCAGAAGAAACGCCTGCCAAAATGAAACTCAATACCCTTAAAGAAAGTAACAATCCAGATTCCCTACAACATTACCTTTCACAACATACAACATATCAATCACAACATTAAACAATTAAAATTTATTAGACATGCAAAGCAGAAAAATAAGACCCATGACCAAGAGAAAAAAGCAGTCAATAGAAACTAATTCCAAGATGAACCAGGTGTTGGAATTAGCAGATAAGGACTTCAAACAGCTATTATAAATACATACATGAATACAAAGGAAGATAACTACATTAAGTGAAAGAATGAAAACTCTCAACAAAGAAACAGAAACTATAAAAGACAGAAATTCTAGGCCTCAAAAGTTCAGTATCTGGAAAGAAAAATCTACTCTTAAAAGAAGACTGGAGACTGCAGAAGAAAGCTGTGGCAGACTGCATTTTTCAAGAAGGACTGCATCATCCATCTCACATAGCTCTCTTTTCAACCTAACTTTAACACTTCTTCCATCAACTGGTAAAGTCTATTGTTCCTCCCCCTAAAACTTGGGCACACCTTTGTAACAACCTGAATCAAGAGAATATAGCAGAAGTGGTATTATGTGATTCCTAAGACTAGATAATAAAAATGTCAAGCACTTCCACCTTGGACTCTGGATTTTCACTCTTGGCACGAAGTTAACACAATATGATGAAGCATGAACTAAGCCACGTGGAGAGACCACTTGGAAAGGCCAAGTAGAGGGGTGCTGGCCAATAGCCAGGCTGAAGATCCAGATAACAGCCAGTATTTACCAGACATGTGAGTGAAAACACCTGATTTGGCCATAATTTGCCAACTCATTTCTAGTTAGGGAGTCCCAGACTCCAGATATTTTGGAGCTAAAACAAGCCATTCCACCATGCCTATTCTGAATTCCTAACTCACTGAATTTGCACTTGCAGATAAAGTAAGTAAATGCTTTAGATAATAAATATGTGTAGAGGCAGCTTGATATGCATAAATATTAGCTGGAACACAAAAATATGAATCTGACAACAAATTAGTAGTAATTATCTAATCTGAAGAACAGAAATAAGAAATTGAAAAAATGAACAGCTCGTCAGTGACCTGTGTAACAATACAAAGTAGTTTATCACCTGTATTACTGGAGTCCCAGAAGGACAGGTGAAAGACAATGGGACTTGAGTAGCTCAATGGGTTAAGCATCCAACTCTTGGTTTCAGCTAGGTCATGATCTCAGGGTCCCGAGATAAAGCCCCACTTCGGGCTCTGCACTCAATGCAGTCTGTCTGAAGATTCTCTCTCCTTCTCCCTTTGCCTCTCCCCCCATGCTCTCTCTCAAATAAATAAATAAATCTTAAAAAAAAAAGATTAAAAAAACTAGAGAAAATTTGTTGCCATCAGACCTGCCCCTCAGGCTGAAGGGAATAATGGGAATAAAGGTAAAAGAACATTTTTTCCTTCCCTTTCTCTGAAACACAAGTGTATAAAGCAAATAAAGTAGCACTGTATTCTGGGATGTAATACATAGGTAGACATAAATTCTTCTTTTATAAGGTTCTTACATTTAATGCTCACAATATCAACTCTAAGAGGACTAAAATAAACTAAAAAGTGTGTTTTCTAATCCTTATTGCACAACCTCTAAAAAAAAAATATATATATATAGCTATATATATATATATAGATAGATAGCTAGAAAGTCAACAGAATTAAAATGGAATACCTAAAATTATTCCATTAATCCCAAAGAGTACAGGAAAAGAGGAATGAAAGAGAATAAGAATGAATGAATGAACAAAGGAGTATTGAACAACTAAAAACAAACAGAAAAATGGTAAACAAAACATTTCAATAATTATACTAAATGTAAATGGACTAAATACACCAATTAAGAAAGTCAGTGATTATAAAGCAACTTTAAATTTGATCTTACAGTATTTTTTTATGAAATATAGTCTATGTAGGTTTACATATACTTGCTATATAAACTGGAGCACTCTACAGGCAAAATAAAACACAATGTTCAATTGTGAGGAATGCAAGATTACATTAAACAAATGCAAAACTCAATCTAGCTGCTCTACACACTTATACCAAATTAATAAACTTGTTCCAATAAAGGTAGGGGGGAGGAATCTGGGTTGCAAGATAAACTTTCTTTATAGGCCTCAGAAATTCTGTTACTACTCTGGTGAAGTTACTATGACAGTCCAGGGTCTGATCCTCTACCTTCTGTGTAAGATGTAATCCTATCAGTATAGTGAATGGTACTTTCCTTCAGAAACAAATTCAAACTCATGTCATATGACTGATACATAAATATCATAAAGACCATAACAGCAATATATTAATTTCCTTGAAAAGTCCAACCGACACAGGAATTACCCACATCTTTATGACAATTCAATATATTTCCATAAGGAGACCCACCAAAAATTGAAAGTATAGTGCTGCTGAATAAATGTGGAATCAAAGAAAAGAAGCTAGTTAAAGCAACTTCTAACAAAGACATTTTGAGGTCTCCATCTTTACAACAGGAATTGTCTTGCCAAAAATATCTGAGGTTCATTGGCTAAAGCCTGGCCATGCTTTTTCCATGTTTCAACAGCTAACTGATCAATCCACTCACTGGAAGGGCTTTATGTAGACTAAATCTATTCTAGACAATTAAATTCAAGCTTTATTGGAAAGCCTGAGTCATTCTCTTTCTTGAAAGTGAACTGGTATATCTGCTTGTCAATATACACTGCTACTAAAATTTATATTATTAGAGCATTTGATCACTTTTAAATGCTTGGAGAATTGATAAAAATTCATCTTACAAATATTTATTGAGTACCTCCTCTGTGACAACTACTACTGTATTTACAGGGTAGCACTGACAACCACAATCATAATAACAAATGCTCCTAGAAGTCTGGGAGAAACCCAGAAGCAAATCCTTTTTAAAGATATCGCATTCAGAAAAGACTACTACTCCAAAAATAGGTAAAAAAGAAAAATTCATATCTGAAAAGAAAAAAAATAACTACTTATTTGCTACATTTTTCTGTAGCTAACTCATTATTTGGCACCCTATTTGGTTCTGCTGCATTCATGTTAAATTAAAATTTGCTCATACGGTGCCTGGGTGGCACCGCAGGTTAAGCTAAGCCTCTGCCTTCAGGCCAGGTCATGATCTCAGGGTCCTGGGATCGAGCCCTGCATCGGGCTCTCTGCTCAGCGGGGATCCTGCTTCCCCCTCTCTCTGACTGCTGCTCTGCCTACTTGTGTTATCTCTCTCTCTCTCTCTCTCTCTCAAATAAATAAATAAATAAATAAAATCTTTTTTAAAAATTAAAATTTGCTCTTAGAACTCTAATATACCTGCAGCTGCCATTGCTACTACTAAAACATGAAATTGGGTTGTTGTTTTTCTTTTTAATATGTAAGTCATCTCTGCCTTAATCCCATTAACACAGGCAAGCTCCAAACACTCTTTTCTCCTACTCATTTTTAGGTTGTCAAACTTAAGATCAGTTATACATCCAATACAAGTAAAGTATCCTGTTAAAAATGCAATCTTAACACTTGCCTGCACAGTACTGCCTTCTCCTCTTCAAGTTAAACACAAAAGCAAAACTACGAGTTTTATATTAAAGTCTGATCAAAGACAAGGATCCCCAGTAGGAAAGAAAATCTATTCTCTCAAAAGAGGGATAGAACTAGAGGAAAAAGAAACAGCAGAGGAAGTGAGCTATCAGTGAAAAAATTCAGAAAGCTATTACTATGAACTAAAAGCTGCCAAGCACTTCTCCAAAGAAGTTGTAACATTTTGCACTTTTACCAACATGGATTAGAGTTCCAATTGCTATATATCCTTGCCAACGCATTATTTCCCCTTGAAGTTTTAGCTATCCCAGTAAAATTTGAAACAGGGCCTCGTTATCTTTTGATTTTCATTTCTCCAATGATTTATTTTGAATATATTTTAATATATTTACTTATCATTTAAGTATTTTCGTTTGTAAAGTTTCTGTTCAAAATTTTTTTTTGTCTTTTCTTTATGGGGTTGTCCTCTTATGAATTTTTTAAAATCATCTTTATATTGCATTGAGTTCAAGTCCTTTGGATATATGCATTGTGAGTACTTCTTCCAAATTTGCTGTTTTTGTTTTTGTTTTTTAATTTTACTAATGGTGTCTTTCAAACAACAGAAGTTTTTAATGCTGATCAAGTCCAGCTTGTGAATTTTTTCTTACCCGGTTAAATTCTTTTTTTTTTTTTTTTTAAATTTATTTATTTGAGAGAGAGACAGTGAGAAAGAGCATGAGTGAGGAGAAAGTCAGAGGGAGAAGCAGACTCCCCATGGAGCTGGGCGCCTGATGCGGGACTCGATCCCGGGATTCCGGGATCATGACCTGAGCCGAAGGCAGTCGTCCAACCAACTGAGCCACCCAGGCGTCCCTTACCCGGTTAAATTCTTAGGTACTAAGAAATCTCTGACTCGGGACGCCTGGGTGGCTCAGTTGGTTAAGCAGCTGCCTTCGGCTCAGGTCATGATCCCAGCATCCTGGGATCGAGTCCCACATCACGCTCCGTGCTCGGCGGGGAGTCTGCTTCCCCCTCTGCCCCTGCCTGCCATTCTGTCTGCCTGTGTTCGTTCTCTCCCCTCTCTCTCTCTGATAAATAAATAAAATCTTAAAGGAAAAAAAAAAAAGAAATCTCTGACTAAACCAAAGGTCACAAAGATTTTCTTCTCTGTTTTTATCTATTCGTTTTATAGTTTTACATATTACTTTTATACTTCTATCTACAATATCCATTTGTATGTAATATGAGATTTTTTTGTATTATCAGAAGTAATTGTCTTCATACTGATATTCAGTTGTTCCAACACCATTTGTTAATATGAGTATCCTGTCCCCAGTGAATTCTCTATCATCTTTTCTAACAACCTATGTCTGAGTTTTCCTGTAATCTCTCTTCTGTTCCATTAACCTAAATATATATACTTTTTTTCTTTCGGTAATTATATCATATGACCCAGCAATTCTTTTCATGGACATTTAACCAAAAGACATAAAAATATATGTCCACAAAAGTCTTGGCCATGAATGCTCACAGCAGCTTTGTTCATAATAGACCTAAATTTACAATAACCCAAATGCCCATCACAGGTGAGTGAATAAATAAATTATATCGTAACCATACGGTGGAATACTATTCAGCAATAAAAAGAAAAAAGTCATTACTGATATAAGCAACAACCAAGGTAATTATGCAAAGACTAAGAAACCCAACCAAAAAAAGTACATACTCTATAACTGCATTTATATAAAATATTAACACAGTCAAAACTTAACTACAGTGAAGAATTAGAAACTGCCCAGAATCAAGGCTGGGGGACTGACTATAGGGAGACATGAAGAAAACTTTTATGGCACTAAAAATGTTCTAAATCGTGACTGTGGCGATGTTTACATGGATGTATATACATGTCAAAACTCCCTGAGCTGTACACTTAAAGTGAATATACTTTACTGCAAATAAATTACACCTCAATAAAGTTGATTATGAAAGTAATCTGATTACAACTACCAACATGTAAAATGCAACCCACGTCAAAATATCTCAAATGTATTTTGCTTAATACCAGAGACAGAAATACAACAAGTATATCACCTTCAGGAATGAGAACTTTTTAGAATGAAAAGCAAAATGACATTCAGAAAAGCACTGTCCAGGGTGCCTGGGTGGCTCAGTCATTAAGCATCTGCCTTGGGCTCAGGTCATGATCCCAGGGTCCTGGAACTGAGAGCCCTGCATCAGACTCCCTGCTCAGCAGGAAGCCTCCTTCTCTCTCTCCCACTCCCCCTGCTTGTGTTCCCTCTCTTGCTGTGTCTTTCAATAAATAAATAATTCTTTAAAAAAAAAAAAAAAAAAAGCACTGCCCTATAGAACTTTCCTCAGTGATGAAAATGTTCTATATCTATGCTGTCCAGCACAGAAGCCACTAACCGCATGTAGCTATTGAAAACTAATGCAAATGAACATTAATGAGTAAATTTACCTTAACTAATTTAAACATAAATAGCTACATGTGGCTAATAGCTAACATATTGGACAGCACAGGTCTAAAACACAGAGATCTTTGAAAAAACACAACAGACCACAATACATATGCTTAGGAAGGTAGTGGAAATGGGTACATTCTTGGAATAGAGCATAAAATTAAAAGAGGAAAGTTACAGTAATTACTGGGACTTTACAACTGTCAAAATACCTATTGACAAAGTATTATTTTCTTTTTAATGTTTTATTTATTTATTTGACAGACAGAGATCACAAATAGGCAGAGAGGCAGACAGAGAGAGAGAGAGGAGGAAGCAGGCTCCCCGCTGACCAGAGAGCCCAATGCGGGGCTCGATCACAAAACCCTGAGATCATGATCTGAGCTGAAGGCAGAGGCCTAACCCACTGAGCCACCCAGGCGCCCATGAAAAAGTATTTTCAACCATACGCAGTTTTCTAACAAATTACTGGTATGTTTGATTAATTTTATTAGTAGATTAATACAATAAAGAAGAAAACTAAAATTCTGGATGAATTTCTAACCTAGAATGAGGAACAAGTTTCAGTGGAAATGCCAGGAAACAGGGAGAAAGTGTTCATATAATTTTAGAGTTCACGTCAGACAAGGAAGGAAATACTGGCATAGTTAGATATGATACAGATCAGTAAAATGGATTTCAAAAGCTTCATTTAAATAACAGGCTATGAATTCATAACTCAAAATCCAAAAGGAAAGATTACAGAGAGACTAATTTAAAAACTAAAATTCTGTATAAACAATCACAAGCGATACTAGTTTAAAAAAGGCAAATGAACAGAAATTATCTTAGAAAACCAATCAATACAGTTGCAGAGAATTCACTCACAATGTTCAGATTTAAAAGGTTACAACCGGGGGGGAAAAGGGGAAATAATCCTAGTGGAAAAAAGGGAAATAATCCTAGATGAATACAAAAGAGCATACATAAAGGAACATAAGAAGAGTAAAGACAAAAGAAAAGGCTTGAAATGAGGAAAATGTCTGGATCCAAAAAGAACATTAAATAAGGTAGAACTGCACAGGTTAGAGAGTCGTATGACACTAGAGCCAGAGGATAAGCAGAACTCAGAAAGAAGAAAGAAAGAAAGAAAGAAAGAAAGAAAGAAAGAAAGAAGAAAGAAAAGAAAAGAAAAGAAAAGAAAGGAAAAGAAAAGAAAAGAAAGAGAAAAGGCAAGGCTAGGCTTAGGAGCCACTAAATTCCCTTTCACTTCTATTGTCTCTGTCCAAGAGAAGGTTTGCTCTGATTCAGTAACTCAAGAGTGGTGGATGCATGACATTTTTCTGGATTAAAATTGTTTCAATTTGCTATTTAAGCAAGGTTATTTCTTAAGGAATATTCTTGAACAAACAACTGTTAACAAAATCTTTGACATTCCATGATTAGACATATTAGTAAAGCATACAGTTAGCAATCAATAATTTGAAACAGAGATAATCCATCAAGCTCTCTGTAACAGCTTCACCTGAATCTCGCAGTCATAAAATTCAAAAGACCAGCAAGGCAGGGCATTATAAAATTGTCTTAAGAAAGAATACCACTAACTTCCTTAATTTTTGAAGCATTCATAAAAATCATTAAGAAAAAAAAATTTTAAATATGCTGAAGATAGCGTCAGTCAGTATACATGTACAAACCAAAAGGAAAAAAAATATGACCAATAAAGATCACAAAGTCGCTTAATCTCACAATTATAAAGAAATGCAATAAAACTCAAGTTACCCAACAAATTACAAAAAGTTTAAGTTTGATAATATTGTTTGCCAAGACTGAAGGGGGAAAGATGCTGTCATACATGTTGGTGAGAATAAATTCCACCGTGGAGAAGAGAAAAACTCCACTGCTCCACTGCTAAGGATCTACCTTCAGTAAATACCTGTTAAAGGACACCAAGGTATGTGTGTGAAAATGTTTATTAGAGTGCTGTTTTCAATAGTGACAAACAAGAAATAACCTAATATGGATTGGAGGGGACTGTTTATTATGGAATGACCATAAAATGGAATAAAAGCCAATAACAAAATCAGTTCCATCTCCATGTCAGTATGGAAAATTCCTAAGTATGGTAAATGGGAGGGGGGGGGAGCAAGATGCAGAAGAGTAGGCACTATGTTCCCAACTATTTTTCTTAAAAAGTGGATGTAAGAAGAAAACAGTTTCTTAAAGAATACCTGAAAGTTTTAATTGTAGGTATCTTTGGGAAGAGAGTCTGAGGATAGGACGTGTGAAGTAAGAGAAATTTATGGGAGGTATTAGTACTCTTTAGGCTGTTCAGCATCCACAACCATTCTAATTTGGAGAGAATTTCAAGAGGGGAGAAGCAAATATTCCCTTCCTTATCTTCCTCATCATGGGTGCAAGTCTAACACCAATTAGGTCCTCCTACTCTGGACACTAAATCCTAGGTGGTGATAGCAAGGGGCAAAGGAGTCAGATCACTGAAAGAAAGCTCCAGAAGTGCTGAAAGCTTATAAGCACAGTCACCAACATGCAGTCAAGGCAGCAGTACCTGGGATAGCAAGTTTTCAAGCAGCCATGTCCTAAGCAGAGACTGCCTTATTGTAACTTCTTGACCATGCCTTGCTTTGAGGGAAGCAAGGCATGGTCTTTTGCTGATGCAAAATTTCTAAGCCTGATTCTCTACCTATGAGCTATCTAATATTTTTCAAATAATTCTTTTCTGCTTAATTAGAGCTACTTTCTGTCATGTGCAACCCAGAACTCTGACTCTGTTCTTTTATTTATTATCCTATAGCTGTTCTGGTTTTTTTGGCTTTTGTTTATTTTTTTGTTTTTTGGGGTTTTTTTTGACTAAGGGTTGGTAAAATACTTTTTGTACTCCCTTTAATAATGTGAACTATACAATTTCTTATCTAGCACTTTGCGCAACAGTGAGACTGGCAGGAGAATAAACAATCTATTTAAGAGAAAATATCACAGCATTTTTAAAAAGGGGGGAGGGTAAGTTCTCTCAAAGAACTTGAATATTACTTAGGAAAACATTCACCATGGCTGCCCCTCCCACTTCCTCCTCTCTCCTCCCAAGGATTTCATGCCCACAATTGGCTCACTGCCTTATAAATTTGATACAATGGAAAAGCGGAAAAAAGCAAGAAAACAGCACTTTCCAAAGGGAAATGGGAAAATTTAACTACAGATAACTTGGAAAGTAGACTAAAATCTTAAGAGCAGAGAGGTAATACCCTCAAAATGTGGAATAGAGTACTATCTAAGACACACTATACCTTACTTCAAATAATTTCAATATATAATAATCTGAATTCATTAAAGACAGCTGTGAGAATACAGAGTCTTTAGTTTTTAGAAGTCTTTTCTTTCCTCAATTCCTATGAACTCCTATGAGCTGCCAAAGTGCATTTTAAAATTATTTTTGTCAAAGGAATACATAAACATGTATTCCAAAAGATATAAAAAAAACTTGTAATAAGAAATTAGTTGAGGGAAGATGGCAAAGTAGGAGTCACCAGGAATCCATCTCCCCACCTAAACAAGAATTGTACTGGCATAATCTGACTAGTGTAACTATTTTGGAATCCTGGAGTCTATTCAAAAGCTTGCAGCTTCTAGGGAAAGGCTTAGACAGTAAATCACAGTTAATTTCAGTCAATTTCAACTTTCACTATGGTAGCAGCTACCCACCCCAGTGCCCACCCCCTCACCTCGCAACAGGAAGCCATGCACATATGCCTAGCACAGCCTACACCAGCTTATGGGACCTTGTCCTCCAAATATCAGAGATCTGTGTTCTGATCATTGGCTGCTGCTTCTGATTACACACCTGCACACACAGAAGCAGGCCACCACTGCTGAAATCACCACTGATGGAAAAGGCTTCCAGGGGATTTAAAGATCCAGAGCCCATTTTTTCCCTTCATTTCCCCCCTTTTTCCTCATTTAGGAGCCAGGCATTAAAGACTTGACATCCATTCTTGTGTGAATATAAGTTTGCAACTCTTGTGGGTAACTACCCAGAGGGATACAATTGCTTGATTTTATGGAGTATGTTTAGTTTTTTAAGAAACTACCAACTGTCTTCCAAGTGGCCATACCATTTTGCATGCTGTGGGTTTTTCATATATTGCCATATTGGATAGTACCAGAGTTTTTGTATGCTACATACTGGATGATTTCACCTATATGACAGTATAGAAAAGTCAGAAATATGGAGACAGTAAAAAAAAAAATCAGCAGTTGCCAGCGGCTGGGCTGGGAGGAAAGGGACAAATAGGCAGACTGCAGACTACTGTTAGAGCAGTGAAACCACTAGGTATGTTACTATGATGGTGGATACATGTCATTAAAATTTTTCCAAGCTCATACAACACACAACACCAAGAGTGAAGCCTAATGGAAATTATGGATTTTGTACGATAATGATGTCAGTACAGGTTCATCAATACAACAAATAAACCACTCTGGTAGAGGGCAAGGATAATGAAGGAGACCATATATGTGTGAGGGCAGGGGGCATACAGGACAGTTCTGTACCTTCGAATTGAATGTAGCTGTGAATGTAAAATAGCTCCAAAAACTAAAGTCAATTTAAAAAGAAAAACTCCACACCCCATAGCTACCATGACATGCGATGGTAAAAGACAAAAATTGTCCTCTAAGGTCAATAACAAAACAGGAAGTCTGTTTTGCTACTTCTATCCAAAAAGGCAACCATATTAAAAAGGAAGAAATAAAATTATCTCTGTTTGCAGATGACATGTTCTATATGTTTTTACATGTACCTTAAAGATTCCACACCAAAAAAAAAAAAAAAAAATCATCAGAATAAACAAACTAAGCAAAGCAGCAGCATACAAAACTAATGTGCAAAAATCAGCTGTACTTCTATACACTGACAATGAACAATCCAAAAAGGAAAATTCCATCCATGATAAACACCAAAAAAGAGAATCTAGGAAAGAACTTAATTAAGGAGGTGATATACAGAGAAAACTATAAAACACTGTTGAAAAAAAAAAAATTAAAGACCTAAAAAATTGGAAAGACACCCCAATCTGATACTGTTAATATTTCAATATCATCCAACAAAATCTACAGATTAATATCATTCAAAAATCCCCAAAACTTTTTTTTTTTTTTTTTTGCAGAACTAGAAAATTCCATTAAAATTCATATGGACTCTCAAAAACCGTCAATGGCCAAAAGACTCTTGAATCAGAGGAACAAAGATGTAAGACTCACAATTACTGATTTCAAAATCTACCATAAAGATACAAAGTGTTGTACTGGCATGAAGACAGACATGTATGCCAACTGACTAGAATAGAGAACCCAGAAATAAACTCTTGTATATACGGTCAAAAATTCTGACAAGTGTGGAAAGACCATTCAATGGGGGAAAGGATGGTCTTTTCAACAAATGGTGTTGGGAAAAGTGGATATCCACATGTAAAGCATTAAGTTAGACCCTTATCTTAAAACACAGTCAAAAATTACTTAAAATGGATTAATGATCTAAGCAAAAAAGACCAAACACTATAAAACTCTTAAAAGGAAATACAGAAGAAAAGCTTCATAATACCAGATTTCTTGGATGCGTCACCAAAGGCAGACAACAAAAAATAGTAAAATTGTACTGTACTGCATCAAACTTTTAACTTTTGTTCATCAAGAACACTATCAACAAAGAAAGAGAATGGGAGAAAATATTTGCAAATCACATATCCGATAAGGGGTTAATACCCAGAATATATAAAGAACTCCTAGAATTCAACAACAAAAACACAAACTGCTAAACATTTCTCCAAAAAGATAAACAAATGGGCAATAAGCCCATGAAAAGATGTTCAACATCACTAATCATTATGTAAGTGCAAATTAAAACCACACTGAGGTTACCACCTTACCACCTTACAACTGCCAAACGTCTAGAGTCCAAAAGACAAGAAACAAGTATTGGTTAAGAATGTGGAAAAAAAGGAGCCCTTATGTACTGTTAGTGGGAATGTGAATTGGTGCAGCCACTATGGAAAACAGTACGGAGGTTCCTCAGGAAATTAAAAGTGGAACTGCCTTATGATCTAGTAATTCCACTAATAAGTATATATAACCAAAGAAAACAGAAACTTTAATTCAAAATGATACATATACCCCTATGTTTACTGCAGCATTATTTACAATATCCAAATTATGAAAGCAGCCCAAGTGTCCAATGACAGATGAATAAAGAGATGATTGATACACAAACAATGGACTATACCTCAGCCATTAAAAAGGAATGAAATTTTGCATTTGCAACATGGATGGATATAGAGTATTACCTTAAGCAAGGTAAGTCAGTCACAGAAAGACAAATACCATATGATTTCACTTAT
Source organism: Mustela nivalis (assembly GCF_964662115.1). Classification (NCBI taxonomy): domain Eukaryota; kingdom Metazoa; phylum Chordata; class Mammalia; order Carnivora; family Mustelidae; genus Mustela; species Mustela nivalis. Next base: position 113,635,851 of record NC_139021.1, read on the forward strand.
ATGTAGAATCTGAAAAAAAAAATTTTAACACAAACAAAAAGCAGAAACAGACCCTTAAATACAAAAGGGAGCAGGTATGGCTATGGACAAAATGGAAAAATGGGTGACGGGGAGCAAGGAGATTCAGGTTAGTTATGGAATGAATAAGTCATGGTGATGAAAGGGAATATAAGTCAGAGTATTCTATGGTGACAAATGGCAGTTATACTTGTTAGATTTTTCCAATCACTACATTATAAACCTGAAACTAATATAACATATATGTTGACTACACTTCAATGAAAAGAAAAAAGATCATGCGGCAAAAAGATCATACACAAAATCAGAGTCCCCAAAACTGAAAATCATTGGTCATTTTTCTGGTTCCTCTGGAACTTGAGCTATATTGTCTAGACTCAAATTTAGAAGAGGAACAGAAGAGGAAAGAGATGGAAGGCCTCCTATTAGGTGATGAGAAATATAAGACTGAATCAACCAGATGCTTAAATAGGCCTTCCAAGAAGGGAGACCATAGACCTCAAATTTAGACTTTGTAAGTTGTTTCAAGATAATTACAGTCATTCTAAGTGTGTATGCTAGAAGTACTGACGTGTCCAGTGTGCACATTTTAAATACCTCTGTTTCTAAAACCTTCTTTTAGCATTTGTTCATTTTTTAAAACAGAGGGCCAGGGTACATGAGAGTGGCCAAGTGGCTAACACGAATTTCCTAGAGAGCTGGTTCCCAGCAAACAAAGCAATCATCAGCTATCATACTCCAGAAGTAAAGAATGGGAAAAATCTTAGAAAGAGTCTAGCTAAAATAAGGGTGCTTTATGCCCCGTCCTTTTCCTCTTGCTTTTGGGGAAGGGGCTTTGCAGGAGAGGTCAGTTACCAAGGCTCATAGAGAAAAGGAAGTTTCTCAGGTTTCTGCTTCTGTAGCTGACATGTGTGACTTCTTCAAGTTACAGATACCACTTCACACCCATTAGGATGGCTCTATTAAAAAAAAAAAAAAAAAAAAGTGGGGCGCCTGAGTGGTTCAGTGGGCTAAAGCCTCTGCCTTCGGCTCAGGTCATGATCCCAGGGTCCTGGGATCGAGCCTCATGTCAGGCTCTCTGCTCCGCAGGGGACCTGCTTCCTCCTCTCTCTGCCTGTCTCTCTGCCTACTTGTGATCTCTGTCTGTCAAATAAATAAATAAAATCTTTAAAAAAAAAAAGAATGAGGAAAAAAAAAAGCTCAGAAAATACCAAGTGTTGACAAGGATGTAGTGAAACTGGAACATTTATTCTTGCTGCTGAGAATGAAAATTGATGCGGCTGCTGGGAGAAACAATATGGTAGTTCCTCAAAAAATTAAACACAGAATCACTATTTGACCCAGCCACTCCATTTCTGGGTATACAACCAAACGAACTGAAAGCAGCAAGATGCAGATACTGGTACACCCATGTTCATATCAGCATTATTTACAACAGTCAAAAGGCAGAAGCAACTCAAGTGTCCATCCATGGATGAATAAACAGAATGTGCTATATACATACAAGGGAAGAAAACATGGCCAATATAGGCCACAACATGAGTGCACCTTGAAGACATTATGCTAAACGAAGTCACATGCTATGCTAAGTCAGTCACAAAAAGGCAAAGATTGCATGACTCCACTTATATAAGGTGCCCAGAATAGTTACATACGCAGACACAGAAAGTAGAACAGTGGTTGCCAAGAGCTCAGAGTAGAGAAAATGGGGGAGCTACTATTTAATGCATACAACATTTCAGTGTGGTAGGAGAAAAAAAAAGTTTTAGGCTGTACAATATGAATGTACCTAAGGCCACTGAAGTATACACTCAGAAATGGTTAAAATGGTAAAGTTTAGTGGCACCTGGGTGGCTCAGTTGGTTAAACATCTGACTCTTCAGCTCAAGTTCTGATCTCAGGGATGTTAGATGCAGCACCGCATGAGTCTCTGGGTTGGGCATGGAGCCTGCTTAAGACTCTTCCTCTCCCCTCTGCCCCCTCACTGACCCCTCTCTCAAAAAAAAAAAATGAAAAGAAAAAGAAAAATTTAAAACAAAATTTTAAAGCCCCTTTCTTTATTTTGATGGTTTATTCTCTTATTTTGTTAGGGCACATGGTCTAGGAATTTCCTAAGAAATGTTGCATGGTGGATATATTTTTTTTCTTGTTCTTGAAGGTCTTTCTTTCCTCCTTTTGCACTTGACTAATGGTTTGGCTGGATACAGAACTCTAGGCTGAATGCAGAACTTGTAAAGCGCTAGTCCTCCATCTTCCATCTTTAAATTAGATTCTTAGATTATGAGAAGTTAGATGACATATATATTCCTAATCCCTCCTAAATGATCCCAAAAGCTTTTGAGACATTCTCATTATTTCTGATATTCTTAAAGAAATTTTGTAATAACTGCCTGGTATTGGCCTGTTTTCATTCGTTGTGCTTGGCACTTTATAGCTTTTTTTCAACCTGGAAACTCAAATCCTAAATAAATTTTCTGGAATATGCCTATATAGGCATATTCTGGTGTACATATGTATGTGGTAAAACATTTCATCCTCTGATAGATATGGCTACTGAGACAATCAGCTTTGGAATTTCACAGACTAGACTCGACCCTCAGCTCACTACTTACCCACTATGGCACTTGGGGAAATTAACTTCTTTTAAACCATATATGAAATGGGGACAGGTTAATTGTAGAGATTTTTAATAAAATGACACATGTAAACAGCTTATACAACAGAAATGATGAAAAATAAGTGTTACCTATTATTAAAATCCTAAAAGATTGATGCAGATACTATCAATCCTAGATTGATGCAGATACTATAAACACTGTCAAATCTATCAAGGATCTGCTATTTGTAAGGAAATAAAACTAACAAAAGAAGTGGGAGGCAGCCAATGGGTATAGGCTTTTCTTTTTGGGGTATTAAAAACGTTTGGGGACTTGAGAGAGGTGGTGGTTACAAAATACTGGAAAGGTACTAAATGTTAGTGAATTGTTCACTTTAAAATGATTGATCTTACGTTATATAATTTTTGCCACAATAAAGAGAAAAAAGGAAGCAGGAAAAAGAAAGGCAGTATAAAGGAGAAGTCAAAAGTTGTTGAAATGGAGAATGGAAACAATATTCTCTTTCCTCTAAATTAGTGTGACACTTTCCTCTATATGCTCTCTTTTTAATTCTTGGAACTGAACAGCCAATAATGATATTGTTGGGAAGACAAACAATTCCTTTTTTATCGGACATTAACACATAAATAAAAGGCTGATTGAGAGATCGACATATAATTAAGAGAAGATTATTTTAAATTTCTTTGGGAAGAATGTATAAAACAGGAAAGTTGGAGGATATATATATACAAATACACACACACACACACACACACACACACAAACAAAAAAGCTGATAGTATAGAAGACAATGGATAAAGTCTTTTTTTTTTTAATCACTATGTATCAGAATGCTCAGCTCTAAGCCTTCTCTTATGACAAATATGGGAATCTAACCGCATCTAAAATCTTTCCAATAAAAGGGGAAGTAAATTACTTCCTACTGATTTCAGACTAGGGGGAAATATTGTTAGATGCATCTTTTTTCATTTTCAACACTTCCCAAATTGTGCTCCAAGAAACACTGTTTTAGAAAGATGTTATTTTAACACAGTACAAAAGAAATGAGAGAAGGGAGAATGAGGGGAAGAAAAAGGAAAAGGAAAGCAGCATATTCGAATTTCATTCTTGGGAGATTTGCAAGGCATAGTAGTGTATTAAAGGTTCTGCAGTAAGAAAGCCAGTTCACCTCTATTAAACCTACATTTGGCTGATTTATTAAGTACAGAACAGTTCTTAAGCTATGTCGGTTAAACACATAATGCATCATTTTGTTAAAGGCTGCTTAGATTTATACCAGATAACATATAAATTAGGGTAATTTCAATATTAGCCCAGGGGGATAAGATTACCACACATATTCAAGAATAATCAATTATCTGAATAAAACATTGTTTCAAATTACCAGCTGGTCAGAGCAAGAGCTTAATGGCAATAAAGGAGGGGAAGAGAAGGTAGGAATAAGAGGAAAAGAAGAAAAAACAATCTGGGAAGAGTTAGCTCTTCATCTTCCTTTGTTGAAATGTCCTTGTCCTGACATGTCAATTCTGATTATTAAGCCTAACATTTGCAGTTAAGATAGTAAAAAATTCCAACTTGGTTCACTTCTCCCCCACTTTCTATTTTTTTACATTAATTCCTAACCCTAGGAGGTAACCTCAAAAGGAGAAGTTAAATATTTGTTACTTGAGTACCTTAAGTATAAAATTTCACATTGCCATAACAATCCATATCCCAAAACAGTTTAATACTGCATAATTTAAGCATAAAGGCATTTGCAATTTCAGTTTCTTTTACTCAGAGCAAAGATGTACAACACCAACAAAACCTGAACCTGGAACAATATTTCTTGTTTGGGGGAAAATCATAGAAAAAAACATGGATTTAGAGAAGTAAAAATTCAAATAGATAGGGCAAAGGAAAATCCAAATGGAAATACATTTATGAGAAAACTTGTAAGAAGATAAAAAGACACGCTTTTCATTATCACTTTATCATCTTTGAACCAAAAAGAAATCACTACTGCTTATTACTACTATTTCCCATATTGTGGGAACCAATCAAGGAAATGAATCATGTAGGTATTAGAGACAGCCAATCCCTTAGAGAAGTTAATCCTCTTCTTGGAAATTATTTTACTTCATAGGGGAAAAGCTACAGCTACCTTCCTGGTGACTGTTCCTCCTTTTTCTCATAAAAGAAGTGGAGTGGAGTGAGCAAATGAAGCCAACGAAAGCCTCAATAGTCATATATATCCCCAGTCACAAAACTGGAGGGGAGCAGAAGGGCAAGACAAGCCAGGCATGCACGCCCTAGCTATTCTACTCAGCAGATCATTCTTCGTCATTTACAGGCTACCACCCTTGCCAAAGGGTGACAAGATCATTTGGCTAAAGCAACTACTGGCTAAATAACAAACCATACACATAAATCTTTTTAAGGAATAACAGATTTGAAAAAGACAAAAGCTAGATAAAATAGATACATTAAAGTGGATAGAATAAACTTCAACTTTGGTTATTATTTCACAAATTAAATTTGTGAATCTTAATTCAGTGGCTTAAAGGCAGGAGTTGCAAAATTGGAAGATGAAAGATCAAAGCACTGGTAGCACAGTATTTTCTTGGTGAGAGTATCAGTCTAAGGTCTGAAAGTGAAATGTGCTGATCCAGAAACCGAACTTTATCAGTAACTTAAAGATGATCAATCAGCTTCAGTGACTTATTCACAGTCAGAAGAGAGCAAAGGGAGCAAGCACCCCAGGTAAACCCCACCACAAGGAGGCCCTTACAGTGACCCAAAAACCTGTCCTCTATCCATAGTATTCATACTCTTTTTCCACATGAGTACTAATCTGATCTGGTTAAGTAGTACTTGGTTGAATACAGAATTATATAGTAGTAATATAAAACAGATCAACCTGCAAGGTATTTCATCTAGGTCCTAAGGGGGCTTAATAAACACTCCTGCACTTCAGGAGATGCACTGCTCATTTTCCAGATTCTCCATCTCTCTCGATGCAAAATTTACACCCGTCATTCTGTTTTCCATCACCCACTGTGTTTTCTGTAGATGTGTATTATCACTGACTAAGCCATATCAGGCTATTGCTCTCGTGGATCTGATATTATGCATCCTTCCAACTGTGTCCTGCCCAACCATGAGAAGACACATTTATTTCCCTATTTTCAAATTCTTAAACAGTACTTCTGACAGCCCCCTGTACCTCTAACTGTAATAAAACTACGAAAAAGTAGTCTGGTTTTTCTGTACTTTTTGTAGATACTGATACTGATTTTAAAATTCTGAACAATTTAAACACAACAACAGTCCAACTGGACACAACTCAATACTGCAAAATGTAAATATATACATTGGTTCAAAGCAAATTGTTAAAAATTAACCACTTAACAAAACAACTTATAGCTAGCTCATAATAAGGACACAGACAATTCATATACTCAATTATATAAGGATTCTACATTTGCATAATGCTTTACAAAGTGCTCTCCCATTCAAGATAACATTAATTCTAATCAAATATTTAAATTGAAAGTCTCCAAGAAAGAGATTTCTCTAAGAAGATAAACAAAATAATCCAAAATTTTAAACTTTATTTAAAAGCCATTAAATTTTCTGATGTTTCATACATATATATTTTTGCTTTGAAATGAGAAAATATATTAAGACTACAACAGAAACAAATTCCTTCTCTCATAAAATATATCACATACTCTTAGGTTATACATGTGTTAAAATTATTTAAATCAGTCTTGAGAAATACGGTTTCAAGCTGGATAATAATTACACTTAAAAAATCATGCAAGTTTATAAAAGAGACAAAGTCAGGCCTTGGTCTGCCCAGCAATTCCTGTCCAGATCCTCTGTACCAAATTACTTCTTCAAATGTTTAGTATACTTATGCTCCATTATAAACTGTTCTATGTAAAAAATACATGGTATCAGTTATCTCTACCTTAGAATGAATAAATTTAAGTGACTGAATACACTCAAGGATTAAATCTAATCCCCAATTGTGAAATAAAAGACAAAAACCATAGTGTAACTGAATCCAGGACTTAAATTGGTAAGAAGCCTTAAAAGGAATCCAGGAAATCCTATTACATACACCTAACCATGTCAAAGGTTAGTTCTTATCAAATGAGCTGTATCCCATTGAGGTCCATTAAACAAACAAAAAGCAGTGATAGAGCACCAACATAATAAAAAGAGTTCACATCACAAAGCACATCATTTTCTAAGACTTAGAAATCTTCTCTAAATGAAAATATAGCATGAATACATCAATATTTGCAACAGAAAATTAAGAGTTCTTACCTTACTACATCATCAATATTGTTCCTGTATACGCCTTCAAGTCTTTCTGCGGGAAACCCCATAGCAATAATGTTGGGATAAATATCTGAGTACTTAAGTTAAGGAAACATCTGAAATATACAACAATGCAAACTACATGTACTTGTTGTAAAACATTAGCTGATTATAAAAATCACTATACCTATGCTAGTAAAAGGATGTCAAATGTATTTATCTCTAAACCATCATGTGTAATTAAGAAACACAGGTACATAAAATTAATTCCCAAAAAAATTCTCAAAATAATTATATGGCAAAATAATTTTCAAATCTCTTTACCTACTACATTAAAAGTAAGTACATAAAAATTAAGGAAAAAAGTAACTTCCACATTTACACTATTTAGGCCCACATACATGAAAACAAAAACCACAGACTATAAATCAGAACTGCAGTTACCTTGGGACAAAAACCAAGTATCAAAATAAAAAACAAAAAAAGCTACACAACTTCTCATTTTTCATTGTTACAAAAGGCACCACAGCATAGAGAAAAGTAGATACAATTAAGAATTAGGAAGCCAGATTTAAGACCTGGCTTATGCCGCCATCCCGTTGTATAACCTGGACATGACTTCATCTTTCCAGGCTTCAATTTCCTACTCCACAAGATTAGGTTGAGCCAACCACAATGATCTCTTCCAAGTCCTTGGTATTTGTGACTTAGTAATACTGAACTAAGGTAGAAAGTTTTCCTCATTCACCATCAAGGTAATCAACATTTAGCATGCCATTCTATTTACTTATGTTACATACTGTAGTCAGCATAAAAACAAACTTCTGTGCTCCAGAAGAATCTGCATCAAACTAAAAAAACAAAACAAAACAAAAAATACCAACCAATCTACATTTCTATGCATTTGTCAATAGTGGCAGACCTCATTTCTTCCTGAGTACCATTATTCCTCTCTCTAATCTCGTGATTTTTCTGAGATGGACCTTCCAAAACAGCCAAGCTGATCTGCCCCAAGCCTCCCTTCAACACCCTCCCTGAAGTTCTCCACCTACCTACTCCTGGACCCCATTTGATCTTCAAGTACAATCCAAAATTCACCAAATCCAGTGCCTTTTTGTAGATCTTTTTTCATCACTTTCGGCTGCTTTCACATTATTGAGTTAATTTTGGTATTATTTTCAATTGAAAATAATTATCAAGTTACTAAAAGCTTTTTAAAATTATTTTTTAAAAGGTTTTATCCATAGTTTTACCACACACTGATTGGACAGACCTAAAAATATTTTAAGGGAAAAAAAAACAAACAAACAGGGTTGCCTGGGTGGCTCAGTCGGTTAAGCATCTGCCTTTGTTTGGTTCAGGTCATGATCCCAGCGTCCTGGGGTAGAGCCCTACATCAGGCTCTCTGCTCAACCAGGACTCTGTTTGTCCCTCTCCCTCTGCCCTGCTCATGCTCTTTCACTATCTGTCTCCATCTCTCTCTCTCTCAAATAAATAAAATTTAAAAAATAAAATAAAAATAAAAACCTTTCATTAAAAGAAAAAAGACCGCACACAATCGCATAAACAATATGCTACCTTTTGTACAAAAAATATTTTCTTTTGGATAAAATGAGTAAGATTTACACACAATTTGCCTGAATCTGAACTTCTCAGCACACATGCGCATTTGTACACACACAAATGATAACTGAGAAACCAATAAACATATTTGCTTCATAGAGAAGGGGTGGTGGCAAAGGGGAAAAACATACACTAAAACCAGCAACAAACAAATCCAATTAAATATCAAATTGGTAACCAGGAGATAGAGTTTATTTCACAGGAGTTATTTGGTTACTGCAAGTTTACTGTACTTCTTGGTAGGAAGCACTGTAAGAACAAAAAGAACTACAAAGAGGGGCTCCTGGGTGGCTCAGCTGGTTACACATCTATCTCAGGGTCCTGGAATCGAGCCCCACACAGGGCTCCTTGCTTAGCAGAGGAGTCTGCTTCTCTTCTCCCTGTGCTCATATTCTCTCTCATGCCCATTCTCTTTCAAATCAATAAAATCTTAAAAAAAAAAAAAAAAAAAAGAACTACAAAGAAATTTTAAACTTCTTCTGCAAGTTTGTTTTTACTATTATCAGTATTGATATCCTCAAGCTTTCTTCTTTATATTGTACATAAAAATGAAATTTTACTAATAATTTTAAGATTTATGATTATAGGTATAAAATCAAGAAATCAAGTAAAAACCTTAATTAGAAATATCAATATGAACTCATGTTTATAAAAATCTATGTCCTCTAGGTCTTTTCACTGAAATAGCCTAAAAGCATATCAATCTTAGCAGCAAACAATCCCTAGATGGACCCAGACTGCATCTCTAGTATTTAATATATTAAAAGGCACTAAACTTGGAACTACAATGAATGCCAGGTCTGTGGCAGGAAGGTACAAGATGAGTCTGGGATATTTTTCTGTGCCAGGAGACAAGGAAGGTACTCAAGAGATGATGATCTCTATCAGACAGATATAGGAGCCAAAATGAAAAACATCCCAGGACCTAAAGCTCTAACAAACTGAGTATCAAAGAAACAATTTAAATGGTAGTAAATTAAAACACCCTAAATAAAATTAAAACCCTTGAGTCTAGATAAAGACTCTCAAAGGAAAAAAAGAACAAACTATTTTTCATTTATCACCTTTTGAAGTGGCTGTTAGAACAGTTTCTTTCTCTACTCTGAAAGTAGAAAAAGGGGGAGATTAAGTATTTATGCTACTTTTCCTGTAGGTGCTGTATTTCACGACAACCAAATAGCACCATTTCATTCAGTAAAGATCTACTTTACAGAAAAACATTGTGTTAATAAACACAAAAGAATAGAACTTTAAAAGTCATATTTTGCAAACCCTAATAAATTTATGGATTTAGGCAAGGATCAACAACTGGTTCTAAACCAACAGGTTAGTGGATGATGAAGAACTGAACTTTTTTTTCTTAAGAGAGCCAAAGCAACACCACCCAAAATACCTTCTGATGTAAGGAGACCAATGTAACTGAACAGCGGGCAGAAAAGACTGCCACCACCCAATTTCAGTGGTCAATCTGGGCATCACCAAGGAAGTTAAGCAGAGATCCTGTAACTTTCTGTGTGATACAATATGAAGGACACAGCATCACCTATGATATCCAAGGTATCTTCAACCTGAGACTCAACCAAGTATTTAGATATAAATTTTAATTTATATTAAATACAAGAGATAGAAAAACAAGCTAAAGGACATGAGAATAAACTGGACAAATTCAAAAGGTCTGAAACATATGACCCAGTCTCTGCTCAAATGTCTTTTTAAAAGGCAAGGAGGGGAGGAATGGGTATCCCTTGTTTTTAAAAGACTTAAGGGTTGGGGTGCCTGGGTGGCTCAGTCGTTAAGCCTCTGCCTTCCGCTCGGGTCATGGTCCCAGGGTCCTAGGATCGAGGCCAACATCAGGCTTCCTGCTGAGCAGGAAGCCTGCTTCTCCCTCTCCCACTCCACCTGCTGTGTTCCCTCTCTCACTGTGCCTTTCTCTGTCAAATAGATGAATAAAAATATTCCAAAACATTTTTTTAAATAAAAAAAAAAAAGACTTAAGGATTCTAAGAGCCAAGTTCATAGGTACAATGCTATTGTTTTAGACGAACAAGCCATAAAGAACATTTTTGAGCCAACCAGAGAAATTTGAAAATGATCTGGGCATTATATGGGATAAAAAAAATGACTGAAATGGAAAAGCACACATTACTGACTAAAAAAAAGGTTTCAAAAGAGAATACACAGCATTATGCCATAATCGAATAAGAATGCATATATACCCAGATAGACATATGTAGACAAAAAGATTACAAACTAAGGTACTAAAAGTAATCATCTCTAGGAGGTGGGAATATATATTTTTCTCATTTTTGTTTTTTATTTTCTGTTGTTGATACAATGCCTGCACTATTTCTGCAACAGATTTTTAAAAATTGTTTGCTTTATAATTACCTCCAGGTCTATTTACCAAGTATCATGACAAAATATTGTTTTGTCCCACATGACTTAAATTCAGCTCTGTATTTAGTTTTTAAAAAATGATAAATTTCTATCAATATATATATGTATATACACATACATACACACAAATATGTAATGAAAAAAGATTTAAGTAGCATTTACTATGTGGCAATTTTGTCACTTTAAGAATATATACATTCACCCCCAATCTCAAAGGGTTCTTCTACTATGGAGACTCCAAAACTACTAGGATTATCACACATTACAAATAATAGCTGTCATCTATTATTCTCACCTAAGAAAGTAGTTCCACCTAAAAACATAGCTCATTCAAAGAACTATGTTCAATTATCAAAATATTTTGGGTATTATGTCCGTTCATGAGAAAGAAAAAAAGAGAGAGAGAGACTGGAGGCTCAAATCAAGTCTACAGCAGTAGTAATTCCTGAAAGTGAATAATCTTTACTTTGTCTTGGGAGCACCAACATATAGAAAATAACACTCAGAAGACAAATGAGGCAGCAGGAGGGACCCAAAGCAGTGGCAGCTTCCACCAATCCAGAATTCCTACATAAAAAATTATAAATAGATATAAGTAAAAAATTTAAGTTGAATTATTCTGAGCAATGCAACAGCAAAATATTTCTTATTCAAAGTAATAGTAATTACTGCTCCTAATCAACTTTCCAACTGAATGCTTAATTTCAGTAAAGACACTAGTATGATTTTCAGCCTTACAGAAAAGCACAATAATACAATGCCCCTTGAAATGCAGTCATTTTAACCAGGACTAAACTCCAATGTATCCTTGCACTATGAATACTACTAAAGGAGTTAAAGTTGCAAAGGACTTGGTTACCTTATTTAAACAAAACCATTTGTCTCTAATTATACATAAATAGGAATGTTATATACTCATTAAAGTAAACTCAGTTGGCCCCCTTTCATTCACTTAATTATTCAAACACACAGTGAACATTCCTTGCAAGGGGCAGTGAGAGCAGAGGCTAAGTAAGCAAAGACTACTGCACTGGAAAAGTCCCTACTCTGTCAGGAAAGACAGATAGACACACAGACATGCAGCGGTGCCACATGACTTACATTCTACTGAATATAAGACTGAAATATTTTAAGAGATAAAGAGAGAGGGGCTAATTCTAATTAAAGCTTCACAAAATAGGTGATATGTTAGAAAATCCTTAAGAAGTCAGTCAGACATCAGTAGACAGAAGAACAAACAAGCAATCAGAACACTTCAGGCAGGGAACAGAACAGGGATGCGGAAATACATACAACATGAGGAAGCAGCAAGCAGGCCAGTGTGGCTCACACACAGAGCTGTATGGAGAAGGCAGGACAGAAGACTGCATTTAGTTTGAAGGAAGCTGTGAGAGGGAGTTCAATTTAACCAGACATATAAGGAGTCAAAGGCCAGAATCGGCGTGGGGGTCTCTGACAGAGCAACAATCCAATGCTTCCTTTACATAGAATCTAAACATCCAGTCTTCTGAAGGTTTCATTTTTCACAGATCCTCACCTTTCTTATTCACAGTTTGAGATTTTACCCAAGACTTTAACCTCCATCATAAGTTAGAAGGATGCAGAGAACATGTGCCACACTACAGGAAATGCATTCCCATTTAATCCTAGCAACCCTACAAGGTATTATTTCCATTTCATGAATGACAAAATTGAGGGTCAAAAAGACTGGGTAATTTGCATTAAGTTCCACAGCCAGTAAGTACTGAGTTATGATTCAAACCAGTTAGGTACAAACCCAGCTTTTTATACCATGCTGCCTCATAAAAGATTAAGAGTTCCTTATATTTCCAAATCAGTAACAAAAATATAAAAGCTTCAAAGGAAGCAGGTTCAAATGAAAGTGAATTTACTAATCAAATGTTAAAGCTGAAAAACTTTTAAAAGACAATACAGAATCACTGGAATTTCCAAAACTGAGTAATGAATTTATAAGACACATATTTCTTATGACAAGAATTATACCAATGCATGTCCAATTTGACTTTTTTGCTTCCTAATGTTAAAATTTCTGACATACTTTTTTTGGACAATTTAAACCAAATAAAAATAACTGAGAAAACTATATATATATTTCTAATACGGAATAGTGTTAACTTGCAATTACCGGATATACTTTCAAATAACGAGAGTGTTTCATATGAAATTCTCATCTTATTACTTATAAATGCTGTGCATAAAGAATTATACTAACTAGATCACTGCAGGAAGCCAAATATTTTTGCCATCTAGTGATCTACTCGCAGGCAATGTGGCAACATGGTCAAGAACATATGCTCCGGGGACCTGGGTGGCTCAGTGGGGTAAGCCGCTGCCTTCGGCTCAGGTCATGATCTCAGGATCCTGGGATAGAGCCCGCATGGGCACTCTGCTCAGCAGGGAGCCTGCTTCCTCCTCTCTCTCTCTCTCTCTGCCTGCCTCTATGCCTACTTGTGATCTCTGTCAAATAAATAAATAAAATCTTTAAAAAAAAAAAAAAAAGAACAGATGCTTCAAGAGCCAAGATGCCTGGATTTGAACTCTAGTGTCACTTACTAAGTCATCTTTTGCAAGTTACCCATCTTCAGTTCCCTGTGTAAAATGGGACTGGTAGGAGGTTAACATTTTCTTTTCTTCTCTGCTTAATTTTTATTCAAGCTTTTATTTAAATTCCAGTTAGTTAACATACAGTATAATATTAATTTCAGATATAGAAATTAACCAGGTGTAGAAATTAACTGCATGTAGTTAACTGTATACTAACTAACTGGAATTTAAATAAAAGTTTGAATTAAAAATTAAACAGAAAAAAAAAGTGTTACCTTCATTAAAAAAAAAAGTACTTATCACATAGGGTTGTGATAAGGATTAAATGCATTAACCTATGGAAAACAACTAGAACATAGTGATAGCTGTCTATCAGTTAAACAAATGGAACAGACCTATACCATTAGGGCTTACTGTAACGATTTGGATATATTTTTTTTCCAATGACACTCTTTACTGAATAACCTAATCCTTCTAAAGAGCATCAAAGTCTAATAGAAACCTTAACTCTTTGAAATCTTGACTATAGCAATTTGCCTTTTAAGTATTTAACTTCAGAACAAATGTAAAATATTCCCAAATTTCCCAAAGGGAACAAAACAAAAGACTGCTTTCCCCTTGTTATCAGTGGCTACATGAAGTAAGCAGAGAGGTAGAAGGAATTTCTGTCGGCCCTCAGAGGGACAGCTACCATTGCTATGGCAGATTTGCAGACACAGACATACGACGTTCAGTACATGACCTTTCACCCCACCTCTAAGCAAACATGCTCAGTTTGTTTTGTTTTAATTCAGGTATAATTTACATACGATAAAATACAAGATCTTAAGTGATTCATTGATGAGTTTTGATAATCCTATATATCATGTTGGAGAGTCTTGATTCAAGTGCTGCAACAATCCCCTCTCAAACATAGAATGCTGACTGCAAGAAAGAAAATAATAAATGATAATTAAGTTCTAAAGCCTGTCCACAGAAGTCAATTTCACCAATAACAGAACTGACACACTATAAAATGATGCAGCTAGTATATGAGCTAACTCAATTTTTACTGGTTGTTCTTAACATCCAATCCTGACTTAAAACACTAAAAGGATATTCTAAGTTACACCAAATTAACAAAATGCCTTTAGAAAAAAACATGTGAGCTGAGATTTCATATTGACCTTGTCTCAAAATTTTACTTGTACCCAAATTAATGTCATTGGCACTACAAATTTAACTAGAATTTTCAAATAGAGAATAACCAAAAATAGCTCCTTAAGCGTTATTTTATGTGTCCCTGAATATAGACAGTTTTATTTTAAGTACAATTATTAAAAATAAAGCACTTCTGAAGTTTCTTTGTAGTACTACTCAACATAATATATAGATATACTTATCCCCAAACAAGTTATAAACTAAAATACCAGTATACAGTACTAGTATTCAAACCAGTAACACCTTTTTTCTGCCACAATTATTTTAAGAAAAATTACTTCCACAGATCACGTATATATAAGTTATTTTAAAAATTCACATATGGAAGCGGTAACATACATGGAACGCAGATGGCAAATAGAAAGTGACATGTAGATTACAGAGGTAGTGATCAAAAAGCAGTAAGAGCAAACCTGAAGTTGCCTAGCTCACAAGAGGAACTGACGTTGAGCTGAATCGGCAGCAGGAATGAAGGAAAAAAGTCAGACTAACAAGAGGAGACAAGCAGAATCGAAAGCTAGTTAGTAAATACCAAGACTGCACCATTTAATTCTATTTTCCAGGAATTTCTGGAGCTTTTCCCCTGCTTTCTGTCAGGGCTATCAACCAACAGATGCTTAAGGATCAGGTGAAGGGAAAAAAATTCAGCCACTGATTCATAAGCTACATCAGGTCTACATTTTTTTTCCAACAAATTTTAACAAGTTTAAAATTAACAAAGAGTTTCCATGTATGTCACAGTTATATCCATATTAGCAACTTCACTAATCAAATTATGCTTTAAACAACTGCCATTCATAGACTTATACGGGAGTCTCATTTAATGCAAGATTTTTTATTTCTGACTAGGTATTCTTTTTCTCTATTAAATGTGTAAAATGTTTGTATCTGGTTTCTAAATTGAAGATTAATATTGGTAGGAAAGCAGAAAAAGGAGATGCTGATTTTTCCAGTTGATAAAGTGCTAACTGCATTATTTGAGAACAATTTGTCCTAACATATAAAGCATATAAATGCAAATTAATATAAACATATAAAGCAAATTAAATAAATAAATAAAGCTGCCTAAAATCTGATTTTATAAAGTGAAAAGGGTGCGTAAGCACCAAAGCCTAAACTACAGAAATATTAAAAATATTTCTCAAAAAAATACAGAAAACTACAAAAATATTAAAAATATTGCTCCAAAAAAATTGGGGATTTTTAAGAATAAAGCATAGTGGTCAGAAACAGCACAGGACACAGGAACATTTGTTTAAATATTCCCAAGGTGCCAGGCCTGCATTAAAATACTTCATGCAGGGACGCCTGGGTGGCTCAGTTGGTTAAGCAGCTGCCTTCGGCTCAGGTCATGATCCCAGCATCCTGGGATCGAGTCCCACATCGGGCTCCTTGCTCCGCAGGGAGCCTGCTTCTCCCTCTGACTCTGCCTTCCACTCTGTCTGCCTGTGCTCGCTCTCAATCTCTCTCTCTTACAAATAAATAAATAAAATCTTTAAAAAAAATACTTCATGCATAATGTCATTTGTTTGTTTATTTATTATTATGTTATGTTAGTCACCATACAGTAAACCGTTAGTTTTTGATGTAGTGTTGCATGATTCATTGTGCATAGTGTCATTTAATAAATAGAAGACCAAAGTTCCATTCTCAGCTTTGCAACTTAAAAGCCTATGACTGCAGGTAAGTTACTAAGTCTCTGGGCCTCAAATATTTTTGTTTCTTTTTTCTGCAAAATGATGATCCTAACACCTGATGTAATTTCTTTATTGGTTGTTTCAAGGATCAAATGTGGTTTCTGGAAATATCTTTAAAACTATAAACTGTAAAGGGCTATTAGAATTGTAATAAGAAGCTGTTATGATTTGAGGTTGCATGGACTAGAAATATCCTGTTATTTAATTTTAGTTTCAATGTCTCATTACAAGGCAACTCAATATGATGTTTTTATAAACAAATTATAAAAGAAAAGAATTCCAATATATTCACTTAAATCCACTTTAACATAAATTTTAGGTTCCTTTTAACACTTCTAAATTAGCTGCCCACAATGGCAAACCAGAAAGGAAAACTGACTGCCAAGTAATTTATGAGCTTTCTATTCCTCCAAACAATTAGGACCTCACAACTTCCTCTAAAATTGTTACATTATACCAACTTGCCTTGACTGAAGAGTTTATACACATTTTTGCTTTGAAAAGAAGTTTAGATGTCACTATGTGGAGTTCTTTTTGTTGCTGTTGTAGTTTCGTTTGTTTTAAGCAGGCTCCATGCCCAGCACAGGGCTTGAACTCACAAACCGGAGTTTAAGGGTCCCATGCTCTACCAACTGAGCCAGGCTTAGATCTTACTTTCTGAAGGAAAATACCACATTCTTCAAAGGTAACATCAAGAATTGCTAGTAATTCTTCTACTTAGTAGCAATACCATAAATTGGTTCATTTGGCACAAAATCTGCAATCTGTAACAAAGAACTATGAAACTGTTTTACCTTTTATTCCAGAAACCCCACTCTAACAATGTGCACTAAGAAAACAATGTAAACTATGCAAGGATAGTCACAATATGCTGTTTTTAAAGGGAAAAAATGGAAATAATCCTAACACAGCACAGTAAGCAATGCCTGATATTTAGCCCAATGAAATGCTACCTATATAGCTTTAAAAATGACAAATACCCACTGACAGATAAAAATTAAGCTGTGAATACCTAAGAATGTAATTATGAGCATAAACACATTAACAAAGAGGGAATGATAATTTCCAGTGACAAATATCTGACACAGAATCAACTTCTTCTATTGTTTAAATTGAAGATTTCAGTTTTAAACAAATACTTTTTAAAGGAACAATCAAGGCCCTCTGAACTTTATTTAAATGTAAGCAAACCAGAACCACAGAAAAATATCTAATCAAGTCACTGATAATGCTAGCAATGCTCTAAAACCCAAAGTACAATTTTTGTGTGTATTAGCTAAGGGATTATTCCTCTCAACAAATTTAATCAATTTTTCTTCAGAGCTGTTATGAAATAATGTATCTACAACTGTTCAAACCTACATCTGTGAATCTCTAAAATTTAAGTTGCCCAACTAACTGGTTTTAACGAGCGTAAGAAACAATTACCTCCTTCCTAGCTCTCTGGATGAATACGATAAGGCAGATTTCCTGTTTCAGAACTCTGCTGCTGTTAAAATACACACACGTAAACCCCGCCCCCTCCCTGCCATGGTTCTGCTCCCACTAACAAACATCCAAGATTGACTACCAATGACAAATCAAATAAAACATGGTTGTAACTTACAGAACAACTTTCAGAAAGATCATCAGTCCAATATGCATTAGATATACTTGTCAGCATTATATACCTGAACTATAAGCCAAATGCTAACCTAATTTTCTACAGCAAAATCATAATAAAGTATATGAAAAATTAAAAAACTTAAAATTATGACATCAATCCAGCATTATTGTAAAGTACATAAGAGTGTATCTTTTATGCTCTAATCTTTATATTCAGTGTTAGGTTTATGGTACTTCTGTAGTTCATTTCATTATAAAAGCCATGCTTTTTATCATTTAATTTACCAGAGATAACTATCTAAAACACTAGGTTTGGGCTGCTCTTTAAGGTCACCAACTTCCACAGAAAGAAAGACATTCCAACAGGTAAGACAAAAAAGATGGTAAGGGATGTATCAATAGTTTGAGAACAAAGGCCTAATAATATTTAGTGCAAATTTACTCAATACTAGTAAACTACATTAAAAAAAAAAAAAAAACACAACAGATTCCAACTTTTCCAACTCTATTGATCTTTTAGATGCAGCCGTGCACAAATTTCCTAATGTTCGAAACTACTACACATACATAATACGAAGGAAAAAAGCTCAATACAAAACATATCGCCAGCAAGTGGGTTTTCATTTTCCTACTAATTAAGCTAAAACTGTAAAATTTCTATATTTACTTCTATCAAATTTACCTTTCAATGAAACCACTGCTAATTTGAACCATTTTAATGGAAGAAAGCTCCAAACAAGTGTGTGCTAGGCTGCTTCATTTTATATTTGGCTTTAATATAACAGACCCAAATCTCTTTATTTTATATCTAAGCCAGGACATCATCTAGAAATGACTTGCTTTTTTTTTTTTTTTTCCAAGTGGCAAAAATAGTTTTGCCTAACTGCTGTATTTTAATCCTGGAAGGGTTTATACTAATATAAACTAGAAATACAGGTCTACTTTAAAATATTAAGGCACAGATATTGGCATTTATTACTACATTAATAAGAATCATATTACTGATTTTATGAAAACTGCCTTGGTTCTAATACTGAAAAACATGATTTATATTCTCAGTGAGGATATTTTTATCATTATATCAACTTTATAATCACTTGAATAAGTGGATCATCAAAAAAACCTTTGAAATTACATATACTAAAATACTAGCCAAAATTCATATTTTAAATTTTAGTAATATGCAGATTTAAATATACTAAAAAATATGAGAGCAAGTCTACATTGCTTGGTTTGAAAAGGCAGTACTTTTAGTTTTAGTCAGCTACCCATAAATGCTTGTTCCTAAAGCAAGTATCATTTTAGTATAAATCCAATTATCACAATTGGGGAAAAAAGCACAATTACTAATCAATTAGTTGTGGAATCTTCATATGCAAAGGAGAATATACAAAAAAAAACTTCGAAAATTATTAAGCTGAAACATGAAAGATAAAAAGGGAGACAACTCTGTCAACCAAAAAACTGTTTAAAAACATAAAAAGGTCAACATACAGAAAAACAAAAATACCAACAGTTAGATGGGAGGGACAGAAATGAAAACAAGGGAAAGGAGCTCATAACACCTCACACCCTTTAAATACTATTAGGCAAACAAAACAAGTAAAGACTGAAAATTTGGATTAAAATCTCACCTACATACATGCTCCCTCACTTAATATAAGAGACAGAATTTACACACATATTATCTGTTTATCCAAAAGGGCACCATTTTCTTCATGACCTACCACTCAGACCCGAACAAATTCTATAAAGTGATGCTTGTCAAACAATCTACTTTCATCAGACATGAGTTTTAAATTGGCAAGATGATTCTTACACAAAAAATAGAGGCCCTAAACACAAAGTTAGATCCTATCTACACTGAAATAGTATGCCTGATCATATTAATCATTTGGCATAACAAACTTCTCAGTAAAAATATCAATAAATAAAGTAGATTAAAACTAATCAGACCCTATTAAGCCCAATATGCAATTTTAAAGACATCTATCCAACCTGGCAACACCAGTTCTTGGGGTGGGGGAGGGAGGGCGTGAAAAGGAATTATGTTACAGAAACAACTTATATATTGTAGCTTGAAAAAGCAAAATTTTAAATGGGAAAAATCACTTCACAGCAGAAAGACAAGAACTGAGTTGTACAAGAAAGCAGAGGACCTGAAAAATATTTAAAGCAAATATTTAAGGAATACATATTAAATCAGTTTCCTGATGAAGTTCCATAATAATGAATTTCTATATATCAACTTTTAGGAAAATTATAGCTTAAAACTATCAAAATCTCATATAACTTAATATCTCAAGATAAAACACGGTGTTCCCATTTAAATATCCAAATAATCTTGTAAAACTAAATGACTAAAAGCCAGACTTCCATTACATAAGCTTTAGTTCTCAACTGATATCTTCACATTTTATAAGAAAAATATAAACACTGACATAACCTCTAAGCTTTATTTTTGCAAAAGCTTAAAATTTGATATTAGTCTTTAAAGACTATAATTAATAGATGATTCCAAAAAACAGAAATGTCAAAACCACTCATATCACTAGATTATCTTAACTTTTTCCTGTATTTGAGTAACAGATGGCAAACCTTAGTTCTTGGACACTACACAGTAATCACAATCTGTGTGACCTTTTCAGTATTAAAAAGAATCCAAATAGCCTTAATAACCAGCACCTGAGTGTATTTTACAGTATTATCTATAATCCTGATCATAGTGAACAGAAATTAGATATGCAAAAATGCATCATACTTTTTGGTGTGCTGATTCTTATTTTCCATAAATTTCCTACAACTAGCCCACGAAAACTATCCAGATGTCAGACTGCTTCTTCAGTTTTCAAAAACCATAGATGCACACATTTACAAAGTATTTTTACCATTACTTCATTTTCATTAGTACCAAAAAGGTATATAGCATACCTAGATCAAAATTTCCTTATGCTTATTGAAAGAATTTTATCGCATCTAAAAAATGTTACTCTAACAAGTAATTTTGTTTAAAAAAGAGAAGAGTTTGTTTCTTCCTCAATACTTTTGTTCTAAGTACATGAATTAATACATTTGCTCAAGACATCATTTAGCTAATAAGGTTAAAATTATCTCCCTGTTTTAATACGTGACTCTTAAAAATCTGACACTAACAAATGCAATTTTTGATTATAAGTGAAATGTAGAGCAAACCTTCATCAGTAAATATCACCAATTACCGGGGCAACTATGCAAATATAAACTGTATCATTCAAAGTATGCTCCAGGGAACAGTATCATCATGATAAGCCATGTCCTGATTACAGGCAGGAAAGTGATTGGTTATATCCACTTTGGTATAAAACGATGTGAAGGTTTATTCAAATCATTTCTATATCCACTTTAATTGCAATACAATTTAATATTCCCACAACAGGAAAACGAAATTTGACAGATCCAAAGTATTTAAATTTTATTTTGTCTTACTCAAAGAAGTAAAATATGCTTAAATTTTAAGTATGTAATAGCTTTCCTAGAAATAACTAAGGGGAAAAAAAGTTTCAAGAGTCCAACACTTTAGCTTTTTTTGTGTGCAGATTATGATTTTGTCAATCTAAACCATGAGAATCTTTCCTAATAGGTCATCTTAAATCCACTCTAACAGAAAAAAATATTAGCCAAATATTGGAAACAAGTTTAATGTGTAACTAACTACAGAGAAACAAGTATTTCTGGGGTGCTTGAGAGGCTCAGTCAGTTAAGCCTCTGCCTTGGGCTCAGGTCATGAGTGCCAGGGTCTTGAGACCAAGTCTAACATCAGCTCCTGCTCAGCAGGGAGTCCTCCCTCTCCCTTTGCCCCTTCCATGCTTGTGCTCTTTCTCACTCACTCTCTCAAATAAATAAAATCCTTTAAAAAACTATTTCTGATAGCTTCACCACTTAAAATAACTAAGGCAATTATGAAGGGCTCTGGAAATTGTTTAAAAATGCACAAACACCTTTTAAGTTCACTACAATGAATTACATTTTAAACTAGATGTATACAAAGAAAACTAGAAGCTGAAAGAAAGCATGACATTTCAGAGAAGTAGGACAACAGGCACTACTATTTTTAAAATTTTTCTTTAGTTGTATTTGTAGAAAATGAATTTTTCAAAGGAAATTTTCTTAAGTATAGCAAATTAGATTATTCACATACTGAAATAAATACTATAAGCCTTAGTCAATTAAATTACAGCAATAAATACCATCTGTTTTCTTAACAAATTTGAAGCTATCATATAATTAGAAGTCCTGGTTTTAAAATATTTATCACTATCTCTGGATGTCTCCTATAATCTCAAAAAGAAATCGTAACATTCAGTCAAAACTTAAATTTCATAACAATTTTTAAGAAAGGCCTGACATTTTATTCTGCTTGAGCCAAGCAAGAGGCAAAGTAAATGGTAAAATCAAGCAAACAGGAAAAAAAAAAAAAAATCACAGCAAACAATCAATTGCTAGAACACTTTGGTAATTACGTTTGTCTGCCTTAAAAACAATACAAAATTCAGAATCCACTAAGCTACTCTCCTGACATTTTCTCATCTCTGAATTAATCTAAAGCTCCATCTTAATTTTTTCTAAAAACTTCACATTAATGCAAGTTTTTTAAATAGACAAATAAAGCACTTCGATTCAACAGGCTGACCTAGCAAAAGTTAGGATCTAGAAAAGAATGTAACAAAACACATGCATCAGAGAACCTTAGAGTTAGCCCTACTTTATCTGGAAAGATATTAGTTTTTCATAACTTGTCAGAAATTTGCCATTTTACATCAACACATTTAACTCCACCAGATCTGAGTATATAACAAAGCTGCTTTATAATAAAGTTTAAGACTAAAAAATGCATTAGACAACAAAAAACAAGTACACTGGGGGGCAAAGTATCTCTCAACAACTCAACAACCACATAATTAAAGGAAACAAGATAAAGATTACTTTAAAAACTATTGCCAAAATAAAAATTCTAAAAAAGTGTTTTTTTAATAAAGCACATCTACTCTGTTAGAGCAATTCTACATAATTCCCCTCTGAATACCTCTGAAGGTGCATTACACTTACATGCTTACTGAAAACATCTTCAGTCTTTTCTAAAAGTTCAAAGCAACACTTTCACAACCAGCCAAATAACACATAAGCCTTCTTGAAATAAGGCTTTTTGGTTACCAGTCATATCTTCTGTGGACAAAGTTCCTATTATAAAGAATACTGGCCTAGCAGCAGGTAGAAAACCTAGATGTTAAAAGCCTCGCTCCATCACGTATTAGCAAACTGACCTCCTTAAATACCACAGCCTAAGGCCAAAGGTACTGACTTTTATCAAATATTATACTTCTCTTATTACCAGGTACCAGACACTTTATACCTTTACAGTTTCTCAGGACGCCTGGATGAGTCAGTCGTTAAGCATCTGCCTTCAGCTCAGGTCATGATCCCAAGGTCCCAGAATCGAGTCTCACATGGGGTTCCTGCTCAGTGGGGAGTCTGCTTCTCCCTCTGCCTGACCCTCTCCCCTGCTTGTGCTCACTCTGTCTCTGACAAATAAATAAAATCTTTAAAAAGAGTAGTAAAGTTTAGTTTCTCAACCTCACATTATTGGCACTTTGGGCCAGACAATTCTGCTGTGGGAGGGACTGTTCTGTACACTTAAAACACACAGCAGCTTCCCTGGGCTCTACTAGAGAACCCCTCCCACACTGACTGCCCAGCTGTGACCACCCAAAATGTCTCCATACACCGCCAAGCGCCCAGACAAGGTGGGGGGCGGTCACTCCCAGTTCGCAACCAATATTCGTTGAACACCTAACCTATACTTCTAACAAACCTTAAAACTACCCTATCAGGATTTTTACCACATTAGAGATGTCGAAAGTAGGGTTCACTAATGTTAAGCAGTGTATCTCTTATTACACAACTGATATGTGACTGAGCAAGGAGTTAAGCTACACTTTAACTAGCTGACTCCCAAGTCCATGCTCTATCTGCCCCAGTACGCTGCTTTTCTAAACTTACTGCCTCATCTACATAATCAGAATAAAATTTGCCATGTTGAGCTATTTAGGGTTTACAGATCAAATTAAGTAATGTATGCATAAATTCTATTAACCTAAAGGAAATAACACATTAAGGATTTGTTTAATTGAAGAGAACATAATACAGTGGTTCACAAAGTGTGAACCCCAGACCACCAGCATCAGCATCACTTGGAAACTTGTTACAAATGCAAATTATCAGGCCCCAACCCAGACCTAATGAATCACAAATTCTCAGGGTGGGACAAGAAACTGATGGTTTAACAAGTCCTCTAGGTTATTCTGAGGCCCTCTAAAGTTTGAGAACCACTAATATAACGGGGAAAATACTGCACCAAGTACCTAAAAACCCTACACCCTTCTTTGGACTCAATTTCTACTAGCCCTTAACAAGTTACTGATTCTTACCAGAGCTATGATTCCTACATTACAAAAGGAAATAAAAATAAATAAGGATAGACAGTAATACTTGCTCCTTTAGGCTTTTTTTTTTTTTCTATGCAAAACCAAATGAGCTAAAGATTAAGAAAGGGCTTTGTTAATTAAAAAAATAAATAAATAAATAAATATAAGACACTGTTAAGATATATGCCAGCTAATACTACTAGTACATTAATTAAGCAGAAAAAAAATCTTCTGACTCAAGTCCTCATTTTTCTCTTATTTCATATTTCTTGAATGATTAAGTTAGGAATGTTAAATAAATTTTACAAAGCTGGCAAAAGTCTTCACATTATAAAAAAAATAAAAAAAATAAAATAATAGGAAAAGCCCAAGCATTCCATGTGATCTCTAACAGAATCAGAACAAAGTAATTCATAAGCACACATTTTAAAAGTAAACACCTGGGGCGCCTGGGTGGCTCAGAGGGTTAAGGCCTCTGCCTTCGGCTCAGGTCATGATCTCAGGGTCCTGAGATGGAGCCCCGCATCGGGCTCTCTGCTCAGCAGGGAGCCTGCTTCCCTTCCTCTCTGCCTACTTGTGATCTCTGTCTGTCAAGTAAATAAATAAAAAAAAATCTAAAAAAAAAAAATAAATAAAAGTAAACACCTAAAAATCAAGCTTAGTTAACATCCCTCAAACTTCATTTTAAAAGCAGAAACAAGTTTTCAATTTTATTTATTTAATCTCTAATCAGTTCAGAATGACTAGAATACTCAAAAAGAAGTCTCACTAATTCATGAGTAAAGGTATTTTAAATGGAAAAAATTGCATACAGGGGCACCTGCGTGGCTCAGTGGGTTAAGCCTCTGCCTTCAGCTCAAGTCATGATCTCAGACTCCTGGGGTTGAGCACCATATCGGGCTCTCTGCTCAGCAAGGAGCTTGCTTCCTCCTCTCTCTCTCTGCCTGCCTTTCCACCTACTTGTGATCTGTCTGTCAAAAAAACAAGTAATTTTTTTTTTAATTGCATACATTTTAAAGCAGAGTTGTTTGCAACTTTGAACATGTATGTTCTACTTATAACTCACTTCAAGAATACACCGGATTGAAAGAATATGTGATTCAAATCACAATGCATTTCATAACACATTAAACAATACTATACTCTCTTTTTAAAGGTAAAAATATTAAACATACAAAATTGGCAGAATGCAATCCTTGCAATTACTAGCAAAGAAAAAAACCTGGCATTTTAGCCTGAAAATCCACAAAAATCAAAGGAAATAAAATTCGAAACTATTCTGAAGTCTAAATAATATTAAATCCACTGAGTTTTGGTAGCACATAGATGGCATGTGTCAGGCAAGAGTTTTAGACAACTCAATTGTCCTAGAAGATGTCAAAATGTTGAATTCTATAACAGAGACTTAGACCAAAAATACAGCTAGTTTATGCAACACATAACAATACATAAAAATCATATCATCAGACAGTCACATATAAAATGAGACAGAGCATCATTCATTCTGCAATGTAAAACAAATAAGCAAGCAAAAAAACTCACTGGAAATCAAGTGCTTCACTAGTGATAGTACTGGGAGACAACTGGGAGACCAGCAAAGGCAAAAGAAAAAAAAAAAGAATCATCCCTCTGCACACAAAATGGCCTTTACCAGGTAGGTCTCAAGCATATTCCATCCTTCCCCATACCTGGCAAGAATGAATAAGAAAAAAAAAAAAAATCCTTTCATTTTCCTCCCATTTCCAAGGCCTAAAATTATATTGAAACTCATGATCAAATGTGAAAATGGGATGCTGTAGTACAAACGTTTTAACACTAAATTAAAATTCCTGGGGCGGCTGGGTGGCTCAGTAGGTTAAAAGTGGCTGGCTGCCTTTGGCTTGGGTCATGATCCCAGGGTCCTGGGATTGAGTCCCACATCAGGCTCCCTGCTCAGTAGGGAGCCTGCTTCTCCCTCTCCCTCTGCCTGCTGCTCCCCCTGCTTGTGCTCTCTGTGTCAAATAAATCAATAAAGTCTTAAAAAAATTTTCCTACATTATATGGAGGCAGTATCAGATTATGTTAAGTGTAAGTTGTATTGTAATAAGTGTAACTTGGCATTCAAAGTTGCATACCTCTCCCAAAAACAAACTTAAAAAGTATATACCTTTACGGATAAACAGTGATCTAAGTTTTGTATCATACATTAAAGTCTTTTTTGACAAGATTACTCTTTGTGAATAACATATATTTAAGTTGACCTACCTCTAACACTAAAGAAAAACTTATTATAACAAATTTTTATTTTAAAATGTCTACTTCATTATGCAATAATAGTATGAAGTTTCCAACTTAACCTTAATATATTAAAGCAAACACTTTTTGATTAGCCTATTTAACTTTTCTTTGGTCAACAGTGTGAGTGAGCAGACTTTTATATTTCATTTGTAATGAAACAACAAAATCACAGACATCTTATACTTGGAACTCCTAAAGGAATACCCCTATTTCAAAAAATACTCACAGTCTGAACCAATTAAAATTCTAAGATGTCCAAAACTGAGGAAATTCGGTTACAATCACTGCTCCTCCCATAAATGAAAATACAAATAATTTCACATAATGGGTAATCTGAAATTACAATTTTTAAGAGCAGCAGTTACCATGTGGCAGGTAGTATGCTAAGAGAATTACCCATATTTATCTCATTTATTCTTTAAGATAAATTTTACGAAAGAAACAGCTTGAGAAAGATTAAGTAACCTTCTCAAAGTGGGAGAGCCCAGATTCCAACACAGGCAAGTCTGGGTCTAGAGCCTACACTGCCACCCTAACATCTACCATGAAACAACGGACACACAATAGTGTAGATAAAATTAATACTCAACATTTTAATGTCATTTAAAATAAACTTAACCTTATGTGAAAATGATAAAGTAAGAGCCACCGAGGTAACCTCATTTTTTAAATACTATGAGAGAGTTTGCAAACTTTGTACTTATTTATACATATACACAGAATATCCACACAGATTCACTGTCCATATATAAAGTGATGACTATGGATGACAAAGTGCATAAATACCTAAAATATTATAATATGTCAACAGTCTTCTTGTCCACACTATGTACAGGGTAAGAATATTCTTTGCCGTCAGGTGTAGCCACAGTATCCATCTCTCAATATTTTCAGTACCAAGTGTATACCTAACACCCTAAAGATGTCCATCTGCCTCTTAATGCAAACTGCTGCAAATGAACAAGAATATGCCTTAACTACACTGAACTGAACTAAAATTTCTCTGAAATTGATGCCTAAATAATGTTTTTCCTATATTAATATTTTTGCAAGAGGCTTTAATCCAGTGTAAATTACCTTAAAAGAACCAAATTGCTAATACCTTTTCCATAACCAATGAAAAAATTCACCAAAAAATTGGACGATAGGTGAAGAATCAAATCAAATACACTAACTTCACCTTTCCCGACAAATGAAAGCATTTTCTATCAGTAGGTGCACATACCCAATGCTTAGAAAGACAATCATTTATTAAAAAAAAAAAAAAAAAAAAAAAAAGCAATCATTACTGACAGACCAGAACACTTCTGACCACCTAGCAAAGAATGCATGTGGCAGTAAGTGGCCTTTATAAAACAATTACGGTTATCAATTCACTCAGTAGATCCTTACCAACTTAAGGTCATGCAGTCTAACCTCAACATTATTGACAACTCTGACAGCAAATGCATTAATTTCAAAGCTACTAGACAGAAAGCAACTGTAAATCAGAACTGAATTGTTTACAGAAATCATTACTGACCCCTACCTCAGAAGTTGATACAAAGGTCTTAAATCACTATCCTTAGAACAGGTTCTAAGAATAAATTCTCATTTTCTTAATGAATTCAGGTCTCAAAAGAATTCTCCAAACTGACTTCACTTGAAATCAAAATTTATCTAACAAAAAATGAGGGAGAAAGAGAAGAGAAGGTGAGGAAGAGGGAGGGCTCCACAAAATAGAAATAAAACTTCAGAACTCATGGTTTCTTCGGGGAAAAAAAAAAAAAGATATTAAATAAGTATTTTATACAATCATTAATACCATAGCTCCTGGAAGCTAAACCCTTGGACTACAACCAAGGCCAAACACTTGAAGTAAGTGAAAAACTACCAAGCGCATGCACACTTCTAAATTTCTCTTTACAAACGCCATCTCACATATACGGTTTTAATATAAAAACATTTCCTACACATTTGTCTTACTACAAAGGCTGAGGTTAAAATTTAAAAGTAAAATGATGGGGCGCGTGGGTGGCTCAGCTGGTTAAGCGACTGCCTTCAGCTCAGGTCATGATCCTGGAGTCCTGAGATGGAGTGCCCCATCAAGCTCCCTGCTTGGTGGGGAGTTTGCTTCTCCCTCTGACCCTCCCCCATCTCTTGCTCGCTCACTCTCTCATTCTCCCTTAAATAAATAAATAAATAAAATCTTTTAAAAAAAAAATGTTTACTGAGAGTGAATTAATGTTGAAACTTTGTGCATTCATTTTCCCATAGTAACTATTCCTCCATTAAAGTCACTGAAGTATAATTACTAAAGTGGCCTAAAAAATACTAAGAAGTATTAAGGTATCACCAAACGAACAAACAGCAAATGGAGCAAATCTCAAAATGAGAACATGTGAAAATAAGAATAAAGAAGTTTGTGTATTTTATTTAAGTGGTTATTAGGAAAAAAACAGATGTACTATTCCACACAAAAACTAAAACATTGATTGCTGCCTTGGTCATGTTGTTTAAATTCCAAAAGGAAGGAACAGCAATGCATCTTTCTTTTTCTACAGTTTCTAAAAATAAATTTTAAACTGAGGTGGTTGTAAGTCACCATATTTCAGAACATTTATTCACATACTATTCCTTTAGTGCACGATACACGATGTGAATCCACAGATGACTGCACTACTCTGTAAACCTTCACAATGCACAGCAATAAAATCCCTTTTTCCTTACATTAAGTCAGAGACTGCAATTTTATTGTCCTCTCAGAGGCACTTTATTTTTTAATAATCTTCATGAAAATGAAGTTTGTAAACTGTTACACAGCAATTAGGATGCTCAGTCATGTTGCTCTGAAAAGAAATGCAACTTAGCAGATATGAAACAGGGCAAAATAAAAATTGTTAATAGAATTTAAAAAAAAAAATCTCACAGTATGGTCATTTCAATAATCACTAATCTTAAAAAACAATAGTTCAACAGTCCTTGTACCCTCTGCAAGTTAAAAAAACTCCCAACGATTAACATTTGAAAAGATGCAAACTTATCAAAAAATAAAAATACATACAACCAAAGCCTAAAATTTCCAGGAAATCTAAAGATACCAAACTTTTTTACAGTCTCACGGTCAATGCTACTTTCCAGACTAACAATAAGATACCAACAAATTATTTTTAGAATAACTCAATTTTGCAAATAATATTGCAAAATTTGCAAATAATCGTTCTCAATTTTGCTGAGAAATCACTACATTCTTAATCTTTCTTATCAGATAGAAACACTCCAATCACTACTTTCATAAAAAAATTTAACTTCTCACAGGCTAGCTGCTGAAACAGATACCTGCCAGAGACCCTCTTCAATGGCCAGTTTAATCCCCCCCTCCCACAATAAACACAGAACACTAAAGTGAAACCAAGCAAACCAAAGTGCTTTGGTGTAACAAAATTATTGGAAGTGCAACTATCAAAAAAGAGCCCTTCACTGACTTTTTCCTAAGTGACTTTTTTTTTCATATCAATATTTGGCTCAATAAAACCACTACTCTAGAAATTAAGTGTTACTAGTCATTTGATGAAATATTTGACACTGCTTTCCATATATAACTAAAAGCACAGTGCTCGAGAAAGTTTTAACTCACATAAATTTCATGTGTAAAGGCACACTTCTGAAATCAACGGAGACCTGGCCAATCATCTCACGTGGAAATAACCTGGTAGAATAATTTTAAACTTAAAATCCTGCTAAATTTTAAAGCAAATGAGTAAAGTAAAAATACTATAAATGTACTCTGAATAATAAAAGCAATCTACCAAACAGCATTAGAGGCATTTTTTTTTGCATGGGGATTTTTCTGAAAAAGTTAAAGAAACAGTTAATCAATTTGTTCCTATGCATTCAGATGGCTGTCAGTTCACACCAACAGTACACTGCTTTTGAAATAAATTACAAGTCAGAAGTTTTTCCATAATTAATTACCTTCTAGGCAAGTGGGTCAAGTTCAGCCTGACTAGTTCTGCAATTAATGCAGACTCCAGAACTTCTAAATATTCTTCTCAAACATTAATTTTTTAACTTAACAGAAAACTTACGTTTTGTGTGTTATAAAGCTCCTTCTTCAGTAACTTTTACCTTCATCTCAAAACAAACACTTGGGCAAAATTAGTTGCGCACATCTACGTGCAGCTATATAATCCAAAGGAATAAAACCTCTTCAGATAGAAAACAGTTTCTTCAAAAAACAAATCTTCCCCCACAGTTTTTAGCAGGACATATGGACACTTTAGCGCCACTCAACCTTTAGGCAGAATGTTTACTGATATTTGCTAAGACGTAATTTCTATTAAGAATATTAACACTGATGCAATTACATAATTTTAACTAAATATTGTCCACTGTGATAACTCACATCACCCAATTTTTGGTCTTAAGAGCAGCCTCAATAAGATGTTTCAGCCACCTCAAACCAACAACTTAATTCTGTTTTTTCATGCCTTGAACAACACAGGCCTACCAGGAACTCTGAATGTCTGTGATACTTTCCATTCTGCAAACCAGGAGGGCTCTATCCCCCTCCTTGATCAAAACCAGTACATTATACCCGAAACTGCAAAGATCAATGCCTTTCGATAACCACTATCTTTTGAGGTACAAAGGCCTAACTGGTAGACAACCGAAACAATAATGCTTCTTAAAATTCTTGGGTTTCTGTCTTATTCAACAACCTGAGTCAGTAAATTTAAGGCAATGGGTGAAAAACAGCTAACATACCTACACAGCCTGACGCTGGAATCATCCGCTCTTGCCGGTTAAATTACACTTGACATTATACGTAAATCAGAGTAAGATTAATGGACCCCCAACGGTGTCAGAGGATCTGCAACTTGAATTAGGTGAGCAGCCATTCCGGCATCACAGTAACACTTAAATTTCAAGGAAGAACTGACACTTAATCTCTGCAATCACAATTTGCTGCACACAATACCCTTGGAACCACACATTATCATCTGGGATCAAAAAAACCTTCAATCTCCATTCTATTACGTGTGACAGGACCACTGAATAAAAAATGCTACTGAGCTGCAAATTTCATGCCCTATCCTCTATCACCCCATCAGGAGAAAAAAAAGGGGGGGGGGCAAATTTAACAAAGATCCAGTAAGAGCGCCTTATGAGGCATATTCCCTATGACACTACTGATTTCAAACTACAAAACTTCTAAATGCAGTTCAAAGTTGTAATTAAACTTAGCTTAAATACACAAACCTACTTCTGCCCTCCAAAGAACACCCATACATGCCGAAAACGACTCTGCTTCCAAAGTTATGCAAATCAGCTCACAACTCACATAAAAAAAAAAAAAAAAAAGTCTATCAATGCAACCCAGGAAACTAAAAACAATCAGTGCAAGATTCTGATGCAATATGCATACGTGCAACACTAATTTTCATTTTAATCTAATCTATACCCTTGATCTAGGGCCTAAAGCCAAGATTTAATCGAAATATGCTCAACCTCAAAGCGTCTACTTTTCTGTTCATTTAGCAGACCGGATTACCGAGCTCACTAATCCACCAACAGTGTACCGCGTTCTGCGTTAGCGGACAATAGCCCTTCGGAAGAGACCCCGCAGACAGACCCGAGAAAGCAATCGGTGCCTTGACACTCGCAAGCGGGCCAGAGTTCCATGTAGCCGAACACACCCTAGGCTGGATGCATTCAAGAGAGACACCAAAGAGACACGATCTAGAAATTCGAGCAGGGTTAGCTGCTACGGTCACCCAAACCATGGAAATTTTTCGCCTCCGTCTGCTCCCACGTTCTAAGCGAGAGTGACAGAAAGGCAGAGAGGGGCAGCGGCAGAAATGGATACAGGTCAAGTCTAAGTCGAATCCATCCTCTTGATATCTCCTTTTGTTTCTGCTAACGATCTCTTTGATGATGGCTGTCATGTCTGGGAGCCTGTGGCTGAAGAAAAAGGAGGAGAGAGATGGCAGAAGCTGCTGGTGGCGGGGCTTCTTCTGCAGGATGGAAATGGCTCTGGACTTGGCGGTAGCGGATGCCCCTCGCTCTGCCGCCGCCTGGCTCTGGACCGCAGCCGGGTAATGGCTGCTGCGGCGGCTGCTGGATGGTTGCAGCGACGGGGCCTGCTTCTCCTCAGCAGCCAGAGGCCTGGCCGCGGCGGCCGCGGGACGAGAAGGAGACGGCGAATCCTCGGGACGGTCGCTGCCTCCGCCGGCGGCCTCCGGAGCCCGGGCCGGGGGGGGTGCGGCGGCGGCGGAGGGGAGGTTTACAGCCGGCCCGGGTCCCTGGACGTGCCGCCGCCGCCGCCGCCGTGTTGGAGGCAGTAAGAGGGGAGAGACCAACTCTCCGGCGGCCCCAGCCCTGGAAATGGTGACAGGCGACTCCGGCCCCCTCCCCGGAGCTGCAGCCGCCGCGGCCGGCGCCGCCGCTTCTCCCCCCCGCTCCAGGAGCGGGAGGTGCCGCTGCCGCTGCCGCTGCCGCTGCCGCCGCCGCGCCTCAGCCGGCTCCCGCCCGGGCCCGCGGCTTCCACCGTCCCTTGCACGAGAAGCCGAGCGAGAGGCTGCACGGTTAGAAGAGAGAACGAGGACGAGGCGAGAGACGCCGCCGCTGCCGCCGCCGCCGGCCGGCCGGCTCCCCGAGGGCGCTGCCCCCGCGGCTGCTCACGGGCGCTGAGAGGGGCTCTGGGCCGCGGCCGCCGCCGTCTCTCATCTCCCTCGCCTGAGCCCGGCCTCGCCTCACAGCGGCTCAACTCTCAAACTTCCATCATGGCTGCAGCTTCCGAGAGGAGAGAGCCGAGCGCAGCCGCGGCTCGGCGCCCCGGCACGTATCCTGCCGCAGTGCACAAAGAGTCCCGCCACATCACCGCCCGCCGGCCCGCCCGCCCCCTCCGCCGCCGCCGCCGCCGCGCAGGGAGCCCGGCGCCTGGGAGCCCGAGGGGAGGTGGGAGGCGGGCGAGACCGCGTCGGGGGAGGGAGGGACGCGCAGGGGCAGGGGAGGCAGCTCCGGGGGCTAGCGCCGAGCCTCCGGCTTGCGGCCGCCACTGAGCA
Organism: Mustela nivalis; assembly: GCF_964662115.1. Classification (NCBI taxonomy): domain Eukaryota; kingdom Metazoa; phylum Chordata; class Mammalia; order Carnivora; family Mustelidae; genus Mustela; species Mustela nivalis. The sequence continues at coordinate 113,669,669 of NC_139021.1, forward strand.
TGCCCAGTGCGAGCGCCCGGGGCTCGCTCGGGCTTGTGCGAGGCGCCAGCCAGGAGTTGCACTTGCCGCGGCTTCTGCAGCAGCGCGGGGCGGGGGGTTGGGGCGGGGGGGGAGCGGTGGAGGGGAAACGAGCCAAGCTTCGGCCTGTGCTCAGAAACCCGGTCGGGGACGGGGAGGGCTGAAGGGGAGAGCTGAGGGGTGCACTGAGCGGTGTCACTGACTCGAGTCCGAGGTTACCTGTGTGGACAGGTAGGTAGGCCTAGGTGACTCGCGCTGGTCAGGGTCCAGGGAAACGCGGGGACGGTCCCCGCCGCGAGGGCGCCCCTCCCCCGCGCCTCCGCCCCCAGCTTTCCCCAGCCCGGCTCCCAGCCTCGTCCTCCTTTTGCACCGCTGTCCGATCACTGTCGGTGGCAGGGACTCGCCGACAGCAGCCTTTGCCGAGGGAGCCTACCTCTCTGCTCATCCCCCCGCCCCTGTCCTCAAGGTGTCAGTCTTTGCACAAAGAACAACCCCCTATTGTGTCTCCGTGTGTATCGCCTCATCCGGCTCGCTCTCCCCGCCCCACCTCCCGCTTCCCCAGCAGCTCGGCTCCTTCGCCCTGAAAACGAGAGCTCGCAACCGAGCGCGCTGCGTGTGAGCACACCGTCCCTAAATGTCTGGGCCTCCAAGGACTACTGTCCGCGTTGCCCCGAAAGCGTACCCCGGGGGACGGACCCACACCGCAGCCCCCCGCATTGCCCCCTGGAGAGCTGCGCGTCCCTCCCCTCGGAGCTCCAGCTCGGTTCACCGCGGCGGACTGAGGGCTCGGGACTCAAGAGCTGCCTCGCCCCGCCCCCTTTCGGGGCGTTGTGAAAACCCGGCCGGGTGGATCGCCGCGGGCCGGCTTCCGCGCTCCCCGAGCCGGGCTGCGCACGCCGGCGGCCGGCGCTGCCCCGGCCCGAGTGTGAAATACCGGACGGTAGGAAGCGGCAGCCCCTGCGAGTGGGCGTGGCCGAGGAGACCGAGGAGGGTTCAAAAGGAGGTGGAGGGATACGCGGGTCACAGTCGGAACTACTTTCAGGAGGAGGTCACGTGTGTTCCTAGTTGGGGAACTTTCCAAATTCCCACTCCCCTATGATGGCTGGGGAGGCAAGTGCTTCTCGTCCTTTGCTCGGGGTGGCTGCCGTGTGTCGGCAGCGGAACCCCGAGCCTCCGGGTCGCGGCGGAAACGCAGGCTCCGACGGCCTCCCGCCCGAGCGCTGTCGGTGCTGGCGCCTGGGGAGCTGGTTACACAAGCACCCACATTCGAGCACGTGCCCCCGCCTCCCCGCACCGCTGGCCGCGGCTTCTCGCAGACCACGGAGGGAGAGCTTCCAAGCTGGTCCTACCCATTCGCGAGCTACCTACTGAGCCAGCTAAAGGGCCAAGACCTGAGACTTGGAGCTCTGGCGCGGCCAACAGTGCGCGTTCCTCACCGTGAGAGAAGGGGCAGAGCCCCGGGGGTCTGGCATTTCCCTCCCTGGTGCCCTGCGCTGGCAGGGACGCACCTTCCTGCCGCTGTGCACCGGGGGCAAAACGGGATCTCCTGCAGCAGCCCGCTGCCTGAATTCACCAGCGTTGCGACAAACTTCCAGTCACTACCCTTAAGCTGGTGAGCGCGCCCCACCTACTGTAGACTCAGCCAAGTGACTTATCTGGTCGGAGAACCTAGTCAATGGCCATCAGCCCAGAACAAACCTGTCAAGTCGGCTAACAGCCCTGGTTGGTTGACCTATCCCCGTGAGAGAGCCGGTTCAGAAATTCGGAGAGCTGGAGCGCAATTACCATGACATTGATCAGCTGCGGCAAAGAGAGTTGTCCACTTTCTGCTCGAAGAGAATGAGTATCAATCTAGGAATTTCTTCCTTTTCTTTCCCCTGGGAAGTAGAACTCAAGGAGACAATCGGAGTCCAAAGTATCTGAGTTGAGACTTGGGCTGAGGCACTGGCTGGCTGGCTTGCTTTTTTTTTTTTTTTTTTTTTAAAGACCTGGGAGAATGGGATCAGTTAGCAAGTGTATTGCAGTAATTTTGAGTAGGTGCCTAGGAAGGTCTAAAAGGATTTATTCCGTATCTGCAAAAGAAGACTGTGCATGAGCACATCATGGTTGCAGGCAGCCCCTTGAAGACTAGAAACCCCAAGAGGGCTTGCTTAGAAGCCACAGGCCATTACCTAATTCCACAAGTACTAATTAAACCAGGGATATTTACAGTGTTCTTAGAGATCTCCCAGGCTCCATAACACTTTGCATTTATAGACTACATCCTTTTAAGATAGCCCTACAGGAGTTAGCAACCTGCTGAATCTTCCACGTTGATACTCACTGGAAGCTGTTTTTGTGCATGATCCTAGTCAGCCTGTGGGAGGTGAAGGCCTCAAGTGGAAAAGGAAATGGGGGTGGGCTGCCACAATCTGGAAAGAGTAGGAGAAAGGCCTCCATTTGGTTTCCAAAAATGAAAACCCAATCCACACAGCCTAGGGTAAGCCAGAGATTTCCTTATTTTACAAATAACCAATGATAAGGAGTCCCTGATTTGTAGGTGTTCTACTAGACTATGTGTTAAGAAACTGAGTTGTGCTCCATTAGGTAGCCAATACCACTTGGTGGGGAACGGGGAAATGAAGAAGTTGAAGGGAGGTAGACTGGGGAGGGGTAAAATGTCCCACCTCAGTTTTTCAAGTCACTGATCTTGTCTCCAGCGTCCACGTGTTAGTGCTGCCCTACTCCGCCCCTGCCCCTGGAGCCTACCCTATCCCGAAATCCACTTCCTGGAAAGGAAATGGGTTCATGAGGAGACAGGATGCTTTTCCACTCCCATGGCACAGAGTTCTTGTGGAGAGAAGGCGTGCACCACCTTGAAGTGCTGGAATGGGAGAGTGGCCCACAGCAGGAGGGAACAAAATGGGACCGGGGTTTTGCTGCTTCTCTGAACGTGAGCTCCCTCTGCCTCTCTCGAGCAGTAAACAAAAAGGATCATCGATGCTGACAGATGTTTGGCCAGCCAGACAGTATTATCAGGTCGTTATTAGTAATTACCGAATAAACACCTCCTTCCCTCCCCAGTGTTAAATAGGTTCCTGAAGGAAACTTCAGTTTTCCGTTTTTGTTTTCCTTAACTTCTTCCTTGTACCCAGGGGCTCACCTTACCCGAGTGGTAAAGTTGAAATCTCCAAAGAGCTAACTCTATCAAATTCACAGGAAGTTTCAAATCTGTGTATTGTTTTTCCACTTCACCTGCAGGTATCTGCTTGGCTGTACAGATATTACCAGACATTGGTTTCCAGGCACTCTAGTTCTTTACCTGTCTGGATTCAGACTGCCCTGGGGAGAAACAGAAGCTTGTAACAAAGGGAGAATTATATAAAGCTTCAGGGAGACTAACTATGCGAATAATTAGTAAACATGATAAACCAGCTTTAATTATAGTTTCTAACAGCTGATTCCAAAACTGTATTGTTACTGCACCCAAAGAATGTCCAAAGAAAATAACTTTCTTTTTTTTTTTTTAAATAAATAAAATAACCAGCAACTTGATGTGGGCGATATAAATAGTTGATGTGCTCTTTGTAGGTTCTGCTGCTAAAATGTCTTTTGTTGAACGCTGATCACTATACTGCCTTTCTCAGCTCCCACACACTGACCTTTCAAATAGAGATCTAAATCAATGGCTTTAATTTTTAAGCAATCTTTTCTATTTTTATCTGTTTAACCACTGTTTTCTAAATCACACAGAATAGAAAAATATAATAATTATAGGTCTGAATTTTAAACCACCCTATTATTCCAAGGGTCCAAGGTTTTTCCCCTTATTTTGCTTATCCTAATTACAAATATTGCTGTTCTTTTAAATAAAGATGTTTTTTGCCCAAGACATATCTCCAGAAGGCACTGCAAGTAACCATACCCTAAAAAAGAACTTTCCCTTCTTGTGTCTAAGGTCTCCCGGAGCTACTGCACACAGCACTTGGGTCTCCTTTCATGTCCCAGTAGAGAGGTGTGCTGTATGAAATGATCACTCTCAGAGAAACAAGGGTGGGGCCGGGTATTCCTGGAAGAACCACAGAGCAGGAACAGGCATGCATGGGGTCGCTGTGTTCAGAAACTGAACCAGAGAGTGATGGGAAAGAAAAGACCTAACATGACAAATTAGCTTTGACTATTTTACTATCCAACCTAACACTGGCTATTTTATATTCTACTCTGGTCCTTTTGGTACTAACTCTAATTATAGTCCTATGGAACATATATTCTGCTTTTAGCTCTTCCAAGAATAGAAAAAGATAATAATTTGTATCTATCAGCAGGTGTTGGTGCATTTGCCGGGTGCATCCCAGAGTCGCCCTCTTTCGTCTAGGTGTAGGAGGGACATAGAGAAGGAGTCAAGGTTGCCCGTGCCTCACTCCTACAAATCTTTCGCTTCAGGACATCCTTCTGGCTTCTGAGGCCTCATTGTTTCTGAAGATGAAGAGCACCTTTTTGAAAGGAAAAAAAAAAAAAAAAGAATGAGACAAACTCTTTTTAAAATATATTTTTTTGTCTTTCTTTCTCATGGTGTGGCATCTTTTATCACCATTCATTCATTTAATTGTCCTGTCAACAAATATTTGGTCATCTGTTATGTGCTCATTCTGTGCAAAGCTCCGTGGACAGAGCAGTGACTGGCGTAGAGGGTCCAGCCTTTATGGAATGGACTCTCCTTGAAACTTGGCTTCTTTATCTGTTACAACCTCTTCACAGCCCAGGGAGTAAAATCAAAGCAGTTGAAAGAACCTTGACATTTGGTAAGGTTCAATTAGCAATGATCTATTGCTGCATAAAAAACCACCATAAGCTCGGTGCCTTAAGAGGACCACCACCACTTCTTTGCTCACGATTCTGCAATTTGGAAAGGGCACAGCAGGGCAGTTCTTCTGCCTTCCCAGGGCAGCAGCTGGGGTCAGACGTGTGGTCGCCTCTAGCTGTGAGTTATGCTGGGGCTGGGACGGCCTAGATGGCTTCCCTGGTGTCTGATGCTTCCACTGGGGCACTGAAATGGCTGGTGTCCCCCTCTCTTCATGTCACTGCTCATGATTCAGTGGCCAGCCCGAGCTCCTTTCTACTTTCTTTACAGCCTGGATCCCAAGAAAGAGAAAGCAGAAGCTACAAGGCCAGTGAAAGCCAGGGCTTGGAAGTCCCAGAACATCACTTTCACTGTATTCTTCCAGCCAAAACCGGTCACAGAGCCAGCCAGCCCAGACCCAAGGGAGCAGGAAAGAGACCATACTCCTTAATGGAAGGAGTGCCTGGAAGGGGAGGAACTGTTGGCAGTCACATTGGGAACCACTGTATCACGGGCCACAATAATTCTCTCTCTCTCTCTCTCTCTCTCTCTCTCTCACACACACACACACACACACACCACCAGATTAGCAAAATACACTCCCTCCCGCCCCCCAGATTGTCATTCTGTGCAACACTGGCTCAAAGGGCCCAGATCTAATGATAGACACCAGGCCCAAGTGTGACTGAGGCATTTTAGATACATTTAGCTGCTGTGAGCTGAAAAGACAAGTTACAGACACAACGTATGATGCTGAGGCAGGGATAAGATAACTAGACAGATGCTCCTGATCAAAGCAGGGGGGAAACAGAAGGCATGGAGCAGCCACCATTCCTAGCAGTTCAGAAAGCCAGCTGAGCACTGTCACCCTCACTCTGGACCCAGACCACCATTACGGTCTGGTTCTTCTCCTGGGAGGCGCTTTCCAACCCACTATTCCTGGCTCGCACCTCCGGGGTGCAGGCTACAACCTCTGAAGCTCCCTTTTCCACAGGCCACTGCCTGCCCTTTACGGTCCAGCTCTCTTGGCCTAGGTCCTACGCACAGAAAGTTGGGGGCTCCGTGGCTTTTTTTCCATTTTGAACTCTTTCCTCTTTAGTTCAGGCTAGCACTGACTTCATCAATATAACTGTCTTCAACGTTCTGTGAGTCTCCTATGACTCTTAATGGAGTTTATTTCTTGCCTACAACAACTCTGCCCACAAAGCAACATCTGTAATTCTTCTAAAAACAAACTTGTGTCAACTTCGGGCCCTACCAAAGCTGCTGTTGGACTCACTGAAGGTTCTTCTTAGAAGCCCTTTGGGCTAGATGAGATGGTCTATGAGACAACATCTTAACACCTGAAGAGGCTTCAACATGGAGTCTTGATTGGATTTTTACCTCAAGGCCCCATTTGAAAGGCAGGCCCCAGAGGCCATTTCTTCCTTTGAGACTATCGCTGACATCACAGAATTTCCAAGGCCCTATTTCCTCTACATTCTGCTTGAAAACTGAAGAGTGCCTTTTTTAACACATCTCTCTCTGTAACACTATCACATATCACTAAGAGAAGCCAACTGATACTCTGAATGTGTAGCTTGAAACTTCCGTTTGCCAGATCTACAGGTTCATTAGGTACATTTTCTGTCTTTTCTGTGTTTCACTGCACACAAGGGCTGCCCGACATTTTGCCCTACAAAGGACCACCGCTCCAACCTGTAGTACAATTTCCTCATGACCCTCAGAGACTCCCCTAAAAGGCTCCTTCCCAGACTAAGGAGATAACATCAACTAAATGCAAATACAGGACCCTAGATTGGATTCTTTTTTTTTTTTTTTAAGATTTTATTTATTTATTTGACAGAGATCACAAGTAGGTAGAGAGGCAGGCAGAGAGAGAGGAGGAAGCAGGCTCCCTGCTGAACAGAGAGCTGGATGCGGGGCTTGATCCCAAAACCCTGGGATCATGACCTGAGCCAAAGGCAGAGGCTTTTACCCACTGAGCCACCCACACACTCCCCTGGATTGGATTCTGAAATGGAAAAAGAACATCACCAGAAAAACTGGCAAAGTTCCTATAAGACCTGTGGTTTATGCCAATTTCCTGGTTTGGATCATTATTCCCTGGCTATGCAATTTATCACCATGAGGGAAGCTGGGTGAAGAACATGTGTGAACTCTATGCCATTTTTGTGACTATTTTGAAAATTGTTTCAAAATAGAACATTTTTAAAAATTACTGAATTAAAAAAAAAAAAAAAGAGTTATGGTTCCTTCATCATCTCTCCAACCTCTACCCAATGCCTGGTCCCAAAGCCGATGCCATGGGTCTCAGATTTTTGTTAAGCCAACACCCAACTTTCAGACATCGATTTCCACTATTTATTATGCATAACACACTACCCCAAAATGTGGCAGCTTGAAAAGCATTGACCATTTTCTTGCTCACCATTCTGCACAATGGACAGCACAATGGTGACAGCTTGTCTTTCCTTCCTGTACTGCTGGCTGGGGTGGCTTGATTGGGGCTGGAGGACGTGAGATGACCGCCAGAACAGGGCTAGTAGTTCAGCTACAGTGGGCTGGAATAGCAAGGAGCTGGGCCTGTCTCCCTTCACAGGGTCTCATTCTCCAGAGGCATGGTGCCTCCATGAAGCCTTCCTCTTCAACACAGCTGGGAGTGTTCTTTACGTGATAATTATTGTCCAAGAGAGCAAAAAACGTAAGTTGCCAGGTGTAGGCACAGAACTGGAATAGCTTCATTTTTGCTTTGTTCTATTGACCGAAGCAAGTAACAGAGGCTGTCAAGATTCTCGGTTGGGGTGGGGCGGCGGGAAAAGAGAATCTGCCTCTCAGTAGTAAGCATGGAGAGAAATGGAGGAACTGTAGGTAGTTCTCTACCACCATGATCCCAGCTCACTCCCCTAGAAATGCCTCCCTAGAATTGACCAATCTTCATGGTCAATTCTTCCTGGAAACTCTATCATTTAAGAATCATTGATATCAGGGCATCTGGGTGGCTCAGTCGGTTAACCATTTTGTTCTTTATTTCAGCTCAGGTTGTGATGTCAGGGTCCTGAGACCCAGCTCTGTGTGGTGCTCATGGGGAGTCTGCTTGGGATTCTCTCTCTCCCTCTGCTCTGACCTTCTCCCTGCTTATACTTTCCCTCTCTCTCTCTCAAAAAAAAAAGAAAGAAAGAAAGAAAAGAAAAGAAAAAACCTTTCTTTTTTTTTTTTTTTTAAAAAAAGAATCATCGCTATTAGTTGACAATTTGATTAGAAACCGTTTTCTGTTTGTTACCCATCTTGTTCCCTAATCCTATAATTTTTTCACTGGTTCTCTCATCAATGTTACCTGCATATTTCTACACTAGGATTAATACATGCCACAAAATTATCCATCAGTAAAATAAAACAGAAGTGATAATACATTTATCTGTATTTACATAAATCCATGGAAAATATCCAAAAGGATAAACAGGAGAGAAGATAACACTGCTTATCTCTGACTACAGGCTGGGGAGGGAGGGCTTCCGAGGGAGGAGACTTTCTCTTTCCATTTCTTTCTTTTTGTACGGGCTGAAGGTTCTTTACAATGATCATTTAATGTTTTCATAAGGTTAAAAAAAAAGGGGGGGGGACCTCGGCCAATACAATTAAGTCTAAAAATCAACAGATCCCCAATATCAGAAGAATATCAAATAAACCAGGGAGAGAGCTCAACTCTGATTGCACTTTTTTTTTTTTTTAAAGATTTTACTTATTTATTTGGCAGACAGAGATCCCAAGTAGGCAGAGGCAGGCAGAGAGAGGAGGAAGCAGGCTCCCTGCTGAGCTGAGAGCCCAATGCAGGGCTTGATCCCAGGATCCTGAGATCATGACCTGAGCTGAAGTCAGAGGCTTTAACTCACTAAGCCACCCAGAGCCCCCTGATTCCACTTTTAAATAAATGAGCACACTAAAGGAGTTCTGGAATTTAAGACTGAATGTCTGTTTGGTATCCTCTGCCCCAGGGAAGTACTCAAGAACATCTGTCATCATTGGGGTCTAGTGTGGCTGACATGTCGCACCTTACCCTAGGTACCCTCTCTCCCTGGATCAACTCCCTCTCCTCTTCTGACTCTTTGTGCTATTGAATAACTTTTGCCACTCAAAGAAAATAAGAGAAACACTCATCTGGTGTCACAGTACCCCCACTATTCAAAGCAGTGGCCCATGATGTTTGGATCCGGGGCTGTAAGAGCTGGGAGAAACCTCAAATTCCCTTATTTCACCAACCCCGTTTTACACACGGTGACCTGAAGCCCAAAGGATTTATATGCCCAGATTACACAGCTACTTGGGGAGGGACCCTGGATTGCAGCCTGGGAACATTTCTGCTATTCCAACTGAAAATAAAGATGGGAAGAAAACCTCATTTTGATAAAATCCCAAAAGGTTAATTAGAGAGAAATTTGGCTACAGGTAGCTTTTAATAGTGTTTTCAAGCCTTGGGCAGGGGGAATGAAGGGAACAAGAAGACTGCTTGAGGACCCTCAAGGTTGAGAACAGGGTAAGACAGGGATAAGTAAGGAAACAATATGATTACTAATGCTCACTCTCTTGCCCTGAGTTGGGGCAATTCATTAGACCAGGAGATTAGGACTCTAAAGGTCAAATGTGAAAACATGAATTGCTACCCGTTGTTGGGTTGCTCCCCCTCAGTGCTAGGATCATTGGAAGAGTATCTCCCAAGGACATTAAAGAGGCAGCCCTCATATGGAGCCTGGAAAAAAGAAAAGGAAGGAAATGGCCAAGGTGGTTGGGAAGAGAGGGAACACTGCCGTCTGCTGAAGAGCAGGACACGGTATAAACGGTGCTCGGTATAATCAACAGGACACGTTCTGCAGGATGCAACACCACACAGGGGAGCTCCTTGCAGTCTGAACAGGTCACTGCAGAGAGACAGTTGGACTCTGGGTTTCAACAGGCCAGTTTGCCCCAGAGAAGTATTAGTTTGTTTCTGGTATGAAGGCAGGAGAGGCTGCACCCCTGCTTGCCTCCCTTCCACAAATATTTATGCCTATTCGTTCTGAAACTTCCCCTAAAACCTAAACCCCAAAATAATAAAATATGCCTGGTTGAGGCTAAGTAAAACAGATAAGGGAGGGAAAAGCAATACAGATAAGTTCATTCGAGTAACACATTCATATGGTTAAGAATTCCCACGGGCTCACTAATACTCTTCCCCAGATAAAGGTCTTTTTTTTTTCCTATTTTTTCCTCTTCTATCCTTTTCTTTTAAAGATTTTATGTTTAAAAGGTTTTATTTATTTTAGAGAGAGCGAGAGACAGAGAGCAAGCTGGGGGAGGGGCAAGAGGGAGAGAGAGAATCTCAAACAAACTCCGCTCCACACAAGAGGCTCGATCTCATGACCCAGGAGTCACAACCTGAGCTGAAACCAAGAATCGGATGCATAACCAACTGAGCCATCCAGGCGCCCCAAAACTTTATTTTTTAGGTAATCTCTGCTCCCAATATGGTGCTCACACCCACAATCCTGAGATCAAGAGTTGCATGCTCCAGTGACTGAGCCAGCCTGATGCCCCTTCCTCTTCTATCCTTATACAAATACACTGAAAGGACCTTTGCAAGAGAGGGCTGGGAAAGGTGCTGATCCTTGTGCACAGCCTCGGTTTTTCCAAGCTGCCATGGATTCAATGTGTGTGCCCACCACCGCCACCACCACCTCCCCCAAAATCTTAGGTTGAAACTAGTATCAGGAGGTAGGCCTTTTGCAGGCAATTGGGTTCTGAGCATGCAGACCTTATGAATGGCACTAGTGCCCTTAGGAAAGAGGCCTGTCTGAGCTCCGTCCCTCTTCCACCATGCCAGGTGAGGTCATCGGGAAGACAGCCATCTGTCAATCAGGAAGCTCACCCTCCCCCAAACACAGAACCCAATCCTGCAGGCAGGCTGATCTGGGGCTTTCCGCTTCCCAAACTGTGAGAAGTATATTTCCATGGCCTTGAAGCCACCCAGGCTACTGTGGTTAGTTGCAGTGGCCCAAAAGGACTAACACATCCTCTTCCTTCCATCCTACTCTCCCTTTCCCTGTCCTCTTTCTTGCCATTCTCTTTCATCCTAGTCCCATCTCCCTCCTACTCACCTCTACATTTCAAGATTCTCCTTATTGGGGTGCGTGGGTGGTTCAGTCTGTTAAGCATCCAACTCTTGATCTCATCAGCTCCGGTCGTGAGATTGAGCCTGGTGTCAGGCTCTGCACTGGCTGTGGAGCCTACTTAAGATTGTCTCTCTCCCTCTGCTCCCCGATCCCCCCCCCCCACCACATGCTCTCTCTTCTTTTCCCTCTCTCTCAAAAAAAAAAAAAAAAAAAATCTTATTAACATACTGATACAGCTAGAAGACAGGTGTGAAGGTGACATTTACAGCACGGTCCAGTTACACGGCTCCAAGGGCTGTAATTCCCATTGTATATTATGCTATTGCTCTGTGCCTTTTGATTTTTCAACCACAGGAATACAGTATCTTTAATTTACATTTAATTTTTTTAAACCTAACCTAGTGGCCCAGTGGAGTGGGGTGGGGGGCACCATTTAATTTCCATGGTTCCACTTAATGACAAAATAAAGCAGTTCTAGAGTCTATGCCTTATAGACTTGTTAACAATGTCTCGGGATTAGTAAGTTCAAAAGTACTCTCATGGTGATTGAGGTTTTTCCATCTTACAGCAACTTCAGAAAGAATACCATAGAGAAACCTAACATCAGATCTACCTTAGAAGAGAAATTTTATCTTTTCTAAATACAAAAGGTGAATAGTTTTCTTTGGTGGATTTCTGCTAATTAGTTGTACTTAAGTATGCTGCATTTCTTAAAAGATAGATAGGTTTGGCAGCCTGGGTGGCTCAGTGGGTTAAGCATCTGCCTTCGGCTCAGGTCATGATCTCAGGGTCCTGGGATCGAGTCCGCATGTTGGGTTCCCTGCTCAGCAGGGAGCCTACTTCTCCCACTCTCTCTGCCACTCTCCCGTTTGTGTGCTCTCTCTCTCTCTCTCTGTCAAATAAATAAAATCTTAAAAAAAAAAAAAAAAAAAAAAAGATGTGCAGGTTTTACATTTCAGGAAACCCAAGAGGAAAAGGAGGTCTGTAAGCAAAAGGTCATTAAACTTAACAATTAATCTGGGAATACTTCAAATCCTAAACATAAATTTCATAAAGCCAGGGAACTTGGGAGGAAGTGGAAGCTAATGGATAGAAACAGTATATTTTTCTAAGGAGAAAACAAACAAACAAACCCTTATTTTCTTAGCTCTAGGACTTAAGTCCTCTCTGAAATTTCTTTCCTGGACATAGTACCTTTGTCTTGGCTGCCTCCCAAAGAGTGGCCCCAGGCCACTGGCTGCTAGAGCTTACAGAACCACCCCCTTCTTAGGTCACCTGTTGAGGTAAGTGGAAGGGAGACCTAAATTAAGCTGTGCCTCACCGTCAATGTGTTCTTATAGACTCGCTAACTGTAATATATTTTATTCCTTTATTATTTGGTCTTTATATTTTTTTAAATAACTTATAACTGTAAAATAGGATTGTCTGCATTTCAAATTCTGTTTATTTTACAATGTTGAGGCATTTGTCCTATTAACTGGGCAACCTTTCCTTATGATTTGAATTTGGCACATTAAGTCTTCTGTTTTTATTTCTTTTTTTTTTTTTAAGATTTTATTTATTTGACAGACAGAGATCACAAGTAGGCAGAGAGGCAAGCAGAGAGAGAGAGAGAGGAGGAAGCAGGCTCCCACTGAGCAGAGAGCCTGACGTGGGGCTCAATCCCAGGGCCCTGGGATCATGATCTGAGCCGAAGGCAGAGGCCTTAACCCACTGAGCCACCCAGGAGCCCCAAGTCTTCTGTGTTTAAAGTGGAATTCTCTTGCCCGAGGATGGCTATTACTCTATTTTTGAAATGCACTGCTCCTTTTAACTATATCCAGAAATTTGCAGACTGGAAAGTTTTGCCCTAAGAATAAGCCACGTTTATAGCTTACATACCTTGGTAGCTTCCTTGACTTGGGTTTGCCTGGTGAGGCTAGGTCAAGCAATCCAGACTTCTAGTTCTCCCAAACTGCACAAAATATTTTTAATAACCTTCTCCTCTAGACATCTGTTTGTTTCGCAATGAACAATTAAAGGCATTTCTGCTTCAGGGCACAGACCGCCAACCAAGGAGAGTGCTGTTCTTGTGCCACCGTGGCTGATGGAGACTCAGGATGCCCTTTAAAAGAAAGTAAGTTATGCATGAAAATACTTTCAGAGGTTGTCCCAAAGCAAATTGTAGAAATTACACATCTCTTAGAACTCTGGTCGCTTACCACTTACTGGCCACCAGTCATTTAAATACAATGACCATGGGGTTTTCCCAAAGTTAGAAGACTCCTATGAATCATGTATGGGGATCCTCAAAAGGGAACCTCTCCTGAGTCCTTGAGAACCAGAGCAACATCCTCAGCGACATGGATTTGGAGAAACGGTCACACGGCATAGGAGACTCGAACACTAGCAATTCTGCTGCTGGGGAGAAATCTCAGAGTAGGAGTTTCAAACTGGAAAATGGGGGCACACAGACAGTTTTTAGGGGGTTAAGTCCAGATCTTTATCTTCTATGTATACTCCCTCCTAAGTCTGAACTACCTGAGAACCCATGGAGTCAAGTACCCCTGTGGTTCCTAATACCTACCTTCCATTCATAGTGGCCCTTTTTTCCTCTTTAGAAGAGAAAGGCACACCCATGTTCTTTATCTGGGTGCTTGAGGTTGTGCTGCCCCAAAGGGTAATGACATACAAGAAGCTAAAGAGACAATCCAAAATAATGAGAGCAACGTTAAGAAGCTGAGCCTACTGACAAACACGTCTGAATACGAGTATTAACATTTCTTCTTTCCTAGTGAATTGAAGAAAGACAGCACCCACTGATTAATCATTAAAAATAACACCACTAAGTGATGTGGGGCATACAGCATGGAAAGCTTTCAAATAAATGAGTAACATCATTTACTCAATTTATTCCAACTGTTACCTACTTATTTATGTATGTGAATGGTTGTCCTCAGTGTTTATAATATAAAAGCAAGAACTGGGCATAAACCGATGCTGAACTGGTCTTCTAAAAAGAAGTGAAATTCGTTCATGATATACAAACCAATTTCTTAAAGTTCCATTGATTTTGTGTGTGTGTGTTTCAATATGATAAAAAATTTAAAAGCATTTAATTGGTCAGTTATGAACTAAAAATAATGATAACTCAATTCAGAAAAATTTTAACACTTTGGAGTATTACAGTTAAAGAAATTCAATGTAATTTAAGTTTATATGTAAAATTTGTTGGCAAAGAAATATGGTAAAGTGATCAGTAGAAAACACTCACACATAACACATAAAATGTATATTATATTCAGATAAGAACCTGTGACTGAAGTAGAAAGTTCAAGTCCCAAAAGAAAAAGAAGGGATGTAGAATTTCCCACTATAAGAGACCTTGTTCATATAATTAATGTTTGATGTATAATGGTGAGTATCAGATTACTTTGGTATTTTTATGCCACTGGATACATTTAAGAATCCCACTTCTATTTTTTTTTTTAAGATTTATTTATTTATTTGAGAGAGCAAGAGCCAGGGGCAGGGCAGGAGGAGAGGGAGAGAAAGTCTCAAGCAGATTCCCTTCTGAGCACAGAGCCCGACACGGGGCTTGATCCCAAGACCCTGAGATCACCACCAGAGCCAAAAGCAAGAGTTTGACGCTTTACAGGCTGTGCCACCCAGGTGCCCAAAGAAATCTACTTTTAAATGTTAATGTTTACATTACAAGCAAATCAATTCCTTTGCAACCAAAAGTTATGATAAAAAATTTGATTCCAATTTCCAAATTGTGGGGTAAAAAGTCTAAAGACTCCTCTTCTATAGAAACTTTCTTAGATGGCATACAAACACACAAGGATATTCACAGCAACAGTATTGGAAATAGCACGAAGTTAGAACCTAAATATCCATCAATATGGATGAATAAAATGTGATTATTTTCATGTAATAGAATATTATATACCAGGTTAATAGGAATAAACTAGATTAACCTGTCAACATGGGAGTATCTTGATTTACTAGACTATAGTTACATGTGATCCTCAGAATGATGGGGGTTTCACCTTCCTCCCCTTTCCCATCCTTCTCACAACAGAAAAACCAGTCAAGGAGGTATGAGCTCCATAGGCTGTGTGACATCATCCAAACCTTGACCCTGGAGCAGAGGACTTTGAATGGGTGTGTAACGTGATCATATCAAAGTTACAATCCTGAGGGTTCCACAGTTGTCTGACGCATTTTAATGACTAATGCCCTGCTGGGAGTGGAAGAAGGGGGATTAAAAGGGCCAAAGAACCAATTAGAAGGAAAAGAATTTCCCCATCATCTTTCTGAAATCTTACTTGCCTGGAAAGAAGTAAGGTATTTAGGGTGGAGAGAGGAAATATTAGTGATCTTGTAAATATCAAATGGTGAGATAAGCAGAAAGCAACTCTTAGCAAGAAATTCATTCTATGATAATAAAATCCTAGGTCACAAGTTTGTTTCTGTAGGAATGCAAAATCCATAAGGCCCACTAATAACCATTAAGTTCCTTACCTATCTGGGTGAATTTCATTCCTCTCCTTCTGTTTAGAAAAATCTACTTAAATAGTTGAGTATTTTCAAAAATTAAATCCTATTTTCCAACTGACCATGATACAAAATTAGTGACAACAAAAATATGGGAATAAAAGCAATAGCGATACTATATACCACCATTTATTATTACTAACATTTGTTAACATTTAGAAATGTAGAAGCTCGTTAAAGGGCATATAGGAGGTCTTAGGAAGACCTCGGGCATGTTTACATTTTCTTTTTCAGGTCTCTGCAAACATGTTTTTATAAAGACAGCCTGGGGTGAGGACTTACATGTTATATATTATATAAATAATAAGGAATATTTGTCGATAACATACTACTGTTAGGAGAGCTACACAAATACTTCTCCTGTATTTCTTACAACTTGACCCCATCTTCCTCTCTACCCCAACCCTTGAAGTCACCCCTCTCTTGTAACAGCTAAGGCTCGATGATCATGTCTGCAGTCTTCCACCTTCAGGAATTTGCTCCTGAAACTTCCCAGCATGCTGCAAGTACTCTCTAGCAAACTCATCCCATCAGTTTCCTAGACATGCCCCCACAGGTATGAACCTCCACAGGGAAGCAGCTTTCACACAGGTGCCACTAGCAAAGTGGAGGAAAAGGAGAAAACGATGTCATTGGATTGACTGTATCCATTGACCCTCATAGTATGTGTGTGAAAGGAAGATTCATGGTTGTAGCCCTTGGTAGCCCTGGACATAAAATTAAACCGCATTGCCATTGCTGGTAAATCTTTCCAACTTTTTGCTGTGCTTAATAATTTCCTATCATTCCAGTCTTCTCCTTGGGGCACAAAATGGAGCATTTCTTGAGTCAGACACTCTTGGGGTTAGTTTACAGCAAACACACTCAACCTGAGTCACTTCTTGCTTCCTTCTACATCGCTCCCTGCTGCCTTACCCTGAAAAGGGACAGACTTAGCCATGTATACTCAGACCACAAACTCCTTGAGAAGCTATCTGGCATGGAGGTTAAAAGCACGGTTTCTGGAGCCAGAGAGTCTGCTTTCAAATTTTGCTCCGCCACATACCAGTGGTGAGATCTTTGGCAAGCTGGTTCATCTCTCTGCATGCCAGCATCATCCAGTGTCTAATAGGGATGGTAATAGTACTAACGGATGTGGCGGTTGTAATGGTTAAGTGAGGAGATCCGCAGCACTCAGAACAAGCCTAGCACGTGGTAAACACTGTAAGAGTGTCCACTAACTGTCACTGTGGGAAAGAGGCTCCTGTTCCTTCTAACTTGCCTCGCTGGCCCCTACACACACCTTGCACATGGTTTGCCATTTGGTAAGCTTTCTGTAAATGCTGAATGAGTGACAAATAACGATCAACAAGTGCCAGATGGGAGATGGAAAGGAAACAAGGACTCCCTTCACCCCCAGTCCTTCAAGATGTCCCAATAAACAGTACTTTCAAAATAATTGTACGTCTTTCATTGATACATTTTATGCCATAACCACGTGGCAGTTAAGAGTTTTGACAAGGAGCACTGGCCGCTGAGTCACTCTAGAATCAGGGCCTGCTGGTCCAGCGGTCCAATCACATTGACCTTGACCAGCCACATGCTTAAGTCACATGCCCAACATTGTGACATGAGCAAGACCGCAGACGAACTCATTCTTCCACCTATTCAAAGTTCTCTGAGGGGAGCCCGGTTCTGAAGATGTCACCTCCCTCCCAGCCCCGGCCCCGTGGGCTAGACCGTTTCCTGGGTAGTGTCTCCTACAAACTAGGAGGGAGGCTAATGTCAGCTGAGCCGTGTAAAGAACAAACCAGCAGGGGCTTCCCAGGAATCCGCCTGATTCACAGCATTCAGAAGGTATAGTAGCAGAATCAAAACGGCCCCCAGACTCCCAAGCTTCAGCCCTGACAACTCCTAACCCCATCTCAGTCTTCACTTCAGTGAAGCTACTCCTGGTTAGCACTGAAGTTTCTTGAAGGTTGGGGGAGGGTGGAAAAAACAACCTCTTGTGTAAACTTCTGTCCTTCTCACAATGCCTAGCACCGCTTTTTACCAGACACTCAGTAAAGGATTTATAAACTCAGTAACTGAAAGACTGTGTACTATGTACAAATATACACTTGAACATACAAATACAACTTATCAGCTGGATATAATATAATCCTTAGGTAATAATACTCATAGATTACACAACATTATCATGTCTTGTTACATAAACCTCTTCTTTCAATACTTTTGGTGGGGGGTATTATCTGGAAAGACCTTCCTCACTATTTCTATCTTTTTTTTTTTTTTTCTGGTCCCAAAGAGAACATTAACAGAGGAAATGTCCATCTTACTTAATATTCTGTGTCCTGAAAGGGGGGGTGGGAAGAGGAACCTATGAGACTGTTTTAAATACAAACCAAACACAGTAATATACCTTACCTTTCCCTCAGCTGCAGCATAAATAACCAAAATGCCCAGAATGTGGACTCCTGGTTTTGTTTAAGAGACTAACTTCTCTTTCAAGCAGGTTCTGGTGAAATTATTTGTTTCTAACATTGCTTTTTTTATTTTCTCTAAGACAGAATGGTCAAATCACAAGTGAGGTTTAGTTTCACAGATTATACATATTAACTCTGGAACACTGAAATGGTTTAATAAAACTCTAGTGAATGGGGGGGGGGCTATAGCATTTTTCTTCTAGAATGAGTAATGAGCTTTTGTTTTCAAGGGAACCCCAGCAGAGTGAAAGCCAAGCCTTCTTGCCCACACAGACAGAGCTGAAACTCAGTCCTAGGGAGCAGGACAATATGGCGGACTAGAAATGGGGGTGGAGCCAGCACACGAGGAAGAGGCCGAGGAAGGAGAGGCATTACCCTCGAGGATCAGCAGCTCCCTTCGAGCCGGCTCTATGGATTAAGACAAGTTCACAGAGGTAAAATATTGTGCAAAGGGGAAAAAGAAAAGAGAGCAGGTGAGATGGAAAAGATGAGTAGGGAAAAAAAAGTCCATCTGGTGGAGAGCAATAGAGCATGACCTGAAACTGCCTTAGGCACCAAAGCTCACTGATATATTCTAGAGTCTTTGGTTCACTTGAGACAATAACCTAGTTCCAGCCTCGTTCCACTCCAGTTATGACGAATTATCCTTCATTGTTGATGGTCAAGAATGACTAGTGTTTTATTTCCATCTATAAATTTATTTAAAACTATTCTCTGCTGAAGACAAGCCTTTATCAAGTGAAGAAAGCAGGGTTCCATAGCTTCTTTATCTTCTACACATTTACATTTTTTCAGCATTACTCTGTATCTTATATTTTCCCATGCTGTATATGAAAGAAATGGACTGTGGGTGTCTTACCATATGCGCTTTGAAATGAGCTTCTCCGAGACCTAAATAAATAAATAAAAAGAATTGGTCCAAACAGGACCTGAACCATTTAGCCTTGAGATTATTGAAAGCGAAAACACAATGCATATTAAGTCAAGGGGACCGGGACCCAAACAATCAAGCAGTAAATTTATTCAAAACATTGACATATCGGGCACCCAGATGGCTCAGTTGGTTAAGCAACTGCCTTCAGCCCCGCTCATGATCCCAGGGTCCTAGGATGGAGCCCTGCATTGCGCTCCCTGCTCAGTGGGGAATCTTCTTTCTCCCTATCCTGCTCTGCCTTCTTGTGCTCTCTTGCTCTCTCTGCCAAATAAATAAATAAAATCTTTAAGAGAAATTGACATATCAAAAAAACATATATTTGATACATAACTAGACCAATAAAAAGTATTAAAGCGACCAGTCTAGTTTGGGGGGATTGTTTCTTTTTCTGTCCGGAAATTTAGTTAAGTAAAATTTGTTACTAAACCTTGCAGAAAATATGCTGGGTGGAACTACATAGAACTATGTGGAAAAGCTGTGGTTGAGTTGGTAAGAGTATCACAGTATGTAGTGCCATGAATGTTTTCATGAATATTTTGGCAACTGTCTTAAGTGAGGCTGGACCGCCATAACAAAGTACTGAGAGGCTTGCACAACAAAAATTTAGTTTTGGAGGCTGGGAAATCCAGTATCAAGGTGGTGACTAATTCAGTTCCTGGTTTGCAGATGGCCACCTTCTCACTAGGACCTCACATCACAGGGAGCAGGCAGGACGAGCAAGAGCATGAGAGCAAGCGCCCTCTGGTGTCCCTTTTTTACAAACTCCCTAATCCCATCATAAGTGTCCTGTCTCCAAGACCTTATCTAATCCTAATTACTTCCCAAAGGCCGGCTCTCTTGAATTACCATCATATTGGGGGTTAGGGCTTCAACATATGAATTTTGGAGGGACATTAACATTCAGTCCATAATAGCAAATAAAATATGTTATTCCAACACAAAGAAATGGAAAAATGTTCCATGCTCCTGGATTGGAAGAATAAATATTGTGAAAATGTCTATGCTACCTAAAGCAATCTACACATTTAATGCAATTCCTATCAAAGTACCATCCATCTTTTTCAAAGAAATGGAACAAATAATTCTAAAATTTATATGGAACCAGAAAAGACCTCGAATAGCCAAAGAGATATTGAAAAAGAAAGCCAACGTTGGTGGCATCATAATTCCGGACTTTAAGCTCTATTACAAAGCTGTCACCATCAAGACAGCATGGTACTGGTACAAAAACAGACACATAGATCAATGGAACAGAATAGAGAGCCCAGAAATAGACCCTCAACTCTATGGCCAACTAATCTTCGACAAAGCAGGAAAGAATGTCCAATGGAAAAAAGACAGCCTCTTCAATAAATGGTGTTGGGAAAATTGGACAGCCACATGCAGAAAAATGAAATTGGACCATTGCCTTACACCACACACAAAAATAGACTCAAAATGGATGAAGGACCTCAATGTGCGAAAGGAATCCATCAAAATCCTTGAGGAAAATATAGGCAGCAACCTCTTCGACCTCAGCCGCAGCAACATCTTCCTAGGAACATCACCAAAGGCAAGGGAAGCAAGGGCAAAAATGAACTATTGGGATTTTATCAAGATCAAACGCTTTTGCACAGCAAAGGAAACAGTTAACAAAACCAAAAGACAACTTACAGAATGGGAGAAGATATTTGCAAACGACATATCAGATAAAGGACTAGTGTCCAAAATCTATAAAGAATTTAGGAAACTCAACACCCAAAGAACAAATAATCCAATCAAGAAATGGGCAGAGGACATGAACAGACATTTCTGCAAAGAAGACATCCAGATGGCCAACAGACACATGAAAAAGTGCTCCATATATCTCATCATCAGGGAAATACAAATCAAAACCACAATGAGATATCACCTCACACCAGTCAGAATGGCTAAAATCAACAAGTCAGGAAATGACAGATGCTGGCGAGGATGTGGAGAAAGGGGAACCCTCCTACACTGTTGGTGGGAATGCAAGCTGGTGCAACCACTCTGAAAAACAGCATGGAGGTTCCTCAAAATGTTGAAAATAGAACTGCCCTATGACCCAGCAATTGCACTACTGGTTATTTACCCTAAAGATACAAACATAGTGATCCAAAGGGGCACGTGCACCCGGATGTTTATAGCAGCAATGTCCACAATAGCCAAACTATGGAAAGAACCTAGATGTCCATCAACAGATGAATGGATAAAGAAGATGTGGTATATATACACAATGGAATACTATTCAGCCATCAAAAGAAATGAAATCTTGCCATTTGCGACAACATGGATGGAACTAGAGCATATCATGCTTAGCGAAATAAGTCAAGCGGAGAAAGACAACTATCATATAATCTCCCTGATATGAGGAAGTGGTGATGCAACAAGGGGGCTTAAGTTGGTAGGAGAAGAATAAACGAAACAAGATGGGATTGGGAGGGAGAAAAACCATAAGTGACTCTTAATCTCACAAAACAAACTGAGGGTTGCTGGGGGGAAGGGGGTTGGGAGAAGGGGGGCAGGGTTATGGGCATTGGGGAGGGTATGTGTTTTGGTGAGTGCTGTGAAGTGTGTAAACCTGGTGATTTATCCCCTGTACCCCTGGGGATAAAATATATGTTTATAAAAAATAAAAAATTAAGGGTGCCTGGGTGGCTCAGTGGGTTAAGCCGCTGTCTTTGGCTCAGGTCATGATCTCAGGGTCCTGGGATCGAGTCCCACGTCGGGCTCTCTGCTCAGCAGGGAGCCTGCTCCCTCTAGCTCTCTCTCTCTCTGCCTGCCTCTCCGTCTACTTGTGATCTCTCTCTGTCAAATAAATAAATTAAATCTTTAAAAAATTAATTAATTAATTAATTAATTAAAAATTAAAAAAAATATATGTTATTCCAGTTCTAGGTTAAAATGGAGTAAGTACACGCTACCCTGCCTTTCTCACTGAATATACCTATGAGACCTGGATGGAACCCGAGGAACAACTATTTGAAAAGCCTATAAATAGTAGCAGGTGAACCAGGAAAGAAGACCAGAATCCAAAGCACCACTAAATCAGCAGTGATATTTTTAAGATTTTATTTATTTATTTAAGAGAGAGAGAGAGAGAGCAAGAGAGAGATAGCACACAGGAGCAGGGGGAAGGGCAAAGCAAGAGGGAGAAGCAGACTTCCTCCAAGCAGGGAGCTCAATGTTGGGCCCGATCTCAAGACGCTGGGATCATGACCCGAGCCTAAGGCAGATGCTTCGCCGCCTGAGCCACCCAGGCACCCCCAGCAGTGGGTTTTCCATTCTGTTTTTTCCCCTACCAAAACCCCCTGGTCTAGATGTAAGGCAGCCTGAAATTCAGAATGGGTGCCAGGACAGAGAGAACTCCTGAGGGAAGCCCTCTAGTTCTAGTCTAGCTCATTTCCTGATGCTCAGAGAGTGTCAGGGAAATCTGTCATTTTTTGTTCTTTTGTTCTTTTTTGTTGTTGTTCTTTTTTCTCTTTTTCTTTTTTCTTTTTTGTTCTCTAGTACCCCAGGCCCCAGGAAATCCTGCCACCCCAGCAGTAGCAAGGACTCCAATGGCACTGGGGGCCCACAGGCACCAAAATCTCAGAGGGAGGGAAACTTTCCTCTGTGGAGAAGCTGTGCTCCTGGAGGGTGGGAAATCACAGTTGTTTTCTCTCGGTTCTATTGCTTGGCCCAGGGCATGGCACAGTCTCAGGAAGCATGCAGCAGAACAGGATAACTGAAGCACTAGCTTTCTGGTGATGGGAATAAAAGAGGAAGTCCAGGGAACCAGGAAGGACCAGAGATCATGGAGAAGGAGAAACTCAGGAAAGTAACATAAAGTTGATTATAAACTCCTAGGCTCCCCGACAAGCTCCCCAAGGCCAGAGCTGGGCCTAACCAGTATACCAAAGATTGTGACCAAACCAAAAATGAGCTACCACACATGTCCCAGACTGATCACTGAGTAGTGGCACACATCAAAGATAGATCCAAATAGTACAGCAAATGCTTTGAAAACAGAATGGACATTGAAACCACAACTCACAGAATACTGGTTAGAATTTGCAGCTTGGCTCCATCCTCGGGCCGAGACCGGAGGGATGTTCCCTGCTCAGGAGGAGGGCGACAGGACGGTGTTTGTGGGGAATTTAGAGGCCCGAGTAAGGGAGGAGATTCTTTACGAGCTATTACTTCAGGTATCGTCGGCCGGGGGCGGCGGAGGGGCGGGCAGCGTCGAGCGGGAAGCACAGCCGGAGGGGCGGGGTGCACCTGGACCACCCGAAGCGCGGCCACCTTCCCGCGGCATCCTGTGCCCGGGTTTATAATTGTGTTCCGTTTGGGCACACCTGCCCCTAGGCTGGGCTGTTAACCAAAGTGACTATATGCAAAGACAGAGAAGGAAAGCCGAAGACTTTTGGATTTGTCTGCTTTAAACACCCTGAATCGGTGTCTTATGCCATAGCTTTGCTGAATGGAATTCGTTTATATGGAAGACCAATTAATGTACAGTATCGATTTGGGAGCTCTCGCTCTTCTGAACCAGCTAACCAAAGTTTTGAGAGCTGTGTTAAGATAAATTCACACAGCTACAGCAGATCGAAGAGAAGAAGAACAGCAATTCTGGAAACAGAAAAACAACCACTTTCTGAAAGGTAGGACCAGCGGAGAAGTGAATCCAAAGCAACGGGAAGATAGACCCCGGGGGGAGGGGCCGGCTCCCGGCAAGAGGCGGAGCAACGGCACACAAAATCAGGACTTTTAAAAGTCTGTTCCGCTGAGGGACATCGCTCCAGAGGCTACCCGGGGCAAAGCCCACACGGGGTCAGCGTGGCCTCAGGTCCCGCAGGGTCACAGAAGGATCGGGGGTGTCTGAGTGTCGCAGAGCTTGCGGGTATTGGAACGGGAAAGCCAGCTACAGAGACAGAGCCGACAGTAAGCTCGCAGCTCGGGGTGGCCTTGAACCGGTCGCAGGCTCGGTGAGCTCGAAGCGCGGCCGGAGGTCAGGCAGATGGGAGTAACTAGGCGCTGTTCTCTGAGGGCGCACTGAGGAGTGGGGCCCTGGGCTCTCGGCTCCTCCGGGCCGGAGACCAGGAGGCCGCCATTTGTATTCCCGTCCTCCGGAACTCTACGGAAAGCGCTCAGGGAACAAAAGCTCCTGAAAGCAAACCCAAGCAGATTACTCACCCTGGCCCCGGGTAAAAGCGATGCAATTCCGCCTGGGGCAAAGACACTTGAGAATCACTACAACAGGCCCCTCCCCCAGAAGATCAACAAGAAATCCAGCCGAGACCAAGTTCACCTACCAAAGAGTGCGGTTTCAATACCAAGGAGAGCAGCAGAATTCTAGAGGAGGAGAAAGCAAAGCACGGAACTCATGGCTTTTTCCCTGTGATTTTTTTTAGTCTTGCGGTTAATTTAATTTTTTTCTTTTTCATTTTTTTTTTTTTCGCCTTCGGGTAAATTTTTTTTTTTTAACTGTTACCTTTTTCTTTTTTAACGATTTTTTACTAGTTTATCTAATACATATATTTTTTCTTTTTTATATTTTTCTTAGGTGTTTTCTTTTTTTTTTTTAATTCTTTTCTTTTTTTTCCTCTTTTTTCTTTTTTTTTTTAATTTCTTCCTTTTTGAACTTCTTTTTATCCCCTTTCTCCCCCCTCACGATTTTGGATCTCTTCTAATTTGGTTAAAGCATATTTTCCTGGGGTTGTTGCCACCCTTTTAGTATTTTACTTGCCCCTTCATATACTCTTATCTGGACAAAATGACAAGATGGAAAAATTCAACACAAAAAAAAGAACAAGAGGCAGTACTGAAGCCTAGGGACCTAATCAATACAGACATTGGTAATATGTCAGATCTAGAGTTCAGAATGACAATTCTCAAGGTTCTAGCCGGGCTCGAAAAAGGCATGGAAGATATTAGAGAAACCCTCTCGAGAGATATAAAAGCCCTTTCTGGAGAAATAAAAGAACTAAAAACTAACCAAGTTGAAATCAAAAAAGCTATTAATGAGGTACAATCAAAAATGGAGGCTCTCACTGCTAGGATAAATGAGGCAGAAGAAAGAATTAGTGATATAGAAGACCAAATCACAGAGAATAAAGAAGCTGAGCAAAAGAGGGACAAACAGCTACTGGACCACGAGGGGAGAATTCGAGAGATAAGTGACACCATAAGACGAAACAACATTAGAATAATTGGGATTCCAGAAGAAGAAGAAAGAGAGAGGGGAGCAGAAGGTATACTGGAGAGAATTATTGGGGAGAATTTCCCCAATATGGCAAAGGGAACAAGCATCAAAATTCAGGAGGTTCAGAGAACGCCCCTCAAAATCAATAAGAATAGGCCCACACCCCGTCACCTAATAGTAAAATTTACAAGTCTCAGTGACAAAGAGAAAATCCTGAAAGCAGCCCGGGAAAAGAAGTCTGTAACATACAATGGTAAAAATATTAGATTGGCAGCTGACTTATCCACAGAGACCTGGCAGGCCAGAAAGAGCTGGCATGATATTTTCAGAGCACTAAATGAGAAAAACATGCAGCCCAGAATACTATATCCAGCTAGGCTATCATTGAAAATAGAAGGAGAGATTAAAAGCTTCCAGGACAAACAACAACTGAAAGAATTTGCAAACACCAAACCAGCTCTACAGGAAATCTTGAAAGGGGTCCTCTAAGCAAAGAGAGATCCTACAAGTGGTAGATCAGAAAGGAACAGAGACCATATACAGTAACAGCCACCTTACAGGCAATACAATGGCCCTAAATTCATATCTCTCAATAGTTACCCTGAATGTTAATGGGCTAAATGCCCCTGTCAAAAGACACAGGGTATCAGAATGGATAAAAAAACAAAACCCATCTATATGTTGCCTCCAAGAAACACATTTTAAGCCCGAAGACACCTCCAGATTTAAAGTGAGGGGGTGGAAAAGAATTTACCATGCTAATGGACATCAGAAGAAAGCAGGAGTGGCAATCCTTATATCAGATCAATTAGATTTTAAGCCAAAGACTATAATAAGAGATGAGGAAGGACACTATATCATACTCAAAGGGTCTGTCCAACAAGAAGATTTAACAATTTTAAATATCTATGCCCCCAACGTGGGAGCAGCCAACTATATAAACCAATTAATAACAAAATCAAAGAAACACATCAACAATAATACAATAATAGTAGGGGACTTTAACACTCCCCTCGCTGAAATGGACAGATCATCCAAGCAAAAGATCAGCAAGGAAATAAAGGCCTTAAACGACACACTGGACCAGATGGACATCACAGATATATTCAGAACATTTCATCCCAAAGCAACAGAATACACATTCTTCTCTAGTGCACATGGAACATTCTCCAGAATAGATCACATCCTCGGTCCTAAATCAGGACTCAACCGGTATCAAAAGATTGGGATCATTCCCTGCATATCTTCAGACCACAATGCTCTAAAGCTAGAACTCAACCACAAAAGGAAGTTTGAAAAGAACCAAAATACATGGAGACTAAACAGCATCCTTCTAAAGAATGAATGGGTCAACCGGGAAATTAAAGAAGAATTGAAAAAAATCATGGAAACAAATGATAATGAAAATACAATGGTTCAAAATCTGTGGGACACAACAAAGTCAGTCCTGAGAGGAAAATATATAGCGGTACAAGCCTTTCTCAAGAAACAAGAAAGGTCTCAGGTACACAATCTAACCCTACACCTAAAGGAGCTGGAAAAAGAACAAGAAAGAAACCCTAAGCCTAGCAGGAGAAGAGAAATCATAAAGATCAGAGCAGAAATCAATGAAATAGAAACCAAAAAAACAATAGAACAAATCAACGAAAGTAGGAGCTGGTTCTATGAAAGAATTAATAAAATTGATAAACCCCTGGCCCGACTTATCAAAAAGAAAAGAGAAAGGACCCAAATAAATAAAATCATGAATGAAAGAGGAGAGATCACAACTAACACCAAAGAAATACAAACTATTATAAGAACATACTATGAGCAACTCTACGGCAATAAATTTGACAATCTGGAAGAAATGGATGCATTCCTAGAAACATATAAACTACCACAACTGAACCAGGAAGAAATAGAAAGCCTGAACAGACCCATAACCAGTAAGGAGATTGAAACAGTCATTAAAAATCTCCAAACAAACAAAAGCCCAGGGCCAGACGGCTTCCCGGGGGAATTCTACCAAACATTTAAAGAAGAACTAATTCCTATTCTCCTGAAACTGTTCCAAAAAATAGAAATGGAAGGAAAACTTCCAAACTCATTTTATGAGGCCAGCATCACCTTGATCCCAAAACCAGGCAAGGATCCCACCAAAAAAGAGAGCTATAGACCAATATCCTTGATGAACACAGATGCGAAAATACTCAACAAAATACTAGCCAATAGGATTCAACAGTACATTAAAAAGATTATTCACCACGACCAAGTGGGATTTATTCCAGGGCTGCAAGGTTGGTTCAACATCCGCAAATCAGTCAATGTGATACAACACATCAATAAAAGAAAGAACAAGAACCATATGATACTCTCAATAGATGCTGAAAAAGCATTTGACAAAGTACAGCATCCCTTCCTGATCAAAACTCTTCAAAGTGTAGGGATAGAGGGCACATACCTCAATATCATCAAAGCCATCTATGAAAAACCCACCGCAAATATCATTCTCAATGGAGAAAAACTGAAAGCTTTTCCGCTAAGGTCAGGAACACGGCAGGGATGTCCATTATCACCACTGCTATTCAACATAGTACTAGAGGTCCTAGCCTCAGCAATCAGACAACAAAAGGAAATTAAAGGCATCCAAATCGGCAAAGAAGAAGTCAAATTATCACTCTTCGAGATGATATGATACTATATGTGGAAAACCCAAAAGACTCCACTCCAAAACTGCTAGAACTTATACAGGAATTCAGTAAAGTGTCAGGATATAAAATCAATGCACAGAAATCAGTTGCATTTCTCTACACCAACAGCAAGACAGAAGAAAGGGAAATTAAGGAGTCAATCCCATTTACAATTGCACCCAAAACCATAAGATACCTAGGAATAAACCTTACCAAAGAGACACAGAATCTATACTCAGAAAACTATAAAGTACTCATGAAAGAAATTGAGGAAGACACAAAGAAATGGAAAAATGTTCCATGCTCCTGGATTGGAAGAATAAATATTGTGAAAATGTCTATGTTACCTAAAGCAATCTACACATTTAATGCAATTCCTATCAAAGTACCATCCATCTTTTTCAAAGAAATGGAACAAATAATTCTAAAATTTATATGGAACCAGAAAAGACCTCAAATAGCTAAAGGGATATTGAAAAAGAAAGCCAACGTTGGTGGCATCACAATCCCGGACTTCAAGCTCTATTACAAAGCTGTCATCATCAAGACAGCATGGTACTGGCACAAAAACAGACCCATAGATCAATGGAACAGAATAGAGAGCCCAGAAATAGACTCTCAACTCTATGGTCAACTAATCTTCGACAAAGCAGGAAAGAATGTCCAATGGAAAAAAGACAGCCTCTTCAATAAATGGTGCTGGGAAAATTGGACAGCCACATGCAGAAAAATGAAATTGGACCATTTCCTTACACCACACACAAAAATAGACTCAAAATGGATGAAGGACCTCAATGTGCGAAAGGAATCCATCAAAATCCTTGAGGAGAACACGGGCAGCAACCTCTTCGACCTCAGCCGCAGCAACATCTTCCTAGGAACAACACAAAAGACAAGGGAAGCAAGGGCAAAAATGAACTATTGGGATTTCATCAAGATCAAAAGCTTTTGCACAGCAAAGGAAACAGTTAACAAAATCAAAAGACAACTGACAGAATGGGAGAAGATATTTGCAAACGACATATCAGATAAAGGACTAGTGTCCAGAATCTATAAAGAACTTAGCAAACTCAACACCCAAAGAACAAATAATCCAATCAAGAAATGGGCAGAGGACATGAACAGACATTTCTGCAAAGAAGACATCCAGATGGCCAACAGACACATGAAAAAGTGCTCCATATCACTCGGCATCAGGGAAATACAAATCAAAACCACAATGCGATATCACCTCACACCAGTCAGAATGGCTAAAATCAACAAGTCAGGAAATGACAGATGCTGGCGAGGATGCGGAGAAAGGGGAACCCTCCTACACTGTTGGTGGGAATGCAAGCTGGTGCAACCTCTCTGGAAAACGGCATGGAGGTTCCTCAAAATGTTGAAAATAGAACTGCCCTACGACCCAGCAATTGCACTATTGGGTATTTACCCTAAAGATACAAACATAGTGATCCAAAGGGGCACGTGTACTCGAATGTTTATAGCAGCAATGTCCACAATAGCCAAACTATGGAAAGAACCTAGATGTCCATCAACAGATGAATGGATCAAGAAGATGTGGTATATATACACAATGGAATACTATGCAGCCATCAAAAGAAATGAAATCTTGCCATTTGCGACAACATGGATGGAACTAGAGCATATCATGCTTAGCGAAATAAGTCAAGCGGAGAAAGACAACTATCATATGATCTCCCTGATATGAGGAAGTGGTGATGCAACATGGGGGCTTAAGTGGGTACGAGAAGAATAAATGAAAGAAGATGGGATTGGGAGGGAGACAAACCATAAGTGACTCTTAATCTCACAAAACAAACTGAGGGTTGCTGGGGGGAGGGGGTTTGGGAGAAGGGGGTGGTATTATGGACATTGGGGAGGGTATGTGTTTTGGTGAGTGCTGTGAAGTGTGTAAACCTGGTGATTCACAGACCTGTACCCCTGGGGATAAAAATATATGTTTATAAAAATAAAAAAAAAATTATATTAAAAAAAAAAAAGAATTTGCAGCTTGAATGCAACTACCTCTATTGCCTGCTAGAACCAAAAATACCAATATCCTGCATAGGATTTAAGCAAAACCCAGAGTCGTATAATATTCTAAATGTCTGGGATACAATTCAAAATTATTCAGCGTATATAGAACCAGGAAAAGCTCAACTCACATGTGAAAAGACAGTAACAGAGGTCTATGAACACACGATAGAGATGCTCGAATTAACTAACCAAGGCTGTAAAGCAGTTATTGTAAGAGGGTACCAAGGAGTAAGGGGAAATATTCTTAAATACAGAGAAACAGAAGATTAAAAACAACAAAATTAAAGTTTTATACCTGAAAAATACAATAACCAAAATAAAGAACTCATGGGAGGGACTCAATCCCAGAATGGAGATAACACAGGAAACAGTCAGTGAATCTGATGATAATTCAACAGAAATTATTTGATCTGAACAATGAAGAGAAAAAAAAAAATGGGAAGAAAATGCACAGTACCTCTGAGACCTTGGGACAAAACCAAAAGATCTAATATTCA
The DNA here is from genome assembly GCF_964662115.1 of Mustela nivalis. Classification (NCBI taxonomy): domain Eukaryota; kingdom Metazoa; phylum Chordata; class Mammalia; order Carnivora; family Mustelidae; genus Mustela; species Mustela nivalis. The sequence goes on from NC_139021.1 coordinate 113,699,983, forward strand.
TGTTACTGGATATCTAGAAGAGGAATAGAAAGAATACAATACAGTAAAACATATTGGAAAAAAATGATTAAAAATTTTCCAAATTTGCTGAAAAATATAAATTACAGATTCAAGAAACCCAGTGAACCCTAAACATGATAAACCCTAAAGAAATCCATGCCCAAACACAGCAAAATCAAATTGCTAATAACTGAAGACAAAAAAAAAAAAATATATCATGGAAGCTGGCAGGAAAATAAAATGACACATTACTTAGAAGTCAACAACAATCCAATGACTACAGGTTGCTCATCAGAAACCATGGACGGGAGAATAAAATGGAACAACTTAAAGTGCTGGGGAAAAATAAAAACAAAACAAAACAAAACAAACAAAAAAATCAACCCTTCAACCCAGAGCTCAAAATCCAGGAAAAATATTCTTCATAAGTGAAGCTGAAATAACCACATTGTCAGTCAGGGAAGGAAAACAAAGAGAATGTATTGCCAGCAGACCTGTGCTAAAGAATTGCTAAAGGAAGGGGCCCCTGGGTGGCTCGGTGGGTTAGGCCTCTGCCTTCGGCTCAGGTCATGATCCCAGGGTTCTGGAATCGAGTCCTGCATTGGGTTCTCTGCTCAGCAGGGAACGGGCTCCCTCCCCCACCACCACCTGCCTCTCTGCCTACTTATGATCTCTGTCTGTTAAATGAATGAATAAAGTCTTAAAAAAAGAAAACAGAATTTCTAAAGGACTTCCTTTAGATAGAAGGGAAACTATACCATTAAAAAAAAAAACCCTGAGGGGCGCCTGGGTGGCTCAGTGGATTAAGCCGCTGCCTTCGGCTCAGGTCATGATCTCAGGGTCCTGGGGTCGAGTCCCGCATCGGGCTCTCTACTCGGCAGGGAGCCTGCTTCCCTCTCTCTCTCTCTGGCTGCCTCTCTGTCTACTTGTGATTTCTCTCTGTCAAATAAATAAATCTTTAAAAAAAAAAAAAAAAAAACCCTGAAACATCAGGAATAGAGGAGGAACAACATAAATGGTAAATATCTAGACTATTCTTCTCTTGAGTTCCTTAAAATATGTTTCATGTTTGAAAGCAAAAATGGCAACATGTCTGATGAAATTTTCAATGTATATAAATGCGGTACATAAGACAACTGCAACACAGAGCATAAAGGGATCTACATGAAATGATGGCAAGACCTCCATATTACACCCGAAATGGTAACATAGATTGGTTCTATGTGGATTATGGAAAATCAAACATTTATATTTTAATCCCAAGAGCTATGAAAACATTTTTTAGGGGGGTATGGAGAGGGTGGCTGAGTGATGGACATTGGGGAGGGTATGTGATATGGTGAGTGCTGTGAAGTGTGTAAGCCTGACAATTCACAAACCTGTAACTCTAGGGCAAATAATACATTATATGTTAATAAAAATAATTAATTGAAAAAAAAAACATTTTTCACGAAGATATATAGTGAAAAACACAGTAAGTAAAACAGAATACTAAAAAAACATTCAAATGTCCCAAAAGAAGGCAGTAAAGAGAAAACACAGAAATGAGGGGGAAATTTTAAAAAAGGAAACCAACAGAAAACAAGTAAATATATCAAATCTCCAAATATACCAACAATTACATTAAATAGAAATGGTTTTAAATAAAGCAATTAAAACCCACAAATTGGCAGAGTGGGTACAAAGGACATGATGCAGCTATGTATTGCCTGTAAAAATCTGAATTCAAATATATTAATATAGGTTAAAAATAAAAGGATGGAAGAATAGATGCCATACAAACACTAACCAAAACAAGGTAGAGTAGCTATATTAATATCAAAGTAGACCACAGAGCCAAAAAATAAATAAAAAACAACCAAAAAAAACCACAAACAGATTACAAGCATTATAAAATACATGGATTAAAAGCAGATAGAACTGAAAGGAGAAACAGACAAATCCACATTTATATTTGGAAACTTCAACATTCCTCTTTCAGTAATGAATAGAACTAGTAATAAAGTTGGCAATAATATAGAAGAATCAAACAATACCAGTAACCCACTGGATTCAACAGATATTTTCAGATTACTCAACAATAGCAGAACACATATTATTTTAAATGTACATGGAACATTCAGCAAGACAGACGATATCCTGGATCATAATATAGCCTAAAAAATATGTGAAAGAATTGTAATCATACAAATTATACCCTCCAATCATCATGGATTTATTTTTTTAATTAATTTATTTATTTGACAGACAAAGATCACAAGTAGGCAGAGAGGCAGGCAGAGAGAGAGGAAGGGAAGCAGGCTCCCTGCTGAGCAGAGAGCCTGATGTGGGGTTTGATCCCAGGACCCTGGGATCATGACCTGAGCCAAAGGCAGAGGCTTTAACCCACTGAGCCACCCAGGCGCCCCCCAATCATCATTGATTTAAATTAGGATAAAATAACAAAAAAAAAGAAAGAAAAGAAAAATCTAACGTGTAAAAACACCCTTCTAAATAATCTATGGTCAAAGAGGAAGTCAAAAGGGAAATGTGAAAGTATTTTGAATTGAACAAAAATGAAAATACACCAATCAAAATTTATAGGATTCAGCCAAAATAGTGCAAAAGGGAAAATTACAGTATTAAATGCTTAGACTTAAAAAAAAAAATCTCAGGGGCGCCTGGGTGGCTCAGTGGGTTAAGCCGCTGCCTTCGGCTCAGGTCATGATCCCAGGGTCCTGGGATCAAGCCCCACATCGGGCTCTCTGCTCAGCCGCGAGCCTGCTTCCTCCTCTCTCTCTGCCTGCTTGTGATCTCTCTCTGTCGAATAAATAAATAAAATCTTTCAAAAAAAAAAAAGATTAAAAAAAATCTCAAATACTTATCTTCAAAACAAAACAAAACAAACAAAATACAAGGGGTGCCTGAGTGGCTTAGCTAAGCATCTGACTTTGGCTCAGATTATGATCTCAGGGTCCTGGGATCAAGCCCCACATCTTTCTCTAAACTCAGCATAGAGTCTCCTGGAGATTGTTTCCCTTTGCCTTTCCCTTTGCTTCTCCCCTGCTCGCACCAAGACTCTCTCTCTAAAATCAATAAACAAAATCTTAAAACAAAACCAAAAAAGGAGCAAAATAGAACTAAATCGAGCAGAATAGAAGAAATAAAAAAGCTATGAGCAAAAAAAAAAATAAATAAATGAAATTGAAAATAAAAAATTAATAGAAAAAAATAATGAAATAAAAAACATCTTTTGTGGGGCACCTGTGTGGCTCAGTGGGTTAAGTGTGTCTGCCTTTAGCTCAGGTCATGATCCCAGGGTTCTGAGACTGAGCCCCACATTGAGCCCCACATTGAGCTCTGTGGGGAGTCTGCTTCTCCCTCTGCCCCTCCCCCTGCGTGTGTTCTCTCTCAAATGAATAAAATCTTAAAAAAAAAAAACCTGACCCTTTGAGATAAATGAAATTTATAAATCTTAACCAAAAAAGATATAAATTATCAATATCAGGAATCAAAAAAAGGAAATCACTGTAGACCCTGTAGATATTACAAGGGTACTAAGGGAACACAGTATCTTAAAACACATCAAGACAACTTATGTAGAATGAACAATTGTTAAGAGCAAACTACCAAAACTCATCAAAGAGAAAATAGACAACCTAAAGAATCCTATAGCTGCAAGGACATTTTTTAAAAACCTTTCAATATAATTTCCCAGGCCTAGGATGGTTACACTGTAGAATTCAATAGATATATAATGATGAAAGGATACCAATTCTATATAAACTATTCCAAAAATAGAAGAGGATAGAACACTTCCTAACCTATTTTTATAAAACCAGCATTGCCCTGATACCAAAACCAGACTAAGGCAATTAAAAATAAATAAATAAATAAATAAAACTATAGGTTAATATCTCTCATAAACGCTGACATAAAAGTCAAACAAAATCTTATCAAATTGAACACTGAAGTATTCTTTAAAATTATATGCTTCAACCAAGCAGGGCTTATCCTGAAAAGGCAAAGCTGCTTCAATATTTAAAAAAATCAACTAATGTAATCTATTATATTAACAGACTAAAGAAGAGAAGATACATAACCATATCGATTGATGCAGAAATAGCACTTGAAAAATTTCACCATCCACTTAAGATTTTTTAAAAAATTGTCAGCTAACTAAGAAAGAAGGGAACTTCCTCATCCTCATAGAAGTCACATACAAAAAGCTAACATCTAATATCATACTTAGTGATGTAAGACTGACTACTTTCCCCTTCAGATCAGGAGCAAGGCAAAGATGTTCCTTCTCACCATCGCTATTTAACAAAAGCTCCTAGCCCATATGATAAGGCAAGAATAAGAGATAAAAGGCATGCACATTGAAAGGGAGAAATGAAAATGTCCCTACTTGCAGATGACATGATTGAAACCAAAAGTGACCCAAAAAACTCCACCTAGAACTGAGTTAAGGAAGGTCACAGGAGATAAGGTAAAAACACAAAAATAATCTTATCTATATACCAGCAATGAACAACTGAAACTGATTTTTTTTAAATCATTAGAATAGCTCCAAAATTATTTAAATACTTAAGAATAGATTTAACAAGACATAAGCAGGATCTCTGTGCTAAAACTACAAAACACTAATAAAAATAAATAAATAAATAAATCTATTTGGGGACAAGAAAACTTAACTCCCCAAGCTGATGCACAGATTTAACTCAATTCTATTAAATATCCCAGCAGAATTTTTGTGGAGACAGCCAAGCTGATCCTAAAATTAACACAGAAATTCAGAAGAACTAGAAAAAGACAAAAATAAGTTTGAAAAAGGAGAAAAAAGTTGGAGGAATCATACTATCTGATTTTTAATTTATGCTATAAAGTTAGATTAACAGGACAGTGTGGTCATGGTGAAGGGATAGTTACGTAGATCAGACAACAACTCAATGGAACAGAACTGAGAACCCAGAAATATGCCCTCACAAATATGGCCAACTGATTTTTGACAAAGCTCCAAAGGATAGTCTTTTCCACAAAATGTGTTAGACATCCGTATACTTAAAAATGAAAATCTCACACTTTATACAAATAAGAACTCAAGATGTATCATAGGTCTAAATGTAAAATATAAAAATTACAGAAGAACCTTTAGAGAGAGTCTCCATGATCTGGGGTATGGCAAAGACTTCTCACACATGACACCAAAAACATGATCCATAAATGAAAAAATGTGACAAATCGGACTTGATCAAAATTTAAAACTTTACGAAAGACACTAGTAAGAGCATAAGAAGTTACAGACTAGAAGAAAACATTTGCAAATCAAATACTGACAAAGGCCTTGTATCTAGAACACATAAAGAATCCTCAAAGCCCATCAGTAAGAAAACAACCTAATTGTAAAATGAGCCAAAGACATGAACAGGTGTTTTGCCAAAGTAGATAACTGCATGGCAAATAAGCTCATGAAAAAATGTGAGTATCTTTAGTCATTAAAGGAAATGCCAATTAAAACCACAATTAGATACCTATGAGAATACTTAAAAAATACAGTTGACATCAAATTCTGGTGAGGATGCAGAACAAATGGAACGAATATACATTCTTGTGGCAGTGCAAAATGGTCCAGCTACTGTGGAAAACAGTTGAGCAGTTTGTAATAAAGTTGAAAATCTCTTATCATATGACCTAGCAATTCCACTCCTCAGTATATATCCTAAGGAAATGAAAACCTCTGTTCACACAAAAACCTACACACAGATGTTTACAGCAGCTCTCAGCATAATTACCAAAAACTGGCAACAACCTAAACGTCCTTCAGTGCTCGAATGAACAAACTGTAGTACAATGGACACCTACTCAGCAATGAAAAACGAATGAATTGACGTATGCAGCATCTTGGATGAGTCTCGAAGGCATGCATGAATAAAAAAAGCCAGGCTCAAAGGCTACATACTGCATGATTTAATTGCTACGTCATTCTCGTAAGACAAACCTACAGTGATGGCTGTGTGCATGCTGAGCAACACCACAGCCATCGCTGAGGCCTGGGCTCGCCTGGACCACAAGTTTGACCTGATGTATGCCAAGCGTGCCTTTGTTCACTGGTATGTGGGGGAGGGCATGGAGGAAGGGGAGTTTTCTGAGGCCCGTGAGGACATGGCTGCCCTTGAGAAGGATTATGAGGAGGTCGAAGTGGATAGTGCTGAGGGAGAGGATGAGGGTGAAGAGTATTAGGCTGTCTGCTATGATTTTTACACTCCGTTGTCTTGGGACTGTCTTTTTTCTGTTCTGGAAGCTGTCTGTCCATGGCCCTAACTTGTCAATAAAAGTGATATTTCCATTTTAAATAAAAAAAAAAAAAAAAAAAAGACAAACCTACAGTGATGTAGAACAGATCCATGGTTGCCAGGGGCTGAGGAGCTAATTAGGAAGGAGTCACACAAGGTGGTTTTTTAGGAGAATGAAATTGTTATGTGTCTTGATTGTAGTGATGGTTGTATGAACATATTGTATCAGAATTCAGAAAACTATATACACACACACATATGCACAATTTTACCGTATGTTAGTTTAAAATAAATCTCAAATAGGATATATTGTTACAATATTTGAAAACAATTTTTATTAGGATAACAGCAAGATTCAGAGGTAACCACTAAGATTCAATAACATGTAATATTTCTTTCAATCCTGACAGAATGTGATTCCTTGAAATTATATCCTCCTAAAAATATATCTAGATCTTCCTTAACCATTTCTATAACACTGGAGCAGTTGTCCTTATCAAAGGAAGAATGCATATGTCTTATCTTTCTTAATGTTGGTTTGTTACTTCAGTGAGAGAGATGTGTCCCAAGATTAGCACACCACTCAGTATGTCAACAGTCAATGAAATTAACAGTGAACTGTACCATGTAGAAAAGGGATGGAATTTCTTACTCTTGAATTAACTTCCCAGAGAACGAGATTTTAAAATCTTCTTAAAAAAAAAAAAAAAAAAAAGGTAGGGCGCCTGGGGGGCTCAGTCATTAAGTGTCTGTCTGCCTTCAGCTCAGGTCATGATCCCAGGGTCCTGGGACTGAGCCCTGCATCAGGCTCCTTGCTCAGTGGGAAGCCTGCTTTTCCCTCTCCCACTCCCCCTGCTTATGTTCCCTCTCTCGCTGTTTCTCTCTCTGTGTCAAACAAATAATTTTTTTTTTAAGAGGTAAAATTTATTTTCTGTTAAGGAAAGTACCAAGGGAACTCATAGGTAGAAATAAATCTATGTCTTTACTCCTGCACGCTTCCTCTACAGCTCTCAATTAAAACATGATTCATAAGAATCTATGTGAGTGTTTTCAGAATTTGTCATAGTAATCTCTCACCAACTGGAGGTGCTGATAGGTGCGTTCCTGAAAAGTGTCTTGTTAACTGAGACCTTCATTGGCAAGTTCAAGGTTTCATAGAAAATAGGGAATTTACAAGAGCATGAAACAATCATACTGGTAATAAAGCAGAAAAGACGCCTTTCCCTCAGTTGCCCATGAGCTCAAATCTGCTGTGGAAGATGGGGTTTATTTTACATTAACCACACTTCTTTTTTAAAAAAGTTCTTGATATAGGCCTTAGTATATTGGTATTTAATGCCTTCTTGCATTTGCTTTCTCTCTAGTACCATTTTTGCAAGCCTTGGCAACATTCTTAGTAGCCAGCTGGTCTTTCCACAAAAGAAGGGCATGGTTTCTCCAGGCCTGCCCTCCTACTGTTATTCTCTACTTGTCATACATGAACAGGGTAGAGAAAAGCAGACCTCCTCCATCTTTACCATCTGACCTTAAGACTGGGATAGGGATGGAGATGAGGGTAGGGATAACTGTGGCTAAGTCCTTGAACTTAAAGGAACTGAACTCTTCCAGACATACAGTGATCAATTATCTTATAGTTCAAGCATACAAATGTGAAACCACATTGTGACCCAACTATGACTGGTGGAATGGGGGCCGGCAAATCTTCTTGGAAACCTTCATCACTTAATATTTTAAACTATACTCCCAAACCTAGCAAACCTATTCAAATTTAGCCTTCATTTGTTGGGTCCAAGGGGGGAAGAAATTCAAAGAAGTTGCTTCACACTCAGGTCAGAGAGAATCACAGAATCACGGAATGACGAAGCCTGTAGAACTAGCTCAGTTCTAGAAGTGGTGACCCAGAAAAGTTATCCAACACAGGACAGGCCACAGAGCGGGCTCTTTCATTTAGTATTATCAGAATTTCTCAAATACTATACTCAATAATCTGCATCTTGCATGCTTGAAACTATTTCGCGAGAGGCCGTTTTTGTACCTGACACTCTGAACTTGGCAATACTTTCCTGTGTTGGGTACAGAGACAGAATTTGGAGACGGTCATTAAAACAAAATACCCTAGACCCCCACCTTCCTATCAGATGAGGAAGAATGTTCCCAGAGAGGTTTCTGGTTGTCTCCTGGTTTTGCTACATGTGCAAGTTCACATGCTGGAAACGTTTATGATTCACTTAACTGAAGAAACAGGATGACTTACTCTTTCCCCTTGCCCCACTTCAAAAAAAAAGAACAATTAATGTATTTCATGACTTTAGACACCACTCAAACTGTTTCCTTGTCTACCTCCAAGAGTTCTAGGAAAGGAGTGGGGGGAGGCTCCTTAAACACTAGCCCATGAGGACAACATGATAACAGACTATGGAAAGCCGGTCCATCTAGCCCAAGTGGGACTGAATGATGGACAGATTGGAATGTGGAAGGTGGAACACTGTCCAGCTTGAGATTCAAGATCATCTAGACAAAATTCTCATGTTGCTTTCAGCCGAACAGAATCCTTAGCATATCTTCTGCTTTGTGCACAACACCATGGTGGGGTGGGGGAACACTGCTGGAGGGTCAATCTCTTTGTCTCCTTTCCTTAATTGTCCCCTGTGTGCTCCCCCACATATATACACCATCTACCTGAGAACATAGGAGACATAAAGAAACAGGTATGGGCCATGCCTCTGGTACTGGCCTCGTTCAACACTGACAGCTCTCAGAATGGCTCTGGAATTTAAACTTAATCAGTGGTGGACTGGAAAGGAGAAAAGTGTATGCAACTCTATCAGGTATAGTGTTCTGAAGTTGAATGCATCTTTGAGCACAGCCGACTTAATTTGTTTCCTGTACTTCTGTGACTCAAGTTACAGGCTTTTCTTTCTTTCTTTTCTTACTTTCACCTTTGTTTTGTTTTTCTGGTTCCAGAAACACTGACAATAAAAAGATGAGAAGGGTGATTTTAATGTTAGCTTGACAGTACACTATTGTGGGGCCTCTCTAGGGTGAAAGAAGAAGGTCTAGTATAATCTCCCTCTTAAGCATCTAAAATCAGCGAGGTTTGACCTTATCTTTGCTTTTGAAAGCCACGTACTCTGTCTCTAAACAGGATATAGCATTTCTTTTGCTCAGGAAAACTCCCTCAATTTTAGAAGCATTTCCATGAGTTGTACATAGTTAATTTTTTTAAATATGTTGTGCTCAGATAAATTATTATAATAATTATAATAAAATATGTTTATAACTATATTATAAATTTATATAATAAAATTTATATATAATTTACATATATACTATAAATAAATTATAAATATAAAAATATTTACAATTAAAATTATTATAAAATTAAATTTTATACAAAGAATAGCAGCTCTGATATTATGATAGTTCCCAAGTGTACTAAGAAAGCTGTAGTTTGCAAAGAAAAGATAAGAGAGGCACATCTCTCGACCTCTAAAATCTCTAATCTGGCTCAACATCCCACCTTCACCCACTGAACCCATCTCTTTCTTGTGCACAACCTACCTAATAATCTAAGAGAGGAAGTTTTCCCTAAACGAATAATAAATGGGAATGAAATACAGGATAAACCTTTAGCTTTAAAAAAAATCAATATCCCTGTGAGGACTTGCATTTTTATAAGATGTTTTAGTCTTTAGAACTCCATGAAAGCAGAACTGTAAGCTCGATAAATGGCTGTTATTAGACAGATGGGAACAGCAGCCAATGTCAATAATGGTCTTCAGTGAACTGAGAAATATCCAGATAGCTATGTTCATGGATGGATCAATATTTTAAATTTAATTGTTGGTGGCCCTAAGGATGGAATCTTATAGGTTTTATATAACTATCAAAAATGGTTTATTGACTACTAATCAGTAAGAGTCAGCCAGAGGGCTGTATTAAGATTGAGAATGAGAGAAGCAAGAGGTCAAAGAGAGAGGCATGATCTCTTCACCAGTCAGTGGAAACACTGCCAAACAAGATGCTATGGTTAGAACCTCGAGAGGTGAAGTCTTCATGCAAATATTGTGGAGATGGGAAGGAATCTTTGTCCTTACAGACTTCTGGAAAGGAAGGAACATCATTTCATTGTATTAAAAACATCAGTATTAAAGACATCAGTGTTACAGTGCATTTTTATTGAGTACTTGCTAAGTGCCAGGCATAGAGCTCAACACCTTCCTGACACTGTCTCATTTAATTTTCAATGCAACTCCATGGCATGCATATTGCTCCCATACTAAAGATGGGGAAGTTGAGGCTTAGTAAGCTTAATAAATGGCCCAGAGGTCATAGAGCTAGTAAAAAAAAAAAAAAAAGATGATGCATTCAAACCCAGTTCTGTTGGACTGCAGTATATATGGTGTGTTTTTTTTTTTTTAAAGATTTTATTTATTTAAATGACAAAGTCAGTGAGAAAGAGAATACAAACAGGCGGAGTGAGAGAGGGATAAGGAAGCATCTCACCAAGCAGGGAGCCCAATGTGGGGCTCATTCCCAGGACCCTGGGATCAAGACCTGAGCTGAAGGCAGACGCTTAATGACTGAGCCACCCAGGCACCCCTGCAGTGTCCATGTTCTCAAATCCTATAAGTACCAAGGATGGAACTGCTCTCTGGTGGACACATCAGGAATGGACCTATCACAACAGGGCAATAATATTCCTATGGTCAGTAAAAAGACTTGATTCCACATCTCCTATCCTTGAGCCATACATCTTTCCTTCCTTTTTCTCCCTTGGTCAGGTTAAACCTATAAGAATGGAGCCTAAAAAGCCCCATTAGATATGTCAGATTTGGGGGGGATTGGTTAATTAAAACATCCATTGAGAGTGGAAGGATGGATGAAATAGGTGAAGGGGATTAAACTTCTGTTTTTAACATAAGTAGGACATGGGGATGAAGGTATGGCACAGGAAATATAGTCAACAATATTGTAATGACCTTGTATGGTGACAGATGGTGACTATGCTTACTGCAGTGAGCACGGTGGAATGTATAAAGTTGTGGAATCACTATGTTGGACACCTGAAACTAATATAACGTTTGTGTGTCAATTACATTTACGTAAATAAAGAAGTATTTGTTAAGCCCCTCCTATGTCCCAGGCATCCTTTCTCCTCAAGAAGTTCACATCAGATAAAAGAATACAGAAACTTACACCCCAATTAGAATTCTGTGACATGAACCCTGTGTTGGTTCTCAATAGGGTGAATTACGAGGGCAAACAGAATAGACACAGATTTTGGTGGTTTTTGTGCTTAGAAAAGGTGATCTCAAATATTTCTCCTCCATTTTAGTTTCATGGAAGTTTCAGGGTTATGACTTACTCACACTAATAGAGAAAAGGAAGGGAAAGGGGGTTTTACGCAATCTTGATTTTTAGAATGTTAAGTACCAGCACACATTCTTTTCCAAATACTTTCAAGGGCATTTTCCTCGAATCAGGTAAACGAGAGCAAGCAAGTGGCCTACTTACAGCAATAAGTGCTCCAGGTCATAAAGCATGGGAAGCCAACTGCATCCTGGAAACCACAGCATCTGGTCCTGTTTTACGCTTCATCTATCAATCTGCTGTTACAGAAATTGAGAATCAATGTTTCAACTACTGTTCCTTCCATTTTGGCTGATGAATTCACATCTTTGTCATTCTCACCCAATCCCATGCATCCCCTCTCCCATTGAAGAAAAGCATATGGAAGGTATTTATGAAGGTCCTAAATGAATCCTAGGGAGATTACTCTTTCATCTACGCTTTAAAACTTTTGCTAATGAGTCTATAGTGGGATTAGCCCCCTTCCCAAGCAATTCCCGTTTGATCCTTCCTGACTTTCCGCAGATAGTATCACTCGAGCAGTATATTTTTAGTACTGTATTAAAGCTAAACAACAAAACATTGCAGATTTAAAATATCCAAGTTCTAGACAATCTTTATTGCTAGCATAAACTGTAAAAAAGTCCAGTTGGCAGTAGTGCTTAAGAAAAAGGACTATGCAGCGATGTAAGACGGTGGCTTAGTGTGACCCTAATAACATTAGGAAATTACACATGCCTACATTTTAAATTATGTGTAAATTTTTTAAATGAAGAAGCAAGAAAAGTAAATTTGAAACATGTTCTTTGAACTTTGCTATATTGCATCTGTTGGCTCTCTGTGCTTTTTATAAAATGGAGCTATCAATTCATCTTTCCACTCCTTCCATTCTGTTGAAATTTTAATTTTCCATTACTTTTGCCTCTGTGCCATCTTATTCTTTCTATTGGAGCTTCAAGCACTTAATGTCAGTCTTTCTTGGTGCTTTTCTGGCTTCAGGTACAGCTTCCTATTCTGGCTTCACTTTTCCTTCTCCAACCCTCCTATTTAACTTGTCAAAACAATAATGAAGATTATTCTTTCTGATGAAATATTTTTAAAAAAACCAAGGCTACCAAGTGCCTATTGTACTGGTATAATTACTGCTATGTAATTCTACAAATTTGTTGAAATTCTGCTCTTTCTACATCACTGCCAAGAGAATCATTTCTAACGAGTAACAAGTAGGGTCCGGTGTAGTGTGCCTAGTTACCCAACAATTTCGGATTTTTCCTTCCAAAGAGATTTTATTCTGAATCTCAATGTGAGACACCCTTGCCTTGATTTTTTTAATATACACCAGCTGACTTAATGGTTCAGCTGGCCAGACAGGCTTTTGGAGATGAAACACAGAGGTTTTTGTAAAAACACATCTAAAATCCTCACTGACTAGGGTAGTTTTTCAAAATGTGACCCCAAACTACCTACATCCAAACCATCTTAGATGCTTACTCAAAATTCAAATCCTCAAAACCTAGAGCAGTCATTTACTCCCATTTAGGAGCATCTAAAGCTATAACGTAGGAATCTCCATTTTTGCCAAGTTGTCCAAGTGAACAGACCCACAATGAAATCTGAGAACCCCTAATACAAGGAATCCCTTCCCCTTCAGGGTCCAGTGCAGAGATTCACCTTGGCTGCAGAGCAAATTAATCACACTCCCAACCGACTAACAAATGTAAGGGATAATTCAGTTCCAAGTAGCAAGAACTGCCATGAACTGTTTTAGGAAGCATTGGTAAAAACAAAAACAAAACAAAAAACAAACAACCCCACCCAAAAAAACAGAAACCAAAAAAACCCTCAAAACCCAACATTCTATAATAAATGTAATAATCATTTTTAATATCTTGACTCTAACATTCACAGTGGGAAGGCCCAGAAAGTCTACAAAAAAGTCCATTGTTATAATTTCCTGATTAATATTATACACAATGAATTATTTATTGGGCCCCTACTGTGGGCCAAATATGGTGTTTTGTGCTGCCAGGAATTATATAAAGCTATCCTGGGATGAAAAGCATATGTTCACTCCATTCTATTCTGGAAGAACTTAGCTGACTTAGTGATAGCTGGAAATGAACATGCATGGTATGTGAGAAGACAGTAATTTGTGTCTTAGGACCCAGACATAAGAGCTTTCTTGAGAATTTGCTAAATGAAAATTAGATCCAAAAGGTACAGGTGCAGGTACTTGGTTTATAGCCAAACCACTGGAAAAGAAATGAGCAGGGAATTTATTTGGGGGCATGCAGACTCTTGCATATTTTACCCAACAACTTCCTGTACAATCATAGTCCAGGTGAATTGAGACTAAATGCAATCATATCAGGAGTTCCACCTCTAGAATCCATGTAAGATGTCCTTAATAGATCAACTCCTCATGGTTTGCCTAAGACTTTATCTGTTTTAGCAACCAAAGTCCTACAGTCCAAAAACCCACTTAGGGGGTAGACTGAGTAGACTGGCCACCCTGGTCCTCGGCATAAGGTCCTTAGTTGCTGCATTTTCAATAAGCAAATAATGGAAGTCCATTACCGTCTTGAATTTCTCAGCTCACTTTCCTTACTTGTGAGCCTATCCTAGTCACGTAAAGTTCTTTCCCTCAGTAATCTCTGCCTTTTAGCTCTGTCAATTCCTGTTCCCAGGAGCATCCCAATGACTCAGACTGAGGATAATCTCAGGGAACCAATGGAGAGTCTCTTCCAAGTCTACTTCCAAGACTATTGAGCAACCATGGTTTTGTTTTGGTTTGGTTTGGTGAACACTGTCCTGATCTCATAACCATCCTGTTCTTCCCAAAGTTCTATAAACTCTCTAAACGAGTCTAGTTCTCTTAAACCTAGCTTCGTATCATTCAGTATTAAATTCCATTCTGATTCTTGTTAATGAATCCAATCATAGTTTTAAAAATATTTACACATGTCTGCCATCCCATCCTCACCCTTTAAAGACTTACGATTTGGTCATTTCATGATCTTTCAACTGGACTTAAAGAGAACTGGTATTAAATTATTATCTCAAAGAGAAAGTGTAAAGGGTAGGGTCTGAATCAAATTTGGTTCCAGTAACATTTGCCACTTAGTTGCACAAACTTAGGAAAGTTTCTCTCCCCAAGTCTCAAAATCTGCTCATCTAGAAAAACAGAAAATCATGACTACTTAAGAGGACTGCTTTTTGGAGGAATTTAGGTTATGGATGTGAAACACACAGAAACAGATCGCGGGACCACCTGGCAGGGATTCAATAAACTGTAACTATTAACCTTACTACGGCACCATAAGCTTGTAAAAAGGGCAGCATACATTAACTCCCACAATCAGGCCACAGGATTTTAGACATCAAAGACGATGTCTAAAGCAGAAAGGCACAAACTGCCTTCCCGAGCAGGGTAGTCTTGACGCCTCTACCTGGAGGAAGCGATGCTTCTTCTATCTGGAAACAGTGGCTAATATCATCTCGCCCCCTGGCAGTCTGTGTGTTCAAGAGGCGCTAGGCTTTCAGGTTTGCTCCCTTGGGACCTCTTGGGTCACGTCTCTCATTCTGGAAAGGGGAAGGTGTAGAAGAAAAAGGGAAGTCACTGAAATGCAAATCCTGCCACCAGATAACCTATTCCGTCCCGACTTGGCAGTCCTGCTTGGGTGGGCTGCAAAGTCCTTTCATGCGGCTTTCAAGCGCCACCCCCAGGTGTTTGTCAGAGCGGAGACGGGGAAGGAGGGTGAGCTCACCCTAGAAACTGAAAGGCAGATGGTGAGGGGTGGGGGGTGGCCATGCGCGTCAGCACTAGCTAAAGGACAGACTATTGGTGTGCACGCGGGGTGAGGGGCAAGGGTCGGGCGGAAGGCTCCAGGAGGAGTCAGGGGAGAACTCTGCGGGGACGCACGGCATTTCTTCGCACACTGGAGCAGGCTCCCCGATTTGTCAGCGTCGCGCCCGGAGCCCGCGATCTCGGCAGGGGACTCCTGTAATCGATTAGCGCCTTCCCCTATCCCATCCCAGGAGCTAAACTCAGAACCAAGGCGAGCGCTGCCCGCCGACGCACCTGCTTCGCGGAAAACCTCAGGCCCCTCCCGCCCCGCGTCCCCGCCCCCGCCTCGTCTGAAACCCGGAAGCGCGCCCCCTCCTCGCCGACGGCTGTGGTCGGCGCATGCTCCGTGCGAGGGGACGGGGGCAGGGCTCCCGCCGGAAGCACTCTCTCTCCGGCGACCTTTCCTTCCCGTGTGAGGCTGGTTGAGGGCTCCTGCCGCTTCAGCGTCCGCCCCGGGGTGAGTAGCGGGGTTCTCCCGGGCCTCGTGGGGCGGACGCGGGAACCCGCTGAGCTCCCTTGGGGACCGGCTGGGATCTGGGAGGCCGCGCGAGGAAGGTCACGGCGCCTTCCTCCCACGCCCGTCGTCCGTGCCGCCCCGGCTTCCCGCAGCCCTTGGTATCCCGCAGATTAACCTCCAAGGGCGTCCCGGGCCTCGCCTTGGCTTCCGGCCCGTCCTAGGCTCTTAGGTCTTCGTTAGCGTCGTCTCCTCCCCACACCCCCCACGACGTAGGCCATTTACGAGGGACTTTCGGTAGACAGTCGGGTCGCCGCGGGGGCCTGGGGCGCCCCGGACGACCTCAGCAGCACGGGGGGTCCGAGGCGGAGGCGGCCGGATGGAGCCGGGTGTGACTGTCGCACAGGCACTGCCACCCCCTAGTGCAGAGGCGGAGGCGGTTCTTCGGGCCGGGGCATTCGCAGAGGATGGTGCTGTTAATAATAACCTGTCCTTTATGGAGAGGTTGGCAGTCATTGTGACAGGCTGTGTTCCTAGGGCCTTGTTGCCCTCGAGCCTGGGACTTTGGGGTTGAGAAAAACTTTTCCTACAACCTTGCAGTGAATTCGGACAGAAACACCATACTCTCACCATACTCTCGGTCCCTAACCGAGATCCGTAGATTGCTCATGGACGAGGGGTACGATTTCTAAAGTTTTCTGCCCTGGGACGGAGAACTCTCTTAAATGAAAACTGTCTGGTGCCTTGTTTGCCTGACATGTAACTGTGCATTGCAGGGTTTTGCCCTGTTACTTAGTTGTACGTAACAGCGTCCGTATGTCTGTACATATTTGTGTATTTTGTTGATTTTTAATGTTTGCTTATACAAGACTGAAATACATTCCCTACCATCGGGTGCACACGCCGCTTTTGTTGTGTATTCTGTTGCAGTGCTGCTTGCTTACATTGCAGGTAGATCCATGTCCTATGAATGATAGATGACTGGACAATAAAGTATATACGGTTACAACCTACAAGGAGGGCTTTCGGTTTCATTTCAGGATTTTAAAGTCATTGTGAAAGACGGACTACTGGTTTAAGCGATGCCGTAGGTCTAGAGTACTCTCCTGCAGGTACTAATATAAATATAGGAAAATGTATAGGTAACAGGTTTGATGTCTTGAAATTTTTTATAGGATTAAAAACTCTCATTGCCTCGACGACTGGAATGTACTGAAACTTGCCCTAGTTGTTCATGTAGTTCCGTGAACATCCAGTAGGTGGCGGTTCTATCACTACTAACTCAAACTTTCAAATAAACGAGAACGTTTTACTCGAATATCACGAGTTTTCACAGATTAAGTGAATAAAACCTTGATTTTGCCTATTGGTTTGTCTCCATCTGTGAATAATATCCCCGCGTAATGATGTCACATCTTCCAGCTGCATTTTCGAATTTACTCTGTTGGAATTAAGGGTAGAGAAGTCAATTTTTTACTTTTAAGAAGTGGACTATTGTTAACTTACCTTTAGGAATCCATGCTGATGGATGTAAGCACACTTGGATTTGCTGCATGAGGAGAGACTTTAATTAGATGGCTTTTCCTCCCTGGCTCCATTTTTAAAGATATAATTAATATAATAACTGAATTGTGTGTTCCTTGAGGACAGTAATTTTATCTTAGCCCTTATTGTGTGCCCAGTATATAGTAGGCATTATAAGTACATGTTCAATAGGTGCTTAATGGTGTGATTAAATCACTTAATGTCCCTAGCTCAAAGGTTCTGTATCTGAAATGAAGGCTTTCAATTATTTTGTTGTTAAGTTTAAGTTAAATAACGTACTGTTGTGAAGTAAATGGGCCCTAGTAAGGGAGAAACAAAAATTTGGGGGGGGGGGTGGAAATCGTTCAAAGTCTGGCAGCATTTTTGTTGGAATAATTGAGTGGGAAGTGTTTCTGCAGTTGCAGTTTATCTGTTGAACAGATAATTACTGAATGTGTCTCTTGTATGTGACAGAAAGATGAAGAAGGTAAAGTTGGTTTTTGAAGTTTGGATAGAATTTGACTAATCCTAGATGAAGGGAGAGAAATGTCCTATCCAGGGTACCAGGCAAATACAGTGGAGGGAAAATACACATGGCATTTTCCGACACCAGCCACTCCAGCTATTGAAAGTTCTTGTTGAGAAGTGTTGAGAAGTAAAATGCTTAAACGTTACTCTTTGAGGCTAGGTTAGGGTAGTCTTGAACACTTGGCAGTCTTGTAAAGGGAAAGCTTTGAAGTCTTTTTATCAGAGAGAAGTATATACTCTTGAATGGAAGGAGGGAGGGATCTAAGAAGGAGGGAATCTAAAAGGGAATCTAAAAATTCTTGGAACTGTTCCAGAGGGTGGGAGGGGAAGACGATTTTTAATTGAATAGTAGTACTGACAAAGGAAACTAATTTTGGTGGAGGAAGGACCATAGATAGGAATCTATGCAGTTCCTAATTTTTACCCATGACTGAGCCATCTGTGCAAATTCTGGTTTATTCCTTTTCACATGAGTGCAGAATATATTCTCTCTCTTTCTGACATAGCATAGCACTCAGCTTAGTCTTGTACCATGAGAGAAAAATAGCATTATTTGAATTTGAGATCCTGTCTTCCAAAATGTGACGGTCCCGTCGTCCGTAACAACCTTATTGTTTGGGGTAGTTATTGCCTTATTGACGGGTGTCCATGCCTTCTGCCAGTCTGTATGAGATCGAGGTATCTGCTCAGAAATATAGGTAAAAGTAGGCATGCTGCCTTTTTTTTTCTGTCTTCGGTGACTACTGTATTCTTGTGGTTTAAAAATGTTTGAAGATTCTAGTGCTTCACATTTAGCTGGGTGGTTGAAACCAATAGGATGGCTCAAAACATTTAATGTCACTTATTAATAGAGAAAATGGCATGTTTAAATTTAAGCAGGCCTCGAAAACCTGAAACGTAAGCCTGAGGAAAAAGCAAGTCTGTTCAGTTTTAGTTTCACTCAAAAATTGTTTGTTGTACATTGTACTTAGGGGAAATTCCTACTGTCACGTTAGTAAGGTATTTCATTGTCTGGCTGCCTTTCTTCAGTTGAATTAGTGTTCTGGTCAATATATCTCTAGGTTTTCTGAAATAGTTATTTTAAAACTGTTAAAAGAGTAAATACCATAAGATGTTGACTGCATTGTTGCAGAATTATTGTTTACTTCTATGAGCTTTAAGGAAAATTCATTAAAAAGTCCATTAAACCTCAGTTTTTGGTATGTTCATTTTTCCTTAAAACACTTAGGCAGGTAATGTTGAATTTGACTAGAAGTTAGTTTTTCTTGCTAAGTTTAAGCTACTTATTATCAGTCTCCCAATTGTAATGAATCTAGTAATTTAGTGACATTTCTGTTTGTTTTTTAAGGTTAATCAAGATGGTACATGCTGAAGCCTTTTCTCGTCCCTTGAGTCGGAATGAAGTTGTTGGTTTAATTTTCCGTTTGACGATATTTGGTGCAGTAACATACTTTACAATCAAATGGATGGTAGATGCAATTGACCCAACCAGAAAGCAAAAAGTAGAAGCTCAGAAACAGGTATGGCTGAAACATTTGAGGATCACTTTTTCTTGGAGCTAGCTGGTATTTTTCCATAAAACCAAGGATATGGTAGAATTATAAATTAATGAGAAGTTCTCTAAGACCCATGTGAAAATGTGTTTGAATGTCCTGTTTAATTTCATTATTCCTAAAAAAAAAATTGTTTTTCAAATCCTTTCTGTGTAATTTATTAGAATAAAAAGGGGTGAAAATAAAGATAATCCAATATTTTGTTGTGAACATCTTCATTAGAATTTTTTTGTCAGCTAATGAGTGAAGGAATCTAGGTAAAAGTTTTCAACAGACTAATCAAAACAGTTTACCTTTAGTAATGGTATGCATTTTGCTTTGCACAACATTTTAAGTGTTGGTAATACTAATCAGCTGTCTTACACTTGCAAACTCACTAATTTCTAAATTAAATTACTAATGTTATTACTATAAGTAGGTTTATTTTTGGTTTTTGGTGTTTTTTCTTTTTTTCAATAACTGCCTCTT
This sequence comes from Mustela nivalis, assembly GCF_964662115.1. Taxonomy (NCBI): domain Eukaryota; kingdom Metazoa; phylum Chordata; class Mammalia; order Carnivora; family Mustelidae; genus Mustela; species Mustela nivalis. The sequence continues at coordinate 113,719,984 of NC_139021.1, forward strand.
GTAGTCATTTTCTTATTAGTCCGATATATCTGTTTTGGTTTCTGTTCTTTCTCAAAAACATAAAAGACTTAAAGAAGCCTTTTAAGTTCTCTTGCTATTTGAGGGCAAGATGTTCGTGTTCATTGATTTTTAGATTTGTTCTGTGTGTTGTAACTGTGATGCATTCAGTAAATAAACATTTACTGAGCTCCTAGCAAATTCTTGGTGCCAAGGATAAAAGATAGCTAAATCTTGTTCTTTCAAATACTATAGGCTAGTGTGGCAGACCAGGATGTCAGTAAGTGACTGCTTTAGGGTGCTATGCATAGTTCTTAAATCAGTGAAAATCACAGTTTTGCAAATACTGCTTACTGTTCATATCCAAAAAGCAATTTGAACAGTTTTGAGTTTGTTCCCTGAATTTGATTATAAAATAGGTGACTCGGGGTCTAGATTATGTCATAATATCTGTCAATTTATAACTCTCCGAGAAGTCTGACCAGTGCAGTGTATGTATGTTTTAATTAAGTATATCCATGTGTCAGCTGAAGTGCAGCTTTCCCTGCCACCCACATGATGCAAGTTGAGTCCGAGGTCAGGGTACTGGTAAGTCATACCATTTTCAAAAATTTCAAAAGCAAAGATGTGACTATTAAAACAGAGAGTTTTGTTTATTTTCTTGGCTTCTAAGAGCTCCTGGAACGTACCTATGGAAGATGTAGAAAGCCAGACAAAGGTATTAAATAATACATGAATTGTTACCTTTAAGCCTTTATTAATAATCGTGTGCATAGTATTATAAATATCAGTACACGAAGTGTTAGATTGTATGTCTGTCCTCATAAGTGTCCATGGTGGGATTAAAAAGACATGCCCATGATAATATAAATTATAGTAGCATATTCTGATTGCTTAATGAGTAGACAAAAACTATATGGCATTTAGAGGAAGGAGCAGTCACTAATGATTAAGGTAGTTGAGTGTGGCCACTTAAATAGGCAAGGACAATTTGGAGTAGAAAGGAGATCTTGAACAGAATCTTGATGGTTGTAGGAATAGCAAGACCTGTTGCAAGAACAGTAAATAGACTAGTCAGATTGGAATAGAGTGTTTAAGCAACTAGCTAGTAGGCCTTGAAGGGCGAGGTAAGGGAATAAAGTGTAAAGTCAGGGGAAAAGACCTCTACTTTCCCTTACCCTGTTCTTTTTGGTGGGTGGACAGAGGCTGATAAAAATTCCACAGCATTTTGTAAGTCCTTATTAACCAAGAACGAAGCATGTTGTTTGCTTGGTGAGGGGCTCTAGCCTCTCTGATAGCCTTCCTCTGTTCCATCCCTACCTCCCTGGCCAGCTACTGAAATACCCTATTGACCAGTTGAAGTCCTCTAGATAGGCAGTGTTAAACTACTCAACTGTCAAACTACCTATTAAAGATTTTTGAGTAGGTGAGTGATAGGCAAAGGCATGTTTTAAGGATAATTAACGTCACAGTATTATATAGCAGGAACTGGGGTTAAGGAGACTAGAAGCAAGTTCTGTTGCATAGACTTAACCAGACTGCAGTAGGCCTAGCAAAGACGTAGAATAAGGGGGTGACGAAAGGAATGGAGCAGGTGAAATAGACCAATAAGAATGGATGCTGGCAGGACTTCATGATGATATGGGAAAAGAAAAAGGACATCTTAACAAATGAATCCAGGATTTGTTTGGAGTCCTCGAAGACTCAGTATCTTTCATAGAGGTTTAGAAACTGATAGATGGGCAAGTTTATGGGAAGATGATACTTGATTTGGGCACATTGAGTTTGTGTTGGGGATAGGCATCTAGGGGTAAATGTTTATCTAGCTGTTAATCGTAGGTCTAAGTCTCAGAGAAAAGGTCAGTCCACAGAGGTTCCTCATCAGATGCTCAGAAGTTATTGGGCTTATTAGAGAAGTGAACTCAGCTGGGATACAGTAGGCCCCGGGATTATTCTTACGTAGATCAAGATCATTTGTGGGGTTTTCCTCACCTCCTCCTACCACCATCAGCATTTATACATTCAAATATTGAGTGTAATTGTGAAGAGGATAAATGCTGATAACTTTATTGGGAGTGAGGAGGTCTCTAAAGGAGGTGCCAAACACCATAAATAGTAGGCTGAAGACTAAGCCTTCATTTAGGGAATGGAAGGATGAAGTGAAGCCAGTGGAGAATGAACAGGTCAGTTGGGATAACTGATCTTCCTGCTAAAAACAACTAAATGATCTAGATAAAATATTTTTTTAAGTCTTCTTAAAGGTATTAATGAGCTGGCAAGAAAGTAAGAAACTCAGATAAAAAATACTGAAGGCAAAGATTGGAAAAGATAACATGAACTTGATGGCCAGCTTTCATTTGAAAGCTGGAGGGATTTCCCGAAGCTACTGAATTTGGACTTATGTTTTTATGGCTCAGAGGAGCTCAGGATACAAAGCACAGGACCATTCCAGGGTAGGGTGTCTCATAGATAATACTCCCATACATCTTTGACTCCAAAAGACTGCACCCTCTTTGGTAGTTCATCTAAAGATAAAGATGTAAGAATGGTTTGAAAAGAGAAATTTTAAGCGGTATACTACTAGTTGAAGTGACACATACGAAGTATAGACACAGGAAGGTTGAAAGTGAAAAGATGGAAAATGCCTATACCATACAGAGAGAAAGCTGAACAAAAATAAACTTCAAGGCAAAACACTGTTAGAGTAAATAAGGTTCATTACAGAGTGATTAAAGATTCAGTTCACCAAGAGATAGAACATTTCTATATTTGTATACATCATTAATATAGCCTCAAAATATATAAGGCAAAAAACTGATAAAACTATAGGGAGAAATAACATATATGTCATCTTGGTGGGAGGTTTTTAACATTGCTTTCAGTAACTGGTAGAGTTAACAAGAGTTCAGTGTAGTTAACATATAGTGTTATATTAGCTTCAGGTGTAAAAATAATAGTGATTCAGCAATTCTATACATTATTCAGTGCTCGGCTTGGCAAGTGTGCTCTTAATCCCACCATTCCCATCCACCCACCTCCACTCTGGTAACCAGTTTTTTCTCTAGCTTTTGAATTGGATTATTTGGGGGGGGGGGTTGTTGAGTTGTACAAATTCTTCATATAATTTGGATACTAACCTTTTAGCAGATATGTAATTTGCAAATATCTTCTTATTCAGTAGATTGTCTTTTAGTTTTGTTGATTACTTCCTTTTTTGCTGTCCAGAAGCTTATTTTGATGTAGCCAGATGAAACTTTTTCTTTTTAATGGTAAAGATACAGCAGATTACATAAGTAACAGCATTATCTAGTGGCCACATATAGTATATTGTGCGTCAAAAAATGCTGGGTATGTATCTTGGGGTGCCTGGGTGGCTCAGTTGCTGGGTGTCTGCCTTTGGCTTGGGTACTGATCCCCAGGTTCTGGGATGGAGTTCCACATCAGGCTCCCTGCTCCACAGGGAGCCTGCTTCTCCCTCTCCCATTCCTCCTGTTTGTGTTCCCTCTCTCACTGTATTTCTCTCTTTCAAATAAATAATTTTTTTTTTTTAATGCAGGGTAAGTATCTAAAAAGCACCATAAGATTTGCGAAATTTAACTAGATACTAAGTTGTAAAGCAGATGTCAAGTTTCAAAGCACAGGTAGCAAGTTCATTACATTCCCCATTTATGTTCTGCTCCTGTGCAGAACAGTAAGATCATTAAATATCCAGTAAGTTCAGAGAGTAAGAAACATCTCTAAAGAACTTTTAGGTAGAAAAAAACAATAGTAGAAATTAGAAAATATTTATGATGAGGGCGCTTGGGTGGCTCAGTTTGTTAAGCGTCTGCCTTCGGCTCAGGGCATGATCTCTGGGTCCTGGGATCAAGTCCCACAAGGCTCCCTGCACAGTGGGTCTGCTTCTCCCTCTGCCTGCCACTCCTCCTGCTCATGCATGCGTGTGCGTGTTCTCTCTCACTTTCAAATAAAACAATAAAATCCTAAAAAAAAGAAATGTCAAATTAAACAATATATTAGTGTTTAGAGAGAAATTTATGGTCTTGCTTGTTAGAAAAGGTAGAAAATTAATAAAGTAAATATCAAACTTAAGCTCAAGACAAGATTTTTAACAGAAACCATGGATAATAGAATGGAAATAATAGGAAGGCAAATTAATAGAAAATAGACTATACAATAAAGGGTGAATAAAAATATAGAAAATGAATAGACAGCAGAGAAAGCTAGTGAAACCAAAAAGTTGGTTATTTGAATATCCGGAAAAATTTGACAGTTCTGTAAAACCAGTAAAGAAGAAAATAAAGTCACCGATTAATATTACTAGGGAATGATAGAGGAGGCATAATGATGATGCTATAGACATTAAAATAAGGAAAATTAATAACTGCCAATAAATTTAAAAACCTTAGATGATACAGATAGACTCTTAGAAAAATATAAATTGCCATAACTGACTTAAGAAGTAGACACGAATATTTAGTCCCATACCTATGAAATAAGTTAATATTGGATATATATTTTGAAAAAGAATACCCCAGGCCCATAGAATTTTACTGGCAAATTCTAGCAACATATAAGGAACAAATTAATAATAACAATTTTATACAAACTCTAAAAAAGGAAAGAGCCACCAAATCTTTTTATGAGGGTAGCTTAATATTCCTAAAACTTGCAGTGGGCTATAAGTTATCTCAATTAAATGAATAGAAAAATCCTAAAATACTAGCAAGTTTTGAATTCAGCAGTTCATAAAAAAAGTTAACATATTACCAGTGGGATTTATTCCAGGAGCTTAAGGCTGGCTTCAATTGAGGAAAAAATATATTTATAATGTTCTATAATAACAGATTAAAGGATAAAACTATGATTATCTCAATAAATGCAGAAAAAGCCTTTGTTAAAATTAAAATATTCATTCTTTTTAGAAAAGCTCTTACTTAGTGAAGTAGGAATAGAAAATAATGTCTTTGCATCCAGATGGCCAACAGACACATGAAAAAGTGCTCCTCATAACTTGGCATCAGGGAAATACAAATCAAAACTACAATGAGATACCACCTCACACCAGTCAGAATGGCTAAAATTAACAATGGCTAAATTTTAACAATGGCTAAAATTACCGGGGTGTCCAGGTGGCTCAGTGGGTTAAAACCTCTGCCTTCAGCTCAGGTCATGATCCCAGGATCCTGGGATCGAGCCCCTCATCAGGCTCTCTGCTTGGCTGGGAGCCTGCTTCCCTTCCTCTCTTTCTGCCTGTCTCTCTGCCTACTTGTGATCTCTGTCTGTCAAATAAATAAATAAAATCTTAAAAAAAAAAAAAAAGACAATTATCATATGATCTCCCTGATATGAGGAATTTGAGAGGCAACGTGGTGGGTTTGGGGGGTAGGGAAGGAAAAAATGAAACAAGATGGGATCTGGAGGGAGACAAACCATGAGACTCTTAATCTCACAAAACAAACTGCAGGTTGCCAAGGGGAAGGGGGTAGGGAGAGGGTGGTTGGGTTATGGACATGGGGAGGGTATGTGCTATGGTGAGAGCTGTGAAGTACGTAACCCTAATGATTCACAGACTGTACCCCTGGGGCAAATAATACATTATATGTTAATTTAAAATTTTTTTTTTAAAAAAGAAGATAATGTCTTTAGCCTGATAAAATGAATTTACTGTAGGAAACATACTTCATGGTAAAAATTTTAAAGCATTTCCTTTATGATTAGGAGCAAGTCACGGGAGCCTCTTGTCATCACTTCTGTTCAGCATTTTACTGTTAATGTTGCATAAATCAAGAAAAATAAGAGGTAGAAGGATTGGAAAAGAAATTAAACAGTCATTATACACAGATAATATGATAATCTACATAGGAAGCAAAGTCTGTAGCTGATATGTTGGGGTTAATAAGGTTAAGTTTAAGGGCTGCTGGATATAAAAATACAGAAATCAGCTGTTTCTGCATACCTGTCACACTTTGAAAAGGCAACTTTAAATAAAGGTACTGTTTATAGTAGTGTCAAACATTTACAGTCACTGACAAACACAAGTTGTGCAACAAATTTTTAATGAAAATTATGAAACTATTGACGCTGTGCTTAATTCAATGCCAATAAAAAATATTGACAGGCTTTTTAAATTTTTTCCCTAAAATTTTTATGGAAGAATTTAAATTTATGTGTAGGCAAGATACTCTTGAAAAACAAGACATTAAAAAAAAAAAAAGATGTATATTGGGGAGGGAGTATTTGCCTTAATTTATATCAAAATGTATCATAAAGCTATAGTTACTGAAACAGTATGCTATTGGCACAGGGATGGATTGGCAAATTTAGCAGGATAGACTGCAGAAATAGACTTAGGCATACTTTGGAAACCTGATGTATGCTTTTTTTAATTATTGGAGAAAGGATAGACTTTTCAATAAATGGTAATTGGACAATTGGTTCTATGTGAGAGGGAATAAATTTTGATTTTTACTTGATACCATTTACAGTAATCTCTTTCTTGGATTAACAACTTGAATTTATTCATATAACTATTTACTGAGAACGTGTTTTGTGGTTCTTTTTACCTCATCTGTATATTTTAAAGATAACCTTTTAAAAAAATCTACCCAATTATTAATAAAATCACCCCCAAAAAGGCCAGAAGAATAGGAAAAAAAAAATAATAAGGTATTGGTACTAGTCTTTCCCACCTGAACACGCGTGAAGTGTACAGAACACTGCAGGCTGTAGTAGTCATTCATTATGGCAGTAAATTTCAACCGGAAGGCCTACATTCTGAAATAAGAATTAGGGGAAATTGGTGGGTATTGAATATAATTTTTAAAAGCCCCTCTTCGACTCTTAATGTCACAAAACAAACTGAGCATGGCCGGGGGGAGGGGGTAGGGAGAGGGTGGTGGGGTTATTGACATTGGGGAGGGTATGTGCTGTGGTGAGTGCTGTGAAGTGTTTAAACCTGGCGATTCACAGACCTGTACCCTTGGGGCTAAAAATACATTATATGTTTATAAAAAAATAAAAATAAAATAAAAAGCCCCTCTTCACTTTTTCTCTCCCACTATCTGGAAAATCATTTGTGTCAAGTCGTCAAAACCAAAGGAAGAGAAGGTTGCAAAAGAGAATTAGTTGTAGAGATTTTTTTTTTTAAGATTTTTTTTTTTTTTTTAAGTAATTTCTGCACCCAACATGGGGCTTAAACTCACAACCCCGAGATCAAGAGTTGTATGCTCTACCAACTGAGCCAGCCAGGGGCCCCAAGAGAATTAGTTGTAAATGCTGTGTTATAGAACGATCCAGGAGAAAAGGAGGACATAAAGAATTCAATCAAAGAAAGTGATCCATAAATTTAGCAAAATCAGAGCATTTCCATTCACTGGGGACAGCAAGTACAATGTGAATTTAAAAAGGTGGTTATTCCAGAGTTTGCTAGCAGAAAGTTGAAGAGGGAAAAGACTAGTGGAAGAGGAGGAAGTAGAGAGCTGCTGCCAAAGAGGATGGAGGTGTAGGTCCCAGAGGGGTTGGGATTAGTAGTTTAAGAACATTCTAAGGTTAGGGCGCCTGGGTGGCTCAGTTGGTTAAGCAACTGCCTTCGGCTCAGGTCATGATCCTAGAGTCTTGGGATCGAGTCCCGCATCAGGCTCCTTGCTCCGCGGGGAGTCTTCTCCTGCTGACCTCTCTACTCTCATTATCTCTCAAATAAATAAATAAATAATCTTTAAAAAAAAAAAAAAAAGGAACATTTTAAGGTTAATAATTAATTTACTCTCAGTGAAGTGGGAAGATGTTATAACTGAATGGGAAGGAGAATTGGAGGGTTAGGTCCTGCTGAGGTAAGTATGTGATCAGGGTTTAATGAGATAAATCATTGTGGATTATGAACATTAGGGCATAGTTGAAGGAAGCATGATGGTATTGGGAATTTAGTTGTTTTTATTAACTTCTCCAAGCATTTCTCAGTATCTTGGTAGCAGATAAACTGAATGGTGGTACGGAGTCAGCATTGAGGATAAGGCTGACTGGTACAAGTCCCTTAGAACCTTAGGGTTCTAAGATTTAGCAGAACACATTGTTGAAATGATGAGCTGTGGTCCAGGCCATTTAGGAAGTCAGATATTGCCAGATGGGGGATAATTAACTGGGAGTATAGAAGGGAATTAAAGAATTAAGGGTATACATTGAAGGTAAAGATCATGTGTGACTATGGGTGAGGAGGAAACTATGACTTCCATGGTCATAAAGGCAGAACACTGAATATAGAAGCTGAGATAACATTTTGAGACTACCAATAATCAGCGGACCTCATGTGAATTTAAAGGCAGTGCAGTGGTCAGATGAAAGAAAGGTAAACAATGATGTCCATGTATTCAAATCAGGAACAGTAACCTAGAAGTAGTCTTAATGTTTGAATTAGAATATTTGTAATCAGTTTCTAGCCTGAAGCCCGGAAAACTTGCCAGCTTGGTGAAATGTAGGCTGTCAGTCAGGAGAGAGGAGATGGTTTCTGCAGGGTGTTACACAGGGTTGGGGATTTTCTGGGCTGTATTTAGATGTAGTAGAAGAGTTCTGCTGGGTATGTCTAATGAAAGGGTGGGTTGGGTTCATTGGGCTAGAGAAAAATGGAGTGTCTAGGTAAGCTCTCTGAAGAGCTTTCAAGCACAGGATGAATAAGTTAATGCTTGACCTGTTCTGAGTATTAATAAATACAGTATTTGGGTTAGCATACTAATTAGACCTAGAGTATTTCTGAGATTTTAGATTAATTGTCAAAGGCCAGCAAAGATGACTACTGAGAATTCTTCCTACTTATGAAGGTCATATACTGTGACCTTAGTGAAGTTAATGTCATATTTTTAGTCCTGTCATGACACTTTAGTCTTCAAATCTTTTAGTTATTTTGAGAGAAGTAAATTAGCCAAAGTATTTTATGAAGAGATACACACTGAGACCTTTCAAAAAAAATCACGAACTGTCAGCTGCCAAGTATTTTTGAGAGTGGCCGGCGCTGAATGCCAGTTAACGCTGGAATGAGCTGACGTTTGCTGACCCCAGGAAGCCATTGTGACCTACATTATGGATCAGGTAGCTTTTGCAACTATGGTTTACTGGCACTGAATCTGAGGCCTGAAAAGCTGAAGTCACTTGAGACAGGAAGTCAGTAAGGAATACACGGTTAGTGTTGCCTGATTGGCCACGGAATGGGTAGAAGTGATGGGGAAAGAGGAGCCTGCAGAGAGGGAACCTGGAGGAGAGAAAACTGTGTGCAGCATTGTGCTGTATGCCCGGGACAGTGGAAGGGCACGATAGTAGAAAGCCATGGGATCCTGTAGCTTCCAAAATACACCCAGTAAAACCAGAAGAGATACATGTGCACTGAAAGGGAAGATGACTTGGGTCCTCTTGTAAAGGGTGTTTTCAAGAATTTTAATATGAGTTTATAAGAGATTATATCAAATATATAGAGCTAATTACTCAAATTCTTTGGTGTTTCCTATTTCAGTGTATTTTTGAGCTTTGTAGCCATGATTTCCTCTGTCCACACTTAAGAGTCTGTTAGCTATGACGTCTGTTAAAAAAAAAAAAAAAGCCTTAAGTTTAATTATAGTTCACCTCTGGTTTTTCACCCTTAACTTCTTTTTTTTTTTTTTTTAAAGATTTTAGTTATTTATTTGACAGAGAGAGATCACAAGTAGGCAGAGAGGCAGGCAGAGAGAGAGAGAGAGAGAAGGAAGCAGGCTCCCTGGCGAGCAGAGAGCCCGATGTGGGACTCGATCCCAGGATCCTGAGATCATGACCTGAGCCAAAGGCAGCGGCTTAACCCACTGAGCCACCCAGGCGCCCCCACCCTTAACTTCTTAATGCTATCTCTAACTTTCTAAAATTCTTCTTCCAAAATAACAACAAATGTTATGAATCTTTCAAAAATTGAACAAAATGTTTCTTTTTTGTTACTCCTTTTCTCGCATCTCCTCTTTTCCCATTTTAGACAAAAATACTAGTTCACTCTTTCCTACCCTACTTCTTAATCTTGTTACAAATACTTTACTTGGGAAAAAAACAAAATAGAGTGGAAGGATAAAAAATATAATGAAACAGTTAAAAAAAAGAGTGTACAGTAAAAACTAAGTTTCCCTCCTACCTCTGACCCCCTGCCCCCTGCCCAGCCCACCATTTTTCCTCCACAGAGTAACAACTACTTGGAGAGACTCACTTTAAAAACCAAACAAAAGTTGGCTAACTGGAAAATATAATTGTCATTGAGTTGTAAATGATAAAGCAGTGCATGAATGTAAGCTATTTTAGAGTGTATAATCATAATTTTGTTCTTGGTAAAATATTTTTTAAATAGAGGCTCACTCAGTTAAAGCTGTCAAAGCTAGAAACAGTTGGATAACTTCTGGAACAGTTTGGAATTGTTATGATGTGTTTTGGGGTCCTTTCTTTTTATTTGTTAACCATGTTCTTTCCCAAATGAGGATTGGTGTTTCAGCAGAACATGAGCTCTGGAATTAGATCAGGGTTTGAACTCTGGAAATGCCAATTTCTAGCTCATAATCTTTGCAGCTCTCCTAATTTCTTTGACCCTTAGGTTTCTCACCTAGAAATAAGCATAGTAATAGCTACTTCTCAGGATGATTTTAAGGGCTGATTGTTAAAAAAAAAAAAAAAAAGAAAAGAAAAGGAAAAATAAAGAAAAAGAAAATGAATTTTGCCCAGTAAGCATTAATTTCTTTTTGCTGTCAATGTTGTTAATGCAACTTGAAGGTATTGTTAAATGGGACTGCTTTTGTGGGGAAAAGATTTTAGGTAAATTTTACCAAAGCATTTTCTAGCTCTATACTTGTTTAGGAAATCCCAGATATAAATAAAGGTTGTTACTATTTAAAGCAAGGGGCAGTTGTGACCTAGAGTAAAATTTTAAGAGCAAATAGCTAAGGGGAAAAAAAGCAGGGTTTCTTAACTCAGCAATGCTGACATTTGGGGCCAGATAATTGGGGAGGGGCAGGCTGTTCTTTGCCTTTAAGAACACTCAGCAGCATCCTTGTCTCTTCTGACTAGATACCAGTCGCACCCTGTCCCCCCAGGTTGTGATGGCCAAAAGTATGTCCCCTGAGGGGCAAAGTCACCCCTGGCTGAAAAATCAGTGTTTACTGCATTGCCTAGAAAGAACACATGTGGGATGGCTTCACATTTATAAAAGCAGAATGAAAAAGAAGCGTAAATTGATGTTATTACAGATTCTAAAATAGGATACCTTTCATAGCTGATGCATGAAAGATTTTAAGTCAGCGAAAGAGAAGATATATATTAATAAGGAAGAGATTCAAAAACCTTGGAAGGGTTACTTTATCCATTTCTTTAGTAATTTTACAGGGGAGAGCTAAAGAGGAAAAACTGTGGTTCATAGCACTTTTGAAAAAATGCTACGTTACAATCATATGATTTATCCTAATTTACTCACACTTATCTTAATCCTCCAACGAATCTCTGACTATACTGCTGTGTGATATGAATTTCATCTGACGCAGGAATACCCCCTGACAAGAACAAGATCTTATAGAATCAAAGTATTTTAGGGGGTGCCTGGTTGGCTCAGTTGGTGGAGTATGCACCTCTTGAACTCAGGGTCATGAGTTCAAGCCCCACGTTAGGCATGGGGCCTACTTAAAAATACATAAAATAAATAAAGAATACGATATGATTTTTTTTTAAGTATTTTAGGAAAATGGAACAACAAAAAAATTCAGTCTTTATTTCTAAATATGCTCACTTAATTGAAATTTGAGTGTGTTTTCTAGAGATTTTTGAAGACTCCTTAGTGGTCACAGACTCCTGTCTTATAATTGGGGACAGTAAGGTCATGTGGGTTAGAGGATGGTCCCTGGAGTTGGGTCACCTGCATGTGTATTGTACCTACCTCATAAGCTTGCTCGGGGGATTAAGTGAGTTAATTTATTTTCAGTATTTTGGCATAAGACTCAGCATGCTCAGTAAATGTTTATAACCATTTATTAAAAAATTTAATCAAAAGTTTTAATGTGTTGGTAAAGCTCAAAGGTTTAAAGCTAGTTTTGCCCAGCTCTAAAAATAAATGTAAGTATATTTCTAATTTAGTAGTATTTTTACTATCTTTGGTTGCCTAGTCCCAGGAATTGGCTTTAACTAAAAAGGACAGCTTCTCAGAACAATTTGAGATTTGATAGATAGGGGGATCTGGTGTCGATATATGGGTAATTTGAAGTTAGGCACCTGTTTTCAGAAACCTGTTTCAAGGCAAGAAACTCCATTTGTCAGTTTTTTGATACATTTAACTCCCCTGTCTTTCATTTTGAGGTTTCATCTCCACCTGTCATGATAACCCTACTAGGAAAGACATCATATTGGACCATGGAGTCTCATTGGAGCAATGGAAGGCCCTCCATGTATTTCTTCAGTCATGTGCCCTGTATTTTCCCCTTCCTAGGAGCTGGTTTAAATTCCTCTGATTTCTATGGAGTTGGATACTCAAATCAACCTGAGGATTTACACTGGGGAAAGATGAGATCAAGGGGCTTAGAATTTCCCTGGAAAATTCTTGTATGTCTGTTCATCGCTCTTTAGACTTCACAAATCATCTCCTTTGGAGTTCCAGTACCTAAATATCAAACTAAAGGAAGTTGCTTGTTTTTTTCATTTTAGGCAGAAAAATTAATGAAACAGATTGGTGTGAAAAATGTGAAGCTTTCAGAATATGAAATGAGTATTGCTGCTCATCTAGTAGACCCTCTTAACATGCATGTACGTATCTTTAATCTTATTTCAGATTTTTTTGGTCTAGATTTTTGTGTCAGGGGTCCTGACAATGACCAGGTTTGATGATTGTTTAGGAGGAATCACAGGAGTCCGCATAGCTTTGTGCTCATAGGTACGATTTCATACAGCAAATGGATACAGGACAAAATCAGCAAGAAAAGAGGGGCTTGGGATGAAATATGGAGGAAATTAGGCACAGGCTTCCAGGAGTCTTCCGCTGTGAATGAAGTCACACTCCTTCAGCAACAAGTTGTGAGAACACATGTAAAGTACCCTCCACCAGGGAGGCTCCCTAGATACTTATTAGCGCCCATGGTTTTCACTGGGACTAGTCATGTAGACTATACTTCCTAACATCTCTCCAAATTCCAGACTTCCAGAGGGAAGACAGATATCCACTGTAAACAATTTTGTTTGCACAAAAGTTGAGGCACAGTGAGGTGTTCTTATTGGGGAGTGGTAGGAATTCTCCCGAAATCTGAGTTCCCATACTCCAGCCCCGGCCCTCCTTGCAGGCAGGCCTTTCTATGGACAACAGTCTGGAGCCTGCTGCGTTAATTTTTTTTGGCATACACTTGTTTAGATAAACTTGTACTTTAATTCACCTTTTGTGGCATATAAAAAGTCCTGCTTTAAGTTATGTGGATATTTGATTTTGGAGTCTAAGTGTAGATTTTCATGATAACATATGGTAGACAACACAAGATTCTGAATTCCAGTTTTTCTGTTCATGGCCTTGGCAAATTATTTCCTTTCTGAGTGTCAGTTCCCTCCTGTATAATCCAAGGACCCTGTGATGCCTATTCCACTTACTTCAAAAGGATGATTTGAACATCAGATTAGTGTAATTTATAAATTCTAAAATTCAGTGTATTTTATAACAAACGTAAATGAATTTTGTACAACAGATACAAATAAATAGAATACATAGGATATTCCTATCTCTAAATCTGGAAAAAGAAAAGTCTAAGTCTATAATGTCTTTTAGTATCCATGTGCATGGAGAAATAGAAGTCCCCAGAAGAAATCCTCCATTTGAATTTGATCTATAGATTTACAGTGAAACTTTCTAGGCCCTACCTGCTTTCACTTTTGAGTAACTCTGTATCAATAGACTGTTTTTTGTTGTAGCTACAGTGGAAGTAGGTGATGATTTGTTTCAGATTTGGCTATGGCTTTTCACTTTTTTTTTTTTTTTTAAAGTTGTAGGGGAAGTAAATCACTGGTAATACTGCTTCTGACTCACCCCTTCTGCAGTCCCTTTACTCTGTCAGGTTAGAGCTAGGTTGATGTTTTTTACTTAGGTCTTTTTTAGTTAGTTAATTCTCCCTCTACCCCTCACACCCCAGATTTTTTAAGTTGAGTCAGAAGGCTTTAAAATATACACGCTGTGTTTATTTTGAAAATATTTATCTCCTGTTTACTATTTATAAAGACAGAAGTTTGGGCACAGTTTTACTTTAGATTAATAAAATTCAAAATTCCAGTTTTGTGTGACTTTATTTCTAAAATCTATTCCTGTTATATTTGACAGTATCCTGTATGAATTAGGGGTACTCCTGGTAAGCTCTTTCCCATCACCCAGCACTGACTTAACTGTCTGAGTTGGTTCTGGGTTTTCTTGGCAGAGTGTCTCCTCATAAGTGGAGTGAATTCAGTTTATTAGATCCATGTAGAGTTCTGAGCAGTGGGCCTGGTGTTCCCCCCCCTTTTTTTTTAAATAGTAGGTAGTTGACTATTAAGTTCCTTTTTGTAATTTCCTAGTTGTTTAGCAATTTAATTACTGCTCTGAAAAGTCTTTACTCACATTATATGTTAATCTTTTATTATTTATGTATATTTATCAGATTAGGGTTTACCATTTGGGGGGGATTTTTTTTACTTCATGGAGTGTACTTAAGTTGTAAAATCCATGTCAACCTTACCTTTCCCCAGGTTACTTGGAGTGATATAGCAGGTTTAGATGATGTCATTACGGATCTGAAAGACACTGTCATCTTACCCATCAAAAAGAAGCATTTGTTTGAAAATTCCAGGCTTCTGCAGCCTCCAAAGGGTATAGTACAAGATTATATTTGCTAACGTATTAAAAATGTAGGAAACATTGAAACTTTCTGCCATTATAGAACTGGTATCATGGAGGGTGGATTTTCAAGAGAAAACTGAGATCTAGTGTGCAGTTTTATAAATAGTAGTTTTAAAATAATTGCTCGTTCTTCAGCTTCCCAAATTTCAATAAAATTTTTTCCCTGTAATTACATGTCAGAACAACCCCTTTATTTCAGTCATTTTTACTACTTCCAAGTAAATAAAAATTTGGGAAATTGAGGTTAAAAAATTGAGGTCGTGATACAGGTTCTTCTGTTTTCAAAGTAAGACTTCTTTTTGTTGTTTCACAATTTAGTGATTTTTTTTCTCTTAGTAATCTTAATCTTAGTAATCTTAATTGCAGTGGAGTTTTAGAGTAAATATCGAAGTACAGATGAACTAGAAATTAAATACTACTTATTTGGGCACCTGGGTGGCTCAGTGGGTTAAAGCCTCTGCCTTCCGCTCGGGTCCTGATCCCAGGGTCTTGGGATCGAGCCCCACATCGGGCTTCCTGCTCAGCAGGGAGCCTGCTTCTTCCTCTCTCTCTCTCTCTCTCTCTCTGCCTGCCTCTCTGCCTTCTTATGATCTGTCAAATTAATAAATAAAATCTTTTAATAAATAAATACTACTTATTTTTAAGGGAAACTTCTTTATTCCTAGTTATTAGTAATCACTTTGAAAGTCCTGGAACTCAAGAATTGGAAATGCTTATTTTTAAAAAAAAAAAAAGGAAATGTTTGTAGCTCCATCCTTAAATGTAGTACTTTTTTCCGTGTCCATTGAAATATTAATCATGTTTAAGTGTTAAAGATGATTCAGGTGATGCAGCTTAGGAGATAATTGGCAGATGAATGGAGATATGTTTACCACAGCTTTCAGATACAGATGCCACAGCAGAGCTTGATTTCCAACTGCTCTTCATTCTATGCCCAGCACTGCACAGGTTTGCTTTTCTGTTGCTAGTCGAGGCTGAAATCAAATTATTAGACACACACTTAAAAAAAAAATAGGATCTATAGAAGTATCAAAATAGCATTATGTGTAAGTTATAGTTTCCTATAATCTTACTAGTTTTGCCATTAATATCAAAAAGTGCATTAAATTATATTTCAAAAGTAATTATGGCCGATATCTGTACATTTTCATGAAATAGGTAACTTTTGCTTTTGGTAAATAGAGGATGATAACAGTTACCACCAAAAATGACATGTTCTTTTCATTAACTAAAATAACAAAACTGTTTATTGGGTATTTCTTTTTATTTTTTAAAACAACAAAGCTCCCCCCCCCATAAAAAGCATTTAGTTTAATACATTTTTAAAAAATTTTCCCCCAAAGAAAACGCAATTGATTTATCTGAGCCCAGATCAAAAGAGTAAAGTAAAAGTTTAATTATTCAGTTACATTCTTTACTACCCTTTTCCAGGTCATTGGTAGTCTGAACAAGAAATAACTTTTATAATTTTTCATGTCTCAGTTTCACAAAACTAGTGATTTTAGAAAAATGAGTTGTGTTTCACATGCTATTAAAGAAAGCCCCTTTCCTCATCAGCAAGCTCTTAGCCCAGGTAAACGAGTGACTTCACTAGCTGGACTTGGCACAGTAAATACCAAATTATGAGATACTTCAGTGTTACGTTTAAATCTGTTGCTAATTGCAAACCATTATCTAAAACTGGAGGTGGTTTCTATGAGTACTTCAAATTTTTGTAAGTTACACAAGTATTTCTTGATTATGTAATCCAAAGTTACACTGTTTGAGCCTTCTCAGCCTTGCATTTTTGGAAAGTTTTTTTAAAATCAGGAACAGAAGTCTGAAAAACCATTGACTGACTTTTTGACACGGAACATAAATTGGATATTCGAATACAGAAGCGGAGCATAAAATCAGTTGCATACCGTAACTTGTTCCATTTTTGAACTGGAAATAGGTTACCTAGGTTAGAAACATTGCTTTATTGCCAATTTTATGTTATCCCTAGACAGTTCATTGCTATCTAAGCCAGAAGTCATCACTGCCTCAAAGAATACACAAGGGTAATTTGATAATGACATACATATTAGCACATGAACTCATACAGTCACATAAAGGTATAAAGTTTGAGCTGTCAGGCCAATAAATGGTCACAAGAACATGTCATAAAATATTAATGGTTGTATTAAAAAATAACCCTTTGTTATTCCAAAATTTACAATTAAAATTCTATCTGAATACTATACAGTTCTATAAACTCTTAACTTCCATAATCATTTTGACACAAAAGTTTTATGTTTGTGAATTTTACCATGTTCCTCTTCAATGGATCATGAAAATGTAGATAACTTAGAAAAATTTATTTTGAAAAGTGATTTTTTTGAGGCTGTAAAACCCTCCTTTCCTCCCTCCACTTCCTTGAGTACTTTGAATTTAAATAGATGTAGTTTTTACAGATACTTATTTTTCCACCTTTTGAACAAATTTTTTATTAAAGCTCAGAAGTCAATAAAGTATCTCGAAAAAGAAAAAAGTTGGTTACTAGTAAGGTATGAGAATTATTTCAAATTTGGATCTTTTGTCCTAATTCTTTTCTTCCTCACCCTAAATATTTTATTTTTGTGTGGTGTTTATGAAGTAAAGCCCTTACCTAAACATCCATATTAAAGAGAGGTTTGAGTTTTGTAGCCTCTGCAAAGCACGAAGTAACAAGCACAGTTTTTTGTTTTGTGGAAAATCATTGTAAAAGTATCAGACTCAGAAAAACTAAAGCAACAGAAAAACTAGTTGAAGGGTTGCAAAACTAATAATATAAGCCAAATGCCTCACATTCATTTGCAGGACCATTCACGGATGATCACTCTTCATAAACATGAACAAAAGATACAGAAGAGGTGCCACTTTTTAAATACTGTTGCTCGATTCTCTAATAACGTGCCAGATGAAACAACATGAATCTTGGCGAAGCAGCATACATACAGAAATGGGAATAAAGCAGTTGAATGGATAATTATAAAGCTAACACATGGGGTGCCTGGGTGGCTCAGTCTTTAAGTGTCTGCTCATGATCCTGGTGTCCTGGGATTGAGCCCAGCATCGGGCTCCCCGCTCAGTGGGTAGCCTGTGTCTCCCACCTCCCCTTTCCCTCCACCGTTTGTGTTCTCCTTCTCACTGTGTCTTTGTGTCAAGTAATAAATAAAAATCTTAATAAAATTCAGGTAACACATAACTACCACCCACGTCAGGAAGTGACCAGTGACTGCCCCCTCCAGCCCCGCTACCTCAGCTGTCATATCGCTGTCCTCCAGCAGATGATGAAATCCCAAAGCTTTCATTACACAATAAATCTCTAGACATTAAAAAAAACTGCTTAGGGGAGCCTGGATGGCTCAGTGGGTTAGGTCTCTGCCTTTGGCTCAGGTCATGATCTCAGGGTCCTGAGATCGAGTTCCACATCGGGCTCTCTGCTCGGCAGGGAGCCTGCTTCCCTCTCTCTGTCTGCCTCTGCCTACTTGTGATCTCTCTCTATCAAATAAATAAAGTTTTTAAAAAACCTGCTTAATAACCCTAATTACAATCCTTGAAGAGCGATTATGGGAAAAACTTAATCCTGCAGAAGTGCCAGAACTAAACTATTAGGAATAAAATATTCCAAGTGATAAGTGGATACTGTGAAACACAGAGGACATTCTAAGAATACTTGCCTATGTTTGTAAAGTGACAGTGTAGCTGCAAAATCAACAAGATATGAGGACTTTTGCTCAATAGATGGTTCAAAAAAACCCCAAGATTCAAATAATAGGCATATAAAAATTGGCTCGTAGATCTGCATTCCATATTAAATTATCTGATCAAAATAACAAATGTAATAATAATTCCAAGCTTCTGCAGTCATCCCATATGTTTTCAGTTTGATTTGAATTAAATGACAACTGTGTTCTGTATTCACATGTTCAGTCCAGAAGAACAGTGTCCGTAGAGGGTTCAAGTTATAACTGACTTAGTTAAATTCTTTATACCTAAATGAACTTAATTAAAAACTTTAAAGGACTGCATGGAAATATTAACGTGTTCTGGCAAAAGTTACTGATTTAAATTCTAAAATAGCTTCAGAAAACTTTAGGATGATTAAACTTGGCTTAGTTGAATCTTAAAGGAATTATTAAGACCACCGGAAAAATTGTACTGGAAGAAAAGTTTGGACATTATTTTGAAGAGTTTGATGTGAAAAAGGTTGTTAGTTTTCTTGTGGAATCGAGCTCAAGTTTCTCATTTTTTTAAAAAAAAAATGAGAATTGGGGCAGGATGGGATTTTAATACAAAATATCTACTTTCCTTATATCTTATATTTTATTTTTATTATATAATAAGAATGCTTCAGAAATCTCCAAAGCCTCTTCATTTTACCCCAGCATGCCACCTGTAAATATTGTCTTTTTAGATGCAGTTATATGAGAAAAGTAGAGGAGCTCTGAATTAAGCAAATAAAATTTAAGTCAGACTTGTGCATGGTCATGATTTTAGTATTAACTTACAAAAATGTTTCCTCATTTTAGTTGAAAAACAGTTGGTGATGATTCCCAAAATTTTTAAGACCTTGACCAATTTAGATCTCTCATATTAAAAGAATTACCTTAAGTTGTATTAAGCAGCAAACTGCTATCAGTGGAGACTTTAGGTTAATAATACAGTTTTATTCCTTGGAAAATAAAACAGGAGTGACCAGCAGCTTTTGTTCCTTTTAAGAGGAGATCTTTATCTGTGTGGGAAGAAGCTCATGCCCTTTTGGCTGAAACTTAAATTTGCTGAATAACAGCAAAACAGTGTTCGCTACAGTCTTTTGAAGAAGTTCTGTTTTCTCTGGGCTATTGTTAATGCACCATCATGCTGTTAGCTTGTGAAGGTGGGCGGTATTAGACCAAATTTTGTCAACTGTTGATTGAGGGGCGTGAGTTTGGTTGTCGAGGTGATTGTCTTTAGTACCCTGAACTAGATCTTTCCATGAAGGGAGGAGGCATAAGCATGCTATAATTATAACCCCAAATGTGTGTCATCACAGACACTGAACTTAGAGAAAGTGGCGCTTTCCTTTTCTACTATTCAGAAAAGGTTAACAATAACAAGTGAATGTTAGGGAAAATTTTAGTGTGGACAGCATTAATATTATATTGGTTATCAAATAAACTAAAGCAAATAGGAAAAATAAAATAACGTGTTTATTTCCAGGTGTTCTTCTATATGGGCCTCCAGGCTGTGGTAAAACTTTGATTGCCAAGGCTACCGCCAAAGAAGCAGGCTGTCGATTTATTAATCTTCAGCCTTCAACACTGACCGATAAATGGTATGGAGAATCTCAGAAACTGGCTGCTGCTGTCTTCTCCCTTGCCATAAAGCTACAGCCTTCCATCATTTTTATAGATGAAATAGGTATGTGACTTTTCTATGTGAGCATTTTAAAGCACCATTCTTTATTTTTTTATTTTTTTTTCAGTGTTCCAAGATTCATTGTTTATGCACCACACCCAGTGTTCCATGCAATAGGTGCCCTTCGTAATACCCACCACCAGGTTCACCCCACAGCCCCCACTCCCCTCCCCTCCAAAACCCTCAGTTTATTTCTCAGAGTCCACAGTTTCTCATGGTTCGTTCCCACCCCCGCCCGATTCCCCCCAGCTCACTTCTCTCCATCTCCCCATGTCCTCCATGTTACTCCTTATGCTCCACAAGTAAGTGAAACCATATGATAATTGACTCTCTTCTTCTTGACTTATTTCACTCAGCATAATCTCTTCCAGTCCTGTCCATGTTGATACAAAAGTTGGGTATTCACCCTTTCTGATGGAGGCATAATATTCCTTTGTATATATGGACCATGTCTTCTTTATCCATTCGTCTGTTGAAGGGCATCTTGGCTCTTTCCACAGTTTGGTGACTGTGGTCATTGCTAAAGCACCATTCTTAAGGGTGGTATTTCGATGACCACATTTAGTTTTTAACATTTATTAGGTCAAATTAACAAAACAAAAGGGGTAACCAACATCTCTGTGTGTTCTGTATAATTTCCATGTTACAGAATGAATCATAATCTGTTCATTACCCTACTTGATCGTAATTTTCTGTTTTCTCCCTAACATGGGCAGCATACAGTGACATTACATACCTGTCTACTTATGTGTATCGGTCTGTTCAGGGTGGATCTCTGGAAGTTTGAGCCATTAGGTCGTGTGATGGGTTCGTCTTCAACCTCACTCATGCCTGTTTTCACTCTCACCATTATATAGCTTCCCTACAGACTCTCTAAAATTTATTTTTTCAGACACTACCATTGATTTTTTTGTCACTTTAAAGAACATGAATTTTCTCATCATTGGTTTGTGTTTCCCTGTGTTGCTAGTAAATACTGCCATCTTTGAAATGTTGGGTTTCCTTGCTTTTAAATTGCTAGTTTTTCTTTGGGGTTATTTGCATTTTCTTGGTAATTTGTTGATGTCTTTATTATGACTAGAAATATTTTCTAGATGGGCTTGTGTTTTCACTTTGTAATAGTTTTTTTTTTTTTTAAACAAGGATTTATGTTCAGTTGTATTTATCCATTTTTTTTTCCTTATGATTTATACTTTTTGTGTCTGGCTTACAAATCCCTTCACTGGCACCATAAATATTCCTCTTTTTAAAATATATAATGTGAAGTAGGAATCTAATTTCTTTCTTTTCCATATGGACAGCCAGCTTATAAAATAGATCATCTTTCCATATATGTGATGACTTTTATATAAGTGCACTTTTTCTGTATTTTATGGATCATCAGTATTTTTGTTCCTGGTATGGTAAGTCATAGTAAAGCTAAGTAATTAAAGCTACAGCTTTGAATTAATTATACCATTATATGTATTATGGGAGACTGTATAGAAAATTTTTCTCTAGAGAGAAAAATAGGTACAGGTATATAGTACTTTGGTTACTTCTTTGCCTTGTGTATTTCTCTCTTTATTACAACAGTTTTGGAGTTTGGGTGTGAATTTTGTACAAAGGCACAAGTATAGCTAGATTTTTTTTTTTTTTTAAGATTTTGTTTATTTATTTATTTTGTTTATTTATTTGAGAGAGAGAGAGAGATCACAAGTAAGCAGAGAATCAGGCAGAGAGAGAGGGAAGCAGGCTCCCTGCCGAGTAGAGAGCCCCATGTGGGGCTCGATCCCAGGACACTGAGATTATGACCTGTGCCGAAGGCCGGGGTTTAACCCACTGAGCCACCCAGGCACCCCGGTATAGCTAGATTTTTTAAAAAATTTTAACCTAAGATGCTTTAACTAGGAGTTGTTCAGTTTGCCTTTATTCCAATAGCTGATTTATTTAGATCTACTTCTATTACATCACTGTGCGCTTCTTATTTACCAGCCCAGTGTACTTTTTTTTTTTACTGTATCTCCTTTTCCCTGCCATAGTTTTTGAAGTTACATATTGTTTTTCTCTTAGTGAAACATTCAGCATACTTACTTGCCTTAAAGGTCTACCCTAACCATTTCTGCCCTCTTCCCAAATAATGCAGGGACCGTACAGCTCTTGAACACTAACCACTCCATTCATCTCTCACGTGCTAACATTTTCTTCTCCTTTGTGGCCTCCACACTGGTGGTTGTTTCTGCACTGGCGGTATTTGTTCAGAGATCCCACGTTCAATGGCTTGTTTGCTCACTATTGGTCCTTGAATACCTGCCTTTTCTGGATTTAATTTCCTCCTTAACCAAAATCTGTTGAAGTTCTTTCAGCAGAGATCATGAATACAGTAAATTCTCTTTGGATGAAAATGTGCTATTTCATCCATTCTAAAATATACCATTTTGTTCCTTATATTTTAACCTCACTAAAATTGGGATAGCATATTATAATTGGCAGAGTTTTTTCTTCTTTAGCATTATAACTTAATTGGCAATATTTAAAGCTTTGTTGATGCATAAAATAATGGTGTATACATATATGTATGTACATACATCCACTTCAGCTCTATCCTTAATTTTGAGTCATTTCCACAGTTTTATCATCGAGTTCTGTACCATATTTCATCAGTTCTAAAATGAAATAAAGTTACCATAAAATTCGGTTGTGAGTGATTAGACCCCACAGGCTTTCTGGAAGATAGGAAAACTATTCTTTTTTTTTTTCTTTTTTTTTTTTTATAGAGAGAGAGAGATCAGAAGCAGGCAGAGAGAGAGGGGGAAGCAGGCTCCCCACCAAGCGGAGAGCATGATGCAGGGCTCGATCCCAGGAGCCTGAGAGAACATGACCTGAGCAGAAGGCAGAGGCCCAACCCACTGAGCCACCCAGACACCCCAGGAAAACTACTCTTGATTGTGCTCAGGCAACACAGAATTCTTATATAAAAACAAGCTGTATGCTAGCTAATGTCAGAAATGACCCAAGGAAACAAACTCAGATGAAAAGAGTTAACAGTATAAAAGTGTAGAATTTCAGACCACAGAAAAAACAAGATGTACTGTCTTCCAGGCCTTTTCATTCTAGGAGGAAAGTGTTCCCCCCCAACCTTTTAAAAGCATTTCATGTTCTTTTTAGATAATTGGGAAGACAGAAAATAATGCAAGAGAATATTTGAATCGTCCCTAAGTCTATTTCTGAGAGATAACTAAAGTGATTAGCATTTTGGAGAACTTTATTTATTTATTTATTGGGGGGGGGTAAGATTCTATCCATTTATTTGAGAGAGAGAGAGCATGAGAGGGGAGGGGATTAGAGGTGGAAGCAGACTCCCTGCTGAGCAGGGCGCCTGACGCAGGACTGGACACCAGGACCATGACCTGAGCTGAAGGCAGTTGCAACCAACTAAGCCACCAAGGCAGCCATTTTGGAGTACTTTTAAAGGCTTTTTCACATTATAGAACATATACACCCATGCATGCTACCATGTGTGTTTGAAACCAATTTCTTTTTTTTTTTTTTAAAGATTTTATTTATTTATTTGACAGAGAGAGATCACAAGTAGGCAGAGACTCAGGCAGAGAGAGAGAGAGAGAGGAGGAAGCAGGCTCCCTGCTGAGCAGAGAGCCCGATGTGGGACTCGATCCCAGGACCCTGAGATCATGACCTGAGCCCAAGGCAGCGGCTTAACCCACTGAGCCACCCAGGCGCCCTTGAAACCAATTTCTGTCCTGCATTTCCCACTTAGTAGTGTTTTGACATTTTCCAATGTCATTTTTCTTTATTTCCAGGAAAAGTATGTGAAGAAAAGAATGTGACCCCATAATTAAAAATATATAGGATGCAGATAACCTGGAAAGTTAGGGCCAAAGCACACAGACGTTCCTCTAAGACACTACTTGATATTCTTCAAGCCTCTCAGTACCAGAGTCTATACTTCTTTAAATATGTTGGCATGAAAGTATTTTTAGGAAAGAAATGAAGATTGAGAGTTGATTGCCTTTTAATTTGCCCGGTTATTTGCTAGAATTGTTAAATCAGACTTACGTGTGAAAAGGCATAGTTGAACCCTTCTTCTTGTACTCTTACACAAAGTTGGTGCCTTTTGATTAAGGATTTGAAATTACAGGAAGAGTAAATAATTCAATATTAATTTCTGAGGTTGAGGACTTTTTCCTTATAGACTCCTTCCTGCGAAACCGTTCAAGTTCTGACCATGAAGCTACAGCCATGATGAAAGCTCAGTTTATGAGTCTGTGGGATGGATTGGACACTGATCACAGCTGCCAGGTGTGTGAAAGAAATCTGCCACGAGCTCATGGCGGTGGGCATGGGGGGTAAGAGAAGACTTTCACTGGGCTACTTATAGGCTTTTTCAGAAAAGTTTTTTTTTTAATAGTTACTAAGTGATGGGGATCTGAAAGAATGGTTTGTGCACATTTTCGTCCATTTTGAGGGCTTCATGTTAAAGAAAACATTAAAAGATTACTTAAGTGCCTGAGACAAATACAACAGAGAAGAGAAAACAGGGTGAAGCCTCTCCTTGGAGTTTTTAGAATCCTCCTGCCAAGGGAAGGGAAATGACTAGTGACTGGATCCTGTATGCATGTTTCTTTAGACTCTTACCATAGATCTTCACTCTCCGTTCCTCTGTCCCTTACCTTCGTTTCATTTTGCGGTTTTCGTTAGTTGCTGGAACATACGTACTTTCCCACTTACTGCCACATGCACCTTCCTCAGGATCCCAGTTTTGTAAAAGACATTCTTCTAGGCTGGGCCTTGTCTGTTCGCCCTGCAGGGCTGTGAGCACCAGAACTAGGGTCCCGTCGTATGCCCCGAAGGGAACATACCTGTGTTGTTCAGTTCACCTCTCAAGGTTCCCATTTTCTCTTAGTTCTTTGCACCTGAATGTTCCATACTTTCTTGTCAGAACAATAATGTATTTTAAAAGAAATTAAAAAAAAAAAAAATTCACCTGGCATGTTTTTCTGCCATTATCATTGAAAATGGAAGTTCTAGAACCATTTTTGTTTTTGTTTTTGTTTTTTGTTTTTTTCATGAATCACCTATTTTATATCTCATGGAAAAGTATTAGAAAAGTTAATGATGTCCTTTTGCTCTTTTAACTTTAGTAGGTATTTTCTATTTTGTAATGTGTTTTTGCCCTTTCATAATTAGAATTGTATCTTTTATTGCTTCTAAAAAATTCAACCATTATTTCTTCAGATACTGTTTCCCCTTCAGTCCCCATGTGATCTCCTTAATGGAAAGCCAGTGGGATGTACCTTATTTATATTCCACATGTTTTAACTTCTCTTTCATATTTTTTGTCTTTGTACTACAGTCTGGGTAATCTTTTCATTCTTTTAATTTGCTAATTCTAGGTTCAGTTGTATCTCTTCTGCTATTTATTCTTTTTATTGAGCTTGTTATTTCACTTATTATATTTTTCAGTTCTAGAAATTCTTCTAGATCCTTATGAAGTCTACCAGGTCAGTTTTGATGGTCTCTTCCCCATCAACTCATGTTTCCAGCTAGATTAGAAAACTAAAGCCCAGGATCAACTAGCTGTGTGCCGCTGGCTAAATAATACAGTGACTCTGTATCTGAAAGGAGGGAGAACTGTCTATAAAAGAGGAAGGGTAGGATCCACCTCAGAACTGTTTAAGGTTTTAAGGAATCTCAGTAAAGTGCGTTTAACTAGCCTGGTATATATTTACTGCAGAAGTGTATGCTTATGATTTTTTTATTCCTTCTTTATTCTTATAAATATGTTAAAAGACATATTCTTATAAATATGTTAACATATTCTTATAAATATGTTAAATATGTTAAACTATGTTTATAGTTGTGTACAACAATTCTAACCTATGACTGAACATCTGGTTCTTTCATTTGTTCTGAGTTTATGGTGGCTATTTCCTTGTGTGTTTTGTAATTTTGTGGGGAAATCGTATTTGGTGGAACTTGGTGCCTGAATTTTTGGAACCTGTGTTGATTTGTCTTCTGCCAGATTTTTTTCAATATCAATAGGTAGATTCAGATCTGAGATCCATGTTAGCAGGCAAAGAACCATGAAATCTCAGATTGTGTATGTGTTTTATGTGTTTATATGTCTTTCCAGAAACCAAAGCTTGACTCCACTGAATCCATTCATTTTCTAATATTTCACTGTCTTCAGGCCTTAGTACTTCCCGAGTCCCAGCTTTATGTAGGGTGGCCTCTTAGCGTTAAGCCTATAAGCTGTCAGTGTACACCCCACTGTCTTTAAGATCTGCACGTTTCCACGTGGTACATGGTCAGCTTCTCCCCTTAGGGATAAATTTCACTGCTGACTCAGCTCAATTGCTTTGCATTTTTGGAGATTTGTTGTTCAATCTGAGGTTTCTTAATACTTTATTATTTTTGTTTTATAGCCAGAGGGCTTAAGGACCTCCTCCATCCACCATATTACCATAAATCAAAAGTTAAAACATCCCTCTCAAGGAGAACATTAAGTCTTATGTGTCCTCCTTCTACATCCCCTTTATGAAAATACAGTTTCATTATGAGGGAAAGTTGCCTTTAGTGTTTGTTGGATGATTAGAGAAGAAAGCACAACTTAGATAAATTTAGGTGACACTAATGGTAAGAATTTTTATTAATAATAGGTGCTAATAAAGCTGTTCAATGGGAATACTTTACAGGTTCCCAAACACAGATTATCCTCCCAAGCAACAGTATTGAAAGCGCTTAGTTAGCCTGTGTAATAGAAAATTGTTTCATATTCTTTCATAATGAGTGTAGTTTTAAAAGCCATGGATATTGGAGCAGGTGGGTCAGGTAAACTCCAGAGCACACAGCATGGTGCTGATATGCTACAACTTAAAACTGAGCTTTCAGAACCGTAATTCTTCATTACATTGATAGTATTCAGTTTTTTCATTGTAATAAGTCTGTATTTGTAGGAGCAAATAAAGCCGTGGCTTTTGTTAAACTCTAGTAACTTCTTTTTTAACCTTTTCTGTGTGTTGAGGGGTCTAAAATTGATGTTGTTAACTTGAATATTGGTTTTAGACATATTCTTTCGTATGAACAAGTTAGCTTTTCTTTAAGATTGTCTATTCTGTGATTATGGATCCAGCCCAGTACCCCTGCTTTTTCTTGTGTGTATGATATGCCACAGTGGAAACAAAAATTGCTGAGTGGCCCAGGTCAACCTGTCACCAGTTCTGGAAATTCAGGTTAATTGATGACATGTTCTTCATCTGCAGAGACGTGACACATAAAAGAAAGATTGTAAAAAGTCTACTAAAGCGCTAATTTTTCTGTACTATAAAATTGTTTCTTCCCATTTTGAATTTCAGCTTATTTGCCCTAGAGTTAATGCATTGTATATAGTTTATCCGTTTTGACCTCTTAAAATCGCTCCTTCAAACAGCTTCTTTAAGTGAAACAGGTATTTGAATCACTCTAGCGTTTTTATCATCGTAAATATCTGTTCTCATCCTATAGGTATTTGTTATACCATGTTGTGCTAGGTTTTTATATGAAGCACCTACATACCTGGGGCACCTTTTTTTTTTTTTTTAAGATTTTATTTTTTCATTTGTCAGAGAGAGCACACACAGAAGCAGGCAGAGGCAGAGAGTAGCAGGCTCCCCACTGAGCAAGGATCCTGATGGTGGGACTCGATCCCAGAACCCTGGGATCATGACCTGAGCCAAAGGAACGGCTTAATACACTGAGCCACCCAGGCGCCCCAGTTGTGCTAGATTTACTTAAATTTCTTGATCCAAATTTTTAGCATCCTGTCTTCCATACTGGCTTTAATTTTTTGTTTTAGGCTATTTGCTCACCTAGAATGTTTCTCAAAATACCCCAGTGTTCAGGTTTTTTAAAGTTCTGCCTCAGCCACAGTGTCTTTTGTGGTTCTCTACAATCTGATACGGTCAGTCTTCTATAAGCTTCCCACTTTGAATCTCCTGTAACACTTAATATATACTCTATCTCAAAATGTACTTATATTCATTCTTCATCTTGTGCAGTTCTTGTGATTTTTTTTTAAGAGTTTATTTATTTATTTATTTGACAGAGAGCAAGAGAGAGAACACAAACAGGGGCGTAGGGAGAAGCAGTCTTCCCGTTGAGCAGGGAGCCCAACGTGGGGCTTGATCCCAGGACCCCAGGATCATGACCCCAGCTGAAGGCAGACACTTAACCCACTGAGCCACCGAGGCGTGAGCCACCGAGGCGCCCCCCGCCTTTTGATCATGGTGCCTGGGTGGCTATGTCAGTTAAGTGTTGGACTCTTGATCTCAGCTCAGGTCTCAATCTCAGGGGCGTGAGTTCAAGCCCCAAGTTGGGCTTTATGCTGGGCATGGATCCTACTTTAAAAAAAAGAAAAGACTTCTTCATTTTAGATTTTATAGAAATTTTACCTTATTCTACAGGGTGTGGAAAGTCAATAAATTTGGAAAATAAATAAGGGCATTAATATTTTTATTTTAGGACAACTTAAATACAAAATTACATTATATTTTGGAACTAACATTGCTCAAATATATGTTTGTATTTACATTTTTTCCCTCTAGGTGGCAGCCTCTCACAGTTAAACTGAAAATTTGGCTCTGAATGTCATTAAATGTGAAGAGTAGAAGTAGAATATAAGATTTAGTGGATCTTTCAACATGTTCTGGAGTTAGATTGTTTCAGAAATCTAAAACCTCTTAGGCTGAAATAAAAAAGAAAAGTTTTCATTAGAATAACAGTAAATTTCATTTTGGGTAGCAGATGTGGGCCACTGTTGGATTAAACAGAAATACCAATAGTAATGGTAATTTTGAAGCCTTTCAGAAATTAATTTGTTTGGGATATTTTGTCTTTATTTGTGTTGAATTTTCATGTCCACGTCTTTTATAAGTAAAATAGTACAGACCTGGAGATTGGCAGGGTCACCTACATTTTCTTTTCTTTTCTTCCTTTTTTAAAAGTTAGTTTGTTTATTTATTTTTAATAATCTCTACACATTGGGTAGGGAGCACATGACCCCGAGATCAAGAATTGTACATTCACTGACTAAGCCAGCGAGGTGCCCATTCTTTTTTTTTTTTAATTCTACCCAGCATTTTGATGTTTGGTCTTATTCAATGTTTACTCTTCTTCTCTTGCCCTTGTTGAAAGTTTGATTGCTGGTGGTTGTATTACAGCTTTGAAAGGGTGTAACCAACAGTGCTGACACACCCATGAAGTGGTGATGCGAAACCCAGAGGGAAAAGTACATGCTCTCTCTTCCTACCGCCAGAATCCTTAGACTCAGGGCAAATGATTCCTTTATGTTAGTATCAGCAGCCTTGAAGCCTTGAAGTATCGCCCGTGTATGGGCTCCCAAGCTGTACCATATGTGGCTTTTAATCATTCATCATGCAGCCATAGAGCAACCATCTATTACAGAATACAACCTTTTTTACTTTAAATCTTTATAATTCTTCGTTAACTGGACAGTATGTTATTTTAGTTACAAAAAGGCTGGTGAAATGCATCAGTCTTACCAGTTTGGCCATGATTTGCTCTCTTTAGGATTAATTTCAATTTGTATTTATAAATTTTTGAGTAATAGTGGATTAAAATAATTTCTTATAGAAGATTTTAATACTTCTTAATTTTTGTATCTTCCAAGCTCTAGTAATAACATCCTAAAAGGAGCATTACTGGTATATTTAATATAATACCTTGTGTTTTCTTTATCTGTCCAGGTCATAGTGATGGGAGCTACCAACCGTCCTCAGGATCTTGACTCGGCCATCATGAGAAGAATGCCCACAAGATTTCATATCAACCAGCCTGTGAGTGCTTTCGATTGATGTTATGCCCAGTTAAATACTCCGCTTTTTACAGGAAAGGAATGTTTCTTTTTAATCAGACTTACTATTTATGACAGGCAGGAAAGGAACGGGTCAAGAAGCCCTATAACTGTTTATTTGTCCTCTCCACTTTGTCTTCCTTCTTTCATACTTTCCTAAGATGAGTATTGCTTGCTTCTCTTCAAAGTATGTAATTACCCCCAGGTTTGCTTAGCTGCTTTTGTGATTTTCTTTAGAGTGTAGCAAATCATCTGGTAAGGTATGTGGAAAACCTGGACTGCAATTTTGGTTTAGCACAGGATGAATGGCTCCCTTCAGAAGGCTGACTGGAAGGACTGCCATTGATCTGATTCATTATTGGCGGTCGTAGTGGGGGCTTTCCTCTGATAGGGTCAGTGGTTAATTAGTGGGTAAGGTATTATACTTTAACTTAATGCAGGTGTGAGGGCGGTCTTCAACCAGTGCTCCTTTCTAGTACCTTTATTTTTTTCATTAAAAAATACTCTGAGGTCAGTGATTATAACTTAACCATACTGTGTATTTTTTCACAAAGTCATCACTTCTTAAATTTTATGGGCCTTTTTATTGAAGAAGGAAACAGGGTTATTAAGTGAACATGTGTGCAATGTGATCGGCATGTTACATGTATAGCTGTGTAGAAAAATGCTCAGTGTCATTCCTTTCAGATCTTGAAATAAAAATGTTCTAATACAGTCTCTAGGTAAAAGCTCCCTGTCTCCTGCAGAGAGTTTCTGTAGCTTGCCGGTTTGCAGCGGTAAACGTGGTTTCCTAGCATTGATGGTTGTGTCCTCTAATTGCTCTGACCTGTTATTTTCTGTAGCTACTGCTTCTGGCCCCTCTGAGGGTACACGCAAAGTCAGCCACTGTGTTAGAAAATGTACCCAAGAAGTCAGTGAAGAAGTTCTTTAACTTGATGTGGGAGACTCTAAAATTGAGTTTGATGAGTGTTGACACTGTCTCTGTGTTGGGCACCTGCCAGGCTCTGAGGAAGGAGCTCAATCTCTGTCCTCCACTCTGACACAGGAAAGGCAAGACACATAAATAAAGAACACGCGAGAACCTGAAATGATGATGAAAACTAATAATTCTCTCTGAGTAGTTAGTGAACTATACAGACCCCAGTTGGGCCTTGAAGGAGGGCAGGAATTTCATATGCGAGTGAGGCAGGGAAAGTCTTTCTGCCAGAATAAACAAAGGCAAGAAGATGTGGGAGCACATGTTTAATGATGACGTCTGGGGGTAGTTCACTTAGCGCATCCGGTAAACAGGTCGAGGGAGGGTGGGGAAGGTAGGCTGCTGTCAGCTGTGGATGAACTTTGTGTGACTCGACCAAGAATTTCACTTTTATTTTGTTTGTAAGACAGGACCTTTTTTTTTTTTTTTTTTTAATTTATTTCACAGGCAGAGATCACAAGTAGGCAGAGAGGCAGGCAGAGAGAGAGGAAGGAAAGCAGGCTCCCTGCTGAGCAGAGAGCCCCATGCGGGGCTCGATCCCAGGACCCCGGGATCATGACCTGAGCCAAAAGCAGAGGCTTTTACCCACTGAGCCACCCAGGCACCCCCAAGACAGGACATTTTTAAAGAAAATTTCCTTTGATGGTTCTGAAGACAAAGATTACATTGATAGAATGTCCTCTTGCAGTCCAGTATAAAACGATGTACAGTAGAATGTATGTGAATTTTTGTTCCGCGTTGACAGCATATAAAAAAAGGTACTGTCAACACTAAACAAAAATTCACTAATAAAATTAGCAAGTGTGGAAGTTACGGTTGAAGTGAAGGAACTGAGAGGATATTATTGCTCTATCTTCTAATTAGTGGTAAAGATTTTACTACAGCATTGAGTTTTTAGAAGTTTCCTGAATAAAAAAGAGAAGGAGATATGCAGAGCTACAGGGAAGAGACTTCGGTCATCCTGGGTATTCATTCACTCACTCAAACATGTTATTTCCCAGACATTGTGCTAATCACTAAAGATTCAGAATAAGAAGATGGGAATTCAGTAGGTTGACCACAGACGATTAGAGTCTAGAACCTAGACCTTGCTTAGGCTGATACTTTAGAGTTTCTGTCATTTCCTGTAGGTATTGTCAGATGGTGTACAGATGAAAGAAGAAATGTTAGAACTATTTGATTCTAATTTTTTTTTAGTACTAACTGGAAATTATTCTGGTTTTAGGCTCTAAAACAAAGAGAAGCAATCCTGAAACTCATCTTGAAAAATGAAAATGTAAGTAGAAAATTACAATTTTCCTCATCCTATAAATATGTTTATGTGCATAAGACCATTTTAGAAGAAAATGTAAAAGTGATCTGAGAATAAACAGCTTTGTACTTGGCATAAATCACTGTAAAACTGTTGCCTGTTCATGCAACTCAGTAACCCTGGTGCATTTGAACTTAACAAAGACGGTCCTCTTTTTTTATAAGCCCTGTGTTTTCACGTCTACGGATTACCATCTTCTTTGATATTTTCAGACTGTTCTCCAGTTATATAAGATACATTTATTTTTGTACAGCAGTATGCATTTTAAAAATTTATTTAACTGCAATATTTTTTAAAGTTGGAATTTAGATTTAAGAAGGTATAATTGAAATGTTTAATAGTTTGTATATTTAAGGTAACATGCTTCAGAATTAAAGTGAGTACATTGTATGGTATTCAGGGAAGAATCTTGCTTCCTTTCCTATATTTCTTCTGTATCCTTTCAGATGGCATTGTGTCCATACCAGCCACTTAGAATATGCTATTATTCCTCTTCCCTATTCTACGTAGATCATATTAATAAACTGTGTATGCTGTTCTTTGCATTGCTTTTTTCCATGCATCTTTGAGATCTCTCCTTATTAGCATATTGTATCTTTGTTCTTTCTCTCTCTTTGGGTTTTGGTTTTTGGTTTTTGGTTTTGTGTATTTGTGTGTGGTTTTTGTTCTGGGTTGTTTTTGTTTGTTTGTTTGTTTGTTTTTTTTTGCATTGCATAGGATTCCACTATATGGCTATACCATAATTTATTTAGTCAGTGCCATATTGAAGAACATTCAGGTTGACTTTTGTCTTTACTCTTTATAAAATGCCTTGTATATGTGTCTCTTCACACTTGTGCAGGATTATTAGTGGGATAGATTTTCCAGAAGAGGAATTGATAGATCAGAGGATATGATTTATAATTTTTATAGCTATTACCAAATGGTCTGTGCTAATTTACTCTCATACCAGCAGTAGTACAGTATCTCTTCCCCGTAACCTTGCCAACAGAATGCTGTGGAACTTTGTGCCAACATGAAAGGTAGAAAGTGGTGTATCTCATTGTATTTTTAGGGATGAAATGAGTATGTTTAGGAGCCACTTGAATTCTTATCTCTGAAATACTTGTTCATATGCTTTGCCCATTTTTCTATTGCAGTGTTCTTTTTCTTATTAATCTATAGGAACTCTAATACATTAGGGAGATTTTTCTTTGTTTCAAAATTTCAAAATATTTTTTTGAAATTTGAAAATATTTTTTCCTGGGTTATCTTTTTTAATTTACTGGGAATTTTCCCCCTTTATGGAATCTGAGTTTTCAATAACATCGTATTCCTCACTGTCCTAAACATCATATCTAAACTCCTTATTTGGGGGGCACCTGGCTGGCTCAGGCGCCGGAGCATACGACTCTTGATCTTGGCGTTGGGAGTTCAGGCTTCACATTGGGCATAGGGCTTACTTAAAAAAAAATAATAATAATAATAATAATTAAATAAACTCACTATTTGAACTTGCTGTAGCCAAACTAAAAAAGTCAAAAAGATTCCCATAGTGAGGAATTCTATTTCCGTGACTTGCCTCCATCCTTGGGTCACTAACTCTGCTCCAGCTATCCCCTACTTCCCTACCTCCCGGGTTTATTTTAGTTGTATATTTAAAAGGAAGAATTCTTAACTTTTTTGACTTGACCTCATAAACATTATTACACTTTCAAAAAATTGGGACTAATTCCTTATTATCACTGAATACCTTGTCCATATTTTCTGTTCTCTGCTAAATGGCTTGTTGGTTTTTCTTTTTACTGTGTAAGTGTTTGACTCAAGATCCATATAAAGTTCATAATTTGTGATTATTTGATAGTTTTTCAGTCTCTTAATCTGTAGGCTATAGATTATTCCTTCATCTCTCTCTCTCCCTTTTCTCCACCTTCTTTCAGTTTATTTGTTGAAACAGTCAGGTTGGGTTTGTCCACATTTTCCGTGGTCTAGGCTTTGCCCTTGTCACCCAACCCAAAGTTTCCTGGCTATTTTTGCTGATTTTTCTGTATGAATTTTAGAATTTATTTGTCTTCCTCAAGATAAAAACACTAGTATTTTTAATGGATCATAATTCAAGAGAATTAAGATCTTTTTGATATTGAATCTTTGTCCAAAAGCAGGTATGTCTCTGTGGTTCTTCCAGTCTTCTCCCATCTCTTTCAGTAGCATCCTGCTTGTTTTTTTCTTTAAAACCAATCATAGATGGGACACTTGGGTGGCTCAGTGGGTTGGAGCCTCTGCCTTCAACTCAGGTCATGATCTCAGGATCCTGAGATCGAGCCTTGCGTCGGGCTCTCTGCTTGGTAGGGAGCCTGCTTCCTCCTCTCTCTCTCTCTCTCTGCCTGCCTGCCTCTCCACCTACTTGTGATCCCTGTCAAGTAAATAAATAAAAAATTAAAAAAAAAAAAAAAACAATCATAGAAAACATATATGCTATTTGCAGATATTTGCAGAAGTTTGAAGAACTTAGCAAATGAAAGAGATTACTATTGTGGGGATGATGGAGTCATTTAATAAAAGAGATAAAGGCTGTGTAGTCTTTTCTTAAAAGCTACTTGTACATGAAATATTTTGTACAGTTTCGGGGAATTCCTAATACTTTCCATGTGTTTTGGGTAAAGAACTCCTGTATGAGCAAGAAACTGGAGTATTACATTTACCTTTTAGCTGAATATTCGGTAACCACGTTGAAAAAGACATTGTGTAATTGTAGTGCTGTTTAGATAAAAGACACTTAATTGGTGAACCTTTAACAAAGATAGGCGTCATTAAGCAGTTCAGGGAAGAAAACAAAAGAGATAATATAATTTGGTGAGTTCTTTTGATTTAGGATGACTGTGCTATGGCTTGAAATTCATCACGTATTAGAAGGTAGTTGCTGACAATTTTGTAGACTTCAAGTTAATAGAGCTATTTAATTCAAAAAAGTGTAACGAAGGATGGTATTGACAGATGTTAACTTGTGTAGTTTAATACAGATAGAGATGATGTGGATGACTTACATAGAGATGATGAATATAAATGATGCAATTTAAGCTCTGTCTCATGAGATAGCCATACTTTACACAGACTGTAACGTTTTCACTTTTAACTTAAACTCCTCATTATTTCTAAACTTTGATTACATATTCTGCTTTTTTTTTTGTTTTTGTTTTTTTAACAGTAGCATCTTTGGAAATTCTATTAGAATTGCATTTGCCATGGGTATAAGGAATTTTTAGCATTCTGTTTCTAAAAGCACAAAGAACGAGTCTCCAGTTTTATGATTCATAATAATTCTGAATGCTTTCTGGATAACTGTCGACACGGGAACATTTTATTTCCCACTAGCTGGTATTTGTATGCTGAAGGCATATCATTACTTCACTAGAATCTGAAAGAAATTATTGTAGTTTTGTTAAAAGATGCCTCAAATGATACTGTTTCTAGTCTTTCACATCTCTTTACTGATAGTCCCTTAGCACAACTCACTCATGTAAACAGGGTAGCAATTTTTGCTTTAAGTTTCAAGTATAAAAAGAATTAGGACTAATAAAATGGATACCCTGTCTCTGTAGTGAGATCATCAGGGTGTCCCTTTTACAAACAAATCTGAGTTTAGATCTTTTCCGTAACAAAACAGGAGTAGTTCATGGGCATGGGCTTTGGAGACAGACCCAGGGCCCCACATTCTTTCTTGACTGCTCCTTGCTGGGTGACCTTGGGCAGATAACTGTTAATCATCCCTACGCCTTACTTAGTTATTTCTCACTGGGAAAGCGGAGGTAATGCCAACAGTCTCATAGATTGGTTTCAAGAATTTTAAATGTGTGTGAAGCACTGAGAGTGCCGTGCCTGTGCACCCTCCACGGTACACGCGGTGACTGTGCATAGCAGGTGCTGTGCTCTCGGCTATCGTAGGAGTCCTTCAGTGTTTGCCAGTGTGGCTCCCGGGACACAAAACCATATCTAACTTGGGAGCTGCCTTCCTAGTTTCCTATGAAAACAGTTCCTGTGACTTTGTGGTTTGTCTGATAGCTATTATTTTGTACAAAGGGTTGCTTTTAGAGTATTTGCCATGTGCTTAGCATAGTGGTGAGATATACTTTGTTTTACTTAATCCTCCGTCCATCTAAGGAGCACATAGTCCTGCCATTTTACATTTGGGGAAACTGAAACGCAGAGAAGTGATAGAATAAATTGCCCAGGCTCACACAGCAAAGGAGTGGTGGGGCATTTCTCTTAACCACTGTGGTGCACTGCCTCTGTTCTTGCTCCTGCAGTGACTGGGATCTTCTCTTTTCCAGCCTTTCTCATACGTGGTTTGTTCATCTTTGTGACTTGATCACTGTGTCATGTGCAAGGCTTGTGAATGGTTAGGACACGGTGCGGCCCAACAAAGGAGTGGCCAAAAGATGGAGTGGAGGTGTTGATTGTTTAAGGGAGGAAGTCCAATTTTTAACATCTCAGAGTATGATTTGGAAGGTGTTTTTAAGTAGTTATTTAATTTAAGATATATTTTAACTGTACACACTTAATAAGCTTAAATCTACCACCCAGATCTAAAAGGTACTCTTCACGTGCTTTGCTTTTCGTCTCCTGTGGTCTCTGTCATTGGTAGCCTGTTGTCCTGAAGTCATTAGTGTCCATCAGTCCCTTGAGTGTGCATGGAAAGATGTGTAATGTATGTACTCCTTCACAAATATTACAAGCAGTAGAGTAGTTTGTGTGTGATTGCTGATGTACACATTTGAGAAGTCTTCTCAGACAGAGGAAGAGAATAAACCGTCTCGCAACAGCGTTGGCGTGTCTGTCTTCCGGGGCCCTGTACCCTATGTCTGGTAAGGCTTTATTTTGCTGTTCCAGTCATAGTGACAGTTAACAAAAAAATTAGGTTTCAAAATTTCAGCTTTTATGGTTAAAGAAAAAACTAGAAACTGAAAGTTATTCTGTGCTATTCCAGTATGCATTTTTTAAGAAATGTGTTTGGGGGGCGCCTGGGTGGCTCAGTGGGTTAAAGCCTCTGCCTTCGGCTCGGGTCATGATTCCAGGGTCCTGGGATCAAGCCCCGCATCGGGCTCTCTGCTCAAGGTGAGCCTGCTTCCTCCTCTCTCTCTACCTGCCTCTCTGCCTACTTGTGATCTTTGTCTGTCAAACAAATAAATAAAATCTTTAAAAATCAAAAAAAAAAAAAAAAGGTGTTTGGCTCGATGCTCTGCAGCACTTTTTATGTTCCTTTCTCCCTGTGGAAGGTGGACAGGCACGTGGACTTGCTGGAAGTTGCCCAGGAAACGGATGGCTTTTCGGGCAGCGACCTAAAAGAGATGTGCAGGGATGCGGCTCTCCTCTGTGTCAGGGAGTATGTGAATTCTACGTCCGAAGAAAGGTATGATCCCTCAGATGTGTCAGACCCTTGTAGAACTTTGAGGTTGGTTCCTTTTTCTTTACAATAACAACCCTGCTATGGAACCAAAGTAAGCTTGATTGAAAGCTTACCCCAACTTGATGAATTGCCTCTTTTTCTAAAGGGAAGTTCTGAAAGTGAATTAGAGACATGGGTCATGGGGAGGCTTTGGAATAAAGAGAAGGAAAAGCCAAATTTCTGCTGCACATGCACGGACTGGAGCGCAGAAGGCCAACAAGAGCTTAAGCTCGCAGCCTGTGCTAGGAGAACAGGGCTTTCCAGCACTCCTGGCTTGCTTTCCCCCTAACTTCCTGATCCCACTTCCTGTGGTCTTGCAGGAGTTTCACACGTAAATGGGGGTGAGGGCCCGGTTGGGGGTTAGATTTCAGCTTGTTGACAGTCATGTTTACCAAACAGAAACTGTTGTCACTGCAGCCAACTTCAAAGCAGGAGTTTGAGAAACCAGTTCATACTCAGAGATACTAAAGAACAGGAACAAGCCACCCCTGATGAACCCCAGCCCGCAAGGACCTTTCTCAAAAGGCCCCTTGCCCAAGCCATCGTAGCTCTGCGACTTGTTCCATCCTGACCTCCCAACAAGGAGTTGCTGTAACTCTTAGCAGACCGGTTTACTTCCGGGACCTGTGGTGAATGAGTTCTCCACCTTTTGCCCTTTGGTTTCTCAGACCCCCTCCCTCCCCCCGCCCAGCAAATGGCTGTTGCAGGCTTCCCCAGCAGGGTGTCCTGTGGCACCGAACCCTCAGCTGCGTGCATGCTAGTTCTGCACCTGCCAGTAGTGCTCCCTGGGGCCCCATTAGAGAGAGGCTCACTTCATTTACTTGTGGTCAGATTATCCAGCTCCTCTGATGCTAACTTTGAGAATACTTTTGACCTCTGACTGTAGCCAAGAGACCACTTTCCAAAGGTTTTTATTCTTATGTATAAGATAATGAGGAAAAGGGGAAAAAAAACAAACCTATGAATACATACATTTTGTGTGAATAAATTACATTACTCGTGAAGGTCCTCTTTTCCTGCTGTCCTCAAAGCCTTTGAAAAACTTATATTTCATTATGAAAAATCTAGCTAGTAGACTAGGCTTTTCATAACTTTTTCCCCAAATGTTTCTTTCTAAGTGTTGTAGATTATGAAGAGGCATTATATATAATTATTAAAGAGGGGAGGTTTTTAGAGTAGTTGGTTTTGTTAATAGCAAAGAATTCTCTTTTCTGTTCATCACATGCTAAATATGTTCCTGAATATGTGGCCACGGATGCTACGTGTGACTCCTTGATTGGAATTCCATTCCCGTTTAGATTAGCTGCACACCTGTGTCTAGCATTGTCCCGTTTTGCTAATACTCGGCTTGTGATTCTTAGGGTGCGGTGTTTGGTTTTCATCCCCATGTCTGGAATGTGTATTTACAATCAGCCATTCTGGCCTCCTGCCTCCTAGCAGTTAGTGGTGCTTCAGAATCTCCCCCAATGGGCATACGCGTGGAGAATTCCTGGAGGCATTCACATGGAGCGGTGAAGTGTGGCTCTCTTCCGGGGTTAGATATGTGGAAAAGAGACGTCACGTTCTAATCTGGGCAGCATATTTGAGGGAGGTGTAGCCCGAAGTCATTTGACCATCTGCATTGTTTGCCTTGCAGCCACGATGAGGATGAAATCCGGCCCGTGCAGCAACAGGACCTGCATCGGGCGATTGAAAAAATGAAGAAATCAAAGGATGCGGCATTTCAGAATGTTTTAACACATGTTTGTTTAGATTAAGAGTAAAGATCATTTGTATAGTTCAGTGTGATCTAGTTCGATGTGCTCTCTTACATCAGTGGAAATAGAATGAAGAGAGAAATGTTCTTCACCCACCGAGAGAGTTCTGTGTTCCCGACACTGGTTTTATACTCTGAATTCTATGTTACTGAGATACACTTGTGTGAGCAGTATCACTGCTCGTTGAAATCAGGCGGTTTGATCCAGCCTGCCTGGGCGTGTGTGTCTGACCTCTGTAGCCACGTGTGGCAGCCCGAGAGCGTCTAAGCTGGCCTCAAACATGATTCGTTGAGTCATTCGTGAGGAAGGGGATGTGAGTGTGCGTGTGTATGTGCGTGTGTATATTAAATGTATATATTCACACATTTTATATTGAATTCTGTAGATATGTTTGAATACAGAAACTTTTTTTTACCCCAACTACTGAATCAGAAAGTACCAAACAGTATATAGCAAAATGAAGATTTATGGTTGTGTCTGAGGTACAGCGATTCAGCCATTTGTAGTTGTTTATCCTTTGTTTCAGCTTTTTTTAAGTCAAGCATTTCTCTGCTGTGGAATAGTTGCAGTCAGCCCCCTCTCTGTTTCCAGATGTGGCTCCGCTGCTGTGGTATCAGGATAAGCAAATAAAAATACCTGTTCAGTGATGAGCATTGACTGGTTGTCAGGCAGTTGGGCGATCAACGCGGATTTCACCTCCTCCTGGCAGCACTCCAGATAGAGACGTGTTTCAGATCAATATCCCGACACATGGATTGAAAGTCTTGCCCACGAATGGCTTTGAAACAATCGGTGCCATTCGCTATATGTATGTGACTGTCCTTTCTTCGTTTCATGGGACATAGTTCTGTTGTAACCATGGCTTTTTAATGTTATTTTAAAGTTGTATATTCTTTAATTATGGTCAAATATAATTTGGTCATCAAAAATGAAATGATAGTTAAAAGCAAGTAGCTGTTAACTAAATGTGCTAAAAGTACTCATTTTGTAACTTTAATTTTTTAAAGTTTTCTTAGCATATTTTAAATTATGCCCTAGTTAGTACAGATCTACACATCACAATCCCCATGTTGTATCTGTAGTCATTCGATGTTATGTGCCCTACATGTGAAACTTTTTTTTGTTCAAAATGTCACTAACCAGAATTCTGTTACAGGCACGTAACACACCGCATGAGGAAAATGGCACAATATGATCTTGAGGTGCCTTCTGTGAACCACCTGAAAGATTAAATTATGCTTCAGATAGTTTTGTTTTTATTGTATTTCTTTGAAAACTCAGTCTTTTTTTGTGAGTTATTGGATTAACTTATTTGCTAGAAAGTCTCTCACGGAAGCTGTCAGAGCATTCTGTTGTGCTTTGAATGACGGGTGGGGCAGAGGTTACAGTAGAAAGCAAGTCACGAACATGGTAACAATGACTGCAAGTGGGTTGCAAAACACAAGATACCAAAAATAAAGTTTCGTCTCCATTTTTAATGACTATTATACTAGTATTTTATAAATCTGTAATAAAGAGGACTCTTAATTCTTCTCTACTTCTTGGTCTTTTCAGGTATGTAACATTTTCTGGGTTGTCTTTTGGGTATACACCTTGCCCTTGGAGTGTTTTCTC
This sequence comes from Mustela nivalis, assembly GCF_964662115.1. Lineage (NCBI taxonomy): Eukaryota > Metazoa > Chordata > Mammalia > Carnivora > Mustelidae > Mustela > Mustela nivalis. The sequence goes on from NC_139021.1 coordinate 113,761,190, forward strand.
TCTCTGTGTAGCTTTTGCACTGGTACAGCGTATATTCTAGTAAGCAGTCATTATTGTGGCTCAGTACGGAATTCAGTAATGATTTGATTTTCATCTGACGGCATATTCAAAGTAAGAGGCTCTGTCTCTCCTGTCCCTTCTTAAATTCAGACTATGAAGTAGTATATAGCTCTTATGTTTATCATGGCTTTAATCACCAGAGGAAGGTAGAGAAACATACTAATCCCATCAACCGCAACTCATCTTTAAGGCCTCGAGGTAATCAAGGACACTTTCTTGTATTCCTCTGAAGAATTTTGAGTGTCCTGTGATCTATGCTTGCTGCAGACATGCACTTGGCACAGGCAATTGGGTTCTGGGTTCTCTGCTGTCCCCTTATGGGCAGCAGTTCCGAGTACCGGCTGTGGAGTGGGACTGCCTGGTTTAAGTCCAGGCTCCCTGTGAACCCAGTGAACCCACCCTGTCCCGTGCACCCATGACCTCACTCCTCGGAGATCCCCCTGCTCCTTGACAAAGAGGAGCCACCAGGGCACCCAGCGGAGAGGCGCTGCAAGGGGGCAGCACCCAGAACAGTGACTGCCCAGGAGGGGGCCCTCCCGTTGTTAGTTGTGTTACTTTTGCACACTGGTTGCATCACTGTTGGCCAAGCTGCGTTTGTGAGCATCCTCTATGCTGCCAGAATCCTGAGGCCTATTCCCTAGGGACAGAGATGGAAACGACCACCCATGTGATATTTCTCTAAAACCCTCATTGTTGGAAGACTTATGGTAAGTCTGGTGTATCTCAACTATTCCCAGGCCTTTTTTTTTTTTTTTAAAGATTTTATTTATTTATTTATTTATTTGACAGAGAGAAATCACAAGTAGATGGAGAGGCAGGCTCTCCGCTGAGCAGAGAGCCCGATGTGGGACTCGATCCCAGGACTCTGAGATCATGACCCGAGCTGAAGGCAGCGGCTTAACCCACTGAGCCACCCAGGCGCCTTTCCCAGGCCTTTTTATGTAGAGTTTAGGAACTCCATATCCGAAGCAGTTCTGTTTATGAATTGCCCTCGCTTCTACCTCTCCGCTCCCAACCGCAGGGCAACCCAGGACCCACCACGCTAGTAAGAGCTGGGTTGGGTTCATCTAAATAGCGCACGTGGGTCATATTCTGCCATGGCTGGTGGCTGTAAGGGTTGGCATTACACGAGACGGCTCAGGCCTTGAGTCCGTCTGTGTAAAAACGGCGGTGTCCCCTGTCGGTAGGAGGTGCTTTCAGCGGAATTGTGTTTGTCAACAACTGTTACAACTTTCTTCTAGATAAAGAAGACGAATTGCATGATGTATATTTTATAATTCTCTGTTTAGCTTCTTTTAAGGTCAGAATACTGAGTAAAATTCCAACATGCTGATCATATATCCTGCCCTCCAAGCCTTAGAGTTGTTCCATTTAGAGCGGACAGAAGTCCTCAGAGGGCCTTGGTTTGACCTAACTTGTCCTCGACTCAGCCATCCAACAGAGCTCACCAATCTTGTCAAAAGTTACGTGTTTTTCCACGAATAGGTGGACATTCTGTGCTCCCCTCACGTCCATCAAAGTACTGAGAAGAGTGACACATGCTGGACGCAGATGAGATCAGCCCTCTCGGAGACCGATGAGCACTGTGAGTAAGAACGAAACTTCCTCAGTCACACTGGGTGTAAGTGTTAACACTGTTACACTAACAGCATAAGGTCTCATCAAAACACTGGAACGGGAGTATGTGTTTGTGATTAATATTTATAGTAGGAATTACTGTGCTTGAGAACACTTGCAAATATGAGCTTTTGTGCTTTGAGCTGCAGTGCCAGTTAATGTGAATGCTGGTGTGGACCCATGCTTGTGAATCATGACAGTTCAGTTTTAAAAGTACAGCCAGAGCCCTAGTGGAATAATCACCGACCCCAATGCTTGGAGCTGAGCCTGGAGCACAGTGGTGTGCCAGAGATGTGTCGCTTCCAGAAATGCTGAGAATGGCTGAGATGCTGGAATAGGGGATGGTCATATATTGTCCAGTAAAGCAAATGCCTTTGCAGATGGGTGTGAGGGAAACAAGCATTGTCTATGGGGCCAGAGTCCTAGTCTCGTAAAGAGTGGGGTTCCACTGCAGACAACCGACTCCAGCAATAACGAATTTATTTGAAAGCTGTGAGCTCCAAAGGAAGTTCAAAAACTAGACTTAGGAGAGAAGGTTCCTGAAGGTTTTGTAGCAGGAATTACTGCTCAAGAATCCTGCTTTTATTCTACTGGATTAAATGAACTCCATTTATCTTTAAATTGCCCCAGGGTGTGCAAACCCCAGTGAAAACCACTGCTTAGGGTCCTGAAGCTCAGAGAAAGGGCCCTCCAGGACTCCTGGCTTCAGTGGTTTGAGAGCAAGGCTAATGCAAAAGAGAGCAGTATTTCCACCGAAGGAAATGCAGTATGGTGGATAATGTGGCTGGACAAACAAAAAGTGATAAATGACCAGCCAGCCAGTCACAGGCAGCCTCAGATCATGTGCTCAGTGAAGGTGGTATTCTGACTAGCAGGTGCGTGGACAGCCTTCAGGGATCCCAGACGCTCTGCTTCCCCCCCCCCCACCCCGATGTTGGACGGCTGCTTTGCATGTCCACCTTTTAGCTAAGTGATCACTTCTGATTAGTCATGTCTTTTGTTCCAGATGATGGGTACAAAACACTGGAGATTGAAGTAGTGTTGATTTTTGTTTGGGTTCCAAAGAAGGCGAACCTTTTCCTTTGACAGGCGGTAGTGGCAGAGGCCTAATCGTCCCCATTCTGGAGTCCAGTCACGCCGGGTCTGGGCTGTACCATAGTAAGAGGAGTTGCTGGGCTCAGCCCTCCCACTGTCCCCTCCAGCGGCAGCCTTTTGATCTTAGCAGTACTGAAGCCCAAAAGGGCTGGGTTTACAGGGGTCAGATGTTCATGGCTCCCTCCACGTGCCCAGTTCTGATGAGGACACACAAGACTCAGAGACCCTCTTTCACCATTTACTCTGTGAAATCTAGGGATGGGGGACTGTCTCCCCTGGCCATTTGTTTTTGAAGGTGATGTGTTGATGGATCTCGGTCAGTACTATCGGAATCTGCGTCATTCTAGTGGAATTTTATGTCCTGTGAAGTTCATTCCCAACTTTATAGGTTTCAGCCCCAGCTGTGAAACTTCTTTGTATGTAATACAATTTTATATTTGTGTTTGTGTGCCATGTATATATGGCATTGTAGCCTTGGGCAAAACCTCTGTTTCCTTGAGCATCTGTTCCCTTATCTGTAAATAGAAATCCTAATTTGTACGTTCTGGAATTGTTTTAAGAATCCTATGGAAATGCTTTGGGAGTTTGGAAGTGAATCTGGCTGCAGGCTCTCATGTTGCCTAAGGAAGTCCTCTCCTGTCGCCCATTTCTAGGCCTCCCATTTCCTTGTCTGCCGGTGATGGGCTTGCTGAAGTAGATCTCTCTACTTTCCCATCCCAGTTCACTAAGCTGCACGGTAGCCACGGCGGCTGTGTTGGTAGACACAGGGCCCTTAGTTAGTGACGCAGCTCTGACTGGCAGCACTCAGAAATGGGGGGGCTCTGTCAGCTGGGGATGGGTGTTGGCCTTGGGGGATGCAGTTCCGATGGGCACAGGTCACCAAAATGCCATCAGGTGGGCAGGTTGGAGACACTGAGCGTGCCAGAGGTTGCTGTGTGTTAAACGTGTTTAATGTCTGTGACTGTTGGAGCTGGAAGCTTTCTTTGTTGTTTACTTTGAATACCCAGAGATCTAGTACTTTCTAGAATCATCTGAGGATAGCATGGGGATACAACCCCTTTAGTGGTTCATGGGATTAATATCTTCCTGGTAAATGTAGGTTCTTCTTGGTGAATACCCTTGTAGAAGCCAATCTTTTAACTAGTTCGGAATACCCGATCAGTATTGGGTTGTCTACATGAAAGCAGTCCATACAGCCTGCACTGAGCTGCACTTTACCACCAAACTATTTATGGAAAACAGGCTTACGAAATAAATACAAATCAAGATTGCTCTTTCCATGTATGTGTATCATGTTACAGTTTATAAGAACAGTCACATACGTTGTCTTGTGAAACTTGAAGTACACGGCAGGCTTATACTTCTGGAAGAAAATACCCAAAACCAACCGTATTTAAGAACTTTACCAAATAAAGTGTGTATGATCACTGCCAGCAATTATAAATATGTGTGATGACATTAAACGAGCTGTGCCCACAAAGCTGGGGGAGTCCTCGCTGGCACCCCCCGTTCTCTGCTGGCCCTGTATAGAAGTGCGATGTGTGTAACTGTCTAGGTTTTTCTTGTATTTAACTGAATCTGCAAACTCTAGCCAGTAACCCATTTATTTTTAGTAATATCAATAAATTGAGAAATTTAAATTTTTTTTCATTAAAATCATTCACAATATAAGCAGAAACAGTAGGTAGATTCTGGAGTGTGTATCAGTGAATTGCTTGGATATCATCTTCCCCGTTCGGTGAACACACCGAGTAGCCCAGTGATAGTTAATATTCATCAGAGAACTAAATGCGCGCGAGAGGCCAGAAAAGAAGTCGTGGCTTTCAGAATCGGTGCGCTGTCATTCCTGATCCTTGACGCATATGGTGATGAGGGAATGCGTAAGTGTCAGAGACCTGCATTCAGAATCTGTGGCCAAGTGGCAGGAGCAGTCCCCCCGACCTCCACCGTGACAGCAGCTGACCGTGCCGTGTCCGTCAGGGACGCCAGACCTGACGGCCAGGTCCCAGAATCGGAGGAAGAGGAAACACAATCTGACTTGCTCTTGAGTAGCCACGATTGTTTCATCATGCAAGGGAGACGGGCTGGAGAGAAACCCAGGGGCCAAAGTGCTGATACATTTGCAAGGTCTGCTGATGTTGGACCCAGCGACTCACAAAGGCCTTTTCGGGGTTTTTTCCCCTGCCCTTACAGCCTGGCATCCCCCCCTCGGCACCCTCGTATCCTCACACATGTCTGAGCCTACTTTGTCCCGCTGTCACTCAGAACGAGCAAGTGAGCGAGGCTCTGGGCAAGAAGAGGGCTCTTTGCCCAGCAAGGGGCGGTGGCAGAATTTGTATGAAGCCTTCAGGTCCGCAGGGAGAACAGCCCCAAACTGGCAGGTGCGCGAAGGCCACTGGAAGTAGGGGTGGAAACAGGTACCTCGTCTCCTGGCAAAGGATCCATGGCTGAGGTTCAGCACCCCCGATGAAAAACAAGACAACAGCAGACCGCCCGCCCCAGCCCTGCTGGCTCACTCCCTGGGGGCACTTTGAGAAAAGGGAACAAGTTGGAAAGAAGAGGTCAGACTCTCTTGCCGTGACATCCTATGGGGAGGCCCCAGCAGCCTCCTCCCCCTGAAGACATGAGAAGCCCTGCACCTCTACGCCCACCGTGCACTTTTTAAGTGACTCTAACGCAGGAGAACAACCTCTTCCTTGTAGTCAGAGGGTTGCTGCTGTTTCTCCCCGATGACTCAGTCAAAGCCCTCAGCGGTCCCGCAGCCCACCCACACTCCGCGTCACAGGCAGAAGAGACTCCACTTTCATTTTGAGCAATTTATTAAAATAAAAACAAGCCTCACAGGTACATAGAAATAGTCATTTGCACTAAGTATTATTAAGAGCAGAAAAGCAGTTTTAAATATATCTTAAAAATCACAAAATATATTGATTAAGGCACTACATTCCATCTCATGATTTCAATAAATACGCTGTTCTTTAAAAAGGCAGTACTGAGTAGCTCTGATTAAATCAACAGAGGCACTACACTAGTCAAGGCAGTGAGGCTTTGCTGTGGCCATTGTGTGTAATTGATTCTCAAAAGAACTTTAAGATTAGCATTTTCCTAAAAAAGAAACGGAAAATATGAAAAAAAAATCACAGTTTTCTCTTTCCAGTTTAAGTCTCTTCCAGAGAGACCTAGCTACAAAAGGTATGGTTTCTTCATATATTCTTTAGCAACAAGCAGTTGTGCATAAAGGACAAAGATTACCTCCCAAGAAGTAAAACCATCAGAGGTTAGATTTCTCAGCACAGCACGAGTCTTTGGAGAAGTATTTTTTCCAGCTGCCGAAGATCAGCTGGATTTAGAAAACTCTGCACCTGGCATCCAAGAAGGTTGCTTTGTAAGTGCTTTCCGAGCAAGGAGCTTTGTGGAGCAACTGAGGGGCCAGAGGCAGCTCCCATGTTGTACAGTGTAGACGGAGGCCCAGACTGCCGGTCAAGCGACGGCAAGCCTGTCGGGTGCCGCCAGTACCTTCTAATGATGCCAACCGTGAGCATTTGTGAGCGTGCTCAGCAGCTCCCGAGGTACACGCTAGGCATCATCTACTGGGGACCCCTCTGAGACATAGGGTTTCTGGGGTCTTTTCCCATTTCAGCAGCCCGCTAGTCTGATGGTCTGGACTGGTCTGGGCCAAAGCTGCAGTCTATCAGTGCGGCCTCTCCCAGGACACAGTGACCACAGCAAAGAGGAGAAAAATTAACTTCCCACAACAACGCCAGATCATCTGAGCTTTGGGGGCAAATCTTTTCCTCAAAGTGCCCTCTGCTCTCCAGCTGAAAATCACTATTTAACTGAGTTCTCATGTAAGTGTGGTAAGATGGTCCTTCTTTCCTAGACAACATCACTTTCTCTGCAGAGCTAGGCTGCGTGGACCTGAGGTGCTGGGGTCCCCAGGCAGGCCGTGCTTGAGCCCGAAGAGACGGGGCTGGAGGCAGGAGTCGAAAGGGCGAGAATCTACGTGTGAGGGCGGCGAGTTCTTTTCCCCCTTAGGTCGGTTGTGCAGAAGAGGTGGTTCCTCCGGTTCACATTGCCGTGACACCAGGCAAGACTGAAGCTGGAAAGTACACTTCACTTTTTGGCAAGTAAACAAGATATGGTCAAAACTTTCAGAAACCTGGGACCTACTGAACCAGACGCAGTCGAGAAGACAAGTTCGTTCTGAAATGCTAACAGTACGGCCCGCACCTGCCAGGAGGCAGCTGCAGTTGGACTTTCTTTTATATATGACTGAAGCTGACTTCAAATTATCGACACACTGTTTACCTCATTGTAAAACACGAACATCAGTCACTGAGAAGCAGTTGGGTCCAAAGCATCTAATCACAAAAATAGAAAAGCAAATCCAAGAGCACTTTGAGAAGAAACTCTGCAGCCGGAGGGCTCTTAGTTGTTCTTCTCCAGGGACCGGTAATAATCTGTCAGGACTTTCCATGCTTTGGGTGCCATGAAGCCATCTGGGGGATTCTCGCCCTCCCGGGCCAGCTTCCTCATCCGCGTCCCGGAGATGAAGTCAAACTCGTTGTGCCTGTCATGGGGGCAGCCACACACAGCTCAGAGTGGGTAATTCACCCCATCCCCAGAGCTGCCTGCAGTAGGTGACGAATTTTAGACCCTATTTTTTCCTTCTGTAAAATGCTGCACCTTCTGCACGAGCAGTTCACTAACTCTTCAGTAAAGGAACTTGGAGAAGAAAGGGGCGTGATGGCAGGCGTGACAGCAGCCGCATGCTCAACACTGCCTGGGCACCTACTCTGTTCACGGGAAGCCATATCCTGCTGCTACACTGGCTTCCTTTCCCTTAATGCCTGCTCGAGGAAGACTTGTTGAAAGAGAGCTACTGATGGACCGCTTACTGACATATGAGGGGCCGTGCTACACTTCAGGGGGACACAGAATGTCTAAGACGGGGACTCCCACCCCACTAGGAGCAGGTGGAGATGCACTTCCACAGGGCCAGCATTCTCATTGTATGGAGGTGATTAAGGACTCTGCCTCCAGAAACCTACCTTGCCGGGTCATAGAAGTCCATGGCTTTTTTGGCTTTGTTGTAGGCAGCCACACGGAATGGAATGATTTCCACCGAGGTCAGGCCTGGGGCCATGCTCAAGACCTTGCCTCCATGAGTGGGTTCATACAGGTCTTTCTTGGTCTCAGGGTTGGGCATGCCTGCAGGGTCCCGGCCCACGATGTAGAAATTGACCCCTGCAATCATCCGGGACCTACAGTGCCACTGGACCTAGAAAACATCACCCAAGGGAGATGCTGGTCACTGCTGCTCAGCTCTGGGGTTCCTGTTACAGATATGCCTTTATTCTGCTCTAAAAGTAATCCAGTGATCAGCTAACAGCTGGAAGATATCAGTGGATTGTCTAAGTGCCCTTCATGCTTCATGTTTGCTGCAGCAGGAGCTGTAGACATGAATCCCCACCGCCTGACCCCAGCTTCCTAGAACCCAGGGTTCTGTCTCCTGAGTGCTTCTCCACATAGGCACGTGGACCAGGAACACTCAGATGTGTGAATTTTTCTTTCCAGTCCCTCCCTATTCAGAATAAATCACAGTTTAAAGGAAATTACAAATTCCAACCTGTCTGATCACCCGATTGCCAATGATGAGCTAATCCCATGAAAACACTGATTCTAGTTCAACACAACATTGGGATTTCAGAATGAATCGCCCTTTCTGATGCTCAATGACCGATACAGGGGATGGGGAGGAGAGCCAGAGGCCTGGCACTGTGATCTGGTTGAAGAAGATTAATTTCTGACACTCAATTTGGGGCATTCCAAAGGGTTTAGACCCTTCCAATTCATCATGCTTCCCACACACTCGGTGCCGTGGGACACAGAATGTCCCTGTTTGACGAGCTTACTGTGGTAGGACGGAAGGGGACACCAAGCTTTTAGGGACGAAGTCTTTCTCAAAGAGCTCACGGGCACATGTGGTGACCCACTCAGAGTGACTGGAACTTTGGCAAATGAGTATCAGGTGCGATACACTTTGCCCCAGGTATAACAGGTCTGATGTGTTTTCCAGCATTTTTACAAATTCTACATGGAATCATAATTAAGTTGGATAAAGAAGAGAGACTAGAAGATTCGAGAATCTGTTCATGAAGGGAAAGGATCACAGAGACTCTGGCTCTCGTAAGTAAAGTCTGAGCCCCCATTTCCGAGGCCCCCAGCCCAGGGAACTGCTCACCTCTGTGGGGCCAGCGTACAGCATCGGGGACGGGAAGATGGCAACGATGGTTGACTTGGGGTCCAGGACCCCTTCCTCCAGCACGGCCGCGTGCTGCTTCATGCGCCACGCCAGGGGCACATCGTCGTCCTTGGTCCAGCCCCCCAGAGGGTGCAGCAAGAGCACCGGGTGCTTGTAGCCCCGCTCCAGCAGCCTGCGGCGGGTGTCCTGCATCAGCAGAGCGTGCCCGTTGTGCACAGGATTGCGTAGCTGGAACGCGAACACCGCGTCTGGGAAAGGAGCGGACAAAGGCCCAGCTGAACAAAATGCACATTGTCGCTTGTCCGCAAGAACAAAACAGAAATGCAGGGGGAGGCTCCCCTCTGCTTGCTAGAATCATTTAATAAAGCCAATTAGATCTTGAATTTTAAAAGGAAAGAGGGGGCGCCTGGTTGGCTCAGTTGGCAGATCGAGGGACTCTTGATCTTGGGGCTGTGAGTTCGAGCCACATAGTGGGTGTAGAGAGGACTTAAAATTTTTTTTAAAATATCTAAAGAAAGAAAGGAAACACTGTGTTTACAGCTCAGAGAATTCACTATGCCCACTCGTTTTCAAAAGGCACAAGTAGACTCCACCTGGGTCTTTGGGGGCTACTCTGGGACTCCAGAGGCACCCAGCAGACCAGAGGGGACACACAGGCAGGAAGCCCTAACGGGGAACCCACCTCAGACATGAAGCATCTGTCAGGGGCCTCTGCCGCCAAGCACAGCTCAGGCTGGAGCCGGCACTGAGCAGTCCCCACGCCACCCTCTGCTCTAGGCTCGCTCCCTCAGGGGGTGGGCGACGACCAGTGCCCTCTGGGGCCCGGGAAAAGTTTCAACAAGCTAAAGATGTAAAAACATATTTCACCTTCACTGAAAAAAAAAGTCTTCAAAACTACTCCACTTAGTGACAGGCTCCTGAGAGGCTTAAATTTTCCTTCTAGTTACGGAAGAAAGACCCATTATGGGAAACTTGGGGAATCCACAGAAGCCCCAAATAGGATAAACTCACCTATAATCCCATCATTACTTTTTCTCTTTTTCAAAATTTATAAAGTGAAAACCCTCCTGCTCCTTGGTCTTAACTCCATCCCCAAGTGGCACCTGTCACCTGTGGTCTAGGGTACACGCCCCAGAGACTTCTCTTTGAGACACAGAAGTAGCTTAGGGTTCTGAGAACGATTACTATATTTTCCAAAATTGTGCTGTACAGATTGTTCTGCAGTTTGTGTTTTCACTGAATAAAGCCACTTGGGATATTTTTTCTGTGTCTGCCTATTTTTTAACTGCTGCGTACTATTCCAAAATGTGGCTGTCCTTAGCTTTCTGAACCGCTCCAGTCTGTATCAATACACACACCGATAGAGGTTTCCAGCTTTTTGCAACTATAAACGGCCGATTCCTGGTACCTTGAATTCTGTAATCAGAGGGCGGGAGGAGGACTGACGGAGGCATGAGAGCCAGGCCACCCACGTACCAGCGTTCATCTCTTTACATTTCTGCTTGAGCTCCAGAGGTGTCAGGCGGTACTGGTCCAGCCCGTCGTTCCACCTTATTCTCTCCAGCACCTGCAGGTCTCCACCAACCAGCCAATCCCCGCTTTCCATCACCATCTAGAAAGACCGTGAGTAAAGCTGGAGGTGAGTATCAGCTTCTAGTGGATCTGAAAACCATTTTCTCCTCCTAGATCAACCTTGGGTTATTCCTGAAGAACTGCCTTTCATTCTTAGCCATTTCTAGCACAGTATTTCTCAAACTTTTTGGTCTCTCAACCCTTTTATACTTTTTTTTTTTAAAGAGAGAGAGAACATAGAGAGGGGCAAAGGGAGAGAAAGAATCTCAAGCAGACTCCACATGCCCAGGGTTGGCAGGGGGAGCCCAGCGGGGGGCTCAATCCCAAGACCCTGAGATCAAGACCTGAGCCAGAATCAAGAGTTGGACGCTCAACTGACTGGGCCAGCCAGGCACCCTGTCATCAAGAACATTCTTAACCGAAGCTGGCCCTGTTTTTGCTGCAAGTGCTTGCTGTCTGGGGACAACCCAAGTGGAGCCGGGCATCCCTGTCTTGAGGACCATGGCTATGGCACCGGCATTGCAAACATCAGCCCAGTGATGATGGCAGATGATGTCTCAGTATTAGAAAGGTAGTTTTGAGATTGGGGTTCTGTGGAAAGGTCTTGAGGACCCCCAGTGCCCCGCAAACCACTCTCTGAGCGCCACTGCCAGCAATGTTCCTAATACAGCCTGATGTGTCTTTGACTGTTTTCAATAAGAACCCAAAACAGAGAAGCAGGGGGCGGGGCAAGTCGGGCAAGTCATTTTCTACCAGTTAATTATTGCTAATAACAATTTCTAAGAAAACTTTAAAAGAAGTATCCTTCTTAGTTACACTCTAGTTTGAAAACAAAAGAAAATGTCCAAAGAGTAGCAGTATGTCGCCAAGTCCACACCCAAGGCTAAGCACAGACTAACTAGCTAACTCTGGATTTCTCTCAAATAATCTTTGACAAGGGCACCAAAACCACTGGAAGAGGAAAGGAAGATCTCTTTGGAAGACAGTGTTGAGAAAACTGGATATCCACATACAGAGGAACAGAGTTAGAGCCTTATTTTATACCCCGTAAAGAAATTCACTCCAAATGTGTTAAAGACCTAAATGTAAGATCTAAAGTGATTAGATTCTTAAAAGAAAGCACAGAGGTTACTATTAACACGCTCCCTTATCAATACCCGTTCTGTTGACCAAGTGACTTCGGGGATAGTGAATAAGGAACAGAAAACACACACCTTTAGAAGGAATCGCCCTTCCTCTCTCAGCCTATCTTTCCAGGGTGGACCACACAGCCCCAGAGGCCGCCCTGGTTCTGGGGACAGGCCAGCAGAGGGGAGTCTGTGGGGGTGTGGGTGGAGCTCAGCCGAACAACCTGGGGCGCCCTCATGTGAGGAACAAGGCCAAGCACAGACAAGGAAGGAGAGGGCTCGTGGCAGGTCAAAAGCCATCTCTTCACACAGCACCCGTGTTCTGGTGCAGAATTTAAATTTGAACCTGACCTTCCAGGTTATTCTCAAGGAATAGTGGTCAACGTAGAAGGACAGAACACATTTTATCTAAAAGTTTGTTAGTTCAATAGGTAACTTTTAAACATGGTCTGTGGGCTTCCATTCGCCATGGGCCCCACAAATGAGGGGTGAGCCTGGCAGGAAGGGAGGGTAACAGTAATGGAAAAGAAAAAACACGACTGTGGGGATGGAGGGAGGAAAATCACTTAGTCAGAATACGGTCAAATCCCCGTACCTGTGCATTTACTTTCTCCTCCTTGCTCAGAGTTAGGTGATTAAAATTTGGAGACTTACCCCACACCCCTAGGCGTGTAGTAACTCTTGCTGGATGCTAGGGGTCTGCCCTCTATTGTTCAGTTGGTGAAGGCAACACCCATCCAATTTGGTTCACAACTCAGCCTAAAGATGAGTCTATTTGATGGCCAATGCTGCACCTATGCTTCTGTTATTGCTGAGACGAGGAGACGCAGCAAGCACCTCCCGCCCCAAGATGGCCCTACTGTCCCCAGAACTGAGATCTCACTCCCAGGAAGGGAGGTTCAGTGGCTCTGCCCCATTTCCCAGGCATTGTGGCCTAGGGGCCCTCACCTCCTCCGGAGAGTCCGCAAACCTGGGCGCATGGACAGAAATGAGGAACAGGCTTTTGGGGAGTCAGAGAATGTGAGAGGGGAACCGGGCTTGGAATCAGAGGCAACAGCAATACAAAAGGGAGAGGGGGAGTTCAAACCCTAGCACGAAGACAAGAAAGCTGTTCTGAGGAGCCTTGAGGGGGTAAGGAGAAGCCTGACAGGCATAGCCTGGAGAGGAGGGTGAGTGTAGGGGCTGGAGCGAGAGCAGCCACTGTGCGTGGGGAGGTACACTCCACGGAAGGAAAAGGCGCGGGGGGGGCGGGGGGGGAGAAACCAGGAGGGAGTGTGGAATGGAGGCTTTGGGAAAACAGGGTCACAACAAGAGGGTTCAGAGATAAGGATCAAGAGGTAGAAAACCGAGGTGATCCCCATGGAGAACACATTCATTTCTGGTCCAGTAGCTCTGGGGTGACAAAGGAGAGGTGACAGGGACTTGACACGTCATTTGCAGACAAGAGGAGAAGAGGTAGCGCTCAAAGGTGCACAGGGGCTCCCAGAAGCCAGGACACCATGTCCAGGACCCCCAAACCAAGCTGCTGTTCCCACTACACCTGCTGCCTCCCCTGAACTCCGCCTGCAGAGTGTGAACGCAGCCCTGGCTGGGGGCTCAGTGGATGACGACACGGTCCTTTATCTCCTGGGCTGGCAGAAGACCGAATGCGTAACCACACAGTGGGACAGCTGGGGTCAGACAAGGGCAGAGTGCTCTGGAAGCATAAAGAAGGCACACCGCATCACGGGGAGGAAGGGTGTGACAACCAGGTGAGGTGGCAGGGGCAGGAGAGGGGACGACAGGCTGGCCCGCTACGGGGGATGACGGCAGCCGGGAATGGGTCAGACAGGTCGCTGCAGGAGTCAGGCAGGAGACGGAGTGCCCTGGCCCAAGTCAAGAGAAGAGACGTGCCCAAAGTCAAGCCATCCATGGGATTGCCAGGACCCAGCAGCCGAATGAACACAGGAGGAGGCAAGGAGGCCTCCCACTGGAGAGCGGGTCTGGGGAGAGAAGGGGCGTGAGCTGGGGGTGAGGTGCTTGCCACTGGAGACATCCAGGAAGGACTCCTGAACACTGCTCTAACGCCAGGATTCCCAGCCTTCACGGACTCACAGGGAGCGTCCGGCGCCAACCCCCAGAACCGACGCAGCCAATGACGCCCTGGGCCACATGGAAATGCAAGGAGGCCCATGGCCACTTTGGAAGGGGTTATTTTGGAAGTTTTGGGTTAAGAAAAAAAAAAAAAAACCAAAGTGTAAATTTCACTGTAAATTTCAAGGTTCTAAAAAAAGGGGCAGTGAAAAGAGTCCCTTCCCTGAAATGGCCAGTGTCGCGCATCTGATAAACACACGTCCCACTCCAGGCGTGGTGTGTACAGTGAGTGCCTCCCTCTGCCGGGTTATCCGGGGCCCATTTCTCGCCATCAGCTCATGAGGAATGTTTGCAGAGTCCCTGTAATGACCTCACAGGATGGTCACTGACCAGACCACCAAGACCACAAGGCACAGCACCACATTCCCTGGCTTCGAAAAAATCCTGAGCTCCAGCTGCCACCAAGATGAAAAGAAAGAATTCTCGAGAGCCTCCTCAGGTGTTTCTTTTAGTGCTACTAGAAGAGATGTGGAAGGTGGGCCCCGGGAGGGGACGTCTCTGAAGCAGGGGGATGAGGGGTCACCCTTCCCTCCCTGGGTCACTGACTGAAGATCAGGTTCCGACCCGAGACCTTAAGGACCCGCGAGTGGATGAAACATAGGCAGGATCAAGGCCCAGAACAGGGTTCCTCAAATTGCTTTCAGTCAGTATCCTGCAATTTCCAAGGCTGCCTGCCAGCCTGTGGACACACTGTTCAGATTAAACAAGAGGTGCACTGGGATTTAAGACGATCAACGAGAAGGCAGATTTTACAGGAAGGCTCATTAACTCTTCGTTCATTAACCTCTTGTGTTCAGAGGCCTTGAAAAAGCCCTTCCTACCTTGCCACATTTCACAACTTAAAGAAATGAAACCAAAACATTTGCCCAACCAATTCCAGTAAGTTCATTCAAACATCTTTTGTAGGGGCCCAGGGTTACTTGTAGGGTTATTCTGAGTCTGGCTCCTCCTTTTATATGGCTTTTTCAAGTTTCAGCCCTAAGGCTCTCATCCTCAGGGAGGGATGGCTTTGACATTCGGTTTCACATACTTTCCTTTACAGGGTAAGGATCCACACCCGGCAATTCCAGGAGACCCTCCACCCCCGTGGCCACCAGGTAGAAGTTATGAAGGAACCTGAGGAGGTTTAGCCCATTTTGCCTTTAGGCAGGAGCGACTCAAAATGATCCCAATCAGATGAACACATTTTCAATCTTAAAATAACCACTGATGAAAATGTGCTATTTCCCTCTGGAGACTCTGCCACACCTCACCCCCAGTCGTCCCCTCTTATTGAAAGAATGCCACTGACCCCCGTCCTGCCCCCGCCAACCACAGGGCATATGCCCGCAGTCTCTTTCCAGTGGTTGGTGGGACCCATTCTGGATGAAGGAATCGCTTCCCCTAGTGAGTTTCCAAGATGGAGGAGAACGCCACAAGCTCTGGTTGAGGGCATAGCTATGACTTGGATTTCTGTCCTTTACTCAAGGTGCCAGACTAAATTCTCTACCCGGTCCACTTGTTTCCCATTTAGTGGAGGGACCCAACCATTGCAGACTCTGAAGATTCAGTGGGTCATTCAGAGCAGCCCTCAAACAGAAAGACGCTTCTCTGCCCCTTTCTAGAAAGATCTCCAAAGGCACAGCCTACAAGACCTCCCTTAGAAATGCACCTCAGGAGCACCTGGGTGGCGCATTTGGTTAAGGGTCCAACTCTTGACTTCAGCTCAGGTCATGGTCTCAGGTCATGGGACCGAGCTACCCATTGGGCTCCATGCACAGCACAGAGTCTGCTGGAGTTTCTCTCCTTTTCCCTCTGCCCTTCCCCCTACTCACGCTCTTGTCTCTGAAATAAATAAATTGATTTTAAAAAAAAGCATTCTTCTGCAATACCCCGGTATTTCTTTTAAGTCCTTCATGAGGAAATAAAAAGGAATGTGGGTGGTTGGGTGGCTCAGTGGGTTAAGCCTCTGCCTTCAGCTCAGGTCATGATCTCAGGGTCCTGGGATCGAGCCCCGCATCAGGCTCTCTGCTCAGCAGGGAGCCTGCTTCCCCCTCTCTCTCTGCCTGCCTCTCTGCCTACTTGTGATCTCTGTGTCAAATAAATAAAGAAAATCCTTGAAAAACAAATGAAAGAAATCATTTTTTGTCTTAAGCTGAAAGAGACCAAGGAAGCCCTTCCAAAGGTCTTGCCACTTACTTTGATGTGGGGGTGTTTTGCGCACATTGTCCCCCAGACACGGGAACAACGCTCCTCCTTTCTATGTTCGTAGAATTCAGGGTCTCGTAAGACGGCCACTCTCCGTCCACCATGTGTCAGGACAAACTCGCTGCGCCCCTCCAGCCGTGTCTTATCGTCCGTAGAGACGGGCAGCACGATGGGGATGCTCATGTTAATCACTCCGTCTAGAGAGAGAGCCATGGGATGAGTTGAGTACGGGGCGCCAGCTGTGCCGTCCTCGAAGGGGACTCCCATGTGCACGTCCATTCCAAACACTGCCTGCAAAGCCCAGGAAGGCCTCAAGCCTACGTGGTGGTGTTGGCTGCATGAGCTTCTGCAGAGTCTACGATGAGAAGTCCTCGAGAGGCCTCTCAACGCAAGACACGGGAGTTGTGAAAAACTTTTCACAAACACGGAGGGGCCTTCAGTGAGTGATCTGATCTGGGGGCCGAGGAGGGGGCATCTCCCTTCTGAGTTTCCGTTCAAAAGCTTAGTCCTGACCACAACATACCAGAGAGTGTCAAGTCTTCAACAAACCAATTACACACAATAAAGGCTGGCCAAAGAAGCTCAAACAGAAACTAATAGTCTTTCTTAGAAACGAACCTTGTAATAACGTTGGTAGATCTCTGAATTGTGGTACCAACACACCAAATGGAAAAAGAAAAAAAAAAATCAGACCATTAACACCAAGGGGTAGGACCCCAAGGAGGGAGTCCTGATGTCTGTTTCCTGTGGTCCAGACATAGCGTCACCTTTACGTGGTATTGAAAAGACTTCTCTGGGGGTCACAGCTTTCCTGGTTCCACCATCAGGCAAAAACCAGGCAGAGGGAAAGCCATAGACAGTGGATTCACACACTTACTCTGGAGAGTGAGCTCCTCTCCCCTTTACACTACTTTTCTTACTTTAAAAGGAATTTAAGTAAACTGGCAATCTGGTTTCTCAGGATACAACATGACAACTGGAAGATACGGGGTGTGCTGTTCAGAGAATTTCTATCTTCAGCATATGCCTAGAGACACCCTGATCTCAAAGGAAGAGGCAAGAGAATTACTTAAAAGGTGATAAAGAAATTGTGAAAGCTCATTTTGTGTGTCTCCTTAGCTAGGCTGCAGTGCTCAGACAGTCAATCAAATGTTGTTCTAGATGTTTCTCGGAAGGTATTTTTAAGAGGAGATGAACATTTGAGTCAGTAGATTTTGGGTAGAGCAGAGTGTCCTCTATAAGGTGATGGGCTGCACAGAATCAGCTGAAGGACTCAACGGAAGACCCTATACCAGGAAGAAGAGGGAACTCAGCCCGCAGACTTTGAACGTGAACTTCAAGTCTTCCCTGGGTCTCTGGCCTGCCAGTCACGAGGTTCTGCAACTGTGTGAGCCAACTCCTTAAAATCAATCTCTCCCCTCACCTTCTCTGTCCACCCTGCCTTATTTTTCTGGAGAACCCTGACTAATAAAACTACAGTCATGGCGGGGCTTGTCCCGTGTGGGGCCTACAACCCCTCGGGGGACCATTACACTAGAGCTCAGTTCAATAACTGGTGTAACTAGGGACGATGACATCCTTTAAAGCCTCCTTGTGTTTAACACATTTTAAAAAATGAATATGAAGTTATTTGGGGTTTTTTTTTTTTTTTTTTGGAAAGAGCTTTTTTAAATGTTTCTAGGCAAAATGGTTAAAAGATGTAGTTCTTTTCAGTTTGGGGCTTCAAAGATTACAATTCAGCTTTTGGGAAACATTTAATTTCTTAATGAGGCCAGATAACATTAAAGATGTGACCCTTTTGGTGGGGATGCCTGATGTCCACCAATGACGTCCATCTCTCGGCTGTACTCACAGGTGAGAAAACAGGGCACACCATCAGTGTACAACACTGAAGAAGGTTAGGGAGATCCGGGGGATTCCCAAGTTCAAGACTCAGAAGGGAACAAGAGCATGTGAATAAGGAAAACATTCAGCTCCATGAAAAACCACCGCAGTTACTTATGGATTTGAGGGAACGTCCCACAGATTAATGAATTCTTTTAAACCTAACCTTCAAAATCCAACACCTGGAATGCCTCTGATAGAGTTAAAGATCTGAGCTCTGAGTCAGCTATGACACCCGTCTATAGGCCTACCACTTTGCACCTTCTACATACTCTCCGGAAGTCACTACAGTGTAAAAGAATGTCACAGGATAAAGACAGCAACTGCAGGGGACAAACAAATCCGGTCTATCAAAGTCCTGTGACTCCCCCCCAACACTGCATAAACCACAAGTACGTTCTCTGCACCAGAAGTTATGGGTTTTGATGTTCCAGTGACTCCTTTGTTTCAAAGTTCAGGCGTTTTCTGGGCTCCATTCCCCTTCTCTGTGCTCAGTTGCCCCACTTGAGAGATGGGATAACGAATAATCCGTATTCGTTACGGATTGCTGGGGGTGGGCACATGGTACAGCCCTTTATCCCTGGAGGTGTGTGATCGAAGATACTGCAACCCACCGCACAATCCAGTTGAGGAGAGAGGAGAGAGGCCCACCAAGCAGAGGGTGCCCTGTGTTCTGTGGATTACTGACCACACTGCTCACATAGATCGAACCAAATTCAAGTAAAACAAAACACAAAGCCCCAGGTGGGCGTGAGACAAGCCCAGCTCTGCCCAGCGCATCCTTGCAGTGCTACCTTCCATCAGCTCATCTGGGGTGAAACCCAGGGGCGACACCACTCTCCCACGCAGCTGTGTCCTTTGATCCGCTAGGCTCCTGCCCAATGTAGCCTCTGACCCACGTTCCTCTTGGCCTTGAGGGAAACCCTGCTCTGGGGAAACAGCACTTCCTGATGGTGGTCAAGAAAGCCAGTCTCGGCGTGGAGTGGGGGAGTCCCATGATGCCAGCTGACTGCATCCGCCCGGAGCTACAGCTCCCCATGGTGCGAGCAGCTTCCCCAACCACCTTCCTAAACTCTTCCACGACAGGAACTCGTCCAACAGCGTGATGCTCTGCTGAGGCCTCCTCCATGGCTTCCCACCCGACTGGGGCTCTCGGCCTCGCCCACTGTGGGTGAGATGGCTCTTCCGGGGGCTGCCTCACATTGCCAGGGGGCCTTGGCTGCTGAGTCCATGGTTAGTCCAACACAGAACTTTTGCGTAGGACTTTTCCCAAGCAAACGTGACAACACTTTCTATTGCTTAACTAGGCCTTTTTTTTTTTAAGTTGCAGGAGTAGAATTCAGGGATTCACCACCTACAATATGTAGTGCTCATCATAGCAAGTGCCTTCCTTAATGCCCACCCCCTTCCAGCCCATACCCTGACCCACCTCCCTCCATCAGCCCTCGGTTTGTTCTCTAGCATTAAGAGTCTCTTAGGATTTGCCTCTCTTTTTCCCCCACTGTGTTCATCTGTTTTGTTTCTTCAACTCCACATAGGAGTGAAATCCTGTGGTATTTGTCTTTCTCTGCCTAACTTATTTCGATTAGCATCATACTCTCTAGATCCATTCATGTCATTGCAAATGGCAAGATCTCGTTCTTTTTTATGGCTGAGTAATATTCCATTATATATGCCGTGGTATATACCACATCTTCTTTATTCATTCATCAGTCAATGGACACTTGGGCTCTTTCCATAATTTGGCTATTGCAGATAATGCTGCTATAAACATGGGGAAGCATGTGCCCCTTTGAATCAGCATTTTTTTAAAAGACTATTTATTTATTTATTTGACAGTGACACAGCAAGAGAGGGAACACAAGCAGGGGGAGTGAGAGAGGGAGAACCAAGCGTCATGCTGAGCAGGGATGCGGGGCTCGATCCCAGGACCCCGGGATCATGACCTGAGCTGAAGGCAGACGCTTAACAACTGAGCCATCCAGGCGCCCCCTGAATCACTATTTTTATATGCTTTGGGTAAATACCTAGTTGTGCAATTACTAGATCCAGGGTAGCTCTATTTTTAACTTTTTGAGGCACCTCCATACTGTTTTCAAAATGGCTGCACCAGTTTGCACTCCCACCAATAGTCAAGAGGGTTCCCCTTTCTCCGAATTCTCGCCAGCATCTGTCATTTCTTGTGTTGATTTCAGCCATTCTGACAGGTGTTTGTGCTACCTCATCATTGCTCTGAACATAAGTTTTAAAGGGAAAGCAACAATGATGAAAACAGCACCAAAGATAAATGAGACCTTCACAATTTTACCTTTCCCTTCTGGGAGAATGAAGAAATTTACAGTCAAAGCAACTTGTGTATTCATTCCTGGTTCTATGACTACCAATCATCATAGCTTGAAATTAAATTCATGCATAATCGGTGCGCCTGAGTGGCTCAGTGGGTTAAGCCGCTGCCTTCGGCTCAGGTCATGATCTCAAGGTCCTGCGATCCAGTCCCACATCAGGCTCTCTACTCAGCAGGAAGCCTGCTTCCCTTCCTCTCTCTGCCTGCCTCTCTGCCTACTTGTGATCTCTCTCTGTCAAATAAATAAATAAAATCTTAAAAAAAAAAAATTCATGCATAATCACACCACAGACAAATGAAATACGGCCCTGTACAATCCAACCAGGTGTGTCCATTTAAATCACATCTAAAATCAATTTCTCCCTCATCGATTAAAAATGTTTTATAAATGCATTAGAAAAAATTTCTAGATTTGTGAATCAAATGAGGACTCATAGATTTAATTAACAGAGAGGATCATAATTGTTTTTAATCTCAGGGACAAAATGTACAACAATAATTTAGAAACAAGTTCAGTTTTGTCAGCCAAATAGGATATTATAAACAGCTGCATCTGATCCAGAAATTTCCTGTTATTTGGACTCTGATCAACAGAAGAATGTAGCATTATTATTCTATTATAACTGATTAGATCATGAACTGTTAACAATTCCAGCTGGATCATTTGGATTTTTTAAAATTATGTTCTTAACCATTTCTAATTAATGTAACTATCTAATTATAATAATTTAACTATTTGGAAAGTTGAAGTACATACCAGGATGGACTGTGCCTAGAGAAATATAAACACAATTAAGAAACATGTTTTCAGCTCTCCACCAAGATAATCTTAAAGCAACAATATCAAGGAACAGATTCCTATTACAAAACGTCACATATATAACATACAAATATATGATGCTCTTTGCTACTGGTCTGAAGAATGTGTAACAGCAAAAAGAGGCTGAGACCAGGATTTGTAGTGAACGTCATTCAGTGCAATCCTGAAGCATTACTCAGATGACTATATGCTTTGAAATAATTACAACACGTTATAGCACCTCCAGCTTCGCAAATTTGCCTCTTACAAATATGTGATGTCTAGGTCTAATAGCAAACTGCTCTAGAACGTTCTAGAATCCCAGATGTTTAGAGGACATGAAATTCTACCTGGCAGAACAAGCATAGTAAGAATGAGAACCAGGATAACTTGGATTTGAATCCAAGCTTCAGGTGAGTTACTTAACCTTTCAAGTACTTATTTCCTCATGAGAAAAGTATCTTCCCAAAAGTGTTATCTGGATTAAATGTGATATCCTGTGTCAGATGCTGGGGTCAGAAGATATCAGGTACCAAATAAATGCTGGCGGTGCCTGTGGAAAGCCCTCAGGCCTCCCCACCCCCCTTGGCAAGTCAGAGCTGTGGAGGACTTGTCTTCAAATGGTCCAGTCTCATGAGGCCACCATGTTGTGACTTTCCTTGGAAGCCACCAGTCAAGAAGATGAGCTTGAGGTTCCATTTTTTTAATTTAGATGAGATACTTACAACTGGGGGGGAATCTGTAACAATCTCAAAACTCTATATCCAGGGGTGCCTGGGTGGCTCAGTGGGTTAAAGCCTCTGCCTTCAGCTCAGGTCATGATCTCGGGGTCCTGGGATCGAGCCCCACATCGAGCTTCCCCTCTCTATTTCAGCCTGCCTCTCTGACTATTTGTGATCTCTGTCTATTGAATAAATAAATAAAATTTAAAACAAACAAACAAACAAAACTCTACATCCAGTGGAAAATAAGGTGATATAATGAACCAATGAAAGTAGATCCTTGAACAATAGAGGGAATAATCCATCTTGTGTAATCCTCAGAAACACTTAAATTTTTCTTTTTTTTCCTTAGACTGAGTAGACTGAGTTTTTTTTGTTTCTTTTGTTTTGCTTTTTAATTTAAGGGGAAATGTGAACTTTTAAGGAAATTAAAACCAACAGAGTATTCCTGAGAGATGTGGTCCAAATTAAAAATATATATATATTGCCTGCAGATGGCAGGCGACCAAGGAACATGCAATTGTTTGATAGCAGATGACTGTGGCTACACGTCTGTGGCTCTAGAAATTTCAGATTTTCAGTCGGTGGTGACTCATGACTTTCATGAGCTGATTAAAATTAAATGATATCCATATGAATGAGATCTTGTTTGGCCTTCTGAGATACACATATATCACCTTCTAGAATTTAACTATGTCTATACAGCCCGAAAGCCATCAAGGGGAGCTCTCTCCCCGGAGACTCATGTTGTGGTAGGAACAGGGTTTCAGGAAGCTTCCTGCAGGCATGCTTATGGCTGCTGTCCAGGCAGGAGGGACGCCGAGCCCAGCCCTTCCACAGGAGCAGCTCCATTTTCATCTGCTCTTTGTATTGCTTCAGAGTTCACAGACATGACACATGATTTGGGGCGGGGGGCGGGGGGCTAAGGGAGCGGCTGGGTGGCTCCTTCAGTTGAGTCTCCAACTCTTGATTTCTGCTCAGGTCATGATCTCAGGGTCGCGGGACTGAGCCCCAAGTTGGGCTCCACGATCAGCAGGGAGTCTGCTTGAGACTCTCTCTCTCTCTCCCTCTGCCCCTCCCCCTGCGCACATTCTCTCTCAATAAATAAAATCATAAAATATAACAAAAGGCCTGACAACCACTGATATGGGGAGAAGAACCCACTGTACTAGGGTTCAGAAGATGGGCTGTACTATCTGTCCCTCCAAGCTCACATCTGTCTTCATTACCACTCTGTCTCCAGCCACTAGAACAAACCTTGGCATATGAGGACACTAGGTAAACATTTGTTGGCTGATGAATAAACATCTTATCTGCGCTACTTCCAGACTGACGTAACTATGCGTGAGCCAGAGAGTCCCCTCAGTCAATGTCTTTTCATTGTATGCGTGAGGGCGGGGGAGGGGGAGGGGTCTGTCAACATAGGGAACATTTACTCCTGGACCAGTTGTTCCTGACTCTTCCTCACCCCCGTGGGGTAGGGACTGGTGTTAGCAGCCCATGGAAGGCATGAGGGAACTGAGGCCCGCAGGGTTAAGTAATGCGCCTCAGGTTCACAGCAAACCACTAGCCCACGAGCCCCGCTCGGATCCACAACTACACTGTTCCCCACTAGGATATTCTGCCTCGACTTAGCACCTTATATCCTTGGTTTCTATTACTGGATTTACATAGGAGTTGAGGAAGCTTCTGGAAGGTGGCAGTGGTGGTGTGGGGGGGACTTCTGGATCCTCACTACAATGAGGGCTGCAGAACTGTGTCCGCTGGACTGGGGTGGACTCTGGGGTAGACAGTGACACCAGCAGAAAGTCAAAGGGAGAAAAGGAATCTTGTAGGGGGTGCCAGACACAGACCCTACAGCTGGAAGGGTTCCAGAGCACCCCCAGGCACCCACAGAAGAAAGGCCAGTTCACAGGGTTGTTTCTTCCAGTTCTCTGATGCTGTGGGGTTCAAGCAACTGCTAGAGGGTCCTCAGCTGAAGTTAGCCCAGAGCAAGGGGACAGGAGCTTTCCCACTTGAGGGGGAGTCTGTGAGCTGCCACAGCCCCATGGGTCCCAAGACATTCATGAACAGGCAGGAGCTGCATCTCTGTGGATGCAGAGAGCCACGTGCATCCACAAGACAAGAGGCACACGGCTGTGGGCCGGAGTCAGGGGCACAGGAAGCATCCCACCTTGAGAACTCCCGCAAGCCCGTGGGCATGGGTTTTCAGAAGAGCTGGGATTTCTGGATGGGCGGTAGGAATCAGGAGCTAGTGGGAGTCCAGTACTCATGGGGACGTGACCTCCCTCAGCTCCGTGCTGCTGGGGCTCCGGGGGCAGACACGTGGGGGACCTGGGCAGGGAGACCTGTAACAAGGGCTTTGTCCAGCCCATGATAGCAAGGACCAAATAAGAAAAGACAATCGCTGTGTTTTATAAACTGCAGAGCACCATAAAATGAAATTAAAAGGATGTGAGAGGGAGGGAGCGAGATTTGCCTAAAAAATATGGATAGCTTATTACAGTTTGCTGTCCGGCATCTTTTTGGATCACAGACTCCTTTAAGAATCTATCAAAAGCTAAGAACTCTTAACCCAGGAAAACGCCTGTTCTCCCCTTCTTAAATCACAAAGGATTTCTGCCTACGCTAGGATGGTTTTTGTCTCCCCTCCGTGATGTCCTAGCTCCCGGGCGAAGGACCCTGGCTTCCATCCACACCCAGAGCCCAGGTATTTTTCTCTATGGAACAAGTGCTCGTCTTTTAGCCACAGCTCTGGCTGGGAGGCTCAGGGCCCATCTCCTGCCTGTGGTTGGCCGCGGTGTCGGTGAAGTTTACTCAATGCGGCCTGTGCCCAGCACGTATCAGAATTAAGACACCAAAGGAAGTGTCAGCCTTCCTCAGACAGAGAGCCTAGCCTCCTCACTTGTCTCAGAACGGACACCGGACACCGGGAGAGCAGCCTGGCAGGGAAAGCATTGGGCCAGAAGTCCCTGGATTCTGGTCTCTGGTCTTGGACCAGTGGTATGAACTCAGGCAGGGCACTAAGGCCAGGATCAGCTTCCTCATCTGCAAAGGGCGTGATCAGAGTTGCCTGATTAAAGGCAATCATGCCTGAGAAAATGTTCTGCAGATGGACAAGTGCTGTACAGATATGATGATTATTGCTAAGGCAAGCTATAAGGGAAACAACTCAATTTTGGAATGTGATTTTATCCCCCCAGGCAGAGTCACAAGCCCAGCCCACCGACATCTTTTCCCAGGAAAGACTATCTGATGTGATTTTGCTCCCTAAAATGTCTGGAGCCCTGCTCCGAGTCACAGACTTGGTGTCCCCCAGCTCCCTGCCTCCTCCCCCCACTAGCAGCCATTCCTCAGGGGCTTGAAACAGACAAGCTCCATTTGACGAGCTCAGGCCCTTCTGGGAAGGAAATGATCACAGAATGGGCCAGAAGTTTTCCGAATAACACACGCTTCCAATCTGGACCAGATCAGTGCTCTCAAGTCCCTCGGCCTGTGCCCAGAAGGCGGGCTTAGCGCGGCCCCAGGGGGGTCTGGAGGATGCCACCAGCCTCCTACAGCACACGGAAGGGCACGAAGAGTGACATTTGAGTGTCCAATGGGGAAAGTCACTGCACGATGCCGCTTGGCCTGGCAGCCGGGTGGTGAGACGCCCCTGCAGGTCACCCCATGCGCTAAGCTCACCCCCGCCCACCCCAGGATGCTCCCAGCAGCAGGCAACGGCCCCCGATCGCCCTCTACTCTGAGTATGGAGGCAAGCAAAGCCAAACAGACTTAACCTTCTCTTGGCTTCGCATGCAAGGAAAAGCCCTCATTTTTCAGTTCTTTACTTTCCAATAGTCAATAATCCTTTTAGGATAGCCCTTACCCTCAAAAAAAAAAAATCCTAAAAAATCGAATTTATACATAATAGAATTAGACATATAACAAATCCTCTAAATATCTCGAGTAAGAGGGATGATGTGAGAATTAATACCAAGAATGAATGCTTCTTGTTCCTGTGAAAATTTCTGAGCACGATTTTTTTTTTTTAAACAATGAAGAGTAAAAAGCAAGTAAGAAAAGCACGTACCGTCCAGCAGGGTGTCGAAGTGTATGGCCTGCAAGTATTCCTTCTCTCGCATGAAACCTTTGAGGGGAGTGGCCCAGCCTTCGCTCAAAACTTGGACCCACTGAAGATCCAGCTGCAAAACACAAAAGCAGGTGAACATTTCCATAGCTCTGTTTCCCAGCCAGCTGGCCCCAGGGCAGGCCTTTCTTATTCTGCTGGGCAGAAGAATGAAGGCAGAATCTTTCATGTGTTAAGTGTTCCGTTTTGATGCTGAAGCATGATCCAGGGCCCAGATAAGCTCCGAGCCTAGAACTTTCCTACTGGAGAGCAGTGATCTAAGATTGAGGTGCAGAGAGCCTCACGATGGGCAACTGTGTTAACATTCCCTGTTCCTGCTTTTTTTTTTTTTCCTCGACAAATATTCTGGTCGGGCTACATATTTTCACCAAATGTAGAAGGTAGTTGAATGAAATTGGCAAACCCCTGACTTGAAAAGTCAAACATTCTTAGCAGGATACTGGAAGCACTTCAAGCTCTGGCCCTTTGGGCTGATGGGGAGATTTCTACCTCCTCCCAGGCCTATCCTCTTTCCCACCTGAAATTCCTGTTCATCTTTTAAACCCCGAAGCATGGTTCACTGCTCTGCTGACCTTTCCTACCATCCCCAGGACCAAAACAATGATTAGATTATTTGAAGTTCTTTTGTACCTCGCAGCCCATTTCATTATGGGAATTATCGTTCCACGCCATAATTATAATCACGTACTTCTTGTGTGCCCAGAGCACTGGAGTATTCAGAATTTCTTTCGTGAGGTCAGGGGGTTCTGCATATAAATTGGTCATGACTTGTTCAGGTATGACTGAACCTGCAACAGGTTCCCACCTTACTCTGCCTCTTAGAAAAATGCCCAAGGTTTTAAGGGATAAGAAAAAGGTACCAATGAAGATCTGAACAGCTGGAATGGACCAATAACACTGACCTATAAAGAGCCAAAGGCATCTGTCGCCCTTGACCGGGCTGCAGCGAACACGTTCCAGGCAGTAAATTCAACATGACCAAAGGGTCTACACCTGCTCCTTAGGCTGGACTCTGCCGTGTTAGGAAAAAATGGGATTTGCAGAGTAGGAAAACAGTCCTATCACTTTAGATCAGGGTGGATCTTTTCTCCACATTCCTTCTTGATTGTCCAAAAAAGACACTTGCATTTTTTTTTTCTTTACTTGCATTCTGAACAAACTTTCCTCAGCCGCTGTCAACAATACCGCCCAATGCCTGCACTTTGGCATAACTGAATGTTCACAGTGTCCTCTGCAAAACAGAAGTTACCTGCCTGTCTGCCTCCGTCCTGGGCACTGCCCCACTACCTTGCAGCAGCTCTCGGAGAGAGATTTGCTTGGCAAGAGGTTAGAAAAATAAAAGGCAATGATGAAGTGTTCTTCCTTATGGACACTGCATTTCCCTGATCCATACCTTCCTTATTACCCAGACTAGTTGTAAACACATTATAATGATGGCCGTGAGGCTGATTCTCCTGGGGCCAGCCCGCAGGTCTCACCTTGGTAATTTCTAATGAAGGGAGAGCTTCGGCCTCAGCCCGGACCTGGTCAAGTTTGTTCTCGGGCACAAAGAGCTCGTGAACGCCTTTCATGATCGTGTGCGGTACGATGTTCTGAAAGGAAGCAGAATGGGTAAAAATTTGAAATAAAAACTGCAAAAAGAATGCTCCGGTGAATAAATGACCTTCTGTGACTTTATGCAATTGAAATAAACAAACAAACAAAAGCACCGCCCGGGTCCACCCACCTGCTCTTGGAGGAGCTCCACCACCTGCTGGACACAGTCACTCACAGAGGACAAGTTGGTTTTCAGCACACGCTCAGGGGTTTCGGGTTTCTCATAATCAGAATCAATACCCGTGAACCCTGCAAGGCAGAAGGGCGGAAATCACACCGGCACTGACGGGAACAGGCTTTCTAAACAGGAAGACATGAGCCATGATGGAATAATGCGTTACACTGAGAATTTAGAGCAGGCTGGGAAAAGTTACCAGCTGTCCTTGACCTCTAGCCATAGATAAAAATATCATATCATATCATGTCATACCATACAAATGCACATCTGTATTTTCAGTATCAAAAGCCCCCAGAGTACCAACAAGATTTGGCTAGGTCCAAGCTCTCTGCAGCTGACTGGAACCCAAAAGGAAGACGAGAAGAAGAAACAACTCTGGAACACGCCCCCTTAGACACACACTCATGGGCACACACCCACTGGACCTGAACTTGATTGCTTATGGCTGAGGGGACAGTTCTGGAAACACCCAGCCCACATGTTGATGAGCCCATGGATGTACTGAGTAGCCTGTGGTTTGATCAAAAGTTGTGTGTCCTAGATGCAATTGTGGACAACTGTATTTGAGACTTTGGACCAGCCTCCAGGGACAGAGTGTGAAGGCCCGAGAAGCGGCCAAAGAGCCACAGGCTGGTGCTCCCACCTTTGATCTCCCCGGCTCGGGCACGTTTGTAGAGGCCTTTCACGTCTCTGCTTTCACAGATGTTCAGAGGCGCATCCACGAAGATTTCAAAGAACGGCAGTCCTGCCGATTCGTGGATTTTGCGGGCATTCTCACGGTCCTGGGGCGGGGGTGGGGGGAACACATTCGAGAAGGTGAGCGAGAGGTTTCACAGTGGAATTCTTCATCATGAAACGAGGTCTGCTCTGGTGCTTGACAGGTTCAGGTTTTACACGAGCATGTGTGCTCTGCTGCGGCAGCAGGAAACTAGTCCTTTAGAGAAACCCCAGGAGTGCCTGGGGGGCTCAGCCAGTTAAGCGTCTGCCTTCGGCTCAGGTCATGATCCCAGGGTCCTGGGACCGAGCCACACATTGGGCTCTCTGCTCAGAGGGAAGCCTGCTTCCTCCTCTCTCACTCCCCCTGCTGCGTTCCCTCTCTTGCTGTCTCTGTCAAATAAGTAAATAAAAACCTTTTAAAAGAGAGAGAGAGAGAAAAGTCCAGAAATGTCCCTCCGGTGAACACAGCTCTTTCAAGGGCTTTCAGAGAAAAACCACAGAAAAGAATCCCTGCTGAAAGACAGGCTGGCCACCCAGGAGCACTTCATTCATAGGGAGTGTCCAAAGAACGTGGCATCTTATTCGTAGCTCCCAGAAATTTCCTGTTTTAAAACAAGAACAGGGTCCCTCTTCCTCGGCGATTTCCACATTAAACACACATGACCTGCTGCTTTGGCAGTGAACTGCCATTTCCTTTAGCAAACTAAGCTTTTGGACTTTTTGGAGACACAAGATTACAGAGCTTTTGACTTTTTCTTCTTTAACTTTTTCCTTCCTTCCAACCCTGGCCACAAGGTGAGCGTGGACGGGTCTTTGTCCGCTGGTGCCCCGGCATCTGGGAACGAAGGTGCTCTCTTGACAGAACCAAGATTAAGCAGAGGAAACGAGGAGCAAGGGAGGGAGGCAGCGGGGAGCACAGCGGTCCCTGGTGCCCGCCCCCCCAGCGACTCCTTCCCCAGCGTCGTCCGAGCCCCCGCCTGATCCTTTTACCTTCGTGAAAGGAGAAATGAAGCTGGTGATGCAGACCAGACCCGCGTCGGCAAACAGCTTGGCCACCTCGGCGATCCGGCGGATATTCTCCTCTCTGTCCCCGGGGGAGAATCCAAGGTTCTTGTTGAGGCCGTGACGCACGTTGTCCCCATCGAGCGAGTAGCACGGGATGGCATGAGAGACAAGGTACTCTTCCAGAGCAAAGCTGATGGTGGTTTTTCCAGCACCAGAGAGACCTGTTCATTATAATCATATGACCTCAAATCAAAATCAAAATCACTACCATCCAGGAAGAGCACAGTTGACCACAAATCAAGTACCTGCATTTCTTCCGAACATAGAAATAACCATGTTTTGCACTGCAAAACAAGTGGGGTTCATAAGTATGGGGAACCTGGGGGGTTTTACGTGGTTCTTGGTATGTTCTATTTTGCCTGCAGCGTGTTTTAAAGATGAGAACACTGTGCATACAAATCCAGATTCTGGCTTCGCTTGGGAAAAAAAAAAAAAAAATCAGAAGCTCTGGAAACTGTGTTCTCATATCCCCTCCTGCCGGCACTCAGCAGGAGTGGAGGGGACAGCCAGCTCCGGAGACTGGGGGACCCACCTCTCCTACCGAGCCTGCGAAACAACCACTTGACAACAGACCCCTCTGGCCTCGAGATTTTTCTAAAATGACTCTCAAAACATAAAGACAGCCATCCCGAGCTAGGCTCTAGATGTGTTTAGAGCTGCACTACACCCTTCAGTGTCTGGAGTCTTTCCGTGAGAATAGAGTTACCACGATGTACCTTTTACCATGGTTTCGAAGTGCAGTGGCGGGAGGTGCACTGCATGATTTCTATCTGAGGGAAATCATGAGGAGGAGGGAACACTCCAAAAATCCCCTTGTCCTGAAGATCTCTGGACCTGAGAAATGGAGCACTGTGCCAAGCCACTGTCGGGGGGTACCCAGATGTGGGAGAGGAAAGGTTAGGGGGAAAAAGAGGAGGTCAAAAGCTTAGGAGAAGACGCCAGGAGGAAGGAGGGAAAAGAAAAAAAAAGGTAAGAGAAAAGCAGGAACAAAGGAAGAGGGAAATAAAGACTTGGAAAGAGGGGCTTCCTGGCTGGCTCAGTTGGTGGAGCACGTGACTCTTGATCTGGGGGGTTGTGAGTTCGAGCCCCATGTTGAATGCAGAGATTACGAAAAGACAAATAAACTTAAAAAAAAAATGACTTAGAAAGAAAGGTGATATATGAAATGCAAACAGTTTCCACAGGGTTAGTTATGTTTTTAAGTCACGCCCTTGGCCCTCACAGACAATCATGAGAAGCAATGGCTCTGAGAGGAATGGGCCGCCATCTTTGGAAATCATTTCTGAAGACAGTACTGTACTATTCATGTAACTCCTTTCCATTTGAATAGGGACTTAGGTCATAAATTCCTCTTAGAATTGCGTCCAGTCCAGCGTGGGGTAGACTCGTGTTCTCTCACGCTGGAAAATGAGGGAAAGGATAGAAATTCCTTTCAGTTTTGCTTCAGGTCTCAAAACCAAGGGCTAAACCACAGTAAACTGGATTAAACGGATTGTTGGTGGATTTATTTCAATGCTCGAAGGTCACGGGAATTACACCTCATGAGAGCTTGATTTCCTAGGGGCCAGGCCCTGGGCTATGCAGGCTTTCGTTCACTTAGTCCTACTCCTCGTCAGCCCCCGGGGCAGGTTCTATCCTTATCTCACTTCTCAAATAAGAAAACTGAGGCTTAGCCTGCCTAGTCGGCTTGTCCAAAGTCACCCAGTTAATGTAAGTGGTGCTGGGGCTCAAAACCAAGTCTTAGAAGGGGTTGGTTTCTCTCACCAGCCTCAACAGCCTATCTCTGTAACATAATAAGACAGAATAAATTGGGAAAAGATTTTTTTTTTTTTAACGAGTAAGAAAAGACAGACAAAGTCCAACCTTTAGGGTGTTTTTCTTCTTGTACCAGTCACCTTTCTGTTTTGAACTGTTCCACATTATAGAAAGTGGACTCTGTGTTGGCCCCAATACAGAAATTGAACAATTTGCCATGAAGGCAAACACGTAATAAGAAGGAAGCATCTAGAAGGCAGCTGTTTGATCTACGGCCACACAGCATGTCCCTTGGACAGGGTCAGGGGTACGTCCCGACAGGATTCACGACACGGGAACCCTGCCTTTTGGAATATAGTAAGCTCCTCGCCCACTGTGTGTCCCCAGCCTGCCCGCGGGGAAAGGTGTTGCACCACAGGTGAATGAACTCCCAGAAAAACTTGGGAGGAGGAAGAGACTGACAGAGCCAGGAACTGCAAGTGAAAGGGGAAGACTGCCACACTCCTCAGCCGTCCCTTCACAAGGAAGAAATCAGCATTTGGGTTTTTGGGTTTGTTTGTTTGTTTGTTTTTTAATCTGTTTATTTATTTGAGAGAGCGAGAAAGAGAGCAAGCAGGGGCAGAGGGAGATGGAGAGGGACAAGCAGACTCTGCGTGGGCGTGAAGCCTGATCTCATGACTGTGAGATCGTGACCTGAGGCGAAATCCAGTTAGTCGCTTAACCCACTGCACCCCCCGGGTGCCCCAATAACTCAGCATGCGGGAGCAGGCAGTAGCACGCAGCTGATCTCAGAACCTAGGTAACCATCTGGGTAAACACCATGTCTATACAAGGACTTCTACTCCCAGGGATCAACTTCCTCTATCCTGTGCTCAGAGCCTAAGGCAACAGCCCGGGACTAATTCCTGCCCTGTCACTAAGTCTTAGCTGCCACATTCTGAGGCCACAAAAAGAAGAGATTCATCAGGTCACCTCCATGGGAGTGAGTTGTTTCGTAATCCTCAGCTAAGTGGAAAAGGCTGGTTTTCCTTCTTGTGCAGATCCTTATGTTTTCAGGTTGATTTTTTTTTTTAATTAAGTAAAATAGTCCTCTACCACGTTAAAACATCAGAAAACAAGAAAGAATAACTCTAGACATCCAGAACCTTACAGACAGCCAAATGCTCGCTGTCAAGCGAGTAAAGCCCCACCCTGAACGCCAGTACGTGCGAGGAGACACAAGCCCGAGAATTACGAGAATTACGAGAATTACGGGCTCGCCTCGGGCTGGAAGGGGACGGTCTCATGAGCTTGCCCCTGTCCTGCCGAAGGACAGGACCAAGAATGAGAGGAGTCCCATGCCTCGACCTCAGGCTTCCTTCCCACTGATGGCACAGGGAGGGCTGACCACTGTGCTCAGCCTCATCCCCGTGTTAAAAAAAACATGTCCATAGGTCACTTCGAGTTCCTTCTAATTCTATGTCACATGTCAAGTTTCAATTAAAAGAGAAAGGTAACAACAAGGCATACCTGTCAGCCACACTGTACATCCTCGGAATCCACCCCTTGTCCCGACCACCTGCCCTCTCTTGTTCCTGCTCACGTGGTGGGCCTGGTAGACGACGTTGGTGGACTTCTGCTGGCTCTCCTACGAAACAGGAGCAGGCCCAATACGGCATCAATAGAACAATACAACATGTATAGTGTAATAAAAACACAATAAGTACACATACAATACTATAGAGAGTCTACATATATGTCACATATATCATACCTATAATAATACAATATGTATACAGTATGTATACATATAATAAGTGCACACATGCATATGTATACAGAAACAATAAAATAACAGAGGACAGTAACAGTCCTCTCTAACTGGAACTCCTCTTTTGTGACCGGCACACAGAGGGACATTTATTAATTCTACTAAATCAGAAAAAGACCCTGCCTTTAGAATACCCATCATGACCCTCTGAAAATATGATCTGAACGTGACAATCACTGACACCGTCAAAGTCTTGGTTCTATGACATTGAAAACTGTGTACCTTCAGGGGGATGGTTAAGGGAATGTCTTTGTCTCCATAAGCTCATGCAGCAGATCCTACAGATGTGGCTGGGACACAAGCCAGTTCATGCAGCCCCTGGGGAAGTTCTGGGGAGGGGCC
This sequence comes from Mustela nivalis, assembly GCF_964662115.1. NCBI lineage: Eukaryota > Metazoa > Chordata > Mammalia > Carnivora > Mustelidae > Mustela > Mustela nivalis. The sequence continues at coordinate 113,794,587 of NC_139021.1, forward strand.
GGTTGAGCCCCACTCTCTGAGGAGCCAGGGAGAGGCTCTGATCACAGAGCAAAGCGCTCAGTCAGCGATCAGTCAGGGACGCCATCTTTCATGCACAGTCCCAGAGCAGGGTACGGTGCATGAGGCTGCTTTTTCCCAAGCTCTACCCTCAGTTTCCACTTTCCCCAGGGTCAGTGTGTGAACTTTTAGTCTTTCAGAAAGTCCCGCAGAACAGAAATGGGCCAGTTATTAATCTTGGAGACTAACACGAATCTTGAATATCTTTATTTTGGCTGAGAGTAAATCAGCCAGTAAGGGCTGACCCCGATCCTAAACTCCGGATGCTGGGGGTCTCATGAATCAAAATGGTGGCACAGCTGGTCAATACAGCTGCCAGCGGACATTGCTCAAATACCATGTGATCCAAGGATGGGGGGCAGTTGGTGCAGAGACCCCGTCGCAGCGGTTAAATAAAAAGGCTGGGAACAACTCCTATGTGTCTTTGGCGTGGCAACAGAATTTCTGATGTCAGATGGAATCCCAGTCTGTGAACTGCAAAAGCTTAGGGAGCCTTTTAAACACCGCACATGTAAACCCACCAGGCTTAGGGGAAAAAAAAAAAAGAAAGAGAGAAAGAAAAAAGCATCTATATTCTTTGAGCAAGACGCAGAGAAAACTCTGGGCCACGTGTGGACCATTTTGTATTTCTGGAGCAAATTAAATCACTTCTTTATGGCCCCTCACTTGGGGTCGGGGTGGAGGGGGAGACAAAACAAAACAAAACAAAAAACCAAAAAGGGGAACGCAGCTAGGACTGTCGGGGCTTATAGGAGACGATGGGTGGGAACCTACTCTGCAAACTGCCGGGTTCTCTGCACCAACAGATGCAGACAATGACTGCGTGTACACCCCAACAGGAGAGGCCGGAGCCAGCGGGGGCGTGGCTGGGAAAATGGCTTCAAGAGCAAGGGGAAGGGGCACCTTGCTGGTCGCTGGGGGCTCAGGAAGGTAGCACCCAGCAGCGGGACTCGGTCCACCAGGGAGGCCCGGAGCCCAGCAGAGGCGCAGGCCAGGCGGAGGAGACGGGCATTGCCAGGGTCTGAGGGAGCTCGGAGGCATTGCCAGGAGCCGAGGGAGGTGCTGAAGGCACAGGTGGGATCGGCGGCTGAAGTCACGGAAGCTTCTGGGGCCAGACGCACTGACCATCCTTCCACAGAACCCGAGAAGCCCTAGAAGCTTCATAAATGAGGTGACATTAGATGAGCTCAGGAGATGTCCTAGAAGCATTCCCTCTGGCTGAACGGGTCTCCTGAAGGGATCCCGAGTCCTTTGGACCAAGTGTAACTGATAGCTCAAGAACACCAGTAACATTTCCTTTTCCTCTATGTCCTTGTTCCTCACTACTTTTTATTCAAGGAAACTGTGTCTGGGTATCGGGCCCAAACGTCAGTGCATGTGGTCATCCATGGCTTTGCTCAGCAAATGCTTGTAGAAATGAGTCCCTGCTATGGCCAGGGGCCATCCCAGGCCCTGGGAATCTAGGGCTAAATGAAGGACCGCCAGCATCATTCTGGGGGGAGTGCAGGCAAAAAGACCAAGTAACTGGGACCCCACGCCCCATGGAAGGGGTCCCACACGTAGTGGACATGACATGAAGATACAGAAGGAACACCCACGACTCAACAATAAAATGAGTCCAAAATCTGGACAGTTCCATTTCACCAAGATACACAAATGGCCAGAAAGCACATGAAGGGCCAGGGTCGTTAGTCGCAACAGAAAGCAAATTAAAACCCACGCGAGACATCGCTGCCAAATCTAATGGCAACAAGGACTTGCTCTCATATTGACAGCAGAGGTATAAAGTGGACAGCCATCCCGGAGAGGAACCTGGCAGTTCCCTACAAAGCTAAACATTTACCTCCCCGACGAGTCAGCAATTGCACACACAGCACTTAGTCAAGTGAAAACAGGTGTCCACAGCTTCACCGGGACAAAAACTGCCAGGAGCCAAGTAACCATCCATGGGAAAACAGATCACAGTCACACTCACACTCACACACACGCACACACACATACACGCACACACACCACCACCGCCACCACCACCACCACCACCACCACCACCACCGCTGCTGGAAAAGCAGGTGTCCTGAACAGACAGTGGGGTTTGTCTGTCTTCATAAGGGTTTGAGGTGCACAGGTGTCTGCCTTGGTTGGAACTCACAGAATGTATGCATAAGATGGGCATTTCGTTACATGTAAATTTCACCACACACCAAAAAAGGAGGCATTGAAAAAAAAAAAAAAATGCAAGGCAAGGAAAGAATCTATACCAAGACTCACATGGTGGAATTCTCTTGTTCAACACAGCTGCCTTTTCTGAAAAAGGGCTCGGGTCCCAATCCCACCAAACATGACGTCAGGGGTGGGCTTCCCCACCTGGGAGACTGAAGCCCACCCAAGCTTCATTTGTCCACAAAGAGTGTTTTTTGTCCCCCCTTTCTTTGGCTGATTTTTTTTTCCCCTTCCTCCAGGCAGAGATCCAGAATAAATTCTAAACTTTGTTAATGTGTGGAAACTTTGTTAGGATCTTGTAAACCGTGTCTCCAACCAAGGGCTCGATTTTCAAAAACCATTCGGCATCCACAGGAAGGAGCTCCCACTACAGTGTTTTTAAGAGTGCACCTCTGAACTTTTGGGGTTTTTATTAGCTGAATCTTCATCATGGGTGTTTGTACAGGCTTTCTACCATCCCAACAATGTTTAAGTAAACAAAATCTTTTCGGATGGCCAGGTACTGGGCTTTCGGGCTCAGCAGAAGTATTTTGCTTCTTATTTATCTTTTATTTACCCTTGATTTTCTCCAAAAGGCTAACAAAAATAGAAGCAGATATTTTGAATGACATTTGAACTGCAAAGGGCCAGGGCAGCCAAAACTTTGCTTTGCTTTGCTGAAACCTTTACTCCCTTCTAAAGAGCATATGATGTTCTAAGCGTTGGAAAGAGAGGAGCTGTCAGAAAAAGAGTTCTCTCTATGGCAAACAGAACACATGTTGAAGGGGAAAAAAAAAGTTTGCTTCCCTGTGTGTATAAAGAGAACACACATCTCCAGCACCATACCTCACACTGTCACTTAGCAGAAACCAGAGAGTTGCTGGCATAACTTCTATTCTGGGTCTCTAAACAAAATCTGGCCAACATCCCTACCTTTTTCCAGGTCACTGACCGAGAAAAACTCCCTCCAGCATGCCCAAGAGTAGCATGACTATGGGTTTTTGGAGTCAACAAAGCTAGACCTGAAACTTGCTTCGTGGCCTTCCTTGCTCTGGGGACCCCGGGCAAGTAAGTAACAGCACTGGGCCCCCACGTCCTGTTCCCCTACATGGTTGCTGAAAGGACTCAATAAAATGGTCTTCTACATAAAATATCACAGAAACGACAGAATATGCAGTAAGATGTCGAACCTCATGGGCCCCAGTGGCATTTCATGGAGTCGGGAGAAATCATGGTCATTTGTCTAAATCGGTCAGATTTAGAAGCATCCAAGGGATTTGGCTCTGCTCTCAGGCGGGTCTGGGGAGATGGGGGTCATGAGCAAATCAGGCAATGGGCAGGACAGTCCTTTGCCAGGGGTAAAGAGACACACACACACACACACACACACACACACACACACACACGATGTCCTTGCGCTGCTGCTCCGATTCTTCTTCTTTGACCCAAAGTCCAGCCAGTAAATACACCATTCCGAGGTGCGCCCACCAGTTAGCCAGCTTGCAGCCTCCCCCCTGCAGCCCAGACTCCCCACTCCCATGCTAGCTGTCTTGGTCAGGAGCCCTTAGTTACCAGCACAGGCTGGCCTTTAGCCCAGGTCAGCCTCCTGTGCTCCTGGGGGGCTGGGAGAAGGGACCTTGTCACAGGTTCAGTGCCGCCCCTGCCAGGCCCACCCCTTAGTCCCATTGGCGCTGCAGAAGGGGGTGCCCAGGGAGCTTCTGGAACTCAGGGCGGCCTGGCCAGGTGATGGCAGAAAGCCTCAGCCTTCAGTTTGCGTGACTGGGAGAGAGGGAAAGGACCTGTGATGGTATCACAGCTGGGGGTGCGGCATCCCAGAGCGGAGTCCAAGCCACTTGCCACAGGGAGAGCTGTTGTGAAAGTCAGGGTGCCTGCGGAACCAGGAAGCAGGAAGCCCATGGGCAAGATCAGGGGTTTCCCTGAGCTCCAAGGCTTTTCTGACTTTTGCATAAGATCGTCAATAAAAGACCAGCCAGTGGATTCGGATTCTTCTACACCCTTCTCCTCCCACGGAGCACAAACACATGCATTTCACTGCTCAACTGCAACTCCACTCTGTCCCTCTGAACTCAGCCCTCAGCGCTGAGGGGCTGTTGGTGTCCCGGGTCTGTGGGGACAGAGCGAGCTCCAAAACTCCCTGAGTCTGTTCAAGATGCCTTTTCCAGTTACTGCTCTCATGGGCTAACAGGGGCTGCATTTCTCATGTGTGATCTCAGCGACAGCTCCAAGCCTGGGAGCTACGCAGCCTGGGCCGGAGACCCACTTACATATCTGGAAACTGCTGGCCCAAGTCCTAAACCTGGAAGATGGAAGACCCCGAGCCAGGCTTCCTGATCCAGTCCAGGTCTTACTTCTGACCGCACAGAGCTCCAGGCTTCCAGCCCTGGCTGTGTGACTTCCGGAGCAGGGAGCAGGGACTAGAGGAGATAATGCCCATTCAGGCTTTCCATACCACGTAAGGATGTAAATAATTAAAAAATCATTCTCACGTCATTTGCATTACTTAATATGAGGAGCTTTAAATGTTTTATAATTACCAATGTGGATTTGTATTTCTTTCCTTTCAGATTATTTCCTTGGGGCATAGAATCCAGAATGAAATGCTTTAGTATTAAAAGTGGTGAATGCTGGGACGCCTGGGTGGCTCAGTTGGTTAAGCAGCTGCCTTCGGCTCAGGTCATGATCCCAGCGTCCTGGGAACGAGTCCCATATCGGGCTCCTTGCTCCACAGGGAGCCTGCTTCTCTGTCTGACTCTGCCTTCCACTCTGTCTGCCTGTGCTCGCTCTCTCTGACAAATAAATAAATAAAATCTTTAAAAAAAAAAAAGTGGTGAATGCTTCATAGATCTCACTGTGCATGGCCAACTCATTTCCCAAAAAGACAAAGCCAAGTTACCAGGCTACCCTATACTGGTCTCTAAACAGTCCAACTATTTATATTTGTTGTGTTTGCAATTTTATTGTTTTTCTCCCCCCTTGATTACTTTACTAGGAAGAACATGTATTTCCATGTAGTAAGTTATATATGTCAATTGCAAGTTTGTCTTTTTTGTCACTAACTAATGACAATCTGGACAATGACTTCATTCACTTTTTAAAAAGATGGAGAGGGAAAAAAAAAAAGATGGAGAGGAAAAGGGAGTTGGGGGAAATCGGAAGGGGAGATGAACCATGAGACTGAACTCTGAGCAACTGAGGGTTTTGGAAGGGCGGGGGATGGGGGGTCGGGTGAGCCTGGTGGTGGGTATTAGGGAGGGCACATACTGCATGGAGCACTGGGTGTGGTGCATAAACAATGAATTCTGGAACACTGAAAAGAAATTTTTAAAAAATTAATAAAAAAATTTTTTAAATACATTTTTGTTCTTATGTATTCTGTATAGTAAATTTTTATTAATTATATACTATTTGTTCATGTGCTTTCCTTTTGATATGTACTCTATTGTATATCACATATATTATATGTATTACATATTATATTTCATATTAAATGGTATTTTTTTTAAAGATTTTATTTATTTGACAGAGACACAGCGGAAGAGGGAACACAAGCAGGTGGGGTGAGAGAGGGAGAACCAGGCTTCCCACCGAGCAGGGAGCCCAATGCGGAGCTCGATCCCAGGACCCTGGGATCAGGACCTGAACCAAAGGCAGATGCTTAACGACTAAGCCACCCAGGTGCCCCTCACAGTAAATGGTATTTTAAGAATATGTAATATTCCTTTTGTCTTTGATGGCTTCCATTTGGTCATTAATTATAGCTAGGCCAAATATGTTCTTCAGACTTCTATTTTGAGATGATTAAACTATATTAATTTTTTGCTACATCTGACATTTGCATATGATGTGTGCTTATAAGGATCAACTTTATTTCTTTCCATCATTATATCCTGTGATCTCAAATTATATTACAATTCACTTCCCTATTACTTTGAAAATTTTTTTATATTTTGAGTCTATTTCTAGAATTCCTACGTATTCATAATTCCTCCATACATGCAATTCATGTATTCTTAAGAACTTCTATGAAAGTTTTCTCTTAGGGTAGTCACCTATGGTTCTGATGGCTGTTGCTCTGTGACATGTTTTAAAATCTTAAAGGTAAAAACCCTTCCTTTAAAAATTCTTTTCCAGGTACCTGGGTGGCTGTCAGTTAAGCATCTGCCTTCGGGTCAGGTCATGATCTCAGGGTCCTGGGATCGAGCTCCACATCAGGCTCCCTGCTCAGCATGGAGCCTGCTTCTCCCTTTTCCTCTGCCCCTCCTCCACCCCATTCATGTGTGCTCTCTCTCCTTCAAATAAATAAAATCTTAAAATTTTTTTTATTTTACTCTAAAATACATTCCTCCATAGAAATAAAATTTTCAAGTTTTATTCGCAACATTCAATGTCTCAGTAAGCTTTTCCCTAGAAGTCTTATTTATAGGACTTATCATTTATATGATAAATAGGCACATTTATATTTATTGACCTAAAAATATATAACCATAGATGTCCAGATTACAGACTAAATTAATGCTAATTCTGTTTTTAAAATACATGTATTTATAGGTCTAAGTCTCCAAAGGAAAAAATCTGGACAATAAAGGACAAAATGCTAACAGTAATTATCTTGAGACATAGGTCATTCTAGGTCATCATTTTTCTTCCTGTGTCTATATTCTGATTTTTCTATATTAAATTTAGAAATAATTACATATTTAAAACATAAAGTAAATCTTGACCAGAAAACGGTGACGCCACGCCCCAGGGTAACAGACACGCAAAGAGACGGGAGCAAACCTTGCAGCCCGCGACCAACCCCGACCAGCAAACTGGAAAACCAGCAAGCCTGAGAAAAAAAATCTTTAAGCCAACCAGTCTCTCTCAAATATCTAATGAAGCACAGTAAACTCTAACAGACAACCTGGAAAGTACAACCCGTGTTAACCTGACCATAGCGGCAGTTGTTTTGGCTTTTAGTTATTTCATTCAGAGGGGAAAAAAAAATACCCGTGGAGAGAGAATTGTGGAGCTTCTGGAAGCTGATATCCCAAATGGGAAGCCCTGTGTCCTCGTCCGTACATCCTGTTTGGTGAGGCAGAGTCTGAGTCAGTGAAAGCCACCTGGTGGAAGTCTCCCGAAGAAAGGGCCCTGACAACATTAGCGACGTCTGCAGACAGCGTGATGACCCACTGGACATGGACGCTTCCACTCCAATCCTGTGGTGACTGGGAGACGGGGGAATTTTGACAGAAGATGTGTCACTAGACAAAACTGACGCTATGTTTTAAAGAGGGGTTCACCTGCTAGAAAACACAGTTCTGCGGCATTCGGTGGAAAGACAGATGTTGGGTGAACCCCTGAGCATGCTAACTCCAGTCCATGCACACCCCTTTCACAGTGAAATGGGTTTACTAACTCTTGAGTTAGAAGGTGGGGACCCAGTCAGGTAGCCGCTGAGAAATACCAGTTGGGAAAATGGACACAAGTGAGTTGACAAGTTCCCAAGAAGAGCAATTTAAGTCACTTGTCAGAAGCCATTATCAAACCGGGCGCCTGGGGGCTCCATCTGTGAAGCGTTTGCCTTCCGCTCAGGTCGTGATCCCAGGGTCCTGGGATCAAGCCCCACCGGCTTGTCCCTCTCCCTCTGCTCCTCCCCCTGCTCCCTCGCTCTCAAATAAAATTAAAGATTAAAAAAGAGGTAGCAAATGTGGAATACTTGGACTTTACTAAGGGATCAGTAAATGTTTGTTGAGTGACTGAAGGAAGTGTGATAAATAACCTGTTGGCTGATTGACAGATGCGATGTCCTTAAGCAATCTCCCGTCCCTCTTGGGCACACAGCTTTTGGGGCCCTGGAGCAAACGGCAGATTGTTAACTTCGCATCTGAGCACCCTTACTTAGGTCACGTGCTCAAGTCTTCCTAAAGGGAGACCCACCATGCCCTGCATCTTCTCAGGATGTGACTCCAAAGCAGAGGCAAAGCAGTCTGCACATTAAAATAAACAGAGTTCCCATTTGCACGTGCATTTGTAAACCAGCCTTTGCAATCTGCATCCAAGACCTGTGTGAAACAATCTGTGATTATGGTTTCTGGTGAGTTTCCCCTATCTGGGGAGACTCAGCTAAGCTGATGGGATCCAGTGCATTCCGGCTGGTGCTGAAATCCTAGCATCACTGAAATCTGGACATCCATTCAACCCGTTGCTTGAATAAGTGAACAGGCCACATACTTTCTGAGAATAAGTTCATGGATTATTGTACTATTTTTCCAAGACAGCCAACAAAAATGTGTATTACTATGAGCTAGAGGAGTCCTTCAGCTTGAAATAGCCTGTAATCACCATTCTGAAAAGTTCATACCAAAAAAAACTTGCACATGAAAAGCTTGCTTTACTCTCTGCGTAAGCACAATTAAATTAAAAATTCGTAACACTGCCTATACTCTGTGCACAGTGAGGTGGATTTCTAAGGATAAGAAAGGGCACTAAAGGGCCGCCTGGGTGGCTCAGTTGTTAAGCATCTGCCTTCAGCTCAAGTCATGATCCCCGGGGTCCTGGGATAGAGTCCTGCATCAGGCTCCCTGTTCATGCCCCTGGTTCGTGGCTCCACCAGCCGCGTGACTCTGAGCCCATGACTTAACCTCTCAAACCCTCGTACTTGCGAGCCGCTGCCTTATGGGGCTATCAGGACTGAATGAGGAAATGTACATAAAGCAGCGCAGGGCCTGACTGACAGGTGAGCCCTCACTAAATGTTAGCTATGGTAAGAAAAATAGTTGTTCTTAATGATAATTAAGAGTTATTATTACTAATACAATAATTATAATGACAACAATTAAGTGACTGATAACAGCTAAGATTATCGAGACAGCCCTAGGGTCTCCCTCTGCTCAGTCTTCCCCTGCCACAAAACGTGGAGTTGAGAAAGAAATCTAACGATTTCCCTCAAAATTCAGGAGCATTCTCCTTTGGTTTCCAGCTGTTAAAAACTCCTCTTTCTCTGCGTTTCTGATTCAGCACACAGCAAACAGCACAGGGCCCTCTCGCCCATGCACAAAATGCACGGCTGTGTCTACAAACTAAAGCATGTATACAAACATCTGCAGTGGTCAGTCCCCTCCGTGTCACAGAAATTAAGAGTTTCAGAGTACGGCATGCCTCACTGTGTCCATTTCACAGATGGCAAAACTAAGGTTCCAAGACATTCAGTATGTTATCCAGGGTCACACAGAATCTCAAATCCAAGTCTTCTTATTCCAAGTTGAGCAATCTTTGAGGATCCTTAAGGCACAATTTAGTCCTGAGACCACAGAGGGCAAACGAGTTGCCCATGGCTTCCTTACAAAGCTGTGTTTGGGGCTGGCTGACAAAACAAAAAGTGTGAGTCCATGCCCCTAAAAGAAGCCACTTTTTTCTGGAGGATACAGTCCGCGTTCTCGAAAATTCAGGTTTTGCTTATTTCATAACATTTGTTCCTGACCCCCCTGCTTATATTTCCTTAGATCTGTCTCCTGGGAATTACCTGGGCGCTTGTACCCCAGATCCATTGCTGGGCACATGGACCGCTCTCCTCTCCTTCCCCAGGGAGTCTCAAGCACCAGCTGCTCATTCTGAAGCTTCTCAGAAACCACCTTTGCTCAGCCGGTTTGACACTCACCAGGCAGGTCTGACATAGGCTGGCCCTCCATCAGGACACGTACACCTTTTCCTCTCCGTCTGCACACCCCATACTTCCATATTCTACCCACACGTTGGTCTGGATCCCTGGGTTTCCCCCTAAAGTACAAGCGGTCTCATTTTTCTGGGTCCACCCACACACATTTTTTTTTTTTTAATACTGAATCATTAAGTAACATCCACGTGACTCAGGAACTATTACACAGAAAGGTTTCCAGAAGAATCCTGCTTCCACCCTCCTCCCTTTCCACCTCTGAAGACAGGAAACCCCTTCTACTGGTTCGTTGTATATCCTCTCGGTTTCTTTATGCAAACAGAAATGACGCTTAAACTCTGTGGAGATATGTGTTGAATCCTCCTTTCCACACTATTTCCACATCTTGCTTTTTCGGACCTATCTTGGTGAATCTTTCCACATCAATCCAGAGATTTTTTTCCCCCCTTCTTTAAAAAGATTTTATTTATTTGAGCGAGAGAGAGCACAAGTGGGGGAGAGAGAGAAGTAGGCTCCCTGCCCAGCAAGGAGCCCAATACAGGACTCAATTCCAGGACCCTGGAATCATGACCTGAGCCAAAGGCAGCTGCTTAACTGACTGAGCCACCCAGGCATCCCTACAGAGTTTTCTTATTCACAGGACTCCATCATATATTATGGTACATCATGGATGTACCATAATATATTCACCTAGTTCCCCTTTGATAGACATTTCCACTTTTTTACTATTGCAAACAATGCAGCAATGAATTACCATATACTACATTTTCCACATGTGAAAATAGGTCAATGGGATGAATTCTTAGAAGTGGGATCGCCAGGCCAATCAGCACGGTCATTTGTAATACTGATGCACAGAGCTAAACTGCCCTCCACCAAAGATCTGTTTCTGGAAACTCTACCAAGGTACACATTCACCATCAATACACGAGTTCCAGGGTCTGGAACCGGCACAGAGTATGTTACCAAGACTTTCAGATTTCTTCTAATCTGATGGATAAAAAAAGGGTATTTCAATAGGATTATACTTTGAATTTCTATTATTCTGAGTGATGCTGCACACCTTTTATCATGTTTAGGACTCTATTTGCTTTATTTATTTATTTTTAAACTTTCATTTATACCCATCCCCTATTTTCTAACTGCATTCTTAGTCTTTTCCTAATTGTTTTATAGGAGATCTTTATATCTGCAGTAATCTTACCGTAGGTTCTTTGTTCCCTGACTTCATCATTGGTGTTACTTATGACCTTCCTTATGATGTTGCTTACCCTAGAGTGAATGTTTTTAATGTAGTTAAATTCATCAACCTGCTCTTTCAGTTGGGACTCTAATTTTTCTGGTTATACTATGGCTTGGACACAGCTGATGGGGTTGAACATGAGAATCACTTCAATCAAGAAAAGAACAGTAAGAAAAGAAATACAGGGTTGTTTTGGTCAGTCTTACACAAGGTCTGAATGAAAAAGAGCGGCTGTGTTTTTGTTTCTTAGAAATTTCTTAATTCTTAAGAATTTTCCTCTGAAGAACAGAGAGAATATATAACCTCTATGGAAAGGAGTACATTTCAAGTCCCTACAAATAGTGAGATTTCATGAATTTATGATTATATTAAGTCCACTTATCTATTTTACCATTATATTTTGAAAAATAATAAAACAAACTGTAATGACAATGAGAAATTCCACATGCCTTTTTTTTTTTTTGACAGAGAGGGGGAGAGCAAGCGCATGAATGAGTGGGAGCAGGGAGAGGAGCAGAGAGAGAGAGAAAATCTCAGGCAGCTCAGCACAGCTCAGCACAGAGCCCTCATGACTGTGAAATCACAACCTGAGCCGAAATCAAGAGTCAGATGCTTAACAGACTGTGTCCCCACAGGTGCCCACCACATGCCTCGTTCTGGAAAAATATATGTTAATTAGCTTTTTATTTAGTGCTATTGCAAATGAAAGTGTTATAATGAGATATAAATTCCTTAGAAGAATAACACAAATTAAGCCTACGATAATTTCGGTTTATAAAGCTTCAGGTTACACCTGACTACTTAGTATACATCCATCTTCCCCTTGATCAAACTCAGCCCCAGTAAAAATAAGGATGTTAAAGATATATACAACTCATTTGATTAGAACTTTAGAACAAACAAGCATATGAAGGAATGTGGGTGACATTATGTCTAGGAGGGCAGTTTTAAATCAGATAATTTAATAGATTACATCAAACTCAGATAAGACAACGTGCGATTTCCTGTTCAACCATCACTTCTTTTTGAAGTGGAAATACCTTTTCATGTATCTAGATTCCAGTTCCTTTACCTAAGTGGCTAGTCTACTCAGTAAATTAACCAATTAAAATCTGAACAAAGACTATGTTAGTCACACAGTCTTTGTACACATGTGAACTTGTATTCATCTGATGCAGGTCACAAGCATCACAAATCACAAACCCGTCATACCCCATACTTCAATTATTCAATGTTTTTCAAAAAATATTCACAGAGCACCAGCTACATGCCAAAGAACGTGCCAGAAGCTATGGGTACAGCAGCAAAAGAGACACAAACAAGGCCAGCTCTGTAGCCTATGAGACCACCTCCAAGCCTAACCACGATTCACAAAGTACTCACAAAACATTAAGGGATTGAAATTGTGCTGAAAATATATTGAAAACCTCGTCAGAATTGCCAGATTCGAAAAATAAAAATACCATATGTCCCATGTAGTATTTGGGATATACTAAAAATTATTTGTGTTTATGTGAACTTCAAATGTTAACTGGAGAATCTTATATTTTATCTGTGGTAATCAAAACAGTGTGGTCCTGGCAAAAACAAACTGAAAAGACAAAAAGATAAATGGAACAGAAATGAGAGTCCAGAAATAAACCCACACATATACAGTCAAGTAATCTATCACAAAGGAGGCAAGAATAGGCAATGGAAAAAAAAAGTCTCTTCAACCAATGGTGTTGGGAAATCTGAACAGCTACATGCAAAAGAATGAAACTGGACCACTTCCTTACAGCACAAAGATAAACTTGAAATGGATTAAAGACCTAAATGTGAGACCTAAAACCATAAAACTCCTAGAAGAGAACATAAGCAGAGATTTCTTTGACATCAGCTGTAGAAAAGCTTTTCTAGTCATGTCTCCTGAGGCAAGGGAAATAAAAGCAAAATTCAACTATTGGGACTCCACCAAAATAAAAAGCTTCTGCACCGTGAAGAAAACCATCAACAAAATAAGGCAACCAAGTGAATGGAAGAAGGTATTTGCAAACGGTATACTTGACAAATGGTTAACATCCAAAATAGGTAAGTAACTTTTATAATTCAAAAGCCCCCTCAAAAAGTCTGATTAAAAAATGGACAGAGGACCTAAATAGAAGTTTTTCCAAAGGAGACATACAGTGGGGTCAACAGACACATGGAAAGGTGCTCAGCATGACTCATCATCAGGGAACTAGGAATCAAAACCACATGTGATACATGATACATACAACCTTGTACCTGTCAGAATAGCTAGAATTAAAAAAAAATAAGTAATAACAAGTGATGAAGAGGATTTGATGAAGAAAAGAACCCTTGTGCACCGTTCGTGGGAATGCACACTGGTGCAGCTGCTGTCGAAAACAACATGACAGTTCCTCAAAAAATTCAAAATAGAACTATCCTATAATCCAGGTATTCCACTACTAGGTCTGGAAGCAACTTTAGTGTCCATTGATAGATGAATGGATAAAGAAGATGTGGCGTACACACACACATGCGCGCACATGTGCACGTGCACACAGGAATATTACTCAGCCATAAAAAATGAAATCTTGCCATTATGGTGTCACGGATGGACCCACAGGGTATTATGCTAAGCAAAATAAGTCAGTCAGATAAAGAAAAGTACCATATGATTTCACTCATATGTTACATTTAAGAAACAAATGAACAAAGAAAAAAAGAGACAAACATAAAATAGGCTCTTAAATGTGGAGAACAAACTGGTGGTTACCAGAGGGGAAGTGAGGGCGGAGGGGTGACATAGATAAAGAGGACTGGAGCACGCATATCAGGATGAGCACTGAGTCCTGCTTAGAATAGTTGAATCACTACATTGTACAGCTAAAACTAATTAATGCTGTTTACTGTATTTACTTATAAATAAATAATGTTATCCATTTTATACTTCAATAAAAATAAATAAATAGTAAAGTAAATAAATAACAAAACCGAGGGGGGAAAGTTATTGTTTATGTGAAGGTCAAACATAACTGGAAGTTTTGTATTTTACCTGGCATCCTACTAGGGCTTTCCTTCTAGAAAATGAGGACTAGCCTTGAATTTATCACATACATTTGAACCTGAAGATGTCTGTCTCTTTACCTCATTCTTTTTTTTAATATTCCATTTATTAAAATCTCTCCTTCAAAAGTCTTTTCAAAGGAAAGTCTTGGTGTCAGTCACAGGGCAAGGGTGATTTCAAGGTCTTGGTTCCAAAGTTCTGGCCACTAGAAACAACGGCAGCGTGGGAGAATGGTAGGCATTGTCTCAAGACATGAGAGTTTTACCCGTTCTAAAATTTCAGACATCACCATTTTTCAAAGTTTAGATCATCTTTCCCAGCAAGCCCTAAGAGCCGTATTAAGAACATGCAGGCTTCACACATGACCTTGAAACTGGTGGTGAGCACGGTCGTGGGCTAGGGGAGGCTGTGCAGCTGGGCGTGTGGAGGGCTGTCTGGAGACACCGGGGGAAGAGAAATCAACCTCAGGATCCCAGACTGCGCTCAGACCATCCCAAGTAGCTGCACCCTCCCCCTCTATTAAGCAATGAGTAAAATAGCCTTTTTTTTTTTTTTTTTTTTTTTTTTTTGAGAACTGCCTCTCTCCTGACTGGCAAGGCTCACAGATTCCACAGTGGAAAGAAGTGTCTGGAAGAAAAGGATAGAAGGATGAAGTTCTGCAGAGGACAGCCTGTACATGTAACCTGAATAAAATGTCTCGAGAAGAAACTTTGTTTCTTTGTTTTAACCTAGCTTTGTCATTCAGACAAACAAACAGAAACTTCTGTCCACCTTGGAAGGTGGCAGCCAACATGACTTCTTATTCTCCAGGGCAGGAAACAAAGGGTGTGATTTGCCCAAGGGGTGCGTAATATCTGGCCACCACTTCCCCAAAGAGCCAACAAATTCCTGCCATGTTCTAAAATGGTCAGGGAGAGAAGAAGGAGCAGAGTAGCTCACTCCCTACTGAGGATGGAATTTGGGAACTGGTGGCCCTCTTCGAGCCCTTCCGTTTCCTTCTCTGGAGATGCTGAGAACTGACCATCCATCTTCAACTCCCTGTTCCTGATCCAAGGCTGGGAAATTCGTCTTTTTTTAAAATTTTTACAGAAGGCCTAGGAGATTTTTTTTTAAAGATTTTATTTATTTAATTGCCAGAGAGAGACCGCTAAAGAGGGAACACAAGCAAGCAAAGGGAGACTTCCCGCCAACCAGGGAGCCCAACACAGCTTGATCCCATGACCCAAGCCAAAGGCAGAAGCCTCACCCACTGAGCCACCCAGGGGCCCTCATCTTTCTTCTTAATGTTAATCTGTAGCCTCTACTTGAATATCACAAAAACATAAATGCGAGTTAATATTTCTTTTTCTATAAACAGCCAGAGAAGGCTCAATGGAGGAAAAAGAATTCCTCCATGCAGGAAAAAGAAAGAAAAAACAAAACAAAGAGTCCTATATTCCACCCAACAAAGTGGAGCCTGAACACTTATAAGCCAAAAATACACTAACTCTCCTGTCATCTCTCCTCCCCTCGATCCCGCTTTTAAATGTGCTTTAGTAAGGGGGGGCCCAGCTCCAACACACCCTGGACTTACCAGGGATTTGGAAATGTCAGGGGAACTAGTGGGGCCGCCTGGGGAGCGCCGTAAACCCGGCCTCGGCACAAAGCTTAGCTCCAGGGGCATGGATGAGTCCACATGGGGCCCGGTGACAGAGGTTTTTGTCCCCCAGATGCACATCTGAACCCTTGACAGGGGACAGAAGGAAGACAATCAGGCCCAGGAGCTGCTTCCCCATGGAGCTCAGGCAGGCGGAGAGCTGCAGGCCTGGCCGGGCCACAATGACCCGCATAGCTTGTGGTCAAAAAATCTGAAACCAGCGCCAGGCCTCAGTTTCCCCATAGCACCTACCTCACAGGATGGTTAGTCAATCTTAAAAGACCCCCAAGGCCACTCAGCAAGAGTGCGGTCAGTCAGTCACACAATGGAATGTTCCACAGCAGTGAGGACCGACAAAGTACAGCGACACACAAGAAGGATGCTCCTTCTGAACACTACGCGGCAGGAGGCCAGACACAAAAGGGCCAAGTACTGTCCGAGGGCAGTGATCAGGAGCTCACACACAGGCCACACAACACCACCTGTAGCATGGGCAGATGGGATGGACATCCAGGGTGTCTGACCGGTCACCGTGTGAGCTGGGCCTGTCGCAGTGCAGGTCAGCCCCCAGCCGAGGACGGCACAGTGCGTCAGTGGGCCGGGGGCGGGCGCGGGGGAGCCTGAGGGACCTGGCCTGCCTCTGGAACTGCAGGCCCCCCTCGTGGAGCACAAGATGGCCGACATTTAATCACACACCCCGTGGCTGCTGTGACACACGCAGAGGGAGAGACCTCTGGCCGCCATCACCTAGCTTGTCAAGTCAAGTCAAAGCCTGGGGTCCTGCAAGGAGCAACTGGGATTGTTTTTTAACAGGATTAACCTGACAGGTTTCATCAGTCATGCATTAAAATAATCGTGGAACTCGATTTTGCTGCCCTTTGCGGACTGCATGCTTTGGTACAACAGACGAGAAATGGATTCAAAACGGCTGGGCAGGCTGGATAGCAATTCCCTGCTTTCCTGCCTCCGTGTTGTATGTGTGAGCTAACTCAGCTGAGGGACCGGAAGGGGCTCCGAGTACCTCTTTGTGAGCCCGGTTCCCTGAACCATGTGTCTGAACCTTTGAGAATCCACAAGAGGACAAAGTATTTCCAACCACAATCCTGCAGGATCAACACCTTTGCACAACTCGTGCGCATTCCAGAACTCTCTTGGGTTCTCGTCAGCTGATGGAAACATTGGGAAGGGAGGCACGTTCCCTCGGACACACACAAGGCTCCCACCGTTGAACAACATCGTGCTTCTGGGCCTCACCTGCATGTGACAGGCTACACAGTTTGGAAGACTGTGTTCTAGCCTCAGGAGTGTAGGCGAAAGTGGACTGCATCACAGGACTTAGGAGACTCCTTCTCTCTAGCCCCACTCCCCAGGCAAGGAAGTGAGTTTTCCAGACACCTGGGCTTGACGGTCAGCTCAGTGGGCTGGCCCAGCTCCACCTCAGCCTCTCAAGCTGACCACGCCTGTCCTCTGTGTCCCTCCTCCTCCTGAGGACGTGCACACCCCTCTTCTTGCCTGTATGGAGGAGGTCAAGAGGGAGCACTGCAGAGGCCCCCACAACCCAGTCCCACCCCTGAGCTCTGAACCCTCTTCCAGCGCCAAAATCAATAGCCCTGGTCTCATGGATGTTCCGGCCTGATGTGGATGATGGGACGATTTTCTTCACCCTTTCACGCTTATTTTTAGGGAGTGTTTCCTTTCTTCTGCAAAGGTCTTTTTAGATGCCACGCTTCCTAACTTTTCTCGAATACAAATATCCTACGTGATTATCCAGCATGTACTTTCCATCTGAAGGACTCACCAGAAAGCTCTGACTCCAGAAAGGAGACAACTCCCATGGAGTTGTGGTGGTTTTACAGCCCTAGGAAATCCTTTCACAGGACTTCATAAACATGCCTTGTCTGAATGCTGGTGATTAACTCTGCCCAAAACACAAGGGTCTTCTGGGTTTGACTGGAAAAATCAGCCCCAAGGCCAAGTTGACTGGATTCTGTGTACCCACCTCACAAGCTGTCCCTTTGTTGACTTGTGTCCACGAGACCGGGGACAGGGTGGGGCGTTACACTCTGCTCTTCTGTAGACCCATAGAAACAAGCTAACTCAGCAAACCTTGAGTAAACAGGGATCTTTAATGGAAGATCTGGTTTCAAAATGGAAATCTGGATCAGGTGAGCTGAAGTTTTAGTTTGCGGGGGTTTTTCCCCCTCTCCTCCCAACCCCACTGCCCACCTGCTTGCTTGCTTGCTTGCTCTCTTATGTTGGGCATGTGTTGAACCTG
The DNA here is from genome assembly GCF_964662115.1 of Mustela nivalis. NCBI lineage: Eukaryota > Metazoa > Chordata > Mammalia > Carnivora > Mustelidae > Mustela > Mustela nivalis. The sequence continues at coordinate 113,812,724 of NC_139021.1, forward strand.
AATAAAGACAGTAACCACAATTTCTTTGAACTGACATTAAAAAAATGTGATTTAAAAAGCATGGCATGTTTAATGACTTCCCTTTGTGCTATCAATTCTCTATTTTCCTTCTTTTTAAGGCAGACTGTTGCCACCCTATGATTGGGTTATAAAGTGCCTTCAAAATGCCAGGGTCTATACAGGTAAACATCGGAAGTCCCTCTTCTTTGTTAGCCTAATGCTCTTTGTATCATTCTCTGGTCTTTTCCCTTCCATTTTTAATTGTGTAAATTACCCTCAAAAATGACACGTAGCTTCTGGCCAAGAATCCTGTCCCTACTTCCAAAGTCAACTTGTGCTGGCCATTTATTTACCTACCCATGCTTCACAATACTTCACATCAAGTTTTCACAACAGGCCTGAAAACAACCCAAATTTCCACCAACTCACAAATACACATGAGTTATGGCCACAAGATGGAATATTACGCTGCCATAAAAAAAATGCGTAACACCTGCTACAACACGGACCTTGAAAACATTTTATGAAGTGAAGGAAGCTAGACAGTAAACACCATAGATCATAGGATTACGGTCCAGGAAACATCCAGAAAAGGGAAATATTGGAGGCGGAAAGTAGACTATTGCTTCTTGGGACTCAGGGTGGAAACAGGAACATTGCAAATGAGCATAAGAAATCTTCTGGGTGTGATGGACATGTTCTAAAGTTAGATTATAATGATGAGTGCACACTCTGTAAATTTCTTATGAATCTATGATTGTACATCACTGAATCTTTAAACTGGGTTGAGTTTTGTGATATGTAGATTCTTCTTCAAGAAAGCTGTTTTTAAGGATGTCCTTCACATGTTCATTGTTTAATGAAAACGCTGAGTTAGCCTATTTCATTCACTTGGAATCTCTTCAAATTCTTGTCATGGCCCCAAAATACAAAATTTTTGTCAATGACTAAGACTACACACAATAATTCATCTTGACTCTAACATTTATCCTAAGTGGGAAACATCTCCTGTTGGGTAGTGTCTTTATTTTGATGAGACTGGGGTGAGCATGGTCTCAAGGGCTTCGAAGCAGGGGGTGCAGGGATGGCTCAGTCTTTAAGCATCTGCCTTCAGCTCAGGTCATGATCCCAGGGTTCTGGGATCAAGCCCCGCTTCAGGTTCCCTGCTTGGCAGGGAGCCTGCTTCTCCCTCTCCCACTCTTCCTGCTTGTGTTCCCTCTTTTACTATGCCTCTGTCAAATAAAATCTTAAAAAAAAAAAAAAAGGATTTCAAAGCCAGGACTGAGCCCTAAGATAAGAAATGTGCGGGTAAATCAATTGTATGTTCACACAATGGAATACTATATAGCAGGCTTTCTCAACCTTGGCACTACGTGGGGGACTGTCCTATGTATCTTGGGATGGTCAGCGGTGACCTTCCTCCTACTCCCAGTTCCAACAACCAGAAAATGTCCCCAGACATTGTCAACACCCCCTGAGGGGCACAGTCAGCCCTCGCTAAGAATCGTGGGGACACCGCATTGAGAATGGACAAAGACCACCACACACAATCCGGAAGTTCCTTACAAATGTAAGCTGGCACACAAGAAGCCAGGCATGGAAGAACAGATCATATACAACTCGATGCAGATGAAGTTCAAGACCAAACAAAACTAATCCCGCAGTGACCTTGGGAGAGAGAATCCGTGACTGGAGAAGGAGCTTCTGGGAATTGGTCAGCATCTGTTTCTCGGTCTAGGGGCTGGTGACACAGGTGTGTTTATGAAAATTCACTGGGCAGCATAGGTAAGATTTATATATTTTTCTGTATGTATAGTACCCTTCAATAAAGTTTAAAAATAGGGGCCACTGCTGCTGGAGCAGAATATAGGGCATTCAGGGTAACTCAGGAGGGGCGCGGCAGCGACTAACAGGGTGCTAACTCATTCCTCCACCATGACTCCTTCAGCCCACCCTGACCCATAAGACAGAAATCCAGTGTGTTCCACTGATGAATGATGGCTTGTTCCCGGGCTACTTTGCTATCCAGGTGCCAAAACCAAGAAAGCCACCGCCACCCACCCACTCCAGCCCATTCTCAATTCAGACTTGCAGAGCACAGGCCTCCATTTAATTTCAGTGTGAAACGAAGCTGCAGGAGACAGAACAAAGGCAGGCTCACTCCAGGGCTAAAGAAAAGAATGGGTCTGATTCCCAAATCTGAGAGCAGCCCACGAGCCCGAGGACGCAACGACCGTTGTCTGCTACACTCGTGGAGAATGGCTTGTGCTGGGTCATTTATGCTCTCACTTTCAGCTGGGGCTTCTCCAGACCAGCGATGTGCCTTGCCCAGAGCGGACCAGAGCCAAGGATGGAGTCTCTTGCCATAACGACCTTTGATCTAAGCAGGGTTAGGGGGACTAGTTAGACCCAGGCTCACTAATGGGACCAGTGAGTTCATGCTCTACACAACTTAGCTCCTGAAAGCCTCAAAGTATAAGGAGTTACCTGAAGGAAGTTCGCCTTCCAACCTCATATGTATATACGCGTGTCCAAGTTAACAAATAAGAGAGCAATAAATCTCCGTGGGTCTCTCATGTCTCTGCACACCATGTGAGTAGGGTGCTAACTGCTGTCTATCCCAGGCCGTCTTTTCAAGGGAATAGCCTTGGATTAGAGAGAGAGCACCTCCACCCAGAGCAACGGGCCTGCCTGCCTATTGCCTATTGGTAAAAATTTCAGATTCCCGAAGCTCAGAGTTCCTCTCTAGTCATGTAACACACTGCTTGTGCAGGGACCCATCTAGATGCATCCATGTCACTCACCCCCATGGGAGAGGGAGCAACAGAAACCAATGTACATACTAATGTTCGTACTGCTTACTGTGCTAGGAGTAATAAAGTTCTTTGTCCCTAACCCACGGGGTCTTATGTCTTCTGCCTTGATACTATGACAAGCTTACTGTTACAGAGCTTCTTATTAGATGGTAACTGGGATAAAATCACAGACCTCACAGGTCTTAACTATATACATTATCTAGGTAGGCAGGTAAATGGATAGGTAGATAGACAGAGTCTTCTATTTTTGCAAAGAAAATCTCCTACCTAGCTACTCGTGCTGGTGGAAAGATACTATTAGCTTACTATGTATCCTTCCACAGATATTCTGGGCATTTATAACTGTATGTATCTTGTTTCTTTTTTCTCCTCAATGTTACCAGGTTATAGACATTGTTTTGCACTGTTTTTGTTTTGTTTTGTTTTGTTTTTTAAGTGTTTGGTGATCTTTCCATATTGGTATACCTAGGGGACACCAGGACACTTCATTCTTTTTTAACAGTGGCAAACTAGTCTGTACTATGGGTATATTAGAATAACAAGCCAGTGCTGAGTATGTACTAATCCAACTCTTGTGGGGATTGATATTTAGCTTCTTTTCAAGTCTTTATTACGATACTGCCAAGAATATCACACACACATATTATCTTACCCATGTGCAAGATCTCTCTGGAAAAAAAGTTCTAGAATTTGACTTGCTAGCTCAAAAAATATGCTCTATTTTAACTGACAGATATTTCCAAACATCTCTATGATGACTGTACCAATATACACCTTCACTAACAATGTATGAGAATGCTCATTTCCTCACATTCTTGCCAACACATGTAACCTTCAGTTTTTACCTATGCCAATCTGATGATGAAAAGTTAAATCTCCACCTTTAATTTGTATTTCTGCTAATGAATGAGACTGAGTGCCTTTTCATATGTTTAAGAACCATCTGTATTTCTTTTTCTGTGAATTTCATATTCTTTCACATTTTTTTGTTAATTTTTTTTCTTTCTTTTTTGGGGGGGTAGGAGTGATAAATATATATATATATGCATGCAGCTCTATGTATCCTACAAGTTACAAATTTCCCCCACCCCAGGCTGTTATCTTTTGACTTTGTTTCAATTAAAAAAAAAAAAAAACCCTTTGGCACGTAGTTTTAAAAATGGTTTTATATTAACCAGTATTTTTACACAAGTTTGTGTATGTGTAATAGCTGAGTTGGCATCACACTTAGAAAGGTCTTCCAGGTTATGAGACTATAAAAGATCCATGTTTCCTTCCTGTAGCTTTATAATTTTATTCTCTTACACTTAAATCTTTGCTCCACCAAATCATTTCTTTTCAAAATAAGTTCTCAAAACACATTAAAATGTTTATCTTTATTCATAAGGCTAAGTATAGCGAAAAAATGATTGTTATCTCAACTTTATGATCACATTTTTTTTTTTTTTTTTACACTCCATCCTTGGCAGGCAGAACTAGAATCAATCAGCTCTAGATGCGGTTTGGTTCAAGGTATAGTCCACATGGGGGCAAGAAGATAAACCTTAGAGAGCTAATGTTGTTTTCCTATGAAGAGATAGCAGATAGGTCTCTGGTAGTGACTTGGTAAGGATGTTCTACTCTACGAAATTTTGAAATTATACCACCTATGAAAATGAACAGCATCCAAAAGCGGCACAAAGAGCTTTCTTGAGGAGGAAATTCACTTGGCAGCTCTCCCTGCTAGCTTTCTCATAGGCTGGTGAGAAGCTTAAAGAAGAATTCCCTACTCTTATTCACCCTGCTTCCGAGATGCCACACCATGTGTTCTCGGTCATTTGCTTTTTTTTTTTTTTTTCTTCTTCTTAAGAAAGCTCTACACCCAACATGGAACTTGAATTCATGACCCTGAGATCAAGAGTCATGGGCTCCACCAACGGAGCCAGCCAGGCCCCCCTGTTCTCCGCCATTTTGGATCCCAAGGTCTCCTGACCCACTATAGGTGAAATTTGGTGTTCTTCCTGATAGTCGTATAGGAGAATTAGAGGAAAAGGATCATTTTTAATTTCTTTTAGGCTTAATAAAAGGTGGGTACACAGTTTTCAAAAGAGCTATAACCAAATTCACTTCAAAATAAGATAGAAGGAAAAAGAAAGGTGCCATTTTAAAGAAACCAACTGTAAAACACAAAGTCTACCATTACCTTAAAACTGCCATGGGCTTGAGTCATCAAATCTCTTTAAGCCTAAATATCTGTATTAAATGTCAACTTGTTCTTCTAGGTACTGCATTAAGAATGAATAATCTCTGGGAAGGTAAGTGCTAGAAACATGGATTTTTAAACCTAGTGAGATAAATTTAAGTTGATCAAACCCATAAACAGAAAAACTGAGGCAAGAAAAGTCACAATGGGTGGAAAAGGCTTGGTTATAAATTAAATTGATTCATTGTAACTAATCTTAAGTGCCAGGAATGAAAAACATAAAGGGCCAGCATTTCTGCCCAGGAGGTACTTCCACATTTTCCCCCAGAAATGCCAGTTACACTGACCACTCACAAAGCAAAGGCATTTTTGGAGAGTTCTTCCACTGCGGGTTCCTGATACTCAAGTCTCAAAAGTGACAAAAGAATTCTTTTAACTGTATTCCCACTAGAACACACTAGGTTCAACAGCGAGGACTGGAGACTTACATTATCAAGAATCACAAGCAACTTACAAAAATGGGCCACCCTCTTGATTGTGATATGAGAATGAGGCACATTTCCAAGGCCAAATGGTCACGACAGCCAAGAAGAGCTGACTAAAAGAATGCTCTCCAGGTTTTTCCAGAAAGCTGTCTGCTCATTAGGTAATGGCAAAACAGGACAAGCCTGGCAAGCTTTTAAACATTCCAGTTGCAATATTTCATTTTAAATATTCCACGAGGAATGCAGCCATCACAGAAGTCTGCCTTAGCTAGGAAATGGCCTAACATTTCTGGAAAAAAGAAAAAAATCCAAAAAGGGCAAGCAGCACCCCACAGTAGAGAAACCCAGCCTGTTACTGGCTAGCTGCTGGCCCTCAGGCACATTGCAATGCTCCACATCTGCCCAAGCAAGAAATCAGGCTAGACCACGGTTTTCTAGCGGGGAAGAATTGAGGAAACTCCCAATCGGCTTTTAAAGAAACCAACACACACTGATTTAATCCGATTCTCTGGGAGTGCAGTGCAGGCCTCGGTATTTTGTAAAGCTTAGCAGGATTGAAAAATATTGGACAAGACGGTCCCTAAGTTCCCACTCAGGTCTCAGTCAATTCAGGGAAGCATGCAGAACCCACATAATGAATGGAACACAAGACAGCACCAAACACGGGCAAGCATACAGACAGCCAGATATTAGCAGAGAATAATACTCTCAATGAAGCTTGGCTCCCCTGTCCATGAACAATAAATATTCTTAATAATGAAAACAACAACAGAACCACTAGAGGCACAGAACCACATGAAAAGTATTAGGTCATTAACCCCTGGTAATATTTGTTCTTTTTATCCAATTCCAAACCTACAAACGCTTCCACATCAAGCTATGAAAATGTGGAGACACAAATCTCTTTACTGTGAACTACAAATCAGAGTGTGAAAGTGGTAGGTTTTTCATTTCATACATTTTTTTTTTTAAAGATTTCATTTATTTACTTGACAGAGAGAGCAAGAGAGCACAGGCAGAGCAGCAGAGGGAGAGGGAGAAGCAGGCTCCCTAGCAGGGAGCCTGATGCCGGGCTTGATCCCAGGATCCTGGGATCATGACCCCAGCCGGAGGCAGTCGCCTAACCAACTGAGCCACCCAGGTGCCCCAGGTTTTTTGTTTCTCACCAGAAAATACAAGGAGTTGATATGGCAAAAGCCAAGAGATTTCTGTATGAGGACATGTGTACTCCTCGTTTTACGGAAGAAAGAAGTGATGATGAATGGTGACAGCCAGAATCAATCCTCCACGAGGGCACTGTAAGTCAAGTCCTTTAAGTGATCTGTTTGAATGAGGCCTTAAAAAATTAAATGCTCAGTCACTTGAGTGTCAGACTTTTGATTTCAGCTCAGGTCATGATCTCAGGGTCGTGGGATCGAGCCCCAAGGTGGGCTCCTGTGCTCAGCATGGAGTCAGCTTGGGATTTTCTCTCTCTCTCCCTCTGCCCCTCCCTACCACCACCCCCCACGCTGATGACCCTTAAAGGAAAATTAAAAAAAATCCCTATCCTTGCTCACAACTGTCCTGAGTTTTCTGGATTCTAGATGAAGAGCCTCTGATCTGATCATCCCACCTGAAGTGGCTTGTTTGTAAGCCTGCAGGCAAGGTGGAGGGCACGCGAGACCCAGGAGCGCCAATGAGCCTGTTGGGGCCAGTGTCGATGGCCCTGCAGACAGAGCCCTGGACGGTCACACAATACAGGGAGAAGGTGGAGGGCTCTCTGAAGTGGGTCCGTAAAGGAGAGCTCTGTGATATTCTGGAACAAAAACTTAGACACGTCTTTTTTTTTTAATATTTTCTGCATGGTTCCTTAAGGAATGTACAGTGGCTTGTAAGATACATAAAGCATAGTGAAAGCTCGTGAATCAGAAATGAAGGAGAAAAAGAAAAGAGAAAACGGTGCAGAGACATAAAGGGACAGTGCACCATGAATGAAGCTGGAGCAAAACCATGCACCGCGGGCTGCACCTTCACACCTGAGTTCACTGGCAGGCGCTTTGAGGGGGGAAGCCCAGACAGTCACACAGTTTCCAGTTTCCAAAGGGTGACACCAAAAACAAAAACAAAACAAAACAAAGAAGCAAACACCTCCAAAAAATAGAACCCTTTTTGTATTAAGAGCAGATGGAAGTTTGTTCCCTGGGTCTCTCTAAGGAGAATATAAATACAAATGAACAATAACTCTGTAATATCATTACAGGAGACAGGACAATGAGTTTCTTGAACTCTTGTAAAAGTAATTTTTTTAAAAAACAAAGGAATGGCAACACACCAAACACAACTCAGTGTGGTGGCAGCGGGGGGAGCTGGCGAAGTAAGGCCAGGCCCACAGCCCTCTGAATTCAGATGTGAGGACAGGCTCACAGGCTGCTGGCCACAGTGGATCCGAATTGGGCACTGTACCCCACGGTCGATAGCAGGAGGTGGCAAACATTTCTGAAAGGGGCAGAGAGTAGGGATCCCTGGGTGATTCAGGTCATGATCTCAGGGTCTTGGGATCGAGCCCCACAGCAGGCTCCCTGCTCGGTGGGGACTCTGCTTCTCCCTCTGCCCCTCCCCCTGCGTAGTATGCTTGCTCGTTCTCTCTCTGAAATAAATAAAATCTTTTTTAAAAAAGGGTGGGTCAGAAGGAGTTTTACAGGCCATGGGGTCTCCTGCAAATAGTCATGTCTCTGGGGAAAGTAGCCACAACGTGTAGGTGAATGACCAGTGCCCAGTTAAAACAAAGCTTTATGTAGACACAGGAGTTTGAATTTCACGTACTTTCACATGTCGTGAAATAGAATTCCTCTTTGATTTTTTTACTCAACCATTTAAAAAAATGTAACAACCGGTCTTAGCTTACATACAGGCCGTACCAAAACAGGCAAGGGGCTGGATTTGGGACCTCTGGGGCCTAACCTCCTGACTCCTCACCCACAGGGCCTGGATACCCTCCCCCACTCCAGAGAGGTTCTTGACTCATGCCCATTTCTTTCCTCTAGCTTCTGTCTATATCAACTTTTTTTAGATAATGACCATTTCCACATTACACAGGCCAACTATCCTCAAAAAGCCAACCAGATGATACCACGAAGAGACATGGGTTCAGCAGTCTGATGTTCCATGGAAATAAGAACATACTCCAGGATGAATTAGCAGCAAAGAAATGGTTTGGTTCCCAGTGTCCTTGTTAGAACACACACACACAGCAGAAACATTTGAATGTACAACTCTACTTCAAGGATCACGTGTTAGAGACACGTGTGTCTTTTAGAGACACATAAAAACACATGTAATTAGCTGAACCACTTAACTACAGGTGTTGTAACACAGGACTTACTCTCTCAGTGGGAATGAGGCCAGATAGTGCCTCGCGACACACAATTAGTCAGGGCAATCCCAGGAAGAAACCCTTCATTCAAGTATCACTCATGTCCCCAAGCTTCTGTCTTGGGGGACAAAATGAGATACTAGGGATCTTGGGAAACTGGGCTTGTTGCTACTCTCCCCCTGGCTCATGAGAAGGCCCCATCTCTTTAGTGTCCTTGTCTAGGATTTGTAATACTTGTAACCACCCACTCTGGAGAGCTGCTGGGATTACCTAGAATTTACGAGGAAGCCTGGACGAGTGTGATGAAAGGAAGGGATTGTGCCTTACCCCAAGGAGCCCCGCTAGGGTTCAGGGAGGTGACAACCCCCCTCGTGGAAACACAGCACACAGCAAACTGTGTCCCTCCCAAACGGGAAACTGTTTCAGAACATGCTCCAAACCACAGAGCTGTAGGGTGTGACACAGGTCTGGGCTGCCCTTCTGCAAACACTGACCCTACAATCTGCCCACCGTAGGCTATGTTTTATTACCTCTCTGTATTTTTTTGACACTTTCACAATCAGTTCTGTAATGAGCTGTGCATAGGATACGGGCTCCTTGAATCCTGAAAGATTACAGTCCCGCATGGAGCTGTGGAAATGCCGGCGGAGCCCCTCGCACAGCCAGAGAACAGGCGCCGAGCTTGCGGGGCTCTGGGAACGGCAAGGTCATGAATGCTGGTCTGTGCCGCGCTCACATAATGAACAAGGCAAGATCTAGAGTTACATGTAAGTCACTGCCACGATTTCTAAGGACACTTCTTCTTGAGTGCGTGCATTCAACTGCTAGAACACTGAAGCTTTGTGTTGTTAAAGCAAGATGCTGGGTTTCATTCCAAACACCACTGCTCCTAAAAATGGCTACAGAGCCTCATCCAAATGAAAATTTATTGCCTTTTAACGGCATTTGCTAAAATCCACATCTTCTGCAGATGATACCACATTCCAGAAAGCAACTGAGGAAAATCCCTGTCAGGGCAACCACGGGTGTCTTTTCAGTTTCTTCCCTGCCTTCATCTGCATCCACAAAGACAAAATTCTAAGCCGGTTTTAAATAATCAGAATAATCTTCTTTATCCTGATGGTCTTACCATCCATGATCTCCATTACATTAAAGAACAAAAGAAAAAGAATGATGGAAAACATAGCATTCATGCTTCCCGGTGGTCACTCCCAGCACTGTCTCTGAAGGCAAGCTGTTTGACCTCCTAAGACCACGGATGAGAACAGCCAGCCGTCAGTCACTTAGTTGGTCACTGTGAGATAAGATACCGTGCATAGATGCTTGATCTCTCCTTGCTCCCTCTGTTTAGGGAACCCAGCTGGATCAAGGAAGATGCCTTTCGGAACCCTGAGGGAGATTTACACTACGACCAAGAATTCGTCTCACAGGTGCGCCTGGGTGGCTCAGTGGGTTAGGGCCTCTGCTTTCGTCTCAGGTCATGATCCCAGGGCCCTGGAATCAAGCCCCGCATTGGGCTCTCTGCTCAGCGGGGAGCTTGCTTCCCTCTCTCTGTCTGCCTCTCTGCCTGCCTGCCTGTCTGTCTGTCAAATAAATAAATAAATAAAATCTTCAAAAAAAAAAAAAAGAAAGAAAGAAAATAAAAATAAAGAAATACCATAACCCTGACTTAACCCTGACTCCAGTAAAGGAGTTCACGCTCATGCCCAGAATCGCACCCACTAGTGCTGCTCCCTCTTCTTCATGCTAATGCGACCGTTCCCCCAAAACAGAAGGTGCCTTCTAACTCTCAGAGTCTCTACATGCACCTTGTCGGTCCCTACTGAAATCAAAGCCATCTCCATCTGGCTGCCAACACCCGTCAGCTTTGACCTCCATTTGGGTCAAATTTTTATTGTATGAAAAATGCACTGGTGGCCTGGTCACCTTTTATTGTGTCTACGAATCACACTTACTACTTGGCTTGAGTACTAGCAGCTTTAGTGGAAACAAACCATTCTGTGTTGGCTGAATAGGAACATAGTGGTGAGGCTGACAAATAAAACTGTTACCCATGCATGTTGGGTCTGAACACAGAGAAAATTCATTTTCCAATTACTCACCTTCTGTCACCTGACGGGGGGAAAATGTGTGTAAAGGTAAAGGAACACACATTTGCTATCGTGTTTCCTTTACCCTTAAAAAAAAAAAATGCTGGGAAGTATCTCTAAATAGAATTCATTACTGGGGCACCAGGGTGGCTGAAGTCAGTGACGTTTCTGACTGTTGATCCCAGCTCAGGTCGTGATCTCAGGATGGGGAGATGGAGCCCCTGCCTCGAACTCTGTGCTGGGCGTGGAGTCGGCTTGAGACTTTGTCTCTCCCTCTCCCTCTGCCCCACCCCCCACCCTGCTTGTGTGCTCTCGCTCTCTCAAAGAAAGAAAAAAAAAAGGAGAAAAAGAAAGAAAGAAAAGCTTTCATGACTATTATCTTGAGATATTAGCACAAGGCAGCTGCCAAAATATTTTGCAAATGAAGCAGTAATACTAGTTACCTCAGTCTCCTTCCCTCTATGAAATAAACAACTTATTAACCACAGAGGAGCTAAGAAGATTTTAGCTTCTCCTGTGAGTAACTCTCGAAAGACTTCTTTCAGTTAAATGAGCTCCCTCCTGACTATTTGTTCATAAGCTTGCTTCCTGAGATGATGAGAGCCCTAGGTGAGCTAAAATAAAGCACAGGAACCCCCTAGAACAGGGCCTGTCACATTCGTGCTCAGTGCTGGAGAGGAACAAGTCGCAACACCGTAGGAATTTTCTAAGAAAACATGCTCTAGAAATCAAAACTCCTGATAAATATGCAAATCCCTCAGGTGGAATCTTAATGTCAACGTTTTAGGAGCTCTCTTCTATGACTCATGTAAACACAATGGATAAAAAAGTATAAAAAATTTATACGCAAAGTATAAAGGTTTTTCTTTTAATTTTTAGTAAGGACTCAGTGCATTGCTGTATTACTACTGATCCTATGGTCCAAGAGCTGTAATTACTTATATAATTTTGGAACGGCCCCTCTCTACTGGGACTCAGTGGACTAGGTAGATTCACGTGGCAGGACCACACAATCATTATAGTAGACTTTATGGTACTTCATGAATTTAGGATAAACAGAGATGGATGGATTTTCAGGCTAAGATGGAAATTCCAAGAACTACAGAATCGAAGGTCTGAGTGTGTAACTGACAAGGTCCGACTTCTACCAAATACAGTTTTATCTGTATCACACACCATATAATCACTGGCATCGCTTGCTTTTTTTTTTTTTTTTTTATAAAATAATTAAACTGAGAAGGCTTAAGGGAGTGAGTGAGGTTAAGGGAATAGGTTGAATTTTTGAAAGGGATATGGGCTGCCCACTCAAAAAATATTTCAAAATAGTAAACTTAACATTTGGGGGGACACTGGTTTTTGGTCTGTATCTCCAGAAGGTCAAAACAAAATGCTAGAGCTATATCAGGGTGTAATCATGACTCATTGATAATCAACTCAGGAGTGGTGTTTTGTTTTGTTTTTTAATCTATGGAACATATTTCCAAGTCAATAAAAGAAGAAGCAAAACTGTAGAAAGAAATGGGTAGGGCCTCCTTCAAAAGGAATGTGCTACAGACAGAAGTGGTGGGGGTGTAGTCAGGGGCCAGAGTTCCAGCTCCATGGTTGGCTCACCAGCCAGCTGGCAGGGAAGACGGCCCTGGGCAAGCTTGGAAAAGCTGTGTATCAGTCACAATTACACAGGGCTTATTAAGATGAGCTCTTAATTTTTCTTCCAGAAGTAAAATGTTAAGGTCCTGTATTTAAAAATACATTTTTAAAGTATGAACAGCCTTGTTAAGCATCTGACTCTTGATCTCGGTTCAGGTTGATCTCAGGGTCACTGAGTCCAAGCCCTGCCATTGGGCTCAAAAAAATAAAAATAAAGAGAAACAATCTGAATTAAAAGTAAATCATTTAAAATTCTGGAACACCGGGGTGGCTCAGTGGTTAAGCGTTTGCCTTCGGCTCAGGTTGTGATCTGGGGGTCCTGGGATTGAGCCCCTCATCAGGCTCCTTGCTCAGTGGGGAGCCTGCTTCTCCCTCTGCCTGCTGCTCCCCCTGCTTGTGCTCTCTCTTTCACTCTCTCTCTCCCAGACAAATAAATAAATATAGTCTTCAAAATTTTAGCTTAGTAGAGAAAAGGCTATTTTAAATTGTATGAGAAGTCAGTGGGAGAATTGTGTGGATTTGGACCCGGGGTACTGTAGTACTTACTGACTGGGCAGAAGGTGGAAAGAGTATAAAGGTTGTGGGTGGGGTGTTACAATTAGAAAAAGTCAATGCTATGTTTAGAAAAGACTTAATGACAGAGTTTGAATGGACTAAAAAACTATAATTAGAAAATACAAGGCTTTAGTAGCTACAGCTAATGACGGCAAGCCCAGATCCTAGGCGGGTTATTCAGTAAACCCTTGTTGAATGAACGGAGTCTGAGGTACGTGAGGACGTGACAGGAACAAAAAGGGAAAAGATTTTAGAGACCTTAAGGAAAACAAAGTAGTAGACAACGGGACCAGGAGCCGGGCACTGAAAAGAGAATTCAGGTTTTTAACAGTAGGAAATACATAATAAAATAAAAATTGTCGCCAATATCTCGGGTTGCTCATCTTGCTAGAAATTGGGAAGGCATGAATTATCCGTAAATAAACGATGACTTGGGAGGGAGTGAATGAAAGAGGTTTTGGGGATAATATCTCAGACTTTAACGTAGGTGATGTAGGTCTCTAACCAAAGTCTGCAAATGATTTTCAAAGCACAGACTCCTCATACATTAAAAAGAAAAGAAATAACTGCAGTAGCACTACACTAGCTATAGACACTGGGTGGATAAATATCAGTATTTTTCATAACAAAACACAGAAAGCATTTGCTAAGTAGATATATACAGCAAATCTTAAGCTGGCATAGAAATGATCACTTCTAACGATGTAGCAGGTGACATAGTACATTCACGCAACTTTTAGAAAAGCTTTGTAACAGGTCACAGGCCATACAGTTTTATTGCCAAAAGTTAATATTTGCTGCTGGATTGAGTTTGCTATGTTTATGTGGCAGTTATGTTTCCTCGATACCAGTTACAGCAAAATCAACTTCCAGAGAAAATCTGAAATGCAGAAAGAGCTGCTGAGAAGGTTTTACAGGAAGTCACCCCAGCCAATGGATGGAAGTCACCATGTGTTATCAGAGGAGAGTTCAAGTTCAAGTTTGGGACAGTGGCTCCCTTACAGAGAGAAAAAAAAAATAGTTCCCTCTTGTGCACCAACTTATGCTAAGTTGAAAAAACTATCTGGTGACTGAAAAGGCAGAAAAGAGGAACAAGAAGACCAAATCTGTACATATCCAATGTTATTGTTAACTGACCTTGCTGGAAAATTTTATTTCATATTTATTGAAAGCGAAGGGCGCTGACACACCAGTGTGAGTCTGCAAAAGAGTGCAGTGTCCTGTGCCTTGCGCTGGGCTCGGGGAGAGAGGGGCCAAGTAGCTTGGGAGACTCTGAAAGCAGGGGACACTGAATGTGCCTGTGATCCCAAATGGACCCCAGAGGACAGGAGGCATAGACAGATTCCAGCAGCCCTCAAAGCCCCTCAAAGTGCCAGCCTGGTCACACCAGGGCAGGAGCCTGGTTCCCACACTCCTGGGAATGGCGGGGAGTGTCAGGATCTCAGCCCCAGAACTGTGCTGGGGCTGCTGTGACCTCAAGGTAGCCAAGGACATGGAAAAAGAAGAAGGGGCCTTTCAGACCAGAATGCACTTGAACTAGACCAACACTAAGGAGGAGGTAGAATGGTGCACATCTCAAAGGATGCCCACCCAGATAAGGTAAGAGCCCCCCCCCAGCCCTGACATTAGTATTTTGTAAGGAAAAAGGATTAAATTAAATACTTCTGACTAGCAATCTGATTTTGGTTTTTAAAGCACTTCTTTTTAAAGTGCTCCCTTTATAAGAATGATACAAGTAGGGAAGATAAAGGTGGCATAGGAAACATTAGTGACACACAGGAATCAAGAAGAGGCAGAGATGTTTGTCTCCAGCACTGATGGTCTAGGTTACACACATTTCCTTCCATGCAAACAAATAAGAAATGCAAGTTATAACATAATCTAATTAGAAACATCAGAAGCTGACAAGAGAAAAAGAAACTACCAGGTTAAAATCCACAAGGAAGTAGGGACGTAAGAGGCAGGCAAGCAGGGAGGCACGTCTCTCCTGGCAAGAGCAGGTGTGAACGATTTGGACAGCCTCACGGGGAGCTGAAGCAGAAATTGAAGCCCGGAACGCACCCAAGTGGGAAGAATAAAAAAGCCTTGTCAAGTTAAGCAGAGGCTCGTGAGAGTCCTCCCCTACATGGACGAAGAAACCCACCTCCCACACGGACAGGCTGCAAGGACAGTTTGCCTTGGCATTGAAAGTATTCCTGCGGGGAGGCGGGGTGGGTGTGAGAACTTGTTTGCAGAAGCTGGCCCTTGTGTGCAAAACTGCAACTCAAATTCATCTCACCTGGGTGGTCTGAAACACCTGAAGTGGTAAATTTAGGTCAACGTGGTCCCAGACCCGTGATGCTGCCAGAGACCAGGCAGAAACAAAACAAATTCTACCCCGAAAAAAGGCCATTCATCCTAAGCCTCAAAGAACCCCTGCAAGTCCTTTTTCATTGGTAATGACAAATGCCCAGGCAAAAATAAGCAAGCACACAGGAGCAGACAGAGGAGAGAGAAGGGGAACTCTCAGAAAAATTGAGATCCTACAAGCACATTCACCCTTTAATGAGTTCTGTGGCCATGTGTGCAACAACAACTTACTGAGCACCTAGTATGTACCAGGTGCTGTATCAGGTCAGGTCAGCTGTGTCATCGCAGCTGTGCTGTGAACAAGTCACCCAGGGGGTGAAAGCTTCGTCGAAATGACATTATATTCATGTTCATTTATGTTTGGTCTCTGTGTTTTCCTAAGACTTCCAAACACAAAGACTAAGGAGTGCCCGGGACTATTTATTCAAGGACTTTGAAATAAACAGTCACCTCCTAGAGGACTGACATTGACACTGTTGATTCCTCTTCAGGTCCCCAAACCCACGTTCGAGTTAGGCCTAATGATCCTCTAAGCAAACCGCAGACTCTGTGCCTGGACAGAAACATGATGAAAGACACGGATACCGATCTCCGACAGAGCTGCCTTTATCTTTAATGGCAAAGGTCCACACAGAGGAGTCTGGGGTAACAGCATGAATTGGACAAACACTGATTTTAAGGCAGATGTGGAAACAGTTGAAGGCACAGGAAGGGTGGAGAGAGGTTAGTCCTATAGTGACACCTACACAGAAGGCCTTTCTTTCTAGGCCAACGCTGTTGGCAAGATCTTGCCGATCTTTGGGTGACTCTGGTGTGTGCGCACACGTGACCGGCCCTGCTCTTCTCCAGCTTTTCATGGACGACGGCTCAGATCATGACTTCTGTACTTCTGCAGCTGTTCGCTCTTATGAAATATTCTGGTAGTTCTCATTTACCCAGCTTTTGGAACACTAGGACCTGTATTTTCTGCTTTTTGTCTGACGAACCAGGACATTGTAGTGGAGTGACTACAGCTACCACATGCAGGGGACTTCCTCGGGGCCTGGAACTGTGCGAGATACGTTTTAGTTCTTTACTCCTCACAACCTTGTAGGGGCTAAGGCATCATTACCTCCATTTTACAGATGGATACTATGCACCAGAGATTACATCCTGGAACAGACACAGCAGGAGCATGAGCGTGGAAGGTGGACAGATCTGGACTGAAACCCTGACCGGCTCTAGGCATGCTCCTCCCCTAGAGACAAGGCTCAGTTTGGCAGGGCACAGGCCTCCACATGGATGAAATGAAAGATGGTTTGGCTTCTAAGTAGTGCTGGTTTCTCCTTCCTTCCAATGGATACTCGTCGAAAATTCCTGTCTCCCCCTATAGAGCATCGTCAAATAGTTTTCGAAGCAACTCCTATTGGAAAACTAATGTGGTATTGTACAGACTCCATAAAATAATAAAAGGTCGGGGCGCCTGGGTGGCTCAGTGGGTTAAGCCGCTGCCTTCAGCTCAGGTCATGATCTCAGGGTCCTGGGATCGAGTCCCGCATCGGGCTCTCTGCTCAGCAGGGAGCCTGCTTCCCTTCCTCTCTCTCTGCCTGCCTCTCCGTCTACTTGTGATTTCTTTCAAATGAATAAATAAAATCTTAAAAAAATAATAATAATAAAAGGTAAATAATCGCTTATATTTATGGATCGTTTTAAGGTACCAATACCCCTTCACTCCTTCCCAACCACTGGTTTGCTTGATGTTTTGGAAAGTATTTTTTTTAAAGATTTTATTTATTTATTTATTTGACAGAGAGAAATCACAAGTAGATGGAGAGGCAGGCAGAGAGAGAGGGAAGCAGGCTCCCTGCTGAGCAGAGAGCCCGATGCAGGACTCGATCCCAGGATCCCGAGATCATGACCAGAGCCGAAGGCAGCGACTTAACCCACTGAGCCACCCAGGCGCCCTTTGGAAAGTATTTTACTATCTCATTTGTCTTTTTTATCTCTGGGACATAATAACATTGTCTGAACACAACAACACTGCCTTGAAAAAAATGCTAATCCAGGAAATGATGCAAGAAGAAAGAATCAGGCCTTTGCCTTTCTTTCCAGTCCTGTGGAGGCAGACTGACTGCCTCCTTCCTTTTCCTGGGTCTGGGTGCATGCGGGCGGGACGTTTGGTGGCCAGAGCTGGAGGTAAGTAAGGCCCGGGAGGGAGAGACGGATGGGACACAGTGTTGTCTGTGCTTTTCCTGGTAAGGATGCCTAGCCCAGAAGGAATGTGCTACCTTTCCTTATAAAATAAATAAATAAATAAATAAATAAATAAATAATTTCATTTTCTTCTCAAGCTCTTAAGAAAGTCATCCTAGGGACGCCTGGGTGGCTCAGTGGGTTAAGCAGCTGCCTTCGGCTCAGGTCATCATCCCAGCGTCCTGGGATCGAGTCCCGCATTGGGCTCCTTGCTTGGCGGGGAACCTGCTTCTCCCTCTGCCTCTGCCTGCCATTCTGTCTGCCTGTGCTTGCTCTCTCGCCCTCTCTCTCTGATAAATAAATAAAATCTTAAAAAAAAAAAAAACTTAAAAAAAAATAAAGTCATCCTATAATTGCTCATTCAGAGTGTGCCCCCCCCCCAAAAAAAATCCTCGGAAAGATGTACTGTATTCATCCCACACAGTAGGAGTGCAACAAATATTTGCAATTATCACAGTGACCGTAGTGTACATCGACCACCCTCTGTGGACAACGCAGAAAATAATGCAGGGATTCCTGTGAGTCTCTGAAAAAGGCAGCCCCGCCTCACTTTTAGGATAGCTTTCTAGATCAGCACGACCTATTTCTCAACTAATGATTATTTCGAAGGCCGAGCATGTGGACATATTTTGTCTGGGGCCGCAAGGTTTCAGATACATTCAGAGTTAACATTTAAAAGCTTGAGAGAGGGGCGCCTGGGTGCCTCAGTGAGTTAAAGCCTTGGCCTTTGGTTCAGGTCATGATCCCTGCCTTTCTGCTCAGTGGGGAGCCTGCTTCCTTCTCTCTCTGTCTGCCTCTCTGCCTACTTGTGATCTCTGTCAAATAAATAAATAAAATCTTTGAAAAAATAAATAAAAGCTTGAGAGATTTCAGATGCATTTAAAGCTGGCTTCCTTTACCTAGCCGCCTCTACTGGGCCCTTCTGGAACTCGTGTTAGTATGTGGATTATAATCCTGTTGGCCAAATAAAAGTTCAGAAGTGCTGCTAGCTTTTTCAGGTGTTAATTTAATCCTACATAGAACACACACACACACAAACAAAAAATAGAAGGCTTAAAATGAGCAGATAGGAAAAGCAAACCCTCTGGGCCCTCAAATTTCTCACTCTCTGACTGCACAGGGCCTGGCATCAGTTTGTAGGCCCTGCTCTCAGACCCTCCTCACCACAGGAGGGTCTGCTGACTGGGGTGTGAAGGAAAAGACCACCTACCCCTTCCTTACTAATGCCTGACAAAGCTCCCTATCAGAACCGGCAAGGGATTCTTGAAGCAGGCAAGAAGTACTAAAACCCCACTGATAGGCAAAGCCGCCAAGTGCCACCACAGCTTGTCAAGTAGAAGATACCATATTAGATGGGAATAAAACAGATGCTTTTCACTTAATATTTTTAAAGATAGTACAATATTGAGAGTCTCCGCACTTGAAGATCGCTCCTATAAAAGGCAGCTGGACGCTGATCACTCTCGCTTCTTTAGTTGATGCCGCCTTCATTCTGGACCTTCTTGCCTGTCTTATGTGATCCCCTAAAACGGAGCGCCCACTGCCTTTTCCTTGCTGCCACCCCTGCCCAGCCCTGGTCATGACCCAGCCCTCTTCAGGACCCTCCCCCCCAAGTCCTCCTTGGCCATCTCTCCTCCCAGCCGGCCAGGAATACACCTCAAAGATAGTTCAGTGATAAGCATAATAACAGTAATAAACACGTACTGAGCACCTACTCTGTGCCAAGTTCAAGTCTAATTCTATGAGGCGGTGAACCCACTCGGGAACCAGCATAAACCACCTGAGGCTTGTGGTGTGATAAAGATCACCCATTCGCAGTTGGCCTGCGCACTGAGGCCTAAGCGAGGCTCGCAGCCCACCTCTGGTGTGGACCGAACCCCTGTCTGCAGGGGTCTTCCCACGGAGTCAGTGATCACTGCTACCATTTTTAGGAAGCAAAATTAATAGGAGCCTCTACTGGGGGCACCTGGGTGGCTTAGTCGGTGGAGCAACCGACTCTTGATCTCAGCTCAGGTGTTGATCTCAGGGTCGTGGCTTGAGCCCCTCACAGGCTCCACGTTGGGCGTGGAGCCTACTTTAAAAAAAAAAAAAAAAAAGAAAAAAGAAAAATAGGAGCCCCTATTGCCAAGAAAGGAACTTTTCTTTGACAATCTATTTCCCAAAAGGGGATGGCCCGGATCACTTCTGGATTAGGCTGAACCTCCTCAATACAGTCCACTCATCTGAACCCACCGAGCCGAGGAGCCCCGGGGCGGACCCCGAGGTGCCGCCCGCTGCCAGCCCGGCGCTGAGTCAAGCTGAAGGGCTAAGGGCCGCCAGGGGAGGCGGCTGCCGGTTCCTCCACGAGGTCTGTCATTAACGTCCCCTCCGAGGAGGTGGCAGGCACAAAACCCCAGGGAGTGCCGCCGACGTGCGCCCAGCGCACAGACCCGGCGGAACCGGCCGGGGCTCTGGGCCACCCACGAGCGGCGCGGAGATGACACGGAAGAAAAGGCGGGTCCGGGGAAGCTCTTGGGGAAGAGAGGAAATCTCCCGTCCCTGTCCCCCTGGCACGGTCAGGACCGCCGCGCGCTGCGGAGCCCCCCTCCCGGACGTGGCAACCCCCGGCCGCGCAGGTTCCCCGGGGCGCGGGCGGAGACGGACTGCCCCGCGAGGGCTGCCCCGCGTCCCCCCTCCCAGCTCTCCCTCCTCCTCCCTCCCAGCGCCGGAGCCTCCGCGCCCGGCTGCTCGCCCGCTCCCGGAGAAGGGGACCCGGTGCCCGGGAGCGGCGGCGGGGTGGGGGCAGGCGGCCCGCAGCCTACCGTCTTCTGTTTCTTGATCCCCGACATGCTGGCGGACTGGACGCTGCGCGGCGGACGGACGCTCGGAGCTCGACTCCCGGGAGCGGAGGTGCGGGAACTCTCAGCGCGGCGGCGGCTGCTGGGGCCCGACTCCCGGGAAGGAGGTATAAAAAGGCTCCCGCAGACACGTCGCACTTCCCTTGACCGGCCCCCTCCTCCTACTCCTCCCCCCGCCGCGCTCCTCTCCGCCCCGTCGGCTCCGCCAGCAGCGCCCAGCCCAGGGGACCCGGCCGCCGCCTGGGCGGGTCCCGGCCCGGCCCCCTACTCGCCCGAGCGGCCGCGCCCCGGCCAGGCCGGGGTCGAGTTCGCCCTCCCCTCGCCCGCGCCCAGCCGGTGCCAGCGCGCCCCCGCCTCCCGCCCCACCCCGCGTCTCTTCCAGGAAGGATTCCAGCCTCCGGGACGTGCCTGTGGGCAGGGTCTTCGGGGGGCAACCGCGGCGAGGGTTCCGGTTACTGATCCTGCGTCTGCACCAGGCTGTGCGCTCCTCCTGCGCCCCCGCGTCCCTGCGAAGCCATCTCGGCCTACTTTCTCCCCATCTTACTTACTAAGAAGCAACTGAGGCTTTCAGACTTTCCCCAAGTTATATTCCAAGTGAGGGGCCTCAAACCCAGGCTTTCTATACCAGCGTCATCACATGCGATGATAAAATAAGGGGCCCGGGGCTTACCTGCGCTCCCGAGCCGGCGTGGCCCTAAGGGGTTTGCGTGCATTTGCGCCCTGGAGCTCAGGATAATGTCTGCCTGTCACAGGTGGGCCCGCTCAGGCTCAGCTGCAACTCACAAAGTCCATTAAGCAAGGGCAGCCCCAGAAAATGGCCATGGGTAGCCCAGCGAGTTTTCTCAATCCACCTCCTGCCCCTAAGTATTTCTATAGTCCTTCTGTGGGTTCAGCAACTAAGATGGGCTCTTCGAGGAAAGAGCAAAAAGGAGGCCCAAATCACTGATGGCCTAAATCCTAGGAAACCAAGGTTTTATCCGAAGAAGGCATGAGGCCACTCTCTTAACCCAGAAGTCTGGGGGAAGCAGAGGTACAAGGGGAGGGAAGCTGTAATTAGTGACAAGCACTTGGAGGGCAGTTGCTGGGTCTCACCCCTCTTTGTACCTTAACTCCTTGAGTAATGCCACAAACAGATCAGTAAGACCACACTTTCTGAAAAGGAGCCATTAAGACGCCCAGGGGCCACACAGCTCCTGCAGCCGTGGCCCTTCTGGGAAGGGGCTGGAGAAGTTATTTCTTCTGAGGAGGTCAAGGGTAGAACTTTGGTTTCAGACCTAACTGGACTTCTGGACCATGGACAGCTTGCCAGACAGACCCCTTCATGCCTTCTCCATGGCAAAGTGGGAAAGAAAATGGTCAGCAGTCGAAAACCAGAACCCAAACAAAACAAAAAGGCAGTCTTACATGTTTGTACAGACTTAAAAGGCAGTCTTACATGTTTGTACAGACTTAAAATGTCAGTATATGTATTTTCTTACCCATTTGGAGTAAGCGGCCACCACTCCCTTCAACTGTGAGCAACCAGAGGGCAGATACTGGATTTGAGTTTCTGTTCTGAACATAAACCCTTTGAATTCATGTGGTTTGAGCAGTAACATCCATTCTTGTTTCATCAGAAAAATCCTCTTGTATCCATTCCAACCATATTTCGAACCCTGCCAGATGTAAGCAAAAAGGTGAATGAAGTGTGGACGGGGAAAGAGCAATTGGTGTGATTGCTGTGTTTTTTCACAGGATCTCTAAAATAGTAGTGTTTCAGAAACAGAAGGAAGTGGAGGACGAGTATCTAAGGGTTAGTTTCTGGAAAAGGAAGATGCGAATGTCTAGACCTAGGGGAGGTCTTGAGATCCTTTACTGTCCAATCGCCCGTCTCCATATTTCACAGAGGGGCCATGTCGAACTGGTACCCGGAGGGGAGATAGAATGGGACCCTTGACCTTCGTCACAGCTGGAGGCAGAGGTGAGCCTCCAGCCTGGGTCAGAGGCTCCCTCCACGCCCTGTGACCTAAATCACTCCACCTTTAGGTTGGCTAGTTCAAGACACCACGAAAACTACACACAGGACTACTTATCTCGTTTTAGATTTAATTAATTCTCAAGTAGTACTTTGGAACAGTCATGCTTTACTACTTCTTTGGAAGCAGTTCTGGTGACGTAGGCGGCCTTGCCTCCCCTCCCCTCCCCTGGGTCCAGGCTGCATCGTCAAAGACCCTTCCACAGCCCAGGCCATCCGTTCTGCTGTAATTCAGCATGGCAACTCACTCAAAAGCAAACTAATCATTCTTTTTTACTTTCACAGGTTTTTTTGTCTTCTTTCAAAGGCAATGCCTTGAATTCTTTTTCATCTCACTACCATCTTGGTCCTAGGAAAGGACATTCCTTCCTGTGAGCAACCAGTAGCTTAATTTTTGGAGTCTGTGATTCCAGCCCATCAGAGCCGAAAGCAGGAAGAACGAGGAAGTGTTAAAGTCTGTCCATTCATAAGGACACAATCTCCATAAATTTCTCAGTAATGCTCCCTCCAAGCCCTCGCTATAAAGTACCGTGAGCTACCCTGTGCCAATTTGTAATCCTTACACTAATTTGCATGAGGGGCTTTTTTCTCTACTGCCTATTTACTTTTCTTCCTTCCAGAACTGGCTGGGTTTAATAATTAACTTAATGAGGTGGTGGTTACTACTTGGTCTTTTATTGTTTAGAAAAGATGGAATCAGTGAGCTCCCAAAAATAAACAAAGGAAACACATATACAAAGAACATCAGTGTTGGTGCGAGCTTTATGCCATAGGTTCTCCAACACATTGGACGGGGGCTCATCACAGTTTAGGGGATCTAGCTTGGAAACAAGCTCCCCAGGATGGCCATTCCCAGAGAATGCGGTGACACTGCCCCCTAGTGGTCGTAATGGAAAAAGACCTTATTGTTGAAACCCCCTGATCCCCTTAACCAAAAATAAATTCAGGAGTCCCCTTGAGTCAAGAAGCCCTTAGAGAAAGTCGTCTAAAGGATCCAAACACTCTTCCTAGGCATAGATACTCCCAAGGGAAGCAAGATGCGATCCCTGTGTTCAAGAAACTCACAGTCAAGTGAGGGAGACAAACAGCGTCCCACCTCCCTCCCAGTCATTCCAGTGCAAACCCTGGCTGAGCAGGTAAAAAATCTAACCTAACCGTTAATCTTCAACGCACATCTGAAGGGTTCTACTGTGGTGTGGGTCTGCTGACGGGCGTTCCCAAAACCACTCTCCTGGGGTATCTTCAACAATTTCCAGTTTGGGATTCTGGATGGCCCATTTAAAAATTCCGTGCCCTTAAGCGATGAGAGAGGAGATCCTTTCAAGATTTCTGTGTGCCCGTTCCATCCCTGTTCTGTCGCCTACACCTGAGTCAACAGGACAATTTTATAGATGTTTATCTTTCCAAAGCATCCACTGTCCTCGGAGAAAACACTACTCTTTTTTTCACTTGTATGCTTTTCATTTAAGTCACATGAAAGGCAATGACTTAACTTCACTCACAGTTAAAAGTGGCAGAAATAGGTTTGGGGTCACATGCTATGGAGCTTAGTGAACAATTAGGTGGGGGGGGTGGGAATGCAGGAGACTGTGGGCATCTCAGTGCATCCGACGATCAGAGAACATTCATTCGGCTGTGGGTATCTGTCATTCTTTTTCTAGAAGAAATGGAGGGCATGGATTAAATAGGCCACTCAGTTAAAAGAAAGGATGTTGTGGGAGCACAGAGGAGGGACATCCAGCTCAACTTTGGAAGACAGAGGTCAAATTTTGGGGGGGACAAAATACATGAGCTGAGACTTGAAAGAAGGCTAGGGTTTTGCCCACTCTCCTCTCTCCTCCCCAAAATGGGTGTGTGTGTAAATGTAAAAGTGGAAAAGCACAGAGCTGCACGAAATCACATGGTATGTTCAGAAAATTGTAAATATCTGTGTGGCTGAGTCTGGGACAGAAAACAGAAGAAGGGGGGAAGGCTGTAGGAGGAGAGGCGTGCCCCGTGTGACTCCACAGCGATATGAATTCGCACGTTGTCTTCTTCATGCTCATCCAAGGACATCAGCCAACAGGGCTGATCTTCCAACTCTGCATTGGTCCATATGGGACACTTCTGCATCCCAGGCTGAAAAGTCACCATCCTGAGGGTCCCTGGTCTGGTAGGGGAAATGTACACAAATAATTCTAAGGAAACGTGATACGACGTGCTGGAATAACGGCATATTCGAAGTGATAGGGAGAGGACCTCGAAGAAGGCAGTGAGTGCTGGCCTATGAACAGATTCTAGTGGGTGGTGATGGTTTAACTTGAGTTTCAAGGATAAGGCAGATAGAAGGGGAATCGGGCTCGAGGCTGACGTTCCTGCTACCCCAGCACTCCCTGGCCTGCTTCCTGAAGCACCCCAGCCTTCTGTAAAGACCCAGGCAGGGCACAGCAAAGCTGCTGCAAGCCGGGGTGCACAGCAGCCAGGATCCTCCTGCCCAGAGCCTGCCCATGGAGGAAAAGGCCACACTCCCAAGGCAAAAGGGAGGCTCTGCCACCGTTTCTGGGGTGGAACACGGTCCACAGTTTTGTTGACTCATTGTACTGATTTGAAGAGAAGAACATTTATGAGTACACACTCACGTTATGCAAAACAGAAACATTCAGGGGAGTTAGGGAAATGCACTCCAAAACTCAATAAACCGCAGTGAAAACAAGTTACGTTTGGTCACTGGCTGAGTTTCCAGCCTTCAGCCTTTGTTTTAAAAGGTGCTCAGCAAGGAGGAAGGTAATGCAGTCCCTGGTGCTAAGAGGCTTTAAATCATTAGAACAGTTTCTAACTAAACTTACTTAACAATTATGTAGTTAACAAAGTATGTCCCTTAAATTATTAGAAAAATGTCCAACTAAACTGATTGAAAAATTTGAAAGATTTTACACTTATTTATTTATTTGAGAGAGAGAGAGAGCAAACATGAGAGGGGGTAGAGGGGGAAGCAGACTCCCTGCCCAGCAGGAAGCCCAATGTGGAACCCAATCCTAGAACCCTGGGATCATGACCTGAGCTGAATGTCGATGCTTAACAACTGAGTCACCCAGGCGTCTTTACACTGAGTGAAATTTTAAAGGATATTTTAAAGGAAAGAAGGGAGAAGGAAGGAAGAAAAAAGAAAGAACAAAAAAGCAAAAAGAAATGGAAGTTGTGATATTTGAGCTAAAATTAAGAAAACGTCACAAAAGATGACATATTCAGAGAAATTAGTCCTACTTTTAGAAATGTCTTTCATTGTGAAAGGACAGAAGTGTCCCATTCAGAAATAAGTCACATTGAGTTATATGGTAAGTGCTCTTTTCCAATATAATGGAGAAATGTGGTGGTATAATAAATTAATATAATTACTAGAGGATATCAGAGATACTATAAATGAGTAGTTAAATTGCAAATAATTGGAATATAATATGTTGGGCATAATTTATTAGTGTGTCCTAAACCTTCTAAAAGGATTTTATAAATTTCACATCATGTAAAGATAAGCAGTTTTAAAAAATCAATATAATCTATCTCTTTATCTAAAAAAATTTTTTTAAGTTTATCTAATTTTTTTTTTTTTTTTTTAGTAATCTCTATGCGTCAGCATGGGGCCCAAACTCATGACCCAGAAACCAAGAGTCACCCACTCTTCTGACTGAGGCAGCCTGATGCCTCTCCAGCTCTTTTACATAAAGGTATTAAAATCCTAACTTAGAGACCTCAGGTTTCCTGACAATATCATAAGACAATTTTTTTTTTTTTAAAGATTTTATTTATTCATTTGACAGAGAGAAATCACAAGTAGATGGAGAGGCAGGCAGAGAGAGAGAGAGAAGGAAGCAGGCTCCCTGCCGAGCAGAGAGCCCGATGCGGGACTCGATCCCAGGACCCTGAGATCATGACCCGAGCCGAAGGCAGCGGCTTAACCCACTGAGCCACCCAGGCGCCCTCATAAGACAATTTTTATGGGTACTGACATTTTCTGAAAAAGTGATAGCTCTCTCTGTATATTGCTATTTTTCTTTTTTTTTTTTTTTTTAAAGATTTTATTTATTTGTTATAGAGAGAGCACAAGCAGGCAGAGTGGCAGGCAGAGGCAGAGAGAGAAGCAGGCTCCCTGCTGGACAAGGAGCCTGATGCGGGACTTGATCCCAGGACCCTGGGATCATGACCAGAGCCGAAGGCAGTGGCCCAACCCACTGAGCCACCCAGGCGTCCCTATATTGCTATTTTTCAAAGGTTTTAGATGCTGCTGTAAAGAATAAAATTAAAATTCATTTAAAATGTTACCAGATTCATTTCTTAATCTTTATATAATATTTTCAGTCATTAGATACTAAAGGTACAAACAACTACAATCATAGGAGAAATCAGTCTTCTAAAGAAAAATGGGCAACGGTCCCATTATAATAAAAATGATCAATATTGGCCAAAATCGATATATATACTGCCCTCACAAACTTACACAAAACCTCGAAATCATTCTATTTTCAGAACACTGTCTTTTCTTAATTATACGCCCCCCACCCCCAGACACACACACACTTGTTTTACTTTGGTTCACTTTTAGTTTCGAGAAAGACAATTCTGTTCTAGAAAGGGTGGGGTTGTTCTTCTGAAGCCCTAATGGTTCTCCAACTTTATAACTAACTTTATAACATTATAACTACCTGATTAATCAAAGTCGGGAGTGGGGGTGGGTCTCAGGCATGGGTAGTTTTAAAGGTTTCTCTGTAAGACCATCAGTGGTTCGGAAAGGGGAGGATGTGTCAAGATGACCTCTATTAAATCGCAGAGTGCTCCCCCCCCCCCACACATACACACAGTTTCTCATGCCGGACACTATCAAGCTTAGGACACAGAAACTACAGTTCTAGAAAGTTCCCAGGTGATGCCAATGCTGCTGGCCCAGGGACCACAGTTCTGCGGATCTCTGCCTTAACAGAGGTCTCCCAACTTGCCTGCATATTTCAATTTGTTATAGGAAATTCAGAAAATAAGTAGAAAGAGAAGAAACAGGTGTACTAGGAACACAAACTTGAGTAACATTGTTAAAAAACCACCCCACTACCAAGAATAAAATGTGTGGACAGGAAGGAAATTGATTTTGCCGGGAGTTCCCAGCTCTATTAAAATCTCACCGGAAGCCTTCACGGTGATGCCTTTGGCTGCCTGGGCTCCCTCCCTCCCTGTCAGTCTGCAGATCTCTGGACTGGGGCTTCCCCCAGAACATGCCACACCATGGGCAAGATTCTGCTTTGCCCCCCCCCCCCGGTGGGAAGCCACTAATCTAGCCCACTGGTTCTCCACTGCACCACGACAAGATCCCCTGGGGTGCTTGTAGAAACACCCAGTCCCGAATCCCCCCCCCCCCCCCCGTCAGAAGTCCCCTGTGAGGTCACGTGTACTTCTAATTCTCACGGAGGGTTTTTTAATGAAGCCTCAGTCCTTTTCATCTCCCCAGATGCTTTGTTTCTTCAGAGTCCTTTTTCCTTTCTTGAAGGGCTTTTTACTTTAAAAGAGGGACGCCTGGGTGGCTCAGTGGGTTGGGCCTCTGCCTTCGGTTCAGGTCATGATCCCAGGGTTCTGGGATGGAGCCCTGCATCAAGCTCTCTGCTTAGCAGGGAGCCTGCTTCCCTTCCTCTCTCTCTCTCTCTGACTACTTGTGATCTCTTTCTGTCAAATAAATAAATAAAATCTTAAAAAAAATAAATAAAACAAGGAAAAGAATCAAGTTATACTTTCTATGTTCCATCCTGAGTCCAAAATGGTCTTGACTGACTGGCAGAGGGCCAGAATGGGGAAATATTAGGTGTAAAAATCAGGTAAGACCTAAAATATTGTCCCACTGTATCGTTTTTTTTCTGACATTATTCACTGAATCATTAACATCTTTTTCTGTTGGTCTGGGGTGCTCCCCCCAGGAGGCACGATGTTAGCTGAGGTTTCCCCCACCACGGAGGTCCGCGGAGAAGCAGCTCAATTACGAATTATAACTTGGAACTTTTTGCCCGTTTGTTCTTCCAGACGAACTGATGACTTATTTTATTAAGCCCCCTTTCCTGCCCCCTAAATTTGTACAGGGCTTCTCTTACACATTTAATTTAGGAAGAATGACAGAACCATCAGGTTTCTTCCTTAGCACATGGTATCTTTGTTCTGGTCTCTTGAATTTCATGCCCATGGACATACCTTCCCATGGAACTAGAAATGGACCTTCCCATCCTCCTCCTTTCTATCATTCTTGTTTTGAAGGAATGCCAAGGATTATTATATTCAATTACTTTTAAAAACTTGGTTATTGGGGTGCCTGGGTGGCTCAGTGGGTTAAGCCTCTGCCTTTGGCTCAGGTCATGATCCCAGGGTCCTGGAATGGAGCCCCGCATCGGGCTCTCTGCTGAGCAGGGAGCCTGCTTCCCTTCCTCTCTTTCTGCCTGCCTCTCTGCCTGCTTGTGATCTGTCTCTGTCAAATAAATAAATAAAATCTTTAAAAAAAAAAAAACTAGGTTATTTACTTATTAAAACTACTTTCCTTTTCTACCCCCCGACACACATAATGGAGACATGCTTTGAGAATCAGGGACCTCAAGAACAGAATCCAAGGCCGGTTGAGGGGTCCTTCTGGGAGGGTGGCTCAGGTGCTTCCGAGAGTGGTCATCCCAGACAGGGCTCACACCCACAAATGGCCCCTCACCAGCTCTCTGAGCTACAGTGCAAGGCTGGGCCGGCACCATGAAAGAGTTGTGTACAGGACACACCAGAAGGATCCTAGGCATGGTGTCAGAAGACCTGGATTCGTGGCTTTTTGTTGGTCGAGCAGTTCCCTTCTGCTAGACAGGCATGGGATGGAGGCCGAGCATAGTCCCAGAAGAGCCCCTAGGACCAACCTGAGTCCTCTGCCAGGACTCTCCTTTTGCAGCTTCACTGTTGGAAGGAGGCCTTTCCCTTTCCTGAGGAAGGTCAGGATGGTATCTACTCTGTGTAGAGATGCTGACGGCCACATCTGCTCCACATGGAGGAGTCTCAGCGACTAAAAGCCCCATGGCTTCAATTTCCTAGTATCTACCTCCAGCTTCCCAGAACCCTTGGCTCCCCCAGGCTCTTCTTGTGATCCTCTGCCTTGGGGTTACCCCAACACACTGGCTTACTTTGACTCAGATCATCTGACTCGGGTGCTCTCTTCTGGGACCCAAACAGGCCTGACTTCTTTAAAACCACCTTTCTGAACCGCTGTGGATGCTGCATGACGGGCTATGAAATTCCCAGCATGGTCCCAAACACTGCTCAACAATCTACCTCACAGAGCTGAGTCAAGCATGATGATTCAAACTTGCCTTTACATTTAGGACAATTCAAGGTGTCAAGACTGATGAAACTTCTGTCAGAACTTCCAGGCTTATTTCACAATGGCTAGAATCCCATCCAAAAGGTGAAGATCTTCTGAAGTACGAAAAATTGGTGGCAGCTTCAGGTTATCGTGCAAACAGCGACAGCCAACTGTAGCCCAATTATTTATTGCAGTTTATATTAAACAATACTTTCTTGTAGAGCATATTAAATCTAGGCTCCCTTTAAGGTGTGGATTTAATGACATTTGGTGTGAAATGTTTCTGCGCATTCTAACTTTGCTTCAATTCTGCTCATTTCATTTTATTACATTATGTTATTACAAATGGCCTCTGTCTCTTCTGCTGATGCTCCATGTAACCCTGCGATAATTTGGATCCAATTATTTAATTAGGCTGTCAAAGAGATCACTAGTGACGACTTCTATAAAGTTTTCCTATTCTGCAAAGATAATGAGAATATGTCTCTGATGTATGACACATGGTCTTTAGCCTTAAAAAAAAAGAAAGGAACATATTTCCTTTATCAGCCAGGAACACTGGACACAGAGTTCTTGGTTCTGCATAGTATCTAAAATGTGTTCCTTTAGCACAAGGGTTCATGTTAATGGCTAAGTTCTTCTGATTTCTAGACATCATGGCCAGAAAAAAAAAAAAAAAATCTGGCAAACAGGGAAATCATGTCCATTTAATCTGTAGCCATGATCTCTAAAGTTAATGTGGGACTGCTGTTGGATGAGCTCTACTTTGAGAAATGTGTGTTCAAAGTCCCCTTTCCTTTTTTTAAGGCAGCAGCTATTTATTTATTTATTTATTTATTTATTTATTTATTTGACACAGAGAGAGAGATCACAAGTAGACAGAGAGGCAGGCAGAGAGAGAGGAGGAAGCAGGCTCCCTGCTGAGCAGAACTTGATGTGGGGCTCGATCCCAGGACCCTGGGATCATGACCTGAGCTGAAGGCAGAGGTCTTAACCCACTGAGCCACCCAGGCGCCCCCAAGGTCCCCTTTCAGTTTCAAGTTTCGAACTGTCAGGGGGCTTGGCTAAGGGAAAGTCATGGATTGACTCTCCCACCCGGCCACCCAGCCATCGAGGGTGGAATAAGGAGCTCAAAGTATGACTTCAACTGAGGAATCCTCGGTTTCCATAGGCAAAGGCGTGGGGGCTCCTTTGACACTTGCAAAATAACATTTCATCTGCTTTCTCACGCAGAGAAACCTCAGAAAGTGTCTAATTTCCTAATGGAGTCTATGCCACATTTTACTTATTCTTCAGTTGTTTGGAACTTTGAATGGTTTTGAACAGACAGAATGTTATATATTATGTCAAGGTTCCTCAGCTAGGTCTCTGATCACCAGCCCCGGAGAGAAAAATCTATTCAGTCAATAAAACACCTGAAATTTGGTATGTATGCAATTATGCAGGGGAAGATAATATTTTTATACAATGCATAAACTCAGAAATCACTATTTTTTTCTTCAGGTGAATGCTGGGGTTTGGGGAGAAGTGGATTAGTTAGAGAAGGAGAAACAGTTATGAGGGATGCCTGGGTGGCTCAGTAAGTTAAGTGACTGCCTTCAGTTCAGGTCATAATCTCAGGGTCCTGGGATTGAGTCCCATATCCTGGGGGTGGAGGGGGGGGCGGGGAGAGGTACCCTGTTCAGCAGGGAGTCTGCTTTTCCCCCTCTCTCTCACAGCTGGTATGTGCTCTCTCTCAAATAAATAAATAAAATCTTTACAAACAAAAAAGAAATATCTGTGAGCTGCAACAAGTCTAAGAAACTTTTTGTGTATTTTGAAGGATTTCCAAGTCAGTGGCTCTTTATTTTAATTCCATGGCTCTCCTTTTTTTTTTTTTTTTTTTTTTTTTAAATCAAAAGTGTATCGTGTGGCAAACATACACACAAAAAGATGCTCAACATCATTTTTCATCAGGGCAATGCAAATTAAAATCACCATGGGGTACCACCTCACACCCATCATAATGGCTAGAATCAAAAGACAAGAAACAACAAGTGTTGGCAATGATGTGGAGAAAGGGGAGCCCTCTTGTACTGTTG
This sequence comes from Mustela nivalis, assembly GCF_964662115.1. NCBI lineage: Eukaryota > Metazoa > Chordata > Mammalia > Carnivora > Mustelidae > Mustela > Mustela nivalis. The sequence continues at coordinate 113,844,697 of NC_139021.1, forward strand.
GTGGGAATGCAAACTGTGCAGCCACTCTGGAAAGTGGTGTAGAGCTTCCTCAAAAAATTAAAAACAAAAATAGAGGGCACCTGGGTGGCTCAGCTGGTTAAGCAACTGCCTACGGCTCAGGTCATGATCCCGGAGTCCCAGGATGGAGTCCCACATCGGGCTCCCTGCTCAGCAGGGAGTCTGCTTCTCCCTCTGACCCTCCCCCTCTCAGGCTCTCTCTCTCACTCACTCAAATAAATAAAATCTTCAAAAAATTTTTTTAAAAAATAGAAATACTGTATGGTCTGGTAATTCCACTCCTGGGCATTTACTGAAAGAAAACAAAAACACTAATCCAAAAAGCTCCAGGCACCCCTGTGTTTACTGCAGTGTTATTTACAACAGCCAAGATATGGAAGCAGCTCAAGTGTCCATCATTAGATGAAGGGATAAAGAAGATGAGGAAAATATATACGTATGTATAGATAAATATCATCTGTCACATCTTCACATCTCCACATCTTCGTGTGTCCATATATAGAAGGATATATATACATGGAATTTACTCAGCCTCAAAAAAAAAATTAAAAAAGGAATGAAGGGCGCCTTGGTGGCTCAGTGGTTAAAAGCCTCTGTCTTCAGCTCAGGTCATGATCCCAGCGTCCTGGGATCGAGTCCCATGTCGGGCTCTCTGCTCTGTAGGGAGCCTGCTTCCTCTTCTCTCTCTGCCTGCCTCTCTGCCTACTTGTGATCTCTGTCTGTGAAATAAATAAATAAAATGTTTAAAAAAAAAAAAAAAAAGGAATGAAATCTTGCCATCTGTGACAACATGGATGGACCTAAAGGGTTTAATCCTAAATGGAATAAGCTGGACACAGAAAGACAAACACCATATGATTTCACTTAGATGTGGGTTCTAAAAAACAAACAGAAGACAGACACAGGCCCGTGGATGCAGAGAACAAACTAACGGTCGCCAGAGAGGAAGGGGGCGGAGGGAGGGACAAAGTGGGTGAAGGGGCGTGAGCGGTACAGGACTCCAGTTCCGGGGTGAGTCAGTCACAGGGATGAAAGGCACAGCATGGGGAACAGAGTCAATGCCATGGTAACGGTGGTGTGTGGTGACGGACGGGAGCTGTGGCCGTGAGCACAACGTCAAGTGTAAAGTTCGTGAATCCTGATGTTGAACACCTAACCTTGACGTAACACTGTTTGTCACTGATATTTGAATTTTTTAAAAAGTACATCATGGGGATAGAATGATGGGTGAAAGAGATGAAGGAAATTAGGAGGTACAAACTTCTCTTTATAAAATAAATAAGTGAAGGCATGAAAAGGACAGCATACAGAAGGTGGTCAGTAATGTTGCAAATACGTATGGTGACAGACAGTAATGACACCTACCATGGGGAACATTTTGTAAGTAATTGTCAAATCACTGTTGTACACCTGAAACTAACATAATATTGTAGGTCAGCTGTACTTCAATCAACATTTTTTTATTTTTTTATTTTTTTTAAAGATTTTATTTATTTATCGGGGGGGGGGGGGAGAGCGAGCACAGGCAGACAGAATGGCAGGCAGAGGGAGAAGCAGGCTCCCTGCTGAGCAAGGAGCCCGATGTGGGACTCGATCCCAGGACGCTGGGATCATGACCTGAGCTGAAGGCAGCTGCTTAACCAACTGAGCCACCCAGGCATCCCAATCAACATTTTTTTAAAAAGGAGGGAGAGAAAGTGTCATAATATAAAAGACAACAGCAAGTGCTGGCAAGGCAGTGGGGTCCCTGGAAGCCTTACTCAATGCTGGTGTGACTGTAGAGGGATGCGGCCGCTCTGGAGAGCAGTCTGGCATTTCCTCAAATGGTCAGTACACTATTCAGCAATCCCTATCCTAGGTATATACCTAGAGATACCTATATACCAAGAGAAATGAAATCAAACATCCACACAAAAACTTGCACCGAAATGTGCATGGCAACATTACTCATAATAGCCAAAAAAGAGAAATAATCCAAACGTCCGTCAGCTGATGAGCAGATGGACTAAATGTGGTCAGTCCATATAAATGGACTATTATTTGGCCATTTAAAAAAATGAACCACTGATATCTGTCACCACATGGATGAGATTTGAAAACATAATGCTAAGGGAAAGATGCGAATTATGAAAGGTTATATAAGATTGTATGATTCCATCTGTCTTTCTTATTTATTTATTTATTTATTTGTCAGAGAGAGAAGAAACACAAGCAGGGGGAGTGGGAGAGGGAGAAGCACGCCTCCTGCTGAGCAGGGAGCCCAATGCCAGGCTCCATCCCAGGACCCTGGGATCACGACCTGAGTCAAAAGCAGACACTTAAGGACTGAACCATTCAGGCACCTGCATCTGTCTTAAATGTCCGGAACCGACAAACCCATAGAGACAGAACATGCATTAGTGGTTGCCGGGGGCTGGGGGACGAAGGGACTGGGAATGACTGCCAAGGCGTATACGGTTCCTTTGTGTGCCAAAGTGTCCTGAAATTGCATAGTGGTGGGAATGTTTGCATGACTCTGTGATTATACTAATGACCTTTTTTTTTTTAAGTCTTAAACTCAGTGGGGTGGTGTTGTTTTGTTTTCTTTTTCCATTGAGACATAATTGACATGTAACATTGTTCAACATGATTTGATATATGCATATATTACAAACAGATGTACTAATAACATTTCATTGTACATTTGATACTCTAAATTATATCTCAACAAAACTGTTACTAAAGGGGCACCTGGGTGGCTCAGTCAGATAAGTGTCTGCCTTTGGCTCAGGTTATGATCCCAGGGTCCTGGGGCACAGTCCTGCATCAGGCTCCTTGCTCAATAGGGAGCCTGTTTCTCCTTCTGTCTGCCACGCTCCCTGCTTGTGCTCTCTCTCTCTCTGTCAAAGAAGTAAATAAAATCTTTAAAGAAATTGTTACTAAAAAAGTATGGATCTTTATCATAGATCCAATAATCTCATTCCTAAAATTTTACCTAAGAGAAATTAAAACTTATGTTCACACAAAAACTTGTGCATGCATGTTTACAGCAAATTTATTCATAATCATCCAAAACTAAAAACAACTTGGATACCTTTCTAATGGTGAATGGATAAATTGGTGGATAGACAGACCACATTTTACCCCATACAATGGGACAGTACTCAGCAGTAAAAAGGAAGAAACTGTGACTCATACTACAACACACGAGAATGTCCAAAGCATTTTGCTAGCTGGAAAAAGCCAGATCCCAAAGGTCATATGTATTTCATGATTCCACTAACAAGACACTTTGTAAAAGAGAGAACCACACCGCTAGAAAACAGCTCAGGGGTTGCCAGGAAGTGAGGTTGGAAGAAGGGTTTTGATCTCTAAAAGGCAGCGATGAGGGTTTGGAAGGTAAGGGCACTGTCCAGACTATTCTGTACCTGACTGCAGAGGTAAATACCTACTATGCATTTGTGAAACCTATGGAACTCCAAACGTGCAACAGAGAGTGCCTAGAGAACTGTATACTACAAGGAGTGAATTTTCCTGCATGTGAACTTAAAAAAAAAAAGAAAAGAAAAAGGCAGTGTGTGGGGGGAATGTAAAATGGAATATAGATAGTGAAAAACGGGGAGCCTGGGTGGCTCAGTCGCGGAAGCATCTGCCTTCGGCTCAGGTCATGATCCCAGGGTCCTGGGATCGAGCCCCATGTCAGGCTCCTTGCTCAGCAGGGGATCTGCTCCTCCCTCTGCCCTTCATTGCACTCGTGCTCTCTCTCTCTTTCTCTCCCGCTAATATTTAAATAAATAAATACTATCTTTTAAAAATGGTGAAAAACGAACATAAATATACTGTCCATGAATAACACGACTCTACTGAAGCAGGTAATGAACTAACCTAAGTTTTATTAGAAGACGGTATTGGGACCGGCCGCTGAAAGGCTCAGACAGAAAGGACTGTGCAGGAAGGCTGCCCTCTTGGTAGTGGGGTGTTTCCCCCCCGGGATGAGGGTTAGCAATTCTGAGACCATTTCACATGTGTATTTTGTCTGATCAAAAAGGGAAATATGTTCCATGTAACTAGAACAAGTTCCTCGGTCACTGAAAAAAATCTACAAACGAGGAGAGAGGAAAGCTGGGATTGACCTGGTGGTGTCGGGTTGGAAACAGAGATACTGGTGTGAATTCATGGGTTTTTAATATACCTACGTATCGGTAGATAAAAAAACATAGGTGTGTATGAGTAGACATGTTACATATAAACGTGCTCATTATTTCCCAGACTCTTTCCCAAAAGAGTCTAAAAACACACGTTACAGCAGCAGTGAGCACCCCGAAAGCCCGGATTTCAGTTTCTAAATGCCCTTCTCCAATAAAAGGAACCTGCGTCCCATGGAGAACTGGTCAAGTCTAGGGCAGGAAGAGTACAAAATGAGGCAGGAGCAACTCAAGGCATCAGAAAGTAAGAAAATGCGCCTCTCTCTGTCAAAGAAGTAAATAAAACATGGGGCGCCTGGGTGGCTCAGTGGGTTAAGCCTTTGCCTTCAGCTCAGGTCATGATCTCAGGGTCCTGGGATCGAGCCCTGCATCGGGCTCTCTGCTCAGCGGGGAGCCTGCTTCCCCCTTTCTCTCTGCCTGCCTCTCTGCCTACTTGTGATCTCTGTCTGTCAAATAAATGAATAAAATCTTAAAAAAAGAAAGAAAGAAAGAAAATGCTAACAAACAAAAACAAAAACAAAGCCAGGAGAAGAAGAAGGAGAGGGAGGATGAGGAGGAGTTAGAGGAGGAGGAGAAGGGGGAGGAGGGGAAGAACAAGAAGAAAAAGGAAAAAGAATGACAGCTCATCAAAAGAACCCAGGAGCACACCTGGGAGGACTCCCAATGGCCAACGCTGTGATACTAACATCATCTATTCCATCCTGCAATGTTGCTGCCCCGGGAGGTGCAGTGAGGGCTTTAACAAAATGAGATCCTCGTAAATCAACTGTTAAGTAATTTAAACGACATATTACATGTACTTTCTGTCCACACCCACTACTCATTTCTCACGTTGGTATGTGAAATTCTCAACCCTTTGAACATGAGGTCCACCAAAGTGGGCATGTTTTTTGAACAAAACTGAAAATTAAATGCTAACACACTGAGCATGTATATACTTGCATCAGAGAAAAACACTTGTATCTAATAGGAGATGTGAAATTATTACATCTAAAATCCTAAAAAGCTATTCTAACAGGAAACACTTATTTTAACTCATGTGTCACATTACATGCCTGGTGGTGTTGTCTTAGCTAGTACACTCTCACCAGACAGACATTCTGAAAAATTGTGGAGAGATGACGGTCTCTTGAAATAACACATTGTATTCTTTATAAGTAAACTTGGTACAGACTTCTTGCTGCCTAAGAAGACATATCCTCAGCTTAGTCCCAGTTTTCCATTCTATTCCGTCACCCGCCTGGCCTCGGACCCCTTTCTTCGTATTAGAATTCTGCTCAGAAAGCATCAGCTTCACCCATCTGTGGTCCAATGACTGGATCCTTTTACAGATACAGATTCCCGGGGTGGTGCAACAGAGTAAGGCTGAGCGGTTCAGATTAACTTGTTGTTTTAGGCTTGATGCCTGGTTGGCTAACTGATGACAACGGAGCTAAGGCCCAGAGCACCTGACGCTATCCTAAGTGCTTTACATCTGTTCACTTCCTTAATCTTTGCAGCAAGAAGCTTGTAACATCGCTTTGCTCTGCTTGTACGGAAGCGGAAATGAGACATAAAGAGGTTAAGTAGCTAAGTCAACAGCAGAGCCAGGAACCAACCCAGGGTGTGCCTGACCCGCCACGCTTCTAACAACCAGGCACACAGCTCACCCGTGCCTGTGCATGAAATAGTTCCTTAAAACTTATCAAAGAGAATAACGAGTCTTAAGCGTGGAGTGATTAGAGGAAAGCTCATCCTGCATAAGTGAAAAGAGAAGCTTAAATGGTTGTGGAGACGATATCAATATTTTCTTATTTATTGCTTTAAGGCAAATGCTTTTCTGATTCTTTTCAAATGACCTCCAACGGCAAGAACTAGCGCCCGGCTCCTGAGAGATGCTTCCAGACGAGACACTGCCGGGGAAGGGGAGTTTGTGCTTACCAGCTTCGTTCACACGTGCTTCTCTGGTGAACTTTAGACACAGTTTCTCTCCTGTAGGTTTAACAAATCCTTGAGGTGTGTTAGGTCAATAATGTCAGTTTGCTTAGCAAACCCTTCACTGGAGACAGTGTTTCTGCAGTTCTAGTGTGTGCTCTCCCCAGGCTGAATAATCACACATTTCCTATTAGTTGAGTACAAAGGAAGGATCTTGACCTCTTTAACAAAAAACAAAAACAAAAACAAAAAAACAAACAGGGGTGCCTGGGTGGCTCAGTCGTTAAGCCTCTGCCTTCAGCTCAGGTCATGATCCCAGGCTCCCTACTCAGCGGGATGCCTGCTTCCCCTTCTCTCTCTCTGCCTGCCTCTCTGCCTAATTGTAATGTCTCTCTCTCTCTCTCTCTCTCTCTCTGTCAAAAAAAAAAGACACACACACAAAAAACACAAAAAACTGGCCTCAAAGCATGTTAGTGACCAGCTTTCTTTCCTTGCTAGGTTCCAGGACATGGGGAATGGACTGAATATTATTTTAAAATCCTAAATAAGGGACGCCTGGGTGGCTCAGTCAATTAAGCTCCTGCCTTAGGCTCAGGTCATGATCTCAGGGTCCTAGGATCGAGCCCCACATTGGACTCTTTACTCAGTGGGGAGCCAGCTGGTAATAGCTCAACAAACAGGACACCCTTTTAGTCTTTCCATGGCCTGTGGTGGAGGGTGGTGATCTGATCACCTACTTTTTTACTTATCATAAAAGAGATTTAAAATCCCCCAGAACTTTCCGGCTGAACCTGGAGGGAGAGTTGATGACGTGCGGATTGCTGACCTTGGGTTTGACTTAACCTCCTTGGGTCAGAAGGTTGGCAACATGGTCAGGGCTGTGCCTTGAGACAGAAGCAAGGCTGAGAACAATCTTCCACCTTTTCCTTTTTTCTTTCCTTCCTTCCTTTCTTTTTCCTTTTTTCCTTATCATTTCATTGACATGGAACTCACGTACCATAAAATGCATCTGTTTCAAGTACACAATTCAGTGGGAGTTAGTACATTCACAAAGTTGTACTGTACACCCATCACCAAAACCAGATTTAGATTGTTTCTATTAGCCCCCCCCCAAAGAAACTCCACGCTCCTAGGCCATCACCCCACAATTCCCCGGTCTTCAGCCACTGGAAACCACTATCTCTCTATCTTTCTACACATGTGCCGATTCTGGGTATTTCCTAGACGATATGTGAACTTCTGCGTCTGACTTCATTTTTTAGCATGATATTTCTGGGTTCACCCACTTAGTAGTATTCATGAACACTTCATTTTTTTATAACTGACAATATCCCATTGTATGGAAATTCCACATTTTCTTTATCCGTTATTAATGGACATCTGGGTAGCTTCCACCTTTCAGCTGTTGCGAATAGTGCCGCTGTGCACATTCACAGGCAAGTTTTTGTGTAGACGTGTTTCCGTTTCCTTCGGGTATGGATCTAGGAGCAGGACTGAGGGGTCTCGCGCTAACTCTGTGTTTAACGATTTGAGGAAGTGCCAGCCTCTTTCTGAAGTCGGCACTGTTTTACCTGCCTGCTGGTGGTGCAGGAGTTCTAATTTCTCATACTCTCACCAACACTTGTTACTGATCATCTTATTTTATTAGAGCTGACGCAGCGCACGCAAAGCAGGATCTCACTGTGGTTTGGGTGTGCATTTCCCTGAAGGCCGATGGCGATGGCCGCCTCTTCATGTGATTACTGGCCATCTGTGTATCTTCTCTGGAGAGCTTCCTAGCCATCACTTGTTTTTTACCTGCTTCTGCTTCAACCTCTCTCGGGAAAAGGTACTGCAAACTGACACTTTCATCATGGGTTTTGCCCATCTTTTTTTTTTTTTTTTAAGATTTTATTTATTTATTTGACAGAGAGAGAGAACACAAGTAGGATGAGCAGCAGGCAGAGAGAGAGGGAGAAGCAGGCTTCCCGCTGAGCAGAGAGCCTGATGTGGAGCTCGATCCCAGGACCCTGAGATCATGACCTGAGCCGAAGGCAGAGGCTTAACCCACTGAGCCACCCAGGTGCCCCTGGCTTTGCTCATCTTACTACAATCCACGAGCTCCAGAAAATCACGAAAACAGATTCACAAAGCACCTGAGTCATCTGGTGATTACTTGCATCATCGGAATATTGATTTCAATAGAGCTCAGGATTTCAAAAAAAGACTCAAAGGGTTCAAAGTCATTGGCAGATGGGCCTCCCTTAGGTCTCATAGGCTTAATTTATCCACAGGCTCTGTTTTAACCTTCTAGGCATTATTCCCGGAACTATGGCTTAGAATAAGGTCCAGTCACAGAAGGTCAGAGGAAGCATTCAGGAATAGAAAGAACGGGGCAGCTGGGAGGCTCATTCGGTTAAACGTCTGCCTTCGGTTTAGGTCATGATCTCAGGGTCCTGGGATGGAGCCTCCCATCAGCATTGGCATCGGGCTCCGTGCTCAGTGGGGAGCCTACTTCTTCCTCTCCTTCCACCCTCCCCCTGCTTGTGCTCTCTCTCAAATAAATAAATAAATAAATAAATAAATAAAAGAATAGGAAGATCAATTAAACCTTCCAAAACCCAAACAGTTTGCCCGGGACTATCTTAATTTTAAAAGTGAAAGTCCCAGGGCTCAGTCAGTGAAGGGCCCAACTCTTTATTTCAGCTCAAGTCTCAGTCTCAGGGTCCTGAGATGGAGCCCTGTGAGGGGCTCTGTGCTGGGCGTGGAGCCTGCTTAAGATTCTCTCTCTCCATCTTCCTCTGCCCTCTCCCCTCCGCCCACCACCCCCATGCTCTCTCACGCTCTGTCTCCGTGCTCTCTATTAAAAAAAAAAAAAAGTGAAAGTTCCAGGAAATCCTTTAGTATTGGGTAAGCCCAGCTGGTCAGCTCAGAGCCACTGTCATTCTCTTTGTTACATGACAGAGTTATAAATGAGGAGGCAATAATATTTAGGCATTGCTGGCAGCATGGGTTTGAATCCTAGCCCCGACGCTTACTTATTGGCTTGCAGATTCTGGCATGCTACATTACGCCCCTGAGCCTGCCAGAAGCTCAGATGAGGTACGGTGAGGTCATGTTTAACGTGGTTTAAGTTCTACCACGTAAGAGAGGGCACGATTCATCGACAGGCAACAGTAACCTGGAAAATCCTTCAGAAACAAAACCAAGTACGGTTCCGATTCTTGGTTTAGTGTGGTCAGTGTGAAAATACTTTTACCAGGTTCTCTCACTCTTCATTACTATGCTCAACAAATTCCTTACTTTCTTCTGTCCATCTCTCTTACCTGCCGCCAGGAAAAAGTGGTTTCACTCTTTGGATCAAACCCTTATAGTCATTCACACCATCCTTCCGAAGTTCTCAGCTGACTAGCGGTGCTGGTCTCAGGCACAATCACGTACCCACCCTGGGGGACATGCTCCTCCAGCCACTAGTGGGGACGTTCCTGCATTACTTGAATTCTTTCTCTTTTTGCGAAGGACACACGATAGAATTCTTGCACATTAAAGATGTGTATGATGTGACTCTGCTGTTAAGCATCTACAGACGGTCCTCGATGTCCTTCAACTTTTTCACCTTTATGAGGGTGTGAAAGTGACATGCTTCAGTAGAGACAGTACTTGGAATTTTGAGTTTGGACCTTTTCTGGGGCTGGCAAGGTGCAGTGCAATCCTCTCCGGGACACCAGCCAGCAGCCTCTAGGCAGCGCCCCCAACCTGCACACTTCCCACCATTCTGCACTCCACTCCCCACTTGTCCTGTTTGTCACCTCGGCACAGGGATCAGTAGATCATGTGGGAGAGTCTGCACTTTACTGTGAAATAGGATTTGTGTCAAGTAATTTTGCCCAAGAGTGTAGATTAATGCAGGTGTTGAGCACATTTAAGGTGGGCTAAACTAAGCTATCAGGTCCTGTGGGGTGGGGGTATTAAATGCATTTTTGATTTACAGTATTTTCAATTCACAATGGGTTTATCGCAATGTAACCCCACAGTAAGTAGAGGAAAATCTAAATTAGTTAGCAAAGGGCTGAATAACCCCCCAGGAGAAAGACCCTCAGGGTTGTCCAAGAAGAGCTCAAACCCCACCAAATCTTTTTGTGATTGAGGTGATTGGCAGCTCCTAGGTTTCCCCTCCTGAGACAGAAGGAGTGTGACACAAGCTCACTTGAGTTCAATCTGGTTGAATCTGAGATTTCAGGGTCTACTCTGGGGAGTAGCATGGTTCCAGAACTTGAGGCTGGTAAGAACCTAAGGCAAGAATATAACAGTCCTCCCCTTATCTTCTCACAGGAGTTGGTAGGAATAGAGTGTGAGGACAGAGGTACCATCTGCCAGGAAAGTTAAGGCATTCCAGAATTTACCTGGCAGTATAAAGTGGTACTGTGCCAATGTCATGGCTTTAGAATTTTAAAAATTCTTATTTTTATTTATCCTCTGAGGAACCCTTCAGTGATACCTTTCAATAAAAGGCAAAAACATCTTGTCAGATAAAGGGGAAAGTCCTTGTCGGTGAGGTAGCAAAAGACTGTAACAACTTACATGCCCACTGATAGAGGAGTGGTGAAAAAGGCATGGTATCGTCTTGGCAGCTCTTTCTGCCCATGGGTCCTGTCCCCATGCTTTAATAAAAACATCTTTTTGCATCAAAAAAAATTTTTTTTGGTATAGTCTTATATTAGAATACTGGGCACTCATTAAAAAGAACAAGGTTAAGTTATCTGTTCTCATATGGCACTCTCTCTGAGACACATTAATAAGTTAAAACACACACCCACACACAAATCCCTGGGTGCCTGGGTGATGCAGTCGGTTGGGCGTCTGCCTTCAGCTCAGGTCACAATCTCAGGATCCTGAGATTAATCCTGGGATTAAGCTTCTCCCTCTGCCCCTCCCCCAACGTGTGCTCTCTGCTCTCCCTCAAATAGATAAATGAAATCTTAAAAAATAAAAACTAGGGGTGCCTGGGTGACACAGTGGGTTAAAGCCTCTGCCTTCGGCTCAAGTCATGAACCCAGAGTCCTGGGATCAGGCCCCACATCAGGCTCTCTGCTCTGCAGGGAGCCTGCTTCCCTCTGCCTGTCTCTCTGCCTACTTGTGATCTCTGTCAAATAAATAAACAAAATCTTTAAAAATAAACAATTAAATTTAAAAAATTAAAAAACCCAAGAAGCAGAACAGGTGTACTTACCAGCTGTGTAAAAAGGCAAAGGGGAGCTATGGAGACAAATACACATAGGTCAGCTTACTTTTGTATTGCAGACCTCTGGAAAAATAAATAGAAAGCTATTAGCTGTGGTGGCTTCTGTACAGGAATATCAGGGGTAGAAGAAAGGCTTACTTTTCATGGGATATTCCTTTATACTGTTTGAATTTTTTTTATATATCCTTCTTTTTTTAAAGAAATCTTTTTTTTTTTTAAGATTTTATTTATTTGTCAGAGAGAGAGAGGAAGAGAGAGCAAGCACAGGCAGACAGAATTGCAGGCAGAGGCAGAGGGAGAAGCAGGCTCCCTGCCGAGCAAGGAGCCCGATGTGGGACTTGATCCCAGGACACTTTATATATTCTTTTATTACATGTTTTAAAAATAAGAATATGAATGCCCAATCATTAGGAAACTAAAAAAAATCTGCATCTCACCTGTATCAAAGCAGAGTAGTGACAGGACTCCTATGGCTCTTGGTTTTTCTTTTCTAGCAAAAGAGTTTTGCAATCATTAAGTAAAGTAGTCCCTATTTGAGATGGACGATTTCCCGCATACCATAGAAAGAAATGTTCCAACAGGCTTTCAAAGACAAAGCATAAATCAGTTCATTGTAGTGCCTGGAGTCACAGTAGTCCTTCTCATTTTATATTAATCCAATAGAAATTCTCACTTGACCCTGAGAAAATGAATGTGTAACAAAGGCTGAAGGGGAAAATGACTTCATAAAAACAGGTTCGAATTTCTATTAGTAGCTAAGATTAAGCCAATTATTAAAAAAAAAAAAATGATCAGAGCCAGAATGAATGGCCACAGAAAACAACAGTCTGGAGTGCACCTGGCTGATCGGAATCGGGTAAGATGATTGTTTATCTGTGGGGAAGAAAATCAACAGCTTACTTTGGTCCCTCCTCCATCCCATAGGCTGTACTGAGTCCTCACCCACTTGATGCCAGGCACCTTTCTAGCCTAGAATTCATTTCCTCTTACCTAGTGATAGCATCTTTGGGAATCTGTTCTTTGTTCATGTGGTTTCTTCAGCAGGGGCTAGCCTTTGCACCCTATCCCATCTTGACCACCACCAACCACAGCTACAGGGGGTTCCTGGTATATCCGAAGACCCTGGCCACAGGGAAGTGCATTGGACTCAAAGAAAAGCCATCTGGAACTTCTGCAGAACTACAGAGAGGATAAAGATCTCCCCGCTCCATTGAGGCTACAGCTGTGAGCATGTGAGCTCAAGGCTGCCGGGAGCTGACAAAGAGGCCAACAGGAACAGAAGGAGAGCGGAAAGAGACAGAGCCTGGGTGCTGTCATCTGGATATTAAATCCAGCTACAACAAAATAGATATTCTAGGGCTGGGACCTAATAATAATTTCCTTTGTTTGCTCAAGTCAGTTTGAGTAATGTATGTCACTTGAAACCAGACTGCCCCTCATAGACAGAGGCTGAAGGAGCTCCTGAAGGGCTGTACGGCTGAACGGCTGGGGAGAGGCAGACACGTAGCCTTGTGATGGATGCTCGGACAAGGTCTGCACCTGGCTCTGGGAGAACACGAAAGGCATAGACAATGTGGTAAGACAGCTTATGGTTTAAAGGATCTTAGAGATGATCTGAACTAAGCCTCTCATTCAAAGGGAGACCAGACTCACCCAAGGGAGGCAAAGTAGCTAAGAACAGTCCTTCATGTTACTCCACCCCTCAAGAGTAAGAGCAATTTGTAAATAGCATTTCTTCCTGGTAACCAAAATTATACATTTTCATTGTAGAAAACTTAAAAAATTATAAGAAAGACCAAAGAATAAAATAAAAATCACTCATAATCCTTATTCATCAACCAAAGATAGCCACTGTTGTTACAATCTTGGTCAATATCCTTCCAATCTTTCTCCATGAATTCTTTAATTTTTTTTTAACAAAAATGGAATCATACTGCTTTGTAATCTGCTTCTTTTTTTAAATTTTTATTTATTTTTTATTTTTTTTTTTATTTTATTTTTTTTAAAGATTTTATTTATTTATTTGACAGAGAGAGATCACAAGTAGGCAGAGAGGCAGGCAGAGAGAGAGAGAGAGAGGAGGAAGCAGGCTGCTCCCTGCTGAGCAGAGAGCCTGATGCGGGACTCGATCCCAGGACCCTGAGATCATGACCTGAGCCGAAGGCAGTGGCTTAACCCACTGAGCCACCCAGGCGCCCCTGTAATCTGCTTCTTAAACTCAACAGTACATTACAACATTTACCCATATTATTAGATAGTCTTCAAAAAAGCATTTAATAGGCTACATAACTTATTTGCTCAGTCTTCTCTTGGATGCTTAGGCTGCTTGCAATTTTCTATTACTATATGCAACTACAGATCAGTCTTTGTGGCCACCCTGTTTATTTCCTTATGGCAAATTTTGATCCATGGAATTGCCAGATCAAAAAGTTCACATGGTTTATCTTATTTTATTTTAAAGATTTATTTATTTATTTTAGAGAAAGTGTGTGTGCACACGAGCAGGGGGAGGGGCAGAGGGAGAAAGAGAGAGAATTTCAAGCAGACCCCCCCCAGATGAGTACGGAGCCCGACACGGGGCCTGATCCCAGGATCCTGAGATCATGACCTGAGCCCAACAAAACAAGAGCTGGATGCTTACCCGACTGAACCACCCAGGCACCCCAAGAGTTCACCTATTGTAAAATAAAGCTCACATTTCAATTTTAACCCAAATGGGTAAATGTTTTAAGCACGCACTTTACCCTTCAGAAAGGGATAAACGCTTGAGTCAGCCGCAGACAAGAAGCTGCTCGTGTTATAATTGTAGAGATGATCTTCGTAATGACGGGGTGAGGGAGTGGTTCCCTGAGACGAGCAGACCACCTTCTAAGAAAGAAGCATGTGGACAAACAACCTGTACCTGTTCCTGTGTAATCAAGTCTATGTGGTAAGGGATTCAGAAGACAAGCAGAAACCTGAGGAGGGCTCCTCCACCTTTTCTGTTTTAAATCCATCCATTACACCATCTGCACCCAGAGTCACTGACCCCAAGCACAAATCAAATCATGCCACGTCCTGCCTAGAGCTCTTCATGGCTTCCTACTGCCTCCTGACTACAGTTCCTTATAGAGGCATTCGAGTCCCTTAAGATAGAAGCCATATCTTGAGCCTTTTCATCCTCGTCACTTGTCCCTATGCACCTGACGCTGTCAAGCCATGGTTCACTGTGGGGACTACACGCATGAGCACATGTGCCTTGACCCACACTGTTCCCTTTCCTAAGACGACATTATCCCCCATCTCTACTGTTGAAACCCCCCCAATTTCCAAGGCTTCTATGCCCACTCTCTCTGCCAAGCTTTCTGGGCTTGTTGAAGCAAATCTCCCCTCCCCCTGGTTGAGGTTACAGTTGCCTATAAGGTGTTGGAACCTCCATGTGCTGTGAGCTCCTTGAAGGCAGGACCACGTCTCAGGAGCTTCCCCTCACCAACAGCTCTGGGCCTCGGACCTGTATGTCACCAATTAAATGTTCATGGAATAGTCTTTTTCAGGCACTGAACTTATGGAAATTGGCATAATCCAGTAGGATTGCATTGAATTATTCTTCTTCATTCTGTTAATACATTAGCCATTCTGTTCTGGATCCCAAGCCTTTCTAGGCCAAGAGGGATTCATTCTCAGGGGGTGGGGAGGTGTATGCAAAGAACCTTAGCTTGAAACAGAGCCTTTTGGTTTGCTGGCAGTGAGGGGTTCCGTGCTGTGCTTACAGAGATTCCGGAGGCTGAGGCTGACGGGAAATTGAGCATTACAGTGTGCTTCAAGGAAACATGAATAAGGCTTTCACTTAAAAAGAAAAAAAAAGGACTAAATAAACATGTTTAGGTTTTCCCCTCACACTTTGCCAACACACATAGCAACCTATGAGTTGGGTGCAACCCTTCCCTCAGCATGACTCCAGAAAATGAACCTCCAGCATACAACTGACAATGAAACGGTTTTGAAAAGGCTATAGAGTGGCTTGCCTTGGCGAGATCTTGGGATAAGATGAACCAAGAGAGCCTTGTCCAGCTGCTAAACTGTGGTGACAAAGAACCACAAACTAGGGTCTTACAACACAGAAATTTAGTGTCTTACAGTTCTGAAGGCTAGCGGTCTGAAATCGGCAAGGCTGTGTTTCCTCCGAAAACTATAGGGGCATCCTTCCTCGCCTCTTTGTACTTCAGGGGTGGCTGTCAATCTTTGGTATTTTTCACCTTGCTACTCCAGTCTCTGCCTCACCACGTGGCACTCTCCCTGTGCATTCTCACAGGGCGTCCTCCTGTTCTTATAAGGACACTGGCCATATCGGATTAGAGCCACCCTAATGACCTCATGTTAGCTCGATCACATCTGCAAAGACCCCGTTTCCAGATAAGGTCCCATTCACAGATACCAATGGGGAGGACCTCAATATATTTGCAGAGGACACAATTCAACTCAGAACAGACACACCTGGGGGTAGGGAATGTGCTCAGTGATTCACAGGCATAAACTCATTAAAACTTAAAAGCCCTTTTGAGGTAGATGAAGGGATTGAGGTGAAATAATGTGTCCAATTCCAAATTTCTAATAAGTGGAGGGGACAGAACTACTCTCCTTTCCTCCTTCCTCCTCCTCTTCCATCTCCTTCTTGAGTCATTCTAATTACTCAGCTAACTTCTAGGAATGGCTTAGATATGTTCCTTTACTTTCACGGGCCTACAAATCAGCTGGTGATCTTTAGATGCTGACCGATCTGGCCGGTCTGGGGTAGGAGTGGAGGTTCTGCCTCTCCAACCATCCCCCTGGGCCGGCTGCTACCTCTGATCTACAGACTACAGTTTGATTAGCAAGAGCATGTGGTCCCCAGGTACTAGCCAGAGCAGAATGACTTGGGGGTATTTTTAAAAACGACTAATTCTCAGAACTTAGAACCTATTGACATAGAGTCTCTATGTCAATCTGTATTATATTTTATTTTTTATTTTTTTTTAAAGATTTTATTTATTTATTTGACAGAGAGAAATCACAAGTAGATGGAGAGGCAGGCAGAGAGAGAGAGAGGGAAGCAGGCTCCCTGCTGAGCAGAGAACCCGATGCGGGACTCGATCCCAGGACCCTGAGATCATGACCTGAGCCGAAGGCAGCGGCTTAACCCACTGAGCCACCCAGGCGCCCCTGTATTATATTTTAAAAGATTTTATTTTTAAGTAATCTCTACATCCAACATGGGGCTGGACCAAGAGTCACACGCTCTACTAACTGAGCCAGCCAGGCGCCCCCAGGAATCTGTATTTTTTCTTTAAAGGTGTATTTATTTATTTGAGGAGAGGGCAGTACAAGTCGGGGAAGGGGCAGAGGGAGAGGGAGAGAGGGAATCCCAAGCAGACTCTGCCCTGAGCGTGGAGCTGACACAGGGCTTGATCCCACAACCCTGAGACCACCACCTGAGCTGAAACCGAGAGTCAGACCCCTAACCAACGGAGCCACCCAGGTGCCCCTGGAAAGGTGATTCTGAAGGACATCCTAGTCTGAAAACTGTTGTGCCAGACAAATTAAATGTCATGGGAACTGGCCTGTTACAAAGTATTTCCTGCTCATGTTAGAGGTGAATGATGGCAGGTAAGATTCAAAACTGGCTGGGTAACTTTATCCAAAAAATATGTCAACCCAAAGGCAATCCCTTAGGTGAATGGTCTGACCTTGCCCGGGGGAGATGTATATAAACGACTTAGATAAAACCAGACAAAGTATGCTCACCAAGTTTTAGGTGATAAAAATTTGGAAGAACTAATGTGACTGCCCAAAGAAAACCACGATTTACTAGGCTAAGACACTGGGCTGTAAGAGGTAAGATCTGAAGTAGTCATCAAACGGAAAGTCCTCCATTCAGGTTTATAAAACCAACTGTAGAAGTGAAGGACGAAGAAAGTCTGGCCTCATGATTTTGTACGCCTGGGTGGCTCAGTGGGTTAAAGCCTCTGCCTTCGGCTCGGGTCATGATCCCAGGGTCCTGGGATTGAGCCCCGCATCGGGCTCTCTGCTCAGCAGGGGGTCTGCTTCTCCCCCTCCCCTCTCTCTGCCTGCCTGTCTGTCTACTTGTGATCTCTGTCTGTCAAATAAATAAAAAATATATATATATATTTAAAAAAAAAAGAGAGAGAACGGACTTGGTCACTGATTTAGTATCAACCAACCAATGGTATAATGAAACTGACAAAACATCTCGAACCTTCTCAACCTCTATTTGTATGAATGTAGAAAGGCGCCAGACTAAAGGCAGGGAGGGTACCAGGCTTCCCTGCCTGGTCAGAGAGCGGCACGCTGGGGGGTCGTGCAACAAGAGTGGAATTCGACTGTGCCCTGAGGAGAAAGACCAGCTTGGCCAGGAGTCTGTGAGTCATGGGCCCTTGAGCATTGATGAAAACGTATGGATACGACCTTGGAATACAGAAGATAAACGGATACATGACCTCTAACTAAAAATACTTGGAAGCTTGTCTGAAAAAGAATAGCCTTGTTCTAAGTAGCTTCAAGGACACAGAAGCAGGACTCACAGATAGGATGGAAATGGCAGGGGCCATGGTTTTGGGTCAGCATCAGAAGAACATTCTCGGGGGGGTCTGGGGATTTTTCCCTCTTTCTCAAAAAAAGAAATAATTATGTCCAGGTTTAAAATCCCTTTAAGGTGGTTTGATTTTGCTGAAAATAGTACCTTGGCTTAAGAAGAATATTCATCGTTTCATTCACTATGTATTGACTAGGTACCTAACATTGGCAATAATCAATAATGATAATAGCTAACACTTAAACAGTGTTGTGTGTCAGTCTTTGGTCTTGGCACAAATTAGCCCCTTGAACTGTACCCACGACCTGACGAACTATTTTACCAATGAGGAAACTGAGTCACAAAGACATTAGAGAGCTGCTCTGCAGCCACACCGCTAGAAATGGCAGACAGGATTTGCACCCGGACAGCCTGGCACCAGGATTGCTCCTGTGACCCACTCCACCAAACTACCCCCTTTATGCTACATCATGAGAATTATGAGATGCGGTCTGAGGGCTGACTCTCCATTAGGAACCGTTCCTGAAATGACAGTACTTTCAGAGGCCAAATGGTTTTCATTTCTTTTAAAAGCAGAAGAGAAAAATAAACTTAGAATCAAAGAAAATTTTTCTTTCCTTTTTTTTTTTTCCATCTGGCACACACCCCCCAAAAAAAGAAAGGAAGGAAAACTACAGGGCCCATGAAAAGCCTTTATGATGGTAGGAGGCCCACGAGCCCAAAATGCACAAGGCCTTATGAGTTCTACCTGCAGGAATTTGCAAAACACAAAACACAAAATTTGTGCTTTAAAAAAAAAAAAGAAGTATAATTTGGGCCCTTTAAAAAAAAAAAAAATATATATATATATATATATATATAATTTTGAGTAGCCTGCTACTAGAAATCAGCTGCTGGCTGGGTACAAAGATGGGTTGCTTTGGACTTCTCCCTGCCGGCCTGGTACAGTAGCCAAAGTGGCTAACTTTGTGCTTCTTTTCTTAGGCTCTTCTGCAGCAAACAACCACACCATGCTTTGGAAAAGGTGGTTCTTTACCTCGGCCTTGTGATTAAACTGGGTGAGGGAATTCCAGGTGCAGGCAAGAATAGGACCAAAGGCAGCAAGGTGGCGAGTGGGGGGAAGGAGTCCAACGTGGATGTGCGGAGATGAGCTTGACCGGCCAGAAATGGTTTCCTCCACCTTCTTGCTAGAAGAATTGCAGCTCTGGAGAGGAGTTGGAGGGCGGCAACTTGAATTAGGGCAAAAGAGTGCAAAATCCATTTCCTACTGGAGGAGACAAGCTTGTCTGGAAAGGAAAAGGGTTTCCATAGAGACTGATGCACAGGCCTTGGGGGTTGGAAGGCATCCAGGTGGCTTGTTGGGGAAAATAACATTTACCCTGGGCTGGAAAGGAAGCAGGACAGCGCTGCTGTTTTGCAATGCAGAGGTAAAACACCTCCTGG
This sequence comes from Mustela nivalis, assembly GCF_964662115.1. Lineage (NCBI taxonomy): Eukaryota > Metazoa > Chordata > Mammalia > Carnivora > Mustelidae > Mustela > Mustela nivalis. The sequence continues at coordinate 113,864,045 of NC_139021.1, forward strand.
AAATGGAAATAAGACAAGCCAGGAAGGATATCTTCTAGGAGAATGTGATCTGTGGAGGGTAGAAAAGATTCTAGGAACAGGGTTTGGAAATGTGAAAGGCCCCTCAAAGTGTGAAAGCTGTCTAGAGGTTAACAACCCAAAGGATTGGAGACGATAAGGATTTTGTAGCTCGGACTTTAAAAATTTCATTCTATTTCTGCTGTACTCAGCTTTCCAATTTAATTAGATATATTCATAGAACTCAACACGGAAGGCAAGCATTTGTGAAAGAAACATCTTCTTGGTGGAGAAGGGCCCCTGGCCGAAGGGGCCTCTACCCCAGCCCTGCCCCCGAGGGCCCCCACATTTGAAGTGCCTTCCTTGGAATTCTGTAAGTCCCTTTTCGGTCTGGGACCTCGACTGCCATCCACTTGACCTCGTATCTGTTTTCTCCCTCGTATCTGTTTTCTCCCATGTGCTGTGAAGTCTTCTCTGGTCTTCTGCCCCATGCCTGTGGGGTCAACCAGATGCCCCTAGGAGCCCTGGAGGAACCAAGGGGTTCCTCCCAGGGGCTTATGGCCCACCTCTAGCTCCAGAAGAGTGGTCTGAATTGTTCCTACCCGGGTTCTTTCACAGAATTGTGCTAAATAGCACTGGGGCACTTAAAAAAAATAATTTTTTTTTTTTAACGGCTTGATTGAGATAAAATTCACATACCATACAATTTAACCACTTAAAGTATACAACAAAGTGTTCCCACTTAGAGATCAGGAATATCAAAAAATAATATGCAAATAGAGGCAAACTGCTTGCCCCTTGGGCAGGAGCAGGAAGTCAACGGAACCACTAAAAGGACAGAATTTACATATCTACAGACAAGAATGACACTGCGTTGTGATCAGTTATCTACCAATTACCGAGCTCTTCAAATTGATCCCAGGGTTTCATAATTAGATGAACCCTTAGTATACTTTGATTCTTGGTCAGCCTTATCCTTGTAATACTCAGGATGATGGCCATTACTGCGTGTCTGTGGCATGCAGCACCATACCGAATGCTTTAGAACCATATCTCCTTGCATTCTTACAGTAACTCCTTCGGTAGTTGACTTTCATTTTACGAATGGTAACACAGAGTCAAAGGGAGGACACAACACCAGATCCAGAGGGACACGCGATTCAAAGTTCCGATTCCATGGTCCTTTCTCTGGGTTGTTTGCACTTGGGGGATCCTACCCAAAACAGCACCGCCTACTCCCAGCTGGTGAAGATTTCTATCCGTGCTTTAGCATTTTTAGCTCTTTTGTGGAGGTCTTTGATCCACTTTGAGTTCATTTTTGCACGTGCCATGTGGTAGGAGTTTGATTTCAGTTTTTGAATCAGAACAGCCTGTTGTCCCAGCACATTTGCTAAAATTGTAATTCTTGGCTCTGTTGAATTGTTATGGTGCCTTTGTCAAAAATCAATAGGCCATAAATGTATGGGTTTATTTTTAGACTCTCGATTCTATTCCATTGATCTGTATGCCCCAGTACTTGGTTTTGAATGTATGTCACAGCTGCAAAGATAACTTACCGAGATTCTTAGGTCAAATGGCAAAAAACAAAACAAAATGAAACAAAAAACCCACATCATTGGCTCCATTTACTAAGCATTTCCCATCACATTCATCAATAATGCAAATGTTTGGGTTAAAGACCTAGCTGGTGAGTTTCCACCTTTTCTGATGTCTGTGAAGTGATCTTGCAAACCAAAAGTACGATGCTGCATTTTTTTTTAAGATTTTATTTATTTATTTGACACACAGAGAGAGAGATATCACAAGTAGGCAGAGAGGGAGGCAGAGAGAGAGGGGGAAGCAGGCTCCCTGCTGAGTAGAGAGCCCAGATGTGGGGTTCCATCCCAGGACCTGAGCTGAAGGCAGAGGCTTAACCCACTGAGCCACCCAGGCGCCCCCTTTTTTTTCCTTTTTAACACACAGATACAAAACTAAAATTCCCCATTTAGATCTATATCAATCCATAAGCTATTTACTAAAGTTATTTTAAAATTCCTAATATATGAGAGGGGAACAGTCTTTATTTTTTGTTTTGAGGTAAAGCTTCCAATTGTCTTCTCTTATAGGGTCAGGACACAAGACCCCCCAGCACTGATTTGTGACAGTGCACACAGGGTATAGCCAAACAAAGAAGCTCATCTGAGCCTCAATAATCAGGATTTTCGTTAGGGCTTCGTTACATACAAATGACTGGTTGATAGATTAATTGCCCACATGGTTGAATCCAATATTCTATACTGTGTGACCCAAAGTCCCCCACTCTGTATCACATGATCGGTCATTCTGGCATGACTGACCCCTAACCGAAGATCAGTGGGTGTGGCCAGTCACATCTAGCCTAAACAGGGATACCCCCACGACGTACGACATACGTTAGCCCCCAGAAGTCAAGGGGAAAAGCCTGACCACTCTTTGGCAAAGTCAAATTCCTTACTGCACAGCGCTCCTGTGTTCAAGAAAACAGTATCTCCTCTGGTTGCTGAATCGAGTGTTCTACATTTGACTAGTGGTGAGAGCTTGCTGACAATACCTCTTATAGCCTTAGAAAGGTTCATCTGGGGGCACCTGGGTGGCTCAGTGGGTTAAGCCGCTGCCTTCGGCTCAGGTCATGATCTCAGGGTCCTGGGATCGAGTCCCGCATCGGGTTCTCTGCTCGGCAGGGAGCCTGCTTCCCTCTCTCTCTCTCTCTCTCTGCCTGCCTCTCCATCTACTTGTGATCTCTCTCTGACAAATAAATAAATAAAATCTTTAAAAAAAAAAAAAAGAAAGAAAGGTTCATCTGATCTAGCAATTATTGAGAAAATAATGTATTAAGATTTCCCACAATAATGGTAGATAACAGCTATTCCTCCTTTTCATTTTGCTTCTACCCAATATACTTTGAAGGTTTACTTATGTTATTAGGTACCATACATTTAGAATTATACTCTTCTGGTGAATACACCTTTTATCGTTCAGTGATAACTTACTGGCAAGGTTTTAAAATTCTAGTCTGTTTTGACTCTGATTTACACAGCTGCACCAGCTATCTCTTGCTTAGTATTTACCTGGTTGGTTTGTTTTTAAGTTATTATTTAAATCCCAGTTAGTTAACATACAGTGTGATGTTAGAGTCCGGTGTGACTCAGCATGTCTGTACATCACCCAGGGCTCATCACAACAGGTGCACCCCTGAACCCCTGTGTAATCCATTCCCACCTCCTTTCTTTACCTGCTTATATATCCTCCAGAATTTTATTTTCTACCTTTCTCTATTCTTCTATTTCTGTTACGTCTTTTGACAACAGCACATATCTGGATTTAATTCTTTATACAGCCTAAGAGTCCATGGCATTTAACTGAAAAGTTCATGTCATTGACCTTTCTTATTTTGATTACTGATTTATTTGGATTTATTTTTGCCCTCTTCTCATTTGCATAGTAGATGGTTATCTATTTGCATTGCTTTTTTCATATGTTCCTTTTCCTTTCTTGTCTTCTTTTGGATTGATTAAAGTGTTTTTTTTTTTTTTTTTCATTCCATTTTCCTGCCCCTTAACAGTTTGGAGCATATATATTCAATTTCTATTATTTGGGTGGTTATTCTTAGAATTTCAATATATGTATTTAGAGTAAATTTAATCGGTATAGTTCTCTTTAAAAAGTACCTTAGGGAAAACAGAATGGAAAGTCAATAGAGAGGGAGAAAAACCATGAGAGACTCTAAACTCTAGGAAACAAACTGTGGGTTGCTGGAGGGGAGGTGAATAGGGGGATGGGATAATTGGGTGATAGGCATTAAGGACGGCATGTGATGTGATGAGAACTGGGTGTTACATGAAATTGATAAATTATTGAGCACTACGTCTGAAACTAATGATGTACTATATGTTGGCTACCTGAATTTAAAAAAAAAAAAAAAAGTACCTTAGGATGCCTGACTCAAAACAGCCACCTCGGGGCATCCAGGTGGCTCAGTCATTAAGCATCTGCCTTTGGCTCCGGTCATGGTCTCAGGGTCCGGAGAAGAGCCTTGGCGTAGGTCTCCCTGCTCAGTGCGGTGCCTACTTCTCCCTCTCCCCTTGCTTCAGCTCTCTCTCTCTCAAATAAATAAATAAAATCTTAAAAAAACAAAACAAAACAAACCAGCCACATCCTGCTAGCTGAAGTCTTCTTGGGGTTGCTTTTATGATTTGTAGTTTCTGCTGCCTCTCATTCATGGTGACTTACTTTCTTGAATATTCTTTGTGGGTTTTTGTTTGTTTGCTTGCTTATTTTTCTGAGCCCAGATTTGTTGTGCGGCTCTGTGAGAACTGCCTGAGGCTTGAACTTGAGGGCGCTGTCTCTAGGAAATCCTTTGCACTTGCTTCTTCTGGAAGCATTCCATCCGAAGTTACTTAAAATCGTTGTGTCTGGGGCGCCTGGGTGGCTCAGTGGGTTAAGCCCCTGCCTTCGACTCAGGTCATGATCTCAGGGTCCTGGGATCGAGTCCCGCATCGGGTTCTCTGCTCGGCAGGGAGCCTGCTTCCCTCTCTCTCTCTCTCTCTCTGCCTGCCTCTCCATCTACTTGTGATCTCTCTCTGACAAATAAATAAATAAAATCTTTAAAAAAAAAAATCGTTGTGTCTGCTCAGCCTACCCATGGTGATGTTCTTGCCTAGAAGTACATGAGGCCCTCAGGAGGGCCATATTTATGCAAGGCAAGCCCTACAGGTGTTTTCCCCCAACACCACTGGGGCCAGTGTTGTGGCCAGGCTGGCCCTGTGGTCCTTTATCACAGCCGGCTCTGAAGGTGCACCCATGAGTTGTGTCTTTCCACATCCTCAGCTGGTTTCAGTCATAAAGCAAAGTGAAATGAAGATTATCAAGCAGGTTCAGGATTTTGAACTCAAGGGCATTCAGCAGGTGATTACACCTGGCTTCTTACGCGGAGGGGTCAGACAGAGGGGTCATGGCTGAAGAGTCAGACAGTTTGCTGCCGAAGTCTTCCCCTTCTTAAGGGGATTTCACTGGTTTGGGGTCCCTGCAGACCTCCTCTGCTTCTGCTCGTGATTAGTTCGGGGTATCAGCTGACGCCAGTCCCGTGATGTCGACTAGCTGTGGTACCTTAACTGCTCACATCCCTGCTTGACCCTGGCCCCTGCTTGATGTGAGCGACTCATTTTGCTCTCTACGTTCTTACAGTGATTGGAAGACACACCTCAGCAAAACCATCACGGAATCTTGAAGAACAAGGCTTATTACAAAGCTTGAGGGGAACCTGGCACGCACACTCAGAGGCTACGCAGCAAGGTCACAGGTACAGGAAGAGGAAGGGAGCATTTACCTGGCACTCTTTTTTTTTTTAAGATTTTATTAATTTGGCACAATTATTTTATTTATTTGGCACAGTAAGAGAGAGCACAAGTGAGCACCAGCGGAGGGGAGACACAGAAGGAGAAGCAGACTTCCTGCCACGCAGGGGGCCCAACGTGGAGCCCGATCCCAGGACCCTGAGATCATGACCTGAGCCAAAGGCAGCGGCTTAACCCACTGAGCCACCCAGGCGCCCCAAGGCCTCATTTTATTAGGATTTGAGCATGGGTGCCTGAAACTTCACAAGTTTACCCTCTATTGACTAATTTAAAGCATTAGAGCAGCAATGAGGGTCCAGGAAGGGAGAGGATGAGTCACCAAGTGGTCACCTATGTGGGTACCCAGGGGCTTTCTCAAAGGGGAACTTCATAGATTGGACAACACGGCTGCTTATCTCGCTGTTTCAGTAGAAGCTGGGTCTCCTGCTTGCAATGGATTCCTTTGAAATGGAGCCTTTCCAATCAAGAACTTAAAGTCAGGTGCTTACAATACAGAAGTTCTCGGGAGTTTTTCTCTCCACAGTGGGGCACGTGCATCCGTTTCTCTTTAGAAAACACTGCATGCAATTGAAATCCTGTCTTTGTGTCACTGTCTTTGTGCAAATTTAAGAATCAAATACATTAGTCAAAATGACACGTTCAAACTGAAAATGTAGTCAGACACTATTTAATCAGTACCTTCTAAATTCCTAAACAAGGGGCACCTGGGTGGCTCAGTCAGTTAAGCATCTGCCTTCAGCTCAGGTCATGACCTCAGGGTCCCGGAATGGAGCCCCCAAGTGTGGGGCTCCCTGCTCAGCAGGGAGTCTGCTTCTCCCTCTGCCTCTGCCCCTCCCCCTGCTCCTGTGCTCCCTCTCTCTCCCTCTCAAATAAAGTCTTTTGTTTTTTTTTAGACATGGATTGCACAAATTGTGATTGAACCTCAAGAATTTGCACAATTCACTGGCTGCCTCTTCTAAAATATTTCTGTAAACTGTGTCACACATTTAAAGAAAATCTCTCTATGTTATCTTTGAGCCTAAATTCTTTCTTTAAATTCTTTCTAAAATTTCTTTCTCTCTTCCTTCCTTTCTTTTTTTAAGATTTTAAGATTTTTTTAAGATTTTAAGATTTTATTTTTAAGTAATCTCTATACCTAACCTGGGGCTTGAACTCACAGCCCCGAAATCAAGAGTCTCATGTTCCACTGACTGAGCCAGCCAGGTGCCCCGAGCTTAAAGTCTTACAGAAACACCAACGATTGGGTCAATGCAAAATTTGTACCGACTGTGTCATTTTTATTCTCCTGCCAGTCTTCTGTGTTTCAAAGCTCCAGTCCCTTCCGTACAGTAGTTATTACTCATTTAGGCTGTGCTAGGGATACAAAGATGAGTAAGGTAGGAACTCAGGGGCTAGTAAGGAGTGAATAAACAAGAAGAACAGAATGTGGTAAGTGCTCTAACCCAGCAACAAAGTTCTATGGAACAGAACGGGAGGAGGGAATCCCTCAAACTGAGGGTCAGGGAGTGGGCGCAGGAGAAAGCAAGCTGAGAAGAGTTTGAGGGGGACTGGCTTTCCTGACCAAGATCCACTTTCCTTATTGATCAGGCCTACAAAAGAGAGTGCAGCCCTCCAACTGAGAGTAGTTAAGAATTCAAGAGACCTTTTACCCACTGGGGAAAGTGGGACCTGCGCCAGGGAAACTTTGGCTGGAGTCAGTGGCTAAACGGAGGTTTTCAGAAATGAGAAAATTGCAAGACTTAATCCCAAGCTTTACTCCTGTTGTTGCACAGAACCTGTGCATGGGGGCTTTGGCTCACACAGTTTGGGTCCACCTGAATACTGTGTTCAGCCACGCCGGCAATCATCAATCCATACATCATGTCCACAGAAAGGAGCCACAGTACGAATTCTGGACACTTAATAAATCAAACGCATCGTACATCTTCAACTTCTTAAAAATTGAAACCAACAATGACAACAACAACTCTGAGCACAGGCTCAGAAGAGCTTCTCTGGTCAGCAAAGCCCCCTGGGGATTGTCCCACATCGATGCCTGGAGGGTAACACCTGCCGGCCCCCGGGGAGAGGACAAGGAAAGCTTTGCATTTGCCATGCCACCACTCAGCCCTATGTGTCTGTTCCTTTGGCTGATTTTAAACTGTCTCCTTTCCTTGTAGAGAAAACATAACCACTGAGCTTTCAGTAAGTTCTTTGAGTCCTTCTGGCAAATCATTAACCTGAGCCGGGTTTGGGGAACCCCCTGAAGTAAAAAATGAATAGCATCCAACTTAAGAGTTTCGAGAAAAAAATATTAGAATTACCCCTAAAAATGTAGAAAGAAAGGACAGCAAATGAAGTAATTAATGACATTAAAAAAATATCAACAGATTATATTATTAAGTCTTAATTAACATACTCTCCCAATACAGACATGTAGCTTAAAAATACTTGCTGCAAAGAAACCATACATAGGTTGAAGAGGATACTAGTAATGTAATCACAAGTGAATAACAATAGAATTAATGAGACTTTTCTGATACTTCCTAGTACAGCTTTTAAGAAAGAAATTACATGCTCTGGCAGCACATATACTAAAATTGGAATGACACGAAGAAAGAAATTATATTCTCCTTAAGGTAACAAACATCAGCTATGGTAAGATCCATTTAAAAATAAATCCTTCAAAATGTTTTTGTTATCCTGCAGTTTTTGTTGCTAAAATTACAAAAGTGTAACAAGAACTTACTAAAAACTCTCATAGTTGCATTTTTGAACACACAGAAAAAGAATTTGTTAACCCATTTAAAAAATTCTCCAAATTAAGAGTTTTAATTAATTTTGTATCTAGATGTTAAAACGGAAAAAAATGCAACACCTTACTATCAGTTTGCAAGATCACTTCACAGACATCAGAAAAGATGGAAACTCACTAGCTAGATCTTTAGCCAAACATTTGGTTAATTGGTGGATATGATAGGAAATGTTTAGTAAAAGGAGCCAATGATGCATTTGTTTTCCATTTGATCTAAAATCTTTGTGAGTTAACTTTTCAGCTGTGACATACATTAAAAACCAAGTACTGGGGGATGCCTGAATGGCTTAGTCAGTTAAGCCTCAGACTCCTCATTTCAGCTTAGGTCATGATCTTGGGGTCATAAGATCAAGCCCTGTGCTGGGCTCCGTGCTGGCCATGGAGCCTGCTTGAGATTATCTATCTCTCTGCTCCCCACCCTACCCCCCACCCCTGTTGCACACATGAACTTTTTCTCTCTCTCTCTCTCTCTGTCTCTGAAAACAAAAACAAAAAAAGCAAGTACTAGAATGTACAGATCAGTGGAAAAGAATTGAGAAAGTACCATCATTATTCAACAGGGACGAGAATAGTATTTCCCGTGAATATGCTGGAATAACTGACTATTCACATTCAAAGAATGAAGCTGGACTCCTACCGCAGGCTGTGCACAAAAATTCACGCAAAACGGATAAAAGACTTAAACATGAGAACTAAAACTATAAAACTTTTTGAAGAAAACACAGATATAAAGGTTCACAACCTTGGATTAGGCAACGTTTTATTAGATATGATACCAAAAGTACAAGCAACCTCCAAAAAACAATAGATAAAATGACTTCCTCAAAATAATCTTTTGTGCTTCAAAGACCACTATCAGACGTGAAAAGCATAACCCACAGGATGAAAAAAAATTTTTTTGTAAATCATATATCTGATAAGGGTCTAGTGTTCAGAATATACAAAGAATACTTATTACTCAACAATAAAAAGATAAATAACTCATTGTGAACATGGACAAATGATTTGAAGAGAAATTTCTCCAAAGAAGACCAACAGGACCATGAAGAGATAACTCAACAACTTTAGTGATTAGGGAAACGGAAGTCAGAACTACAGTAGGATACTGTTCACAGGCATGAAGATGGCTTTCATAAAAGATGGGCAGTAACCAGGGCTGCTGGGGCTATGGAGACATTGGAACCCCTGTAATGCTGCTGGCAGGATCATAAAGTGCTGCAGCCACTTCAGCAAATAGCCTTTGCATGATTAAACACAAAGTTAGTGTACAATTCCAAGCTTAGGCACATACTAACCAGGAGGAATGAAAACAAATGTCCACACAAAAGCTCGTACACAAATGTTCATAGCAATGTTATTCCTAACAGCCAAGAAGGGGGAAAAACTCAAACAGCCAGAAACTGAAAAAAGAGATAAAGAAAAGGTGGGATATCCATACAATGGAATATTATTTGGCCATGAAAAGGAACATAGTACTGACATGTGATACAACGTGGATGGACCTTGAAAACGTCACGGCAAGGGAAAGAAGACAGGCACAAAAAGCCACATATTGCCTGATTCCATTTGCATGAAATGTCCAGAATCAGCAAATCCACCGAGATGGAAGACAGATTGGTAGTTGCACCAGCTGGGGAAGGAGGGTGTAGGGCAGTGACTGCTAATAAGTATGAGGTTTTTCAGAGGTGATGAAAATATCCTCAAATTACATAGTGGTGATGGTTACATCAATTTGTGAATGTCCTGAAAACAGCTAAATTGTACACTTTAAATGGGGCAAATTTTACAGTATGTGAATTATATCTTAATGGAAAGAAAGATTAAAAGGAGACAAATATGGGGTGCTTGGCTGGCTCAGTCAGTAGAGCATAAGACTCCTGATCTTGGGGCCATGAGTTCCAGCTCCATGTTGTGTATAAAGATTATTTCATTAAATAAAACTTAAAAAAAAAAGTATTGTAATAAACTGAACTAGCCCCAAATTCTGTACTGCAGTATCATAGTTCCAAATCCTGTTTTCTTAAAGAGAAAGAAGTATATTTAAATAATCATATTGTTCTCTCTAGCAAAAGCAGTAGTTTTTGTACTGTTATGAAATAAAACCCAGTTTAAAAGTAATTTTAAAATAGTTTAACCTGGGAGTGCCTTTCTATCTGCTAGATGGGGTGCTGCATGATTCATGAGTCATTGAATAAAGCCAATTAGACCTTCAAAGTTACTTGGTTGAATTTTGTTTTTTAACAGATTTGGTGGCAGTGGTGGGATCCAAAGTGAAATTCTGATGGTATCTGGGGACAATGAGAAACACAGGCCCAGGACCTGTGAACCCCTCTTTGAGTTCTCTGTCTTTCTCAATGTTTCTGGGCATCATGGGTAAGTTCCTCTCGGTTCTGAGCTCTGTTCTCTTTGCCCTGAGCTCCTGGTTGACTTTTCCACAAAGTCATTGACAATTTCATGGGAAATTGACTTTCCCATGAGGGGCAGGGCAGGCTGATGTAATCCACCTATAATCTGGAGCCCAGCTGAGTCAGCGGAGGACTTAGTCCAGAGCCACGCCCTCAGCCTTTCGGACCACAATTCCCAGGGTTCTGAGCAGACCTTCAAGCTGCCTGCAGATCTGCGTGGGCATTGTCGGTGGCCGTGTGCTGTTCCTGATGCGTCAGTATGGAGCCCTCAGTCTGCCCTTCCAACTGTTGATGTCGGCCGGTTCAACCCAAGGGGAACTTTGCGTCTTGGCTTTTAGCAAAAAACCGGGACCGAGGAAAGATAAACCAGAACAAAACTGCCTGTGTGGTCTACAGACTCCTAAAATTTTACTGGCCTCCTAAAATTTTACTGGCCATCACTTACCCAGTCTTGAGCCACAGATTCAAATGGGAATGGCCAAGAGGCACTCCTGATTCAGGGTTCCCTTCCTTTGGCAGGGGCCCTACTGCCCTGTTTAGGACTAAGTGTGAAATAATCAGGAACCTCTCCTAAGAATACCACAGAATCTGTTGTTAAAGCAACAGTTTCTCAACAAAAGTCCTAGACTCTCTGGCCAAAGTTGATCTCGATAATAGGGTAGCTGGTGTTTATCTTTCAGCTGAGCTAGGAGGCTCAGTGCTGTGGCCAACACCACTGCTGTAGCTGGAGAAAATTTTCTGGGGAGGCTGAAATTCAACGACCAGAAATCCCTGAGCAAGCTACTTGGCTTTAAAAGGGTGACTCCTGGGGTGCCAGGGTGGCTCAGTGGGTTAAGCCTCGCCTTCGGCTCAGGTCATGATCTGAGGGTCCTGGGATCGAGCCCCACATCTGGCTCTCTGCTCAGCAGGGGGCCTGCTTCCCCAACCCCCTCTGCCTGCCTCTCTGCCTACCTGCGATCTCTCTGTCAAATAAATAAATAAATCTTTAAAAAAAAAAAAAGTGATTCCTTCAATAGGATCTTCAACTTACTTGGTTTAGGTCAAGGGGGGACGGTGGCCCCAAAGGCCACTCTGGACATGAGGAATTATCCTGTTTAAGACAGTTATAAGTTATCTCCCTGATGTGTTTCTGTCAAAAACTTTAAAGGCATGTTTATAGCCACTAACCACCAAGCAAATGATCTCCCGAAGACCGGAATGTCGGAAGAGGAATGAAGAGAGAGACTGCTTTCAGAACTGAATCCAAAGTCATGGCTGTGACTTGGAATCAAGCACAAAATGTCACGACCCATGAATACCACACGAAGGTTCAACAGAGGCCGAGAGAACCACAGAGCAGTAGTGGAGGGCGGTGCTAAGGGCACATTGGCCCAAGATGAGGTCACTCGTGCCGAGCCCCACATCGGCAAACTAAAACTATCTAACCCCAATTTCAGCCAGGTCCCGGAAATGGGACTTGTCACCAGGGACTCTGGAACCGTCTGATCTGTATTAGTGAGGGAGTCTGTGTGGTGGACCCTACCCTTCATCCAAAGGAAGACCCTGCCTGGAAGAATCCTCTCTTCGTTTTTTGTTTTTGTTTTTGTTTAAGATTTTATTTATTTAGTTGAGAGCCAGAGAGTACAGGCGGACGGAATGGCAACGGGAAAGGAAGAAGCAGGCTCCCCACTGAGTAGGGAACCAATGCGGGGCTCGATCCCAGGCCCCTGGGACCATGACCTGGGCTGTAGGCAGACGTTCAACCATCTGAGCCATCCAAGCACCGACCCCTCCTTGTTAAGAAACTTCCTTTTCCTGTCCCCATCTGCCTACAAAAGTGCATTTTGTACAGCTCCCTGGAGCTCTTTCTACTCACGAGACGGGATGCTGCCTGATTCATGAATTTTGCATAAAGCTGATTAGGTCTTCAAATGAAAAAAAAAAAAAAGTTTGATCTTTATTTATTTTATCCTTTAAAATTTAATTTTGGCCTGTTTAACATTGTGCAGAGAATGTCAGTACTACAGTAAAGGGCTAGAATTCCTACATAAATATACATATACTGGAGATCAGTGCCCAAGGGTTTGTAATGAAGAGAGACAAAGTCAACAAAGGTTAGAGATCAGTGCCTTGATGTGGTTAGGAGGACAGTCAAGAAAAAAAAACCTTAGGGAAACGGATGGGAGAAAATCAGCAAGAGGTACCGACATACCAGATCTTACCTTATTTTAATTTCCCCCGGTAAGTCTGTATGTCTGATTAAAATAAAAACAAATCTGAGGGTCTCTGCTGGAAAGTTCTCTGAAGGTATCTTAATACTTCAGTTCAGTTCTTAATGCGGTGGCAATTTGGCATGAAGCAAGTTTCCATTCTGTGTCGCCCCACAGAAGAGGGTCACACCTTACACACTATGCACTAAAAATACCACCTTCGAGAATAATGCTGTTACAGTGCTTCCTTCAGCTGCGTCCCCTTCTAGCCAGGCACTGGCGCGCTGCACCAATTCGGAGGGAACCGCAGACGTTGTCTGGTCCAGCATCCAATTTCTTTTTCCAGATCACCCTGGAAAAAGACAGTGGTGTCCCTGTACTCTGTGAGCTGTCTCTCCAAGTGTTTGCCTGACCTCATTATCCAGAACACTCTATAAATGTAGCTTTCCACCCAGCACCGAGTCTGTGAAAGGGCGGGAGGCTCCCTTGCAAGTAACAAAGCCAAACAGAAGGATCTGTCTGGCCAGACTTGGAAAATACAGCTGCCAGGTTGCTACTGGTTTAAAGAGAGTGCCTGAGCGACGTGCTGGCCCCCAGCCTTGGCTCCTGAAACCCCGACGTGAACACTTTTATACAAGAAGCGAAAACTGAGAGGAAAGCCTGCGCCTGGGCAGGCGGGCGGGCCTGCCCATGAGCTGTTCCTCAGGGAGGGATTTGTGCATGAGCTCCAAGCCAGGAGGCACCGATCTGCCCCCCACTGCCAGCTGGTGGGCCTGTCCCTCCAGGTTCCTCCTTCCCACAGGGTACCCCCGTGGGAAGAACACCAGATAATTTGGGCTTAAATTCCTGGTCTTCCACTTACTGGCCTTGGGAATCTCACTCGATTTCTCTATCCGTGGTGTTCTCATCTGTAAAATGGGGACATGACAGCTACGGCATGGAGGCTGTTACAGAGTTGAAATAAGAGAACATATCTAAGGACAGTGCAGTGTTGGGCTCGCGGTAGGTTCTCAACAAATGTTGGATTTCTTTCTGGAAGGGGAGGCAAACCGTGAAAACACCCCATGTCCAAGATACTCAGAAAGCTGGAGGATCACTTCTTAGAAGATTTTAAAATGGACTAACTATGTAGAGCCCGTGTATGACAAGGCGATTTGTTAGATTTGGAAAGAACTAGGTTTTAATGAAGCCATTCATTTCACAGGGTAGAAGCAGAGGCTGAGGGAGCGAGTATATCTGACGTGCTCAGGTTTCAAAATACAGTTTTGAAAAGCTGTGCTCTCACCTGGTGTGTAAGGTTTGTACAGCACAGCGGTTCACTCACACCAATGACAACCACGTTATGTACTCACATTAGATTCACTCACTCACACAGATGGAAACTACAACGGAATTTAACCTGTATCCATCATGTTTACTGCCCAAGCACTTCTCTAACAAAACGTCATTTTGGAACAGCATTAGCGGCTTTAAAGTGGAGGGCTAACCAGATCTAGAAAACCTTTTTGCCGATTCATTTGGCACAAAAGGTTTCACCAAAACACAATGAAAATCTACTTGTAAAACAGGTTTTCCAGCAAACAGAGCTTGTAAGTGACTTTGGTGATGGCACAGAGGAAGGTCTGGGCTTCTTGATAAGTTTACTTTCTCCTGCCCTGACGTCTTGTTAGACAATTCCTCCCAAGGACACACACAAGTAAACAAACAACCTAGGACTGTCATTTAACACCTGCTGATCCATGGTGAGCAGAACATATGACTCTGGAAAGTGCTGCAGGAAGGGGTCCTCAAACAGTATGTGACCTATGAAACTCGAAGCAGACAGAACGGTCTGGTGGCTTTCCCTTTGCTCCGTGGTATTATCGGGTTGTCAAAGTCCCTATTTATCAACGATCATTTCAAACCATCGTATCTCGGAAAGAAGGAACAAATCCACCCCGAAGAAAAACAAACCTCATGGGGTCAAATATCACTTGGGGGTATAAGAAGAAATGGAAAGCATAATTAGCAATATGAAATTATCAGAGCAACATTATATTTGGTGACACTGGCTTCTAATAGGATGCTTCCACATTTCATAGGCTTAAAAGTCCACCCCACCTTCAGAACCAGCTGTTTTATATTTTGTTTTGTTCCATATTGAACAGCAATCAAGCTGTTCTCAAGGTTTCTCAATGTGGCCCAAAGAAACTCGAATTACTCATCCCCAGCCCTCCCAGCAAAGCTCAAGTTTCAAACTAGAATTGTTAGGCTAAAATCTCCTCTAAATCCAAATTACAACATTAACCCGATTACTGATCTCAGGTTTCAAATGCTAAAGACAGAGCTCTCACTTCTTGTTACTGGTTTGTGCCACGGTTGAGTTAAGCTTCCGATTGTTACCCAGTGGAGGCCGAGAGTCTTGGCCACTGTGAGTTTATAGGTCTGTTGTCTTGGTCTGCTTTGCGATGATACTTCCTCACAAACTTTTGATCATGACGAACAGTTCCTGAGTGATGTCCTCTGGGCTTTCTATATTAAGGCTTGAAGGGGAGGAAAAAGGGAAGTGACTTCCCAGCACCTCTCCAGAGGAATATAATTTCCTGTATCTATCTCTGAGTGTGTAAGATGCGTTTTAGAAACATCTCCATTTCATCCTCATGTGGTGTCCTTTGAGAAGATGGAAAGCAGAAAGAGAGAGGAGTGTTCTTGGTTCTCCCTCCCAGAGAAGCTTCTAGCTCTTGGAACATTTATTTCAATTTGATCCATTCATAAACATGTATTGTTCAGTACCTATGAGTGCTGGGTGGAGGGTGAGCTCCCCAAGGACGATATTCTCAAACTCCTCAAAGAAATAAGTTTAGGTGGGAATAAAAAGCCATAAAACAAAAGAGAGTTTGAAACAAGAATGTGCTAGAATTAGAATCAACTAGAAATATTAAAATGAAAGACACAGCTATGGGAAGAAAATACCCAATAAAGGAGCTTCCTGGTGGGTCTTCACTGCTACAGAAGGAATGAATGAACCTCAAGGTCAAAGTATATCTACCAGAATGCAGCCTGAGGAGATAAAGAGAGGGAAAATCTTAAGGAAAAGTTTAATAAGAACATGACAACACATCCAGATGCTTTGATATATATATATTTAGTAAGAGTATCAGAAGCAGAGTCGAAGGAATAGTGAAGAGAGGGTGTCGAAAACATACATACTAGCAAGAACATCCCAAAACTGAAGGGAAAAAATGAGTCCTCCATTGGAATATTTCCATGAAGCGTACAGCAGAACCTCTAAAGAACACACTCATGAACATATCATGTAAAATTCCAGTATATCAGAAATAAGGTGAACACTCTAAAAACTACCAGGGGAAGAAGACATAATATCTAGAAGAAATGAGAATGAGATTATCAGCAACACTGAAGGCAGGACTCAATGTGTAAAAGTAATTTGGGACCCAGAATTCTCTTTCTACCCAAATTATCATCCAAGAGTAAAGGCAAAATAAAAACATTTTCAGACCTACAAATACTTAAAAAGTTTACTATCAAAAGATTGTCTCTGAAAGAACTAAATTAGGGTGTACTTCAGCAAGAAAAAAAAGTGAATCTTAAGAAAGATTGCAGAAAGCTACCACGAGCAAATAAATTATTAAAAATTGTTGATGCGTGGGGCACCTGGGTGGCTCAGTGGGTTAGGCCTCTGCTTTCGGCTCAGGTCATGATCTCAGGGTCCTGAGATTAAGCCCCGCATCGGGCTCTCTGCTCAGTGGCGCGCCTGCTTCCCTTTCCCGCTCTGCCTCTCTGCCTACTTGAGCTCTTTGTCAAATAAATAAATAAAATCTTTTTAAAAATCGTTGATGCGAATCAAAATAAATAATATT
The DNA here is from genome assembly GCF_964662115.1 of Mustela nivalis. NCBI lineage: Eukaryota > Metazoa > Chordata > Mammalia > Carnivora > Mustelidae > Mustela > Mustela nivalis. Next base: position 113,880,662 of record NC_139021.1, read on the forward strand.
TTTATTTTTATTTATTTTAAAAATAATATTTTTAAAATTATGTGTTTAAAAACAAGCTGGAGCCAAAATTTTAGGGAGTAGTAACATGAAAGTTGAGAGAAGTGTGGAGAAAAGTAAAAGAAGCTAAGTGTCTTATCTTTTTTTGTTTGGAGATAAAGATACTAGTTAAATTTAAACTTTCAACAAAGTCTGCATAACGTGCTGTGTAACACATGACTCCAAACCTTAGCAACTTAAAAGTTAAGAAAAAATCTTTTATTTTCTCCTAACTTTCTGTACGTCATGAATGCCTTTGGCCCAGGCTACAGTCAAGGTGTCTGGTGGAGCTTCTCACCTGCGGTATGTTCTAACCTCACTCAGGCTTGATGATGAGCCACAGGGTCTTGTTGGTTGTTGGCCACAGAAATTGCCATGTGGGCCTCTCCATGGGGCTGCATGCAACATGGAGCTGGAATTCCCCAGAGTGAGAAATCCGAGAGAGAGACTAAGAGGGGGACAGTGTCCAAGACTGAAGTCGCAGTCTTTCTATAACTGAATCTCGCTGTGACATCCCATTATTTCTGCCACGTTCTTCTTAGAGGTAAGTCATGAGGTCGGGTGCACACTCAAAGGGAAGACATGAAAAGCAGCACATTGGGCTGTACTCCAACAAGCCTATTTATTACTGAAGAGTGACTGAGTAAACAAGTGACTCTTAGGGGCCACCTAACAGGCCAGGCAAACATAAACATGTCTGGATCCCAGGGATGGGCATAGTGCAGAGGCCCCTGCTAATAGGCTGATTAGTAGATTAAATAAGAAAACATGTGTAACACTCGACCTTTGTGTCTGTGCTGTTATTCTTCCGTGTACCTGGAGCACTAATCTTGTATCCTCTCATTGAATCTAAAAACTTAGTCTTTCAACTTCTTCCTTTTCTACGAAGACTTTTTTTTTTTTTTAAGACTTTATTTGTTTATTTAACACAGAGAGAGATCACAAGTAGGCAGAGAGGCAGGTGGGGGGGAAAGCAGGCTCCCCACTGAGCAGAGAGTCCGATGCAGGGCTCAATCCCAGGACCCTGGGATCATGACCTGAGCTGAAGGCAGTGGCTTTAACCCACTGAGCCACCCAGGTGCCCTGACTTTTTTTTTAAGATTTTATTTTTAAGTAATCTCACCACTTGGTATGGGGCTCAAACTCAACCCCAAAATCAACAATCACATGCTCTACCAACTGAGCCAGACAGACACCCCATTCCATGAAGTCTTTTATGAATCCTTTGACCGTAAGTAAATATTTCCTTGCATAAACCTGTAATATTTTGCTTGTGTCATTTTCATGGTACTAATCATTTTCTGCCTTGTTGTCAATTTTTGCACATCTGTTCCTCATTCATAATCTGAATTCTATACAGAACGCTGCCAAGCCCATTGATGCTCAATGCCTTCATTTAAATTAGGAGCCACATCCTACAGGTAACAAAGCAAAGTATGCAGGACTCCACCTTTTCCGTTCTTTAGGGAATCTGGGAAAATGTACCAAAAGAAAGACAGCAAACAGACTGCCCCCCCAATCCTCACATCCCTCTGAAAGTAATAAGCAGAACATACAGTGATACCAAGATATGAAAATACATGTAGGTGCTTTAAAGGTAAGGACTAAAGTTCCCACCTGATAAGGTGAGCGACGTCAATGACCAACAGAGAAGGGAGATGTTCAAGAGAGCTGTCCTGTAGCAGACAGGTTGCAGACTTCTAGGTCACATGGAGAGCTAAGAGGATGCCAGAAAGACTCAGGGCTAGATGTTGATGTAGCACAATAATGATATTCAAAGCTACCCTTTACTGAGTTCCTACTGTGTGCCAGGTACACTAAATGCTTTCTTTTTTTTTTTTTTTTAAGATTTAAAAAAATTTATTTATTTGACAGACAGAGATCACAAGTAGGCCGAGAGGCAGGCGGGGGTGGGGGTGGGGATCAGGCTCCCTGCTGAGCAGAGAGCCTGACGTGGGGCTCAATCCCAGGACCCTGAGATCATGACCTAAGCAGAAGGCAGAAGCTTTAACCCACTGAGCCACCCAGGCGCTCCTAAACGCTTTCTTTATATTATCTCACTGAATGGTTGAAGAAACTGACGTTCACACAGACCAGATACCTCCTCCCAGGTCCGCAGCTACTGGGTGACTGATCTGAGATTCTAGCACAGGTTTGTATGACTCTTGAAATATGGGCTCTACACTTCTATCCTTCATTTCCAGCAAACCAGATAAGATGAAGTGGAGAGGGCTTCAAATGCTCTTAGAAGTCTGTGGCTCTGGGGAAGGTGATAGTTGTTCCATGGAGGTGTGCGTTTACTCTTCCTCCCACTGCTTGTTTCCACTTTATGCCCATGATCTCTTCCTTGCATTTTTCTTCATTCCCTATTATGGCTTCCTCCTTCCATTAAAAATTAGAGATGCTGCAGCCCCATGTTGGGTGTAGAGGTCACTTTAAAAAAAGAAAATCTAAAAAAAAAAAAAAAAAAAAAAAAGAACTGGGGGTTCCTGGGTGGCTCAGTGGGTTAAGTCTCTGCCTTCAGCTTGGGTCATGATCTCAGGATCCTGGGATTGAGCCCCGCGTCGGGCTCTCTGCTCAGCAGGGAGTCTGCTTCCCACCCTCTTTCTGCCTGCCTCTCTGCCTACTTGTGATCTCTCTCTGTCAAATAAATAAATAAAATCTTAAAAAAAAAAAAAGAACTGAAGATATTGCTTAAAAAACAGACTACATTATCAAGAGAGTGAAAGGACACCCATGGAATGAGAGAAAATATATGTAGGTCATATATCTGATAAGGATTTAATATCTAGAATATATAAAGAGCTCTTAGAACTCAACAATCCAATTAAAAAATGGACAAACATTTTTCCCAAGAAGACAAACAAATTATCCAAAGCATATGAAAAGATGCCCCATCATCCATCATTAGTGAAACGCTCATTGAAGCCAAAATGAGAAAACATTTCACAACAACTGGAATATAATCCAAACGTGGAAAATAACAAGTGTCAGCGAGGAGGTGGAGAGATGGAAGCCCTTGTACATTGCTGGTGGGAATGTGAAATTGGTGCAGCTATTGAGGAAAAGAGTTAGGTTGTTCCTCAAAGAGTTAAACATAGAATTGCCATACAACCTATCAAATCCACTCCTAGGTATATACCCCAAAGAATTGAAAACAGGGCCTCAAACACTCATATGCCAATGTTCACAGCAGTCCTATTCATAACAGTCAAGATTTCAAAGCAACCCAAGTGTCCAATGACAGATAAATGGGTAAACACAAAATGTAGTATACACATGCAATGTGATGCTATTAAGCATAAAAAGGAAGAAAGTCCTCACATATGCTCTAACATGAATGGACCTTGACAACATAAAGCAAGGTGAAACAAACAAGACATAAAACGGAAAATATTGCATGATATCACTTACCTGGAATATCTAGAAGAGACACATTCATAGAGGCCGAAGGTAGGTTCGGGGTGACCAGGTGCTGTGGAGAAAAGGAGAGAAGGAATTATCACTTAGTGGTATAGAGCTTCTGCAGGAGTCGATAAAAAATTCTGGAACAGTTAATGGTGGTGGGTGCACACATCATGAATGTCACCGTAGTGCACAGTCACAGATGGCTACAATGGCAAATCTTACATTTTATATGTATTATACCTCAAAAAATTAGCTTACAAAAACCCCAGAAACCATATTCTTTTATAAAAAAGACTGGATTCATAGTCTACTTCTATTAAAACAGACCTAAGTTTATCAGAGAAGACAGCCTGGTATCCTTGTTTAAGTCTCCGGAGGACAGAAGAGGGCTGCTCCCTTCCTTCCTGTGATGTCAGGTCCTTTGACCTCTCCCATTTCCTTGAGGATGCAAGGGACAAGAGGGCTCCCAGCCTTCTACCAATGACTCGACCATGCCAGATGTGCATTCTGACCCATGACCTTCTCCATTCCATGAGTGCCACCCATGTTAGAACACGAAGCTGGAAGCTGATTGGAAGCCTCTTGCTCATCTGTAGAAAAGGCTTCGAGATGGAAGATGAGCCTAACAGTTGGATGACACTGGCCCAGAAGACTAACCATTTGACCTGAAATCTTCATTTGTCTGATTAGTTGATCATGGTTATGAATGGGGTCCCCTAAATATTCAGGTGATTTGAATCCTGAGGACTGTAAATTAATATGGTCCAATATTCTAAAACAAGCTTTCCAGAAAAAACATTAGCACAGATCCAGGCTGGTGACGTGCTTGAGGCCTCATGTTTGGAGAGAGAGGCTCATAACTGTGTTGGCTGCTGAGCAGCCGCCTCTCCACACCTCCACAGAGTAAGATTACAGAGAAGTTCCATTCATTTCTCATCACGACATAACTCAGGAGTCTTGGAGAACAAACTTGAGTCCGCTTTAATTGCTCTGTACCACATGAATGTGAAATCACATGTCCTCTCTTGTCTTTCACAGGAATGAGACGAAATTCTCTGACATTTGACTTTGAGGGTACAACATCGAAGCAGAAGCGAAACATAGGCCACGCCCTTTACACACTGGCTCATAATCAGTTTGACCCCAGACAACAGCTTGAGGACAATTAAGTAGCCATAAGATAAATGAGCCTCAGAGAGCCTATGTTCCAGGTCTAACTCCATGAGATTTCCAAGCACAGAACTTACAAATCTGTTTTATTTAGACAGGAGAACATTTTCAGGGACATTTTTTCCTGTTGCACTTCAGCATCCAGGATTTTCTCCTGGTCATCTGAACACTAGAAAACACCCCCTATGTGAACTCTCTTTCTCTGGTTATAGAGAACCTAGAGGCTGTGGAACATTCCACCGTCACACCTGTCTCCCTCTGGTGGGATGCTGGTCTCTCCTCTCCTATCAGATTTCTGGCCCTTTGGGCCGGAGGCTATGTCTTGGTGATGTTTTAGTCCTAGTGCTTGGCTCAGGAAATGTGTGACCAGTGAATGAACTGGGCCACATGTGTTTCCCCAAATATGCCCCCAACATTTCCACTTCCTCATTCAGCTTTTCCTTTCGCGCCTCTCTCAACCCCTCACTGTCCTCCTCACTCAGTCTACATCTGTCTACCCTTTCTTCAAGGCCCATTGCTACCCTCACATCTTTCAGAAAGGTTTTCTTAACTGTCCCACCGCATGGTGACTCCCCTCTGCTTTGCTGTTTATCAGCTTTTGTCTCTTGCTTCATTGAGGGCTGTCACCAAGCTGCAGGGCACCTTGGTGCAGGTTAGAGAAAGGCGTCCTTCTGGACAGAAGCACGGGGGCGCATGCATTGGGGACAGAGAACAGACTAAGCTCAGCCCCTACTCAGCTGTTCACTCTGTGCCCTTGTGCAGTGAACCACGTGCCCGGCAGGCAGAGGACGCTCTATCCTGAACCGGACCACGCCTGGGGCGGGCTGCATCAAACCCTCCACCTTTTAAATCTTTGCTTTGTTCTGAAGCGCTTTTTATATTCCCAGGACTTTTGTCTTCCACATCCTCCACTCCCTGTGATAAACACTGTTGTAGCTGTTGAATGTTAGCATATTAATTTGCTGAGTCTTGCTAGTTACAAGGCTTCTGATGAAATAGGACAGGGAAATGAAACACTGACATTATCTGACACAAAATTACTGACGTTATCTGACACAAACTTACTGCGAACAAGTATACCTCACTGCCTTTTACAACAACTTTATGGAGACATAATTTGCATAGCATAAAATTCTCACCCTTTTATTTTTAATTTTTTAAAAGACTAAAAGGCACCCCAAAATTCACCCTTTGAAAGTATACAACTCAGTGTTGTTTTAATTTTTTTTTAGCATATTCATAGTTATGGAATAATTACCACTATATAGCCTCAGAATAAAAGTTGTATTTAAAAGAAGAAACTCCATATCCATTAATACCCACTCTCCTCTCTTCTCTCCTTCCAGCCTCGGGAAACCACTAATCTTTCTGGATCTTTCTCTACAGATTTGTCTCTTCTGGACACTTCATTCACAGGCAGTCACATGACAGGTGACCTTTTGCGACTGGATCCTTGGACTTAGCATGAGTTCAAGGTCAATACGTACTGTACCACATTTAAGTGCTTCATTTCTTTGAAGTCTGAATAATAGTTCATTGTATGAATCGACCACATTTTATTTGTCTATTCACCAGTTGAAAGATACTTGGGTTGTTTCCATTTTTTGACTATTATGAATAATGAACAGTCAAGTACAAGTTTTGGTGGACACGTGTTTCTAATTTTCTTGGGCATGCACCTCAGAGTGGAATTGCTGGGTCACGTGGTAACTCCATGCTTGACTTCTTGAGCAACTTCCAGACTTTTTTCCAAACTGGCCGCCCCATTTTACAGTCCCATCAGCATTGAGGGTTTCAATCTCTGCACGCCCTCACCTATAACTGCCACTGTCTTGTCTTTTCAATGATAGCCTTATTAGTGTTCCGGAAGTGGTATTCATTGTGGTTTGACCTGTAGCTCCCTAATGATGAATGCTGTTGGTTTTCATAAACAATGAGAACGAAGACAGGGAAGGGAGGCCATGGGGCCTGGGAAACATCTAGAGTCAGAATCGAAAATGTAGCCGAGACTCCCCTGTCCTCCTCTCACTTGCTGGGCTAAGCTCTGCGTGGGCAGAGCTTCCTTCCGTCTTGTTGGGACCACCCGCTGCTGCCTGGGCTGCCTCAGATCCTGCCCCTCCCCCACACAGAGGGCCCAAGCTTGTCCTCAGGGAGCTCTGATTCAACTGCCTTGAGTCAGGCACTCAGGATCCGATGAGTAAAGCATGAACAGGAAATCCAGATGAGAGAAGAATACAGCAGCTCTCAATGGAGCCGCACTGCTGGGACGGGGAAGAGGGAGTCTAATTCCCAAGAACAGGGAGGCGTTCCCAGTGGAGAGAGGGAAGTACTAATAAAAAGTAGTGAGTGTCCACATCACGATTGACTTTGAAGAGCAAACGGGATTAGATCTTTGATCTCTAAAAGCTATATAATGGCCTCTGGTCAAAAGCCTTAGGGTTTTTTAACTGACTTGGACTATTGCCAAATACAACGGAATGCATAGTTATGATCTTGATAATGCATGTTAGTGATATTCTTGGTATTGGCTGTCTATTTCAACAATAATACCCTGGGGCCAATTAAAACCATAAATGATAGAGTCATTGATTCTCACTAAGTTTACTGAAAAGGATTCTGAGGAAAGACAACACCGGAGAGTCATAATCTGGTAGTTTCTAGGTCTGACCTCACCTGGTTAACAGTTATTGCTCGCTTTACACGGTGTTGTTGTTGTTGTCCCATTTTTAATTATGAATTCATTTCCCATATTAAAGAAATCTGCGAATTTCACATGGAAGTCTGGATTTCTAGCTTCTCTTGCAAAATCACAGTTTGGTGGCACTGGGCCCGAACCCCACAGAGAGACCGTGAGGAGCAGATGGCAGGAGGGATCGCCACCTCAATCCGAGTGCTCCTGTCCAGCTCTCAGGTATTCCCACTCCGCCCCCGCTCCTCTGCAGGTCTGAACCCCCACGGGAATTGCTGCCATCACCAGGTATTCATTATCTCTGAGGAAGACAGGAGGCACACGAGGGATGCACTTGACAGTTGAATGAGACAAAAATCTCTTCTATAGGTACTTAAGGTTTGGGATCATGCTACTTTCCAGCTCTTATATAACACGTAGGGAGACAACAGAGACAGCATCAATTCCCTCTGAGGATCCAAGAGTCTCCACATTAATTCTCCTTGCCAGAGCAGGCAACATTTCATAGTTTTAACCACTTACTCTGGAGGATTGTATGTATTTAATGCCATTCTGTGTTTGCTCCCCAGCTGTCAACAATGTTTTTAGCTAATAAATATACATAGTTATGATAATATAAATATGTCTAATCATACCACATTGCATATGTGAGAACTGCTAAGAGAGTAGACCTTTAAAGTTCCCATCTCAAGAAAAATAATTTTTTTTGGTACTATGTAAGGCAATGGATGTTAACTAGACTTACTGTGGTGATCAGTTCACAATACATACAAATACGGAATCATGATGTTGTACTCCTGAAACCTACATGCTACATGTCAATGTCAGTTACATCTCAATTGAAAACAAATTTTTTAAATGTTTCTAAAAAATTAAACATTAAAAAAATATTTTTAGCTTAAAGTACTTACTCTAAACGATCTAAGGCCATCTGGTTATTATCTTACCCTAACTGATTACAAAAAGTTTATAATCTTGCCCTTATACCTGAAGCAACCCACTGAAGATAGCACTCTGTATGTTCCCACCTGGTTCCTTAAAAAGTGAGAGGTCAGAGTACCGGGCGGTCGTATCCACTGACTGCCCAAGGTACACACTGGTTTCCCACCCAGATTCCCCTTCAGGAAGGAAGGATTTGTTCCCACAGAGGCTGGAGAGCTGCTGGAAGAGGTTTTCACCATCCACTCTATTTAAATTGCCTGACCCAAGGTCATGCCTCCTTCCAGGGCGGCCAACATCCCAAGAACAATCATTTGCCCCCTTATCCCAACCTGGGATATCTAAAGGGCCATCCCAACCCTCAGAGCTCCTTGTAGAGTCGACTGAGGCCTTTGTCTCAATTCTGCTTCTGCCTACACTTGCTACCCTGAGACCCTTCTGCGGATGTGGACCCTTCCTAGGATGCTCTCCCTAGTGACTCCCTGGACCCTATCACCATCTCAGAGTCAGCTGTGCGGGAGCCCAGCCTGTGGAGCTACTCTGCAGAGGGCGACCTTGGAATACAAGTGCTATTTCAGAAAGGAGGGGAAGAAACCAGGAGACCCTTGGCATAGGGTTCTTATTTGGGGTTACGCAAATCAGAAAGTGCAGAGAGTTTCTGAAAGCCCAGAGAAGTCTCCAGAGGGAAACCAGGCAACACTGATGAACCTTTTCCATTTCATTTTCCATTTCCATTTCATGAAAATGCTCATGAACCAAAGAGAGCAGATAAAGAAGTTACAGCAGCATTTGAAACTGGAAATGCTGCTTGGTTATCTGCCAGATGTTTACGTACCAAAGCCCGGAGGGAGAAGCCCAGAGACAGACAGAGGGGCTCTGAGTGGGGTTAGGTGGGAGGCGTAAACGCGGGCAGAACTGCCAGAGTTTATTCTCCTCTGGGTTGTGGGAAGGATCAACGTTGAAGACCGGAAGCTCTTTCCTGGAAGGTTCAGAGACCTAGCCCTTAGAGTGAGCAGATTTGGAATGAAAATAAGTTACAAGCTAACAGAAAGACGGGTTCCGGGGTGTGCATATCCGTCCTCCGGTCTCAGGTGCAAAAGAAAGGGTTCTGACACTGACCATCTCCCCATGATTACGGGCATTGGCTAGAGCTGAATACAGATCTCCTTTTTAAGGATAATACTGAAAAAGTGATGTGGGGAACCTACGAACCTACAGAATAGAGAATCTGGCACTTGCTGTTTTCAGAAGAACGTGTGTTTAAAAAATATTTCTACAGGAAACCTAACTCGTTTTAGAACACATCAGGTTTGAACTCTCCATAAGATCGAGGAAGATACGAATCTCTGAACTAGAAGACCATATATGGATAAGACAACAAAGGGATGAAAAAGGAGTTAGTTGAGAGGGAATCAGAAATCAAAAGCTGTATGAGATAATGGGACCACGGTTAAAAAATAATAATAATAATAAATAAAATAAAACGTTAGAAATAAGTCACACACTTGGTCACACATCAACAGAAAAGGGAACCGGAGCAGTGATTTGGAGACTAAGCCTGAGAAGAGGAAAGTATGACAAAAAACAGATATCCTATTTTCTTCTGTGTGTTTTTCATCTGCTCATTTTTTCATTGATTACAGTCTCAAACATTTCCTACCATCTGGGAATTTGGAATCCACGCTCAGTGTGCTCTTTCATTAACCAAGCTCCCCCCCGGCATTGGCTTTCCTCACCAGGTCCAAGCGTGAACTCTGTGTTGAAACCTTCAGAATGACCCAGTGGTCCCCTGGATCATGTGTTCTCTTCAGTCTGTGGCTCCAGGGACCCAGGGGGCCGCGCGCTGGACGTGAGTGTGTATGGGCGTGGGAGTGGAGTGGACGCTCAACTCAGAGGGGAGAAAGAAGGGGAAAAGCGAGAGGTGAAAATGTGACAAGTATGTAGAGCAGAGACTGGAGATCCAACAAGAAGGTAACCGCTCTCCAAAAACACAAGCCAGGATTAAACGTAAGCAGGGAATTAATAAGAAGAGAAAACTTTACTGATAAGAAAACAGGCCACGTTACAGGGTATCCAAGATCCCATCCTGTGACCCACAAATGAAAAGAAAATAAGAAAAAGTTTAACACCTAGACATAACCCGTTTTTTTTTTTTCTTTTCAAAAATTTTTTTAGGGGTGTTCCACATACAGGCAGAAAATGTAGTCCTGAAGTGAAATGTGGTCCTTACCTCTCACACAGAGATTGAGGCCCCGACAGGAAGGTGGTCTATAGAAAGAACAAGAGGTCCAAGTTGGGCGGACGGCAGGGATTCCTCGCGAAAGTACGTGCTAACACTAGGGCTCAAGTTACACCCAATTATCCTCAGTAACTTCTTGGACTCCTTTGACTGATTCACCCTTCCTTTGGGCTCTGGAAAGAAGGGCTTCCCACCAATGCTACTGGCAGTTCATCTTCACATTGGAGGTTCGGTCTGTGGCCGTAGATAAGAGTATCCACCCGTCACTGCTGCTCCAACAAGAAAGCATGAACTTGGTGGCTTAAACAACTCAGATTTATGACTTCCCAGCTCTGGAGACCAGAAGTCTGAAATGGGTCTCATGGGACTACAGGTGTGGAGTCCCCAGGTCTGCACTCCCTTCTGGGGTCTCAAGGGGCGGGTCTCTTCTCCTTCCCTTGCCAGCTCCCAGAGTCCACCCACAGCCCTTGGAACTTGGCCCCCATCCACATCTGGAGCTAGCAACATCTGGCCGAGTCCTTACACACAGCATTACCCTGACCTTCTCTCCTGCCTCCCTCTCCCGGATTGAAGCGCTCTTGTGATTACACTGGGCCTGCTCCCTCTCTCTTGAGGTCAGCTGATTAGCAACCTTAATGCTGTCTGCTACCTTCGTTCCTCTCTGCCATGCAGTCTGGCAGGTGTGTGATGAGAACCCAGCCGTCTTTGTGGTTCCATTGTTCTGCCTATGGCAACGGCCTCCATGGTTGTGCTTCTGGGGCCCTTAACTTTTTTTCACTGGCACCTCCAGAGAGGAGCGGTGATAAAATGGGAAAATGCCAACATAACAGTTTGGAAGGAAGGGGAATCACACGGTGAAAATGGAGACCCGAGGTTACATTAGCGGTGATTGAATCAGGGAATGCAGTGAACACCTCTAGCTAGCCCAGGGCTTGGTGCAGAAACCCCAGGTGCTTTCATCTGCTTCTGCTCAAAAGTCACTCTTTCACAAAATTTCCACTACCATCTTCCTCTTCTCCTCCCCATCATCCTTAAAATATTTTTCATTCTCCTCTGGACAGCTTCAGCGTGGAAAGGCAGCCACAGTCACCATATCTGTTTTATTGTTGTGAATCAAGAGTCTGTCCCGCTCCTCTTCAGAGCTGAAATTATGCACCCCTGATGATCATTATTATCTCAACGCAGTACCGGCGGAGAAAACTGTACATTGAACAAAGACTGAAGGAGTTCCAGCCATGGGGGGAGAAAGCAACTTCACTAGCCAAGAAAATGTAGTGTTTTGTTTATACACATTGCCTCAGTTACAATTAAGTTTGGTCGTACACAACAGAGATTCCTAGCTACAATTAAGTTTGGTTGTACACGACAGAGATCCCAACAAAGGGAGTTAAACACATGAGGGTTTCTCTTGGGTGTATAAACATTCCAGGGGGCACCTGGGTGGCTCAGTCAGTTGGGTATCCGACTCTTGGTTTGCTCAGGGTTGTGGGATCAGGCCCCGCGTCAGGTTCCACATCTCTGGGGTGTCTGGGTGGCTCAGTTAATTAAGTATCTGCCTTTGGCTCCAGTCATAATCCCAGGATCCTGGGATCGAGTCCCATGTCAGGCTCCCTGCTCAGTGGGACGCCTGCTTCTCTTTCTCTCTCTGCCCCTCCCCTCACTGCTTGTGCTCTCTGTTTCTCGAAAATAAATAAAATCTTTAAAAATAAATAAATGAATCTTCTAAAGAAATTCCACAACCAGGCAGTTCTAGGCATGTGTCGTCACTCTGCAAAGAAGAGGAGTACGAGGCAAGGTACATTTTAATTCTTTTCTTTTAATGACTAGTTTTCAAAGTAAGGAATTAATGTGCTAGCTGCCTTCAGCAGGGAATGGTTTATGTCATACGTTTGGATTTCTTGTTTTAAGTATCATTATGAACTCAGCGTTTTCTATATTCAGTGTGTTTTAGTTGATGGCAGCTATTGTTTTTGATGCTCTAATGGTCTCATCTCTGGCCAGTTAGGGGCTCCTCCAGGTTGGCTCTGGTGCTTTGACAGGACCCCATCAGTCTGAGATGCCTGAGACTTGCCATGGGCCCCAAAGATTCCCCAGGCTCCTCTCGTAGGCTCCTGCTCCAGACCGGGAACCAGTCACTCCTCCAATGTGCCCTGGTTCCTTCTGGTGGGAAATGGCATTTGGAGAACAGAAACTGGTCTTTGTTACTCGACTGCCACTGTTCTTAGGCCTCAGTGGACAGAACTATTAACTGTGTGTTTTGAGGAAAGGTAATCAAGGTCATGCTAATAGTTTCAATGCAAATTTAATACTGCAAAGATTTTACTTACTATCTTTTATTTTATATTTGCAGCTTTGTTAGGCTAAAAGATTTGATTTCTAACAACATGATAAATCATATAAATAAATATTAATATCAAACATTTAAAAACCAAACATAACCACTAACAATAAGACTACAGGCTATACATTAAGTTTCTTTAAAATTATTTTTGCCCTTAAAATATTTCCTAAGATGTTATGGGTTTTTTCCTTTCCTTTTCTTTTCTTTTTAACATAAGCTCTATACCCAACATGGGACTTGAACTCACAACCTGAGATAAGTGTCGCACACTCTACTGACTGAGCCAGCCAGCTGACCCAAAATACTATATTCTAAATTAGTGTGAAATATTTCTTCTCAGTGTAAATATGTCACAAATAAAAATTTTAAATGAAGTATATATATATTGAGAAAAGCCTAGTTTCCCTTCTTCATAGCTAATTATTTATATTAGTTTTAGGTTTATCTTTCCTTTTTTTTTTTTTTTAAGATTTTATTCATTTGAGACAGACAGAGATAGAGCATGGACAGGGGGAGGGGCCGAGAGAGGGAGAAGCAGACTCCCTGCTGAGCAGGGAGCTGATGTGGGACCAATCCCAGTATCCTGGGATCATGGCCTGAGCCGAAGACAGACGCTTAACCGACTGAGCCATCCAGGCGTCCCCTATCTTTCCATTATTTTAAAAACATGAACAAATGTCTATAGATACTAATATTTCCCTCTCCTATTTACACAACAAGTATCATACTATAAAGATCTGCCCCTCACTGTGCTTTTTTTTTTTTTTTTGCTTAAAATACTACATTTGCTTAAAATACTTAAAATACATGGCGATGACTTCATACCAGTACTTGAGATGGCTTCCCCACTTTTCTTAATGGCTGAGTAGACCATTATGTGTGCACGCCACAGGCTGCCTTCCACCAGGAATGTGACCGAGTGGCTGCTTCCCTGCTGCCTTGCCAATAAGATGCATTGTCAAACTTCTGCATTTTCACCACCTGACAGATGAGAAGTGATATCAGTAGTTATCACTTCCCTGTCTCTTACTTTGAATGAGGTTGAGCATCTTTTCATGTGTAAAGGTCATGGAAAATAAATTTTTTTTCAAATATACATGTTGCTTATGGTGGTGTGGTCTCACTTTTTAAAGTAGGAAAGAACAAGAGCAAAGGAAAAAAAAAAGAGCCAGGGAGGTCAACCAAGAAACAGACTCTCAACTACAGAGAAGACACGGATGGCCATGAGAGCAAAGGAGGTGGGGGTGGGGGACACAGGTGCTGGGGATGAAGAGCGCGCTTGTCCTGATGAACACTAAGGAATGGAGAAAATTGCTGAGTCCCTACACTGTACACCTGAAAGTAGTAAAACACTGTATGTTAACTCTACTGGAATTAAAATAAAATAACATTTTCAACATTCTGATGGGTGATTAGAAACTCTCCACAAAAACAAGCTTACACTGAGTAAAGGTCCTGGGCATCGTGTTTCTTAGAGTAGAGAAGGTTCTAGAAAGCTTTATGTGGAAAACTGCAGAGAGGACATTTCACCTGTGAGATTTTAGCATGGGTCCGCACACTTTCCTTACAGTGGCATGCCCGCCAGGAGACCCTCATCTTCAGCTACACATTCAAGTCACACACAGAATTAAAAAAAACAAAAAAAAACAAAAAACGAAAAGAAAGAAAGAAAGAAAAGAAAAAGATGCCCAGGCTCACCACTGGATGTTTGGATCTGGGAACTCTGAAGCTAGTCCTTGTCAGCTATGGGGTTTTTGTTTTGTTTTGTTTTTAGGTGTTGTGTTTTTTGTTTGTTTGGTTGGTTTTTTGGCTGAGGAGATGATTCTGTGCAGATGATGTACTTGCTCAATAAATATTTACTGAGGGTCTACTAAGTGCCAGGAAATGAGATGGCTGGTGGGTGCTGGGAATGCAGCAGTGATGACACAGACACATCTTGTGCCCTCAGGAACTGCAGAGAGGCAAAAGAGAATGAATAAATTCATATTCAGTGGTCATAAAAGCCATGAAGCAATAGGGCCTGAGGAGAGAGCAAGAAGGCATGCTCTTTGATAGTGCGGTCAGGGAAGATCTCCCTGAAGAGTCCAAACACAAGCTGATTTGCGTAAGAAAAATGGGCTTTTGGGTCATGTGGACCTAACCTTGTAAAGGGTACTGGAAACATCTGAGCAGAGTTTACGTAAATTACTTCGCCCCGTGGCTGGTTCATGGCACAGGGCAGCTCTACGATGACGATGAGGACGATTTTTTGCTCAGCAAGGGTTCTCTCTGTAAGGCCCATTTCTGACTCAACGATTCCCTGAGTCCTTCCTGCGGGAATCCGGCCCACACCGATTCATTCACCCAGGAAATGTTCAGGAGGCCGGTACTGTGTGTCAGGAACTGGGGGGCTCTGGGGAGACTGAAGCTGACCTCGCCCGGGCACAGCAGACGTTGCAGGAAGTGACTCCATGTAACGATGATCCTTCTTTCCTTCCCCAGACCCAATAGCATCATTATAAACTCTTAGAGAGCAGGGGACTTATCTTATTCCCTTCTGAACCCCTCCCCTCCCCAGAGGGCGTAAGCTATGTGCTGTGAAGTTCTAGACTCTGCTCCTCTGGCTGGGCTGCCGGGTGCCGTCCTCTCATTTGGCAAGGATGCCAGGACCCAGCAGTGCGATTAGGAGAGAGGCCATAAACATAGAATCTGACCCAGCAAGGGCCCAGCAGCTATCTTTATGCCTTGAGAAAAGGTCAACAGCTATAGCATTTCAATTTCCTAAGAAGTTCAAGGTTATGAAGTGCCAAAAGTCAGATCTGGGGGGGCGGGCGGGGGAACATTAGACTGGACTTTAGACTTGAAATGGTTCTTAGGAATCTCTTGATTTTCTTACTGTTGTTGCTGGTGGTAACCAACTTGAAAAAAAATTCTTTATATGTTTGTAAATCCTGAAGAAGCTTTTGAATTCCTTACATTAACTAACAGCTTTCCCACCCCAACATGTAAACATCCACATGTATGTACATCCATACCCACATATCAGGTAGTGCCCCAAATTCCTGCTTACTCCAAGTCAGTACTTCCCAGAATTAAAAAAAGAAAAATACTCATTATGCCAATAACTTACTGAGTTACAGTTCATTTATGATGAGAATTTATTATATTAGACAAAATAACATAGGATGCCCAGTTAAGTTTGAATTTCAGATAAACAACAAATAATTGTGGAGTGTAAGTATGTCCCATGAAATGTTTGGGACATACTTATGCTCCACAATTATTTGTCGTTTTATGAAATTCCAATTTAACTGGGTTCCTGTATTTTTATTTGCCCAATCCAGCAATCCTACTCGTCACAGATCTGTACATATGCCATCTCTTGTAACCGCTAAAACCTACCCACAAAGTAAGTATGATGCTAATCTTACAAATAAGGAAACTGAGGCTCCGAGAGAGATAGGACGCTAGAGCCTCCAGATTACGGTCCGTACATGGTAGAATCAGGACGTGAAGCTAGATCTGCCTCAACACAAAGGCCTGGTGTTCATGCTTTTCAGGAAAACCAGCAGTTGCTACAACTGTTTTGTTTAGACCTACATCTAGAGTATTTGAGGTTTGGGGCATCCAAGTGGCTCAGTCATTAAACGTCTGCCTTCAGCTGGGGTCATGATCCTGGGATTCTGGGATCGAGTCCCACATTGGGCTCCCTGCTCAGCGGGAAGCCTGCTTCTCCCTCTGCCTGCCACCTCCTTCCTTCTGTTCCTTCTCTGGCTGTGTCTCTCTCTGTCAAATAAAATCTTAAAAAAAAAAAAAAAGAGTATTCGAGTTTTCTAATTGTGAGATTAACAGACATGTTCTTGCTGTTCCCTCAGAGTTGCTCTGCTGAGCTTTCTCACAAGGTGGTGGCGGCTGGACCCTCGCGGCCCACCCGGGGGTCGTGTTCTCCAGGAGGCTTCTCCCCACCCCCCCCCATCCCAGGGACAGCGGAGAGCTCTGGGCCTCCCTTTTAGCGCTTGTGTAACAGGGGCCATCTCCAGGGTCTGTCTCCCTCAGGAGACCGGGAGCTCTGAGGTAGGGGCTGTGTCATTTCTCTGGGGCGTGCATGGGGAGGAAGCTTCAGGAAACGCTCAGGCGTGCCAGATGTAGGAAGCATACCTTCTGGGCATCTGATTTTTTTTCTTTTTTAAAAGATTTATTTATTTTACAGATAGAGCATGCTCAGGGGGGAGGAGCAAAGGAAGAGGGAGAGAATCTCAAGCAGACTCCCTGCTGAGCGTGGAGCCTCAGGCAGGGCTCCATCTTGCAATCCCGAGATCATGACCTGAGCTGAAACCAAGAGCTGGACGCCCAACTGATGGAGCCCCCCAGGTGCCCCTGGGCATCAGATTCAGATGAACTCTGCTAGCGTGTATGGGATGGCCGACTGGGAAACAATGGGTCTCCTGGCTCTCTTTGAAAAGCTCATCAGAGAATGACAACACTCGAAACAACGGCAAGGAAGCCATAATGTCTTACCATTGAACTTGGGAACAATTCTATCCATTACATTTCTTTTCATGGTCCCATTTCACTGTGACCTTTGACACTTGTGTGAGTTGTTATTGCACAACTAAGAATGAATCAGCCTCAGTTAATATCCATTAATATGTGGACAGGAAGGAGGGAGAAGAGAATCTGAGCCTCACCTTTCTAGCTCAGCAAAGTTCAAGCCGGTCATTTAGAAAAGTCAATTTTACATGAAAAAGGAAGTCATTTTATGTGCTAAAGATGCTTGTGTTTGGCAGGGAAAGGTGTTATTCCTTGAAGTAGTTCCTTGAATACATTCGAGACTTTTTTTTTTAATCACCTAAAAGTGGATGGTAATTCTAGTGCATATTGAGTTCCTCTATGTCCTTCCTCCTCTGGGCAGACCTAGTGATTGCCAAGGACACCCAATCAGACTCCTGAGAAGAAATATGGTCTTCTTGTCCCCTGGCTGACCTCCTCATCATCCTGAACTGACTTCACATCAGCGTCACTAAAGCCCTATTTCACTGAGAACAGAAACACCCCCATCCCCGGCCTTCAGCTGTCCAACCGTACTTCGGCAGCTCTTGTCCTGAAACATTCCAGAAAAGAATAATCATGGGCCCATTCCCTTCCCAAAATGACACGTAAATGCTACAAAAAGGAGCTGTTTAAACTAGCTGGCATTTGAGGAATGACCGACAAACAGATTTTGACGAATTTCTGTGAAGACAAACAGACCTGTGGCAGTTGAGCTTTGGCAGAAGCGGGAATGCAGGACCGACCCACTCAGAGAAAGAACAAACACCTTCTCTCCCGGGAAATGACCGACGCGGTGTGGTGTGTCACTCAGAGTCCGGGACACAGCTGTCCGTCACGAGGAAGGGTGTCGCCTGGTGGAGTGGCAAACATCAAGCCTGCGGTGTGACCAGTGTGTTGTTGTGCATGGGCGAGGCTGGGCCACGGCGGGCACACTGTTGGCAGCTGTGTGTCGGGGGGAGGGAGGGTAGCACACACCATGGGCGAGGGCACTGGCTAGGGTGTCCGACTGCTGGGCTCTGTCTCCCTGACCTGGACAGGGCACCTCTCTCTGAGAAATACCCATAACAAGAGTATCTCCCTCCCGCGCTACCGCAAGGGCGAGACTGTAGGGGAGAGACTTTGTCCCCGGCGGGTCGGTCCCTCTGGCTCTTGTTTGCCCGCCGGCATGCCTGAGATCAGAGGAACCGGGAAGCTGGCGTGCACCTGGGTGGTGTGTCGGCTTCAGCCCACAGCCCCCTCCAGGTCACATTTACATGGGGAAAGAAGGAAGAGACCGGGCTTCCAAGGCCTCTCTCATCCCCTTCCCTCCCCTCAGCCCCCTTGCCACCCCACCCCCCAGTTTAGAAGTCAATTAGTTACACGGACAAAGAGGACAGACGCAGGCCCTTGACCCGATGCCCTCCAAACCTGCCCTCTACTCTCAGAACTTGACTCCTTCCCTTGTCAATGGCTTTGCCCTCTACCCTGCCCTGGGCCGAGGACAGGGGGTGAGAGAGGGGATGAGAGTGGGCAGAAGGGAGGCTTAAGCTTCCAGAACTAGCAAGTCACAGAAGGCATCAAGAGACAGACATTTTGGGTTGTTTCCTCTGGTTTCATTTTCTGAACTCAGGATGCGGGGGTCCTGCTGCCCCCTGGGGGACTGCCCTCACAAAGCCTCTTTCCTTGCGGAAGGCACAAAAGCCTCAGTTCTTCCCCCTCGGTCCCAAGTCACTGCAGGCCTCACTTCACTGTCACTGGGCTTCTGTTTGGCTAAAGGGAGAAAATTTGCATTTGGTCTGGACTGGGGAAAGCCTGTACTTGTTTGCTTTGGGAATTAATGTGCTTGCTTTAAATCACGAAAAGCAGGAAGAATTGATCATTGGATTAGCCGTGGGCGGTCATGATCCACTCAGGCATGGTGAGCTGAGCTGAGGTCCAGTGCGAGAGACAATAAAAAGATGCCCCACCAGATGCTTCCTTTCCAGGCCAATCCACACCCTGGGTCATGCCAGCGTAGCTCCCAAAATGGAGCTGCAGGTGTGGCGGACAGAGGGCTCAGCACCGGCTCCTCAAAGTCAGAGCGGGGCTGGATTTTTCCAGCTGTTCCTCTAAATTCCCACTCACTTACCCTCACCACCTTTGAAAATTAAATCAACTTCTATTAACATCTTATATTTTTGACTTTTGGGGTTTTGAAAATTCAACTAATTCAGCTGATCAGGACCCTTTGTGCTTAAGAAACAAAGGACAGAAATCACGGAGGAAGAAGGTCCCCCACCCTGCCCTGCCACCAACAGGTCTCCCTGTACAGGTGTTTTCTTGCTTGGTCTATCACTAACATTCTCTCTTCGTTTTCCAGAGGAGGACAAGCAGGTGAGACACGAAGGTATCGAGTCCCATTGCTAGTTCGTGGCAGAGATCACGGGAGACCCCAGGGGCTGACCTTTAGTGTTTTTGTTTTGTCCCCAAACACAATACAGCCTTCGCACCATCCACAGGCCTGGGCTTCAGCTACTCACTCCGCAAACTAGCCGCTAGCGTGGTGGAACAAGAGCCTGGGTTTCTTGAATTGGCAGAAAAAAAAAAAACATTATAAGTTTTCTGAAAGTTTCACATTCTTGTGGCTTCGTCTAGCGGATAGGTGAAAAGCCACCGGTACTTTTGGCCGGGCCCTACTTCCTTGATAGCTCTAACTGTTTTCACGACCCAAGAGGCATCCATTCCCCAAGCAGAATCTTTTCCATCTCTGCTCCGGACAAGGCGCTCACCCTGACTACTGCTCCTGGGTTTCTGAGACTGTAACGACCACACTAAAAAGCTTCTTTTTCAGTGGCTGCCTTTTGGTCTTTGTATAAAGATCAACTTTGGGATCAGAGAAGTTCTACTTTGGGAACCTTGTCCGGCCTTCTGTTTGCAGTTACGGCAGCTGCAATTCTTGAGCCAGAAAGCAGAAGCCGAGGGTTCCAACCCCCCTACTATAAATGGCCTGAGTGAACATGGACACAAGCATAGGCTTTAGGTCCTATAAACTACAGAATTCAGAAGTAGAATGGACTTTGAGGACCTCAGTGCAAAAGCCTTGTTTTGCAGCTGAATAAGCCAGGGTCCGGAGAAGTTTCATAAAAATGTCCTCCACATTTCGAAGTAGCCACCAATACTGAAAACTCACACAGTAATTGGATTTCTGGTCCTTACGTTGACATACCTCTCCTGCTCAAATAATAATATGGTATTAAAAAGAGACCAGATGGGAAGGCCTCACACACAGGCCACAGAGCCCATGAACCGGAACAGATAAGCAGCACGGAGCCGTGAGAGGGGCTGCTGCTCCCGACCAGGAAGCAGCAGAGGTCATGGGGCTCACAACCTCCAGGATTTAATGGGGACTAAAAATGTTCCAAATGGGATGAGAGATTAATGATCTGCTGCTTGAAACCAGGGTCTGGGGTTTCAAAGGATGAAATGAAACCGGGGCATATGCACTCTCAGGAGACATGGCCTAAGAGGAAGTAGCCGACAGCGGGTTGGGGGCACTGTGCCTCGGGAATCGGCAGGACAATGCTGAGGACCAGGAGTGGCTCAGTGACACAGCACACCCCCGAGCATTGACCGGGAATCTCTGCTGCAGCAATTCGAGGCGAGGGCAGACTGAAAGACAAGAAGGAGAGAAAGCAGGCGGAAACACACACAACTTCTCTGCCAAACAAGTGTGCCAGACACATTTCCAGAAAGAAATCTAATGCTAGGCAAAGAAAAAAAAATAAGTAAAATCAACAAAGCAAACGAGTTCTTTCAGGATGAAATGAAAATTAATTTTACGCTACAGGCTGACAAAGACTTAAAATAAATGTTCAGAATGATCAAAGAGATAAACTGAAGATTAACCTTCAATTTAAGAGAACAAAAAAAGATATAACACAGAAACAAAGCAGATGGATGTGAAAAAGAACCAATTACAAGTACTAGAAATTATATTTATATAATTATTAAAGTTTTTAAAGAGTAGTCATGAATTAAAAAACAAAAAACAAAAAACTCCACCGCACCAGATTGGAGTACTAAGAACAATTCTCAGAAAGCAGTATTAAGAGGGACACCTGAGTGGCTCAGTAGGTTAAGCATCAGACTCTTGATTTCAGCTCAGGTCATGATCTCAGGGTCATGGGATCGAGCCTCACCTCAGTTCTGCTGGGCCCACGTGGAGCCTCCCTATGATTCTGCCTCCCCTTCTCCCTGTGTCTCCTCCCCTCTTTCCCTCTCTAAAAAATAAATGAATAAAAAAGCAGTATCGAGAGACAAAGGGTTAAAAAAAAAATACAGAAAGCAGTGAAGAGGCTTGGGAACCAATCACGGGAGGAAATGGCAGAGAAATACTACTTAAGGAAAGACAAATCAAGACTTTCCAGAGCTGGGAAATGACATGGGCTTTGAGGCCCACCCTCTCATACAGAACAAAGACAATTTCACACTTAGCCTTCAGAATATCAGGGATAGAGAGGAAAAAAATTCTACCAGAGCCTACGGCTCAACACAAGAAAAGGGCAGACAATCCAGCAGGAAAAGGTGGAGAAGATTCAAACACACATGTCACGAAGGAAGCTGTCACGGCCGTTTGAAAGGGCGCTCAATTTCATTAATTATCTAAGAAATTCAAATGGAGGGGTGCCTGGGTGGCTCAGTGGGTTAAGCCTCTGCCTTCAGCTCAGGTCATGATCTCAGGGTCCTGGGATCAAGCCCCACATTGGGCTCTCTGCTCAGTGGAGAGCCTGCTTCCTCCTCTCTCTCTGCCTGCCTCTCTGCCTACTTGTGATCTCTCTCTCTCTCTCTCTCTGTTAAATAAATAAATTTTAAAAAAAGAAAAAGAAATTCAAATGAAAACCATGATGAAACAACACACTACAAAAATGGTTAAAGTAAAAAGACAGGTAAGACCAAATAGAATGTCAGCCAAATGGTACTTCCACATACCATCATCAGGAAGGTGAACTGGCACAACTTCTTGGGGAAAATGTTTAGCCGTGAGTACCAAAACCTTATGTGTGCATACCCTATGACCTAGCAGTTCTGCTCCTAATGGAATTGCACACAGATTTGGAAATGCATATAGATGCTCACCAAAGGAGGCATGAGAACACTAATAAAAGCACCATGCTAGTAACCAGAAACTTGAAACTATCCTAATGTCCATCAAGAAATGAAGGGGTAAGTTGTGGTATATTCGTGAACGATGTAATACAATGAGAGTGAATGAACCACGACTCATGAAACCACACCAATAAACCTCACGCCAGAGTGTTGGTCGAAAGAAGCCACAGACTAGAAGAAAATATCTGCAAAACATTCCTCTGATAAAGAACCTGTATCCAGAATATGTCAAGAACCGCATACATCTCAGTAAATGGAAGACAACCCAATTTTGGTCCAAGTATGTGAAGACGTACTTCAAAAAAGAAGAGAGGGGAATGGTGGTGACTCTCTCAAAAGACTTGGAAAGAATCGGAGAAGATGGCAAATGATGGCACAACTTTTTAACTTTCTCCAACCCACTGCCTCCCATCAACACAGAGCAGCAAAAATGATAAAACCAAACACCCCGGGCGCCTGGGTGGCTCAGTGGTTGGGCCGCTGCCTTCGGCTCGGGTCATGATCTCGGGGTCCTGGGGTCGAGTCCCGCATCGGGCTCTCTGCTCGGCGGGGAGCCTGCTTCCTCCTCTCTCTCTCTCTCTCTCTCTGCCTGCCTCTCTGCCTACTTGTGATCTCTCTCTGTCAGATGAATGAATAAAATCTTTAAAAAAAAAAAAAAAAAAAAAAAAAAAAACCAAACACCCCACGACAACATCTACAACACAAGCTGGTGAGGTATCCCCCAAGGGTCCCCCAAACTGAGACATTGGGACAAACCCCCATGGCCCATTCCACACGAGCGTCTCCTCTGTGTGGAGCAATGGAGCAGCTGATGGAAGGGAGGACCCCGGAGTCACCCACGATTACTCATTGAGAGCACAGCAGCCAGACTGCGGCTGGGTCAACTTCAGCTCTGAAAGGGGCTGAGCAGGGGCCCTGGGACCCCACAAACCTCCCCTGCTGACACCCCCTTCTAGGACATGGCCCCACGTTGAGGACAACCTCCTGGGAATAAAAATCCATACCAAGCAGGACAGGAACGGAAATGGGAAAGGAAGGAGAAGGCCCAGACGAAAATGGGGCCTGGAACCGAATCAGGACAGCTCACAAAGGGCAGGGGACAGCTCATCTGACCAACTCCTCCCCCTGTGTCCCCCGCCACCATAGCCAAGGTTCAGGAAAATGAATGAGCCGCACATGGTTAGGAAACATCCCACTTGTCAACGCCCAAGCGCCCAGATGATGCCGAATGCAGCTGGTCTGCAGGCTGCCCGTCAAGTGGCCATTAACAGAAGATCAAGTTTTGTGTTCGGGTCCTCAGACTGGGAAACACTTTCTAGCAATGCCCATATGCAGTGGGACTCTACCAGCATTAAGGAAACTGAGTAGCCATGTGTTTGCTGTAAGCCACACTGTCATCGAAATGGGGATTAGAGAGGCACATTTATGTGACGGCGTGGGGCAGAGATCACTGGTGTGGCATAACATACTCCACTTGCAGTAAATTCTTGCTTTTTCACTCCCCCTTAGAATCTTCCTCATGGCTATCTGGTGGGGGATCTGCCAGCTGCCCCTGCTGTGTGCTCAAGGAGCCTGGCTTTAAGGACTCAACAGGTGTATTATGGGAGTGAGGCTTCCAGAAGTGGCTGCTTTACTGAGTGAAGGGAAGGGAAAATAAACACACAATGTATCTACTGTTCCCATTAATTTGGAACTGAAACCATCTAGATGCTCCAGCAAAGCTGAACTGTGCTTTGCTGTGAAATACTACAAATTCAATTCTAAGGGATGGTGTGTAATACCGCAGGCAATGAACCTGCCCCTCCCGGCTGACTTGGAAAGCCTTCCACACCAGGTGCCCAGTGCACTTGGCTCAGCCTGGGGGGACAGAAGGAAGCAATCTGTCTTGGAAAAGGTCGTGTGAAAGACTTGGGTGACGCTTTTGTCCCCTTTCGTTCCTGCTAAGGGTGCATCTTCCTGAGCTCAGCTGTTAAAGCCAGTAGCTACGGAAAAGGATAAAGAACGGCAGCATTTTTATTGCACCGGTGAGCAGAGTCGAGAGATTTATGGAGTTTATCATTACAGCGCCTTACTCAAACAATCTGCACACCAGAGTGCCCCATATGAACCAGGTCAAAATTCCACTTTATCACTGATAGAACAAACACATGGAGTAGAGCGTCAAGTGTTTTTTTTTTAAAGCACTTTCATTCTCAACCTCGTTTCTTTATCTGCAAAATGGGTTTCACACGGCAGACTTGGTAATCCGTAATGGAGATTAAGTGGAGTCAGTGAAACACCTTCTCTAGTACATGGTAGGCTCAGGCCATTCCCTTACCCAGTGCTAACTAGAATTCTACACAAGATCTTATGGGGGACCTCGTTAACACCAGGTACACTGATAATTATCAAATAACTTGTTATAATATGACTTTGTAACAGGAGGTGATGTTTCTCCAAAGATGAGATGTGACAAATACTAACAAATGCATGCCCCCCTGTCGGTGGTGGTGCTTGTAACATCTTTAATAACTTTCACTTTTCAAGGACTTTAAGAGAGAGAATGAGCAAGGGGAGGGGCAGAGAGAAGCAGACTCCCCGCTGAGCAGGGAGCCTAACATGGGACTCGATTCCAGGACCCCAAGAACATGACCTGAGCCAAAAGCAAACGCTTAACCGGCTGAGCCACCCAGGTGCCCCATAACCAGAGTTCTTAGAGCTGTTAAAAAAATAGTTCTCTGACATTTATAATGCGCCCTTGGCTTGCAAGGAAGTCTTCCAGCTGGGCTTCTATGTTTTCAAGAGCAAGAATGAGAACAGCTAGACTTGAAAAGCAAGTATCACTTAACCTCCCTCTGGCAGGTGACGGAGACAAAAATCAGCAGCACCTGTTTGAAAGAGTTCTGAAGCGCTGGCTGCTCCCTTCCATTTCCAGTATGAGAAAGGCCTGAAGACCTGCAAGCAGGCTCAAGCAGAATCCCAGCTCCTTCTGGTTCCCTGTCTGTGCCTGGGAGTTCCGTGGACTGGTTCCCACTCAACAAGGAAAAGGCAGGGGATAGTTTCTCATTCCTTCCTTCCATTGTCTCCCCTCAAACTCTAATCTCTCCTGAGCCTCTTTTCAGCCACCAGCAGTAAAGTGGCAAGAAAAACTGTGAAACCCAACTGCTTTTTTCCCCACCGTGGACAGAATTCGGGGTGGGTTAAGAAGACTATAAAACTAACATAGTCAAGCTAGAACTCTAGGCTCTCCTCCTGATCTCCCCAACACAAAGAGCGGCAGCAAGTTTCAGGGAGCAACACTGCAGACAGGAAAAACACTCTTGTCCCACACCGAGACCAGTGGTCACACCTCCTGGGGAAGACAAGAGCAAGGACAGAAATTTTAAAGAAAAGAGACTAACGCTGGTTTCTCAGGGAGAGAGCAAAACTAGTGTCCTTCCTATCTCCATGTAAGAATACTTCTTAGCGATTAAATAGAACTTTCTCATCTGGATGTATCCAAAGACATGTTTCACCAATACATATTGGCATAATTTATATTGAACCTGGACTTTTGTTTTTAGAATATTTGTTGAAAAAGTTTACCAAAGCATCCGTATTGTTCATGTTTAGTCAAAAGACAATCAGAACCAAGTTTGGCAGGATAAACTCCAATGAAAAAAGCAGAGATAATCTATAGATTTTCATCCCACCATAATTTTCCATATTAGCTATTTCAGAAATCATGTGCAATATTCTAATGGCATTTTCTCTTTATACTAGGAGTATTATTTTAGAAGGCCATCATTTTAATGAACAAATATTTCTTCTCCCAGTTCATCAAACAAGAGTGTGTATACGAATGGCTTAGGTGTAAACAATGGTTTAAAATCTGGGAACAGTACATGGAAGATGCTGAATTGAGACTAGTTGTAGAAGACAATGAAGAATCCTTCTACCCTAAGATGTATTACTTCAGTAATGATGGTTTTGTTTGTTTGTTTGTTTTTTAGCTAAACTCTATGCCCAATATGGGACTAGAACTCACGATCCCGAGACCAGAAGCCACACATTCGAGATGGGCTGAGCCAGCCAGGCACCTCCCACTGCTAAAGCTCTAAAGGTTAACCTCCTGCCAAGTTCCAGATAGGCAGTACAAACTACAAGTCTTTTAACTGGAAGAACATGACATCTTTTGGGGCTGGGGCGTGGCGGGGGGGGGGGAGTGCTGTGGAATTTTCTCAAAAATACCACTTACACACAATAAAAGCAGCTTAACAGATGGATGTGAAGGTGCTTAAGAGTGGACTGGACTGTGAGGTGAGTGGAAGGAAATGCTAAGGGAGCAAGAGACAAAGAATGGCCTGGGGAGAATGCAATGATCTGAGAAGTAAGTTTATGATGGCTAGATAGAGGCACATGATATGGTAATGCAAATATTTATTTTCAGCTTCCATTTGGCAGAAGACAGGCCAAATTGCAAGAATCATTAATGAACACCACATGAAATATCCATCTTAGAGGAAATATGTTCTGGTTTGGTTGTACGTGACTCCCAAGTATTTAAGGGCATGCACCAGTTCTGTGGTTTACAAAAGGAATCTAATGAACATATAAAAGTTATTAGGCCTGGGGGGAAAAAAAACAGCTCTTTTTTCAAGTGGAGTTTTGCTTTCAGTGTTAAAAGTTACAATCAAAACTATATACCCAATTAGTATCAAGTGAATAATTATGTATTTGAGAGCAGAAGCTTTAAAACAAAACATGACTACAGAAAAGGGAGTAAAATGCACTGTGCATTTTGTAGATTAGACAGGAAAATGGCTAATGTCAATAGCTGTTTATTAATTGATGAAAATGTCAGAACCAATAGTCATTTAAATATGGCTTAACTGAGTGATTTGGTCACCTATTCTGAATGAGCCCTATGTTAGCCAAAGATGACTTTTCAATGTTCAACTTTCTATATAGCCTATCCTAAAGAGCTTTCAGTTTTCATGATGAAATTCTTCAGTTTCAGGCATATCCTAAATGGGAATAATAGCACCAGAAACAATAACACAATCTCTGTAGTATTAAGCAAAAATGGACCCCACTTGCCCTAAAATACTATCAAGCTGATTATATGGTCCTGTTTTAATAACAAAATTAAATACCTCCTATAAAACTTTCATAGCCTAGGAGAAGTTTGTGAATCAAATTATCTAGTTGGGGCACCTGGGTGGCTTAGTAGGTTAAAGCCTCTGCCTCCGGCTCAGATTGTGATCCCAGGGTTTTGGAATCAAGCCCCGTGCTGGGCTCTCTGCTCGGCGGGGAGCCTGCTTCCCCCTCTTTCTCTGCCTGCTTCTCTGCCTACTTGTGATCTCTGTCTGTCAAATGAATAAATAAAAATCTTTTAAAAAAAAATTATCTAGTCAATATGTCAGACACCAAGTAAATTTGTTTTAAGGTCTTTTGAGATAACCCCCTTGAAAGAACTAGGTTCATTCAATTTTATACACCTATAGCCTGAGTCTAGTGTTTGTTCACAAAAAGTACTGAGCAAGTATTGACAAGCTGACAATATTAATTTGTGACAATTTGTGATAAATAATCTGGATAAAGAAAGTCCTGAAAAGAAAACACAGCAGTTAAAATAAAAAACCCATTCAAGACTAACATGATATTCAAGAATGGTTGTTTTCTAGAAAATTTTAAAATCCCCACAATACTGTAAGTTTCCAGAGTCAAGCATGCAATGGAATGGTGAGTACTGAATTTTATGCTGGTGGTAACCTCGAGGCTCAGAACACAAAAAAGACCTCAGTTGTTCTTACTTGGACCTAAGTCATATGTTACAATGTTATTCTGATGGAATAGGATGGTGCACAGGAATGCTTGCTAGATTATTCTCTTCTTATCCACCCATTTAAAAATTAAAAAGAAAAAAATTAGACAGCAGCAGCCCCTTGCGGGAACAATCAGCAGTGTACCGGTGCATCAGCTAATGACCTATTTTATGGATGTAATTCATCTGAAGATCAATGATCAACAGATGATCCATGCATCTTTTATAATTTTCAATATGTAGTTGTGATATTTCTTATTTAGTTTTTAATAAAATATATTTCCAAAAAAGAAGTGGCAATTTACTTGAGGAAATTTTTAATAGAAGAAAATTGCCTTATATTGCCTGATTTTGTCAAAGCTGCTTGAAGTTCCAACGTTTTACCATCAATTACTGATTGCATATTGACACAGCAAAAAGACCTGAAAGTAAAGTCACAAGAATTCTGTTTATTTTTATAGCAAACACCTTCACGGCATTTGACAAAACTCAGTATCTCGTTGAAATGCATTCACATCTGTGAAACTAATCCAGCCAGGATAAAGTCTTTATTTAGGGGGGAAAAAAATAATGGAAAAGTGATAAACAAGATACACTTCACATAATAGCAAAATATAAAAATAGAAGCAAAGTGACAGAATGAAAAAAACTGTAAAGCAATGGATTTAAGAAACTGATTCTATCAGTCTTCCTTGTTGCTAATGGTCCTCTTTGTCCTCCATTGTTATAAATGTAAAACAGCTAAGATACTAAAGAAAGGCCTTGCAAGACTTACTACGAGGTTAAAAGGAATTATTGAAAAAGCGTTCAAATACTTTATAAATACTATTATCAAAAATATCTATTTTATTATGCTTTTTGTCTTCAAGTGAAGCTGTCCTTTGAAAATCACACTCTGTTTCTTAATATGGTTTCAAATCTTAACTAGAGAGGTGTCAGCTTTCTTCCAAAGCGACAGTCCCAGCACCACACTACGTCTGCTGAAGACCAAGGATGCCAAAGCTGAGCTACCTGAGGGAGAGACAGAGAAGGCATCACAACTGGAAAGTTCCTGCACTCAGTCAAGTAAGAGATCATCCAAATGACATACGTTGTGAGTCCAGCACTTTCAAGTATCACTTTGAAATCATACTCCATCTCAGTGTGAGATTTCTCATATAAACAGGAAGGATCTAATTTCTATAAATGTTTGCAGGGCCAGCTAGTTCTTTGAATCAATTTTTTTCTCCTAAGAGAGCTGCTCCAGTGAAGAATAGTTTCTTACACATGCATGTTCCAGAGTCAAAAAGAAACTCAATATTTTTCTGTGAAAAGACAGAAATACTGAAGTACTGTGAAAGCTTTCTGTAACCGTGGGTTGCCCACCTATTCCAAGCATGTAATCACTCCCTCTGGATCAGTCCCCGATGAATGAGAACTGTTCTCCAGGTACTCATAGCTCGTCAGATGTGTTGTTCACCTTTGGTAATTCACACTCTTCACTGGCATGGCAGCTCTGAAGGATGTCCTTGTAGTGGTCCTTCAGATCCTCGTACAAGGAGGCAGTTTCCTGTGAATAAGCCAACGGTAATACCTTCTCATTCAACAGCATCTGCACTCGGAATTCCTCCTTAGGAGTCTTAGCATTTTTACAGTGGTAAAGCACGAATATTAGGTTCGAGGCGTAGGGCACAATATGGCCACTCCGGAATTTACGATGCAACTGTTCCTTGTAATTGTAAGCTGTTAGGGGCTCCTTGTCTTTGAAGTAGCCCATCAGAGAGAGCAGTGGCAGAAGGGTCTCTGCATGACCAAACTGAAGGATGACTGGAGAGGAAATTGGCTGAGACCTTAAAAAACAAATGGAGAGAAAGTATATATATATAGACTCATGTCATGGAAGATAGCATCTACAGTAATGAGAAGCAGTGTACAATGTCCTTGTTTTTCTAATCTTTATATACACAAGTCAACAATATGGTTAAAATTCTGTGTGGCCATGAACTAAACTGTTTATACTCAGTTCAGTTCCGAATTCAGGATCCCTGTGGTACTGCAAATCCATCTAAAACACTGCACACTCGCTATTCTCTAAGTTCACAGACAGAAGAAAGTTTTTAATTAGGAGATTAAGGAACCTGAAGCAGATATGTATTTCAAAATTGTATTGCTTTTCCATGAATGAAACTGAGCAAACTGGCCCTTAGTCGATATAAATTATTCCAGGGAGGTCTTCTGAATGAACTTCAAATGCTATTTTATTTGCCTCTAGGAAATAAAGACAAACAATATTCAATAAATTTCCTGGTTGGAACCAAGTCTGAACAGTGAATGGTAACTCATGTAATCCTTCAATGTTTTACGAGACCTGACTTGGGCACTGAATTTGTAAGACAGCCATGAAAGGGTAGAGATGCAACCTATTCTCACTGGTTGACTGGGTCTGTGGCTGGGAGCAGAGTTTATGCAATGTGAGGAGTACAACAGCTTTTTCAACACTGCAAGCTAAGTCACATTTAATCCAAGTTTTCTGGTTGTTTTTTTGTTTGTTTTTTGCTGTTGTTGTTGGGTAAAGCCTTTTTAAAACTAAGCAGCAGCAAATGACTGCTTATCTTTCCCCTATTCTTTAATAGGAAGAATATGACTTTTTTCTTGAACATAATTTGTAAATCTATTCAAATACAAGTAACCATCTGACTTCTTGCTGCCACCCCACACATGAGACTACAAACTTAGCGCTGGGTTTTCTGGGAGGCCAGCAGAATCTGCATCAGAATCCCCACAAAATACAGATGGAATTAGAGAGTAGGTCCAAAACCCACAGAAACATTTACAAATAACCATAGGGAAAAGTTTTCTCAGTGAATCACAAACAGCCTGAAGACCTGAATATTATTATCGGTGTCTGTAAGGAAGAGTGCAGCGGGAAGCCACACAGCATGCGGACAGATCTAGTATTTATCTGGTGAGTACAAGAGAGGACTAGCACAGGCCTCTCCTGGGACTGTGGAAATCTAGTCTCTGTGAGCTCCCGCAACAGCCACTCCAAGGCCCCATTCCAAGACTGAGGCCACAGACACGAGAAACTCCTGGGAGCGGGCTCTACACTGAGCCAGAGAGGGACAGCAAAGACCAAGGGAAAAGCAGGTTGGGATACAAGTCAGGGGAGGGGACCAGAGCCAGAAAATCTCAGAAAGGCACCCAGCAGACTTCTGAACAGCACACACACACAATACCGGAAAGGGAGCTCCATGAGGTTAGGAAAGCAATCTGACATGAGGTCTTTTCTAATTGTTCAGGGAAACC
Source organism: Mustela nivalis (assembly GCF_964662115.1). Taxonomy (NCBI): domain Eukaryota; kingdom Metazoa; phylum Chordata; class Mammalia; order Carnivora; family Mustelidae; genus Mustela; species Mustela nivalis. The sequence continues at coordinate 113,912,208 of NC_139021.1, forward strand.
AAGTTCACATTAAAATGAGCAAAAGGAAAGTAAACAGAAGAATAGGGAGCAGAGAAAACCCCTATAAAAAATAAAAATAGGGACGCCTGGGTGGCTCAGTGGGTTAAAGCCTCTGCCTTCGGCTCAGGTCATGATCCCAGTGTCCTGGGATGGAGTCCCACATCGGGCTCCTTACTCGGCAGGGAGCCTGCTTCTCTCTCTGCCTCTGCCTGCCACTCTGCCTGCCTGTGCTCGCTCGCTGTCTCTCCCTCTCTCTCTGACAAATAAATAAATAAAATCTTTAAAAAAAATAAAAATAGGGGCGCCTGGGTGGCTCAGTGGGTTAAGCCTCTGCCTTCGGCTCAGGTCATAATCTCAGGGTCCTGGGATCGAGTCCCGCATCGGGCTCTCTGCTCAGCAGGGAGCCTGCTTCCTCTTCTCTCTCTCTGCCTGCCTCTCTGCCTGCTTGTGATCTCTGTCTGTCAAATAAATAAATAAAAAAAATCTTAAAAAAAAAAATAAAATAAAAATAAAAAAATAATAATAAAAATATAGAGTACTAGAAATACATACTCAAAAAATACATAGAAGCTGTAACATACTATTACAAAATCATCCACTAGTCTGAGATTAATATTCTAAAATATTCTAAATATTAACTATTAATATTAATATCTAAAATATTCTAAAAGGGAAATTTTAAAGCCATTCATCAACAGGTGACTGTAAGCCCCTTTTCTTAACTGGTATCTCCTAATTAGGTCATTTAAAATATCTAAAACCTGTATTTATTTTCAAGAAGCATCCCTTTAGGCCTAAAGTTACAAAGCAGTATCATTCAGAACACAATTTTATTTGCTTTGACCTGCATAACTATTTTTAAATTTTGCATTATTTGTCAGTATATAAAGATAGGGTGATTTCAGATTCTTCACAATCCAAATATTTCGCTCCTCTTGAAACCCTGAAAGATCTGACAATATATACTCCCATAAGGCAATAATCAGCTGAACAGGAATCAGGTTACTCCAGAAGAGAACATACGGCACACTGTCTAACCAAGGATGGGTTCGTTACTTGCCTTGCCTTTATGTATTTGAGCATACGCAAGTCAAAGCTAACGACAGCACTGTCACAGTGTAAATATAATGGAATTTAATAGTAATACAAATTAAAGAAAGTAAGTAATGTAAATATACAGTTAGTTGACCCTTGAACAATGTGGGGGTTAGGGATGCCAACCCTCTGAGCAGGCAAAAATCTGTGTATAAAAAGTAGGCCCCACGCCCAAAGCTGGGCTCGAACTCACAACCCTGAGATCAAGAGTCACACAGTCTGTGGACTAGGCCAGCCAGGCACCCCCATATATAACATTCTGCCTCCCCACAAACCTAACTATTGATAGTCTGCTGTTGACCGGAAGCCTTACTGATTAACATAAACAGTTGACTGACACATAGTTTGTAGTTTTATATACTGAATTCTTATAATAAAGAGAAAATAAAATGTTATTTTAAAACATCATAAGAGGAAATATATACACAGCACTGTGAATTTATTTTAAAAAAATGCACATGTATGTGAACCCACAGTTAAAACTTGTGTTGTTCTGGCTTACATTTTAAGCCCTCCCACCAGAAGGAAGCAAGCTCAAAGCGAAGCACAACCCTTGGCCTAATGCCCACTACTGTGGTCTAGGAGATCCAACAGGATGGACAAGAGGTCAGGAAGGACACAGCAACACCTCTGTGGTCTCACAGAAAGACCTGACTGACAGAGGAACTCCAACAAACTGGGAGCAGGATGAAAGACCATATATAATGTAAAATAGTCTAGTTTCAACAAGTTACATCAAAATGATCAATGAACTACTTGACATTCTTTTTTTCTGTCAAGTCTTCAAAATGTAGTGCATACTTTACACTTAGAGCACATCTCCATTCAGACCAGCCCCCTTTCCAAGTGCTGAATAATGCACACGGGGCTGGTAGTACTATCGCTGGTACGGGATAGGGTACACGGCCGCACGTTCTTAGACTTGGCGGCACTCAATCAAATACAGAAAGAGAGAAAAAAGATACAAGACAAATAACAAACACACATCAAAAAGTGTGCACTGGGGAAGGGGAAAAAAACAATAAGGCTATGTACAAATCATGAGAGAAGTTCTAGTAATTACATCCGAGCTACAGAAGAAAATTAAATTGGGTTGTAACCCAAATTTAAGTTTTTAAAATTAATTTATTTATTAAAGATTTTATTTATTTATTTGACAGAGAAAGACAAAGCGAGAGAAGGAACACAAGCTGGGGGAGGGTAGAGGGAGAGGGAGAAGCAGGCTTCCTGCTGAGCAGGGAGCCTGATGAGGGGCTTGATCCCGGGACCCTCGGATCAGGGCCTGAACCGAAGGCAGATGCTTAACAACTGAGCCACCCAGGTGCCCCCCTCCCAATTTAAGTTTTAAACCCAAAGCTTTAGGTTTATATATAAAAAGCAATACATTTCCTCTTCTGAATTGCTTTATTGTTAAAATCAGCTACTTTTGAGAAGAAACTTGAGCAAAACTATGCTTTAAAAATGCTTAATAGGAGTTTTATGGGAAATCAAATAAGTTTATATATTAATTCATAGACAGCTATATCAACAAAAATATTTGTCTTCTGTCATTTGATACATCTAAATTTTAAAAATTTTATTTCATGTTTATCACAGCATTATTTACAATAGCCAAGATACGGAAGCCGCCCAAGTGTCCATCGACAGATGAATGGATAGAGATGTGTTATATACAAGTGATATAAACACACAATGGAATATTATTCAACCATAAAAAAGGACGAGATCTGGCCATTTGTGGCAATATGGATGGACCCAGAGTTTAAAATAAATCAGACAGAAAAAGACAGGAACTATATTTCACTCATAGGTGAAATTTAAGAAAAAAATAAACAAACACAAAAAAAGAGATTAAAATACAGACTCCTGAATACAGGAAACAAACTGGTAGTTAGTTGCCAAAGGAGAGGTGGCTGGGATTATAGATGTGATAGATAAAAGTGGATCAGGAGGTACAAACTTCCAGTTACAAAATAAGTAAGCCATGGGGTGATAAAAAGTACACTATTAGGAACACAGTCAGTATGACAGTAATAATGTTGTTTAGTGACGGGTGGTGATTACACTTATCATGGTGAGCACTAAGTAACATATAATATTGTGGATTATGTTGCGCACCTGAAACTAACAACATTGCATGTTAATTACACTTCAATAAATAATTTTTAATTTTAGAATTCTAGGCAAATAGTAAGAAAAAGTTTAATTTTTAAATAAATGCCAAGACTACTATCTTCCCATACAGATCAATCTTTATTATGGAAGCTGGCAACACAAAAAATTTTGTTTTTAAAGTTCTCATTAAATTCATCAATACAATAATAATAACTTAAGACAAGGATAACTACAGATTATAGAGTGAAAACTGATGCAGCCTTCCCCAAAACAGTCTTAAAAACTAAAAACACTAATTTGCTTAGAAATCCAAAAGTGCCTGTAGAAAATAACAAACTTACAATTATACATAGGTTGGATTTTTTACAAGAATCAGATAAAAATATTTTTATGTTTATGAGGTAATATCAAATACACAGCTTCACTGTGATCACTTCTATTTGTCTACTTTTCCCTCTGTGCCTTGCACACCCAGCAGGTGCTGTTACAACTTTGGAGGAAGCAGCTGGCTGGTGCTGTCCGTGTTCACACCACAAGGCCTTGCACATAACAGCTGCACCCAGTTCTCCAAAACAGAACAAAAGAGGAGTAAAAATCCATTTGGCTTTCTTATTTAGATGCCATAGGTTGAATCATTCCCTGCCAAGTGCCAGGTACCGTGCTGATTTTTGTTCTGTTTCTAGAAGGACGGTGAGGTGAAAGACCATAAACAAAAGAAAGCTATTCCTGGCTCTTACAGACCAGCATTTGTGTGAGGGGTAGGGGAACCGGGTGGGTGAGCAGGAGAGCATGCCCTCCTGTCCTGGGAAGAGCTGCGAGGAGGTGGGTCTGAGCAGGGTGACAAATACATTCCCAGGAAGTCTTACGGCAGAAAAGCTGCCCACTGTGGCCTCAGGGAAGTGTCACCAAATTAATGTTAGATCCTAAAACAGATCCAGGAAGCTCATACCATATTCAAACTTCATAAAATCAAAAACAAAGAAAAAAATCTTGAAGGAGGCATGCAAGTAAGGTGGTGAAGTGAAATAATTATATGTTGAGAGAAAAAGCCCACCAACCAAGAATTTTGTGCCATGCAAAATTATCCTTCAGAAGTGACAAACAGAAATTATGGAAATCTGTTGCCAATGGACATACCTCACAAGAAATGTTAAAAAAAAAAGTTTTTCAGAGAGAAGGAAAATGTTATAGGTCAGAAACTCAGAGCTACATAAAGAAAGAACACTGGAGGGATGCCTGGGTGGCTCACTGGGTTTAAAGCCTCTGCCTTTGGCTCAGATCATGATCCCAGGGTCCTGGAATCGAGCCCTGCACTGGGCTCTCTGCTCGGCGGGAGCCTGCTTCCTCTGTCTCTCTCTGCCTACTTGTGATCTCTGTCTGTCAAATAAATAAATAAAAATCTTAAAAAAAAAAAAGAAAGAAAGAAAGAAAGAAAGAAAGAAAGAAAGAACACTGGAGAGGAGTAAGATAAAACAAAAGCCTTTATTTACATTTTTTTTTATAAATCTTTTTAAAGATTTTATTTATTTATTTGACAGAGAGAGATCACAAGTAGGCAGAGAAGCAGGCAGAGAGAGGAGGAAGCAGGCTCCCTGCTGAGCAGAGAGCCCGATGTGGGACTTGATCCCAGGACCCTGAGATCATGACCTGAGCCGAAGGCAGCGGCTTAACCCACTGAGCCACCCAGGCGCCCTACATTTTTTAATCTTAACTGACCTAACAGATAACAATTTGTTCAAAATAATAATACCAAAAATGCATTTGATTATGTATGCATGTACGTGTTGTGCACACATATACTATGTATGTGTATGTGTAAGTAAAATGAACAACAGCAATGACACAAGAGACAGGAAGGGAGAATTAGAAATATTTTGTTATTACAAGGTACTTGCACTAACCATGAAATGGTACAGTGTTATTTGAAAGCAGACTTAGATTAGTTGTAAAGGCATACTGCAAACTGTAGAGCAACCACCAATAAAAAAAAAAAAAAGAAAAGAAAAGAAAAGAAAGAAAGGAAGGCAGACAGACAGACAGCTGATATGCTAAGGAATGAGAGGAAATTGAATGATACAAAATGTTCAACTGAAACCACAAAAGGCAACACTTTTTCAAGTGTGAAAGACAAAAAACAAAAACAAAAACAAAAAAAAACAACCAAAACAACAACAACAACAACAACAACAAAAAACCAGGAACCAAGAACAAGGGCAACAAACAGGTAATAGTACCAAACATGGTAGATATTAATTCAACTATATCAATAATCAATAACTATGTCAAAGTCAATAGACAAAATATACTAAAATTAAAAAAGAGATTGTCAGAGTGGATCAAAAACAAGACCCCAATTATATTTTGCCTATGAGAAACCCACTTTCAATGTAAAGACACATACCAATTAAAAGTAAAGTCATGGAGAAAGAACATGCTAATTAACACTTATCAAAAGAAAGCAGGAATAACTAAATAAATTTCAGACAGAGCCGGCTACAGAGCAAGAAAAGTTACTAAGGATGAAGAGGGGTACTACATATCGACAAAGGGGTCAATACCCCAAGAATAAATAATACTCCTTAGTATGTATATATATGCCTCACAGAGCACAAAATGCATGAGGCAAACTGATACAAGTCCAAGAATAAACAGATAAACTCTCTATTGTTAGCTGGAGACTTTAATAACTCTCCCTCAGAATTGGTCATATCCAGCAGGCCAAAAATTGGTAAGGATCAGGTAAACTCTACAAGATCATCCATCAACTGGATCCAACCAACATCTATAGATGACTTCATCCAACAATAGCAGACTACACGTTCTTCTCAACCTCATATGGAACATCTACCAAGAGACCACATTCTGTGACATAAATTATATCTTAAGAAAGATTTAAAAGAAAGGCAATCATGCAACATCTGCTCAGTTGATGAAACTAGATCACTAACAGAAAGATAATCAGAAAATCCTCAAATACTTGGAGATTATACAACACACTTCTAAATAACATATTAGGTCAAAGAAGGAATCTCAAAAGAAATTTAAAAACATTTTGAACTAAATGAAAATGAAAACACAACTCATCAAAATTTATGGTATACAGTGAAATCAGTGCTTATAGGGAATTTTATAGTCTCAAATATATACATTAGAAAAGAAGAAAGACCTAAAATCAACTATCTAAGCTTCCATTTTTGAAATATAGAAAGAAAAAAACAAGTCAAATCCAAAGTAAGCAGAAGAAAATCAAATTAAAAATAAAAGCAGAAATCCATGAAACTTAAAACAGCAACAGAGAAAAATCAATAATATTAAAAACTAGTTCTTTGAAAAGATCAATAAAATCAATAAGTCTCTAGCCAGGTTAAGAAAAAGGAGGGAAGGCACAAACTACTCCAATCAGAAAAGAAAAAAGATCACCACAGATCCTATGAACATTAGAAGTGTAATAAAGGAATATTATAAACAACCCTATGGCCACAAGTTTGATACCCTAGATGAAATGAACCAATTTCTTGAAAGACATAATCTGCCAAAATTAACACAAGAAAAAAATAATCTAAATAAGCATGTATCTATTAAGAAATTAAATCAGTAATTAAAAACCTTCCAAAACAGCACTGACCCCCAAAGGATTCACCAGTGAACTCTACCAAACCTTTAAGGAAGAAATTCTACCAAACTCTTGCAGAAAACAGAAGCAAAGGGAATACTCCTAACCAGTATGACCCTAATACCAAAGCCAGTCAATTAAAAACTATATATACACACAACCAATATACACTAAGATAGATGAGCACAACAATCCTAAACAAAATGTTAACAAATTGAATCCAACAATGTATAAAAAGAATTATACACCACAACCAAGTAGGATTTGTATCAGGTGTCAAGGCTGGCTCAACAATCAAAAGCCAATTAATGTAAACAATCACATCAACAGGCTAAAAAACAAAAATCCCATTATCAATAGATTCAAAAAAAGTGTTTGACAAAATTCAACATTCATTCATGATAAAAATTCTCAGCAAACTAGGAATAGAGGAACTTCCTCCACTGGATAAAGGTTATATACAAAAAGCTATAGTTAACATCATACTTAATGGTAAAAAAATGCAGACTTCCTGTTAAGATTGGGTACAAGTCAAGAATGTCTCCTCTAACCACTGGTTTTCAACATCATACTGAAGTCCTAGCTAACACAATAAGAACCCCACCCCTGCCCCCACAAAAGGTATACCTATCAGGAAGGAAGAAACAAAACTCTGGCTTTGCAGATGACATTATCATCTATGTGGAAAATCCAAATAATCACCAAAAAACCTTCTGGAACTAATAAGCATGTATAGCAAGGTTGTAGAATACAAGATTAATACATAAAAGCCAAATGCTTTTCCATAACAATAAACAAGTTGAAATTTGAAATTAAAAACGTTATGTTTTATATTAGTATCCCCAAAATGAAACACTGAGGTATAAAATAAAGTATGTACAAGATCCATACAAGAAAACTGTATCACTCTTACAAAAGAAATCAAAGAACTGAATTAATGCAGATATTCCCTGTTCATGGACAGGAGGACTCAGTACTGTCAAAATGTCAGTTCTTCCCAACTCCATCTACAGATTCAATACAATCCAAATAAAAATCCCAACAAGTGATTCTGTATATAACAACAAACTGATTCTAAAGTTTATACGAAGAAGCAAGAGACTCAGATAAGCCAACATAATATTGAAGGAGAAGAACAAAGTTGTAGGACTGACACTACAACTTTTCAAGACTTACTGTAAAGCTACAGTAATCAGGACAGTGTGGTCCAGCAGAAGTAGACAGATCAACAGAACAGAACAGAGAACCCAGAAACAGAATCCCATACATATAGTTCACTCATCTTTGACAAAGCGAAGGCAAAACAATGGAGCCATCTTTTCAAAACACGGAGCTGGAGCATTGGACATCCACATGGAAGAAAAAATGCATCTAGACAGAGACCTTACACCCTTCACAAAAATTAAGGATCACAGACCTAAATGTAAAACTCCTAAAACATAGGAGAAAACCTAGATGACCGCTGGTATAGCAAGGATTTTTTAGATGCAACACCAAGGGCATGGCCAAATAATTAATTTAAGCTGGACTTCATTAAAATTAAAAACTTCTGGGGTGCCTGGGTGGCTTAGTTGGTTGGGCCTCTGCCTTCTGCTCAGGTCATGATCCCAGGGTCCTGCAACTGAGGCCAGCATCCGGCTCCCTCCTCTGTGGGGAGCCTACTTCTCCTTCCCCACTTGTGCTCTCTAGCTTCCACTGTCTCTCAATGTCTCTCAATGTCAATGTTAACAACAACAAAAAACATTTAAAATTAAAAACTTTGTCAATGAATGACAATGTCAAAAGATTAAAAAGACAAGTCACAGACTATGAGAAAATATTTGCAAAAGACATACATGATAAAAGGACTGTTATCTGAAATATACAAAACACTCGTAAGACTCAAAAATAACAAACCAACCCTAAATTAATAAATGAGTAAAAAGCCTGAACAGACAATTCACGAAAAAAGATACACAGATGGCAAGTAAACATACTGAAAGGTGTTCAACAACATACATCACTACGTATTGCAAATTAAAACAATGAGATACCACTACACGCCTATTAGAGGAGTAAAAATCTCGAACACTGACAATACCAACTTCCAACAACAGAAACCCTCATTAATGCCGGGGGGGGGGGGGGGCAAAATGTACAGCCACTGTGGATACAGTCACTTTAGAGGTTTCTTACAAAATTAGACCTATTCTTACCATATAATCCAGCAACTGTGCTCCTTGGTATTTATGCAAATGAATTAAAAACTTACATCCACACAAAAACCTGAACATGGATGTTTATACTAGCTTTATTCATAACTGTCAAAACCTGGAAGCAACCAAGATGCCACCAAGATGCCCTTTAGTAGGTAAATGGGTAAATAAACTATGGTCCATCCAGACAATGAAGTATTAATCCATGCTTTAAAAAAAAAAGCACTATCAGGCCATCAAAAGATGTGGAGGAAACATAAATGCATATTACTAAGTAAAAAGAAGCTGATCTGAAAAGGCTATATATTGTATGATTCCAACAATATGACATTCTGGAAAAGGCAGAACTATGAAGACAGTATACATCTGTCCAAAGCCAGAGAATGTGTCACACCAAGAGTGAAGCCCAATGCGAACCACAGACTCTGGTGATAATTATGTGCCAGGGGAGAGTCATCAGTTACAAGGAAGGGACCACTGTGGGAGGCTGTCAACAGCAAGGGAGGCTGTGCTGGGGCGGCAGAGGGAGTGTGTGGGAACTCTGGACTTTCTGCTCGGTTTTGCTGTGAACCTAACACTGATCTAAAAAATAAAGCTCATTAATTAAAAAAAAAAAAAACAGCAAAGAACCAACTATTGCTATGGGAATATATGTGACCAAAAAGAGTATACTCCCCCTCCAAAGAGTTAATATAATCCCTCTTAAACAGCTGCTCAAGCTTATACCTGATTGCCACCTTTTAAGACTTACTCACATTTCAATTTTCTTTGACAGAATTAAGTAGCATTAATGTTAAATGGAAAAACATATTGTATTTCCATCTTAAATTATATCTACACATTAAAAGTGGGGACTTGGATTCCTCAATAAGTGGACAGCTACAGAACTGTGGAGTCTGTGTGTACACACACATGGTAAGGGTTTTTGTGTTTTTAAGATTTTATTTATTTATTTGACGGGGGTGGGGGGCACAAGCAGGTGGAGAGGGAGAAGTAGACTCCCAGTGATCAGGGAACCTGATGTGGGACTTGATCCGAGGACCCCAAGATCATGACCTGAGTCGAAGGAAGATGCTTAACTGACTGAGCCACCCAGGCATCCCACAATAAGGGTTTTTTGTTTCTTTTTGTAACTCTAAAGACGTCAAAGTAAATACATAAGAGTATTTAAGGTCCAACTTTCATCAGAAGCCATTAAAGGTACATGCCAGGTTCTATACAGGAAATCAGTAATTTCTCTAAAGTTGGTTTCATTTCAAAAACACACTGCTCTTTGCTGTCTTATAACAGAGAGTAAGTCTTACAAGTGTTCTAGGCCATCTGCTAGGAATTGAGTAACTCGTTAGTACAGGCCCCATGGGTATTTAAAATAACCAAATCCCCAGCTTCCCCTTGAACACATATAAGTCCTAAGAATGGCATAAGAACTTTTCTGGTTTTCATTGCCAAGCTTCTTCAAAGCAAAGCTGCTCTATGATTAAGCCTAAAATACTGGCAACTGAAAATGGGCAGGAACGTATGTGTCTGAATGAAGGAATAAGGGAGCAAGTGTGTATGTTGGCATGGAGGGCCAGAATAAGAGAGAATATCATGTCCGGGAGAATAAAAAGGGAAAGAATGTTGGGGGGAAAAATCACTTCTCAGTTTACTCAATTCCTAATTTAAAACCACCCCACATAATTGTTTTCGGAAGATTGCTACTACATTCCACTCTATGATCCCATGTAGCTTTCTCTATCATGACCATTCCATAAACAAAGTTGGGAGGTTCAAGACGCCATGAAAGAAAGGACCAAGATTTTAACAAAAGAATGCAATCTTTTGGTGAGAAGATGTAAATGTTTTTTAGAGGAGGAACTGCCATGGCAATCAGTAGTAAGGCACGTTCAATACCTACTGTACCTGTAGTTTTTACCTTTGGGGGACATAAAACCACTGAGCATCTGCCCAAAGGAATGGGACTTCCTCCTAGAGAAATGCACATGCCCACAAATATATGAATCCAGCTGTGGGAGCTCAGACTCTCTAACGTCCCCAGAATTCCTCTCAGAACTGTTTTTGTTTGACATCCTGAGAACAGTCCACTAAACTTCTGTCCCACACTTGTCTCTATCTCCTGCATCAATCACATGTATCCTAGGGAAGTCTAATGATTTTACCCTAGTGAGTCTTATATTTAAAATGTCTTAAGAGATTAATTAACATTTAACATTTGCATACTTAATTTCAAGTTAATAATTCAGATTTCCTATAATTTGCTTTGAGCTTATTTTTCTTGCATCTTTCTATTCCTGTGCTTTCCATATTCTTTTTTTTTTTTTTTTTGAGATATTATTTATTTATTTGACAGAGAGACATAGCAAGAGAGGGAACACAAGCAGGGAGAGTGGGAGAGGGAGAAGCAAGCTTCCCAAGGAGCAGGGAGCCTGATGAGGGGCTCGCTCCCAGAACCCTGGGATCATGACCCGAGCTGAAGGCAGACACTTAGCGACTGAGCCACCCAGGCACCCCTGCTTTCTATATTCTGATCCATTAACTAACACAGATTTCTACTAGTCACATTTCTCAAATTAACTTCTATCCCTACTTGTAGTGACTATTCTTTCTCTACAACTCTTACCAGAACGGTCTCCCAAAGAACAAGGAATACAAAGACATGAAATAGGACACCTTTAACTTACTTTCTTCTGATAAAAAGGCATTAAGCTTGGGATGTCACACTTCCCAAAACGTTACAAAAACCACTGTAAAAGATACGCCATTTTGGCTTAAAAAAAAAAAAAAACAAACAGTAAATGTAAACTATTAATGCAAATATAAGAAAACAAATGAGTAATCTGTACTAATACATATAGAAATACAAAGTTGGGATCCTAAAGGTCTGAGGGTTGAGATGTGGTCAAGCCCTCTCATTTTAAAGTAAGAAAAAGACAAGTGCATTATGGATGCTACCTAGTGGGGTAAGAATGCAGGTCTCTGAACAGCTCCCCTCCCCTTTTACTTAGATAAGTCTGTAAGGAGATCTTATTAAATCTTCAATAAAAAACTAAATTTAATTTGAAGTCTAAAATTATGTTGTTAAATGAGGATTGAGGACTATGTATGTGTTCAATTTAGGTAAAATACCTCAAAGAAGGTACTTAAAAGTCATTCAAAAAGCTCAACCAGAAAAACTAATAATTGAATGTTTTTCCTCTCAATGTCCTCAGCTTAGATCTTTCTAAGCTCTTAATCTATGTTTCACACTCAACTAGTATTACACAAAGTGTATTTTTAAACATGACCCAAGAATATCAAATCAAGCTTTAGACAACTCAGACAATTCCCATACTTATATAAGCACACATAAAAACACGAAGTGCCAGAGACAAGAGATGCTCTGGGAAGAAAATTACCAGGAAAAACAAATATATTTTTTAAGTCTTCTAATATATTTGATTGAAACATCAGCTCCAATGAGGCATTTGGAGAAGCATCAGTTGGACAGCTTAGCACAAATGTATAACTAAAACTAAAATCACTTTAGCATCGTTTTTTCTCAAGCAAAAATACAAAAGAAATAACTTCTGCTTCCAGCCACAAGGACTGGGTTTACCTTCCTGCCTTCAACTCCTCTAAAGCCAGAAACAATAAATGAGACAGCAGTTCTGAGACACTGCACTAGGCAGAGCCCGAGTGAGGCAAGGTAAACCCTAAGGCCCTCACAGTTCACGGCCTAGTTTCCAGGGAACAGCACAGGGAAGGGGAGCCCACAGCGAGCACGACAATCTTCCTGAGAATGTGAGACAGGACTGAGAACTTAGGGAGGCCACAGGGCAGAGTTCCAGAGAACAGAGATGTACAGGGACTGCCCTCAAGCTTTCAGCTGGTACCGATCAGCATGCACATGCGAGAACTATCCAAATTCAGGGAAATCACTGGAAAAGAACAAGTGAAAAAACTTCCCAGAGGTAGCACAGAGCCAGGAAGAGTCTGCTTCCATAAGCCAGACTAGGAAAACCTTAAAATGTACAGCGTACCAAACAGATGCTCTAGAGGAACTGCCTCCACAGTGGGCCAAAGTCAGCCCCCAAAAGACAGTATTACAGAAACAAAAAGGCAAACCACAGACCAGGAGTATCTATCTGTAAGACATAAATCTGAGAAAGGACTTATACCTAGAATATATGCAAAGAACTCTTCTAACAATAAAAGATGATAAACAGCCCAATTACAAAATGACAAAGGTGTAAATAGACCCTTCACCAAAGTAAACAGAGAGACAGTAAATGACTACATGGAAAGACGGTCAAAAGTAATAGTGTTTACGGAAATGCAAACTAAAACTACCTTGAGAAGCTACGACACACCTACTAGAATTGCTAAAATTAAAAAGCCCTCCCTCATCAAGCTTCCGCCAGCATTGTGCAATAGCTGAGCTTTGACGGGAAGAGCCTGGCAGTGTTTTCAGAATGTAAACATTCCCTTCCATATGACTCAGCTAGTCCATCTTTAGGTCTTACCCAAGAGAAACGAAAAGCAATGTCCATACTGAGACAACCAAATTTCACAGTGGCTTCGTTTGTTATAGCCTCAAATTGGAAACAGCTAAATCTTGGTCATAAGGAGAATGTATTAGCTAACTGTGGTGTATCTGTACTGAGGAATACTATTCAGTCCTAACAAGGAGTGAACTACAGATACAACGTGGATGGACCTCACACCCACTACATTGAGTGAAAGAAGACAAACCAAAAAATGTACACAAGCATATGGTTCCATTATATAACAGTCCAGAAAAAAATCATCTATGGTAACAGAAAGCAGATGAGGTGTGCGGATGGAGGGTGGGAAGAGCCACAAGGAAATCTTTGCATGTGACGGATATTTCGTTATCTTGGTTGTGGTGATGGCTTCATGCATACATATGCCTGCAAAAACTCATCAAATTGTACACTTTAAATATGTGCCATTTACTTTACATCAATAAAACTGTTTTTAGGAAATTAAAACAAGTATTAAGAGTGGATATGCTAAGGTTATGGAAAGAAGTCTTAAGTGACCAACCTCAAAGACTTCTACTCCCAAAAAGCCATTTACCAAACCACAGATCAAATTAATTCTCCTTTAGCACTTTAAAAAAACAAAATGTGTTTTTTAGTGTTATTACATAAATATCCTCCAAACTAGAACATGGGTTCCCTGAGATGGTAATTTAAATGTTTACCCTCTACTGCCTGCATAAACCACTGGAGTAGAGTCCGAGTAACACCAAAACCAGCACTTCGGAAAATGTGCTAAAATCTAGGAGAAAGATATTAGCCCGAATTGAAATTGTTGCACTAAGCGTCAAGAAAAGTGGGAGGAACAGATGTAAAACTGGAATAAAACAAACCAACAAGACCACAACACAACCAGGTTGAACAGATGAAGAAGGTGAGGGAGGCAGAGTCAAGCATAAAGCAGTTTGCGGCTTGGACGCCTGGGAGGATGTCAGATATTCCTTTAATGCGTACTGACCCCCACCTGAACTGCAGGCTTGCTCTAGGCACCGAAGAGTGAACACTGAAAGAGAGTTCCAGACATAACAGGTCAGCAGTCCACCGAGAGTCAGAGTCTTCCCAGGAGCCAGCTGGACACTGGAAACTGAACTCAGAGTCCAGCCAGGCTCATTATATTTTTAACCTTTAGTTAGTCAGTTTCTTTCAACAAGTGCTAACAGAGTTTCCTGCTATACCTACTTAGATTCCAGGGAACCGTGACTTCACAAAGAGAGCAAAACAAGGAGTTGAGGACTTAGAACTGCACACATTGCTAAGAACGTGAAAAGACAAAAATCCCCCTGGGCTACATAATTGACCAAAGCAGCTGTTTGAAAAATTACTTGTTGGGGCACCTGGGTGGCTCAGTGGGTTAAAGCCTCTGCCTTTGGCTCAGGTCATGATCCCAGGGTCCTGGGATCGGAGCCCCGCATCTGGCTCTCTGCTCCGCGGGGAGCCTGCTTCCTCCTCTCTCTCTCTCTGCCTACCTGCAATCTCTCTCTGTCAAATAAATAAATAAAATCTTAAAAAAAAAAAAAGAAAAAAAATTGTTGCCACTACACATGTATTTCAGTGCTGCCACCTTATGTTAAAACACGGAACTACACAACATTAAAAAGCCATATCCTTACTCAACAGTGAACTGAAAATATCAAAAAGATTTGAGTCAATGAATAGGTAGACAAAAGTTAATGAGACTTTAATGACAGTAATGAATATTTACTGCAGTTAATTTTGGTGTCGGAGAATACACATGATGAAGTGGAGGAAGCTCTCACAAGGCCAGCAATTTCAGTTCAGAATGTAAACCTCACTTAATTTTTAAAATATTTTAATTATTTGAGAGAGAGAAAGAGTGCACGCACAAGCAGGAGGAGAGAGAGAGAGAGGGAAAGGCAGACTCCCCACCGAGCAGGGAGCCCCATATGGAGCTCAAACCCAGGACCCTAAGATCATGAAGTGAGCTGAAGGCAGATGCTTAACCAACTGAGCCACCCAGGAGCCCCTAAACCGTACTTTAAAAAAGTAGGACACTTCCTGCTTATTGAATTCCTTATTGAATTCCCCAACCCAGAAAGATAAAAATACATCAACAGAAGTAATGGGGAAGGGAAGAGTAGAATAAAATCCAATAGGTTTCATCTCTTCTGTAAATCCAATCTGCTTCTTTTCAAGATTTTATTTCTTAGAAAGAAAGCCGGAGTGGGGGGGAGGGACAGAGGGAGAGGGAGAAGCAGACTCCCTGCTAAGCAGGGAGCCTGATGTGGGGCCCCATCACCAGTGACTCAGGTCACTGAGATCATGACCTGAGCCAAAGTCACATGCTTAACCAAGGGAGCCACCCAAGCATCCCCCAATCTGCTTTTCTAATCACAGTTGCTTAAACAGCAAAAGCAGTTTAAATTTGCTTAAATAATAGATGCACTGGTCTAAACTTTAATCCCATCACTGATATGACAGTCCAAGAAAGAAAATAGAATTCCAGGTCCCAATAATCAGCCAAAAGGTTGACATTTGCTAATTAACATTATTTGCAACCTTCAGTTTCTCCGTGAAAGTAAAACCATGCTCTTAAAATTACGTTGAAGAAATAGAAACACTGAAGACCATCTCTGATTTAATATTATTATAAAAACGTAAACTACCTGTGCACACGGTACCATCACAGTGTGGAATGGAGGAGGGAACAGGGAAAGCAAGGGTAGCCTGGGGACTGTAGAAGTAAGTGAGAGACATTTCCCTCAGACAAGAGCTAACGACAAAATATTACTCGTATGTAAACATACTCATTTACAGAATCTAATCCAAACACAAGAAAAAATTTAAGAGTCAGAAGAAAAAAAGATTGGGACGCCTGGGTGGCTCAGTTGGTTAAGCAGCTGCCTTTGGCTCGCTCAGGTCATGATCCCAGCGTCCTGGGATCGAGTCCCACATCGGGCTCCTTGCTCGGCAGGGAGTCTGCTTCTCCCTCTGCCTCTGTCTGCCATTCTGTCTGCCTGTGTTCGCTCTCTCTCCCTCTCTCTCTCTCTGACAAAAAAAAAAAAATATATATATTACTGTTTTGATGGAATAGATCAGAATAAGTACAAAGACAGAAAACTCTCTTACAATCTTTCTCTACAACACTTGCGTGTGCTATGAATGCTGAGGGAGGCTGTGTATGTGGAAGAGGGGATGGTATATGGGAACTATAACTTCCATCCCAAATTTTGGTGTAAACTTAAAATTGTCCTGAAAAACAAAGTCTATTAATTTTTTAAGCCTGTTATTCTGAGTTTATGTCAGTTTTCTTTAGAAGTACTCTTGGCTAACTGCTTACCCTAACTGTGTATAAAACCAGTCAGTACCCATCTGGGTTTGGATAGAAATCTGACAAAAGTCTCTAAATACACTTGCTTCCCTTAATCTATTTAAGACAATTTAATCTTGATTCAGCTACATAAATTTTTTTTTAAAACCCCAATTCAGTCTTTTTGGACAGAGATAACCAGTCCCTGAAAAGTACCTTCCAGTTTCTTCAGAATTACTGCTGACTTTCCTTCCTCGGGTCAAAAAGGAGATGACTTCTCATCATACAAGGTCAATCTCTCCTTTCTTTAACTTTTTTTTTTTTAAGACTTTTATTTATTTATTTGACAGATCACAAGTAGGCAGAAAGGCAGGCAGAGAGAGGAGGAAGCAGGCTCCCTGCTGACAGAGCCCGATGCGGGACTCGATCAAATGTTTCACAATCTCGCGTGAATGAGTACACCACTACCCAGGGCTTTAACATACATTTCTATTTTCTCTAGATAGTAAGAGTCACAAGTGCAATGAGTCTATCATACACCTCACTGTTTCCAGGTCCTATAACACTACCTAACACACACCAGCAGGTGTTTTAAAATATTGTTGAATGAATCTTCTCTTCAATTCACAAAGGAGTAATCATGCAAAGGGCGTAGTCTTTCCTCATCCTGACAATGAAAACATCCCATTACACTGGGGCTCTAAAAACATTATCTCATTTGATTATCACAACAACCTCGTGAGTTGGGAGACACCCCCCCCCCCCCCGTCAGAAATGAGGAACCTGCAGCCTCAATCAAGAAGCAGGACTCCAACTAAATCCAAGCATCTGCCCAAAACCTCATGCTGCCTCTACATCTGATTCCATAAGCCATGCATGAAAATCAACTTCAGCAGCATCTTACAGAGATAACACGACGAAGTAACCAATTAGTTGCATTTAGTAAATAAGTAAATTCTTCAAAAATTATTCCCACTTTTACCAAAAGATTATTTTATTCTTTCCCCCCCTTTTCCCTTCTACTAAATACCCATACTGTTTTACAATTTTTATTGAAGTATAATGGAAGTACCATAAAATCCACCTGGTCTTAACTGTTGAGTTAGATGAATCCTTTTTTTTTAAAGATTTATTTATTTGAGAAAGAGAGAGAGAGATAGCAAGAGAGAGCATGAGCGGGGCAGAGAAGGCAGAGGGAGAGGGAGAAGCAGGCGCCACACTGAGCAAAGAGCTAGACTTAGGGCTCCATCCCAGGACCCTGAGATCATAACCTGAGCAGAAGGCAGACACTTAACCATCTGAGCCATCTAGGCGCCCCTACTTAGATGAATTTTAGTGAATAAAACATCTGCGTGTGCAAACTTCACAATCCAGTTTGGGACACTTCCATGGCCCTAAAGACTTTCCTGTACCCACCCACAGCCAATCTTGGCTCCCACGTCCAGATCCAGGAAGCCACTGATGATGGACTTCCACCTCTAAGGTTTGGCCTTTCCTAGAAATTTCAAATAAACATAATGATGCAATGTACAGTTTTATGCAACCAGCTTCTTTGTTAGCACTATGATGTTTTTGAAGTCTTTGGTTTTGTCGCGTGCGCCAGCAGTTCATACTCTCTTACCGAGTAGTACTCCGTCCCATTGACACACCACCTTGTGTTCACCCATCCGGCTGCTGGTGGGCGTCTGAACTGTTGACTGTAGCACTATTCATTATCGCTAAAAACTGTAAACAGTCACACAGAAGTCTGTGTAGACATGTAGTTTCTTTTCTATAGGGTACTTAGGACTAAATTTCCTACATCATATGGTAGATATCCGTTTAACTTTCAAAGAAGCTGATAAACTTTTCCAAAGTGGCTGTATTAATTTTACATTCCCACAAGCAAAGTACAGAGTTTCCACTTTCTAGACAACTTGCCAACATTCAGGACAATCTTTATTTTTTAATTTATATTTTAGCCAGTAAATAAAGAAAACACCCAGTCTTTTCGTCCTGTGTTTCTGCTTTACTCTCACACCACACTCCTACCACTCTGGACACTTCTGGTCACCAAACACGTGGGGCATTTTCCCCACACTAAGCAGATCTCTGCATTCCAGCTAGTTATTCAGCAATTTACCTCAATTCTGACACTGTGTCCCTGGAGACAGCACCTGAGTCCACGAAGAGCTCAGGCCCATGAGACTGCCTCTCCTGCCCCCTCTGGTACCAATGACAAGTAGATCTCAGGCTACCCACAACTTCTGTTCACCTTGGCTACAAATCAAAGGTTTCCACAACCCCTTCCTTGGGTTTACTAACTTGCTAGGGCAGCTCTCAAAACTCAGGGAAGCACATTTACCAGTTTATTATAGAAGGATAGGATGAAGGATAGAGATGAATGTCCACATGGGGGATGGGAAGGGCCGGTACACAGGGCTTCCACACCCTCTTCAGGCAAGTCACTCTCTCAACACTGCTACCTATTTACCTACCAACCCAGAAGCTCCATAAACCTCAAACATTTTAGGGCTTTTATCATATAGCCATGACTGATCATTATTGCCATTTCCAGCCTTTTTCCCTTCTCAAGACAATGGGGCTCAGGGCTGAAAATTCTAAGCTTCTACTAATGGCTTGGAAACCACATGGTTTCAGGAACCCTATGTCAAGAACCTGGGGCAGAGACCAATATATATTTTTTCTATTATTTCACAGCCAGTTTGGGGGTATACTGATGGTATTTCACTGTGTTTTTTTTCTTTGTTTTTTAAAATATTTTATTTATTTATTTGACAATGAGAGAGGGAATACAAGCAGGGGGAGTGGAAGATGGAGAAGCAGACTTCCTGCCGAACAGGGAAGCCTAATGCAGGGCTTGATCCCAGGACCCTGGGATCATGACCTGAGCTGAAGGCAGACGCTTAACGACTGAGCCACCCAGGCGCCCCTCACTGTTCAATGATGGTGAGCATCCTTTCACACGCTTATTTGCCATCTTAACTATCTGTTAAAATCTCCTGCTTTTTAAAAACTGGGTTGTCTCCTTATTGAGATGTAACATCCTATGGATTCTGGATTCAAATCCTTAATCATATATGTATATTTTACAAATACTTTCTCTAGGTCTACAATTTATCTTCTCATTTTCCAAATAGTATTTTTAGAAGCACAAAATTTTTTAATTTTGATGATGTCCATTTTATCAATTTTTTGATGGATCAAGCTTTTGAGTGTTTTAGTATGAAATCTTGGTCTAATCCAAGTTTGTGAAGATTTACTCCTAAGAGTTTCATAGTTTCATCTCTTACATTTAGGTTGCTGATCCCACATTTTCTTCAAAAAGATTCCCAACTTTACACTTAAATCTATGACCCATTTTTGTGTACAGTATGAACTACAGGTCTAAATGTCATTTTTAACATACGGGCATCCAACTGTTCCAGCACCATCTGCTGAAGACTATCCTTTTTACTTCAGTATACTCCCTTAGCATCTTTGCCAAAAACTGACCACATAACAGTCTATTATCGACTTGATTCTATTCATTGATCTACCTGTCCATGGCTACAGTTTTATAATAAGCTTTGAAATGAGATAATTAAAAGTTTTTGTTGCTGCTGTTCTTTTTCAAAATTGTTTTATCTCTTCAAGGTTCTTTTGCATTTCTGTACAAATTTTAGAGTAAGCCTCTCAACTTCTACAAAGGGACCTACTGAAATTGGTAGGAACCACATTCAGCCTATAGATGATCAATCTGGCTTCCAATCCATACCAATAGCATATCTCTCCATTTATTTGGGCCATCTGTAATTTCCCTAATGTTTCACAGTTTTCAGGATACAAAAATTTTGAAACAACAGTAACTTCTCAAACTTTAAATCTGATATCAAATTACATAGCAAATCCTGCAAAAATTATTTACGAATCTTTCTGACACAATTTTAAGAATTTAAAAAATTCTTAACAGGTTATAAACCACTCTTAACAGGTTATAAACCACTTTTATAAACACATAAAACTAAGTAGGAAAGAAGTTAATGCCTACATCAAAGACGGACCTGCTTTGACTAACCACCCCACGAAAAGTGTCTGGTAGCAGAAACTAAATACTCAATCCAGTTTTCTTCCCTAACTCCCATCCAGCCCAAGAAAATTTCCTAAACTAGAGTCATATCCACACACACACACCCCTCTCTCTCTACATGTGTGTATAAAACTTGGCACTGCAGACACAAATACACAATCTTCAGTCTTTCTGTCTCGTCTTTATAGCATTTTTGCCTCTAATTATTAATGTATAAGCTCTCAGAGAAGCATATTATCAAATAAAATGGAGTTAGTTAGTTAGGTTCTATTACAGGTTTAAATTATGAAAAGTTTTTTTTTAAACCTTTAAAAGTTGAAAAGTATGAATGCTAACAAAGGCTTTTCCATTAGAAACTCTCATTCAAAATAAAAACATTTCGTATTTCTACCAGAAGCCATGTGCAATTACACGATTTATAACAGCAAAAACAGAAACTATCCAAATGTCCACTGATAAGAAAAGATGCTATAAACTGTGGTACTTCTTTACTGAGTATCAGATATTACTGAATATCAGACATTACTGAATATTACACTATAGTAAAAATGTTTAGTTTTTGACTTTGTAAATGTAATGCTGAAGGGGGGAAAAAAAAACAAGTCCCAGAAGACAATGAGCATATAACTCTGGACAAAACAACATACTGTTTACACACACACATTTATAATAAAGACTATTTTTAAACAGGCAAAGCAATGATATCCACCAACCTGAGAGGAGCAGTCACAGGGGATAAGGAGTAGAGGGGGCAAGAGGCAGCAGGAAAAGGGAACCACCCCCCATGCTAATCATAAGTAATGCTCTATAGCTGTTGGGTTGAACGAAGGATTTAAACGTTTTATAACTCACATTATGTCATCTAATTTTTTCATAAGCCTAGCTATTATGTTAAATATTTTTTTAAAAAAACACAAGCAAAACCTATTTTTAAAAATTCATCCATTCTAAAACATTTTTAAGAAGCTTAATTGGGCACTAAAGAGAATACATATCAAGAAAAGTTATTTTAAGTTTTTACCTTTGTTTCTGTTCAATTGCTTTGTCCAGGTGCTGGAAGATATCCTGAAACAGGGTGCAGCTGGATCGACTATTAATAGTATACCCATATCCTCTTTTCCAATATTGCTTCAGATCATTTAAATATTCTAATACCTAAAAATAAAAATTCCAAAAATCATTAATGTTAACAGATTCCCTGATTTAATGACTCTCCGAAAAGGTGACATTGTTTAATTACCATTCTCCACAAAGTATAGTAGAATCTTAGCATTCACTGAGTTTATATTTGCATTTTCAGCTTTTAAGAGTTGCCCCAAAAGTCCATGCCATGCAGAGATTTACGATGAAACAAGAACTCGAATTGTGGGGACGTGGGGGCCGGCATGCAAAAGTGAGTTAGTACTCATGGCCAATAACCCAGCATCCACGGACGCTCTAGACAGAGGGCTAAAGACAGGCGCTCAATTCCCCTTGCTGCTAAAATTACTTTCAAGTGATAGCAAAAATATGTACAGGAAAAAAGAGAAAAACAGAAGAATCTTCATTGTACCACAGGAAGATGTGAACAATGGAGCAGGAACTTTTAAGAATTTTATAAAGCTAGAAACCAGATAGAAAACAAGTTACTTTGGTTCGTGTATCACTTTTGCAAAAATGGTAATAAAAGTAGATGAAGGATATAGGAAAGGAATATATACTGGTACAGACATTCTAAAGTGCAAATTGGCAAAATCCATGAAAGCATATATTTCTATGGCCCATTTAATTTCATTTCTTATGAAGTCATAGTCACAGATGAACACAAGACAGCACATCTAAGAACGTCTTACAGCAGCACTGCTTATAAGGCAGGAGAAAGATTCCTGAAAATACCCAAAATTTCATTAATAGGCAGTTGGTTGACTAAACAATGGTATACACATACTATGGAATACTAGGCAGTTATTTAAAACTTGTATGTTGTAGGCCTCTATGTACTGATATGGATAGATCTTTCCAAGACACACTGAATGAGAAGGGCAGGTTAAGAATAATTACAGTATAATACCATTTATTACCAAGACATGCATACCTACAAACACACACTATACTGTTTACTGTTTTAAGAGTGATATAGATTGGGGTGCCTGGGTGGCTCGGTGGGTTAAGACTCTGCCTTTGGCTCAGGTCATGATCTCAGGGTCCTGGGATCGAGCCCCGCATTGGGCTCTCTGCTCAGCAGGGAGCCTGCTACCCCTACCGCCCGCCTGCCTCTTTGCTTACTTGTGATCTCTTTGTCAAATAAATAAATAAAATCTTAAAGAAAAAAAAAGAGTGATACAGATTATAAATAGCAGCACTGAAAAGGGTTAAAAGGTACACACTGAACAGACAGCAGGGACTGATCTCTGTGGAATCTCTTGAATTACAACTGGTGATTAAGGCAGACTTTCTCTGAATGTTAAACTTTGTATTCATGTATCATATGATCAGATAAACACCAAAACCAGGGGACTAAAACATACCCTGGAAAAAGATACAAGTTGGGCTACTGGCTGTGACTATTGATCTTGGGGGAGGGGAGGGGAGAGTTCAAGCCCCACACTGGGTGTAGAGCTTACCTAAAAATAAAAATAGGTACGGGGCGGCTGGGTGGCTCAGTGGGTTAAACCTCTGCCTTTGGCTCAGGTCAGGATCTCAGGGTCCTGGGATCATGCCCCACCTCAGGCTCTCTGCTCAGCAGGGAGCCTGCTCCCCACCCCCACTTCTCTCTGCCTACTTGTCCCTCTCTCTGTCAAATAAATAAATAAAATCTTTTTTTTTTTTAATGGGTACAAGAGAAGACTGCAGTAATTGTTATTTTTCCCCAAAAAAGCCCCTAGAGAAACTAAGTGCAAGCCATAGTAAATTTAAGAGCAAAGGGCCATATACCAAAAACAAAACTAACCATACATTAAAGAAGCAACTAAATCAAGAAGTTAGCAAAAGGGACAAAGTAAAATATTTTTAAATGAAAGAATTAAAATTAAAAGAATTAAAGTTCTGCCAAATCCAAGAAATAAAACAGTATCAGAAATGAAAAAGGAGATATGCCTGAAGATTTTTTAAAAATCACATATGCATGCTATTGAAATGTTATCTCAAAAAGATCAGAAAATGTAAATGGAATAAGCAGTTTTTCTAGGAAAATATATATTAGCCAAATTGACACAGAAAAATCTGACTATACAAAATAACTAGAGATAAAAGTCTATCTGAAAGAGACCAGGCATATTTGGTTTAAAGTAGGAGTTCTACCAAACCTTCAAGAAGAGTTAGTTCCTAATAATTAAGTTATTCCAGGGTACAGGAAAGGATGGGAAGTGATGTGGGAAACACAGGCAGAAAAAAATGATTAAATTTCCTCACTACTTAGAGCCCACAGACAAGTCCTTGAAACAGGCAGAGTGACCTTCCTCTAGAGACTCAGCTGCCTGGATGTTGACACTTTGCTGAGAGCAACAGGCAATATTAACCTGACCTCCAGGATCTTGTAAGTCTACTTTAACATAAAAATTCCTTCGGAAATTTTCTTTATCTCGAAACCCCCCAAGATACATGTTGGCAATCACCCACCCCCAAGCATAGTGCCGACCGATACACATCTGAAGGGTCTCGTGACTCAGGTTTTATTAGACGGTAATAAATGACCTTTTCGCAACAACAGCTAGCCCCCTCGAGGTCTTGGAAACCTTGCTTCCAAAATTTCTTAGAGATTCACGTCATCCCTAACTCCCTTCCAACTTGAAAGTATGTAATAGGCCACTCCTCATGACCCCAGTACAGCTCTTTTTGCCCACAGGTCCTGTCCCCGTGCTTTAATAACATCACCTTTTTGCACCAAAGACGTCACAAGAATACTTTCTTGACTGCCGACTTCAAACCTTAACATTTTTCTTATGTCAGAAAGCTTCTCAACTCATTTTAGGAGCACAATGGAAGCCTGTACCCAAAACTGAACAAAGAAAGCACAGAGAAAAGGGCCAGGAAAACTTCAGCCCGCTGCATTGCAATTCCTGTGCTCTCAACTATGGCTCTTAGTCACTGGTGTACAAAGAAATCCCCGCCTTATGTTCTAACCCCCCAGCCAGGAAAAGGAATAGGGCCGGGCCAGCAGTACCACTCACAGATGAGAGCCATGGCCATAAACAACCTCACTACAAACACAATTTAATGAATGCTTAATTCATTTAAACAATTTAATGAAATTGCCAAAAAAAATACAGCAGTCTACTGAAAGAAGGTATCATCTGTCATGATGGAGTAACACCAGGCATGCCCGCTGGACATACACAAGTAGAAAACAGGACAAAATATGTAAAACGAATGTTTTCAGTCATTGAGTATTAAGCACTGAACTGTGATCACGGAGAGGAGAAAAACAAAGCAAACCCTACAAACGCCCAGGTTTCTGCCTGGAGGCACTTTGAAACTGTGGCCTGCGGAGATTGGAGGGGTAGTGAGGGGAAGGGATGTCAGGCAGAATCATGCAGTCCTGCTGAGGAGAGGAGTCAGAACGCAGTCTTAAGGGGCTGGAATTAGCAGGACAGAGTATCAGAAAGGAAGAAGCTACACAAAAAACCGCTCCAGAAATCTGGGGGTCCTCTTGACTCTGTTGCTCAGTGTTGTGAGAATTATAAGCTGAATTCCAGAGCTATCACAAGGCTGGGAGATATTCAAGTTCCAAGCAGCCTAAATAGGAGAATTTCACTAGACACCTGGACATCCAACATAGACCCCAGAAGGGTCACACTTAACAGTAAAGGTATGTTTACAAATAAAGATTTGTTTCTGAGTTTTGTAGGTCAGATCCAGAGCATGAAACTCAGAAATAAACCATCAAAGGGATCAAGGTGACCCACAAGTAACCTAACAGCAAAATAAAATAAAATTCAGAACTCTATAAAGGAAGGCAACAAAATGTAGGCATTCAACAATGTAATATTCACAATGTCCAGTAAATAAAAAATTGCTAGAAATACATGAAGAAACAAGAAATGTGAGCTCTAACTAGGAGAAAAAGCAGTCTGTAAGAGAATTTATCTTAAGAAAGAAGGAATGCAAGGATGATTCAATACTAGAAAATGTACCAACCGTTTACTATGTTGGGAGATTAAAAAATAAATAAATAAAAACCACAATCATCTTCCTGGGTGACAAAAATTCAACACATCCCTGATTTTAAAAACAATAAATAGAAGGCTTCAGTAAGCAAGAAATGAATTTCCTTAATTGGTAATGATAACTGATGTGGGAAACAAAATTAAATGTCCTTATAACCTGCAGCCCACTGACAAATACTCGGGATAGGGCAGAGTATTAACATTCCTCTAGGAAGCTCCCCTCTAGCAAGTTAATTCCTTGCTAGAGGGAACAATCACCTCGGTTTGACAACAGCAAGGCCTCCAGTTTCTCCTGAGTCCTCTTCAGCATGTGAAAATCCTTCCAAAGCCTCCCTCATCTTTACTTCCCCCAAGCCCAAAGTATACAATCAGTTGCTTCTCACAATCACGGGGCAGCAGCTTTTTCTGCCCATGGACCCGTGCTTTAATAAAACCACCTTTTTGCACCAAAGATGTCTCAAGAATTCTTTCTTAGCCGTCTGTTCCAGACCTCACCCTACCAACACACCAACATTCGAAAACTATATCAGTAACTATGAGACTACTCCAAACACACATCACATTTTATGACAAAGAATTGCAAGTGTTCTTCACTGGAAAATAAAAAAACCTTGGGTTTTAATATGATGGAATAAGGATATACTTCTCTGTTCTCTCAAAATCACCCTAAAGAAAATGCATGAAAAACAGAAATGCAAATGCCTTCGTCATAGATATCAGGAGACCTTTATCCCCCTGACCACAGTCATAAACAAGGGAGGGCTCCCAAGTGCACTGAAAATCAAAACATCTCACAAAACCAGAGAGACAGATCCTCAAAAGCACAGGGAACACTAGGAGGAGCACAATCAACACCTCTTAGCATGAAACCAGGAGGCCACAGAATGAAGCCTGAGGGGAGCCTCCCTGCACAGTCTGTAATACTGCTCCCAGGAGACAGACTGGTGGTCAAGGTCAGCAGGAAGCACCTGCAGAGGATCTCAGAGGAAAGCAACTCTGAAGCGGAAGGAACACTACTCCTTTCTGAATAGCTGTTCATCCACACTGGCCGGCTAGGGAGGAAGAAAAGCTGAACTTGCTGCAAAGATGAGTAACAATTAAAAAGGGGAACCAGCACAGCATCTATACAAACACACAAAAGAAAAAGAAAACTGCTATATACCTGAAACAGTCAGCCGAATGAAAACTGCTGAGTAAATGAACGTACTAACACGAATTCCAAAGATTTAAAAGAATAAAGTCAAAAGCATTAAAAAAAAAAGATATGAAAAGAAGACAGAAACATAAGCTGGGACATCAAAAACAGTTTGGCATTATTATCTAGTAAATTTGAAGTTCTACATAACCTGTGATCCAGCAATTCTACCACAGACCCAGACCTTCAGAAATATGTCTGCATACACCCCAACGGACCTACACGATAATGTTCTTAATAGCCCCAACGTCTACCAATAAGACAATGGACTTGGGGGGGGGGTAGGTAAAAGTGATTAATTCATATAATGGAATACCATCTAGCAATGAAAATAAGTGAACTATAGCATCATCATAGGTAAATCTTTAATAATGCTGAATAGAGGCATCTGGGTGGCTCAGTCAGTGAAGCACCTGCCTTCACCTCAGTTCACGATCTCAAGGTCCTGGGAAGCACCCCCCACCCCTCCCGCCCAGGGCTACCTGCTCAGCAGGGAGTTTGCTTCTCTCTCTGCCCCTCCTCCACAGCTCACTCTCTCTCGCCACTAGAATAAAATCTTAGCATAAAAACAATAAAAACAAGATTAAAAAAAAGTACCTAGTTCATGCGTCATTTCTTCTATAAAGATCGACTGCCATTACACCAACTTTCTCCTTTATGTATCCCTATACCTAATTACAGCCATCCTATTGCCTTCCAATGCTTTGTGTCTTTCACTCCTTAAAGGGGACAATGCCTATGTTATGTTAGAATCTTCCATTCCAACCATGTGCCTAGCAGAGAGCAGGCACCCAAACAAGATCTGCTTTATGAAGGCACCCATGGTCCAGCACTTCACAAGGTTCTGGATATCCAATAATCTCTGTGATTCTCAGAATTTAATAAATGTCTACTCACTTTTAATTTAAAAAAATTTTTTTTTTAAGATTTTATTTATTTAATTGACAGATACAGATCACAAGTAGGCAGAGAGGCAGGAAGAGAGAGAAAGGAAGGGAAGCAGGATCCCTGCTGAGCAGAAAGCCCAATGTGGGGCTTGATCCCTGGACCCTGGGATCGTGACCTGAGCTGAAGGCAGAGGCTTTAACCCACTGAGCCACCCAGACGCCCCTTCAAAAATATTTTAATAAACAATTTCAAATGTGAAAAATAGGGAACTGTAATATAATGAACCCCTGTGTATCCATCATCCAATTTCAGTAACAATCATCATTTGGCTAATCCTGTTTTAGTTATCTCCCACCATCATCTACTGGATTATTCTTTTTTTTTTTTAAAAGATTTTATTTATTTATGACAGCGAGAGAGGTGAGAGAGGGTACACAAGCCCAGGGGAGCTGGAGAGGGAGAAGAAGTCTCCCTGCTGAGCAGGGAGCTAGATATGGGGCTTGATCCCAGGATGCTGGAATCATGACCTGAGCCAAAGTCAGACGCTTAACGACTGAGCCACCCAGGCACCCCACCAATGGATTATTCTAAAGTAAATTTAAATCTAAAGTAAAGTTATTTCATCTCTAAATACTTCAGTATATAAACCTATTTCACAGTGGAAAGTTCTAAGCAGAGACAGAAGTTATTTTCTATCCAATCATTAAAAAAGAAAATAATCACAGGAAACAAATCAAAAGAGAACTTGATATTTTTAAATGAAGAAACTTACTTGCTCTTTAATATATAAAAAGGAAACTGTTATTCAATTAACTTAATAAACATGTATTTCAAATCTTCAGATCATGGCCAATTAAATAAAGAAGTTATTTACAAAGGTTAAAAAAGCACCTCTGCAATGGAGAAGTCTGCCAGGAATCACTTTAACCAAATGATCAGACATGTCGTAATCAATAATGTGACAAAAAGATACGCATTCCTCAGTGCAGACACATCACTTACACAGTATTCTTGTCAAAAACGTTTAAACCTTAGTCTACGTTACCTAATCAAAAGTTGGAAATGGGACACAAACACATTCTGTCAAAAAAAAAAAAAAAAAAAAAAAAAAGCCCAGACGCCTGCAAAATGCCAATGTCCAAAAGACAAAAGGCTGCAGTACTTCTCTAAAGAAAACTAAAAAGACATGACAAGTCAATGCAATGAGTGACCCTTCATTAGACCCTGAGTTTAAGGGGGGGAAAAAGTCTAAATATAGACCTTTATTAAGACAAATGTGAAAAGTTCAATATTGTATGTACTAGAGAATACTGCACTATTACATATATACATAAAACAATTATACTTTGTTTATGTAGCAGAATGTTCTTGTTTTTTAGATACATACTCAAGTATTTCAAGAAGTGCTTTGAAGTCTGCAAAGAAAAAAGATCATATATATGTGGCAGACAGAATAAATGCTCCCCAAAGATGTCCACATCCTAATCCCTAGAACCTAAGACTGTATTCTTTTTCATGATAAAAGGGAATTTGCAGGTGTGATGAAGGATCTTAAAATGAGAAAATTATTCTGGGCTACGTACATGTGCCAATGTAATCACAAAGATCCCTATAAGGAGTAGTTAGGAAGGACAGAGTAGGAGATATAACCATAGAAGCAGAGGTTTGTTTTTTTTTTTAAATAAAAAAATGCAGGGGGCTTCTAGAGACTGGAAAAGGCAAGGAGATTTTCCTCTTGTGTGCTCCACAAAGAACACACTACTTGCATCTTGATTTTAGCACTGTAAGATTCATTCTGAATGCCTGACTTCCAGAACTGTAAGATAATAAATCTGTATTGTTTTAGGCCACTAAGTCTGTGGTAATTCATGATGGCAGCAACAGGAAACTCCTATCTGTGACGAAAAACAAACGTGGCAAAGAAAAGTAAACAACTCACAAATGTGAGTGTTTACTGTTATCATTCTTAAGATTTCTGTCAGTTGAAAATTTTCAAAATAAGTTGCAGGAAAAAAAAAACTCTTCACAGGCAATAATAAAGAGACAAAAGGATAACACTAAAAAAGGGGAGGGGAAAGAGAGAGAAAGAGAAAGTCGAGTAGTCCAGAATCCTAGAACTTCAGGGGGTGTACCTGCATAACCCTATAGTTCCATCTTCTAACACATGTGGGAATCAAGGCAAAGGAAGTAGATCATGATTTCCAGGGTTTTGGAATGCGTTAAATTACCTCCCGAAGAGACAGATGCACAAAAAGCAAGAGCAAAATGTTTCCAAGGAGAAGGATCCAAATAAGGAAAAGGAAGGGAGAGTGGCAGGTGTTGCAAGGACAAACAGGACAGGTAGTGGCTGGCTGCGATGGGAGGTGTGCGTCCGCGGCATGGAAAAGCAGCTGGCACTTAAACCCGAAGCGGCCAGTACATGGAAGAGACCCCAGGGATACTGCTCTCACAAAAGGAACCGCGCAGAGAGCAGGGCCTGGTGAGCACGTGCCAAACATCCCACCATGGGCAGTAACCAGGGCAAATGAAATTGCTCTTCTGTTAAAAGGTAAATTTCCCTGGGCCAATGCCCACCAAACATTTATACAGTATTCAGTTATTTCTGTTTATCAACTTTTTTCCCTCGAGCAAATTGGGTAGGGAAGGAAAAAAGGGAGGGCAGTATTTTGACCCATGTGAATGGTGACCCTAAATTTCAGTTTATACTAATACTGGCATAATTATTAATTTTATGGTCAGGAAATTTCTAAGAGATGAGTTCTGGACAGTTAGAGGAGGAAAGCAGACAGAGAGGAAAACAGATCACACCCATTACCACTGGTGCTCAGTGTCTGAGAGGAGTCATTCACTGAGGGTCCTCTCCTCTGCTTCCAATCACATGGTAAGCCCCAGTCCCATGTGAGCCTGGTAACACGTAAAACCACCTTTAATCTGTTGTGGTCACTCTGGTCTTTGAGTAACAAAATAAAGCACTTGTTTATCCTCAAATGTACATTAGCTCTTTCTTGGCTTAAAAACCTGCTAGTATCTGGCAAACAGTACACTTCTTTTCAAAACCTGATGTTAAGTTTTAAACTTAATAATTGATTTTCCCTGGGCATACTGAACATTTTATATGTATGCGAGAGGTGACTGAAGTTTCACAAGTCCACATGCCTGAACGATCCACACAGACACCAGAATCCTATCCAATGCTGACATCCTCAATGCTCACAAAAACAATTAACACTCTCCTACCCTACCTCCTGGCTCCCAACATCCCAGAAATGACCAGAATTTGCCTCACTTAGAGTCAGCTGAGGCCTGTCTGGCCTTCTCTATCTAGAGTCTGAAAGAAGCAGTATGAGTAAGAGGGAAGAAAGAACATACAAAGCAGGCAGAGAGAAACTGTGGAGGGCTTATTGCCATTACCGGGTGGAACATGGAGCTCAATTTATCACAAAAACTATTAAAAAAGAAAAGTTAGGTATTTGAAAAACCATTCATCCTCTCTGAGCTCTGGCTTCCTTTAAAAAGAATTTGGATTTTAACAGCTCTACAATCCCTGCTAGCAATAAAATCTCATGAAGGGTAAAATAGGGTTTTATTTTATTTACTTATTTTTTAAAGATTTTATTTATTTATTTGACAGAGAGAGATCACAAGTAGGCAGAGAGGCAGGCAGAGAGAGAGAGAGAGGAGGAAGCAGGCTCCCTGCTGAGCAGAGAGCCCGATGCGGAACTCGATCCCAGGACCCTGAGATCATGACCTGAGTCGAAGGCAGAAGCTTAACCCACTGAGCCACCCAGGCGCCCTAAAATAGGGTTTTAATTGGGTGGATCTGGAAATCAAATCACCACGGAAGAATGTTTTCCAAAGTTTTCTGAATCCAAACTGTAAGCATGTAGACCCCATTTGAACAATTCATTCCCTAAGTAAGGAAAATTGTAAGTCTGTCAAAGACAGTTCATGCTCCCTGTTCCACTTATTTTTTGAAAAGCTGTTTCAAGTAACAACAACAACAAAAATAATGCAATAAATAAATAAATAAATAAATAAATAAATAGCAAAGAAACCGCAAAAATAATACTTACCTTTGCATCATCTATGTCAAAAACATCACACCAAGGAGATTTAACACCTTTAATTGCCAGGTCAAATGAACAGGTAAAAAAAGCTACCTGAATTAAATCTGGGGGGAAAAAAAGAAAGGTAGAATCTGTGAGTCACTCTTCTCCATAATCTTCCAGAGGCTAAATAGCTACAGAATGCCACATGCGGCACAGTACAAGGACCTGGGTAGGTTCAGCATAGAGAAAAAGATGATTCGGCCTTTTCCTGATTATCAGATTATCGAAGAATGAAGACCCACTCTGTACCACCCAAACAGGCAGAACTAGAACTGTCAGGAAGAAACCACGAGGAGGTAGAAATTTCAGTCCAATGAAACTAAAACATTTACCTGGTATCTACAAGTTACCATTTTTTCTGGTTTTAAAGTAATGTGTTTGTTAAGAGCATGTTTGCCTACCAAATCCAACAGAGTTTAACCCATCTTGAAAATGAGGAATAACAAACTACCTCTGCTGAACCGCACTCTTAAGGACACAACGCTTAACGTTCTGTGAGGCAGGAGTACAGAGAGGATGATGCAAAAATGGACGAGGACTGCAAAAGGTGGAGAGAGGGCAGAGTAAATGGGAGGTCAGGAGGGAGGGAAAACCAAGGGTCAAGAAGGAAAGAGTCGAAGAGGGGAAAGTCGCACACGGGAGAGAGAGAGCATGCTAATGGCACCCGTCTTTCAGTTTTCGTTGCTCAGTGAGGTGGCAGATGTCAGGTTAAGTTACCTGGATTTTTACACTGAGAATGAACAGATTATATGACCGTTAAATAGCCCTGGGTTTTGAAGGGAAGGGTGGGGCACCAAGTCCCTGGCTATAAGAGGTGGCTGTGCTGTCTGGTCACAGGCACGGGGCCGCTGCTCGATGCTACATAGCGAACGGGAGCCACTGTGGGGCTGCCCTGCGCTTTGCTTTTTAACTTCAGTGTCTCTCCTCGTTCCCAAGGAACCAGGTTTGAGTTTAAAGAACTTCCCCTAAGGCAGTATATAGTACAAAAAGAATATCTAATTGAGAACACACGCAAAAGGCATTTACAAACTTTGATTGAATAGACAAAAGGGTTAATAATCCTAATACCTAATATAATGTAGTAACTTCTAAGGGCCATCGATGTTTGATGAAAAGAACCTGTCTTACAAAGTTCTAGTTCTGAGACTATGAAAGTCGATCCTAATGGTCTGTTCTTTAACTGGAAGAAAGTTATCGGAAAAATTTCACCAAAAAAACACTTGAGAAAACAACAGGCTATGAGACCTAACTCTGCCACTAATCATCCTGAGCAAGGGGTTCCAGTCTCTCAGTCTCAATCATCCCACCTGCAAAATAGGTGTGAATTCTTCACGAGGTGTTACAAAGACCATGCTGACTTCCTGGCCGGTCTTTTGGAACCTCAAAGGTATTTCAGATAGATCGGAGATTTAAACATTAAAAACTAAAGTAAAATAAAGGAAGGCATAGGAAAATATAGTAATCTTGGGGTAAGAGAGTATTCTTAGGCAAAATACAACATCGAACAGCCACGATGGAAAGACAGAGACATGGCTATGTAACAGACAAAAAGGGTTCAGTCAAAGGCACCATAAACTTAAAAAGTGAGCAATAAGTGAAGAGAACCTGTTACATACAGGTTCATACATACATAGAGAACATATAATAGGCAAAGGATTTATCCTTTAGTCAAGCAAAATTAAAGGATATATAATTAATAAATCTGTAACACATAAAGGGTCTCTAAGAACAAGAAAAACAAAAATAATCTGATAGAAATGGACAAGATAAGGAAGAGGCAAACCCCAGAAGGAATGCAAGTAGCTAGCAGACCCAGGAAGACATGCTCATCTTCACAAGTGATCAAAGAAATACAAATTAAAGCCAGATACCATTTTTCATTAATCAAACTGGCAAAAATCAAAACGATTAACAACAGCTACTGTTGGATAAGGGGGAGATCTCATATATTGTTGACATAATTTCTACACTTTCAGAGAGCAATCTGGAAGTATGTGTCAAGGTGTAAAATATTCATTGTCCTGGGCGCCTGGGTGGCTCAGTGGGATAAGCCTCTGCCTTCGGCTCGGGTCATGATCTCAGGGTCCTGGGATCGAGCCCCGCATCGGGCTCTCTGCTCAGCAGGGAGCCTGCTTCCTCCTCTCTTTCTCTCTGCCTGCCTCTCTGCCTACTTGTGATCTCTGTCTGTCAAATAAATAAATAAAAATCTTAAAAAAAAATAAAATAAAAATAAAATATTCATTGTCCTAAACCCAACAATTCCACCTCCAGTTATTCACTTTATAAATTCTCTAGGGCAAAAACCAGATTATAAAAATGTTTACTGCAGCATCATTTGAAAGGGTGAAAAACTAAGAAAAATCTCAATAGGAAAATGATTTCCTACAAAAAAAAGTGCACTGTATTAGGTCCAGTCCCCTTCACCAGTAAAATCTGATGGGTTAAATAAGTTTTTAACTATCATTGACCTAGAATCTGAATCATATATCCTATGAAATCACACAGAATTTGAAAAAACGAGAGAGATCTACATAAGACAGATACACTGCTAAGTAAAAAGGAGTTACAGTAAATACATATGTTATCACCCCTGTATGTTAAAAACAAAAGGATTTAAATAGCTACAGTAGTTTTGAGCCATTACTCTGCTAGGCACTGTACTATTGCTCCGCATTAATTAATTTCACATAATCCTTGAATAATCCTAAAGGAAAGGTACAGTTCCTATACCCACCTTACAGAAAAAGAAACTATGGTCTAGAGCTAATAATGAACTTGTAAAGACCACAGAGTGAGTTGACAGTAAAACAGAGTCAAAATTCCAATACAACAGTCCAATTCCAGAACCCATGGTTTTAACCACTATGCTAATGTTGCCTCCAAAAAGAAGTTGCTCTCAGTCACATCATCAGTAAAACACAAATAATCTGAGACTAAAAACTATTTTTTAAAAAATCTCCAACAGTCTAACCCCCTACTAACCGAAGGCATAGCTAGATACTGGTATAGTTACATAAACGAATTCAGTACATAAAGTTAAAATGTAAGACTAAAATCACACACACACATTAAATAAAGAATAAAAAGTTGAGGGACGCCTGGGTGGCTCAGCTGGTTAAGCGTCTGCCTTCGGCTCAGGTCATGATCTCAGGGTCCTAGGATCGAGCCCGATGCTGAGCTCCCCACTCCACAGGGACTGCGCTGCTCCCTCTGCCCTTCCTCCTGCTCATGCGCTGTCTCTCTTTGTCTCGGTCTCTCTCAAATAAATAAATAAATAAAATCTTTTAAAGTAATTTTAAGAATAGAAAATAAGTTGAATTAAAATCAAATTTCAGACTGAAATCATAGTTCAATACCATTCATGTAAGTTTTAAAACCTGCAAAAAAAGTACCATTTATGTACAGAAACATAAAAACTGGCATGGGGTGATTTAAATGCTCAATTCATGATGACTACCGCTGGGAAGAAAAGAAGAGAAATAAACTTCCAGAGAGGGACTGATGGACTTCAATTCCCTAAAGAAACTAACTGCAGCATGCTGAAATTTGATAAAACTGAGTTGTGGGTATATCGACATTCATTCATTGTATCAGCCTTTATTATCATCTATAGGCTTAAATTACTTGCCTCTAAAATCATTTTTTAAATTTTTATTTTTACATAATCTCCACATCCAACGTGGACTCATAGCACTGAGATCAAGAGTCACATATCCTATCAATTGAGCTAGCCAGGTGCCCCTAAAATAAATAAATTTTAAAGCTCTGGAGGTGACCACAATATTTAGCCACTTTGGGGAAAGAAAAAAATTCAATTTTAAATGCTAGTACAGGCATCTTCATTTTTTTGATGCTTATAAAGCATTCAGGCTCCGTGATTCTAGTCTATTATTTTCCCAACTTCTAGCCTTTTGGAAGTTTATTCACAATATAAGAAATCCCCAATCTTTGTATGCTGTCGACATTTGCTATATGAATTATGAATTCTTAGAAATCAGAGAAAAATCCCATTATTTTTTCTTTGTTTCCTATTGGCAGGTGCACATGTCCCCTGGCTTTCCACCTACTTCCCCAACATAATTTTTTAAATTTATTTTTATTAACATATAATGTATTATTTGCCCCAAGGGTACAGGTCTGTGACTCATCAGTCTTACACATTTCACAGCACTCACCATAGCACATAACCTCCCAATGTCCATAACCCAACCACCCTCTCCCTGCCCTCCCTCCCCTCAACAACCCTCAGTTTGTTTTGTGAGATTAAGAGTCTCTTACAGTTTGTCTCCCTCCTGATCCCACCTTGTTTCATTTTTCCCTTCCCTGCCCCCCACAATCCCCTGCCGCCTCTCAAATTCCTCATATCAGAGAGATCATATAACTGTCTTTCTCTGATTGACTTACTTCGCCAGCATAATACTCTCTAGTTCCATCCACGTCCTTGCAAATGGCAAGATTTCATTTTTTAAAAATATTTTATTTATTTTATTTGACAGCGATCACAAGTAAACAGAGAGGCAGGCGGGGGGGGGGGGGGGAGCAGGCTCCCCGCTGAGCAGAGACTGATGCGGGGCTCGATCCCAGGACTCTGAGATCATGACCTGAGCCGAAGGCAGAGGCTTAACCCACTGAGCCACCCAGGCACCCCAAGATTTCATTTCTTTAGATGGCTGCATAGTATTCCATTATATATATACACCACGTCTTCTTTATCCATTCATCTGTTGATGGACATCTAGGTTCTTTCCATAGTTTGGCTATTGTAGACATTGCTTTCTCCAGCATAATTATTAACAGTGCCCCCCTGCACCCCTCGGTGTACAAGGCTGCATGACAAATTGCAACAGGCAGACTATCTACTGCAACACCTTTTGACAGACACAAATGTGCATTCTTTTTAGCATCTTTAGGCTTAAAGGCCTCAAAGAAAATGCCACACTACTTTGCCTTTTTTACTTTCTAATATCCCTCCTCAAAACATAAACACATACACACTTCTGAACAGCTTCAACAGCTAAAGAATTTTATATAATTTTCCACTTTTATCATTTCAAGGAAATAATTTTTTAAAATGTAATTTATATAAATAATGCTTAAGTCAAAGCTTTATATACCTCTGTCCCCCCAAAATTCCAGGATATAGCAAAAATTGTGTACATTCATTTACATAAAGCTCAAAGAAGTATATGAATCTCAAAACAGTAAACATGATATGTACCATTTTCTTGACAAGAGTGTATTATTTTCTTAATGTAAAATCAATCGTGGGCCTTTAAAAGGAATTATGTTATGCTTCCATATTTTTTCATTTTCGGAGTTTGAGAACCATTTAAAATTATTTCAGAGTTCAAATGAAAGATAATGGGCACATTACCTGCATTTAAATTGCTAACTGGCACCTGCAAAGTAGCTGCAACCTTTTTTAAAATGTTCTGCATTTCTGGTCCAGTTTTGAAGGCTTCTACATGATAAAGAGCTGTAGTATTCTTTTCCACTTCAGTTAAAAACTTCTCACAATGATCAAAGAATCTCATTAATTTATCATTAATTCTTGGAGGTCCACACTCCATGTCTGAAACAGAAAAAAAAATTTTGTTTATACATATACCAACATAAATGATAATCTCAAATTACTAAAAATTTTGTTTCAAGTGTGAAAAAACACTAAAAACCTGTTTATTTATTGGCATGTCTTTAGCGCACAACGATCAAGAGAGACAGGGCAAAATTATTCCCCATTTGTAATGGCGGTAATTCAAGAAAGTATATCCTAGAAAAGACTAAAGAAACAGGGAATCAGAGATAAAATGTTACTGCATTACTATACGGTGAAAAAAAAAAAGGTGGCTGAAATAAATATTTTCTGAAAGAAAACAAAAATAATCAGACAGGAAAAGCCTAATAAGTGCAGAAATGCGTTTGTAAGTACTACTTCTGTCAGGCACAGAAAACTTGGAGAAAGCAAACTGAAAACTAGCAATGTTCCTAACTACAATGTTGAGAGACTAATTCAGCAGATCAAATCTGTTTTTCTCCTCTAAGCCAAAGCCTACATAGTGTATTTTCTGTATGAACTTTCCCAACACCGTGTTACTTCACAAAAGAGTGCTTTGGACAAAAACTACTGACAACAGCACAAAACATCCTTTCAGGTCCTCTGTATTTCATCGTGCTTGGTGCTTTTGGTTTATTTTATAACTAAAACTCCCAGATGTTTTCCGTTTAGAATCCCTAAGTTCCATTATTTTCCCAATTTGGCAGCAAATATGTGTTATAAAAGCATCTGCAATCATGCCTCAACTACTGGGGGGGGGTGCCTGTTTTTTGTCATAATTCAAAGCACATCGATTTCAATCATCATTTCTCCAATAATTTACTATGAAAAGAACACAAAGAATACCACTACTCTCCACAAAATGAGAAAATCAAATCAGTCATACCGTTTTGCTCTGGATGTGAGTCTGAAAAAACATATTTATGTGTACGTTGCATGTTTAATTCAGGATCTCCTGAAATGGATAATTCTACCCGATGTCACTGCCAACTGGATTATAGTTGGTAAAACATCCTGACTTGGAAAATAAGTGACCTTTGTCCTATTTTTCTGTGGCCTCAAAATACAACTTCCCAAGT
This sequence comes from Mustela nivalis, assembly GCF_964662115.1. Taxonomy (NCBI): domain Eukaryota; kingdom Metazoa; phylum Chordata; class Mammalia; order Carnivora; family Mustelidae; genus Mustela; species Mustela nivalis. The sequence goes on from NC_139021.1 coordinate 113,951,073, forward strand.
GGATCTGGATTCTTTGTCCTTGCTATTAACTCATTCCTGCTGTTCTTTAAACAGAAACAAAGGTATTGTCCTATTGCTATAATACAAAATCTAATTCAGTGGACTCCCCTGAAAACCCAGATGTACACAACAGGCAACTTACTCTCTCTCCTTCTCCATATATATATATATATATATATATATATATATACACACACACACACACACACACACACACACTACAGAGATCATAATGAAGTAGCTAGGCAAGGGGTTCAATCTCTAAGACTTCATTCCAGGAGGGCCAGTAGCCCCTTTTCGGTATACACTATATACACTGTGCCAGAGCGAAATATATTCTGCTTTGCATGTTTACTGAATTTAACAGATTTGTGGGGGGAATTTCTACTATATTAATCACTAAAAAGCACAATTCAACAACTGAGTAAACAAGTCAGCCAAGACAACTACCCACATAGCAGCAACATAACACACCATCAGAAGAATGACTTCTTGGAGATGGCTGAACTGTGTTAAAAGAAAATGCTACTGGAAAAATGACAAACTAGTCTAATTTATTTTTCACTTGGGTTTAAAGCTAAACAGTCTCATGTCATCTCTGACCTAAAAACTGGCCAACAAAATACTAACCCTTGCTCATCCCTCCAGCACAAACATGTTATATGCTTTCATCCTTACTCCTAGTTACAGGACGAATGGACTATAGTGTATACGGGTTAAGAGACCAAGCTCCAAATCAGATTTCCTGGGTCCATACCTAGGCATGCAAAAACAGGCAGACTAGTGTTTCTGTGGCTCAATTCCCTCATCTGTTAGGTAGAGGGAAAATAGAGGGCTTTTGTAAGGATTAGTGAAATAAATGCCAGGCATGCCTGGCACAAAGCCATAAAGCAGGCCTTAAGTATCGGTTATTATTAGTATCTGTGACAACTAAACTTTTTTGGGGAGGGCTGGCACGGATTCCAGGCCTGACTCTGGTCCTCAGATGAACCAAGGACAATGAACAAGGCATTCTTGGGCTCAGCTTCTTCACCTGTGGAATACCAGGGAATACCAGGGCCCCACGAGATGATCTCTCCAGTTCCGCAAAAGTAATGGGATAAATCAGACAAGTACTGACAATGACCCTGAACCACAGCGACAGGGAGGGTAAGTCTACAGTATATACAAGATCAAAACAGAGGGAAAAAAGCACAGCAGTCAAGAGAGCTTGAGAGTCGCTTCCTAATATGGGATGTGGGTCCAGAACCAATGTAATTAAAAAAAGAAAGAAAGAAAAGAAAAGAATCGGTAACGAAAAAAACCCAAATAGTTTTCAGAAACAAAGCTCGAGGAAGGAAAGTGCTGGCACTAGCTGCCAGGAAGGGAGGAAAGGCAGGGCTGGTGCTCGGAGAAGGGGCAATTCTGTCTGGGAACGGGACACGAAGAACCGCGCCCGGCCGTCTCCTCTCCGGTCCCGTCCGCCGACGCCCGCTAGCGCGTCCAGCCCCAGAAAGTTGTGCACGCATCCCTGATGAACGGACAGATGAATATGCGTGGGGACAAGGGAGACAGACAACCCAGCCCTGAACACGCGACACGAGATGGGCACCCGGGGCATGGGGACGGAGGGAGCGAGGGGACACCGAGCCAGCGCACCCTGCCCCCGGCGGCCCCAGGCTGTCACCTGCGACGTCGGGCGGCGGCAGGCCGGGGTGGTAGTGCTGCCACAGCCCCTGCAGGAAGGCGGCGCCGCTGTCCACGCAGCGGTGCTTGGAGCTGGTGACCAGCTGCAGGCGGCCGTAGTTCTCGAGGCTAAACAGAGCCGGGAAGAGGGAGGCTAGGCGCAGCGCCAGCTGTCGCATGTCCTGCCGCCCCTTCTCCACCAGCTGCCCGTCCATCCAGTCCGCGTACCACAGCGGCCAGTCGGCCAGCGCGGCGCCCAGGTCGCGGCCGCCCGCGGAGCCAGCGCGCCCGTCGCCCGGCCCGCGGGCCTGCAGCAGCCCGTGCAGCTGCCGCAGCTTGCGGATCTGCTTGGCCGTAGGGTAGCGGGTGCCGTGGCGGATGAGGGCCACCAGCTGCACGGGGGTGCAGGTGTCCTCCAGCAGTTCGGGGTCCCTCCGCGGCGCCTCGGGGTCCGGCAGCAGCCCGGGGTTGGCATCCTCGTAGCGGGTCTTGGTACCGAAGTAGTGGCTGAGCGCCGAAACCGCGGGGTCCTCCGGCTCCAGGAGGGAGCAGCGCGAGAGCGACGAGAGCAGCGCCACAGCCAGGGCAGCGACCGGCGCCACCGAGACCTTGATGAAGCGCTGCGGCCCGCGGAGCATGGTGCGGCGCGGCCCGCGGAGGGCGACGTACCCGCCGGGACAGCGATTTCCGGTTCCGGCGGGCAGGAGGCGGGCCCGGACTGTGCTTCCGGCTGGGTCTGGGCCCCCAGGATTCGCTGCGCGGCGCGGCGAGATGCGGGCGAGATGCGGGTGTTCGTACCGGGAACGCTGGGGCGCGCGGGGACTCCTGCCTGCGGCTCCGGTGGCACCGGCGCAGAACGCCGGGGAGCTTCGGAGACCTGCGGCTGAAGCGGAGCTGGCGTCGGCTGGGTCTCTCGAATGGGCGAGCTTCCTTGCGGCGGGCGCCTCCGGGACTGACTCAGCCACTGCCCCGATCTTTGAAATGCCCTGGGGCGGGACTGAGCCCGCGTGTCCGAGGCGGGCCACACAGGACACTCTGTAACGCCCTTTCCACCTGCGGGGCGGAAAACGTGCTCTCTGAACCACCCTGCGGGCGCCTGAGGCTGTTGTTCACAGAGCAGATCCCCGGCCTCTGCCCCAGCCTGCCTCCCGAGGTCCAAACCTGTTCTCTGGTTGGAGTTTGAACAGAGCGTCCAGCCGGGCCGGCCACAACCGGAGAAAGGCTCTGTTCTCCAGGAAATCCGGTTCCCGAGCCTTTGGTAGTGTCTGGGCCTGGGCCAGTGGAGCTGCGCGCAGCGACACAGCACCGCAGGAGGACTGTGCGTGTTGGCATCAGGGGCTTTCAGAGTAGGGACAGCACAGCCCTGATCCCTTGGCATGTTGACTCATAGCCCGTGATCGGTGCATTATTAAATGTGAGCCAATCTGCTCTGTGGAGCAAACCTGCTCTCTGCTTACCATCCCTCCAAGCTGAAACTGCTCCCGTGTAATTACAGACTCAGATCAACAGCTACGTGTTTTCATAGATGGATGCTCAGACTCTTTGATCCAAGGAAAAAAGTATCACAAATCTGAACAATGCCTTGGTTTCTCCGCTTGAGCACAATTTTGTATGCTTGTTGGGAAAAGAATCAAGATTAAAGAAGTCATGTGGTGATCCAAATTCAAGGCAGTGTGGATCCTGTCTTTGTAATGGGGTTTTTTCCTTCAAAGACACCACTAAATTGCTCTTGGTAAGCCAATCTTTGGCTTAACTACTTTTCTCCTTGTTGAGGTGCCTCCGGTTCAGAGAGGTGTACTTCTAAATGTTAAACGATGAACAAAATGGTGTAAAATCAGGAATAGATTCCAACTTGGCCACTGCAGATTTTAAGTCTGTAGCAGGAAGCCGTTTTCCCATTGACATGTTCTTTTTTTGATATTCCACTTTATAGAATGTCTGAATATTCACGGGTCAGTGATATTTTCACAGAACTTCGCTCAAATTAATATTTGGTAAACATGTACCTTTTCTTTATGGACTTCCTAACCCCTACTTTTTTTTTTTTTTTAAAGATTTTATTTATTTATTTGACAGAGAGAGATCACAAGTAGAGAGGCAGGCAGAGAGAGAGGAGGAAGCAGGCTCCCTGCTGAGCAGAGAGCCCGATGTGGGGCTCGATCCCAGGACCCTAATACCATGACCTGAGCTGAAGGCAGAGGCTTTAACTCACTGAGCCACCCAGGCACCCCCCTACCCCCCACTTTTTATCGGCTGAAATGCCTGATAAATTTTCTAAGTGCATTAAGCAAGCATGTGTGCCAGTCGTGTGTCATTGTATTTTGCTTAATATATGTGCCTAATAATGATCACCTCTCATGCTTGATCTTTTGTATCCTCAGGAGCTACCAAGTCTTCCCAAAGGCACTATCCTTCCTAATGAAGTAATCTTTAGACACCCTGTCTACCTACTTACAATATCAATGGCACGCATTGCTGTACACTAAATTTGCCCTCACCTTGATTTTTTTTCCTTCCTTTCATTCCTCATCTGTTACTGTTACGCTTTTTAGATGTTTATTAAGTCAGCTCCAATCATTTTGTTGTTATGGCCAAGATGACAGATGATAAAGCAGGCAATGCCTTCATGTTTTTCACTAGGAAAAAGCCAGAGGTAGTATCAAAGTATAAGCCTTGGATCCAGACGCAAACTCTGCCAGTCATTAACTGAGTGACCTTCAGAAGTAACAAGTTCTCTGAGGCTTAGTTTCCTTATTTGAAAATTATGAATATTAGAACCTACATTGTGGAATTATTGTAAGAATCAGATGACATTTAAAATTCGTATAATAGGCTGCTTTAAAATTCGTATTATTGTCAGTAATTTCCAGTAACATTATAGGTGATTTCTATGCTAAGATACATAGCTCTCTAGCAACTACTGTATAAATACTGTATAACACTGTATAAACTTCCACTGAACATTAAAATATTTATATATTACACTTTTTATTTCCAATATATACTACAATTCCAATATTTATATTCCACTGAATGCAAATACTGTATAACTCTGTATAAACTTCCATTGAACATTAACTTTCACAAGCAAGATATGCATCAAAGGTCATTTCATAACTTTTCTAATAATAAAAATCTACTCATCTTCCTTAAAATGGGTTTCTCACTCTTAAAGTAGTGACTACCTTTGAGAAGTTTTAAGTAGGCAGCAGGCCCTGCTTATCTTTTCGTTTCCAGGCCAAGTCTTCATTCTCTGGCCAGTCTGTAAATTGGGGGCCTTTTGAGATAGTTGCCCACCTTGTCCAAGCAGCTAGTACCCAGGAGTTTGCATGTATAAAACATGATTGCCCCTTGATAAAGACCTTGGATGGATCACTTACTCTCATGGGAGGCTGCGAGCATGATAGCAATGTATTTGACAAATCTGCCACAAAATAAGAGGTAGAATGGAAAACTAATGGTTCAGATTCCTTGAAGAGATGAGAGCATAGAACTAAGAGCACAGAGAATTTGATTTGGACCAGAACAAGAGGAGACCTTGTTTTTCTGAGATGGATTTCAAGCTTGATGGCCTCAGGTTCCTCAATGATGTAGGAGGCAAGATAGTCTGAAGAGATGGGAGAATAGGACTTAGGAGTGTAGAGATGGATTGGATTTAGAACTGAGAAAAATGGGAAAGAACTTGCAACTAAGAAGAATGGGAAGCAAGTAAAAAGTTGGTTGGTGGGGCCCCTGGGTGGCTCAGAGGTTAAGCCTCTGCCTTCAGCTCAGGTCATGATCCCAGGGTGCTGGGATCGAGTCCCACATCAAGCTCTCTACTCAGCAGGGAGCCTGCTTCCCTCTCTCTGCCTGCCTCTCTGCCTACTTGTGATCGATCTCTCTCTCTCTCTCTCTCTGTCAAATAAATAAATAAAAATCTTTTAAAAAAATAAAAACGTTGTTTGGTCAGCCCTGGATATCCAACAGAGAATGAAAGACTTGAATTGCCAGTGGTTGTACAAATTTATCCAGAAGTGAACATTATCTGCTGTGTCCTTCTTAGTGGAAAAGAAAAAAGTTGAATTCTATTGTTCTATATTATTCTAATTGGTCTTAAGTAGAACTTTTCTAATCTACTATATTACAGAATATGGTGTTTTTGCAGATTATTTATTCATAGGATTTCTGAAATAGTTTTTCCATTCTAAAGAGTGTATGGTGTCAAATACAACATTTTAAATTACAGACATCTGTGACTTTTTTTTTAAAGGTTACTAAAGAAGAGGCTTTCTGGTGAAGAAACAAAAAAGAAGGGAAAAGGCTAAATGCTTTGGGGGATAGGGCAGGCTATCTATGTAAGCATAGAAACTACTGATTAAAAACATAGTTTCTGAAACCAGACTCTGGTTCTCAAATTCTAGCTTTCGCTTGATATCTATGAGGTCTTGAGCAAGTTAAACTGTTGCTTCAATTTGTTTTCTTCTATAAATTGGGCATGATATCTATGTTATGTGGTTGTTGATAGGATTAAATGAGGCAATTTACATAAAGACTTTATATAGTTCTGGCCGCAAATCAATTTGTAAATTTTACTGAACATAATTAAAATGTTTCTTGCTACCGCTTTTGCTCTAATCAAGCAAATGGACAATGGCCAGTTTGTTATAGATATTTGTTATCTTACAACTACATTAAGCAACTAACTTTGTGCCTATTCCAAGACCATTTTAACTCTAGTATCTTACTACCCTGATATTTCCTCTTTCCTTTCCTGGTTATCAATTTAGTGCTTCTTTGTTTTTTATTGCAGTTTAGAAACAGCCAACAGAAGAAGGGTCCGCCTGTATAGCCAGGGCTGGAGTGATCCATGCTTCAACAGCAGTCCCTCAACTGTGCTTGAATGTGGAGGTTGCATAGATCACCAGACTCCATGGATAAGATACCTTTGTTCAAAAGAACAGTATCTGTTCAAAAGAATCTGGTAGCTTAGCACCACATGGTTCCCCAGCATGCAAAAGCCAAGCTGAATTGTTTAACATTGTATTTCAGTTGATGAGTAGAACTTCACTGAACCGTGAACAATGATGGAGGTGACTTGCTTTTTTACGCTCTCTATTATGCCTTGCTAAGGGAGTTATTTTATAATGACAGAGGTTCTCTTCCAGTGTCTTGACACATTGTAGGACTTTGATGTGAATTCTTTTCTCCCATTAAATGTTGGTTCGAAATCCATTGAGCTATATTTTAGAAATCAGATACAATATTTAAATTGCCAGCATTCTTTCTGTGCTTTGCTACTTCCTTTTAATAGGAGGAAACTGTAGCTATTCACTTTTTAGTCTTGTTCTGTACTGGTTTTTCTGTACATGCCAGTACTGTTGCTCAGAGGCATAATTTCCTCCAGAAGTGCCCTCCAAAATATCTTGTTACCCCATCACAAAGATGACTGATGTGTTATAAATCTTGGGGGGAAAAAAATCTCTTCTTCCCTGTAGTTTTCAAGAACAAGCATAGACAATAGTGATTGTTGAAACATCTTACATTTTTCTGAAATGTTAGTTTTCCAAAATTGGAAAATCTCTTTGAAGAATGTGACCTTTAAGACCATGGATGAGCTGACTGTAAAGCCATCGGTGTTTCCTTATTCCTGAGTACAGAGAAAACTTTCAGAGAAAAGTTATTCATTAAGCTCTTTATCAGAAAAAAATGTTTTTTACTTAGTATATTAATGTCAATTTCATATTGTCTCCCTAGCCCATACATGAACCTTTCAGTTTTTGTTTTTTCTTTCTTTCTTTCTTTCTTTCTTTCTTTCTTTCTTTCTTTCTTTCTTTCTTTCTTTCTTTCTTTCTTTCTTTCACACAGAGAGAGAGGGAGAAAGAGAGCACAAGCCTGGGGAGCTGCAGGCAGAGGGAGAGGGAGAAGCAGTCTCCCTGCTGAGCAGAGAGCCCGACATGGGGCTTGATCCCAGAGCCCTGAATCATGACTTGGGCCAAAGGCAGACACTTAACTAAGCCACCCAGGTGCCCCTGTTCACTATTTTCTTGTAACATAAAACCATCTTTCTTGGGTTGAGTTGCTTTGCCTATAAGTATTAAAATCCAACATTACCCTAAGCTAGAAAAACAATGTTGGCATCTGTGGACTTACACACTTCTTTGCAGCAATTTTAGTAAACAGGACAGTCCACACTCCAATGGAAGCAACCATTATGGTTCCATAAACGACACCCTTCATTACCCCACCTTTCCTGTCTTATATCTAGCACTACGTTATCTGATTCTGCACTCCAAGAGATAAAGCAATTGCTGCTAACTCATTCTTAGTTATTACCTTAGATGCAAGAGCCGGGGGGAAAGTTTTTTTTTTTTTTTTTAAGATTTTATTTATTTATTTGACAGAGAGATCACAGTAGGAGAGAGGAAGGGAAGAGATCACAGAGAGAGAGGAAGGGAAGCAGGCCCCCTGCTGAGCAGAGAGCCCGATGTGGGACTCAATCCCAGGACCCTGAGATCATGACCTGAGCTGAAGGCAGCGGCCCAACCCTCTGAGCCACCCAGGCGCCCCCGGGGGGAAAGTTTTTGATACTCAAATATCCATCCCATACATCAAGTAGACTGTCAGCAGTTATTTGTTAAAAGGGTGTATGTATGAATAAATAAATGAGATAGAAAACAGTGTGGGAAGATAAAATAATAAATAAATAAATAAATAAAATAATATTGCTTTTTATTTATGCAACATAATTATTTTACCTTCCCAGTTATCCCATGACCTCTGAAGAACAGCATTTAGACCATGTTGTAGATGTGGAAATCAAAATAAAGAGAGGTTAGATGTCTTGCCAAAAGTCATCTCATCTAACAAGTACATAGTAGAACCAGTTCTAGAATATGATTAGTGGACAGAGAGCTATCTTTGTTTTTCTTTTCATGATACCTACCTATTCCTGACAAATGAATAGTGATCTCAAAAAGCGTCATTTGTAGATGGGGCTAAAAGGATAAATCTTGCAGTTATAACTGCAAGTCATATATATATAGATATAGATTATATATATTTGTATATAATATAGTTATATAATATATAAATATATATAGTTATAAATATGTATATATAGTTATATAACTGTAGCAGTTATATTAGCTAACCACTCAACATTTATTCTCCCCTTTTTCTTGGAATCAATGTGTACATATTCACCTTTCAGAAAGGTCCACATGTCCCCACTTAAAGAAAAAGTCCTGATTGTTTTAAACCAATCCTGGTAACTATGTTTTTCTTGCCAGTTTTGGTTTAGGAAAGAGCATGTAACTCAATTCCAGTCACTGAGATAGAAGGGATAGTCTACTTAGTAGTTTTTGAGAAAGTTTGTTTGGTTCTAAAAAAGACATGATAGGGTGATAAATACATAACACTTTATAGGATGAGTGGATCAGAGGTCCTAATGACTCAAAGGAGTATTACAGTTGGCACATTAAATGTCCTGGAAGGGAAGGAGATGGTATTCAATGAATGAAATGCCTAAAATGGGTATTTCAGAGATGGTAGAGTACTTGTTAGTGATTCAGCAAGACAGTTTAAAACATAAGGTTAAGAAAATTTAGCTAAGACAAGTTATAGAATACAAATCTTTTAGAATTAAGAAGATACAAACAAACAAAAAATGGAGAGGCCAAGAAGTCCTGGCTCAAAACTTTTGCTCCTGGTTCTAAACTTCTATTCCAGCAGGATTTAACCCCACTAGATCCCCACCTTCTACTAGTCTATGCACCTCTCCCTCTATCCAACTCTTTAAAATACCCAGCTTGGGGCGCCTGGGTGGCTCAGTGGGTTAAGCCGATCTCAGGGTCCTGAGATCGAGTCCCGCATCAGGCTCTCTGTTCAGCAGGAGCCTGCTTCCCTTCCCCTCTCTCTGCCTGCCTCTCTGCCTACTGTGATCTCTCTCTGTCAAATAAATAAATAAAATCTTTAAAAAAAAAATACCCAGCTCACTCAGCCTCTGTTCTACAATGCTTATTTCTAAAATTTTATTTTATACCAACATTTTGTTTTTAATTGATGCGATTCCTGGTTTGGAAAGATGAGACAGATTGAAAGCACAGAGATGCCAATAATTTTAAACATAATCTTAAAAAAAACCACAAAACTTCATTCTTACAATGCAAGAGAATGATACACTTGAGAAAGAGGCGACTTCTCTGGGCACTAGCATGTCCAAAGGCAAAGATTAGACTTGCTCCAGCCCTCTTACAACCATTTGAGGACCCAGCTTGAAAACAAAGCCAATTATGGAAAGAACCTCAGTCCTTCCTGATGCCGTTGAGCTGATGAAGTAAACCTGGAGTATATCACCTGTGGCCTTCCTGTCATCAAAGGAAATGACCATCTTTATTGTCTGAACTAGTGTTTCACTGTTTTCCATAGAATGTCTCCTAATTGATGTAAGTAATTATTGACCCCAGTTAACCCCTTCGGTTAAACCTGTCATGCCTTTCTTGATTTTGCTGAAGC